>NC_136072.1:1207531994-1208731994 GCF_964261635.1 Lissotriton helveticus | reverse complement strand
TACATGGCCCGGCACACCTTCTCCCACCGCTTGCGACGCTCCCGGATGCCATAGCCGGTCGCGATCTTGCCGCCTCCCAGGATCGTCTTGGGGAGGCGGCGCTGGACATGGAAGATCAGTGCCGCCACTTCCTCCGCGCTGAAGATCTCCCTCGGGACCACTTGCTCCCCCCTTAAACGCCCGCACGGGAGCCGGGCACGGGGTGCGGGACCCTTCCCCTTCTCAGGGTGCTTCCCGGCTCCCTTTACCATGGTCTGGGCAGAAATAGAGTTAAATGATAAACAAGAAATAGAATAGTGAAGAAGAAAAGAAAAGAGTTTAAAAAAGTAGTTTAAAAGTAACTAAAAGCTGCAGAAAACACAAAAATATAGAGCTAGAAAAATAGAGGGATAGATAATAAGTAAAATTAGATCAAAAAAACTTCAAACAAGCAAAGGATGGCAGAGATTGAGAGAGGATAGAGAAAGCATGCCCAGAACCATAGCAATGAATGAGAAACAAGATGGCCGCGCCCGTTCACGACCGCGTGGGTAAGTTCGCGCGAGATTTTCCTTGCGAGTACGCGCGAAATTGTACTAGCGAGCAGCACACTTTGCGAGATTACACATAGCGGGCGGAAACGGAATTACGTCACGCCAACAAGATTACCGCGCCCGTGTATGACCGATAGGGTAACTTGGCAAACGTATAGCTAGAAGCGCCTCGCGAACACGCGCAAGATCACGCGAACATACACGTCGCAAAAAAAACAATTTTGTATTCGCACGTATTCGCGGCTTCCGAAATCGATCTCGCACGGATTCGCGCCCCAAAAAACGCGCGAAATTGCAGAAAAAAACGATTTTAGCTAAACTGAAAGCAATGAGCAGGTGCAAAAGTTCAAACTTAACATTAGTAACATTCAAGGTAGTGCTTCCTGAGGGGCCCCTCCAGAGTTTGCAACTATTCTATGACCCTGCTATGACCCAAACAGCAGGCTCATAGAATAGCTACAAGTAGACCATAAAGGTCCTGTGAAAAAAAAATTTCACTGCAACAAAAAGCAAATTACAGATAAGGAAGGAAGCAGGTGCCAGCCAGACTGGAACTTTCTAAATAACTGACACATTAATGAAACACAAATTAATTGATGGCAGTTGAAGAAGGGCAGGTGTGCTTGCTTTTTTCAACCACCATAATCTACAGTGATAAATAAACCTAATGGGTGGCAGTGAGGATGTACCAGAGGGTGGCATGGGTGTCCCAGAGGGTGGCAGTGGTGAAACAGAGGGTGCTGTGAACCTGTGATGATAAACCAGACGTTGAAACAACATAGTCGCGGCCGTTGCGAGCCGAAAAGTAAGTTCGCAATTGCGAACTTGTCCCAAAATCGGCGCGAACGCGCGCCAACACAAAAAACGGGAAAATCCGCAAATCCGCTAGAGTTCGCGGATCTTCGCGGATTGCGAATCCGTAAATCCGCAAGTTCGCGTACGCGAGATCCGCTAGATCCGCCCATGCTTAGATGCAAGCTGTGCTAGGGAGGCAGGATTGATGGAAGAAAGTTCGGTATGAACAGAAGAGTTATTGGGGGCAGTGTCAGGAGTGGTGGGCTGAGAGGTGGTGGGGATCGAAGCTTTGATTTTGTTGATTTTTTCGACGAAAAAGAGATTGAGAGCGTCACAGGTATCTTGGGTGGGGGTTTGGCCTGGAAGGGTTCTGTCATCAGATGTAAGTTCGTTCATGATTTTAAAAATTTCTTTGGATTTGTTGTCCGAGGAAGAGATTCGATCAGAGAAATTAGTTGATTTAGCTGAGGCGATTGCGATTTTATAGTCTCTGCGGGCTGAGGTGTATTGCAATCTGTCCGATTCGGAATAGTTTTGTCTCCATGTCCTTTCTAGCTGATGTACCTTCAGTTTCAGTTTTTTGAGATCGTCCGAGAACCATCTGTGGTAATTGTGGTGTCTGGTCGGGGGGAATTTGATTAAGGGGGCAAATTGGTCACTAGCTGACTGTAGCCAGATGCATATGTCGCTTTCTAATTGATCAATGTTGGTTCGCGAATCGAGGGCCGGCCGGGTGTCTGAGAGAGTCACAAGGAATCCTTCGGAGTCATAGGCGCTCCATTTGCGAGAGAGGCCGCCAGCCATCAGTGGGGTGGGAGTTCTGCCACTGACCATGAGGGTGGTATCTATTAGGTGGTGATCTGACCAGGTGCAGGGTGAGACGAGTGGGGGAGAGAGAGTCAGATGGAAGGTATTGACTTTTGTTGGAGTAGTTTTGGCCATCATCTTTTCGTGTTGCCTTTGTTTGCAATGTGGCCCCACAATCTGTGGTCTTTGTGCCACTATGTGTGTCCCAAGACCCATGTCACAGAAAACAGAGAATATGAAGATGATGTTGCAGCAACAGCTTGACGACCTCATGACCATCGACATTGATTCAGATTAGCATGAGTCTTTGTGTATTGCCTGCGTAATGGCAAAAGGAGGGTTGGAGGTTCTTTAATTTTGACTCCATCTTACATTCGCCGCCATTTTGTGTTGCCTTTATACAGGCTGCTCGATGAACGAAGTGTCTCTGCCCTTTGGACTGCAACGTGTCAAAAACCCCCTCCGTCCTTGTTTTGAAACCAATCTCAGACACCAGACGGCCTAACTAATCCTTGTCTGGACTACCTAATCCCCGTATCAACTATCTGTTAGCCTTTAGTATTCTTCTCTTGCCGTATCTTATCTTCTGGCCTTCGCTATTCTCTCCCTGTGTTTTCCTATTTCACAACCTTTCTTTTGAAGCATACAGACATGTCCTGCCATTGCAACACTGAACCATGGGTACCAGTATTGATTAACTTTGGGGGCTGGATAACACACAATATGCAAGCAGAGAGCATTCTGGTTGCACAACACCTTGTTTTCAAAATCTTCTGATTGGCTAAATCTTTGTGCATTGGGTGTACATTTGTACAGATGTATTTTGGCTATAAAAGCTTGTGAGCCACGGAGTAAAGTGACAGTCTCCTGAGAACCTACTTGGTGTACTTCTTGGACAACTGTGCTTAGCTGAAGCTAATAAACTTGGTTTTCTACGCCAACAGAGTATTCCGTGTCTCTGTGCAACAAGGCAGGTGAACTCGAAGATTTCAGGCGTGCCCTGCGCCGCCAGGCCCAAAGGCCCAGTTCTTCAGGGCTTGCAGAGAAGATGGGGTCAAGCGTGTGACCGGCGGAGTGGGTGGGTGTTGTGACGGGTTGTCTGAGTCCGAGGTTGGCTAGGTTGTCGATCAGGGTGGTGGAGTTGGTGTCGTTGTTGTTCTCGAGGTGGAAGTTCAGGTCCCCGAGGAGGATGTAGTCCGTGGAGGCGAGGGCGTGTGTGCTGACGAAGTCTGCGATGGAGTCGCTGAACTGTGGTCGGGGTCCATGGGGTCTGTTGATGAGGGTTCCTCTCAGGGTGGTGTTGGGGTCAGTGTGGATCTGGAAGTGCAGGTGTTTGGCGGTGCTGAGGGTGTTGTCAGTGTTGGGCGAAACTCTGAGAGTGTTCTTTTGGACGATGGCGATTCTTCCTCATGCTCCATTGGTGTGGTCCCAGCGGGTGATCTTGTACCTTCCGGCACGGCTATGGCTATGTCGGCGCTGAGGCGGTGTTCAGCCAGGTCTCTGTCAAGAAGGCGACATCTGGGGAGGTTGAGTCGAGTAGGTCCCAGAATTTAAAGGCGTGTTTGCAGGCGGAGCGGGTGTTGAGAAGGATGCATCTGAGATGGTTGCGTTCTTTACTGGTCGGCAGCATGGTGGGGCGGATGCTTGCGAAGTGGCAGTTCCGGCAGGAGAAAGCTCCGTGGGTGCGCTTCGGGGCGGCCAGGAAGCAGGTGTGTGATCGTCCGGTATTGAGTGCATGGAGGATTCTGGCATTGTGGCGGTGTCGGGCGTCTGGGCGTTCGCGGGGTCCAGGGGTCCTGGCACTGCGCGGTTCAGGCTTGAACAGGCTTGCCTTAGGTGCGCCGCCTCCATATGAGGGGATGTGGGAGGGAAAAGCAGCTGGGAGGCGGGCGCGTGGCGGGGAATGGGATTGCAGGGGGCGGGGCCGCAGGGAAGCAGCGGCAGTAAAAATGGGCAGGGGCCGTGGGAGAACTGTGCACAGGAAGGAAAAACAAGTTTAGGCAAGAAAACAAGTACAGGCACAGAGGAATAAAAACAAGTCTGGGCAAGAAAGCAAGTACAGGCACAGAGGAATAAAAATAAGTCTGGGCAAGAAAGTAATTACAGGTACAGAGGAATACAAACAAGTCTGTCTGGGCAAGAAAGCAAGTACAGGCACAGTGGAATAAAAACAATTCTGGGCAAGAAAGCAAGTTTGGCACAGGGGAAAAATACAGGATTAGGCAGAAACAATGCAGGCAGAGCCATGCAGCAGCATGGGGAGCGACCTGCCTGCAATCTCTCCATAATGCTTTGCAATATTTCTACATAGGGAACCACCCCTTGAACTGTTGCGGCCTGGTAGGCAGCCTGTAAGTCCCCCAATAAAAGAGGACCCAAGTACTTGGTCCACTCTTCAGCTAATCAAGATGCTGCAGTCGCTATCCTTTCAAAATGATTGAAAAAATAGTCTGGGTCTTATTAATATTATTATTATTATTATTTATTTTGTAGAGCGCATAGTCACCCAGAGGTATCCCAGCGCTAGGAACCCTAACTCTACATTTCAGCGGGCCACGAAGGAGACAGAAAGTGAAAAGGGGGGGGAGGGGTGGGGGGTGGGGAAGGAGACTCGGAATAGTGGGAGGGCAAGAACATTAGGGAAAGAGATGCGTCTTTAGCTGCTTCCTGAAGCGCAGATATTGTGATTCACGTCGTAGGTCGCGGGGGGAGCGAGTTCCACAGGCGTGCAACTTGGACCGAGAAACGTCTTCCTCCTGATCGAGCTTTCTTGAATCTGGGGGTGTTAATAAAGTTTTCTGTGTCTGAACGGAGGGATCTTATAGCTTTATAGGGGGTGATGAATTTGCTAAGGACTGGGGGGCCTTGATTTTGCAGTGATTTATGGACTAGGCATAAGGCCTTGAATTTGACTCTCTCCCTTATGGGGAGCCAATGGAGGAGTTTGAGAGCAGGTTTAGCAGAGGTTCTGGCAGGGGTATTTGTGATAATCCGGGCCGCGGTGTTCTGAATTCTCTGAAGCTTGTTAAGAGTCGCTTCAGGAGCGCCTAGATAAATCACATTACTGTAATCAAGCCTCGATATTATTAGGCCTTGGATTAACAGTTTTTGTGAGTTGAATGGTAGGAGGGGGAGGACTTTCCTAAGGGATTTCAGGAGTCCAAAGCAATTCCCGGCTACCTTCTTTGCCTGTATAATGAATGAGAGGTCAGTGTCGATCCACACCCCCAGACTTTTTACCTCTGCTTTTGGGTCAGGGGGAGGACCTAGACTGGCTGGCCAGATGTTCGGGGAGAGTGAAATTCCTTTCGGGCCAAGAAGAAGGACCTCAGTTTTTGTCCCATTTAGCTTTAGGGCTGACCTATTCATCCAGCCGTGAACCTGCGTGAGGCAGTTATATAAGTCAGCTGTATGTTGTTTAGGGTGGGACAAGGACACCACTAGTTGTGTGTCGTCGGCATAGCTGACGACGCTCACTCCGAATGGGGTGATGACCTCCTCCAATGTGGACATATAGATATTAAATAATGTGGGGCTCAGGGAGGAGCCCTGAGGCACACCACATTGGAGGGGCATTTCGGAGGAGCGGGCGTTCTTTTCCCAGATCTGGTAGGTCCGTTGGGCTAAAAAGGATGAAAGCCAGGATAGGGCTGGGCCTTCCACACCAACTCTTTTGAGTCTTTCGATGAGGAGTTGGTGGTTAACGGTATCGAACGCCGCACTTAGGTCGAGGAGGATCACTGCCACTGATCCTCCCCCATCCAATAGTGTTCTGGCCTCCTCTACCGCTGCCAGGAGGGCGATGTCGGTGCCCTGTCCTGGTCGGAAGCCCGTCTGGGAGCTTTTTAGTTTGTTGTTGACCTCCAGAAACTGCGAGAGCTTCCTGTTGACCAATTTTTCAGCAATTTTGCTGACTCCTGGGAGTAGGGAGATGGGCCTGTAATTAGCTAGATTTTCAGGGTCAAGGGATGGTTTCTTTAATAAGGCTTTTACGACGGCCATCTTCCAACTCGGGGGTACAGCTCCTTGTTGGAGTGAGGCGTTGATCAGGTGAGTGAGGGAGGGGATGATCGTGGGGGCTACCTCCTTGAGGATCCGGAGTGGGACGGGGTCTCTGGGAGATCCGCTCTTCATGGATTTAAGCGTGTTTCCTACTTCTTCTGTTGAAACTTGACCCCACGAAGAGAGACAGGTGGGTGATGTAGGGCATGAGAGAATGGTTTCTTCACACGGACTCAAGGGGGGAATTGAGTCCAGAATTGTTTTAATTTTGTCATGAAAGAAATTAGCCAAGAGTTGGCATTTCTCCTGATCGACTTTAGGGTCGGAGGAGTGTCCCGGTCCCTGTTCTGGAGTTTTTAAAAGCTCTTTAAGGATGACATATGATTCCTTGCTGGAGCATCTCGCTTTCTCTATTCTCTCCTGGAAGAACACGCTTTTGGTTTTTCGGATGGCAATTTTATAGGATAGAAGAGACATAGAGTAGATGTTTTTGTTAATTTCCGATTTGTCTCTTCTCCAGGAGCGTTCCGTTTTCTTGCACTCCTGGCGCATAGCTTTTAGCTCTGGGGTGTACCATAAAGCAGAAGATAGTCTTTTAGGATGTTTGAAGATTGCAGTTTTTGGGAGCAGTGTGTCTAGGGATGAGGTGATCCACTCATTAAACTGCTTGTCTGCCATAGTAGGGTCGGAAGAGAGCTCGGGGGTGGAGTCTATAAAGGCGGCGGTACAATCTTCAGGTGCCAGTTTGCGCCATCGTCGGTCAGTTACCTGAATTTTAGAGGTTAGGGGAATCGTATTGGGAGTTTCCCAGGAGATTGGGACCAGAAAATGGTCCGTCCATGGGAGGGTCACAGGTGGTCTGGTGGTCATGGTTGCTATATTGGTGAAGATGGGGTCCAATAGGTGTCCCTTCTCATGGGTGGGCTCGTTGTTCACCAGATGGATATTTAGTGATGTTAGGTCTTGCCGGAGGTCGGAAGCTAGCCGATCCGTAGGATCCGTGAAATGGAAGTTTATGTCACCTAGCATAAGGAAGTTGGAGGTGGACGAAGCTAGTTGTGACACTGATTCAATGACGGCATTAATAAAATTCCCAGGAACACCTGGGGGGCGATAGATCAGTAGCCCTGCCAAAGAGTGAGCCGGGGAGGTTTGGATGGAGAATTGACAGCTCTCACAATCCTCGATAAAGGCGTTGGAAATTCTGCAGGTGAATTGTTCCCTGAAGATTATGGCTATCCCCCCTCCTCTCCCTTTGGGTCTGTGTAAAGCTTGACAAAGATACCCTATGGGAAGGGCCATAACGATGTCCGAGTCGGTGCTATCTGATAGCCATGTTTCCGTTAAAAACAGTAGGTCGAGATCCTGATCTAGAATTAATAGCTTAGTTTCGGTCGCATGTTTAGGGAGGGAGCGGCAATTCAGAAGTCCCATCTTCAGTGCGGGTTTTGTCGAGTTCCGGGGGGTCGGATTGCAGCATAAACAATTCGTAAAGGTGTTACCTTCAGTATGCGTGTGGTAGCAGGCCAGAATTTCCTTAGGTTGTAGGGCGCGCAAAGCATCTCCAGTATACATCACTCGATCCTGAAGGCCACCAGGCAGAGTCGCTAGGCCTGGGGCCGGCTGGGCCCGGACGGGTCCAGACGGGCTTGCCTTTGGCGCGCCTTCGGCGCGCTGACGGCGCGCCCGCTGCGCCCGTCCGCTGCGCTCCCTGAACTGACACATAATTTAAGGAAGGGAAAAAAAAGAAAATTGCTCGGAGGTGGGCGTGGCCACCCGAAGGGGGCGTGTCCTAGTTTCCGCGCTGCCGGTAATGGCGGGGTGCGCGTGAGTCCTGGGTTCCACAGCGATAAGATCGGCTGTTTTCCAGTGACAGGTGAGTGCAGGGGGAGAAGTACAAAGTGATTTTTAAAAACACAGATTCTACAATTTTTAAAACAAGATCAATCAAAATGTATTCTTAGCGACGCTCCCGGCTTCCGCCTCAGGAGAATTAGGGTCAAATGTGCGACTCTCGTTGTCAGGGCGCTCTTTTATGGTTTGCTCGGAGGTGGGCGTGGCCACCCGAAGGGGGCGTGTCCTAGTTTCCGCGCTGCCGGTAATGGCGGGGTGCGCGTGAGTCCTGGGTTCCACAGCGATAAGATCGGCTGTTTTCCAGTGACAGGTGAGTGCAGGGGGAGAAGTACAAAGTGATTTTTAAAAACACAGATTCTACAATTTTTAAAACAAGATCAATCAAAATGTATTCTTAGCGACGCTCCCGGCTTCCGCCTCAGGAGAATTAGGGTCAAAAGTGCGACTCTCGTAGTCAGGGCGCTCTTTTATGGTTTGCTCGGAGGTGGGCGTGGCCACCCGAAGGGGGCGTGTCCTAGTTTCCGCGCTGCCGGTAATGGCGGGGTGCGCGTGAGTCCTGGGTTCCACAGCGATAAGATCGGCTGTTTTCCAGTGACAGGTGAGTGCAGGGGGAGAAGTACAAAGTGATTTTTAAAAACACAGATTCTACAATTTTTAAAACAAGATCAATCAAAATGTATTCTTAGCGGCGCTCCCGGCTTCCGCCTCAGGAGAATTAGGGTCAAAAGTGCGACTCTCGTAGTCAGGGCGCTCTTTTATGGTTTGCTCGGAGGTGGGCGTGGCCACCCGAAGGGGGCGTGTCCTAGTTTCCGCGCTGCCGGTAATGGCGGGGTGCGCGTGAGTCCTGGGTTCCACAGCGATAAGATCGGCTGTTTTCCAGTGACAGGTGAGTGCAGGGGGAGAAGTACAAAGTGATTTTTAAAAACACAGATTTTACAATTTTTAAAACAAGATCAATCAAAATGTATTCTTAGCGACGCTCCCAGCTTCCGCCTCAGGAGAATTAGGGTCAAAAGTGCGACTCTCGTAGTCAGGGCGCTCTTTTATGGTTTGCTCGGAGGTGGGCGTGGCCACCCGAAGGGGGCGTGTCCTAGTTTCCGCGCTGCCGGTAATGGCGGGGTGCGCGTGAGTCCTGGGTTCCACAGCGATAAGATCGGCTGTTTTCCAGTGACAGGTGAGTGCAGGGGGAGAAGTACAAAGTGATTTTTAAAAACACAGATTCTACAATTTTTAAAACAAGATCAATCAAAATGTATTCTTAGCGACGCTCCCGGCTTCCGCCTCAGGAGAATTAGGGTCAAAAGTGCGACTCTCGTAGTCAGGGCGCTCTTTTATGGTTTGCTCGGAGGTGGGCGTGGCCACCCGAAGGGGGCGTGTCCTAGTTTCCGCGCTGCCGGTAATGGCGGGGTGCGCGTGAGTCCTGGGTTCCACAGCGATAAGATCGGCTGTTTTCCAGTGACAGGTGAGTGCAGGGGGAGAAGTACAAAGTGATTTTTAAAAACACAGATTCTACAATTTTTAAAACAAGATCAATCAAAATGTATTCTTAGCGGCGCTCCCGGCTTCCGCCTCAGGAGAATTAGGGTCAAAAGTGCGACTCTCGTAGTCAGGGCGCTCTTTTATGGTTTGCTCGGAGGTGGGCGTGGCCACCCGAAGGGGGCGTGTCCTAGTTTCCACGCTGCCGGTAATGGCGGGGTGCGCGTGAGTCCTGGGTTCCACAGCGATAAGATCGCCTGTTTTCCAGTGACAGGTGAGTGCAGGGGGAGAAGTACAAAGTGATTTTTAAAAACACAGATTCTACAATTTTTAAAACAAGATCAATCAAAATGTATTCTTAGCGACGCTCCTGGCTTCCGCCTCAGGAGAATTAGGGTCAAAAGTGCGACTCTCGTAGTCAGGGGGCTCTTTTATGGTTTGCTCGGAGGTGGGCGTGGCCACCCGAAGGGGGCGTGTCCTAGTTTCCGCGCTGCCGGTAATGGCGGGGTGCGCGTGAGTCCTGGGTTCCACAGCGATAAGATCGGCTGTTTTCCAGTGACAGGTGAGTGCAGGGGGAGAAGTACAAAGTGATTTTTAAAAACACAGATTCTACAATTTTTAAAACAAGATCAATCAAAATGTATTCTTAGCGACGCTCCCGGCTTCCGCCTCAGGAGAATTAGGGTCAAAAGTGCGACTCTCGTAGTCAGGGCGCTCTTTTATGGTTTGCTCGGAGGTGGGCGTGGCCACCCGAAGGGGGCGTGTCCTAGTTTCCGCGCTGCCGGTAATGGCGGGGTGCGCGTGAGTCCTGGGTTCCACAGCGATAAGATCGGCTGTTTTCCAGTGACAGGTGAGTGCAGGGGGAGAAGTACAAAGTGATTTTTAAAAACACAGATTCTACAATTTTTAAAACAAGATCAATCAAAATGTATTCTTAGCGACGCTCCTGGCTTCTGCCTCAGGAGAATTAGGGTCAAAAGTGCGACTCTCGTAGTCAGGGCGCTCTTTTATGGTTTGCTCGGAGGTGGGCGTGGCCACCTGAAGGGGGCGTGTCCTAGTTTCCGTGCTGCCGGTAATGGCGGGGTGCGCATGAGTCCTGGGTTCCACAGCGATAAGATCGGCTGTTTTCCAGTGACAGGTGAGTGCAGGGGGAGAAGTACAAAGTGATTTTTAAAAACACAGATTCTACAATTTTTAAAACAAGATCAATCAAAATGTATTCTTAGCGGCGCTCCCGGCTTCCGCCTCAGGAGAATTAGGGTCAAAAGTGCGACTCTCGTAGTCAGGGCGCTCTTTTATGGTTTGCTCGGAGGTGGGCGTGGCCACCCGAAGGGGGCGTGTCCTAGTTTCCGCGCTGCCGGTAATGGCGGGGTGCGCGTGAGTCCTGGGTTCCACAGCGATAAGATCGGCTGTTTTCCAGTGACAGGTGAGTGCAGGGGGAGAAGTACAAAGTGATTTTTAAAAACACAGATTCTACAATTTTTAAAACAAGATCAATCAAAATGTATTCTTAGCGACGCTCCCGGCTTCCGCCTCAGGAGAATTAGGGTCAAAAGTGCGACTCTCGTAGTCAGGGCGCTCTTTTATGGTTTGCTCGGAGGTGGGCGTGGCCACCCGAAGGGGGCGTGTCCTAGTTTCCGCGCTGCCGGTAATGGCGGGGTGCGCGTGAGTCCTGGGTTCCACAGCGATAAGATCGGCTGTTTTCCAGTGACAGGTGAGTGCAGGGGGAGAAGTACAAAGTGATTTTTAAAAACACAGATTCTACAATTTTTAAAACAAGATCAATCAAAATGTATTCTTAGCGACGCTCCCGGCTTCCGCCTCAGGAGAATTAGGGTCAAAAGTGCGACTCTCGTAGTCAGGGCGCTCTTTTATGGTTTGCTCGGAGGTGGGCGTGGCCACCCGAAGGGGGCGTGTCCTAGTTTCCGCGCTGCCGGTAATGGCGGGGTGCGCGTGAGTCCTGGGTTCCACAGCGATAAGATCGGCTGTTTTCCAGTGACAGGTGAGTGCAGGGGGAGAAGTACAAAGTGATTTTTAAAAACACAGATTCTACAATTTTTAAAACAAGATCAATCAAAATGTATTCTTAGCGACGCTCCTGGCTTCTGCCTCAGGAGAATTAGGGTCAAAAGTGCGACTCTCGTAGTCAGGGCGCTCTTTTATGGTTTGCTCGGAGGTGGGCGTGGCCACCCGAAGGGGGCGTGTCCTAGTTTCCGCGCTGCCGGTAATGGCGGGGTGCGCATGAGTCCTGGGTTCCACAGCGATAAGATCGGCTGTTTTCCAGTGACAGGTGAGTGCAGGGGGAGAAGTACAAAGTGATTTTTAAAAACACAGATTCTACAATTTTTAAAACAAGATCAATCAAAATTTATTCTTAGCGACGCTCCCGGCTTCCGCCTCAGGAGAATTAGGGTCAAAAGTGCGACTCTCGTAGTCAGGGCGCTCTTTTATGGTTTGCTCGGAGGTGGGCGTGGCCACCCGAAGAGGGCGTGTCCTAGTTTCCGCGCTGCCGGTAATGGCGGGGTGCGCGTGAGTCCTGGGTTCCACAGCGATAAGATCGGCTGTTTTCCAGTGACAGGTGAGTGCAGGGGGAGAAGTACAAAGTGATTTTTAAAAACACAGATTCTACAATTTTTAAAACAAGATCAATCAAAATGTATTCTTAGCGACGCTCCCGGCTTCCGCCTCAGGAGAATTAGGGTCAAAAGTGCGACTCTCGTAGTCAGGGCGCTCTTTTATGGTTTGCTCGGAGGTGGGCGTGGCCACCCGAAGTGGGCGTGTCCTAGTTTCCGCGCTGCCGGTAATGGCGGGGTGCGCGTGAGTCCTGGGTTCCACAGCGATAAGATCGGCTGTTTTCCAGTGACAGGTGAGTGCAGGGGGAGAAGTACAAAGTGATTTTTAAAAACACAGATTCTACAATTTTTAAAACAAGATCAATCAAAATGTATTCTTAGCGACGCTCCCGGCTTCCGCCTCAGGAGAATTAGGGTCAAAAGTGCGACTCTCGTAGTCAGGGCGCTCTTTTATGGTTTGCTCGGAGGTGGGCGTGGCCACCCGAAGGGGGCGTGTCCTAGTTTCCGCGCTGCCGGTAATGGCGGGGTGCGCGTGAGTCCTGGGTTCCACAGCGATAAGATCGGCTGTTTTCCAGTGACAGGTGAGTGCAGGGGGAGAAGTACAAAGTGATTTTTAAAAACACAGATTCTACAATTTTTAAAACAAGATCAATCAAAATGTATTCTTAGCGACGCTCCCGGCTTCCGCCTCAGGAGAATTAGGGTCAAAAGTGCGACTCTCGTAGTCAGGGCGCTCTTTTATGGTTTGCTCGGAGGTGGGCGTGGCCACCCGAAGGGGGCGTGTCCTAGTTTCCGCGCTGCCGGTAATGGCGGGGTGCGCGTGAGTCCTGGGTTCCACAGCGATAAGATCGGCTGTTTTCCAGTGACAGGTGAGTGCAGGGGGAGAAGTACAAAGTGATTTTTAAAAACACAGATTCTACAATTTTTAAAACAAGATCAATCAAAATGTATTCTTAGCGGCGCTCCCGGCTTCCGCCTCAGGAGAATTAGGGTCAAAAGTGCGACTCTCGTAGTCAGGGCGCTCTTTTATGGTTTGCTCGGAGGTGGGCGTGGCCACCCGAAGGGGGCGTGTCCTAGTTTCCACGCTGCCGGTAATGGCGGGGTGCGCGTGAGTCCTGGGTTCCACAGCAATAAGATCGGCTGTTTTCCAGTGACAGGTGAGTGCAGGGGGAGAAGTACAAAGTGATTTTTAAAAACACAGATTCTACAATTTTTAAAACAAGATCAATCAAAATGTATTCTTAGCGACGCTCCCGGCTTCCGCCTCAGGAGAATTAGGGTCAAAAGTGCGACTCTCGTAGTCAGGGCGCTCTTTTATGGTTTGCTCGGAGGTGGGCGTGGCCACCCGAAGGGGGCGTGTCCTAGTTTCCGCGCTGCCGGTAATGGCGGGGTGCGCGTGAGTCCTGGGTTCCACAGCGATAAGATCGGCTGTTTTCCAGTGACAGGTGAGTGCAGGGGGAGAAGTACAAAGTGATTTTTAAAAACACAGATTCTACAATTTTTAAAACAAGATCAATCAAAATGTATTCTTAGCGACGCTCCCGGCTTCCGCCTCAGGAGAATTAGGGTCAAAAGTGCGACTCTCGTAGTCAGGGCGCTCTTTTATGGTTTGCTCGGAGGTGGGCGTGGCCACCCGAAGGGGGCGTGTCCTAGTTTCCGCGCTGCCGGTAATGGCGGGGTGCGCGTGAGTCCTGGGTTCCACAGCGATAAGATCGGCTGTTTTCCAGTGACAGGTGAGTGCAGGGGGAGAAGTACAAAGTGATTTTTAAAAACACAGATTCTACAATTTTTAAAACAAGATCAATCAAAATGTATTCTTAGCGACGCTCCTGGCTTCTGCCTCAGGAGAATTAGGGTCAAAAGTGCGACTCTCGTAGTCAGGGCGCTCTTTTATGGTTTGCTCGGAGGTGGGCGTGGCCACCCGAAGGGGGCGTGTCCTAGTTTCCGCGCTGCCGGTAATGGCGGGGTGCGCATGAGTCCTGGGTTCCACAGCGATAAGATCGGCTGTTTTCCAGTGACAGGTGAGTGCAGGGGGAGAAGTACAAAGTGATTTTTAAAAACACAGATTCTACAATTTTTAAAACAAGATCAATCAAAATGTATTCTTAGCGGCGCTCCCGGCTTCCGCCTCAGGAGAATTAGGGTCAAAAGTGCGACTCTCGTAGTCAGGGCGCTCTTTTATGGTTTGCTCGGAGGTGGGCGTGGCCACCCGAAGGGGGCGTGTCCTAGTTTCCGCGCTGCCGGTAATGGCGGGGTGCGCGTGAGTCCTGGGTTCCACAGCGATAAGATCGGCTGTTTTCCAGTGACAGGTGAGTGCAGGGGGAGAAGTACAAAGTGATTTTTAAAAACACAGATTCTACAATTTTTAAAACAAGATCAATCAAAATGTATTCTTAGCGACGCTCCTGGCTTCTGCCTCAGGAGAATTAGGGTCAAAAGTGCGACTCTCGTAGTCAGGGCGCTCTTTTATGGTTTGCTCGGAGGTGGGCGTGGCCACCTGAAGGGGGCGTGTCCTAGTTTCCGTGCTGCCGGTAATGGCGGGGTGCGCATGAGTCCTGGGTTCCACAGCGATAAGATCGGCTGTTTTCCAGTGACAGGTGAGTGCAGGGGGAGAAGTACAAAGTGATTTTTAAAAACACAGATTCTACAATTTTTAAAACAAGATCAATCAAAATGTATTCTTAGCGGCGCTCCCGGCTTCCGCCTCAGGAGAATTAGGGTCAAAAGTGCGACTCTCGTAGTCAGGGCGCTCTTTTATGGTTTGCTCGGAGGTGGGCGTGGCCACCCGAAGGGGGCGTGTCCTAGTTTCCGCGCTGCCGGTAATGGCGGGGTGCGCGTGAGTCCTGGGTTCCACAGCGATAAGATCGGCTGTTTTCCAGTGACAGGTGAGTGCAGGGGGAGAAGTACAAAGTGATTTTTAAAAACACAGATTCTACAATTTTTAAAACAAGATCAATCAAAATGTATTCTTAGCGACGCTCCCGGCTTCCGCCTCAGGAGAATTAGGGTCAAAAGTGCGACTCTCGTAGTCAGGGCGCTCTTTTATGGTTTGCTCGGAGGTGGGCGTGGCCACCCGAAGGGGGCGTGTCCTAGTTTCCGCGCTGCCGGTAATGGCGGGGTGCGCGTGAGTCCTGGGTTCCACAGCGATAAGATCGGCTGTTTTCCAGTGACAGGTGAGTGCAGGGGGAGAAGTACAAAGTGATTTTTAAAAACACAGATTCTACAATTTTTAAAACAAGATCAATCAAAATGTATTCTTAGCGACGCTCCCGGCTTCCGCCTCAGGAGAATTAGGGTCAAAAGTGCGACTCTCGTAGTCAGGGCGCTCTTTTATGGTTTGCTCGGAGGTGGGCGTGGCCACCCGAAGGGGGCGTGTCCTAGTTTCCGCGCTGCCGGTAATGGCGGGGTGCGCGTGAGTCCTGGGTTCCACAGCGATAAGATCGGCTGTTTTCCAGTGACAGGTGAGTGCAGGGGGAGAAGTACAAAGTGATTTTTAAAAACACAGATTCTACAATTTTTAAAACAAGATCAATCAAAATGTATTCTTAGCGACGCTCCTGGCTTCTGCCTCAGGAGAATTAGGGTCAAAAGTGCGACTCTCGTAGTCAGGGCGCTCTTTTATGGTTTGCTCGGAGGTGGGCGTGGCCACCCGAAGGGGGCGTGTCCTAGTTTCCGCGCTGCCGGTAATGGCGGGGTGCGCATGAGTCCTGGGTTCCACAGCGATAAGATCGGCTGTTTTCCAGTGACAGGTGAGTGCAGGGGGAGAAGTACAAAGTGATTTTTAAAAACACAGATTCTACAATTTTTAAAACAAGATCAATCAAAATTTATTCTTAGCGACGCTCCCGGCTTCCGCCTCAGGAGAATTAGGGTCAAAAGTGCGACTCTCGTAGTCAGGGCGCTCTTTTATGGTTTGCTCGGAGGTGGGCGTGGCCACCCGAAGAGGGCGTGTCCTAGTTTCCGCGCTGCCGGTAATGGCGGGGTGCGCGTGAGTCCTGGGTTCCACAGCGATAAGATCGGCTGTTTTCCAGTGACAGGTGAGTGCAGGGGGAGAAGTACAAAGTGATTTTTAAAAACACAGATTCTACAATTTTTAAAACAAGATCAATCAAAATGTATTCTTAGCGACGCTCCCGGCTTCCGCCTCAGGAGAATTAGGGTCAAAAGTGCGACTCTCGTAGTCAGGGCGCTCTTTTATGGTTTGCTCGGAGGTGGGCGTGGCCACCCGAAGTGGGCGTGTCCTAGTTTCCGCGCTGCCGGTAATGGCGGGGTGCGCGTGAGTCCTGGGTTCCACAGCGATAAGATCGGCTGTTTTCCAGTGACAGGTGAGTGCAGGGGGAGAAGTACAAAGTGATTTTTAAAAACACAGATTCTACAATTTTTAAAACAAGATCAATCAAAATGTATTCTTAGCGACGCTCCCGGCTTCCGCCTCAGGAGAATTAGGGTCAAAAGTGCGACTCTCGTAGTCAGGGCGCTCTTTTATGGTTTGCTCGGAGGTGGGCGTGGCCACCCGAAGGGGGCGTGTCCTAGTTTCCGCGCTGCCGGTAATGGCGGGGTGCGCGTGAGTCCTGGGTTCCACAGCGATAAGATCGGCTGTTTTCCAGTGACAGGTGAGTGCAGGGGGAGAAGTACAAAGTGATTTTTAAAAACACAGATTCTACAATTTTTAAAACAAGATCAATCAAAATGTATTCTTAGCGACGCTCCCGGCTTCCGCCTCAGGAGAATTAGGGTCAAAAGTGCGACTCTCGTAGTCAGGGCGCTCTTTTATGGTTTGCTCGGAGGTGGGCGTGGCCACCCGAAGGGGGCGTGTCCTAGTTTCCGCGCTGCCGGTAATGGCGGGGTGCGCGTGAGTCCTGGGTTCCACAGCGATAAGATCGGCTGTTTTCCAGTGACAGGTGAGTGCAGGGGGAGAAGTACAAAGTGATTTTTAAAAACACAGATTCTACAATTTTTAAAACAAGATCAATCAAAATGTATTCTTAGCGGCGCTCCCGGCTTCCGCCTCAGGAGAATTAGGGTCAAAAGTGCGACTCTCGTAGTCAGGGCGCTCTTTTATGGTTTGCTCGGAGGTGGGCGTGGCCACCCGAAGGGGGCGTGTCCTAGTTTCCACGCTGCCGGTAATGGCGGGGTGCGCGTGAGTCCTGGGTTCCACAGCAATAAGATCGGCTGTTTTCCAGTGACAGGTGAGTGCAGGGGGAGAAGTACAAAGTGATTTTTAAAAACACAGATTCTACAATTTTTAAAACAAGATCAATCAAAATGTATTCTTAGCGACGCTCCCGGCTTCCGCCTCAGGAGAATTAGGGTCAAAAGTGCGACTCTCGTAGTCAGGGCGCTCTTTTATGGTTTGCTCGGAGGTGGGCGTGGCCACCCGAAGGGGGCGTGTCCTAGTTTCCGCGCTGCCGGTAATGGCGGGGTGCGCGTGAGTCCTGGGTTCCACAGCGATAAGATCGGCTGTTTTCCAGTGACAGGTGAGTGCAGGGGGAGAAGTACAAAGTGATTTTTAAAAACACAGATTCTACAATTTTTAAAACAAGATCAATCAAAATGTATTCTTAGCGACGCTCCCGGCTTCCGCCTCAGGAGAATTAGGGTCAAAAGTGCGACTCTCGTAGTCAGGGCGCTCTTTTATGGTTTGCTCGGAGGTGGGCGTGGCCACCCGAAGGGGGCGTGTCCTAGTTTCCGCGCTGCCGGTAATGGCGGGGTGCGCGTGAGTCCTGGGTTCCACAGCGATAAGATCGGCTGTTTTCCAGTGACAGGTGAGTGCAGGGGGAGAAGTACAAAGTGATTTTTAAAAACACAGATTCTACAATTTTTAAAACAAGATCAATCAAAATGTATTCTTAGCGACGCTCCTGGCTTCTGCCTCAGGAGAATTAGGGTCAAAAGTGCGACTCTCGTAGTCAGGGCGCTCTTTTATGGTTTGCTCGGAGGTGGGCGTGGCCACCCGAAGGGGGCGTGTCCTAGTTTCCGCGCTGCCGGTAATGGCGGGGTGCGCATGAGTCCTGGGTTCCACAGCGATAAGATCGGCTGTTTTCCAGTGACAGGTGAGTGCAGGGGGAGAAGTACAAAGTGATTTTTAAAAACACAGATTCTACAATTTTTAAAACAAGATCAATCAAAATGTATTCTTAGCGGCGCTCCCGGCTTCCGCCTCAGGAGAATTAGGGTCAAAAGTGCGACTCTCGTAGTCAGGGCGCTCTTTTATGGTTTGCTCGGAGGTGGGCGTGGCCACCCGAAGGGGGCGTGTCCTAGTTTCCGCGCTGCCGGTAATGGCGGGGTGCGCGTGAGTCCTGGGTTCCACAGCGATAAGATCGGCTGTTTTCCAGTGACAGGTGAGTGCAGGGGGAGAAGTACAAAGTGATTTTTAAAAACACAGATTCTACAATTTTTAAAACAAGATCAATCAAAATGTATTCTTAGCGACGCTCCCGGCTTCCGCCTCAGGAGAATTAGGGTCAAAAGTGCGACTCTCGTAGTCAGGGCGCTCTTTTATGGTTTGCTCGGAGGTGGGCGTGGCCACCCGAAGGGGGCGTGTCCTAGTTTCCGCGCTGCCGGTAATGGCGGGGTGCGCGTGAGTCCTGGGTTCCACAGCGATAAGATCGGCTGTTTTCCAGTGACAGGTGAGTGCAGGGGGAGAAGTACAAAGTGATTTTTAAAAACACAGATTCTACAATTTTTAAAACAAGATCAATCAAAATGTATTCTTAGCGACGCTCCCGGCTTCCGCCTCAGGAGAATTAGGGTCAAAAGTGCGACTCTCGTAGTCAGGGCGCTCTTTTATGGTTTGCTCGGAGGTGGGCGTGGCCACCCGAAGGGGGCGTGTCCTAGTTTCCGCGCTGCCGGTAATGGCGGGGTGCGCGTGAGTCCTGGGTTCCACAGCGATAAGATCGGCTGTTTTCCAGTGACAGGTTAGTGCAGGGGGAGAAGTACAAAGTGATTTTTAAAAACACAGATTCTACAATTTTTAAAACAAGATCAATCAAAATGTATTCTTAGCGGCGCTCCCGGCTTCCGCCTCAGGAGAATTAGGGTCAAAAGTGCGACTCTCGTAGTCAGGGCGCTCTTTTATGGTTTGCTCGGAGGTGGGCGTGGCCACCCGAAGGGGGCGTGTCCTAGTTTCCACGCTGCCGGTAATGGCGGGGTGCGCGTGAGTCCTGGGTTCCACAGCGATAAGATCGGCTGTTTTCCAGTGACAGGTGAGTGCAGGGGGAGAAGTACAAAGTGATTTTTAAAAACACAGATTCTACAATTTTTAAAACAAGATCAATCAAAATGTATTCTTAGCGACGCTCCCGGCTTCCGCCTCAGGAGAATTAGGGTCAAAAGTGCGACTCTCGTAGTCAGGGCGCTCTTTTATGGTTTGCTCGGAGGTGGGCGTGGCCACCCGAAGGGGGCGTGTCCTAGTTTCCGCGCTGCCGGTAATGGCGGGGTGCGCGTGAGTCCTGGGTTCCACAGCGATAAGATCGGCTGTTTTCCAGTGACAGGTGAGTGCAGGGGGAGAAGTACAAAGTGATTTTTAAAAACACAGATTCTACAATTTTTAAAACAAGATCAATCAAAATGTATTCTTAGCGACGCTCCCGGCTTCCGCCTCAGGAGAATTAGGGTCAAAAGTGCGACTCTCGTAGTCAGGGCGCTCTTTTATGGTTTGCTCGGAGGTGGGCGTGGCCACCCGAAGGGGGCGTGTCCTAGTTTCCGCGCTGCCGGTAATGGCGGGGTGCGCGTGAGTCCTGGGTTCCACAGCGATAAGATCGGCTGTTTTCCAGTGACAGGTGAGTGCAGGGGGAGAAGTACAAAGTGATTTTTAAAAACACAGATTCTACAATTTTTAAAACAAGATCAATCAAAATGTATTCTTAGCGACGCTCCCGGCTTCCGCCTCAGGAGAATTAGGGTCAAAAGTGCGACTCTCGTAGTCAGGGCGCTCTTTTATGGTTTGCTCGGAGGTGGGCGTGGCCACCCGAAGGGGGCGTGTCCTAGTTTCCGCGCTGCCGGTAATGGCGGGGTGCGCGTGAGTCCTGGGTTCCACAGCGATAAGATCGGCTGTTTTCCAGTGACAGGTGAGTGCAGGGGGAGAAGTACAAAGTGATTTTTAAAAACACAGATTCTACAATTTTTAAAACAAGATCAATCAAAATTTATTCTTAGCGACGCTCCCGGCTTCCGCCTCAGGAGAATTAGGGTCAAAAGTGCGACTCTCGTAGTCAGGGCGCTCTTTTATGGTTTGCTCGGAGGTGGGCGTGGCCACCCGAAGAGGGCGTGTCCTAGTTTCCGCGCTGCCGGTAATGGCGGGGTGCGCGTGAGTCCTGGGTTCCACAGCGATAAGATCGGCTGTTTTCCAGTGACAGGTGAGTGCAGGGGGAGAAGTACAAAGTGATTTTTAAAAACACAGATTCTACAATTTTTAAAACAAGATCAATCAAAATGTATTCTTAGCGACGCTCCCGGCTTCCGCCTCAGGAGAATTAGGGTCAAAAGTGCGACTCTCGTAGTCAGGGCGCTCTTTTATGGTTTGCTCGGAGGTGGGCGTGGCCACCCGAAGGGGGCGTGTCCTAGTCTTCCCCACTCATGTATCGTTGTAAGGCTACACAGGGAAGGGTGGTGGGACCTCTCTGGTGTCCAAGAGCCTCTGTGATTTTGTCCATAGATGCTCCATGAGTTTGACTCTGTCCTTTGAGTACTTGTTGTAGTTTGCCCTGATCTTCTTTGACCACTGTCAGGAAGCGCTCCATCACTTTTCCCAGATGTTCTTTCTCTTCCGCCATTTTTGCTAGGGCAGCCTCCATGGTGCCTTTCGATCCCACTTCTGACACCACTTGTGGGAGGGCAGGTTTGATAAACAGGCGAGGAGGCTGTATGTATTTGCCAAAAGGACGATTTTTATTGTCAATAGTAGAAGTTGTATGTTGTTCAGGACATTTTTCTTCTTGCTCCTCTTCCGATGTGATCTTGGTTGAGCTTGATGGGGATTTAGAGGTCGATGTTCCTTGCTCCTCTTCTTCGTTGTCAAGGTTGTCTCCCACGAGTTTCATCAGAGAGGAAAAGAGGGGAAGTGCTCACCAGTTTTTTCTTTATGTGATGGTTCTGGGGGGGAAAAATATTTATACAGTGCGTGTGGGACCTATTAGTGTTCGGTCTAACAGAGTGCCTTGAAAAAGAATCGCAATACGAAATGAGATTTGTTATCTGTCACGCTGGTTAAATAGAGTAATTGCAAATAAGAATGAGGCTCGTTATCTGTTACACTAGGTAAATAGAATGCCATCTGTTCAGGCAACCAATATACGTGAGTGTACAACACAGGGTACTTTCAAAACGGAACCCCTAGTTCCCTACCCGCATCCCTTCCCGTGTTTGCCACCGCTTCCCTCGTACCCACCCCCTGGTCCCTGGAGACGCTATCACTCACCGGCTCTGCCGCAACTATCCTGAGTTATGGCCACTCTCCAGCATCCTCCAGCAGACACCACCACTCCTCGCACCACGGCTCGTCCGGTTTCGCGTCTCCTTCTCCCAGGGCGTCCTCGTTCCTTGGGTCTCCTTTGGTCGTCTGCTTGCAGGGTCCGTCTTCTTCCTTCCGCTCTCCCGACACTGTTCCTACTGCTCCCGCGCCACCGTTCTGAAACCCCTCCTGTTTGTTTCCTCCTCCTTCGGGCTCCGACAAGGTCTTCCGGGGTAATACCCGCCTACTTCCGGGTTCAAGTCAACGTCTCGCTGTGGAGAGACAGGATATGGGAATGGATTTTGTAGTTCTTCGTAGTCCTGCATGTCCCAAAAGTGGAAAGGAGTACGGGCTCTAAGGGAAAGGTCCGCCCATGGCGGCACACAGGTGAGCCCTTCCTGCATTTTCTCACATGGTGCAAGCCAACGAATTGAGAGAGACCCGAGCCAAGGGTCTCTGGCTTCGGTCTCAGAACCAACATGCAGAAGGACCCATTTTATTACCTAAGATTATATGACTGCATTTAGAAGCATGTATCTGATGGGTTTTAAATATGAACTTTTAAACGTTCATGCCTTAGCTCGCCCCCTTCACCCTCCAATGAAGTTGTCGTTTATGAAATATGAGGCAAAGCACCTGTCTTGTTCACCCTATATGTGGTCTATATTCTTTTTGTGTGCTGAGCAACATTATAGGCGGGGCCACTGGAATTATACTATAATCTTCTGCTATTTAGAGATTTACCACATAATCCATTATCTTCTCCATAGCGTGTAGATTTTAGCAAACATATATTTTTTTTCTACTTTAAACGGATGAAGTGTATATTTTTTTTAAAACTACCACTCATTTTGCTGCACAGTGGTAGGCCTTTTGACACACATACACGGGTCACTTTTCAGTCCGTGATTGCTGTTTTGAGATGCTAAAGATATTTAGGTCAAACCGTTAATCATGCAGTGTTAACGTTAAAAATAATTGAGCAATGCTGCTTCAAAATGTGGTGCATAACAGTGCATTGCCACATAATTTGTACCTCCCATGCCACTTAATTTCAGCAGCCTTGATTATAGTATATTACACCCGAGTCATTCTGCACAGCACACATCCTAAGCTCACGTGCCTGAAAGTGCTCTCATATGCATTAATGAAGGGGTCTCCTCAGGAGGGGCGAACTGGTCAGTGTTATTTGTCAAAATGATATAGACATTAATTAGGATTGGAAACTTCCTAGTGAACAAGTTCTTGGTGCCTGAGTTTAGGACGCAGAAGCCACATGAAAAGCTTGTAGCATGTTAGAGTTGAAGGATCCCAGCCAGAACTCGGCATCTGGATTAACCCTTTTTTAGGTCTCGCCTGAGCCAATGCGCTTGCACATTGCTCTGGCGAGATTATAGTAAGCGGAAAAGAAAAGTCTACCAAAACGGCTGCGGATCGCATACAGTTCATGTGATCTATGCGCGTGCACGCCAGCCACATAATACACCACCATTTGTGTGTGCCTCGCCATCAGACTTCAAAGACTGACGCTCCCCGGCCCCCCACAGCATATCCTTCCCTTTCATGCTTCCGTACTTATTTTGCTTTGCTGAAGGTAGCGTGAATATCTCTGAAAAATCCAGCCGCGAATGAGAGCTCGCCCCAATAATATCTAAATGTAAACGTCTCACTAGCAGGAAGTGAGACTTCGGGACCAACTTTGGTTTATTTTAATCATCAACGTCCATCATCTCTTCGCTCAGCAAAATGACAATAGGAAAAAAACGCAATCTAAAAAAATCAAAATGTTTTCCAACCTGACATGGCCACCTCCTACAAGATGTGGTCTAGTCATTTTCCTCTCATTTCCGCTTGTATTTCATCGTTATTATTTGATCAAATTTCAGTCTAAAATGTAACTACTCCATTACGCCATTAGGAATCACTAGCACGGCCTCGGCATCAGACTTCAAAAGAAGCCGCTTCCCCGCTCCCCCCCCCCCTCCATCAGACTTCAAAGGAAGCCGCTCCAGTGCCACCGCAATGCCGAGAGCTTGTTTTAAGAAGGTATTACTTTTGAGTGCCTGAAAGTGCTTCCCTGAGGGGCAGCTCAGCACAACAACACGGAATACCCAATGGATCTCCAGAAAAGTACAACAAGCCCTAAATTTGTTATTTAGTTTACAAAAGCCCAACCACTTTGTTTTTTCGCCCTCGTGATGCGTGTGGGGTGCTGGAAATAAGGCATGTTGCTTTAGTCACTCCTTTTTAGCTACTCATTTAAGCATGTATAACTTCTTTTCTCCGATTTGAGTCATTATGTCTCTTTGGGGCAGCGTCAAAATTGCAATGTCAGCTGAATGTAAACTGTTGCCATAGTGTTCTCTCCGGTATCGAACAAGACACTTCTTTGACTGTTGCTCATGTTATCCAGCACTCTTCCTTCGTCTGTCTCTGTCAGAATCTTTGGCATTGATACAATCTGAACCACTCAATCGATATCCCCTCCTTTCTATATAAAGCTGCTGATCTTTACTTCTTCATTTGCTTTGAGTACTACTAAACATCATTACTAATCACTCTTTTGAAAATTATGTTGCATGGTCTTGGTGGTTCGGAACATTGATAAGTGCATGTTGAGCTGCTCGAGCATCTCTGAATCTGCCTTTCACTATTTTCAAACTATTTCTGAATACACCCCCTAGCAATTTAAATCAGCCAACACACACTTGTGCAAGTCCTCGGGGCTTATTGTGGTGCTCATTTTCTTTTAGCTTCATAATATCAATGGTTTGCAAATTCTGCCTCTTGGAGTGCTGTGTTTTTCGGACAGCTCCTCATCCTTGCATAAATTACCTTAGTTTATGCCTGTCGTAGTCTGACATGGAGTGAACACCTTGATGGTCACCCATTTGTTTTTGCTTTTCCTTTACTGTCCCTGTTGACTTTTGTTGTTGTGTGTGTGACCCTGACGTCGAAGAAGTGCTGAGCCCCTCCACACCCCACTACTCACAGCAGTACAGCAACCACAGTCTACATTTAACAGATTGTCGTCTAGTTTCGGCCCATTCATCTAAGCCTGTACTGAGAAATGTGCTCCCTGGAATAGAGGGGTGTTCTGTTGGCTTCTTGTGACTATTGTTTCCCACCATGTGTCTCATCTCCCAACTGCTGCTGGACAGTATCACGACGAAGACCCTCCTCTCGAATACATGACACTAAGTGTCCCAGTTTTATTTGCATACGCATGACTGCTAGGTGCACACATTTCCAGCTAAAAGCAGGCCTGGAAACATAACTGCCATCCAGTACTACATTGTTAATGGGAGGTTGGGGGACCACTTACTACACAGGTTTGCTCTTTTCATGAAGCTGTGTCCCATAGTGCATTGAATTTTGTGCACAAATACCGGGGACAGTGATATGAGCTGCCTCTAGTGAAGCAAACCCTGAAATATAGCCTATGCTGGTACCCTGGGAAAACAGTTGTATCCCACAGTTTGACCTGCTCTGCTTCTCTCCACACGTAAGAAGTCAAATCTGTTTTTTCTACACATCCATATTGTCAATGACTAATAGTCACCTCAGGGCCACCAGATAACACCCCGCCCCAGCACATTCCCCAAATGCGCAAAATAATACACAGAGATAGTATTAGTTTGGGAAAAAATTGCTGCAGGTTTTATTACATACAACATATGTAATGATGGTGGGTAACATTACGGGCGATCCTGGGCAGGCTGCATTCTCGCCACCTGCCCGCCTGTTGAGCCAAACAGCACAGTGGCGAACCACCCAACTGCTGTACAAATAAAATATAACTACAGACACACCCCATGCGGGGCGTGACTAGGCAAACCCCCGGTTGCACAGGCCCACAACCGCCCGAAGGACTACTGGGGCGCCGACACGAATTCCTGCACCTCCCCTGAGGTTACAGGTTAGGCTCTGGCACCCCTATGTGCCCGCTGAAGTACATCGTTCGTTTGCACCTCTCTTCTTACGGATCGCCCAGTAATTCCGCCACAGCCTGTGCGGTGGTACCCGCTGCCGCACAGGCCCCCCCACCCTTGCTACCTGAATTACCTGCAACCTTTGCTCATGAGTGCTTCCTTCAAATCCAGCAGAAAAAGGTCTAAGCCCACAGGCGTGAGGTGGACACCATCCTCCTCAAAATAACCTTTAACTTTGTCCTGAAGCATTTCATGTCTGATAAAGCCCAGACCTCTGCGCTGGGTGAATTTTTTCATGGCAGCGTTGATCCTCCTCCTAGACCTCTCTATAGCCTCGCAAGACAAAGCCCCCCGCCAAGATCTCCTGGGGACAATTTCAGACCACCAGACCTCACTACCCCGCAAGAGGCCACTGATGATCCCCAAGTCGGTCTTCATTTTTTGAAGAAGGGTTGACCTCCCCAAGTACGTAATGTCATTGCCTCCCAGGTGGATAATCAAGTGGAGGGGGGGGGGACCACCCCGAGCGAGGGCCTCCCTAAGTCGGAAGAGGAGGCTATGCCAACGCATGCCCGGGAAACCCCACCACACACAATCAATACTTGAGAAGGAGCTGGTCCACTGTCTGACCTCTGCCCAGCGTGCCAATCTGTCGACCATGGAATGCCCAATGACCCACACTCGAGAACCTGTCAAGGAAAGAAGCAATATGTTCAAGGGTCTTTATTGAGGAAATCACAAGAAAACAGAGTATGCCACAAACACAGCAAACAAAACCAAAGTATACATTCCTATGCAGAAATCAAGGCCAACTGTCACAAGAACATCAAAGAATGCCAAAAACACAGCAAACAAAACAAACGTATGCATTCTTTTCAGGAATCAAGGCCTAATGTACCGTTTAAAGCAAGACGATTCCCAGCGTCCCACAGACTGAACCTGAACTGGTTGCATTCCTGCACGAAATGCTGAAGTGGCCGCCCCTATGCGGAAAGAATGGCTTGAGAACTTCTTCCCCTGTACTAGCAAACCAGCCCTGTCCAGGCAGGCGAGCATTATTTTGTCCATCTGGTACTTAGTCAAGGGGGTGCGGTCAGCATGGACAAGTAGGTACCCAGGCCCCTCAGGGCGCAAGGCCAGGAATGCCCGCAGAACGGATAACGGGCAGCAACCAGGATCCCCTAGGGGAGAAAGTCTGATAACAGTACCCCTACCAGCCTGATCAGTCTTGGACCGCCTGAGCGTAATGGACAACCCATCCCCAAAGGCAATATCCCCCACTCCCAACGCGTCTCCTGAGACATCGGACTTAGAGCGGGCCACCAGCTCGCAGCTCCGGAAGGCCCCGAAAAAAGCAAGGCAAAAGGCCGCCGCAAACAAGGCTGCCTCATACTGGGAGTAGACAACAGCACGCAACACTTTTAACATAGCCTGTAAAGATGGAAAGTCAATTGGGGACCTGTCATCCGGTGCCCGTGGATCCTCTCGCGCCCAGCCTTTCAGAGCGGCCCTCAACGCAAAGGATTTTGCTGGATCACTCCTCCCACACAACCTAGCTTCATGGCTGATGGCCGCCAGGTGGCCGCAAACCCAGGAGTGTGACTTATTCTGTTTCCTAGCCCACACCACGAATGCCTGAACTCTCCCCTCTAGCGCCAACGCTTGCAAGCCCAAGTCAGAGATAACCTTGTGAAAGGTAGCGCGTTGGCTCGCATAGCGTTTCCTTGTACCCAGCGCTAACGATTTCTCTCCTAATTCTCTCAGTTCCTGCTCCACTCCAAGATGTGCCAGAGCCAAGGTGCAAAGGGGGTCATCTCCTCTCTCGCCTGGGGGCATGCCGCCCGAAAACGGTCCAGCTGTAAACGAGAAAGAGCGTCAGCTGCCACATTAGAGACCCCCGCAATGTGTCTAGCTCTAAACTCGACATTGCAACGCAAGCACCTGCTGGCCAGTTCCCGGAGCAAAGACAGTACTAACGGACAATTGGCAGAAAGACCATTGATTGCCTGAACTACAGCCATGTTGTCTGACCAGAACAAGACTTTCCTGTTAGGCAGGGTATTAGGCCAAAGATGTAAAGAAATCACGATGGGAAAGAGTTCCAGGACAGTGATGTTAGCAGTAATACCACGCCTGCGCCAAGCATTGGGCCATCCCTGCGCGCACCAGAACTCACCCAGAATGACACCGAATCCCTCGCTACCTGAGGCATCTGTGAACATGTTCAACTCGGGGCTCTCCACCCACGGGGACCTCCATATCACGGTGCCATTAAAATCAGAGAGAAAGTCATCCCACATTCGCAGATCTTTTTTGAGCGCCGAGGTCAATCTGACAAAGTGATGCTGTCTGTGGACCCTGGCAGTGGCCCTGGCGAGTCGCCGTGCAAAAACTCTCCTCACCGGGATGACCCTGGCCGCAAAGTTTAGCTTGCCTAGAAGACTCTGGATGACCCCCAGGGGTGCCTTATCCCTACCCAACAAGTCATGGATATCATTCTTCAGCCCAGCTACCTTGTCTGCAGGGAGACGGGACACTCCCTCCACTGTGTCTAGCTCAATCCCCAAGAAGGTCAGTACTTGAGCAGGGCCCTCGGTTTTACCTGGCGCCAAGGGAACCCCTAAGCGGCTAGCTAGGTCAATGAAACAGTCTAGGCCCTCCTGACACTCCTGCGTGCCATCCCTCCCAATGAAAAGGAAGTCATCCAGGTAGTGGGATACTGCTGCCACTTTGTATTCCTCCGTGAGAGCCCACTGGAGGAAGGAGCTGAAGGCCTCGAAGAAGGCACACGAGACAGCGCAGCCCATAGGCATGCACCTGTCGAAGTAAAACTCCCCTCTCCACTTGAAACCCAGCAAGTGCTGGCTGTCTGGGTGTACAGGTAACAAGCGGAAAGCCGCCTCGATATCCGCCTTCGCAAGCCAAGCCCCCCCCCCCGCTCTCCTCACTAAATCAATGGCCATATCAAGTGAACAATAGGAGACAGAGCAAGCCTCTTCAGGTAGCCATGAATTAACAGAATCCCCCTCAGGAAAAGACAAATTATGGATCAACCTGTAAGCCCCAGGTTCCTTCTTGGGGACTACACCCAGGGGAGACACAACAAAGTCAGGAAGGGGGGGGGAAGGAAAGGGGCCCGCCACCCTCCCCAAGGCCACCTCCTTGATAATCTTTTTGTCCACAACCTCAGGGAGCTCCCTGACAGATTTTTGGTTCTCAGCATCCCTGCAAACACGAGGACCCTGATATGGAATTTGGAAACCCTCCAGGAAACCCGAAGACAGGACCTCTCTATCCTTAGCATTAGGGTAAGCTCGCAGGAGGGGCAACAGGCTGGCAATGATGACTGGAGACGGGCCTTTGGAGGGCGAGACAAGAGAAGTACTCCCTGTTAGAGCAGAGGGGATGGAGTGCAAAGCCAAACAGAGGGGGGGCGCAGCTGAAAGGACATTGGGCTCAGGTATGGGGGTGGTGTCATTATTTATCTTTATTGGCGGCGCTGGCAGGAGCAGGCCGCTTCTCGCAGGTAGACTCTGGGTGGGAACCACCGCATTTGTTGCACGCATGGGAAAATCTGCATGCTTTGCCCCAAGTGCAATTACCTGCGTTGAACAATCTGCAATTGTGTGAGACATTTTTCTTGGCATATTGTCTGTTGAAATTCCCCCCCCCCCCACGCCCCCCTCGAAAGGACTGCCTAAAATTACTTTTCTTCTGAGGGAACTTCTCATTGTCAGACTTCTTGGGTTGAACAGCACGATCAGCACCACCATCTGTTTTACCCTTACCCATATATACGAGCCATGACCTAACTTCAATCTGGTCCCACCCAAGATCAGGACAGACAGACATTTTCTTGCGGAATTCACAATCGTAGGAGTACCACCCCATCCCTGCGGATGCCTCCGCTTCATTCGTTATGATGCTGTTGTACTGAAATAGACCTTGCGCCTGCTCGGGGAAGCGCTCTGTAATCACTGCAGCCAGGATGGCAAAAGCCTGTCGCCAGTTTTTTATCGTTTTTTCTGGCCATGACTGGAAACGGGCTTTCTTCACCTCATCCTTGGAACCCATCCTAGTCACATCCGCCCCCTGCGCCCCCAGCATTAGCAGTGAAAAAATGTCTATGAACTCTCTCCGCCAAATACTTTCCTTAGCTACCTGTGGGACCAGCCATGCTAAGGAACATGTTCCTGACAGAATGGGTGCCATGGTCAACAGAACTGACGGCGCGGGCAAAGCTACCCCCAGCGCCAAGGAGGAAGCAGGGATACCGGGTGCACCCAGAGGGGGGGCGGCGGAGGCAACAGCCGGTGTCTGGGCAGGTGCCACTGCGGGCAAAAGGGCATCATGGGCCTCACTTGGGGCCACCGGCAACACTTGGGGAGGGAGCACCGTGGACACAATGATTGGCGGTGTGCTGTCAAGCCGTAAAATCCCCCCGGCCAGAGGACTGACCATGTCCCCACCCTGAGCTGCAGGCCCACCCCACACCCTTGCCACGTCTGCCTCCCCAGCGGGAAGGGATGGCACCACCACTGATGGGGCCACAATCTGTGAATGCATAGGAATTGGGGATTGCACAGGGGGAATGCACAAACCCGCTCTTATTTCAGACATGAATGAGGCAAGCGAGTCTGAGAGCTTACCCAAATCTTCCCGGGTAGCGTCCGAGAGCTTACCCAAATCTTCCCGGGTAGCAAACTCCACATTAGGAACCACCGGGCGAGGCGGTGACGGGGGGCATACCCGGGACGCCGCCGGGGGGGATGCCGGGGCGTGCACAATGACATTCCTAACAGGGTCCACCGCCCTAGTCTTACTGGGGGGTTCTGCGGGAAAGTCCTTCACTGTCGGTTTCTTAATGCGCTTAGGCCTCCCCGTGGCCAAGTCCTCAGCCACCTCTATTTCCGTTATCCGTGGGGCGGGGGGCGGCCCGTGGGTAGACAGGGCGTTTGGCAGCAAGAGGTCACTGGCCCACGCCACCCCGTTCGCCTTTATTAAATCCAACAGAACTTTCATCTGGGGGTCCTGGGAAGGTCCTAGCCCCGAGTCATCAACCTGGGACGTCTGTGTGAATAGCGATGGGGACCCCTGACTTTCCATGGTGTTTGCGAGTGTATCCTGAAAAAAGAGATAACCATGAGCCACCATGTCCGCATTTTGTCCAAAACACGCATGCCCCACCCAAGGACCAATCGCACCCCCCCTACCCCAAAAAGGCTTCCCCCACCAGGACTACGTAGAAACCGTGGGAGGCAGAAAAGAACGGTCGGGTCAGATGGGGAACGAGAACAGAATGTCGCTGAAATCTAGGTACAACAGTCGTACCGGCCCCCCCATGCAAGGTACATACCTCTCCTGTACTTCCTAAGGAAACGCACGAGGTCCGAGCGGGGTATGCCCCGGGGTCTGCTTCTGTGGCTGCGAGCACTGTGTAAATAAAAGAATGAAACACTGAGCCTTACACATTGTACCGGCCATAGCCGGGAACGAACAGCACATCAGCACATCCAGTCTCACTGCGAGACCCCTTACAACCCCTCATGAGCCCCCCCGTCGGCCTGCTTGCTAGCTTTAAATCATTAACGCGACATCTCTTGTCGTACATACCTTGCACCAGCAATATGAGCCTCTATCGACATGAGAGGGGGGGGGGGGTATCCAGGGCGCGTAAGGCAAATGCGACCGAATCTGAAAAATAAAGACAACAATGTCACCTGACGCCCACCTCATCACATTACAGGCCCCCACTCCGAAGGGGAGTAGCATTACTCTTGCTGTGCTCCCTAGACCTGAGGGGGGGTGGGGGGTGAGGTGACACCATACCTCCCCTTGGAGGCAAGCTGAGGTGTTGCCCCGACTTGAAATCACGCCCCTGCAAGAGTGCCTACTCACTAGCTTTAAATCATTATCGCGACATCTCTTAGACGTACATACCTTGCACCAGTATTGTGCACCTCTATCGACGCGAGAGGGGGGTGGGGGATGGGGGTTTCCAGGGCACATTAGGCAAATGCGACAGAATCTGAAAAATAAAGACAACAATGTCACCCGACGCCCCCATCATCTACATTGCAGGCCCCCACACAAAATGGGAGTAGCGTTACTATTGTTGTGCCCCCCTAATCGGGGGGGGGGCTGAGGGGACACCATTCCTTCCCTTGAGGGCCAAAAAAATAAATAAATAAATAAATAAAAAAAAAGGGGGTGCTGCCCAGACTTGAACTCACGCCCCTGTAATGGGTGGGGCAGGGGAGGCCACTTACCAGGCTACCCAAGCCGAGGAGGCAGTAATTTATTCGCAATGCGAGGGGGGGGCCTTTGCCTGAAGCATGGCTGCCAGGCTGGTCAACATAGGCCCGTTACTAAATCATACTATGGTTCGGGCGCACCTTTACTGCACTGATCAAAGACCACGCTAAGATGCCGAGGGGGTAGTACCTGTAACGTGGCGGCCGTGTAACATGGCGGCCGCCCAATGATCCCAGCGCACACCGCAGCGCTGAGCAACAAGGCTGGGGGGGGGGGGGGCAGAACCTGTACCATTGCGGCCGAGCCGTACAAAAATTGCCCATTGATCTTAGAGCACACCGCTGCGCTGCTCAACAAGGCCCGGGGGGGTGGGCCGTACCTGCAACCTTGCGGCCGAGCCGTCCACGAGTGCCAATGACCACAGCGCTCACCGCTGCACTGACGAGCGCCGGGGCAGGCAGCCGCACGTCCGCCGCGCAGCACAAGCGACGGCACCGGCAGCAACCTGCATCTCAGCCCAGGCGGCATATAACCCAGGCAAACAGCATTAATTTATAAAGAATCTTACAGTCGTAACAACGCGAAAACAGCTGAATTTTGTCTGCATATGTCTATCGACCAAGGGCGCAACCCCCGCACACACCGTGGATCCTGCCGCCCCCAGGGTTCTACATCCTCAGCGCCATTTTGTAACGGGGGGAGGGGTCCGGTGGTGGCACGCTACCGGAGGCGAGGCTGGCGCGCACATTTCTTCCGACCCGCCATATCTCTTAGCGTGAGTTTGGGCAGCGCAAAACACTGCAATGCCGGGGCGGGCGAGAGGGGGGGGGTGCATCCCTTAGAGAAAACAAGCATCCCCGGCCCCTCCGCCCGCTGCTTGGACCCCACCCTCCCCACCACACGAGGCTAGGCCGAACACAGGGCAGGTGTGCGTGGTCCCGCAAGGCGAGGCGGGTCCGACATATAGAAAATATCTCCCAGCTGCCAGGACATTGCCACCCGCAATGCCGAGACTCGGCCAGCACACACGCGGAGGCCACCGGGGAGACAGTCGGATCCCCCCCCCCACAGCAGCCCACGCATCATGGGCCGCCTCGCCCGGCTTACCAAGGATGGCAGCAGGCGGAGGGGAAGGGGGGGGGGTGCGGGTAGGCCGTACCGCACCCCAGGGACCACCGGGGAACAGGACACAGGACATCCCCCCCACAGCAGCCCACACGTGATGGGCCGCCTCGCCAGGCTCACGACTCGGGTGAGGGCGCAGGCGGAGGGGAAGGGGGGGGAGAATGGGCCGGGCACGGCCTCGCTCACCTCTAAGAGTGTCCTGGAAAAAGAGTGTCCTGCTGTACGCGACGGCGTCCGGGCGGCAAAGAGGCCCTCCCAAGAGGTGCAGGGACCTAAGTACCCTGGGAGGCCCCTCCCCGCTGCCCCGGACGTGGATGTCTAGCAGCCACCTCCTCCCACCAGGAAGGAGGAGACTGAACATCCGGTTCTGTTTATGGGGCGGGACAGCCCTCACTGACTAATGGCCCGCCCTCTCAATGGCCACTGCGTAGCCTCGGGCAAGCGCAGCTCCTCGAGATCCAGTTCGTCTCTCCTAGGACCCATCCCAGAGTAAACTCTAAGTTGCTTTTTACTTGTGAAAGCGTCAGGAGGTTACTTTTTTATAAGCTGTTCAAATTGTATTATACCAATAAATCTGTCTACTTCCTTTAAGGTAAAACCTTGGAAAGCGGCGTTGGCTAAATCTGAATTCGTATTATATTGGTTTCTTTGGTGTGCTGTGCTCCTCACTGCTCCACTCCAGGGCGGCAGTGACGTGGGGTTGGTTTAGATGTAGCGCCTCGTCCCCCCCGAGTGGGAGCTGCGTAGACAGACAGGCGCCCCCCTGCGGATCTGCGCACTCCGATGGCGTCTGGAGTGAGGCTGCCCGCTCCCTGCCTCCCATCGAGTCCTTGGGGCTTCGGCGGAGCGGGCAAGGCCCTTGGGGAACCAGCAGCTCCCCGAATCCCAGGGCAGCGCCCCGAGGCAGCCGCAAATGATGCCCCAGAACAGTGCAGCCTGAAGCCATCGCCTCAAGGCGCCTTGCGAGGTCTGATGAGCAGCATTCTGCCTGCCTTACCCTGGTTACAAGATAGCAATGCTCAAGCTCAGCCCGCAGGGTAATAATGTCCTTAACAGACTCTATCCTAATACAAGGAGTCACTTGTCCGCGTGTGACGTAGTATTGCAGCCAATGCACTTCCGGCGCAGCCTAAGGCATCATCACAGCAAAAGCAGATGTCAGCAAAGCTGCAGCCACGTGGGGGTTCAGCATTGTTTTGAAGGGAAAGCTCAGTCTGTGCTTGAATAACGGCTCGAACCAATAACATTGCAAGAATGAGCCCCGTCAGCTAACAGTATCACAGCAATGCTGCGACAGCAATGACGTCAAAGCTACTGGGCACTGAGCGTTTCAAAGACTGGAAACTCATGTTGTTAAAACGAGGTAACCCGGCGTGTCTCCCCCCCAGCCCCCCCGCCCCCCGTCTCCCACTCCAACCCCTGCTGTGAGACAGGACAAACCCAGTAAGATGCTTGAAGTTGAGTGATTCCTTTCTCGCCTCGTACATCAGAACCGTATGTCCAGGGAATTTGCTTTTAAACTTCAACTGGGAACGGCCTGAAGGTTGTCACCCTTTCCAAATGTACATAACAATGACGGCGTGTCCATGTTTTCCTGCCACTGGCTTCCTTTCCTGGAATGCTTCTCCCTTAAGTGATGGAAGGGAAGTAAGGCTGATTTTAAAAAGCCCCGCTACTGGTAGTTGAACTTGAAGGCTGAGTTAATTGGTGGTGATGGGTAAAGGGGTACTTGCTGTCTGTCTGACTAAAAGCAGCGCTTTGCCTGAGGTTTACACTGCGTGAGAGCTGTGAATGCCACCTATGTCGCTTCTCAACAGGAGCATAGGAAGGTACTATGGGGCATATTACCAACGATTAGCGATATTTATCGCTAACTAGGCTTAGCAATGAATTATTTTTTATCGCTGAGATAACGTGCTATTAGCTACGTTTATCTCCAAAGCGATACATTTTCTGGCGATAGCGTGAATATCGCTGAGAATACAGCGATATTCACGCATTAGCGACAAAATGCTCTTAGCCATGTTATCCACCTCCCATTGGATAACATGGCTAAGAACTGGTCAGCAAAGGCGTTAGTTTTTTACGATAGCGGGAATATTTCCATCGCTACGCCTGCCTTGCTAATAGGCGATAACGACGTTAGCGACTGCTTTCAGTCGTTAACAGGTTGGGTACGCCCACTTTGCATGTCATTAGCGATAAATATCGCTGACATGCAAAGCGGGGCGCAAACCGCTCGCTATAGCCTAAAGCTGTTGCTAACTGCTGTTAGCGACAGCTTGCTAATAGAGCGATAGAATTATTGCCGCTTAGCGGACGAAAACGGCCGCTAAAGCGGCGATAATTGCCTATCGCCCTGCTTGGTAATATGTCCCAATATTTTTTTTTATCTCTACTCAAATTTCATGTCCGGCATTTCACAAAGACTTTCTGCAGACGGAATTAATTTAGAACTATTAACTTTGCTTGTATTTGGAAGCACGCCTTTACTCATTCGGGCATTTACCAATTTACCCAATTTACCAACTGTTACCCGATTGAAGGACATGCATTTTATGGACTTTGGAAGGATAAAAGGCTAGGCTTTGGGATTCGAACCTGTGGCCATGAAGGTCAGCATACATTCCTCGGTAGTCTGTAGACAAAACAGTAGCTCTCACGACAGACTAAAAAGCCTGAAGGGTGAGTGGGGCTGCTACAGAGTCAGTGTTATGTGAGGGACTCTCTACCAGCCCTTCTTGCCTCTCAGGTTTGCTTAATTGCGTTATAGTTTAATTATAGTAGTTCATGGCATTCTTCATGGCTACTTCCATTGCTGTTCGTTCCTATGCGCCCCTTTTCATGCAGAGAGTCCGTCTGCTCGTCCGTTCTATTCTCTTTTCTCCTGCAGACCTTTTAATGGTCACCAAGATCCTTATAATTTCCGACCGCCACCTCCCCCACGACGAGTGGTGGCAGCATTTGCAGAGAGGACAAGGTTCGAATGGGCCTTTACAGTGCTGAAGTTTCTCTTTGCATGTTGTGTGCTCTGTGGACGAGTGTGGCCCGGGGCAGTGTGGGTGTTTGGCAATCCTTTCACCAATACCAACAAGCATTTGCAATGCACTAGGTCTCGCATTATTCAAGTTTGAGCTATTGGCATTGCTAAATAATGCAACAGCAATAGCTCAAACTTTAATAATGTGAGACCTACTGCAAAGGTTTTTTTTTTTTGCAGTTTTATATAGCGGGAACTCGAACCGAACCGGAGCGCCCCAGCCGTTAGGCCACCTCCTCTCCCCACTTCTGCCACCAGCTTCACTTTTACGGGGAAATAAAGTTCTGTCAGTCTTGAAAAAAAAACAACCGCCTCAGGTGTGAGCGGTTACTCTGCAGGTACATCAAGGCCGGCCCGAGCCGAGCGCAGCTGACCCTGATTGAGGCTCCACGCTGCTGCCTGCTTTCCGTGTTGACCGAGACTCTGCTCCTGAGCCCCCCCTGGACGCTGCTCCTGAGCCCCCCTGGACCCTGCTCCTGAGCCCCCCTGGACCCTGCGCCTGAGGCCCCCTGGACCCTGCGCCTGAGCCCCCCTGGACGCTGCCTGTGCTCCCTGGACCCTGCGCCTGAGGCCCCTGGACTCTGCGCCTGAGCCCCCCTGGACTCTGCTCCTGAGCCCCCCTGGACTCTGCTCCTGAGCCCCCCTGGACTCTGCTCCTGAGCCCCCCTGGACTCTGCTCCTGAGCCCCCCTGGACTCTGCTCCTGAGCCCCCCTGGACCCTGCGCCTGAGCCCCCCTGGACTCTGCTCCTGAGCCCCCCTGGACCCTGCGCCTGAGGCCCCTGGACTCTGCAGGCCGCCCGACACGGAGCCGCAGGTGACCCTCATAAGAGGGCGGGCACCGTAGTGCCACAGGAAAGCCGGCGCACCAGCCCTCAGGGGTCCAGTGGCCGGAGGCCGCTGCCTGGGCCATGACGTCATCGCTATTTATTGGGGGCGTGGGGGGACAAGGTATTTATGTCTCCTCCACGCCCCTGAGCAGTCTCTTTTGTTTGCTGCCCTCGATGTTGGCTCGTTTGGCTCGTCTTGGTCTCGCGTCGGGTTTTGTGGAAGTGTGTTTTCGGGTGAGTGTTGTATTGTTCAATGTTCCCGAGCCTTCATCGTGCGGGTTTGAGGGCAGCCTTGTGGGGTACGGTCTCCTGGCTGGCCTCGGGAATTAGTGGGAAAGATGCACATGGGCGCTGCGTGTGGTGCAAGGCAGGAGGGCCCGGTTGTGACTCGGGTATTGTCGGGGGTGCTTGGTGGCATACATTGGGTACGGTGGTCAGAGGTGTTAAGAAGTTCGGCTTCTTCCCAGCTGCCAGCACGCCCCCGCCCTGTTTTTCCGCACTTCTGCGCCTGGTGCAGCTCGGCCCTCTACTTTCTTTCGGCAGTTTGGGGGGGCGGGGACATTAAGAGCAGGCGGCGGTCGGTAGCATCCCTTGGCGCGTTTGGTCACATTAGGTTATCCCGTTTCTGCGTTGCCGCAATTCTTTGAGCGCAGTGATGGTGATTCGTTTTTTGTCCGATGGAGCCCAGACGGTGGTGCTTTGGTGAACAGAAGTTTAAATTGTGTTTTAATTTGGGAAGTAAGGAGGCATTGGGACGTTGACCGGGCGGAGTGGGGCGCTGCGCGCGGTGGTGTGCGGTCCCCACACTCACCGCTGGAAACTTTGGCACGTCGGGCCGTTGTGTACGCATTGTTTCGGTGGTTGATAGAGTGGAGTTCGGGCCCTTGCGGCCATCTCCAGTCGCGATTAATAGGTGAAGTGTTAACGCGCAGGCTGCAGAATGCCGGTGTAAACAGTGTGCTTCTGAAATGTTCAGTGCGCCATTTATCCTCGGCAGATGCGGAACCACAGGCTGTAGAGGTGATGTCTAGCAATGAGTGCGGACCCACGATTTACATTTAGTAATTAGTTGCAGGGGTATCGGTAACGTAGAAATGTGCTTGCCTTTCTATGCTTCAGATAGAACAGTCGCTTATGTTTGCCTTAAGTTACCAAAAATAGAGTTCCAGTCCACACTCCTATCTTGTGTGATCCTGGACAATTACGGGCTTGATTTGTTTGAGTCGGGCATCAGAGCCGAAATGTGCGTAGGTCGAGGGTCCGGTCATGCGAGTATTGTGCATCTTCACACTAGCACAGCCGGCTAGTGCCACAGTTGGAGGGGCTTCGTTAGGGCGGCAACTAGCAGGGCTTTAAGTGGGCCGGGGCTCAAGGTCTCTACCCTTACGATCAGGGAATGGACGTCTGGTGCACTGCATGCATTTCGGGAAAGTCGTGGGTGAGGCAATACATTGGGCTGCGGTTAAAATGGCGGATGTCAGCTTATGCGGCCAATGTGCTTTACCGCGACTTGTGGCGCTAGTGGTAGTTTTTTATCGTTGCGGGTACGGCCCATTTAATAAATGTGCAGGGAGGCGTAATCAATTCGCTGTTTCTATTTCTGTTTTCAGGAGGTTGTTGGTGCGACCGTACCCAGTTGCTGGTTTTGCGGGAGGTTTTGGGATCTTGGTCGACCCCCCCCCCCCCCCCCCCCCCCCCTCTGTTTATATACAGCAGGCAGGGAGGGATTCAGGACGCCTTCCTCCTTTTGGTCTGTTACCGTATTTTCTGGGCCAGTTATGCACCTTTTGCATCCCAGTCGCCCCGGTCTGATTGTTCGGTCGGGTCGCTAGATCAGGCATCCCATTGCTGGGATTTGCGTTTGTTAGTCTGGCAGCCTGTGAATATCAGTATACTGTGGTATAGGCTTTCCGTGGGTGTGCGCTAGCTGCCTGGTGCGGTAGATGTATTATTGCTTGCTATGCGGGTTTACTTTCTACCGTGACGGTTATTTTCATCACGGTAATTGCCTGTAATTGCCTTTAATATTGCAGAGTCCAATTCCATTGTGCCCTGAAACCTACACTTTCTTCCAGGTGCAAGTTATGCAGCCGACTGTATTTACAGAGGTGCTCATATGTAAGAGGCTTGTATGTTATCCCAAGGGATGTCCAATGATGGGTTATCGTCCATGCTTCCCCCGCTCCGATCCTCCGGTTATGGCCAATTTTGTATCCGAGTAGTCGCCTGCCTTTTCTTCCTCGGGGACCTTGTGCCCCTCATGTTCTTGCTAGGGATGTTTGCTCAGGGTACGCCTGGTCGTACATCGGCGGACAGTGGCCTTCTTGTGGGGCCGCCATTACCGGCCACGAGGGTCATCTGCCCGAGCGGCCATCTTTTAGGGTCTCGGCCTGCTCGGCCTAGGGGGAGGGGCGGGGGGGGGAGCGGCCATCTTGGACACCTCCACCCCTGGCTCTGCTCCGGGTTTTTGCGTTTAGGCTTAACATGCGACGGAAGGTACCTCGCATCTGACGTTGTAGGCGTATCATTTTAAGGAGTAGTATGTGGACTTGTAGCGGGTTATGGATCTCTGTGGTCGCGCCAGTTTTAGGCTGGCAAGAGTATCTTTTCAGACCGACGTTCGGAGCGGTCATCGATGGTGACACAGTCACATGCTACTGTCATGTTGTACTTTTAAGGCTGTCTCGATGTTATAGCAGTGTTGGTGTCATTATCTTAAATATACTTGGAAATGTTTCTTTTGATTGCTCTGATCCCTCCACATGCCTGCCATTTTCGTACTTAGGGGGGGATATGTAGGCGACCGATTCGGTACCGTTATCACAGTCAAAGCAGTCCCATGCTATACAGGTTTACAAGTCCTTGTTTGCACGGCTCCAATGTCTTAGAAGTAACAAGGGGGGGCACTCTGGCCTGCGCTTAAGTAAAGTTATGTTTGCACGCTTCACAGCTGGTTGCATTTCACTTAATTGTTTCACGCAGGTAGTAGCACAAGTGGTTACAGTATGGCGCCATGACAGTGGTAGTAATCCTTCGTAGATATCGCAAGTGGCTTTTATAGGGGCATGAGGAGAACGCTAGGATGGCCTAACACGTAGCGGTGTGCACTCCCTTTTCTACCTTTTCCTTATATTGTACAGTGTTGTTTTTTGCACTGGGAGGAGTAAGCCCCTTTCCTCGAGGGGGTTGCGGTATCACCAAGTGGCACTTTCCCATGGCTTGCGAACGTGTCATCCGCTTCCCATGCTGGAGCTTAGTGATCCTAGTGGAGCTAACCGCAGCAGGAGACTACGGGGTCAGGCGTGTTCTGTGTAGCGCCCCCTAGGTGCAGCGGCACTAAGTGCACCCCTCCCCCCCCCTATGTGCAGGCACATCATTTGGATGTACTGGGAGCAATTTTCTTCAGAACTTGTGCCCACTTGCCAATGGCCACTCGCGTGTCATTTGCATGTTCTCTCTCATGCAGTCTTTATTTTACTGGTTTTCCAGGCACTAGATAGTGCAGAACAGGTAGAGTACCAGGATATGGCAGGCGGGTCAGGTGCATGTGTAGGAGATCGGCGCAGTGGATTGGTTGGTGGGTGCTTTCCCTGGAAGTTGGGATACTCTGTACAAACCTCAGCTTGGCCCGTTGTGGTGCCTAGGAGGGCATGTGTCGTAAACTAAGTGGTTCCGATCTATTGCATTGTGTGAAGACTTCGCTGGTTTCTAGTTGCATTAGAATTATGTGGCCTGCTGACGAAGCCGTCCCTAGCTACTTGGGCACGGAACAAACTGAATTGCACGCGTGCATGTGTCAGGGCTGTAATTAGCAGTTGGGCATCAGTAGATTTGGATTGTGCCCGACCTTGTTCTGATTAATGGCTGTGACTCCCGATTTTATTTGGAGGCTATAGTCTTGCTTGCGGTAACTGGAATAAGGCGTGTTGGTCACATACTGTATGCGATCTCTGAGGAGGATCTCGGTGATTTTGTTCTGGTCCAAAGCCGAAGCGAGCTGCTGGCGCAGGGCCAGACTCATTAGGTGACTGCAGCACGACAAAGGTCTTCTAAGGGCACAGCTACAATATGGTGCACGAAAAGGAGTCCATGAGGACCACCCCTCGCAAGGAGGGCTAGCAGGGGTCACTCAGGGTACCTAGCTATTAGCTTCCAGTGTTTTGAGCCTTTAACCAGCAGGCAAAGTGGGAGGGAAGCTGCTGAGTTGCCTGAGAGTGTTGCTCGTCCCGGTGCTAGGATGGTGACGCTTAAGGGTAAGGTTCTAATTATTAGTGGCGTTTGGATACGTTGACAGGTTGCCCTTATCTCGTGTAACACAGCGATAAAGTTGCGAGTTGTGGAGTGTTGAACTTGATTGTTCGTGGAACAGCAGGAATGTGGCCCGATTGACCTAGAGAGTTTTGTCTTCCAGAGTAGTCCTTTATCCTAGTTTGGAGTCCCTCTAGGGTGCGGAGCCACTATACACATTTCGGTTCCTTGTAACATGCTATTTTGTTCCAGCTCCCTGGAAAGCAAAATACTGTAGTGCTTTCGACAGGATGCACCAGGAAGCCTAGAAATGTGGCAGGGTAAAATCTTTCACCGTTAGTCTATGGGGCTTGCCTTTATAACACGTAGGAAAGGTAGGTACATGTATTATTGGGACAAATTGTCTCATACACATGTTTCTAGCAGGCAACGTGCATGCCTCCTCTTGATAGGGATGGTAGGAGTGCTTATCGTAATTTGTTACGGTTATATCGGTAATATCGGTTTGTTTAATTTCCCATCCACAGATTAGTTTGACACTTTTTGGCACGCGTCTGCCAGTTGGGTTGTGTCTTGGCAGGTAGGCCTGCAATGGTTTTGGCTAGGTTTTACTTGTAGGCCCCAGAGGGGACAGGTATAACAGTCGTCATGCAAACTGCAGGGGAAGAACTAATGTCATTCTTTGTGCTCTGTACCTTGGACAGGTCACACATAGCGGTTGATCCCGGGTAGCCTCATTAAGGGTGGCTAGTTCGTGCGGGACCATGCAAGGAAGTTCCATGGTGGCCGCTATTCTTGTGCGACCAAGCAGCATTGACTGGCACTTTGACTCCCAAAGTAGCGTATATACGTCATTGTTTCACACAGGCATACGTCTTGCACGGGAATTTCTGACATATGCAGCCTTATCCTTGACATTTTAGAGTCTTTGGTTAGTCATTTGGTGTATTTACTGATTTGGGTCGGAATCAGCTTCATGTTCCATGGCTGGCACGAAAGTGTTATTCTTGTCCTTTGATGTCACTCTTAGTGCACTGTATTGATGGAAAGGTCACACATAGCAGTTGACACCTAGGTAGCTATGGAGGGGGCGACTTTTCTTGTTTTGCTGCAAGAAAGCTATTACTGTGGCTTAGTTTGACTCTGCTATGAGACGGCCGGGTTTGTATGTTATCGCTCCATTTCCACGTAAGGATAGGGAGGCGTTGTCTTAGCGGCCTATCACCAAGCACTTCTCAGCACTTTTTGCCCGAACAAGCTGGGTAGCCCAGGTAGGCGATTGCTTTAGCTGTCCGTTGGTGAAGGGTCCGCAAGGGACAGGAATTTCCCCAGTCTAAGTCCCTCATCAGGGGTTGACTCGCAGGGAGGGCCCTTGGCTAGGTGCTTGGGTAAGCTTTTAAACCAGACAGCATCAATTTAGTGGTTATTCTGGTAAGATAGTCGGGCTTCCGTTGGCAGCGTTCACTTACCAGGTAGTAAGAGGAGGAAGTTTTAGTTCCCTGATTTCCACAGGATGCATATACGGTTGTATAGGATGCTTGTTAAGCTTCATAGGGTACAACTTAGGCCAGGCACAGGGGGCGCCATGGCATGCGTCTACCACGAAGGGATTCCCTACACAGTGTTATAAGGGATGTGGCCTGCGCGAATCTCTCACTGGCCTCATACGCTTGATGGAGAGGCTTGCGTCCAGCGGTGGGCTGCTCAACTAAGGTATTATGTGAGGGGGGCAGGCGGGGACAAAGAATTGATCCTCGGGAGCTGTCTTGTCAGTCTTTTTGACTCAATGGCGTTCCCACTGCCGAAGTCAGGGTCAGGTTGCATTCTGGTAGTTCCCCCTCCTACCGGGCTGGTACTCTGGGACACCCGTGCTCATGTCACTCTTCCCATGGCACGACAGTCACTACTAGGTGTGAACGGCCAGTTACAGGCCTTAACAGGACCGGACCAGCCACTCTCTTTTCTGGTCACCTTCAAGTAATGCGGGTCACACACTCTGACTGGGGGTGCGGGGCCCTATGCCATTAACATAAGCTGCGGGGGGCATCGGGCTGTCAAATGTCCTCATGGGACGGAGAGGGGAATTAGGGGCCTAGTGCAGGACGCAGTATTTGCAGGGACACATATGGGTCCCGCCGGAGCCCCCAAAGGGATCTCAGTGAAGCAGGTGACACAAAACATGATAGCCCGACACCGTTCTGGTGTATGCATCTAGACTCACGCGGGTGGTTAACAGGGAATGGGATTCTGGGTCCGGTCATAGGGTCAGCTAGCAGGGTAGACTGCTCTAGTTGGCCCTTCATGGAGGTTTTCAGTACCTATCCACACGCAACACACCCTCTTTCCCTCCACCAGGCTGTGTCGCCGGGGAGCTTCGGATAAGTATTGTTAATTTGTCTGGGCTCTGGGGCTAGCATGCACGTTAGAGGAAGAAGACAAGGGGCAATTGGCCACGTGTTGGTGTCGGATGAGCTCTGTGGTCTGATTCTTATCCCGAGCTCCAGTGGCATGATGACCTGTCTGGGACAGTGAGGCAGCTGGCTCGCACGAGGTTTGCTGCGCCATGGGTAAATATTTTGGGCAGAGATCGGGCCTTCTGCAGGTGGGCCACAAGCCAAACTCCCTTGGTGTTGCTGGGTGGTTAGCAGGCACCGGGTCTACTGTGTCCGGTCACTGGGTCAGCAAGCAGGGTGCCTGCACTTGTTGGCCCGTCATGGAGGTTGTCAGGACTCTTTCCCCTCCACCTTGTTGTGACACCAGGCTGTGTCGCCGTGCAGCTTTGGAGAAGTATTGGTAATTTGTCTGAGCTCTGGGGCTAGCAGCCACTTTAGAAGAAGAACACTAGGGGAATTGCCCACACGTTAGTGACAGATGAGCTCTGTGGTCTGATTTCTTATCCCGAGCTCCAGTGGCATTTTGCCCTGATGGACCAGTAAGGCAGCTGGCTCGCAGGAGGTTTGCTGCGCCATGCGTGAATATCTTGGGCTGAGATTTGATTTGGTGTGTGTTTAATAAATAGTTACATACAAAAATTCTCTTTATTTACCAGGAACAACGGTCGGGGTGCTGGGACACGAATGGGTTTCCAGGTTGGCCCAGTGGGCAGAAAAGAGAAAGTGGAAGCATGGGTTTAGCAGAACTCGGTTTCTTTGGCATGGAGTCACTGGTTTACAATGGAGCGGGGTGCTTGGTTTGCTAACACGTGAATTACAAGGGAACGCTCAGCCCCCAGACGTGCTCATCCTGCACGTGGGAGGGAATGACCTACCTTGCCTAGGGAAAAGATTTGTCTTAAGGGACATGAAAGTAAACATCATCAAAATCAGCAACTTATTGGGTCCTTGTGATCTTTGGTGGTCGGAAATCACACCACGCCGGTGTTGGTTAGGTGCTCACTCTGTGCAAGCAGTGGAAGGGGCGCGAAGAAAAGTAAACTGCGCTATGCGTAAATTCGCTGACCTGATGGGCTTTGGTTTTATTAGACACGGGGAACTCCATGCCAAAGCCCCTGGTTGCCTAGACGAAGAAGGCGTCCACCTGTCCGACGTAGGCATGGACTTATTTCTTCTGGACATTCAGGAGGCACTAAGCTCTTCAGGCTGCATATAGGAGGTAGATATGGTGGGGGGCCCTGCCTGTGACGGTCGCCACATCCAGGGCTGTGGAGGAGTTACATGATGATCCAGAGGCGAAAGGTACTTGGGAGTACCCTATGCAGAAGCACAAAGGGTGCTGAGGCCTATTATCCCTGGGAGATCCGTGCGGTGGACCCTGGGGGTGCGACGGCGCCCCGTTATCCTACGGGCGGTTGGTTACCTGGACAACCGGGGGTTGCTTGAACGCTCCGCCCCTCGTAGGGGGGGGGCGTGGGCTAGAGGGTGGACCAATGGTTCACCGGACAGGTGAGGGGCTACCCTCTCACCATCAACCGCTAAGCACCGCATGGCCAAGGCCGCGGGCTACTTGGCCTATCAGGTGGCAAGCTGCGAGGGGCGGCTTGCCTTGGATCATCTGTAAGTTAACCCACCATGTCTTAGCAATGATATGCTAATAAACCTGCGACTACGTTTTCCCAACAACAAGTTGTCTTGTCCAATTATTTTGATGGGGTTCGTGTATTTGGAGGGATGGTGGGCGCGCCGATATTGGCACTATGCTCCTGCTCCAGGCCCGCTGGTGCTGCTGTGGATGGCCGGAGCGCCCCCCCCCTCCATGCCCGCAGCCCCCGGGGCCGTGAAGGTCTTCCTCCGGAACCTCCTGGAGGAGGCCTGCGGGCGGGTGCTGCACCGCTTCATCGAGGCCGCACCGCTGAGCGCCGAGGCCCTCGAGCGCCCCGCGGCCCAGCTCCTGGAGGCCGTGCTTGGCCTGCCCGCCCCCCGCCAGCCCCAGCAGGTCGCCCCGCTGCTCCTGGAGGCCTGTGACTGCAGCCCGCTGCCCCCCGCCGCCCTGCAGGCCGTGGCCGGGAGCCTGCTGCAGCACCTGGACCCGCAGTCCTTCGAGCTGGCGCTGGGGCACCTGCAGCAGGCCGCGGGGATAGAGCGGCGCCTCCAGGCGCTACTGGCCACCCCCGGCGGCTTCAGCCAGGCGCTCTTCCTGGAGCTGGAGGGGCTGCTGCGGGGCCGCCACTGCCCCCACCTGCTGCTGGACCTTGACTACACGGCCCGGCTGACCTCCCCCGTCGCTGCCCCGGAGCGGGTCGAGATGCAGACCCTGGACCTGGTGCTGGCAGAGCTCCCCAGCAGGGTCTGTTTCTACCTCCGCGTCTGCCTCAACCCGCCGGAGGCTGAGGCCCTGAGGGCCCCCCTGGCCCCGCTCCTGGCCCTCCTGGAGGCCGAGAGGACCAGCGCCCCCGGAGCCGTCACCATCTGGCCGGAGGGCCGCGCCTGCCAGCTCCTGGTGCTCCAGACAGCCGTGGCCCCGGAGGTCAGCAGGCTGCTGACGGGGGCTTGCACCTATCGCCAGGTACAGCCGCTGTACCAGGAGGACTGGGGGCTGCCCCCACGGGAGGTGGCCATCTCCATCATGAACATATACCCGGAGTGGGCACACCAGCTCTAGAGCCCTGGCTGGCTGTAAAAATGTAAATAAAGGATAATGTGTACTCTGCACCTCGAGTCCGTGCACTCTGTTCCAGTCCCAAAGACTCCTCCTTGGGCCTTCTGGCGTAGCTAGGGGGGGTGCGGGGCGGGGGGGCGTCCGCCCCAGGCGGCACTATTTTGCGGGCAGCCGCACTGCTGGCTTAATGTTTGTTTACATTAGTGCAATGGAATGGCGGGAAGAAAAACAAATGAGGTGCAGGGACTGCCGCACCTTGGGTGAGGGAAGAGACGTTGCAGCTAGGGGAGAGAACAATACTGTCTCAAATAAGTACATCATAGGTCAAATCAACCGCTAGCAAACATAAATAATCGGAGAACGCGACCTATAAATGGAAGATTGGGCCTTTGGGGAGAAAATATATTAGGGTCGGGGAACCTGCCGAGTGGTCCTTTGTCAAATTACATCACGCCTTTCTTGTTTATTGAAATACACTTGTCAACTGTACACAAATGATTTTGAAGCTTCATTTATTTTTAACATTATCGCCAATCTGGTTCGTGCTAGTTCGCATCACCATTTCTTTTGAATGATCCAGAAGTCGTCTAAAATAGAACATCACCTGAGATTACCATTCAGTCTTTAACCGTTTATATGAATGTACTCCCAAAAATCAAATGTATTGCAACTCTGAAATGCGACCACAAAAAATGAAAGGGTCAAAAGTGATATCGGAAGTATGCTCTTCTTTTTTTAAAACGCCAAAGCTGGTTCAACAAATGTAGAGAATTGTAAATGTTTAAATAGATTATTTTCAATTATGGGATCTGGCTCTCTCTCCTCGTAATTTTCTGACGTGAGTCTTTTTATATATCCCCCCCCCCCCCCCCCCACAGTGTGTCTGGGCAACAAGCTCATGAGCGTTATAAGACTAACTCTTTCTTCAGTTTACTAGAACCGAAGGTGATGCAAAATATTGAAGAAACGTTGACGATTTAATATAGACTACTCAATGTACTTCATATTTTTTAATATATGAATTTTCAACAGTAATCGAATAACCATGTATTTAGGCCCTTCCTGAAATCCTGCAGGGTGGCAGTCTGTGTGTTCTCCTTTGTACTGCCTGTCACCGGTGTATTTACAACTGTGTAGCCCTGGACTGTCATGTATGTGTATATGTAACTTGAATGATCGAGGTAACTATTAGCGGCGTTACTACCCCCACCCAGGGGCGGCACTCTGAGGGATAGCCCCGGGCGCCACAAGCTCTAGCTACGCCCCTGCCTCTCCGTCCTTTCTCTGCCACCACCATCGTCCAATCCTGCTCTCTTCCCCCTGCTCTCTTCCTGCTCCACCCCTGCTCTCTTCCTCCTCCGCTCCTGCTCTCTTCCTCCTCCGCCCCTGCTCTCTTCCTCCTGCTCCACCTCTGCTCTCTTCCTCCTGCTCCACCCCTGCTCTCTTCCTCCTGCTCCACCCCTGCTCTCTTCCTCCTGCTCCACCTCTGCTCTCTTCCTCCTGCTCCACCCCTGCTCTCTTCCTCCTGCTCCACCTCTGCTCTCTTCCTCCTGCTCCACCCCTGCTCTCTTCCTCCTGCTCCACCCCTGCTCTCTTCCTCCTGCTCCACCCCTGCTCTCTTCCTCCTGCTCCACCCCTGCTCTCTTCCTCCTGCTCCACCCCTGCTCTCTTCCTCCTGCTCCACCCCTGCTCTCTTCCTCCTGCTCCACCCCTGCTCTCTTCCTCCTGCTCCACCCCTGCTCTCTTCTTCCTCCTCCTGCTGAGCCTCCCTCCCTCTCCCCGGCTCTTGCTCTGTCCTCTCTCTCTCTTCCCGGTGTTGTCGTGTTTTGATCTACTGTGCGCCTGCAGCCTCCCCTGGTAGGGGTCTCATGGGGGCCGCCAGTGAGCCATTGGTTTGTAATCTCGGCAGCAAGTGTTTCACTCTGGCTGCGGGAGGCCCGTTTGTGGAGGCTTCTGCCCGGCGGGGGGGGGGGGGGGGCTTCGCCTGTGGGAGCGGCTGCCGCAGGGTCAGTGAGGACTGGGGTTAGGAGTGGTGTACAAGAGCCCCCCCCCCGGTCTGACTGGGCTTCTGTCGGGGGCACTGAGTGTTGCCCCCGAGGACGCCCTGCCCGGGGTGGCATATGCAGGGCTGAGCCGGAACGCCTCAGTGAGCTGGGTCAGACGGGCTGCAGGGCACCCTCGTGTCCACGGTTTCTATACATGCCACACAGTCATTTTCACCCAGAAGTGTGGCAAAGATTGGGTTGCTCGCCGTGTTGGCATTCATTTCTTCAGGGCAAATGCTGTATTGACGGCGGGTGCTAGAGGCATTGCTACACGTGGTACCCCCGCACTACCACACCGCACCTCTGCCCACCCCCGCCCTGCTCGCGATCAGCGGGAATCCCACTTGTCCACAGTAATCACTTGTTAGGCCTCTCGCCTGCCTGCCTGTCTGCCTGTCTGCCTGTGGCTCTCATGCAGCAGTCTGGGGGGGGTTGTATCCCACAACTAACCCCCTGCTGCCCCCCATATCCTAGCAGCCTCCTGCTCTGGCGGCCCTGCTGCCCCCCATATCCTAGCAGCCTCCTGCTCTGGCGGCCCTGCTGCCCCCCATATCCTAGCAGCCTCCTGCTCTGGCGGCCCTGCTGCCCCCCATATCCTAGCAGCCTCTTGCTCTGGCGGCCCTGCTGCACCCCATATCCTAGCAGCCTCTTGCTCTGGCGGCCCTGCTGCCCCCCATATCCTAGCAGCCTCCTGCTCTGGCGGCCCTGCTGCCCCCCATATCCTAGCAGCCTCCTGCTCTGGCGGCCCTGCTGCCCCCCATATCCTAGCAGCCTCTTGCCCTGCTGCCCCCATAGCAGCCTCCTGCTCTGGCGGCCCTGCTGCCCCCCATATCCTAGCAGCCTCTTGCTCTGGCGGCCCTGCTGCCCCCCATATCCTAGCAGCCTCCTGCTCTGGCGGCCCTGCTGCCCCCCATATCCTAGCAGCCTCTTGCTCTGGCGGCCCTGCTGCCCCCATATCCTAGCAGCCTCCTGCTCTGGCGGCCCTGCTGCCCCCCATATCCTAGCAGCCTCCTGCTCTGGCGGCCCTGCTGCCCCCCATATCCTAGCAGCCTCCTGCTCTGGCGGCCCTGCTGCCCCCCATATCCTAGCAGCCTCCTGCTCTGGCGGCCCTGCTGCCCCCCATATCCTAGCAGCCTCCTGCTCTGGCGGCCCTGCTGCCCCCCATATCCTAGCAGCCTCTTGCTCTGGCGGCCCTGCTGCAGTCTCAGGGCAGGTCTTCGCGTCCTCTGTGGGATGCCGCACGGAAGGGGTGCGGGGAGAGGGTTTGATTGCATTTGATAATAATTCAACTCGACAGAGTGAATAATCCGTGTTCCTGGCCGCCTGCCGCCCCTGTCTGAAGCTGCCTCAAATGTCCTCCTTCCAGGAGACATCTGACGAGTCCCGCTGGAGTGAAGGAAGGATGGAGGTGCTGCACAGGAATGCGGCTGCCCGAGGCCACACAGTGGCCATCAGGAGGGCGGCCCCTTAGACATCGAGGGCTTCCCCCCCACCCCTCTCTAGCCTCGCTCCTCCCCCGGGCAGGCGGAGTCCCGAGGGGAGTGTAGTGTTGTACTAGGTGGGCGCAACCACCAGAGACCACAGTTGGTGTTGCAATAAGGGGTTTCCCCCCCAGGCGGAAGTTAAATGGTTCCGCCCGACGTGGATACGGAGGGCACGTTCTGGAAGTAATAAAAAGCCCAGGGACCTGGGCGTGGCAGGCATTGTACTGACCACTAAATGCAATACCGTGTGGTCTCCATTTGTATGTCCGGTAGGCCTAACTGGAATACCACACTGGCGACGAGGTGGTCTTGCCACCCCATCGCGTGCCGCGCTCCACCCCTCTGCTCCTGCGAGCCTGCTCCGGTCGCCCCCCTGCGGTGTGCCCCGCTCAGCGGAACTTAAACCCCGGTAGCGGAGTGTCCCAGGCCGCCCAGCTATGCCTGCCTCGTCGTGCGGCGGCCCCCAGTGAGCCACGCCGCCCCACCACCTTGCCTCCGCAACTCACTGCTGGCTCCTGGCACTCCGGGCGAGTGGATCCCGGCACTCGAGGCCCGCCAACGAGCGGCCCCGCCGCCTATGTCCTGCGGATCCGGCCTCGCGGCCTCAGGTGCATGCTCTCCGCCCCAGCGCCCAGCCGCGCTCCTGCACTCACCTACGCCCGGCCCCCACCTTCACGCCAGCCCGGCGAGCCTGCCGCGCAACACCGGCGGACCTTTCCTTCACGCATCACGCGTGCACCGCGACAACCCTGCCATCTGCCACGCATCTCGCATGAGACGCCCTGCCAACCCTCACGCATCTTGCGTGCAACGTTGCCAGACCCCTCAGCGACTGCCTGGACTTGCCTGTAAGCGCCCCAAGGCGTGCTCCTAGTCTCCTGGCCCTCTGGTGACAGGACGCCCCGTGCTTTTCGGATCTCCCGCCCTCCCTTATGGCAATGGCCGCTGTTGGAAATGGGATCCCCGGCTGGCCAGGGCTTTCGCCAAAGTCAGTCAGAGACCACCACTCCCAAGTCAGGGCAAGGGAGTTACACGCCAAGATAACCCCTGCTCACCCTCTAGGTAACGTTGCGCGAGCAGTGAGGCTAAACTTGGAGGCGATGTAAGTTAAGTATTTGCGCACGCACCCCAGCAACAACCCCCAGGACCCACCACAAAGGAAACTCCACACAAGGTTATATAAAAATAGCCTTTGTATTACACCAAAACACATTAGATAAAACACACACTTTACAATGTGCCATCAGGCACGGGCAGAATTTACAGGGGATATTTACAAGACAGGGCCACCTGGACCACTGTCAGGAATCAGAAGTAACACTTTCAGAAATAGCACTTAGAATGTAAAACATAGAATGTAAAATCACTTTTAGCACACAACCAGTAACTACTGGTAACCAGGATCTCACTAGCACCACCTGCACTAGGGAGAAAACAACCACCTAAGTATCACAATACCTGTAGGGGTGTAAGCACATAACACATGATGCAATGCATAACATTCATTCAGAGGTGTAAGGAACATGGCACATGACTCATTAAAACACATTCAGAGGTGCAGGGGAGGAAAACACATGATGCATCCACAATACATTCAGAGGTGTAAAAACAATAATAATTGCGCCAATCTCACAAGTCACCACCTGTGACTGTCCATGTGTCCCAATGTCAGGGCCTAAACCTGGCAGTTGCCCACAAAGTGCTGGGCAACTGGGTGAAGATGGGGCAAACACGATGTGGGAGCCGCACTGGGCTCTGAATAACAAAATGTCCCCCTGAGCCTTCTGGGCTCTTGCAAGAATTGCACTCAAGAGCCCCTGTGGCTCTTAACACTGGGGCGCCTTGGGGGAGCCTCTCAGGGCTCTTAAACCAAAAAGATGCAGCCTCACTGGGCTGTTGGGGTCCCTCACGGGGGACCCGGGAACACTGGGGGTGCCTCGAGCCTCTCACTAGGCTCCGAACACAAAATGGGGGCGGGGAGCCTCTCAGGGCTTGAGTTAGGCTTAATCCCAGCCGTTGGAGTCCCCCTCTCTGGGACTCGGAATCCGGAACTGCCCACAGAGCCCTCTCAGGGCTATAAAACAAATATGAGGCCAGAGCCTCCCCGGGCTCAAAGAAGGAATGCCCCCAAGAGCTGAGGAGCTCTCTGCAGAGGCGCCGCACTCACCGGCTTCTCTAGACGCGCCGGTCTCTGCCTCACCCGGTCCCCCATCTCGGGACCGGGCCTCGACATGGAGCCTTAGTGGCTCCTGGACAAATCAGTATCCGGGGCTCCCTCCTGGTCACGGGAGCCCCGCAACGCTCGCACCACTGCCTGCTTCCGCCTCGATCCCCGGCGGGGGCGGGACAGGGGAATCTCCTCGGGCCGGCAGCCAATCACGGCGCGGCCTGGGGGAAATCCTCATCAGGGAATCCCAGGCCGGCCAGCCAATCACGGCGCGGCCCCGGGAAGGCATCATCAGGAGGTTCGGCCGGCTGGACCAATCCCAGCGCGGCCTAGTGATGACGCTGCAGCTTCTCCTTCTCGGCCCAGTGCTGCGGCGGTGAACACACGGGGCAATGCCGGGTGGGCACCGCCTTGTTTAAAATCAAAGTACAATGGGCAAAATACGGGCGGCCAATGAGCGGGGTGGCACCCGTGCCGCTCGGTCACCTTACGGGGTGAAAGGATGCCGGGTGGGCACCGGCTGGGCACCCAAAGCGCTAGCAGCGCTAGCCACGAAGAAAAGGTGCTCCCAAGCGCCGCAGGACAAAATAAAGCGCTCTTAAGCGCTAGCCACGGGATTCCAGCGCTCCCAGCGCTGAAGGGCAGAAATACAGCGCTTCCAGCACTATAAGCAGGATAAAGCGCTCCCAAGCGCTAGGAAGGAAAATACAGCAACAAAGTCCTTCAGTAGTCCAGCATCCTAGCAGTCATGGGGCTGGGCAGGGCTCAGGGAGGCAAGCCTTCCCCTGAGCCCAAGCAGCAGCATGCCCCTGGCAAGATTCAAGTTGGGAACAAGAACATTTCCCAAGAGGTCACAGCCTCTTTTTATACAGACACATCCTTTGTCTAAGGGTGCAGGGTGGGGGAGAAACAAGTCGCAGCTGGTTCTGGAGCACTCTTGATGGCCCAACCACCCGTTTCATTCACTGGGGAGGCTAGGGTCGTTAGATACACCACAGGGGGGCGGAGCCAGCATTGTGTGGGGAAAACCCAGCCCATCCAGGACACAGGTACACTCCTCCCACACATCACTCATGCTAATCTCCCACTCACCACCGGGCAGACCCATCCAGACTTCCTGGAGCCTGGCATGCCAGCCAGCTCCAGCCAATCACGCTCCAGCACCCTCACTGCACACATATCTCAATGTCCAGAAGTAGCACTTCCCTTCTAGACACATACATTCCGCATACACCATCTCGCAGCATTCACTCCCCCGAGTTCACACATACCAAACTTGACCATGCACACCTCACGCATCAGGAACTACGAGGGACACAGACATTCCCCATGCATTCCTATGGGAGGGCAGGCCAATCTCACACACGCACTCAGGGAGCGCACGCACTTTACACTGCGCCACAGTGCTAAAGTGCGCAAAGACCAGAAATCACTATAATTCAAGGCAAAAAGTTCAGGGGTGAACCTGCCACAAGGCCCAAGTCCAACACAACCCCATTCCAGCCAAAACGCAGGGTAGGCCAATCACCACCGTGATGGACTTCCCTGCTTGGGGCGATATAACACAGACGCGGGCCCGCACTACAGGGACACCCTCCGGTTCTACGCCACATTGATCCATAAGCCAAGCACATACTTAAAAAAAAAACAGGCCCAACTAGGCTACCCCACTGGTACTCCTTAGTTGTCCACGGCTAGGACCAGGCCCTAGGCCACCCAGATACCACTGGTCCATGCCTATCCACAGAGTGGGGGGTTGTAACCCCTGGCCTGCACTAGCCATTCTCCACTCCCTTTCTCAGTGCAGTTCCAAACTACCACTGATCCTTCAACCTAGGGTCCGCACCCTCAGGCTGACCAGAGGTCACAGGCAAGAATGCCCCACCCTACCTCTACTTCTGAAGCACCCTCTAGAACTCAACTCTCCCACCAGTTTAGGACCTTACTTCCTCAGCAGCAGTGACCACAATCAGACCACCACCAGAACGGTGTAGCAAGACGTTGCACGTCGCGGTGCCCCCCAGTTGCGGTGCATCCTATGGCTCGTTGACGGCGTCGAGACCACGTCGGTGAGCGCAGAGGCCGCGTTGCTCGAGGGGGACGTTGCTCAGTGCGGTGCCTACAGGACACCAGGGTGGTCATGACTGAGTCACAGCTCCCTTAACTGGTTTACCACCTGGGATTCAAATTCACCGGATGCACAGGGGTCAGACTTCCTCTGACCCCCTTCCAGAGTTCTACACCCTCCCACTGTAGAACAGGGTCCCTCCACTTAAGGTAGGCCCCACCTGCTCTCAGGGTAGTACCACAACACTCAGCCAAGAACCCTAAAGATCCCTGCTAGGCCTGTACCACCCCTTCTGGGAAACACAGGGTCTCTTCACTTAAGATGAGCCCCACCTGTGTTCACAGGGGTACCCCTAGAAGACAAACCGGCCAGGACACTGGCTACAGTCGCCCTGCCGTCCAGGACAGGCAACACCTGACCCTGGCTCCCCAACCTAGGGACGCTACCCTTTGGTTAGATGCCTGGCGCACCAGGACTTTTACAAGTTGGAAACAAAAATCTAAGACTTTCTCTCCTCCTTCAGCAGCAAGGCAACCACTGCAGGTCAATACCCCATACAGCTTACCCGGTTCCTTCTCTTCAGGCAGGAGTTCCCTCTTGTAACTTCAGGACACTACATACAGTTGCCCTTGCGTCCAGATCCGGAAACACCGGCTACTGGCTCCCCAACCGAGGGACGTACCCTTTGGTCAGATGCCTGGCGCACCAGGACTTCCTTGAGGGTGACACAACTAATGTGTCGTGTACAAGTCTGCCTGACACTCAGGACAGAAGTGGCATCACCATGGTCACTCCCTGGCGACACAACCCTTCTGGTTGGCACCTGACCCACTGGTTCTTCCACTGGGGAACCTATCCCCCTCGCACCCCTCCATCTGGACTTCTGCACCCTCCCAACTGGAGCGGTACTGCCAGACACCAGAACTACTGGAACCCTGGTTACAGAGGTTCCACGTTCACCAGACACTGTGGAAGATCCTCCTCAAATGACCTATTGGTACAGCCTAGGCCCCCAACCTGATGTTCCCTTCAGAAACATTCCAGGCCCTGACACTGGGTTTCGGGCACCTGGAGACATGCAGTCCCACCCACTCCTTCTCCTCTTGAGACAGGACGTGAGCCCCTACACCGAGACCTAGCTGGGCTACACTGAACCTCTTCCACCACGCTGGGCTGGAAGACACCTCAGACACTCCTTTTGGAATCACTCCATCCCCTATGCCTCTCTCCTCCCAGAACATTACCAACTCCAAAATTCTGTCTCTCAACAGACCACAGAAATCAAAAAGCAGGCTCCACTATCTGCAGATGTTCTTGGGAAAAGTTCAACACACAGGACTTAAATATCTGAGCAAAACTAGCATTCAGCAAGCTCCCCATCCAGAGAACTCACAAACACATCCAGTGCCACACACCATTCATCCACACACACCCCTCCCCAGACTGGTAAGGCAGTTTCTACCACCCCTGACTTCTCAACCTGACCACACTTGACACAGGTACCATTACTCCAGGGCAGGGACGGGGGACACATGCACTGGACACACTTATGCTGCCACCACTGGATCCCACCCTTCTGGTGAATCCAGAAAACACACTGCACTTAGGGGGATGATATACCCACCCGAGCTAGGGACACCTAACTCAAAGTGCACAAGAAACACATTTCCACAGAAATGACATTTTCAGCAAACTCAAAACAATAATCCCCAAAATGTTTTTATCTAAAATGCAGAGCTTTGTGGTGCAGCCAGCTGCTACTAAGGTACAACGCAAACACAAATCCTTATCCCACCGCTTGCCGCCAATGTTGGAAATGGGATCCCCGGCTGGCCAGGGCTTTCGCCAAAGTCAGTCAGAGACCACCACTCCCAAGTCAGGGCAAGGGAGTTACACGCCAAGATAACCCCTGCTCACCCTCTAGGTAACGTGGCGCGAGCAGCAAGGCTAAACTTGGAGGCGATGTAAGTTAAGTATTTGCGCACGCACCCCAGCAACAACCCCCAGGACCCACCACAAAGGAAACTCCACACAAGGTTATATAAAAATAGCCTTTGTATTACACCAAAACACATTAGATAAAACACACACTTTACAATGTGCCAGAGGCACGGGCAGAATTTACAGGGGATATTTACAAGACAGGGCCACCTGGACAACTGTCAGGAATCAGAAGTAACACTTTCAGAAATAGCACTTAGAATGTAAAACATAGAATGTAAAATCACTTTTAGCACACAACCAGTAACTACTGGTAACCAGGATCTCACTAGCACCACCTGCACTAGGGAGAAAACAACCACCTAAGTATCACAATACCTGTAGGGGTGTAAGCACATAACACATGATGCAATGCATAACATTCATTCAGAGGTGTAAGGAACATGGCACATGACTCATTAAAACACATTCAGAGGTGCAGGGGAGGAAAACACATGATGCATCCACAATACATTCAGAGGTGTAAAAACAATAATAATTGCGCCAATCTCACAAGTAACCACCTGTGACTGTCCATGTGTCCCAATGTCAGGGCCTAAACGTGGCAGTTGCCCACAAAGTGCTGGGCAACTGGGTGAAGATGGGGCAAACACGATGTGGGAGCCGCACTGGGCTCTGAATAACAAAATGTCCCCCTGAGCCTCTCTGGGCTCTTGCAAGAATTGCACTCAAGAGCCCCTGTGGCTCTTAACACTGGGGCGCCTTGGGGGAGCCTCTCAGGGCTCTTAAACCAAAAAGATGCAGCCTCACTGGGCTGTTGGGGTCCCTCACGGGGGACCCGGGAACACTGGGGGTGCCTCGAGCCTCTCACTAGGCTCCGAACACAAAATGGGGGCGGGGAGCCTCTCAGGGCTCGAGTTAGGCTTAATCCCAGCCGTTGGAGTCCCCCTCTCTGGGACTCGGAATCCGGAACTGCCCCCAGAGCCCTCTCAGGGCTATAAAACAAATATGAGGCCAGAGCCTCCCCGGGCTCAAAGAAGGAATGCCCCCAAGAGCTGAGGAGTAAGCATGGGCGGATCTAGCGGATCTCGCGTACGCGAATTTGCGGATTTACGGATTCGCAATCCGCGAAGATACGCGAACTCTCGCGGATTTTCCAGTTTTTTGTGTTGGCGAGCGTTCGCGCCGATTTTGGGACAATTTCGCAATTGCGAACTTACTTTTCGGCATGCAACGGCCGCGACTATGTTGTTTCTACGTCTGGTTTATCTCACAGGTTCACAGCAAACTCTGTTTCACCACTGCCACCCTCTGGGACACCCATGCCACCCTCTGGTACATCCTCACTGCCACCCATTAGGTTTGTTTATCACTGTAGTTTATGGGGGGTGAAAAAAGCAAGCACACCTCCCCTACTTCAACTGCCATGAATTAATTTGGGGTTGATTAATGTGTCAATTATTTAGAAAGTTCCAGTCTGGCTGGCACCTGCTTCCTTCCTTATCTGTAAATTGCTTTCTGTTGCAGTGAAAATTTTTTTCACAGGACCTTTATGGTCTACTTGTAGCTATTCTATGAGCCTGCTGTTTGGGTCATAGCAGGGTCATAGAATAGTTGCAAACTCTGGAGGGGCCCCTCAGGAAGCACTATAGTGAATGTTACAAATGTTAAGTTTGAACTTTTGCACCTGCTCATTGCTTTCAGTTTAGCAAAAATCGTTTTTTCTGCAATTTCGCGCGTTTTTTGGGGCGCGAATCCGTGCGAGATCGATTTTGGAAGCCGCGAATGCTTGCGAATACACAAATTTTTTTTTTGTGACGTGTATGTTCGCGTGCTTTTGTGCGTGCTCGCGAGGCGCTTGTAGCTATACGTTTGCCAAGTTACCCTAGCGGTCGTACACGGGCGCGGCCATCTTGTTTGCGTGACGTAATTCCGTTTCCGGCCGCTATGTGTAATCTCGCAAACTGTGCTGCTCGCTAGTACAATTTCGCGCGTGCTCGCGAGGAAAATCTCGCGCGAACTTACCCACGCGGTCGTGAACGGGCGCGGCCATCTTGTTTCTCATTCATTGCTATGGTTCTGGGCATGCTTTCTGTATCCTCTCTGAATCTCTGCCATCCTTTGCTTGTTTGAAGTTTATTTAATCTATTTTACTTATTATCTATCCCTCTATTTTTCTAGCTGTATATTTTTGTGTTTTCTGCTACTTTTAGTTACTTTTAAACTACTTTTTTAAACTCTTTTCTTTTCTTCTTCACTATTCTATTTCTTCTTTATCATTTAACTTTATTTCTGCCCAGACCATGGTAAAGGGAGCCGGGAAGCACCCTGAGAAGGGGAAGGGTCCCGCACCCCGTGCCCGGCTCCCCTGCGGGCGTTTGAGGGGGGAGCAAGTGGTGCCACGGGAGATCTTTAGCGCGGAGGAGGTGGCCGCACTCATCTTCCACGTCCAGCGCCGCCTCCCCAAGACGATCCTGGGAGGCGGCAAGATCGCAACTGGCTATGGCATCCGGGAGCGCCGGAAGCGGTGGGAGAAGGTGTGCCGGGCCATGTATAAGCTCTCTGGGGTCCGGCGCACATATAACCAGGCCACCCACCGCTGGACCGATGTCATGGACCGGGAACGGGACTTGCTGGACGCGCTCGGCGTAGAGGTCCCCGGGCTTGGTGAGTAGTAGTAGCTATTCATCACTACTCTGTTTTATCCGGCTCTGTTATTTGCAAATCTTTGTTCTTTACCAAGAGCAATAATGCTGCCGATTACATTGTAGGTAAATTATATTTCAAAATCTTCTATGCATTTCAGGTGCACTGCTCTACTTCTCAGTAGCCTTGCTTGCTACTATGCTTATTTGTTTTGTAAATTGTGTTCATTTCATTGGCCTGAGAAATTATGTATGAGTGTAGTGTAAAGATAAGAACTGCGTAATGCTAGACACTAAGGGTCATATTTTCAATTACCGGCGCATCCCTGCAAAGTAGCAGGGATGCAGCAGTAATTGTGTGCCATGCCACCACCACCCATTGGCCCAAAACGTCACAGAAGCCTTACGCATCTGTGCCGTAAAGGCGGCGCATTGCTGGAGTTGCGTGCCAACGATGGCGCAGCTCCAGCAATGCTCTGGGGTACCCTATCTCCCCAATGCTGCATCAAGCCGTACGTCGGCTTCAAGCGCGCAGGGTTTGACTCATGCATCATTGTCTTAAAAGTGACTGATTGACATCTTGTAGATTTCCCTCAGCCACTTTTAGGATTCGTTCCTGCGCAGGTACGCCCTCCCTTGCGCCAGAACGCCCCCTGATGGCGCAGGGCTTTACAACGTGATGCATCGCCCATAATTTTTTTTTTTTAATATATACGCCGCACCAACACCATGGCGAGTCTTTTGTTCTGCCGCTGCGTCACAAAAGTCACGCAACAATGGAGGAAAATGAGCCGCAAGGGACTTCTAAATCAGCCCCAACAGACTGAAGTCCAGTCCTTCCTTTAGACACATCATGGCTATAAGAAGAAATAGTGGTGGTGGTGGGTGGATTGATAGTTTGAGTATTCACTGATCTGCAAGCAGGATGGACTTTGTCTGTCACTTCGCGTGCTGCGGACTGCTGCCTGCAGTGCCAGGCCTAGGCAAACCTCTTTAGTAGTCTGTTTATTGAGTTACATAGGAACTTTCTAAGTCAACGGTCCGCAAATCAGGCAATACGAATAACGTAGTATACCACATATGATAGATCCAGTGGAATAGTTGTCTATCTATTTGCTATTTCTCCAAAAAATGTTGTTATTGTTCTTTTGAAATGGTTGATTTGGTTGACAAATCTCATCCATGTTTTCTGGTCTTTCTTTCTTTCATGTTGTACATCAGCTCCCCCCAAGGGCAAGAGGACACAGGAGGAGGAGGGTGCTGTTCAGGATGCAGGCCAGGATCGGGCAGGCGAGGGCTCCTTTGCTGGCCCCAGTAAGTTTTAATTGTAATAAAGAGTACCTATTTTTTCCTAGCGTTCCTCATTCGATTTTTTCTAAATCGTCTTTGATCTTCTTGTAGACTGGATATAAATTCTTATCCTGGCTCGAATATGACTCCCTGTGGTATTACTAGATTATTCTTATTAGTCTGTCTGTGTAGCTAACTAAGATTGGACATTTGGCAATTCCATTGGACTCCCATTCTATTCAGCAATAGCTCTATGCACTGTCTCCTTACTGACTAGATAGTGTGGCAGAGTCATTTAGCTCCCGAAGTCACCGATGATTGATCCCCAATTATCTCTAGATTATCGTACGCAGGACAAGAGAGTACGGAGTCACAGCACAGTCAAGAAGTGTCAGAGGCACTCATGCTTGCAAAAATTCCAAAACCTTTAGCTCATCCACTCTAGTCTGGAGGACCAAAAACCACAGAGTCTATTTAAGTTTAAAAGCTTTATTAAAAGTAAACACATTTATTAAAATCTACTTTGTCATAAAACTATTTAACTGAAAACAGAAACGTGCTTAGTGCTGACGATTAATTGGACACATTTCTTGTGGTCAAGCCGAGCTCTCACCTGGTTTGAACTTGATCCTGGTCGTGTTCTTAGGAGTCAAGCTTCTGTCTGTTAGGAGAAAAAGTGGTGCGTGTTAAAAATAAAAAGCAAGCATTCATCAGTTGTGCATAAAAGTGCAGCAAGACAACAGCCTTCCCTGGAAAAAGGGACATTTTTACTTTAGAGTAGACAGTCACAAATTATTACATTGTATTCTGTTTTTTTAACATTTCTCCTAGACCAAATATTATATAGTAGTGAGTGGTGTATTCTAACATTCTTAAATGTACTTTGTAGGTGTAACATCTGGTCACGGGGCCAGCGCGGAGGTGGCGGTGTTGGGCGAGGACTCGGAGGACTCTGGGGAGGAGGCGGTGCAAGAGCCGGCGGACGGTCCTGTGGGGGTTCGCACGGTGGTGGCGGGAACAGGTAAGCTATATATTCCTTACTTATTGAGATTGAAGACTGCATAGTGTGCTTTCTGCACGGGTGTATTACAAATCAACCAGGTAGTAGCCTCCTCGAAATGTACTTCGACTTAGCTGTGAAGTTTTTGGTGAGAAGAATCCCAATAAGTTCTTAGACGAACGTGATGGATGGGATGAACGAAAAGCGAAAGAAGGGTGTAAGTAAGTGGGACGCGAAATTGTATGATGGCTGGCAAAGAAGAACGATATGTGTTTGCTTGGCCCCCGAGGTGGCTGGGAAGGAAAGAATATGGTATGGTGCATGGCTGGGTCAATGATGAAGCAAGGATGGGTGGAAGGACATCAGCCTGGGTGGGTGAAACAGAAACTGTATGTGTGCGTATACTTTGAATGAATGGATGCCTGGAGCATGGTATTCTCTGACTCTTAGATAGCACATGTGTATCTAGAGAGAGTAGATGGTCGCTGGATGAACTAAGTGTTACCTTGAAGAGCATGTACCACCGCACCCGCACGTCCGTTCCAGCGTAGGGAAGGCAAGGAAAAGAAATTGTAAATGTGTCCAATACTACCATGAATAGTAGCAGTACTTTGTATTGCAACTGCAAGCACAGCATATATCTGTTTATTACGGTGGACACTCCGTACCCCTCTTAATAACTTTAGTTTAGTTGTAGTGCGTCATTCATGTGTGGGTGTATCACTGTTCACTCAATATTAAGCAAAGCACCTAAAGTCATCCCATATGTCATCAAATACGTCCCATGTGAAGTGATAGATAATCAAATTATTTAGCTTCTTCATTTTCCTTTTCTAGTACTCATTTGCACTGTAGGGTGAAAGGTAAATTAATTAAGCAGTAGCCCTTGTAACAGAGTATTCTCAGTGCCACCCGTAATAGAAAAGTAATAGCTTCACCACCCGCATGTACTGGACGGGTACAGTAACGCAAGTCTGTCTCACTCATCATGGTGTGCAACTGTTTTTCTCGGGTGCAAGTTCACTGTGCTGCCATTCTGCCGTCTTGCATAAGATAACGTACCAATTTTCCTAAACAAGAGAGAAGAAGAAGAATAAGACTGGTGTACTGTCATAGTCGACTGTAATGGAAGTCCATAGTGGTCGTAGAATTTGTTCATTAAACTACCACTAATGTTAGAGCAAGGATGCAGAAGTGGGAGGTTACATAGATACTGTCCTCAATAGTTATGTACTGTGCTTTCAATTTGCTACTTGTACTGTGACCCAACTTTCGGCTCAATCACTTTGTGTTATTAATGCTAAGGAGCATTGGTTACAGACTATGTCTTTCTTTCTTCATATAGTTGCTCCTTCCAAATCAACATCACAGAGGGAGCAGGCTCGAATGGCCCGGCAACGGAGGCTGGATGCCACTGTCGCCGAATATCGGCGGCTGGTGGCCCTGGAGGAGGAGGAGGACACGCAGTCGACCGGTGCAACAACAACATCCTCGACTGGGACAGCTGCATCCTCCTCTGTGACCCCACGGGACGCCAGCATGCGCAGTGCTCCAGCGGGACCGAGCCGGGCTAACAAAGCCAACCGCCACCGCCAAGCAACAGAAAGACCAGCTGCCCCCCACAGGAGCTGCAAGGCACTCCAACGCCGCCTAGGAGTCCGAATGTCCTACCTGGAGCAGGAGGTCCAGAACTATAAGAACTTGGTGGAGGGCCTCCGCTTCGAGCTTGCCACCCTCCGCAAGGAGTATGATGCCCATGCCGCAAAATGCACCAGCACCCTCCAGTAGTGGAGTGTCCCTTGCCCTTTTTTTATAGACTTTTGGGGGGTGGGATTTGGGAGTTGAGATCGTTTTGGAACTTTTCAAAGACAATCGTTGGGGTTAGGGTGGGTCTTGAGGGAGATTATTTTGTTAGGGCTACATAAATATACATTGTTAAACTTTATCTGACCATACCTGTTTTTTACTGCTTTTCAGTCTGGTGGGTGGGGGACGGGGGTGTAACAGTAAGTTTGTTTTCCTGAACAGTCGTAGGACTTTAGTAGTACTACCGTCAATCTCTCGTCTAGTCCTAAATAATACTCCATTATACTACCTCCCACCAAACGCTTATCTTACCTGTAATTTGTGTTAGAAATTAGGGCTAGGCCCAGGGCTGGCTCCACGTGAAATGGGGATTAACGTTGGCAATTCTGGGCGGGTGAAATTTCCTCATTGCGGTGGTACTAGTGGTGTGACACAGTGGCAGTTGCATGCCTATGGAAAAAAAGAAAATGAAACCTGGTTTGTCCTTACTGTAGCATTACAACGGTTACGGTACGATCGAGAATATAGCAGGTGACAGTACACTAGAACAGTGCCATAATGTAGCCTAACAAATGGTAAAGTATTTGCTTGCAAGTATAACTAGTACTTGCGTTGAATTTATTTGACATTGGCTCCTACTACTAGAAGATATAGTACTGAAGCTGAGTAAGTCTAGAAGATATCCTCGTATTCCTTCACCAGCCTGTTGCTATGACCTTATCCTCCCCAGCAAGTGTGTGGAATTATTGATGTCATTTTAGTCAGACATCAAGCAAAACAACACAGCCCGGGGGAAGAGGGTTAGGGTTTGGAAAATGGATGGGAATGGGGGTTTCTTTTTGGGTAGGTTTTGTTGAGAGAAGAAAAAAAAAGCACAGCATGGACAAACAATAATTGAAGATAAAGAGAATCTTTGGGTACAAACTAAAGCTAAGCACATGCAGTCACACTCATAGAATAAAACAATGGATAATGTATCTGTATTGCGTATGTTGTTGGAGTTGTCCTGTTGAATTTGGTAAGTAAGTTGCATGCAGCAAACAATTCCTCTTATTGGCGGCACTCCTCCATTCCAGCTGACGCTTCGTCCATCAATGTTGGTGACCACTGACAGAAGACACCCTGTCCAATGCCTGCCTGGCGGATGTTGACTGAAACCCGGCCTGTAATTATTGAACGGAAAACAGGAAGTGCTATTACAATACCACTGATAAATAAATGAAAGGTATGTACGCTGTGTGGTGCAAAAAGTGACACTTTGATTTCCCTAATAGACAGTACAATATTTTTGAAATTGCGTGCTCTGTCTGAGTCACCTTTTTAAGGATAAATAAGTATGGCCAAAATATTATAGCGGATCTTTCCCCTCAAGGTAGGTGTACTGTAAACTGTGTTTTAGAACAAAATTTGACCTTCCCAGCAATGCTCCCACCAAGACCCTTACTAAAGCCAGTCGCAAAAATGTAGAAGACCCCCAATCAGATCTCCAAAAACGATGCCTAGCAGAAAAATGGTGACAAAACGTACTTTGAAAGTAACAGTAGGCCCAAATACTGACCGTGGATTGTATTCAAACCACTTGCAAGCAAGCAAAAGTATCCATAGCCAGCATCGCTCCAACAGTGCTCTAAAACCCCAGAACTGCGTGGCAATAGAACCCCCCGAAACACATGCAATCCTGCTGCTAGGGCGAACCCTAACGAACCCTAACTTACAAAAAGTGCCAAAACTGGTGTTTCCTTATGGATTTTGTCCAAAACACTTCTATCCGGTATTAGACCTTCCCAGGAATGCCCCAGGCAAGACCCGCCAAGTCCAACCCACCCGCAAAAAACCACCCGACAACACCCCCAAACAGCGAAAAAGCTAAATCTCATACATACAATATCTCTCGGCCTTCGGTCCAAACGCGGCGCTGTGCAGCTAGGTCATCATCATCAATCATCATAACTCCTGTTTTCCACCACGGATTTCCTGAAAAGCAAATGCAATCAAGATTAGATTGTCGCAGCAGTGCTTCGACAGAGACCCCGGCCGCAACCCACCCACGAACAGCAGGAAGTCCCCCAAAACGCTACATTGAGCAAGATGTCAGAAGAAATAGCAAAAAAAAGGCTGTTCCTTAAGGATTTTGTCCAAAACACTTCTATCCGGTATTAGACCTTCCCAGGAATGCCCCAGGCAAGACCCGCCAACCCACCCGCAAAAAAACACCCGACAACACCCCCAAACAGCGAAAAAGCGAAATCTCATACTTACAATATCTCTCGGCCTTCGGTCCAAACGCGGCGCTGTGCAGCTAGGTCATCATCATCATCAATCATCATAACTCCTGTTTTCCACCACGGATTTCCTGAAAAGCAAATGCAATCAAGATTAGATTGTCGCAGCAGTGCTTCGACAGAGACCCCGGCCGCAACCCACCCACGAACAGCAGGAAGCCCCCCAAAACGCTACATTGAGCAAGATGTCAGAAGAAATAGCAAAAAAAAGGCTGTTCCTTAAGGATTTTGTCCAAAACACTTCTATCCGGTATTAGACCTTCCCAGGAATGCCCCAGGCAAGACCCGCCAACCCACCCGCAAAAAACCACCCGACAACAACCCCAAACAGCGAAAAAGCTAAATCTCATACTTACAATATCTCTCGGCCTTCGGTCCAAACGCGGCGCTGTGCAGCTAGGTCATCATCAATCATCATAACTCCTGTTTTCCACCACGGATTTCCTGAAAAGCAAATGCAATCAAGATTAGACTGTCGCAGCAGTGCTTCGACAGAGACCCCGGCCGCAACCCACCCACGAACAGCAGGAAGCCCCCCAAAACGCGACATTGAGCAAGATGTCAGAAGAAATAACAAAAAAAAGGCTGTTCCTTAAGGATTTTGTCCAAAACACTTCTATCCGGTATTAGACCTTCCCAGGAATGCCCCAGGCAAGACCCGCCAACCCACCTGCAAAAAACCACCCGACAACACCCCCAAACAGCGAAAAAGCTAAATCTCATACTTACAATATCTCTCTGCCTTCGGTCCAAATGCGGCGCTGTGCAGCTAGGTCATCATCATCAATCATCATAACTCCTGTTTTCCACCACGGATTTCCTGAAAAGCAAATGCAATCAAGATTAGACTGTCGCAGCAGTGCTCCCAGACACCAAAAATCACCCACAAACACCCGGAACCCCGCCAAAGAGCACCTCAAAGGCAAGCAAGTCAGCAAAAACGGCAAGAAATTTCCACCTCATATTTGGTCCAAAACACTTTTGTCCATTATTAGAGCTTCACAGCAATGGGCCCAAATCCGTCAACTCACCCGCAAAGAAGTACAACACCCCCACAAGTGCTGAGTCTTTCTTCATTGGGCGTAATCCAGCACTCTGCTTTGAGGGAAATCGCAGTCTGGAGGAGGAGGATAGAGGAGCATGTTCTTCAGAACTTGTGAACCTGAGGAATGTAGACTGCGGCACCTTCAAATCAATAAGCAAACAAGTGAAGACAGTTCTGCTGATGGTCTTGTTTTTGGGATTAGGTGATTAAAGTTTGAATTAAATTAACTGTGCAAAACAAAGAAAGAGAGACACACAGGAATAAAAGTGAATAAGGACGAAAAAGAAAGTTCTTGATTCATTGTCTCATTTTCAGGGCTCGGTGTCAGGGAATAAGAAGAAGATTTCGTCATCATACTCTGCGAATTCAGGCAGGATGAGGTCAGTGCCACCGAACAGAGAACAAATCCCCTCATCTACGTTGCCGTCCTCCTCGTCTTCATGCGGCGTGCTTTCTCGTACTTTGTAATCTGGTGGTATGAGGTGCTGATTCATCTTGATCATTGTCAGCCGCTCCACATTTCTGGGCGAGAGGCGGCTCCGTTTGGGAGTTACAATGCCACCAGCAGCACTGAAAACACGTTCAGAAGACACACTTGCGAGTGGGCAAGACAAATAGTTTATAGCCAGGTTGGAGAGCTGTGGCCACAATTGTTTTTTGCCATGCCAATACTGCAATGGCTCATCATTAAGAAAGACCTCTGTTGAGTCATTCATATAGTCCTGCATCATCGACTCAAGGTCATCAACGGTTCCTCCACTTTGCTTACTTTTTGCTGTGCCTTTGACATTTTTTCGAGAACCATACCCAAGCAAACGTAGCCAATCCTCCTCAGCAGCCACTGTTAGTGTTGTGTGTGGTACAGATGATCCAGTTGCCGGTGTCTTTAACGGCTGAGAGGTCACTTGTGCCCCAGCCACAGGTGCAGTAGTGGATTCTTGTGACTGGGGATGGCCTGCTGATGCTGATGTACTGTCTTCTCCTTCAATAACCTGCCGTTCTTTTTCAAACCTCTTGGCTGACCAGGCTAACCAATGTTTGTACTTTTGAACATCTGCATCAGCAAAAGGAAAGAATGCTTCGCCTGCCAGCGCCTTTTTGTAGCGTGGATCCAGAATAGTAGCACAAATGTAATGCTGATCTGACTTGATCTTTTGAAGACGTTCATCACCACGTAGGCGCTCTAATAATTTCTCAGACAAAATAAAATGGTCTTTTTTTGTACATCTTTTTCAAACTCAGAAGACACCGCCATCAGTTGGTGCTCCAGCATGCACAACAATGGGATAGATTTTCCCAAATTACAGTCCTCCTGGCTGACTGCACGTGTGAAGAACTCAAAAGGACGAAGCATGTCTGTCAGGCTTTTAACTATGTCCCATTGCGCCGCACCCATCCGCAGGTCCTCCTTCTGAGTTGTACCCTCTGTTAAGAAATAGTGATCGAGTACCGTATACTGCTCATACAGACGCTCAAGCATGTAGAAGGTTGAGTTCCAACATGTTGCCACCTCCTGGATGAGTGCTTTCACTGGTATTCGACTTTGAAGTAGCAGCCTCCTCAGATGCTTCCGGGCCTTAAAAGAATGGCTGAAATGGTTGCACATTTTGCGGCAGGTGGCCATTACCGCGAACGCTGCACTGTCTCTATCACTCAAGAATTTTTGAACTACCAGGTTGATACAGTGCGCCAAACACGGCACTCTAACATAGTCACCCAGCGACATGGCCTTAACTATATTGGCGCCATTATCCGTGGAAACATAACCAATCTTGCGTTTTATTGGAGATAGCATTTTCAAGACCTTTTTGTCAAACTCGTCCAAAATGTTTTGGGATGTGTGACTTTTCTCCAAGCCAAACATGGCTAGTGTTGCATGTTTCCGAGCAGCTTTGAAAACTTTGTCCGGGTCAACACCTGCGTTTAGCTTTGCTTTAACACCTGAAAAAGAGACCCAGTGTGCAGTGATGCACATGTAATCAGCGCCTGCACCACTGGTCCACATGTCTGTTGTCAGATGTATTGTGTGAACAGCACTCTTCTGCAAAGCTGCCCCAATCGCCTCCAGCACATCTTCATGTAGTGCTGGAACCGCAACTCTGGCAAAATAGAACCGGCTAGGAACCTTCCATTTAGGGCAGAGCGTTGCCACTAATTCTAGAAAACCTACCGCTTCTACAAAAGAAAAAGGGAGAAGGTCCACAGCTAGCATTTTAGCCAGCTTAGTGTTATACAGACGCGTCAGTGGGTGGTTGCGTTCATATGGCACGTCTGAAGTAAGCATTGTTCTAATGTTGCCCTGGACCAAGCATTTATGGGCTGATAATGACTTCGTTGACCCAATTTTGCTAGCTGGTGAACTTTTGTGCGTTGGTGTCTCACTCGCTCCAACACTCTTAGTGTGCCTCACATTGGGTGTGCTGCTGACAGGGGTACTGGGTGTAAGGGAAGTGTTTGACACGTCTTCTTCCTCCTCGTCATCATCAGATGAAACATCAACGTTTCCTTGAATTCGGCCTTTCTTGATCGCATCTAGATGCGCAAACCATTGGACAGTGTGCTGTCTCCTAAGATGACCTCTCTGGCCTCCGGTACCATAGTTGGTACCTGGCTTACCACGACTAACTGCAAGCTTACAAAGGGTACAAATGGCAAACTTTGGATTTTTTTGACAAACAGTAAAGAAGTCCCAAACTGGGGACTTGAAGTGTCTGTGGGACCTGGAGGAGGCGGCGATACTGGTGGTGGTGGTCATGAAGCTAATGCCAGATGAAGTGGAGGATCTGGATTGCCCAACTTTTGTACGTTGTGCACTTTCACCGCCACTAATTAAGGTCGAGGTGGATGGAGGTCTCTTCTTGCCAGAAAGAAATATGGAAGCGGGACGAGTTGGTGTACTACTTAACTCCAATGATTGTGGTGTTTCCACTGCCTCCTCATCGACAACATCATCATCATCACGCTCAGCAGCTCTTCGGGCTAGGGTCAAAATGTCTGTTTGCTGCATGCCCGCTGGGGCTGCAGTGACCTTTATGATGACTGGGTCGTCGTTGGCAGAGTCTTCATCAGCAGCAGTATCCGCCACTTCTTGTTGAGCCTCATCACACTCCATAACTCTGAGACTTTGGACGAGCTTCCTTTTACGCTTAACTACCTTTGTCGGATCATGGTGTGCCTCACTCTCAGGCGGCAGTGGTGCTGGTTCCCAAGTTTGATCCGTATCATCAGAAGGAGGTGTGCTTGAAGAAGATGTAGACACCACCCTTGATCTCTTCCTTGCTAGGGGTGTGGAAGACAATGAAGGATCATCAGGAGGAGTGGCTTCCTCAAATGATACCTCGCCTTGATTGTCGATTTCCTGATGTGCCCCTACTTCGGGAGGGACAACTATTGTGGGCACTTGTGACCCTCCATGCACCTCTGCTTGCGCATCTCCTTGCGCTGCCTCTCCTTCCACATGTACTTGGGCTTGTACTTGCACATGTGATTGTTGTTGCGGCTGTGGTTGTTCAACACTCGTCAGATGAGCTACAACAACCTGTGTTGATTGAGGGACATTGCTGCTGCTTTCCTGCGATGAGCCAACATCACTGGTCGATGGTGATTGAAGAACTATACTGGCTGCCTCTGCAGCACTCAAGGGCTTGGACTTAAGTTGGCGTGGTGGTGGTGGTGGTACTGAGCCCAATGGAGCGGGGGTGCTGCTGCCAGCTTGGTCCCCAGCAGATCCCTCTGCTGCTGCAGGCATACTTTTTTTTTTACCACCAAAAAAAGGGGCGGGCGGCACACCAGTCTCCTTGGTAACTTGCTTCTTCTGCTCCTTACTGGCACCTTTCTTGCTAGAGGAGCTACGGGTTACTTTTTTTGGGGCCATCTTCTTCAGAGCAGGTCAGAACAGCAGGCAGCAGTTGCACGAGTTGCAGAGTTGTCTGTGTCCAGACGTGACGTCGCGTGACGTTATGCTGCACACACACACCGCTGCAGGACTTCTTCCTGGCACTGGTGGTTCTCTTGAGTCTTGTGCACCTAAAAGCAATGGAAGACAGAGGAACATCAGTTCAGTTATACACCCCAAAAAATCGACAAAACACAGAAAAATGAGCACAATCCCATGCCATCCATGATGTTTACATTGAAGACACCCCACAGAAAGACTAGGGACATGCAAGTATGCAACACTCACTACCCCTGGGCATAATGGATGAAAAGTAGGCAAAATAAGTGCAGGCCTCAGACACTGCCTCTCTTCAAAATGGCCCCTTACACCCCAAGCACATGTTGCCTGTACCAGCCAGCAGCACTCAAGATGGCCACCACCACCACCCACATGGCCAGTCCACATCAACAGTACACCCCAAAAAACACAGAAAAACAGCCAGAAATCACCACAATCCAATGCCATCCATGATGTTTACATTAAAGAGAGTGAGACCACACTACAGGCACACTCAGTCCATGCACCACTACCCCTGGGCAAAGGGCCCCACCAGCAGCCCCAAAGAAACGACAAAAAACAATAAAATCAGCACAATCCCAGCCCATCCATGGCCTCAATGGTGTTCAAATTCAAGAAGACACCCCTCAGAAACACTAGGCCCATGCAACACTCACTACCCCTGGGCATAATGGATGAAAAGTAGGCAAAATAAGTGCAGGCCTCAGACACTGCCTCTCCTCAAAATGGCCCCTTACACCCCAAGCACATGTTGCCTGTACCAGCCAGCACTCAAGATGGCCACCACCACCACCCACATGGCCAGTCCACATCAACAGTACACCCCAAAAAACACAGAAAAACAGCCAAAAATCACCACAATCCAATGCCATCCAGGATGTTTACATTAAAGAGAGTGAGACCACACTACAGGCACACTCAGTCCATGCACCACTACCCCTGGGCAAAGGGCACCACCAGCAGCCCCAAAAAAACGACAAAAAACAATGAAATCAGCACAATCCCAGCCCATCCATGGCCTCAATGGTGTTTAAATTCAAGAAGACACCCCTCAGAAACACTAGGCCCATGCAACACTCACTACCCCTGGGCATAATGGATGAAAAGTAGGCAAAATAAGTGCAGGCCTCAGACACTGCCTCTCCTCAAAATGGCCCCTTACACCCCAAGCACATGTTGCCTGTACCAGCCAGCACTCAAGATGGCCACCACCACCACCCACATGGCCAGTCCACATCAACAGTACACCCCCAAAAAACAGAAAAACAGCCAGAAATCACCACAATCCAATGCCATCCATGATGTTTACATTAAAGAGAGTGAGACCACACTACAGGCACACTCAGTCCATGCACCACTACCCCTGGGCAAAGGGCCCCACCAGCAGCCCCAAAAAAACGACAAAAAACAATAAAATCAGCACAATCCCAGCCCATCCATGGCCTCAATGGTGTTTAAATTCAAGAAGACACCCCTCAGAAACACTAGGCCCATGCAACACTCACTACCCCTGGGCATAATGGATGAAAAGTAGTCAAAATAAGTGCAGGCCTCAGACACTGCCTCTCCTCAAAATGGCCCCTTACACCCCAAGCACATGTTGCCTGTACCAGCCAGCACTCAAGATGGCCACCACCACCACCCACATGGCCAGTCCACATCAACAGTACACCCCCAAAAAACACAGAAAAACAGCCAAAAATCACCACAAACCAATGCCATCCAGGATGTTTACATTAAAGAGAGTGAGACCACACTACAGGCACACTCAGTCCATGCACCACTACTACCCCTTGGCAAAAGGCCCCACCAGCAGCCCCAAAAAAACGACAAAAAAACAATAAAATCAGCACAATCCCAGCCCATCCATGGCCTCAATGGTGTTTAAATTCAAGAAGACACCCCTCAGAAACACTAGGCCCATGCAACACTCACTACCCCTGGGCATAATGGATGAAAAGTAGGCAAAATAAGTGCAGGCCTCAGACACTGCCTCTCCTCAAAATGGCCCCTTACACCCCAAGCACATGTTGCCTGTACCAGCCAGCACTCAAGATGGCCACCACCACCACCCACATGGCCAGTCCACATCAACAGTACACCCCCAAAAAACACAGAAAAACAGCCAGAAATCACCACAATCCAATGCCATCCATGATGTTTACATTAAAGAGAGTGAGACCACACTACAGGCACACTCAGTCCATGCACCACTACCCCTTGGCAAAAGGCCCCACCATCAGCCCCAAAAAAACGACAAAAAACAATAAAATCAGCACAATCCCAGCCCATCCATGGCCTCAATGGTGTTTAAATTCAAGAAGACACCCCTCAGAAACACTAGGCCCATGCAACACTCACTACCCCTGGGCATAATGGATGAAAAGTAGGCAAAATAAGTGCAGGCCTCAGAAACTGCCTCTCCTCAAAATGGCCCCTTACACCCCAAGCACATGTTGCCTGTACCAGCCAGCACTCAAGATGGCCACCACCACCACCCACATGGCCAGTCCACATCAACAGTTCACCCCCAAAAAACAGAAAAACAGCCAGAAATCACCACAATCCAATGCCATCCATGATGTTTACATTAAAGAGAGTGAGACCACACCACAGGCACACTCAGTCCATGCACCACCACCCCTGGGCAAAAGGCCACACCAGCAGCCCCCAAAAAACGACAAAAAACAATAAAATCAGCACAATCCCAACCCATCCATGGCCTCAATGGTGTTTAAATTCAACAAAACAGTTGTATCATGCACCCCTAACCAACCCTGGTCCTACTGGATACTGTGGCTACCCACAATATAATTTATTTAATGTTCTGAAAAAGTTCCAAAATTGTACTTGCAGCAACTGTAATGCCCCAAACAAACTTACTTGTGAAAGTTGATTTCTAATCCAAGAGTGATCCAAAGACAGTCAAAAAGGCCTCAAATCCAAATATCCAGCAGCACCCACAAAAAGTAATCCTTCCAGCTCCAGATCCAAATGAAAGTGACCAGGAGATGGACAAAGCACTGGGAGGAGCCTGCTGGACAGGAACAGGAAGTTGGAGACTGTGGGGCACTTCCTTCCTCCCCCCCCCCAAAAATGGACTCCTTGCAAAAAAAAAGGCCATGCAAATGTCAACCTGAGCAGTGATTCTGATAAAAATCATAATTTTCTGAAGGTTTATCCTGTTTGCTGGTGATTTTCTTGTGCAGAATTGCAAAATCTCTATTTCGCGAGTGCGAGATTGTTCCTTTCCGCCGCAACTACGTGTTCGCAATTGCGAACTCTCGCGAGGTGTGCTGTGCAAGGTGGCAAGCCGCGATTACGTATTCGCGGGCGCCAAACTCCTGCGGGATCACGCAGCAAGATCCAAAATGGCGCGGCACTCGCAAAGAAAAACAACTCGGCAAACGCTAAATGACGGAAAGTGAACGCCGTGCACCACGCCGCGCGCCGCAACCCAGCAAAAAATCCGCCGCGAGCGGATTCACGGATTTTTGACAAATTCGCGAGAGTTCGCGGATTGCGAATTTGCCGAAAATCCGAAAAATCCGCGATCGGAGCGGATTTTACGCCCATGCTTACTGAGGAGCTCTCTGCAGAGGCGCCGCACTCACCGGCTTCTCTAGACGCGCCGGTCTCTGCCTCACCCGGTCCCCCATCTCGGGACCGGGCCTCGACATGGAGCCTTCGTGGCTCCTGGACAAATCAGTATCCGGGGCTCCCTCCTGGTCACGGGAGCCCCGCAACGCTTGCACCACTGCCTGCTTCCGCCTCGCTCCCCGGCGGGGGCGGGACAGGGGAATCTCCTCGGGCCGGCAGCCAATCACGGCGCGGCCTGGGGAAATCGTCATCAGGGAATCCCAGGCCGGCCAGCCAATCACGGCGCGGCCCGGGGAAGGCATCATCAGGAGGTTCGGCCGGCTGGACCAATCCCAGCGCGGCCTAGTGATGACGCTGCAGCTTCTCCTTCTCGGCCCGGTGCTGCGGCGGTGAACACACGGGGCAATGCCGGGTGGGCACCGGCTTGTTTAAAATCAAAGTACAACGTGCAAAATACGGGCGGCCAATGAGCGGGGTGGCACCCGCGCCGCTCGGTCACCTTACGGGGTGAAAGGATGCCGGGTGGGCACCGGCTGGGCACCCAAAGCGCTAGCAGCGCTAGCCACAAAGAAAAGGCGCTCCCAAGCGCCGCAGGACAAAATAAAGCGCTCTTAAGCGCTAGCCACGGGATTCCAGCGCTCCCAGCGCTGAAGGGTAGAAATACAGCGCTTCCAGCGCTATAAGCAGGATAAAGAGCTCCCAAGCGCTAGGAAGGAAAATACAGCAACAAAGTCCTTCAGTAGTCCAGCATCCTAGCAGTCCAGGGGCTGGTCAGGGCTCAGGGAGGCAAGCCTTCCCCTGAGCCCAAGCAGCAGCACGCCCCTGGCAAGATTCAAGTTGGGAACAAGAACATTTTCCAAGAGGTCACAGCCTCTTCTTATACAGACAAATCCTTTGTCTAAGGGTGCAGGGTGGGGGAGAAGCCAGTCGCAGCTGGTTCTGGAGCACTCTTGATGGCCCAACCACCCATTTCATTCACTGGGGAGGCTAGGGTCGTTAGACACACCACAGGGGGGCGGAGCCAGCATTGTGTTGGGAAAACCCAGCCCATCCAGGACACAGGTACACTCCTCCCACACATCACTCATGCTAATCTCCCACTCACCACCGGGCAGACCCATCCAGACTTCCTGGAGCCTGGCATGCCAGCCAGCTCCAGCCAATCACGCTCCAGCACCCTCACTGCACACATATCTCAATGTCCAGAAGTAGCACTTCCCTTCTAGACACATACATGCCGCATACACCATCTCGCAGCATTCACTCCCCCGAGTTCACACATACCAAACTTGACCAAGCACACCTCACGCATCAGGAACTACGAGGGACACAGACATTCCCCATGCATTCCTATGGGAGGGCAGGCCAATCTCACACACGCACTCAGGGAGCGCACGCACTTTACACTGCGCCACAGTGCTAAAGTGCGCAAAGACCATAAATCACTATAATTCAAGGCAAAAAGTTCAGGGGTGAACCTGCCACAAGGCCCAAGTCCAACAGCCGCCGTTCCGCCGCTGGAACCCTTTGCGGTCACAGGCACGCCTCCATCTCAGGCTGCCCGGTGGAGAAAATGGGTGGAACGCCTGGAGAACTATTTTGCAGCTGCGGACATTGCGGTCGAGCGGCGGCGGGCAATGCTTTTGCACCTAGGAGGGGAAGCTATACACGACATCTCGAAGGACGTGGTGGAAGGAGGCCCGCCCCGAAACTACGCCACGCTGCGCGACGCCATAACGGAATACTTCGAACCTTTCGCCAGCGCGGACTACGAACGGTTCCTACTCCGCCAAGCCCGCCAACTCCCAGAAGAATCCGTAGATGTTTTCTATGCAAGACTCAAAAAGCTAGCCAGCACATGCACCCTTCCGGATGTGGACGACGAGATTCGCGCTCAATTTATTCAAGGCTGCGCCTCCTCGAAACTGCGAGAGAGTCCTAGAAACAGACAACATGCCCATGCGCGACATCCTAGCGCTCGGACGATCTAAAGAACTATCGAAAGCTCGAGCAGCACATATGGAGCCCAAACCAACGGTCACAGTCAAGGTTGAACCCGTGTGCGCCATCAAGACGAACACCGCAGACACGCGCACGAAAACACCCCGAAGACCACGGCCACGCCCAGCTCAGTCACCTCACGACCGCCCCTGCGTGTGGTGCGGAGGAGCGACCCCCCACAACGGAGCATGCCCTGCACATGGGAAAATCTCCAGCGCCTGTGGAAAGGCCAACCACTTTGCGAGTGTGTGTTTGTCGTCACAGAGGAAGAAGTCCAACGGCCCGCCCCGAAGAGTGAGACAAATAGAACCGCTGCCAGATACCGCCGACAACAGTGACATGGACGATGACGGAGCGGACGCAGCGTCCGTCCACGTAGTGCGAATGCTCAACACGTTAGCCGCAACACCCTCCGCAGAACCTATGTGCACAGTGAATGTACAGGATCAAGCCGTGGCAGCCCTCATCGACACCGGGGCAACGATCAATCTAATGGCCGTCAGCGTATACCGGACTTTAGACGCATCACCAGTGCTCCATCCCACGAGGGTACAGGTGTATGCCTATGGCACCAGTCGACCCCTCCACCTGTGCGGAGTGTTCCGGACCACAGTATCACACGACTCCCATCACGTACCAACCAAAATCTACATGTCGCAAGAAGGGTCCGGATTCTTGCTCGGCTGCCGGACCGCCCAAGACCTAGGGTTGATCCACTTCGCCCTCACAGTCCAAGCCCACAGCCTCGACCATCTCGTGTTGCAACACACTTCATTGTTCGACGGGATCGGCTGCCTGAGAGGACCCGCCGTTCGCCTTCACATAGATCACTCCGTCGCTCCCGTAGCCCTCAGACACCGGCACATAGCGTTCCACCCGCGCCCCAAAGTGGAAGCGGAACTACATGTGCTCGAGAGAGCCGGAATCATAGAAAGAGTCAGCGGGCCCACTCCATGGGTGTCGCCCATCGTGGTAGCCAAGAAACCGAAGCAACCAGACGCCATGCGGATCTGCGTGGACATGCGCATTCCCAAGCTCGCGATCAAAAGAGAACGCCATCTGACACCAACCATAGACGACATCATCGGTGAGCTGTCAGGTTCAAAGTGGTTTTCGAAAATGGACCTGAGGTCCGGATACCACCAGATCCCTCTGCACCCAGACTCCCGCCCGATAACTACCTTCTCCACCCACGCAGGCCTGTGGAGGTACACCAGACACAACTTCGGGATCTCCAGTGCAGCCGAAGTGTTTCAGAACATCATTCAAAACGTCCTGCAAGGTCTAGACGGCGTACTAAACGTGAGCGACGACATCCTGGTCCACGCAGCGACGCTGGACGAACACATCCGACGCCTCCAAGCTGTCTTTGCCAGGTTGCAAGAGAGAGGTCTGACCCTTAACAGGGAGAAGTGTGAGTTCCTCCGAAAAGATATCAGCTTTTTTGGATACAGATTCTCCGACCAGGGCGTTGGGCCGGACCCGGACAAAGTCAAAGACATTCATGATGCCCCCGCCCCGACATCAGTGACCGCTGTCCGCAGTTTTCTCGGGATGGTGACATACTGTGGGCGTTTCATTAAAGACTTGTCCGACATCACCGGCCCTCTTCCTGACCTCACAAAGTCCACAACTACCTGGGAGTGGGATCGGGAACAGCAAGAAGCCTTCCAGAAGACCAAAGCAGCACTCTCGGCAGACACGACCCTGGCCTATTTCAACCCTCGTCATGAGTCCCAACTCGTGGTGTATGCCAGTCCGACCGGCCTCGGCGCTGTCCTGACCCAACAACAGCCGTGCGGAGAGTGGGCACCCGTAGCATACGCAAGTAGGACTCTCACTGCGACAGAACAAAGATATTCACAAATTGAAAGGGAGGCCATCGCCGTCCTATGGGGGTGCAGTCATTTCCATATCTACCTATACGGACACCCATTCGTAGTGATCACTGACCACAAGCCACTTCTCCCACTGTTCCAAGGGTTCTCCTCAAGACCTCCCCCTCGCATCGAGAAGTGGGTGCTCCAGCTCCAAGAATACCAGTTCACAGTGGTGTATCAGCCAAGCTCCAAAAACCCCGCTGACTACCTGTCGCGACATGCCCGCCCGGTCACTGAAGCAGCAGAAGCTGACGCCACTGAAGAGTATGTCAGAATGATTGTAGAGCGTTCGAGGCCGTTGCCAATCTCCCTCGAAGACGTGATACGAGCCACCAAAGACGATGACTGCCTGCAAATTGCCATCCAAGCCATCCAGTCAGGGAACTGGAAACCACTACAGAGCCCGGCGTCATTCCGTACCCCAGAAGCCCAGGCCACACTAAAAGCACTCTACCAAGTCCAGAGTGAGCTATCCATCTCGCCGGAAGGATGCCTCCTGAGAGGCCCCCGCCTAGTACTGCCGGACAGCCTCTCCCAGCAAGCGGTCCTCCTGGCCCATGGCGCTCACCAGGGAATAGTGAAATCAAAGAATCGCATCCGAACCAAACTCTGGTTCCCAGGGCTCGACAAGAAAGTCGAAGACGTCATCCAACGATGTCCAGTGTGCCTAGCGACCAGCCTGCCCAACCCCCCGGCACCTGTAATCACAGAGGAAGGACTGACCACCCTGTGGGCCCGAGCCAGCACAGATTTTGGCAGCCTCCCGGGGGGGAAGTACATGTTTGTTGTGATTGACGACTTCTCAAGGTACCCCGAAATTGAAATCCTGCCCTCCACTGCAGCCTCCGAAGTGATCCCAAAGCTGGAAAAAATCATAGCGACCCATGGCCTCATAGGGGAACTACGCACTGATAACGGACCCCCCTTCAACGGCGGTGAACTGACAGAATATCTACAATCACACCGCATCAAGCACCGGAAGATAACCCCAAGGTGGCCTCAAGCCAATGGCGAGGTCGAGAGACTGATGGGAACTCTAAATAAGACTATCCAAATTGCCATGGCAGATGGCCAAAACCTAGAGCTAGCCCTCTTCCAGTTCTTGAGAGAATACAGACTTACACCCCACTGCACCACCGGGATCCCTCCAAGCCGCCTATGCTTCAACAGAGCAGTTGTAGACACTCTCCCACATCACCCCATGTGGGCCTCAGCTCCAACTCCGAACAACCGGTCCATGGAACAGTGAACAAAGTCCAACAAAGATGCGTCAAAGCGGAGGAGAGCTGCTGACAGCCCCATCCAAGTCAGCGACCGGGTGCTGGTGAAAGATCGCCACCCAGGAGGGAAGTTCCGCCTCCCGTTCGAGTTGCACCCGTGGACTGTCACCAATATCAACGGCACCATGATCACTGCAATGAGAGGGAGAGAGACAGTCACCAGAAATGTGTCATTCTTTAAAAGGATCTCCAATAGAGAAGACGACGGGTTTCCCGACTCGGCAGAGCAATACACAAGACCAACCCAAGGCCCACGAGAAACAGAAGAGGACGCTCCCAGTGAAGAGGGAGTCCCGCAAGCGGACTCAACCACACCAGCCAGGAGCGAACAAGAATCGCAGGTGGCCCAAAGCCACCCCGGAACTGCTGTGGCTAATGACTCAGAAGAGCTGGCTCCAACCCAGTCAGGCGAGCGCAGCCAGAGCAGGTACAATCTGCGCCCCTGCCCAAAGCCATCCCAGAAGTACCAAGACTTCGTGGCCTGTTGCAGACGTTGAATGAGTACGAGCTGCATCCCTGCCGTCGCACAAGTAAGACTGTTCCTTTTTGCATTTGAAATCCTCAGAGACTATGAGCGAAAAAAGTTGATATGTGATGTTATGTTTATTTGGCCTTTACTTTAGAGTAAAGGAGGAATGTAGTGTTGTACTAGGTGGGCGCAACCACCAGAGCCCACAGTTAGTGTTGCGGTAAGGGGTTTCCCCCCCTGTCATGTTAAATGGTTCCGCCCGACGTGGATACGGAGGGCACGTTCTGGAAGTAATAAAAAGCCCAGGGACCTGAGCGTGGCAGGCATTGTACTGACCACTAAATGCAATACCGTGTGGTCTCCATTTGTATGTCCGGTAGGCCTAACTGGAATACCACAGGAAGCTAGGAGGAGCTGAGTGGGCACGTCCGGTGCGGCAGGCAGGGCGAGGGGTACTTAAGCACCCCTCGCCATCTTCTCTGCCTCTTTGCCGCACCGGACGCGTCGTAGTGTCCTCGCGGGGTGACACACATTTTTCTTTGGACGCGTCGTGATGTCCTCGACTGGCGTTGTATGGCTGTTCCCTCCGGTGGTGAGTCGCCCTCTTCAGTGAGGGCTTTTTCACTGAGGGAATTGGCGGGCTCTGACGGTCTGTGGTAATGCTCTGGTAGTGCATGACGCCGTCGGCAGTCATCGGTCTCCTTTGTTGTGGCGCGGCGCGCCATTTGTCGAGGTGTGCTGGTGGTACGGTGAGTTAAAGTTCATTTGGGAGCTCCCAATGTCCTATAGTGGCTCACGAACTAATGTTAGTGCACCGCGAGGTAAGGTGTCGAGCCATGGTACTTGCCCACGCTGGACACGCTACGTGTTCTGGGTTGGGCGGCGGTGTCCTGATGAGTTCCAGGGCACATCTGTGGGGGCTTAATACTCATTTTTAGAAAGGCCTGCCCCGAGCATAGAGCTGCGCGGCCTCCTCCTGGCACGGCAGAAGTTATACGCTATGATCAGGAGCTGTTTTTGGATTTACGATACTCCCCATAGCTTAGGACATAGTTGGTAATTTGGTCTACTGGGAAAGGCACCCGTCCCCTGACTAGTAGATTGAAGGTGTGAGTCCTTATGGGGTCGGGGTTCAGAAGCGGCAGGTATTGCAATTTTCTGGAAATTTCGCAATATCCTGGGTATGGTATCTACTCAATACGGGTGGTGAGTTAATCGGCAAGTGGCTTTTGATCGAGGGGCGCATTGCCCAATTGAGCTGTCCGCTGCAGCTCCAGGCAGTGCTCAGTGCGCACTTAGGGAGCATTACGGAGCTCCAGCGGAGGTCTACGTGGACCGTTTGTACATTGCCCATAGGCTGTCCCGGAGGTGCTCGGCTGGGGGGTAGGGCGGCTCTCACTCGGGAAGCGGGGGACTACGAGACCTCCATGTGGTTCTTGTGTTCTTACTGAGTTAAGTTCCCCATTTTAAGATACGCTTAATTACATCTGCGTCAAGCATGCATAGTAGAGAGGGTTTCTGCTGCCTCCTCTTCCCTCTTCAGATCGTTTCTTTAAATTATTCAAATATTGTGCTGTCGCCCGGCAGATCACTTCTCCGGCAGCATTTTCTGTGGCAGGGGCACTTTCTTCCCTTGTCTAGGTCCCGGGAGAAAGTGCGGACAGCATGGCTCTGCTAAGCCCTTCCTGGGACAGGAAGCAGAGAAACGAGGGTTCGAAGCTACAGTGGGACCGCGTCCAAAGTAATCTGTATGCGAATCCCCCCCACATAACGAATCTCTTTCTTTCTCGTTATTGTTCGGCGTCTCATGACCTCGGGGCAGGCCAGGGCTGAATCGGATGATCTTGTCATTCTGCTGCCATGGAAGGTTGTTTAGAGGCTAGAACGAGTCAGAATGCAAACTACTTTGACACCCGGTCCGAGAGGCTTGAGGCGGGTCAGGTTTCAGGGTAACTGACGCTAGTGAATTTACGCAAGGAGAGGAGATGGCCTAACGACAAGGGCGTCTGCCCTCCAATCTGGGGAACCGTTTCGAGTCTCGGAAACGACGCCTAAATCCCCATGCCTTAAATAACGAATGTGGCTCCATATAACGCGGTTTAATGATAATTGTTCTTCATTCGTTTGGTAGATAGGTTAGTCTCAGGAGGGAAAAGAGATCTCATATGTCACCCTGATAATTTTCCTTCACCTTCCCCCCCCTTTGTGTCAGAGAATATGAATGGGTGATTTTTATGGGTTTTCCCTTTGTTTTCAGGCACAAATTATGCTGCGGACCTCTTATCCTGGACAGTACTTGAAGGGCCCGTCAGTGTAGTCAGTTAGACCGCGGAGTACGTTACATCGTTAGCAACCTCATGCAGTGTAGCAGCCTCTTTCAGTGTGGGCTGATTTCTTCTGGTGAAGCAGTGACAAGCAGTTTGTGCATAGCGAAGACATTTCAGGGAGACTATGGAAAAAGGTTTCAGTGCTGTAAATTGTAACATTTCTGACCCATTTATCAGTAAGCAAGGTGTTTTGTTTGCAGACTGTTATTATGCATGTGACACAAATGCGGCGCACGTGGGTTATGGCGCCCGTTTGCGGCCATTTTGTTGGCGGGATGTCCAGCGCACTTGGGTTATGGCGCCCATTTTGTTGGCGGGATGTACAGCGCACATAGGTTATGGCGCCCGTTTGCGGCCATTTTGTTGGCGGGATGTCCAGCGCACTTGGGTTATGGCGCCCATTTGCGGCCATTTTGTTGGCGGGATGTCGTTTACATCTATCGTGGGGGATATATACGTTGTATTGACATTGATAGTTTGTATGCACTCGTTCAGGCTGCTGTCTCGCGGAGTCGCCTGTTGCCCCTTCTGTCAGTCTGGTGTATAAAGTAAAAAGTAAAGTCCACATTTGTAAAGCGCACAATCACCCGTAAGGGTCTATAGGCGCTGGGGGCCGTCGGGAAGATTAAGCGAGCTATTGCCCAGAGTCACATGGTGCTGGGCTAACCTGCCGTCGGAGCCGGGGATCGAACCGTGGTCCCCAGATTCCAGCGTCAGTCGCCCTGGCCGCGGCGCCACACCTCTCCCTTATGCGTGTGTGTATGCGTGGTGGCATATGTGTGTTCGCCCCCCCTAAGACATGCACTCTGTGCTACGGGGGCACGGATCGGCCTTGGGCCGCGCAACTCGGCAACACCATGAGCGCAGAGAATAGCTTTCGCTCGAGAGATTTCTTGACGGCCTTCGCTTACTGGGTTGCTGCTTTTTGTGCCGCGTTATGCGACTCACCCTTTGGCCATTTTCCAGCTGCTCCCCTGCGGGTCACGAAGCCCACGCGATTCTCGCCGGCTTTTGCTTTTGGGGTTGCTGGCTTTCGTGTCGCGTTCGGCGATTCCAAATTTCGGCTGTTTTCCAGCTGCTCCCCTGCCGGTCACGAAGCTGCCTTCAGCCCTCGCACCCCACGGTCTGGGGGCCTTTCCGGGTTCACGACGGCACACGTTGGTGTGGATGTGGCGTTGTGGCGCATGCGCGCCAATTGGCATGCTGGTTAACGCTGTCAGGGCCGATGAGTGTTGGCATACCCCCAAGCCTTTGGCTCGTACGCCTGCCCACGAAGCCGTGCCTCTCGCTCCGGTTTTATAGTCATTTTCCTCGCACCTAGGGTGACCGCCTCGGCACACAGCTGGTTAGCTCCGAGGAGTCTGGACTCAAAGGGCAGCGTTCGCGACCTGTGGCTAAATGGTATAAAGGGTTTTTCTATTCCTTTGGCTCTGCTATCTAGGGCAACCTTGCGGGCTCCGTGTTTTAACATATCCCTTGTGGGGGCTTCACTCCGAATGCTAGGCCCACCTTCTTAGCACAGCATGGTGATGCTCCCCTGGTCCGGTCTCCAGCTTTGGGGCTGTACGAAGTTATTGGGAATTATTTTCGGACCGGTTTGTACTTCATGCCGGGCTGCCTTTTCCCAGCTTAGAACGCGTCCTGGGGGCGCGCTATATACATAGCTGGGGGAGACAGATTGCCGTGTGGAAGCAGTTGTAATTTAGGTGAGCGCTGGGGTGGGTTTCTATGCTTTGCGCCTTGGTTGAGAACGAGTGCAAATACTTGGAAGTGCTTCAGTGCGTGTGGGGCATCCAGGCCAGCAGCATGCCAACTATGCATAATATACTCAGTATATGCATGGGACCAAGCGCCTGCATATAAGGGTAGATGATAAACTCTGTATGTACACGGGACTGAGTACCGGCGTATGAAGGGTGTGTTACATCAGGACATCCGCCAGTGTATTCTGCATGATACCGTTTTGGGTATACTAACTGGGTGCCCCTGTGCAAGTGAGGTGTGACCATCAGGCAAGCAGCAAGCGAGAACGGTATGATGTGGCCAATGTGTACAGTTTCCGGGGTGCCAGGACGATGAGGTTGTCATTTCAGTCTGGCGGGATGCTACACTGCATGAGGTGATGGGATGTACATGCGACCTTTTATCCTGTCCCTAGAGATGTGCGATACACCAGCCATCCAAATGCTAGTGCATGAGGTGGACAATAGGTACACACAACAGTTTGCTCCGGTACAGGGGAGTGGCAGGACTCAGGCCACCAGCATACACACAAGGTATGAGGTGGATAAACTACATGTGGGATTGGAGTGCTAATTTTCAGGGGATGTTTACTAGAGCAACCCGTCCACTCCATGACCAATGTGATCATGTGACTGAGTGTATGTTGTAGGGGATGTGATGTATACCTGAACCCTGCATGGCGTGGTATGTGGCATGTAAATGAGTGGCCATGCAGAAGAGTTGTATGGAGCAGACACTGTGTGAGGGCTCAGTGTACATGGGAATGCGCACCTGTCACCCGCTGGAGAGGTGCCGAGCAATGGGTCTTGTGTGCACAGCAGACCTAGGTATGACTGCTCGGTCCAGGATAGACGCGTAGTCGGGCGCTCTGTGTACATGTATATGTATGGACAACTGCTCCTGCGCATTTTGTTAGGCCATTTGGAGCGTATCATTGGACCACATTTAACATTGCCGCAAAACATGTAAGTGCGGCGACTGCCATGACAGAATGTAGGCAGGCCACAAACAGTGTGGTATTACTGTACTAAATGTGTTTACTACCAGTCACTTTTTAGGTGTTTGGCGTCTATTTTGGGCCGGTCATGTACAGCGTAGGGCAGGCACTCCCGACACCTACACGCCTCATTTCATCGTTTCTATTCTCCTCGACCTATCCATGCCTGCGCATGTCGCCGCAGTATGGCGTTTGTCTTCCGTCTGGGTCCTCTTTGCTACGACTCAGAGGCACCTTTGCCGCCTCTCCTTTATCATGCACCAACAGATCCTGCTTGTCCATTCGCCTTTAGAGTAGAGAGGTGTAATAACCTGCACGAGGGCCACTAGGCATCCTTCGATTGTGCTACTTTGGGGTTTATATAAAAGAATTGGTGCGTGCATGGGCACAGGGATTAAGGGTGCAAAGTTGGTAGTAGATTAAGGGAGACACACCGAAGAGCATGATGTACCTTATCGTAAGAGGCATAGCAAGGGTGCCATGACCCACATGCAAACAGGAAATATGGGACTGAAGGTTTTGTTGTAAGACTGCCAGTACTATGCAACATTGTTTTATCTGCTGTTGACGGAATATTGTCATGGCTTTTATTAACCCGAACAATATAGAGTGTAACGGAATGAAGCCTCACGGTAGCAGTGCCATTACACCTGCTGCATTGATAGGTATTGGTTCAATGCTGACCAGAAGTGTTGCTTGGTAATGGTAGTCCGGTGGTGGTTTGACTTGTTTAAACCAAAGAATCAAACTTAAGCCACTTGGTATACGTTAGTGTAGCTTGAGAAGGCTGCGCTCACGGCTCTTTTGGCAGTCCTCTTGTTATTTAATTTATTGCAGATTATCAGTAGGCACGGCTGAAGGGTGGTAGTGCTCTGACAGATCTGTGTCTGTGTATTCCAGGACCTGAATAGCACAAGGACGGTGTTGTTTTGGGAGAGGTGTCTCCGGGTCGGACAGAATTGTAGTGTCTTGGCAGAATTGGGCGCGGGTGTGCGGATGACCCGTCTAGGGCGCATGGGCAGAGTTCAGCTCGTGGGCGTTAAACCGAGGTTCTGTCAGTGGATAGCTACCAGTGTGGCATAGTGTATTGACGTGTACTCGTCACAAGAGAGTCCCCTCCGCAGGCAGAGGGAGATTCTCCGTACATGGCAGACCCAATTCACAAGGTAACCACAGAAGCACCCTTCCATGCTAAAGGAGAACCAAAATTTATACGTGTGCAGCAGTGTCTTCTACGCACACTCCTAGGCGCAAGGGTCGTTACCAGACGGGGCATGTGTATCCTGCCTTAGTTTTGCGACGCTTCCCTTTGTATCAGTCGCGGGTGGGACGCTAGTAGGCGCCACTCCCACAGCATAGATTGGGGGGCTTCCTAGTGCTCGTACTGCACGACTAGCCTGACCTCTGCGTGTGGGGGGCAGTGTTGGTCCTGCCTGTTGCCTCTAGAATAGCTGCACAGCATATGAGATGTGTTAACCCGGCCCCTTATGAGACAGTAAAGGGACAAAGGAGTCTAACGAGTAAGCGGCACCCAGTATTCCAGAAGACACGCACTGCAGTGTTTCATCATGTCCTTCTCATCGTTATTAGATAATGGGGGAGGCCGGCTAACGGCAGCTAACGAATAGCATTAAGTTGATGATGCTTTGGGAGAGGTGTCTCTGTACCTGGCAGATTGTCAGGTTTTGTCAGAGTGGGGGGCGGGTGGCAGATGCCTCGCCTAGGGCGCATGGGCAGAGCTCAGTTTAGGGGCGCCTCACCTGAGTTTCAGTCAGCGGTTAGCAACCCGTGTAAGGCCCGTATTGTATAGGTAGCCTGACCTCTGTCGTGTGGGGAGCGTTCGAGTTCTCCACACCACGGCACATTATGCAATAAGGTACAAGGAGTTAATGTGGGAAGCGGCACCCTGTACTCCAGGATACACGCGCGGCATTGTCTTCATTTTCGGAAGATGTGTTCAGGCTTAAGCCGTAGTGAAGGGCACAATTCGGTTCGCCATGCAGTGGTAGGCTGAAGGCCAGAAGTGCGAGGTGAACAGTGTTGCAAGCGAGCCTATCATCTCGGGGACTAAGGAGTATGAAAACAATGTCATCCTCGCAATAAAGACCAGCTCCAGTCGGTCAACTTGCCATTTTGAATGTGCTGCAGAAACAAGATTATCTCTTTCTGGAAGCCAGGTTATTTACCTCTTTTTCCAACTTTATACTCATGTTAGTTTCTGAGAGATGGACCAGCTGGGACAGCGGGTCTTTGGCTTACCCTACGCGTTTTCTGTGAGTAATAGCGAAGAGTTTTCTCTCATAATAGAACTTCCAATATTATGCCCCCCCTTTTTCTTGGATGCTCACAATGCACTAATAATCAGTTAGACTTCACGGTCAAGTACTGGTCTGAGGCTGTGCCTCTTGGTTGTTATGGGGACGACTGTGCGTAAGCAAGTTTAACCTATAATAGTATAACACCGTGTTAGTATCCCGTAGTAGGGACACTGCTAACTGAGAAAAGTTATTTGAAAGACATAAGGACAAAGGTTGCAGGTTGGAAGGAAGCTAAGTGGTGGGGGGCCCGGGCGGCGGCGGTTGCCACCGGCCGGGCTGTGGCGGAGTTACAGGGCAATCCGGAAGAAGAGAAGTTCAACACTGGACCTCAGCGGGCACATAGGGGTGCCAGAGCCTAAGACCTGGGGCCTCATGGGAGGTTCCGGGAACACGTGTCGGCGCCCCATTCGTCCTTCGGGCGGTTGTGGGCCTGTGCAACTGGGGGTTTGCCTAGTACGCACCACAAGGGGCGTGAATATTATGTTTACCATAAGGGGCAGCACATGGTGGTTCGCCACGGTGCTGCCTGGCTCATCAGGCGGGCAGGTGGCGAGAATGCGGCCTGCCCTTGGATTGCCCGTAAGATAACCCACTATGATTACATAACGTTGTATGTAATAAAATAAACCTGCAACAGTTTCTTCCCAACACAACACTGGTGTCTAGAGTGTTATTTGCGGGATGCATGCTAAGTGTGGGGTGGGGGGTCCTGTTGCCCTGAGGTGTCTATGCACTCACAGCCGAGCTCTGGCTGGACATGGCCTGGGGGGTCCGGCAGAATGATGGGGGGGGTCGTGTGACCGTAGCGCTGTACAGATGTGTTCAGTCCGTCTCCGCACGACACCCCCTCTTCTTGTGGTAAATAAATAAATAATACCCTATTTTTGACTAGACTTATAGCATAACAGATAGCTCAATAAATAAGAGTCAAGATTCGAGGTAGTAGGAGTTTGTGCAGGTTTATTACAGCATAAGGACAGGATCAGGACAACCTGCATAGGAACAGAATGACAGGGCCCAGCAGGACAACTGGGGCCCAGCAGGGGAAAAGAGGCCCAGCAGCTGCTGGGGCTAGGTCTGGGATGAGCGCGCTAATATTCAATAACAAAACACAGGCATATATACATAGCGCGAACACATAGTATTACATTGCAGTAGGCGTAGCAGTGGGTGGAGCAGAAAGGCATGACGCGTAGCAGTCGCGAAAGATAACAGTAAAAAGAGGTGTAACTGGGCGTATACATAGACATGTGGTGCAAACGTAACAGAATATGTCATGAATGGGCGGAAACATAGGAGGGGGCTACCTAAGGAGCCGGGACCTCTAACCTAATGGTGCGCGAAAACTGGCAATGACGTGTTACTAGGAGAAGCTGGGGGCTACGAACTCTGTGCTAGGAGCAGAGACTAGAGTCTGGAGGGTCGGAGCGACATGTACCTAAACCCTATCTGGTATCTGATGTTTAGGGAACATGTTGATATAAACTAGAAGTCATGAGGGGAAAAGCTAACTTGATTCTAAGACTGGACCATGCATTATTCTACATGTAGTGCGTGATGAAGAATACTAAATGACCATTAAATACAGTATTTCTCTAACGTGGAGCCGAGTAGGCTAGACGATGACGGAAACTATTGATGCAGTTCAGTAGCTTAGGAATGCAGAAGAGGAGGACTGAACTGATAGCTGGAACTATAACATACTCTTGGCAGACTCAGAGGCAGAGCCAAGCGGCACCGGGCACTGCGAGGCAGGAAGTAAGTGAAGGGTCGAGGATACAGGTGGGGGCTGTATCGCTCCTCAGCGAGGCTTTCAGGAGACAGGAGCTGAATCTGTGGTCCGGGCCCTGTTGAGGCCTGGAAACGGGGACTTTATAATGGAATAACGTGCACACTGGGAAACGTGGCAACATTATTTTACATAGGCCTGATATTCGTAGTATTCACGAGGACTGGAAAATGACATACCAGAGGTGGACACAACTGTAATTGCGTCTTTAATCGGACATGGGGAATAACATATGCATATTGGTCATGCACACATAACATATGATGGATGAGGCGTAGGGACACAGAACATGGCAAAATTTACTTTTCCACATTCCCTCCTTGTCACTACGTTTCCATCAGGAAACATCAATTTTCATGATACCATCTATCATTTCATACAGTACCATTTGCTCGTCTCGAATTGTCTTGGAACGGGATTTGGAACGGGGCTTGGGACTAGGAATACAAGAGGTAGCACACAATGCTGCAAATCGCAGGGCCACATTGTATACAGAGGCAGCAGCTGAATATGATCGCTACTGCAATACCTAGAAAGGACAGGACTTTCCATCCCCATGCGGAAATTATATTCCAGAACCAACCTGACCATGTCCAGGTGCCTGGATCTTGGTGTAACAGATGGGCAATTTTATGGAGTCTGGTTATAGCTGAATAAACAGACGACGCGTTATTTGGAATGAAAATGCAGCAACTAGATCCGATGACTCTACAGGCCCCGCCCCTATCGGCCAGTATGACGTCAAGGACGAGACGATTTTGCAAAACGACAAATCTCATAGCAGATTGTTCTTCGGTTAGGTTACCTAGAGCAGAAGCAGTCTCATTAACTACAGCTTCAAGGGTTCTTGTTAACCTACGGATCAGTTTACTATTCTGGACAGGTCCTACAAAGAAGAAGAAACCTTTATTGAAATCTGTATACTGTTCTAGAGTAGTTTCAGTATAATCGACAATTGGGGACTCCCTTCTATGTCTAATGTGTACTAGATGTGTGTTTCTGTGATAATCAGATGGGGCTAGAAAAACAGGTGGCAGTAGGAAGGCAATGTAACAGGTTCCCTCCCAATCGAGGGGCAGACGGACATATGCAGTTTGACCACAAATAAAATAAGAATGACGTGAAGCTTTGAAAATAGATTTCCCACTGTCACTATACTTGATAATAGTAGTACATTCACTATGACCTATGTGTACAGAACCATAACTACGGACACATAATTCGCCTTTGACTGGTAGTACTGAAATAGCAGGTAAGTCTGGAGTAGTATCAGACTGAACATTCAGGACCATGAAATTCGACGAATAATTACCTAAATTATATACTTCGTTTTCTAGATCTAAACCTGTTCTGTGGGGGAGACCTTGCTTGTCTGGAAAACATGTACTGTTAAGAAAAGACATATCTGTTGAGGATGACGTTAACGTGGACCATGCTCCACACGAACCATTATGTGAGAATGGATAAGGAAAAAGTGGCATGAGAAAGGTGGACCCACCCCTTCCTGCCTTCCAACTTGACGGCAGTTCGGGTGGTCAAGAGGACCTGGCGTGGCTCCTTCCAACGTGGTTCCAGCGGACTTGATCTGTCGAAATTCCGGACCATCACAAGGGAGCCTGGAACGATCTCGTGCGGTGCCACCTCGGTATTGTCTGGAAATGCGGCGGCAACCTGTGAACGACATGAGTTGAGGGCAGACATCAAGGAAGCTAGGTAATCTGTCAGCATATTACATGAAACATCGGTAATACTTCGGGGTCTAGGAGTACCCCACATGTTAGGGGGGCGGCCGAATACGACCTCATACGGGGACAGACCTGATCTGGAATGTGCGACCATGCGCATATAAAATAAAGCGACTGGCAGAGCTATTAACCAGTCCACACCTTTGTCTTTACAGACTTTTGCAATACGGATTTTCAGAGTCTGATTATGTCTCTCTACGAGACCGGCTGCTTCAGGATGGCGTACACAATGGAACTTCCACTGGTACCCTAACAAAAGGGAAACGTGCTTCATTAACTCTGAGGAGAATGGCTGACCGTTATCAGAATATACGACTCTAGGGAGTCCGTATCTAGGGAAAAATTCACGAACCAACTGCTTGGCAGTGGTCGCGGCTGTGTAATCTGGGACTGGATATGCTTCTGTCCACCTGGACAAAGCGCATACAACTACAAGGACATACTTGAAACCTCGACATCGCTCCATTTGAATATAATCCATCTGGAGGACCTCAAAAGGGTGGTCAGGGGGCTGGAAACCACCTTGTTCCACCGGGACACTTTTACCTGGATTAAACTGACAACATATCATACAGGTACGGACTTTCTGCTTGACTGCAGCTCGTAAATGCTTGTTGAACCAAATGTTCTGGATACTGTCTAACATAGCTTTTTCTCCTAAATGTGCTGGACTATGTGCGGTATTGATAATGACTTGAACCATAGAATCGGGGAGAAACCATGTGGCTCTACCCTTCGTTAACCATCCTTGATCTGTCTGGACCCCTCCTTGTTCAGACCATTTCTTGATTTCATCGGGAGTAGCATGTAACTGGATATCTATGACATCTTGTGTAGGGTCCTTAACTGTCATGCATGTAATCGGATCTGGAGTACGTGTCTGATTAACTGGAATGTCTGGAGTCTGTGCTGTAAGCTTGGCTGTGCGGTCTGCTAGATCATTACCTTGGGAAATAATGTCAGTGACTTTCGTATGTGCTTTGCATTTCATGATAGCAATAGATGTCGGTAAATGTATGGCATCTAACAGGGCTTGAATAAGGAGACCATGCTGAATCTTTGTTCCATGAGAAGTCATGAAACCTCTCTCCTGCCAGAGCACTCCGAAGTCGTGTACAACTCCGAATGCGTAACGTGAATCTGTGTAAACATTAACTTTCAGGTTCTTGGCATGTATACAGGCTTGTGTCAGAGCGACTAGCTCTGCTGCTTGAGCGGACAAGGTATCAATACGGTGTGTTTCAATAACTTCAGTGTCAGTAGTCACTGCATACGCGGCGACTAGTTCTCCTGTATTAGTTCTCATACATGAACCATCCACATAAAGTGTCAGGTCAGGATCTGGTAACGGAATGTCTGTCAGGTCTTGTCTTGGCTTTGTCGTAATGTTAACTACTTCCACACAATCATGTGGGTCTGGATTTGAATTAACTGATGGTAACAGTGTAGCAGGATTCAGAACGTTGCAGCGTCTAATTTCTATGTGTGGCTGGAACAGTGTCAATTCATAACCTGTTAAACGTGCAATTGTCAAGTGCTGTGTTTGTGTTCGGTTTAAAAGAACTTCTACTGAATGTGGGACTTGTACTGTCAGGGAATGTCCTAAAACTATAGAATCACTTTGTCTGATAGCTAGAGCTGTGGCTGCAACTGACTTGAGGCACGCAGGCAACGCCTGGGCGACTGGATCTAATGTGCTCGAAAAATAAGCACAGGGCTTGTATTGACCTGCTTGATCTTGTGTGAGAACAGACAATGCTGTACCTTCGCGTTCAGTAACAAAAAGTGTAAAAGGCTTACTGTAGTTCGGTGTAGCTAGAACTGGAGCTTGACATAAAGCTTTCTTTAACTCGTTGAAACTAAGTGTATGTTCAGATGTCCAAGGGAGGACAGTCGATACGGCTGCCTCCTGTGTCGTTAACTGTATCAGTGGCTTGGCTAGAAATGCATACTGGGGAATCCATTGTCTACAATAAGAAGTAAGGCCGATAAAGGCACGTACCTCCTTCTGGGTTCTGGGCTGGGGAAGACTCGCTATTAACTGGATACGGTCGGGTGTCAACTGCCTACCCCTCTTGGACAGCAAGTGTCCTAAGTATACCACTTGCTGGACACAGAATTGAAGCTTCGAAGGTGACACCTTGTGCCCCATCTCGGCTAGGAAATACAGAACTGTAAGCGATGCTCGCTCGCAGGCACGTTCAGAACGGGCTGTGATCAGTAGATCATCAACATACTGGAGCAAGGCAGTGTCCGTTGGCATGTGAATGTTGTCTAGTTGTCTCTTGAGTGCTTGACTGTAAATACTAGGGCTTTCTGTGAAACCTTGAGGAGCGCGTGTGAACATATAGCTCCTTCCATTTAAACAAAATCCGAAAAGAAACTGGCTGTCTGGATGAATTGGAACACTAAAAAATGCATTCTTGAGGTCAATGACAGTGAAAAACATGGCTTCGGAATCAATGGCTGTTAACAGGGAAGAAATATCTGGGACAACTGGGTACTGAGGAATAATACATTTATTAAGCTCTCGTAAATCAATCACTAATCGATATACTGGGGGTGCATTTGGATCAGTACGTTTCATGACTGGAATGATCGGAGAATTACATACATTGGAGTCAGTTTCTACAACTACTCCTTGAGCCATGAGCTCGTCAATAATTTTGGATAAGGCTGCTACAGCCTCAGGTGGCAATCTGTACTGCCTGATTCGTGGTAACACTACACCTGGCCTGAGAGTCACACGATGGGGTGTGATTTGCATGTAACATACATCAGTTGGACCTTGCGCCCATAAATGCTGTGGAACATTAGACAATCTCGAATCAAAATCTCGTAATACATAGTGACCCTTAAAGTCACGTAGGAACAGACGTATTCCCTCTGGGGAACAGCAAATAACTGCACCTAATTCTTTCAGTGTCTTAATGCCTAATAGATTTTCTGGACATGACTTAGTAAGTAACAGATCAGTAGTACGGGACAATGGACCTACTTCTAGAGTAACTGGCTTTGATATCTCGTTAACGATGGGTTTTCCTGAAAATCCAAGGGAAACATTTCTTGAGCCTGAGAGCGGAGCCCCTGGAACTTCGGCATGACTAATTGTGGTCCTACTTGCCCCTGTATCGATCAAAAACTTTCTATCTTTCCCTAATACTTGACTGTGAACATAGGGACCTTCTTGATCTACAGGTATCTCGATGAGAGGCAAGCCTACCTCCCTCTCTAGGCTGTTTCATGAATATGACTGATACTCTGGATACTCAGACTGCGCATACTGGTACATCTGCGATGTAACGTGCTGTGTTGCAGCGATAGGCTGCGGTACTGTAACTGTCTGTGGTGCATTCTGTGACTGAGGAATCTGTGAAACTTGTTCTTGTCTAGGCGGACGTGGTCTTTCTTTAGTCTTACCAGTAGCTATGTTATGTTTCAGAACTGCACACTCGTTTATAAAATGACCTGGCTGTTTACAATAATTGCAGTTCCCTTTAACGGGAGCTGCAGGATGACTGGCTTGATTCGGACCCCTCTTCTGACTGTCTTGAGGAACAGATTGTGCAACTAGCACTTTCATTTTCGTGTCTTTCATACGTTTTCTCTCGTGTTCTTGCTCTTCTCTGATTCTATTCTGGTGGTACTGGAGCATCTGGAGCATCTGGGACGGAGTATTTGCTTGCCAGGTGCTTTCGACTTTCAAAACTCGATTTTTAATTTGTGGGCTTGAATTCTCGACTAATTTGGTGACGAAAAGATGAGGGTATGACTCACTACTTGTCTTGAGACCACTGTTGATACTGAAACATTTCTCAAATCTAGAATAAAAATCACTAATATCTTCATCTTGTTTCTGTTTACAGGCTGAGATTGCATCCCAGTCTTCTTTCCTCGTTGTCAATAATCTGGGTAAAACTTGAATCAGTAATTCTGGTAATTCTTTACATTTATCTCCAAGACCGGTACCTGGTACTCGTGCCTTGTCTTCAGCTTCTAGAGCTGTCCAATCGATCTTTTTCTCTCCCACCTCCCATTCTTTTTCCTTTAACTTTTCATACACCCCTGCGGGTAACAGGACCTTTAACATTTTAATGATATCTGGGTAAGTGTATTCTCCCATACGGAGCATGTCTTTTAATTCTCTATGGAACCCTGCTGGATCTTTGTCATGACAGGGAATTAATTTCTTCATTTCAAGAAGTTCCATCTTTGATATCGGAATGTATACAAACACTCGTTGCATTACGCCACCCGCCCCTTGGACTGGGTGGACTTCTCGTAACGGATTCTGTCTGTCTATGTAGAATGGCTTATTTTCTGGGGGTGAGACATGAACAAAATGCGGGTTCAAAAACGTTCTATATTTGTGGCGCTGTTCTAGAATGACACTAATTAAATCGGTACCTAGACCTCTCCATCTATACTGGAGTAACTCGTTCAGGATATCGTGTAACGGACCTGGATCAGAATGTTGACCCTCATACAGAGTAATGAGGTGCTGGATCATATACATACCCACCAGTCGTTGCTCGGCTGGGGGCAGTTTTAGAAACATTTGTGCCACTATTTCGTCTGGAAAAGTGGTAGAATCAGTAATCCATCGGACTGCTGATCGGGCTAGTTCTTGTTCATGCATGGTACTTAATTCACTGTAACCGACTCGTGATTTCAGAATGTGATCGGTAGCTTGAAATACTTGTTCTAGAGAACCTTGTTCTGGTGCTAGATGAAAAATAGACTTGGGTTCTAGACGTAAATGGCGATCTGGAAATCTGGATTTTCCTACATACGCTATTCTGGCGGGATTCTCGTTCTCTTCCTCTTCAGGATCAGAGATACTTTCTTTCTCGCTTACTTGTGCTGCTTTACGCTGGTCGTGTAACCTTATTATTTCTTTACGAATTTTCTTGTACATACTCTCCATGGCACTGACGGTCTTGTGCTTACCCTCGGCTATATTATCACTCCACCTTGTCAGGATTCTCATTTCGGCGGGATCTTTAGACGGGTAATCTTGTTCTCTTATTAGACAATTGATCAGGAACTTTAATATCATGAGCTGAATCTCGGCTTTCCTTTGAGACATAATCTCGCCAATACTTTCTGGATCCTCCCCTGTACGGATGAAACGATATATTCTGTCTAGATCTTCTTTCATATTCGGTAAGGTGACTAGATACTCGGTCACTCTCCTTACACGTAAGGAATATAAAACCATAGTATATTCGCCTGGAACTGGATCATAGACACATTCGTTAAGGGCTTGCCTGATTTCTGTAACAGACTTATTACTTTTAGGAGTACGCTGTGATGCTTGAGCATGTAATTCGAGTGCCGATAAACGCTTGTGTGGCGGCGGGGTTTGAGGAGTAGCTCCTCCTGCGGCCCCTAGACTGGAGTCGTCTACTGAGGCTCTACGTCCTGGCAGAGTGGGAAATGGAACTGTAGGCTGGACCGGGGGTACCGTAACAGGTACTCCGGTGTCTGGAGGAGCGGGAAGTGCCTGATTTACAGGGACTAGCGGAGCGCGAACAGGATTTGCATATTCTGGGACTGTGTCGTCCAAATAGGACGAAATAAAAATATCAGCTGCGGTCTGTTTGTGACGTAGCTTGGTCGGAACTAATGGTGGCGGGAAATTACTGGATGCCTCTGGGGTCGCTTTTGGCAAACCTTCGGCAAGGAGAGGATACATACCCTTAATGAGGGCATGCCTCTGTCTGTCTGACTGTTCGGCTTTGACTTGTTCACCTATCTCGATTAATTCTCTTTCTTGAGCTCGTTCTTGGGATTCTCTACTTAACTCTGACTTTCTGACTTCTTTTTCCGTTCTTCTATGCGCCTCTTTACGCCATAACTCGATGGCATCTTTCTGTGACTGTCTGGCTTTCTTTTTCCATAATGCTTCTTCTACTCGCATGATACCTTCAGCATCCCATGTACCCGATACGGGCCATCTATACTTTTCTTCTAACTGTTTGGTATACTCTACCCATAAATCTAGATACAATATGGCGCTTATGCCATGTTTCTGATACATAAAATGACCTGGACTGTCCCTAGGTGGGACAGGAACCGCTTCCTCTAATAGACCCTTTCTAGTTTTTAACTGACGTAACTTGGAAAATATAGGCATGACTGAACTGTAATCTGGACACAATACAATACACAATAAAAACACGAAATCACATCGCACTCATACCACGATAGTAAAATACATGAAGAACATTATAAATAACAGTTCGAACAGAATATTACCTGGAATACTGAGAACAGAAATAGAACAGATTTTTCTCGAGAACGGAACAGACTAGAGTTACTGGATGCACTGCTGTAACAGTACGGAACATACCGGTCCCATAAAGGGACGCATCAGGACCCGTATCCACCTAGGTGAACACTTCGTTTGTGAGTCTGGGCACCGCCAACCCACGGACCAGGAGTCAATTTAAATTGGTCCTGTCTAGATACTACCCCAGCAATGGTACTCACCGGGCAGCACGGAACGGAAGGCCTCGGACTGGACTGGACGACGGACGACGAACTTCGGACTTCGGACTTCAGTTACAGGTGGGCCTCCGGATACCTCGGACCTTGGACTCTCGGCTTGGGCTCTGGTCGGGACTCGCCGCGTTCCTCCACCGTCTCGTTCGGATGCTGGACCGCCTCCTCCGTCTCCTCCGTGGGCCTGAGGGATACTTGAGCAGAAATATCTGCCACTGCGCAGAAGAGTTCCGTCACGACTGCAGAGGGTCAGGGGGTCGGCGTGGCTTCACCGACGCGTGGGGAAAGGGCAAGTCCCTATTCGGGCGCCATTATGTGGTAAATAAATAAATAATACCCTATTTTTGACTAGACTTATAGCATAACAGATAGCTCAATAAATAAGAGTCAAGATTCGAGGTAGTAGGAGTTTGTGCAGGTTTATTACAGCATAAGGACAGGATCAGGACAACCTGCATAGGAACAGAATGACAGGGCCCAGCAGGACAACTGGGGCCCAGCAGGGGAAAAGAGGCCCAGCAGCTGCTGGGGCTAGGTCTGGGATGAGCGCGCTAATATTCAATAACAAAACACAGGCATATATACATAGCGCGAACACATAGTATTACATTGCAGTAGGCGTAGCAGTGGGTGGAGCAGAAAGGCATGACGCGTAGCAGTCGCGAAAGATAACAGTAAAAAGAGGTGTAACTGGGCGTATACATAGACATGTGGTGCAAACGTAACAGAATATGTCATGAATGGGCGGAAACATAGGAGGGGGCTACCTAAGGAGCCGGGACCTCTAACCTAATGGTGCGCGAAAACTGGCAATGACGTGTTACTAGGAGAAGCTGGGGGCTACGAACTCTGTGCTAGGAGCAGAGACTAGAGTCTGGAGGGTCGGAGCGACATGTACCTAAACCCTATCTGGTATCTGATGTTTAGGGAACATGTTGATATAAACTAGAAGTCATGAGGGGAAAAGCTAACTTGATTCTAAGACTGGACCATGCATTATTCTACATGTAGTGCGTGATGAAGAATACTAAATGACCATTAAATACAGTATTTCTCTAACGTGGAGCCGAGTAGGCTAGACAATGACGGAAACTATTGATGCAGTTCAGTAGCTTAGGAATGCAGAAGAGGAGGACTGAACTGATAGCTGGAACTATAACATACTCTTGGCAGACTCAGAGGCAGAGCCAAGCGGCACCGGGCACTGCGAGGCAGGAAGTAAGTGAAGGGTCGAGGATACAGGTGGGGGCTGTATCGCTCCTCAGCGAGGCTTTCAGGAGACAGGAGCTGAATCTGTGGTCCGGGCCCTGTTGAGGCCTGGAAACGGGGACTTTATAATGGAATAACGTGCACACTGGGAAACGTGGCAACATTATTTTACATAGGCCTGATATTCGTAGTATTCACGAGGACTGGAAAATGACATACCAGAGGTGGACACAACTGTAATTGCGTCTTTAATCGGACATGGGGAATAACATATGCATATTGGTCATGCACACATAACATATGATGGATGAGGCGTAGGGACACAGAACATGGCAAAATTTACTTTTCCACATTCTTCCTGCTACCCCGAGGTGCAGCTTAATGGCCCGAAGAGCTGAGAGGGATGTTTCACAGCAGGGGTCCCTTTGATGATCTTACATCCCGTGCCAGCGGTTTCAGTGGGGGTGCAGTGGCCACAGTAATCCATGCGGCCAGGCAGGGCGCTGCCCGAGTGCCGCCCTGGCCACTCTAGCTCTGCTTGGTGAATACTGCTCTGGTTATCACCGGCGCCCGGGTTCAAGGATGGATCATTGCCGCGGGAGGGGCGGGCGGACCCGGGTTCGAGGTTCCAATTCAGTGCCCTCGAATGCTCCTTGAAGGGGCGCTGTGGCAGCGAGCAGCCTCTGACGGGGGCGCTGGGATGGGCTGCCTCAGTCCTTGGCGGTGGCCCTGGATAGCAGCCCTTGGCCCCTGCACTCTGTGGAGCTGCTGCACCCCTTGCTTTCCTTCCACAAAATATGGGCTGGATTTGAAGGCTCCAGACCGGCTGAGAGTTAACCCTGAAGTGAAACGGGGTCATGCCTGTGCGTCAGAGCTCGGGGTGGGGAGAAGACGGGGACACGCGTGACGGGAAGGGAGTTTATTCTGAAACCTGGAGTGGCAGTGGCACCCTTGGTCCAGGGCACTGGGGCACTCCAGGGAACTGCCTGGCTAGAAGGAAGGAGGGTACGGATGTGGCGTCTACAGTCCAATGAGTCCGTGGGAAGCGCTGGGATTAGGACACGCTGCAAATGTCGCCATCCTTCTTGGCAGGGGATTGGCATGCCTAAAGTGCGTGTGGGCAATGGAACGGGTCTAGTGAAGTCAAAACAGTCCATGGCGACTTGTGGGGTTTGGAGGCTCTCATTGATGTCATTAGGAGGGGTCTGCACTTGGGGGGGGTTAGCTGTGATGCGGAGGCGGTCCATCCTCATCATCCGTGGTAAGGCAGCTCCCAGCCCGGTTCATGGATCCAGGCAATGCCCTCCAAGCAGGGTTGCATCGGGTGGCCTGCTCTTCCCACGGTGCTTTCCGGTCCTCAGCATAGGGTGACCAACTGGCATTGCTGCAAATTCAGGACGATGAGTGTAAAAATTCAGGACAGAGGGTCAAAATTCAGGACACAAATTCAGGACAATAGGTACGTTTTACAGACACATCAGAGGTCGCGCAATAGTATATAAGTAATCCCATCTACATCCAAACATACTCAACCATTTGCAAACCTATCCATCATGTATCCTTCCATCTATCATTTCACTCATCCATCCCTTCATCCATCCCCTCATCCATCCTTTCACTCTCCATTATCCATCCATCCATCCACCCTTTCACCCACCCCCTCATCATCCATCCATCCACCCTTCCCCTCATCATCCATCCACCCTTCCCCTCATCATCCATCCTTTCACCCACCCCCTCATCATCCATCCATCCATCCTTCCCCTCATCATCCATCCTTCCCCCCATCATCCATCCATCCCCTCATCCATCCAGCCTTTCCCTCATCCCTCCATCCTTTCTCTCATCCCTCCATCCTTTCTCTCATCCCTCCATCCTTTCCTTCATCCATCCATCCTTCCCCTCATCCATCCATCCTTCCCCTCATCCATCCATCCTTCCCCTCATCCATCCATCCTTTCATCCATCATCTATCCTTCCCCTCACCCATCCATCCCATCCATGTATCCTTCCCCTCATCCATCCATCCTTCCCCTCCATCCATCCATCCATCCCCTCCATCCATCCCCTCATCCATCCATCCCCTCATCCATCCATCCATCCCCTCATCCATCCATCCTTCCCCTCATCCATCCATCCTTCCCCTCAGCCATCCTTCCCCTCATCCATCCATCCTTCCTTCCCCTCATCCATCCATTCCCTCATCCATCCGTCCTTCCCCTCATCCATCCGTCCTTCCCTTCATCCATCCATCCATCCCATCCATTTATCCTTCCCCTCATCCATCCATCCTTCCCCTCCATCCATCCTTCCCCTCCATCCATCCATCCTTCTCCTCATCCATCATCCAGCTACCCTTCCACCCATACATCCAGCTATTTACATTTTCTCTTCATCCTTCCCCGCACTCATCAATCCATCCATCCTCTCTCATTATCCATTTATTCAATCTTTCATTCATCCATTCACCCTTTCACTAATTCATCCAGCCATTCACCAATCCCTTCACTTACTTACTCGCCCACCTTTCCATATTAATTTTGAGCTGAGCCCTTTTGAGAAGAGGCCCATCAAGAACTTCACCCTTGCTGCAGGGGCCGTTCCAGGGCTGGGACAGAAGCCACCCAGGGCGGAGACAGGATCCACCACAGGGGGGGGGGGGGGGTACAAGAGCCATCACAGGCGGGGGTGGACTGGAGCCACAACATGGGGGGACAGGAGCCATCACAGGCGGGGGGTGGACTGGAGCCACCACATGGGGGGGGACAGGAGCCATCACTGAGGGGAGGGCAGGAGCCATCACAGGAGAGGGAACAGGATTCACCAGGGTGGGCACATGGGTGGGCATGCAGTATTCTAGTATCATCTTGGGCTCCTCGCCCCCTCCTGCACAAGACAACGAGAAGACAGGCTCTCTGTCCAAAATGCCACCCCCCACTGTGATGTACAGTACTTACAGGAGATACTCTAAGAGAACTGATTGTCCTCCATACTTTGTTAATCAGTGTGGGTGCGATTGTGCAATTTCTTTATTGTATTACGTTATAGACTGCATGTTTGAAGAACCGAGGTTTGCTTACAATTTAGTGACAGTAATTAAGCTCGGTGAAGAGAAGCACATGCTGCCTCGGCGTAATCAGGGGTGTAATCTGGTCGAGTCTAGGATGTTTGGGGCCCTGGGTAGAAATGGAATGTGTGAGCCCCCCTCTAAATAGCGGAGACATGATGCATTCAGGGCTGTTTGCATGTGAATAGATGTCGCTGCTCCTGAACCTGCAGCCCCTCCCTCAGTCACCTTCGAAGCACCTCTTAACAGCTCATCAAGGGCTGGAGGTGTGAGGGTTGCCACCCCGCTGCGCCTCTCCAATGCTGCTGAGTATCTGAGGAGCTTTGGTGCAGCATGGGAGTCAAGAAGGGAGGTGGGTGCAAGCTGTGCCGGCTTTAGGGAGGTGCAACCGGTGCCCATTTAAAATTACGGACAGACGGCCGAAATTACGGACTGTCGGTGAAATTTACGGATGGTTGCTCACCCTACCTCAGCATGTTGGCGATGGTGACAGCCGCCACTCTGGGCCCTGTCTCTCTGTTAGAGAGGACCAAAGCAACGGACAGGAATTATTTCTACACACATAACATCTACTGCCCATGCCAACCTTACAGCACTGGGGGCCTGGAATAGTCTGAATATTCACACTGGCACAATTGTTTGGGTTAGGAGTTGTCATGTTACTAGGACTGGCAGCAAGTCAGGAGCAAGGTGGTGCAAACTGAAGTGGGCTCCGGACGCGAGGAGGGCCACTTATGCTGTGAGGGTGATTTGGCAGACAGAGGACAACTCATACATCCTGGGTGCCGTTTTGACTAAATGGACTTTGCAGTGAGAGACGGCGTTGTATTTGCATTGATCGGATTCTTCGCTGCGTGACCAACAAGGTCCTTGGGCCACCTGGAGTGAGGCACGTGCCCTCTCTCTGATTTATGGATAAATGCTGCCACTTCTGAAAAGAAAAAAACAAAACAAAATGGGGTGTGAACGAAAGGGGCCGCCTGCCACCAGCCCTGGCATTCAGGTGGCAGGAAGGTGGATATCTGACTATGGTTACCCCAGATTGTTTGCCTATTGTTTAGCTGGTTTTTAGGTCTCGCCTGTCAATGCGCATGCGCATTGAGCGGAGCGAGACTATAGGGGCTTAAACAGAGGTTTAACTAGACTGGCGATTTGATGCTGTGCCCGTGCGCTTTTAGGTCAATGCGCAAGCGCATTGAACTAAAATGCGCGTGCACATCATCAAATCGCCAGCCATCTGTTCCCCAGCTTGGCGCCTCCGCTCCTGCTCTCTCCTGGCTGCTCCTCCCCTAATTATTCACGGCCGGACGGCCGTACTTTCACTTTCACAGCCGGCAGACCGTGTCAGCTTTCACCAATGCTTGTTCAGAAGGGATGACTGGTATTGTAGATATTAGGCAAAGTGAGCGAGCTTCTCCCACCGATAAAGGCTACATATTCTGAAATCATTTATCCTTTCTTGAACCTGGTACACTAGTGTCGTCATCAAGCGTGATTTGCCAAGTAAACACTGGCTGTGCAGAGCCGCAATATTTTGCAGGCCGTACTTTCACTCGTGTTTTAAATTGCCGGCAGACCCCAATCGGGATGCCCCCAACACCATCCCTACAGGACGACACCATGCTCCTCCGCATCGGCATCTACAGCAGCCAAAAAATTACAAGCCCAGCTAATTCCGGTAAAACGTACACCATTTGTGAATATATTTTTTTTCACTTTTTTCTCGCCAGGAGCAGCTTCGGCTTCTTTGCTGCCCACTCCCTCCCCTCAGCCAGTCCGCACTCGCCTCCTCTTTTGGCACCCTCCCTCGCTTGTTCTTCAGAGCCATGACGTCGCGGCTCGCCCACCCACCACCCTCCCGCATTCACATACTTGTTTAAATTGCCGGCAGACCCCAATCAGGATCCCCCCCAACACCACCCCCGCACCATGTGCATCCGCATCGGCATCCACAGCAGCCAAAAAATTACAAGCCCAGCTAATTCCGGTAAAACGTACACCATTTGTGAATATATTTATATACAACGCTATTTATAACAACAATCGTAACTTGAAAAATTCCGTGACCTATTGCATTGTACTGCAAATACTTGAAAAGAAAAAATGTGCGCATGTTTAAAATACATCCCGCAACAAGATTGTGCAGGTTTAAAATGGATCACTGACATAATATCGACGACACAAATATCGAGATACACAAATATCGAGTAAAAAATATCGATTGACAAAATATCGACTCCCTATCTTCAAACAGGTAAGTACCAAAATATCGACTCCAAAATATCGACTTACAAAAATATAGACTGTCAAAATATCGATTTTTTTAAATGTCTTAAAATTAAGTTAAAACTAATATAGTAATAAATATATTTAATATAAACTTAGAAATAATTAATAAAAAAATGTAATTTTAATAAATAATTTATATAATTAAAAAAATTATATCACCAAAAATTACACACACATATATATATATATATATATATATATATATATATATATATATATATATATATTGTAAAACACCGGAATCCCCCAGTCCTCGGGATATACCTCCAACGAGAGCACACAGAGCCAGTATCTCGTGGTTAAGCCAGATTTATTAGAATTTCTCTGCAAAAGCAATGAGCTCACAAACGCGTTTCGGCGTTGCCGCCTTCGTCAGTGTGAGCGCGCGTTGGCATTACACCATTTTTTAAACACCAGCACAGTAATCATCTGTCACGTGTTGACCACTCAACAACACAAAAGAAGGCACATGAAGTTCGCCGAGAATTACACGGCGGCCATCTTATAATGGTAACAAAAAAATGTATGGAACCAAATTATAAGGTAATATCCATAATACCTTGGATAACGCTGTATGAAAATAACATTCAAATTATTTATACGTTAAATTCAAGCTATTTACAGATCAATTAGAGAAGTATTGCAAATTCATTCATTCTCTTTGAATACATTTCAACTCATAATATAAAGTATACTATGTGTGTCACATAAGTAGGTTCTGATTACACCTTAAATGCCTTCTCAACTCATATTAAACCATACATCGGTATACTCAGGAAAGGTTCACACATCAAAATTTCACGTGCGTAACCTGCACCGTTGTCATGCCCTGAATGGGCTAAGAATCATAACAAATTCATTCACAAGATATATTTACAGTGTAATGGAGAGAAGTAAGCATTCCTCAATGAATATATACAACATCCAGGATCCAAAATTCTAAGAAAACAACACCTAGAGTAAGGTGGGGTGATTAGATATGTGTCCACATCTCTTCCTCATTATTCATCCCACCCGGGGCCTTGGTCTGAAGCTGGATAATGAATCTTGATTCCAAGGTTCTCAATTTTTTCACCCAATTGCCCCCTCTCTCTGTTCTGACCAACTGATCCAGTATGAAATATGTCAGTAGGTTGCTGTTGCTATTGTGTTTCTGCTCGAAGTGACGTGCTACAGGGTAATTGGGGTCTTTTGTTGTAATCGCCCTCATATGTTCGAGAACCCTCAATTTAGTAGCTTTTATAGTACTGCCTATATATTTCAGTCCACAAGGACAAATCAAGCAGTACACTGTGTAGTCAGAATTGCAGTTGAGTAATTTGGTGATCTTACTCTTTGTTTTCTTGCCTGGGATGTGATATTCCTTGACTTTCTGAGAATTTTTACAGGCCTTGCACTTCATGCAGGGATAGAAGCCAGAAACCGTACTCTTTCTCTTCCTCTTTTTATCATAGTGGCTACTCACCAAGAAGTCTTTAAAGGAATTTCCCTTCCTATAGGTGACAAGGGGATAATCAGATACAGATTTGCCGATTACAGGGTCTGCTTTCAGAATCCTCCAGTTCTTCCTTAATATATTAAAAATTTCTGGGGATTTATCTGAAAAATCCGTAATTAATCGGATCTTTGAATCTGTGGATTTGACCGTATCACTTAGTAGGTCGCTCCTCTCTATTTGGTCGCTTTTCATTTCAGCTCTATCTAAGATCCCTTGCCCATAGCCTCTCTGTGCGAATCTCTCTCTTGCCTGTTCCTTTGCTGCCCCGAACTCCTGTTTAGTGGAGCAGTTGCGTTTCAAATGCAAGAACTCCCCAAGGGGAATGTTATTAATGACACTGCGCGGATGATAGCTCTGTGAGTGTAATATAGAATTACCCGCAGTGGGTTTTCTATATACCGCTGTTTGAATAGATTCATTCTCCACATAGACCCGAAGGTCCAGGTAGAAAACCTCACTCTTACTGATATTGCTGGTGAATTTGAGATTTAGACTGTTCTTATTCAAGTCAGCAATATATTTCTCTGCTTCCGACTGTGGACCACGCCACACCAAAAAAAGATCATCGATGTAGCGGGTCCACAGAACGATGCTATTCATCCACTTCTCATTCTCCCCCGCCCAGGCCACGTGCTTCTCCCACCACCCCACGAATAAATTCGCGTAGCTGGGGGCGAAGCACGTGCCCATCGCGGTCCCCTGCAGTTGTAGATACAATTTACCTGCGAACAAAAAAATATTGTTACGTAAGCAGAAGTCCGTAAATTCTATCAGCATATTGTTGTGGCTTCGAAATTTGATCGGTCTATTGTCCAAAAAACTCCTCATTGCCAGCAAACCATCCTCATGCCTGATGGAAGTATACAGGCTGGCAATGTCCAAAAAAAATAAATAAATAAATAAATAAATAAAAAAAAAAATATATATATATATATATATATATATATATAAACATATTATTAAATAAACATATATAATATTTTAGAAAATGTTTAAAATTTATTGTTACAACTATAGTGAGTTCAACATTAGCAAAAGTGTTGGATAGCGTAGAGGTCAAATTTACTACTCCCACTCCAGTGGGTGCAACAGTAGGGAAAGCGCTGGATAGCGTAGAGGTTAAAATTACTATTCCCACTCCAGGGATGTATGACGTTACAACGCATACTTTTACAACGCCTACCATTACAACAAAACTTTTACAACGCAAAAACTTTTACAACGCATACATTTACAACGCAAGATTTTACAACGCATATACCTTTACAACGCATACCATTACAACGTAAGTATTGGTAAGTATATAATAATTTTTTGAATATAAATTAATAAAAAAATATTATAATATAATTTAATATAATTTAATTTTATTAAATAAATTTAATTTAAATGTAATTTTACTTTATTTTTACAAAGTACCCCTGTACCCCAAAAACCCAAAACTGACCCTGAACCCTAAAAATACCCCTTTACCCATAAACTGAAAACTGACCCTGAACACTAAAAATACCCCTTTACCCGAAAACTGACCCTGAACCCTAAAAATACCCCTTTACCCCAAAAACTGAAAACTGACCCTGAACCCTAAAAATACCCCTTTACCCAAAAACTGAAAACTGACCCTGAACCCTAAAAATACCCCTTTACCCCAAAAACTGAAAACTTACCCTGAACCCTAAAAATACCCCTTTACCCAAAAACTGAAAACTGACCCTGAACCCTAAAAATACCCCTTTACCCCAAAAACTGAAAACTGACCCTGAACCCTAAAAATACCCCTTTACCCCAAAAACTGAAAACTGACCCTGAACCCTAAAAATACCCCTTTACCCAAAAACTGAAAACTGACCCTGAACCCTTAAAATACCCCTTTACCCCAAAAACTGAAAACTGACCCTGAACCCTAAAAATACCCCTTTACCCAAAAACTGAAAACTGACCCTGAACCCTAAAAATACCCCTTTACCCAAAAACTGAAAACTGACCCTGAACCCTAAAAATACCCCTTTACCTAAAAACTGAAAACTGACCCTGATCCCTAAAAATACCCCTTTACCCCAAAAACTGAAAACTGACCCTGAACCCTAAAAATACCCCTTTACCCCAAAAACTGAAAACTGACCCTGAACCCTAAAAATACCCCTTTACCCAAAAACTGAAAACTGACCCTGAACCCTAAAAATACCCCTTTACCCAAAAACTGAAAACTGACCCAGAACCCTAAAAATACCCCTTTACCCAAAAACTGAAAACTGACCCTGAACCCTAAAAATACCCCTTTACCCAAAATCCCAAACATATAACCTTTTAAAAATAATTATATACTTACTAATACTTACATTGTAATAGTATGCGTTGTAACGGTATCTGCGTTGTAAAAACATGCTTTGTAAATGTATGCGTTGTAAAAGTTTTTGCAATTTAAAAGTTTTGTTGTAATGGTAGTGCATAGTAAAAGTAGCGTTGTAAACGTTGCATACCCACTCCAGTGGGTGCAACAGTAGGGAAAGTGTTGGATAGCGTAGGGGTTAAAATTACTATTCCAACTTCAGAGAGTGCAATAGTAGGGAAAGTAAATACTTCACAAATATATATAAATAACATAAATAGTAATACCAATTACAAATAATTAAAATATTAAAAAAGTGTATACAAATATTAAATATTTATTTATAAATACAAAATAAAATTATTTAATTATAAAAATTGCCTACTCATACTAATTAATTACCTATTAACAATAAATTAATTTACAATTTAAAAATTAATAAATTATTTTCAATTACCAATTATATTTTAATTAATTACCAATTAATAATTAATTAACAATTAATTCTAAATAAATATCAATAAATAAATTAACATATTTAATAAATTATAATTAAATTACTTCCCACCCTATTCCCCTATAAACACACAACCCGCTACAGAAAATAAATTACTAAAATTAAAATATTTATCAATTAATCAATTATAATTAATTACCAATTATATTTTAATTAATTACCAATTAATAATTAATTAACAATTAATTCTAAATAAATATCAATAAATAAATTAACATATTTAATTAATTATAATTAAATTACTTCCCACCCTATTCCCCTATAAACCCACAACCCGCTACAGAAAATAAATTACTAAAATTAAAATATTTATCAATTAATCAATTATAATTGATTACCAATTATATTTTAATTAATTACCAATTATTAATTAATTAACAATTATTCTAAATAGATATTAATAAATAAATTAACATATTTAATTAATTAGAATTAAATTACTTCCCACCCTATTCCCCTATAAACCCACAACCCGCTACAGACTTATATTACACAAAAAATAAAAATTATTATTAACTTACCTTAAATTCGATATTTTTGTTGTCTATATTATGTCTAGTCGATATTATGTCCATTCTATATTTTTGATTCGATATTATGTCCATTCTATTCGATATTAATTTTCTCTAGTCGATATTTTTGTTGTCTATATTATGTCTAGTCGATATTATGTCCATTCTATATTTTTTACTCGATATTCTGTCCAGTCGAAATAAAAGACTCGATATTATGACTGTACACCGTTTAAAATACATACTGCTAAGAAGCAGAGCAGCTGCGTTTTACTTTTCGTTACTCTGCTTCGTTATAGTATGCATTTTACACGTGCACATTTTTTTTTTCTTTTGTTTTGTTTACGATGTTTTTAAATTCACTTTTCATTTGGGTGAGTCCCTTTTCTATTGCCACACGGTTCTACCAGTATAAGCACAGCATGGCGATCTCGAGGCTGAGTTGCGCTATTGTTTGTCTTCATTATTGTAAATTGAGGTTTATGTATATGTTGTTATTTGAGCCAGTATCAGGGCAGGGAACCAGCAATTATTTACCCATTGTTATGCTCATACTCCAGCAACACCGTTTTGTAGGGTGTGAGAAGTTGGCCTGATGTATGATTTCCACAGTTCTGTGGGCACCTTGTATCAGTCCAAACAATCCCTTATGGTGATGGTTGTAAGTCAACCTTATAGACAAGCTATCCTAGGGGTAGCATGGACTAAGCAGCCTAAAAGGCTTAACTCGCGAGGGCATGTGAAGCCAGCTGTTTTACCATGTGCAATCCTGTAATACCAAATGAAAGGACACCACACAAGTTATATATTATAAAAATATATGTATTTATTCTCGGAATAATCCCCACTACTCTTTATGAGCAATGAAGCACAAGCGTTTAAACAAAAGCACAATATAACATATACAAGTTGCACGTTTTTGGATGAGGCCGGTGGCCACTCAAACCATATATCAAAAAAGTGGTATAACAATCACTAATCGATCTGGGGTAAGGCCTAGGGCCTTGTGAATCGCTTGGACTACACTGGACTAACCACAGTTAGGACGGGAGTAGCCCGCGGGATTCGGGTGCAGTGCTGAAAGCACAGGCATGCACCAATGTAAAGTCAATGGTGCGTAAAAGTTATCGTTTTACAGATTAAAGAGTCTTCCGACTGGACTAGGACTACCAAACTTTAGAGTTAGGCACTAGAGGTGTGTACCAGTGTAAGAACACCGGCGCTAGTAAGTTACCTCACCCACAGGAAGCGGGTGCATAGGTGCCAAAGTGTGTCGGGTTTCGTCACGCAGTTCGATGGTGCCTGAAGATGAAGATGCTGCAGGCGTCCAGAAGAGAAGTGTCCGGTGCGATCCAAGGGTGGATCGAAGCTGAAGGGTACCTGAAAGCAGAGGGGACAGAGTCTGGGTCAGTGGGCAGTGACCAGGAAGGAACCAGGCAATGTTGGGCGCAATCAGGTCGATGTTGGGTGCCTTGTCTCGGCTGCCACGTGGACTCTGGGGCACCGAGGATGTCCTGGAGTGAATCACGAGCTGTTCCACAAAGGCTCTCGCTGTCGGCGGTGTCAGCTTCACGATCGGAGTCAACAAGCTTTGGCAAAGGCAACCCACGCAGATTTCAAAGATGGCTTAACACTCGGACCAGCAAGGTCTGAGCAGGTGCTCCTTTTCAGGGGAGCGAGTGCCATTCTGGAGCAACCAGACCAGCTGTTCAAGTTTGAAGGTTCGTTGGTTCTAGGGCCACTAGCCAACGGGCAAGCGACCGGACCAACGCGTCAAGCAGAAAAATGCAAAAGGGCCCCACGCAGCACTCATCGAGTGTGGAGGGGTGAGATTCGGTGCAAAAGCTGCTCAGGGCTGGAGCTTCTCAAATTCCAATGCACAGCTTCGAGGGAGCCTCGGGTGCTGCACGATCAGCACTTCATTGCTTATTCAAGATGGCCACTCCCACGCTTCAGGTCGCCTCCACGGGTCCCAGCTCTGTATGGACTGTGGATCGGGCTGTTGGAAGTCAGGATAGCTGGCTCTTGTCAGTCTCTGTCACTAGAGTTCTGGCGGTAACTGCAACAAAGCAAATGCCGAGGTGATGGATGGTGCCTGTTTGCACAGGGTGGTCACTCCTTGACCACAAGGGAGATTCTTCAGTCTTCCACGTCAAGTGGGATGTCGAAGGGTCCAGAGATTCGTTTCATAAGTTTCAGTCAGGACAATCTGATGTGCATTGGTACTGCTCCCATCTATATTCCAAATCTGGGGGCTGGATTACCTGCTAGGTCCCTCCTATAAGTGGGACCCAGAAAGGGGGTGGTTACACCCCTTTCCTTTGTCCAGTTTGCCACCAGGACTGGGGCTGGAGTGCCCCAGAACCGGTTTGACTGGAATCTGCCCAGGGTCACCTTCTGCGCCCCAGGCAGTGTCTAGTTTCTTTCAACCCTCCCTGCTACAATCCACTATCTCCTGTCTGGGGCGGTGTAACACCTCCCTGTGACAGGAGATCCTTTGATCAAGCCTCCTCTGTCGAGTTTCGGTCAGCAGCAGGAGGGCAGACTAGTGTCTGTGGCAGCAGCATCCATTTTGTGATGCTGGGGCTCTGGTTAGGATTAACCGCATTTGCAGTAAGTAACATGTCTTCCCCTCCTAGAGGGGTGGGATGTTGCCCCTGTCGTCAGAATCGTCGAGGGGGTAGCATTCCACGTTGTATGACACCAAACACGACATGTTTTGATAAAGCCAAACCGGAGTTGCAATAACCGTAAGGATTATAATGCACTTAAGAGTATATGGTATGGCAGTATCACTGGAACAGCATTAAGCAATTGGTCCCAACACTGCAGACGGGCTGAGCTCATGCTAGAGCACCATCTCACATTAAACCAAGCACTCTGCCTCCAGTATTGTTAAGGCCTGCCATAGGAGTGACTTATAGGTTTATATGTGTCCAGATATAGGTTTAGATATAGGTATACTACATCTAAGCAAGGGGTGATTACACCACCTTGCCCCAGCTGAGGGATCAGCCAGTTGTGTCGATTTAAGTACCAGCCAGGGGTGGCAAAAGATATGCTGCAGCCCCTGGTAGGCCTTGGATGCACCTATGCCCTTGGCACCTATAGTGCACTGTATAGGGGCTGACAAGGTGTCCAGTACCAAATTGGTTATGTACCTATATTACATGTCTGTGAATTTAGAGAGAGAACAGCAGGCTGTGGGTCTGATTAGCAGGCCCACAGCCACATTAAGTCGAAAACCAGTGAAGCAAAAAGCAAAAATTGGGGTGACCATAGGATAGCAGACCCTACTCTCCTACATAGGCGTTAAGATGCAGACTAAGTGCTCCATGCCCCCTGTACTCTCTTCCTACCTGCAAATGTTTTCTGTATGCTTGAGGTGCACATTGTAAAGGTTTTAAACTGGATCACCCCCTCTCAGCTTTGTTATTGTCCGTTTCGGCCCTCCCAGGCAAGTGAGCCAGCCAGCGTCCATCTAGTCTCCAACCAGAGACAATTTTTGGGAAATGCAGTTCGATTCTTGTAATATGTGGATTTGAACTGCAATTCGGAGAAAGGCGCATGCAGTTCATACAAAAGTGACAAAAAGGCTGTCAATGTATTTACGTTTCGTTTTGTGAAAGAAAACTGGGTTAACCCACTTGTCTTTCTTCCCGTTGGTCCGCGTCTGCTTCCTGCTTGGCTCCACGTATTCGTCCTTGCTGTGGATCTTGAACCAAGTACTGCTTCCTGCTGCCACTCTCCTTCCATTGAACATGCACGTGTAACATACTTTATTTATTTACTTTTCAGAGTCTGCATTCTGTTCAGTTCAGTTCATTTAGTCTTTATTTCGAATAAAAAATTCATAAAAGACAATATACAATCATTCACAATATAAAAATCCACTGGTTAATCCCTGGTACAAAATAAAGTGCAATACAACATGCACATAGATTAATACTGCTAATATCCACATTAAGCTAAAAAAAACATGATACAAAAGTATACATCTGGATAGAACAATCAATGCAAGGGTATATTCAGTCTCTTAGTTCGAATCAGCCAGGCCCATCCCAAAAATTTAGCAACACAAACCACAACTGTTTCTGATCTGATTACTTGTAGTTTTGTGAGTGCATCTCGGTGACCACTACAATTCAGGGATGAACATATGGGTTTTAGCCATTTACTTCTAGGCGATTGATAAACAGGACAACCGAAGAAAAGATGGCCAACACTTTCTTCCTGGTCAGGACACCAGAAGCATTTATTTCCTGTCTTTGTGTCCCACTTTGCAGTAAAGGAATTGACAGGCAAGGTGCCAGTACGGAACTGATGATATAGTTTGCGGTCTAACACCTTGGAAATCAAGTCCCAGTACTGCTCAAGGGAAGGAATAACCTTATGCAATAGAAATAAACCAGTTAAATTAGCATCCAGGGGTTGGGTAACTAAAATAGATTTTCTCCAAGCCCAAAAGAGCGCCTTAAACTCAGGTTTTGATGGAAAGATTGACCCCCCTGGGTTGGACCATAGCTCTGGAAGGCCCATCATGTACAGGATGTTTTTGACTTCCCTAAGCCATGGTATTTTTTGCGCACCCCACAGTGATTTTACCTCGTCTAATTCACGAGAGAAAAGACTAAGCTCAGGGGTAGTCCAGAGACGACGCCATAGTGCCACTACGCGGTACTACGCCATCTCGTTGATAGGTCTACAGCCGAGATCTAGTAACAAAGGTTTTATGGGTGCAGACTGCGGGAGACCTACCAGTTTCCGTAGGAACCTATTCTGCGCAGCGGCCAAGCATGATAGATCCCTGTGGCCCCAGACTTCAGCTCCATATAAGGTTGCAGAAATAACCTTAGCCTCATAGATCTTTAGGGCTGGAGTGATACGCTTTGTTAGGGAGTTCTTTTGTTCATGGACCAGACATCCAGCCAGCCGGTTAAATTTAAGTTTCGACGTCTCCAATTGGGGGTTCCAATTGAGTTGGTGATCAAGAGTCACACCTAGGTATGTCATGACCTTGACCTGCTCAATTAGAACTCCGTTTAAAGTGACAGAGCTATTAGGGGGGGTTTTCTTGCAAAAAACCATAAATTTGGTTTTATCAACATTTATTTGCAAGTCATTTGTTTTACAAAACTCTGAGAATCTGTTCAGGGCTACCTGAAGCCCACCTCTTGTTTTTGAAAGGAGAAGGGTATCGTCTGCGAAGATTAACATGGGGTATTTAAGACCGGCCAGAGTGGGTGCGTCGGACTGTGTATTATTAAAATATTGGGCCACCTGATTAATAAACAGAAGGAACAGGGTGGGGGCCAAGACGCAGCCTTGGCGCACCCCACGTTGTACAGGGAAGCTTTTGGTCACCTGCCCCTGGCTCCCCCACCTTACCTGAGCAAAATTATCCTCGTGTAAGCGCTGGACTAAGCTCAATAGCTCTAATGGAAGGCCCATTAATCTAAGAGCCTCCCATAGCTTCTTCCTTGGGACTAAATCAAAGGCCGACTTAAGGTCGACAAATGCGGCGTATAGCACACCGCCACCCAAAAAAACCACCTTCCAAAAAAGCCGTGAAAACCGGAAGACCTGATCTATAGTGCTGGTACCAAACCTAAACCCTGCCTGCATAGGGGAAAGTATGTTGTTTGATTCGATCCAACCCTGAATTCTTACTAAAACCATCCTTGACACTATTTTCTGGATCGAATCGATCAAACTAATGGGCCGATAATTATTTGGGATGGAGCGGTCACCTTTTTTATATACTGGCAATATTTCCGCCCCTTTCCAGGATTTGGGGATCTCAGCCCCTGCAGCTATATTGTTAGCCAGTAGCGTGATGTAAGGAACCCATAGGTCAGGGTTAAGCTTGAAAAGGTCTGCAGGAATAGCATCTAAGCCAGGAGCTTTACCAGACTGTACAGACTCAAGGGCGTGTACAGTATCAGATTCTAAGAATGTAAGTCTGTCTCCTATTTGTGGTTGGGTACACAGTGGCGTCATTGCAGTCGTTTGTTCCTGAGCTACGCTTGGATCATTAAATTGTGCCGAAAAGAATTCCACCCAAGACTGAGCTGAGACGTGATTGTCAGGTGTTTGGGCAACTGAGTCCCTACCCTGCCTGACAATCAGCCAAAATTCAGTTAGGTTAGACGATTCACAGGCTCTGAGGAGATCGAGCCAGTAAGAATCATCCCAGTCCCGCTTGGCTGCCCAGAGGGAACGCTTGTAGAACTGCCTAGCTATCCTAATATCATCTGTATTCCGGGCCTTAACAGCAGCTATTAAGTTGCTGTGAGCGTCTCAGCAACTCTTGTTGTACCATTTTTTGTGCACCTTTGTAATAACAGGCTTTGAAGGTTTGGTAAGGAGGTTTTTAAGGCCCAAAAAACACTCCTCGTGGAGGTTGGTGTTTGTAGAATCAACGTCACCAGAAGAGGATAATGGTTGCATCCTACTCCACACATTCAGAACCTGCTCCTCAATCTTAGAAATAAGCGCTGGGTCAGCTAAAACCCTGGACCATTTTACTCGCCGTCTGTTGTCGCACAAAACTACATCAGACGTTAAGCAATTAGTTCCCATGATTGGAGCACCCAAACCGGGGACCAAAATCTCAAGTGAAAGAGGATTGTGATCACTCTCTGGTCGGGACTCTACCGCCATATCTCGCACAATGGACCATGATTCGATATTAATCAATATATAGTCGATACGGCTAGAGCTCAGACCATTGTCAAAGGTTTTAGTCCCTAAGCTGTCAGAGCGTGTGCGCCCATTAACAGCCCAAATACCCCATTCCAGACAGAGACCCAACCAATGTAAAGCTGCCTCAGTGCCCCTAACTCCCTTGGTGATGGTTAGCGAGGGAATATTCCAGGCTGTATCCTCCTCAGATCCCACATCCTCTGCCAAGGTGAGTATGGGCTCAAAAGATGTATTCATGTCACCCGCTACAATGACAGTCTGATCGACTTTAAAGTTCGTAAAAAGTCGATCGAGGTCATTCAGAACAGTTTGTTTCCTCCCACCCTGACAGCCACGGGCATAGACATCAACTAGGAGGAGATCCTTGGTGTTGGCTTTGCTCAAAATAATACATAGGAGGTCTGCACTCTCTACCAAAATTTCCTTACCATGAAAGCCCAGATTGTTTTTAATCCAAATGGTAAGGCCACCAGAGGCCCTACCCTTGGGACTCTGGATAGCAGGTTTGGTAAAATTAAGATAGCCCAGCCTAAATAAGGGGACTGTTGACCATGTTTCCTGGAAAACAACGATATCATAGGAGTCAATGAAGTTGACCCAATCGTCGTTGTCCAAGCGTCCCCGTAACCCTTCAATGTTCCAGGAGGCTACTCTTAGTGGATTATCCGTACCATTGACATGAGGTATCTGTGCCAGGCCCATTTCCTCTGGCCCAGTCCTAACTAAGATATTAGTAGGATCTGAGATTGGACCTAAATTTTTAGGAGGAATTAAGCCATTAGTAGGTGGTGTTAAAGTAGTGGGTAAGACAATCCCCCGTAGGTGAAGAGAGTCCATAATAGGCATTGTGTCGCCAGACCCCCCAAGTCAATCAACCTCCTCCAGGCAGCCAAACATGTTGGAGGTGGGTGCCCCCTGCCACCAATTATGCTGGCTATGTCCATCAATCCTGTGAGTTGGCCGTCTGGCATTCTGGACAATTGACCATAAACCCTCCTTCGCGGGATGGTGTCTTGGAGGATAAAAAAAAGTAAGAGGTCTCACAACTATTGTGGAATTGGCTTCGTAGGATGGCCATGCACAGAGATGCTGTGCTGTGTGGGGGTCTGCAAAAGATACCACAACACAGTCACCAGCTAGGGACTTGTGTGTGGGCCCTATCCAAGGCACTCTCCGTACCATTAGTACACTGCTTCTTTGGTGGACGGGAAGCTGTTTGTTTGAATTAAGCCAATTAATGACTTTGTTTTTCAGGGAATGATGGTTCTCCTGGGAATGCAGGTCCAATTCTGGGACGCCAGCTAATATAATAACATAAGGCCCAGCTTCCGGTGGAAGGTCAATAAACCCTCCACGAAAATTGGAACGACTAGCCTGCCGTTGTGGGTTATTCGCGGATTCTGGCCTTATGGCGTGGTGTGATACAGCTCGTGAGTTGGAGTTCTGCCTGTATGCTGGATTTTGCGAGGAAAGAGATTTTGGTGCAACAGAGCTAGGGGTGGATGCAGTATGGTTTACAACAGTGGTGCGGGGCTTTGGTATGGGTTTGGGTGTTGGTAGGGTCGCAAGAATATTTTGAGGTATTTGTGGGGGTAGTAATATGGGTTCTGGTGCCTTAGTCTGGAGGGTTGGTTCGGTTTCACGAGGAAGCTTAGCTTCCATTTCCTTTAAGCTCAGGCTGGCCAGGGTGACTATAGTCCTATCCATTTCTAACAAATTATTCTCTATACGAGAAAGCCTTAGTTCCAAGGGGGTAAGTAATTGCTTTAACGTGCCCCAAACTATTTTAAGGAATTCTTCGTCACCCCCCCTATCATTCTCAGATCCACTCAACCGACCCTCCAGTTGATTCACTCTGTTCGTCCCCGGGGAGGCGACCAAAATATTGTCGTCCACCGGGCTATGTGAGCCAAGAGCGACTTCCCCGCCCAAAATGCTGGGATTAGTTTTAGAGCTATCGTCTTTCATCCCAAGAGAACCCAGAGCCCTTCTACTGTTGAAAAACTGTGATCTGGCAATTTTGGCTTTTTTCCGTGCATGTATAGACCTAGCAAGGCATTTCTTTTTATAGATTGCTGCTTTCTTGACACTGCTTGGTCTCGTGGATGAGTTAATTTTGGAAGGAAAGGAGGTGCCTGTCACACAAGTTAGTGGGACAGGATCCTTATTTTGTTGCACTGGAATGGGTTGGGGGTTAGGGGGAGATATTGGAGAGGTAATAGGAGGGGCTGGATGAATAGCTGCCGTTATTAACAATGGCCGTGGACCTACTGTATGCTCGGGGGTACGGGCAGAAGCAATATTCCCCAGAGAGGATTTTTTTGTGCTGGCTAAGTGCTCAGATAACCTTCTTGCAGCTTCAAGATCCAAGGAAACCCTGTGCTGCATTTTACTAATTTCCTCGTTAATGGCCAGATTGGTTTTGATTAGGAAATCATCCAGGGTTCTGTTGGAATTGCTCGCAGCCATAAGGGTTTTACTCCGACTACCCCGTGAGCACATTATACAGGAATTATAAATAACAATAAATACAACACAATAAAACTGTATAATGCACCAACAAGGGGGAGTGGCCCAGCCCAGCCCTCTTAGTCCTCGAACGGCCTCAAACGGCCCGCTCTTTGCCCGGTCTTCGCCCCGGGCTGCGTCCCGCGCTGCGGGAGGTTTTCTAAAAGATAAAGGGGCGTGTAGGGCGGGGGGCGGGCCAGCAGGGAGAGCGGACCGGAAGCTGGTGGTTGGTCTCGCAGGGACTCCTGGTTCCTGGAGTCCCTGCACGCTCGCAGCCCCGCTAGCACCTCGCGCCTCTCACCGCCCTGTAGCTGTTGGTCCTCCTGATAAGCCCACTGCGCCTCTCCGAGCGAAGCGGCACCCGCGGAGCGGGTGCTGCGAGTTGTGGAGTCCGTGCGGTGAAAAAGAAAGGGAGCCGCTGCAGTCCTGGTCTGTATGTGCCTCTGTGCAATATAGATACCCACAGAAGGGATGGTGAGGAACGTTCTTAAGCCTCAGCAGGGCGGGGGGGCGGGCCAGCAGGGAGAGCGGACCGGAAGCTGGTGGTTGGTCTCGCAGGGACTCCTGGTTCCTGGAGTCCCTGCACGCTCACAGCCCCGCTAGCACCTCGCGCCTCTCACCGCCCTGTAGCTGTTGGTCCTCCTGATAAGCCCCCTGCGCCTCTCCGAGCGAAGCAGCACCCGCGGAGCGGGTGCTGTGAGTTGTGGAGTCCGTGCGGTGAAAAAGAAAGGGAGCCGCTGCAGTCCTGGTCTGTATGTGCCTCTGTGCAATATAGATACCCACAGAAGGGATGGTGAGGAACGTTCTTAAGCCTCAGCAGGGCGGGGGGCGGGCCAGCAGGGAGAGCGTACCGGAAGCTGGTGGTTGGTCTCGCAGGGACTCCTGGTTCCTGGAGTCCCTGCACGCTCGCAGCCCCGCTAGCACCTCGCGCCTCTCACCGCCCTGTAGCTGTTGGTCCTCCTGATAAGCCCCCTGCGCCTCTCCGAGCGAAGCGGCACCCGCGGAGCGGGTGCTGCGAGTTGTGGAGTCCGTGCGGGGAAAAAGAAAGGGAGCCGCTGCAGTCCTGGTCTGTATGTGCCTCTGTGCAAGCATTCTGTTCATTACTTGCCTGTCCCTACCACCACCTCACTTCCTTTGCTGCATGTCCTTTCCCCGTTTGTTGCTGGCCTGTCACTCCCACCACCTTGCTGCTGACACTTCATGCCCGTCCTCCACCCCGTTGCTAGTTTCCCCCTCCCACCCTTCCTTTGATGTCCGCCGCGTGTTTCCCCTCCCACCCTTCCTTTGATGTCCACCGCGCGTGGCCTCTGCCTGTCGCCTCTCTGTCCTTCACAGCCCCTCTCTGTCGTGGAATCTCAAACCCCTCCTTCATGAGCTACAAAAGACAATTAAAATATCTTCTCAATCAGCACATCAGGCTTTAAAGTCCATCATCCAACCTCAATCCCAACTGAAACCTCCTCCTTAAGTTTCACTACATTGTTTATCCCTCTCCAGGAATTGCAGTGATTTGACTTTAAAAAGATTCTATTCTATAACTTTTAATCTGTAATAATGTGACTTAAAAAAATGCACTCTGTAACCAATTTTTATCCAACACTTCCTTTGACAATATTTGAAAATCAAATGTTTTTAAAGCGCTCTGATACACTCGGGTCTTGCCAGCGCTATATGAAAAACTCTTTTTAAATAAAGAAATTAGATACCCATAGGAAGGTCTGTGTTCAACACCAGAGGTAGTTTCAAAGCCTTGGGGACTTCATTCAGGCAGACAAAGTGCTTCTTAGGCTTTAGATAATACAGTCCAAATGAACATCTGACAGTGCTAAGGTAACACTACAATGCTACAAAATGGTTAACCACCACAGCATCACTCAGCACCACCACAGCATCACTCAGCACCACCACAGCACCACTCAGCACCACCACAGCATCACTCAGCAGCACTCAGCACCACCCCAGCATCACTCAGCGCTACCACAGCACCACTCAGCACCACCACAGCATCACTCAGCACCACCCCAGCATCACTCAGCACCACCCCAGCATCACTCAGCACCACCCTAGCATCACCACATCATCACTCAGCATCACCCCAGCATCACTCAGCACCACCACAGCACCACTCATTATCACCACATCATCACTCAGCGCTACCCCAGCATCACTCAGCACCACCACATTATCACTCAGCACCACCACATTATCACTCAGCACCACCACATTATCACTCAGCACCACCACATTATCACTCAGCGCCACCCCAGCATCACTAAGCACCACCACAGCATCCCTCAGCGCAACCACAGCATCACTCAGCGCAACCACAGCATCACTCAGCGCAACCACAGCATCACTCAGCGCAACCACAGCATTACTCAGCACCACCACAGCATCACTGGTTCAAATATGTTCTTTCAATGTTTCAAGCTGTTTTCAAGCTTTCAAGCTTCATTACAAATCACAAAAATATGTTAATATTTCACTTAAGTTCTTGGATTTTCGTCACAATAAAAAACACTGAACATAATCTTCACAAAAGTTATTTACAAAAGTTTAAGCTATTGCCATTACAATTTAAATAAATTATTTAAGTATTCATTATTTAAAAAAATTAAAAGCCATTGTTATTTGTAATATCAATACATCTAAGTCACGTAAATACAAAACATGTTTTATTACAAATGCTATAGGTGTCACATTTGAGAAAGTTATAACTATTGGCATTGTAAATGACAAAGCTATTAATTTAGCTATTTCAAAAAACAACACAATAATAAAAAAAAGTCGTAAGACCAATAGCTCAAACTTTCCTAATGCGAGACCTATTGCATTTCCAATGCTTGTTGACTTAGTTGGCCTGGGATCCTGCTAATCGGGGCCCCAGGCTATCTGCTCTCTCTTAAAATGGACTCCATGCACCCTAGGTGCATAACCAAATTGGTACTGGACACCTTGTCAGCCCCTGTACAGTGCACTATAGGTGCCCAGGTCATAGGTGCATCCACGGCCTACCAGGGGCTGCAGCATATCCTTTGCCACCCCTGGCTGGTACTTAAATCAACACAACTGGCTGATCACTCAGCTGGGGCAAGGTGGTGTAATTACCCCTCGCTTAGATATAGTATACCTATGTCTAAACCTATATCTGGACACATATATACCTATCATTCACTCTTATGGCAGGCCTTGACAATCCTGGAGGCAGAGTGCTTGGTTTTATGTGAGATGGTGCTCTAGCATGAGCTGAGCCTGTCTGCAGCTTTCGGAACCATTTCCTTATAGCTGTTATAGTGATACTGCCATACCATATACTCTTAAGTGCATTATAATCCTCGCGTTTATTGCTAACTTTGGTTTGGCTTTATCAAAACATGTCGTGTTTGGTGTCATACACTTTGAAATACTTCCCCCTCGCCAGTTCTGGCGACGGGGGTAGCATTCCACCCTTCTAGAGGGAGAAGAGATGTTACTTTACTGAAAACGCGGTTAAATTCTAACCAGAGCCCCAGCATCACAAAATGGACACTGCTGCCACAGACACATCTGGCCTCCTGCTGCTGACCGAAACTTGGCAGAGGACAATGGGTTTCCTGTCACAGGGAGGTGTCACACCACCCCAGACAGGAGATAGTGGATTGTAGCAGGGAGGGTTGAAAGAAACTAGACACTGCCTGGGGCGCACAAGGTGTCCCTGGGCAGATTCCAGTCAAACTGGTTCTGGGGCCATCCAGCCCCAGTCCTGGCACGAAACTGGACAAAGGGAAAGGGGTGTAACCACCCCCTTCCTGGGTCCCACCCATAGGAGGGACCTAGCAAGTAATCCAGCCCCTTGATTTGGAATAAAGGTAGGAGCTGTGCAGATGCACAGCAGATTATCCTGACTGAAACTTATGAAACTTAACTCTGGTCCCTTTGACATCCCAATCGACGTGGAAGACTGAAGAATCTCCCTTGTGGTCAAGGAGTGACCACCCTGTGCAAACAGGCACCATCCAGCACCTTAATGTTTGCTTTGTTGCAGTCCCCGTCGGAACTCGAGCAACAGAGATCGACAAGAGCCAGCGTTCCTGCCTTCCAATAGCCCGATCCACAGTCTATGCAGAGCTGAGACCCGTGGAGGTGACCTGAAGCGTGGGGCCGGCCATCTTGGAAAAACTACGAAGCGCTGACCGTGCAGAATCCGAGGCTCCCTCGAAGCTGTGCATTGGGGTTTGAAACGCCCCAGCCCCGAGCAACTTTTGCACCAAATCTCACCCCTCCACACTCATCGAGTGCTACGTGGGGCCCTTCAGCATTTTTCTGCTCGACACGTTGGTCTGGTCACTTGCCCATTGGCTAGTGGCCCCAGTACCAACGAACCTTTGAATTTGCTCTGCTAGTCTGGTTGCTCCAGACTGGCCCTCGCTCCCCTGAAAAGGAGCACCCACTCAGACCTTGCTGGTCCGAGTAAGAAACGATCTTCGAATCCTGCATGGGTTGCACTTGCCAAGGCTTGTTAACTCTGATCCGGAAGCCAACACCGACGAAAGCGAGAACCTTTGTGGGACAGCTTGTGATCCACTCCAGGACATCCTAGGTGCCCCAGAGTCCACGTGGCAGCGGAGACAAGCTTCACAACAACCACATGATTGCGCCCGACATTGCCTGGTTCCTTCCTGGTCACTGGCTAGTGACCCAGACTCTGTCCCCTCTGCTTTCAGGTACTCTACATCTTCGATCCACCCTTGGATCACACCGGACACTTCTCTTCTGGACGCCTGCAGCATCTTCATCTCCAGGCACCATAGAACTGCGTGATGAAACCCGACACATCTTTGCACCTGTGCACCCGCTTCCTGTGGGTGAGGTAACTCTTGAATGCCGGTGCTTCTGTAGTGGTTTACACATCTAGTGTCTAAGTCTAAAGTTTTGTCCTTCTAGTCCAGTCGGAAGACTCTTAAAACTGTAACTCGATAACTTTTACGCACCATTGACTTTGCATTGGTGCATGTGTGGGCTTTTAGCGCTGCACCCGAATCCCGCGGGCTACTCCCGTCCTAACTGCTGTTAGTCCAGTGTAGTCCCAGCGATTCCCAAGGCCCCAGACCTTACCACTGTTCGTAAAGTGATACTTATACCACTTTTTTGATATATGGTTTGAGTGGCCACCGGCCTCATCCATAAACGTGCAACTTTCATATGCTATATTGTGCTTTTGTTTAAACGCTTGTGCTTCATTGCTCATAAAGAGTAGTGGGGATTATTCTGAGAATAAATACATATATTTTTATAATATATAACTTGTGTGGTGTCCTTTCATTTGATATTACAGGATTGCATCTGGTAAAACAGCTAGCTTCACATGCCCTCTTGAGTTAAGCCTTTAAGGCTGCTTAGTCCATGCTATCCCTAGGATAGCTTGTCTATAAGGTTGACTTACAACCATCACCATAAGGGATTGTTTGGACTGATACAAGGTGCCCACAGAACTGTGGACATCATATACCAGGCCAACTTCTCACATTGGTGAGCAGCGGTGCGGATTTGAGCTGGCTGTTGTTTTACCATTGCAATCTTTTTATCAAATTGAAAGATCACATTAAGTACCTTAGCTACATATAAACAAAGTTTAGCATATTTAAGTTCTACTGAACTTAGTAGTTGTAGATAAAAGGGCTTAGCACACCCTGACTACAACTCACTAGCAAGGTACAGTAGGAAAACACTTAGGTGTCGATTCCGATCCGGTAAAAAGCGCTCCGAATTGCTGTTCGGAGCGTTTTTCCCCGTACGAATCGCACCTGTAGGCGTCCCCGTACGATTCAGCAAGTACAATCACAAATGAAAGCGTCAATCCGTACGACTCGTAAAAAACACCGTACAAATCGGAAATCCATACGAATTGGAGTCGGCTGACGCACCACGCAGCGTCCGTACGTAAATAGACCGCGCCTTCCGACCCAGGAAGTACGATCCGTGTTGAACACACTCCGTACGGCTCTTTTGCTACGAGAGCTCCAAACTACCGTAAACCCACACTCCGGCAAAACCGGCACCCGGTACACGACAAGCAGGACATGAACGCCATCGTCCGTGTCATCCCTATCCTGTACGCCCACCACCTCGTATTTAGAAACCGACGACGGCGCAGAAGGTGAGTACAACGAACTCCAACATACCTGTACGTGTTGCCACACGGGCACATCTCCATTGCACGACTGTCATGTCTGGGTACGTTGCACCACACACTCCCGCACTTCACCAGTGTAATACGGAGACGTACCGCACCTACGTCATCGACCTCGGGGTACGGTACGTCACCGCACAACACCAGTGTAATACGGAGACGTACCGCACCTACGTCATAGACCTCGGGGTACAGTACGTCACCGCACTCCACCAGTGTAATACGGAGACGTTCCGCACCTACGTCATCGACCTCGGGGTACGGTACGTCACCGCACTCCACCAGTGTCATACGTACCGCATGTACGTCATCCAGCTCGGGGTACGGTACGTCACCGCACAACACCAGTGTAATACGGAGACGTACCGCACCTACGTCATCGACCTCGGGGTACGGTACGTCACTGCACTCCACCAGTGTAATACGGAGACATTCCACACCTACGTCATCGACCTCGGGGTACGGTACGTCACCGCACTCCACCAGTGTAATACGGAGACGTTCCGCACCTACGTCATCGACCTCGGGGTACGGTACCTCACCGCACTCCACCAGTGTAATACGGAGACGTTCCGCACCTACGTCATCGACCTCGGGGTACGGTACGTCACCGCACTCCACCAGTGTCATACGTACCGCATGTACGTCATCCAGCTCGGGGCACGGTACGTCACCGCACAACACCAGTGTAATACGGAGACGTACCGCACCAACGTCATCGACCTCGGGGTACGGTACGTCACAGCACTCCACCAGTGTAATACGGAGACGTTCCGCACCTACGTCATCGACCTCGGGGTATGGTACGTCACCGCACAACACCAGTGTAATACGGAGACGTACCGCACCTACGTCATCGACCTCGGGGTACGGTACGTCACCGCACTCCACCAGTGTAATACGGAGACGTTCCGCACCTACGTCATCGACCTCGGGGTACGGTACGTCACCGCACTCCACCAGTGTCATACGTACCGCATGTACGTCATCCAGCTCGGGGTACGGTACGTCACCGCACAACACCAGTGTAATAGACGTATAGGACATACGACTGCTATATCAACGTTTGTCTAACTGGTGTAAAGTAAACACATCCACCACTTCCCACCACTGCCCAGCATCAGAGTGCCCACCACTGCCCACCACTGCCCAGCATCAGAGTGCCCACCACTTCCCACCACTGCCCAGTATCAGAGTGCCCATCACTGCCCAGCATCAGAGTGGCCACCACTGCCCAGCATCCGAGTGCCCACCACTGCCCAGCATCAGAGTGCCCACCACTTCCCACCACTGCCCAGCATCAGAGTGGCCACCACTGCCCAGCATCAGAGTGCCCACCACTGCCCAGCATCAGAGTGCCCACCACTTCCCACCACTGCCCAGCATCAGAGTGCCCACCACTGCCCAGCATCAGAGTGGCCACCACTGCCCAGCATCAGAGTGCCCACCACTGTCCAGCATCAGAGTGCCCACCACTGCCCACCACTGCCCAGCATCAGAGTGCCCACCACTGCCCACCACTGCCCACCATCAGAGTGCCCACCACTGCCCACCACTGCCCAGCATCAGAGTGCCCACCACTTCCCACCACTGCCCAGCATCAGAGTGCCCACCACTGCCCAGCATCAGAGTGGCCACCACTGCCCAGCATCAGAGTGCCTACCACTGCCCAGCATCAGAGTGCCCACCACTGCCCACCACTGCCCAGCATCAGAGTGCCCACCACTGCCCACCACTGCCCAGCATCAGAGTGCCCACCACTGCCCACCACTGCCCACCACTGCCCAGCATCAGAGTGCCCACCACTGCCCAGCATCAGAGTGCCCACCACTGCCCAGCATCAGAGTGCCCACCACTGCCCAGCATCAGAGTGCCCACCACTGCCCACCACTGCCCAGCATCAGAGTGCCCACCACTGCCCTCCACTGCCCAGCATCAGAGTGCCCACCACTGCCCACCACTGCCCAGCATCAGAGTACATATCACTGTCCAGCATCAGAGTGCCCACCACTGCCCAGCATCAGAGTGCCCACCACTGCCCAGCATCAGAGTGCCCACCACTGCCCAGCATCAGAGTGCCCACCACTGCCCAGCATCAGAGTGCCCACCACTTCCCACCACTGCCCAGCATCAGAGTGGCCACCACTGCCCAGCATCAGAGTGCCCACCACTGCCCAGCATCAGAGTGCCCACCACTTCCCACAACTGCCCAGCATCAGAGTGCCCACCACTGCCCAGCATCAGAGTGCCCACCACTGCCCAGCATCAGAGTGCCCACCACTGCCCAGCATCAGAGTGCCCACCACTGCCCAGCATCAGAGTGCCCACCACTTCCCACCACTGCCCAGCATCAGAGTGGCCACCACTGCCCAGCCTCAGAGTGCCCACCACTGCCCAGCATCAGAGTGCCCACCACTTCCCACCACTGCCCAGCATCAGAGTGGCCACCACTGCCCAGCATCAGAGTGGCCACCACTGCCCAGCATCAGAGTGCCCACCACTGCCCAGCATCAGAGTGCCCACCACTGCCCACCACTGCCCAGCATCAGAGTGCCCACCACTGCCCACCACTGCCCAGCATCAGAGTGCCCACCACTGCCCACCACTGCCCAGCATCAGAGTGTCCACCACTTCCCACCACTGCCCAGCATCAGAGTGCCCACCACTGCCCAGCATCAGAGTGCCCACCACTGCCCAGCATCAGAGTGCCCACCACTGCCCAGCATCAGAGTGCCCACCACTGCCCACCACTGCCCAGCATCAGAGTGCCCACCACTGCCCACCACTGCCCAGCATCAGAGTGCCCACCACTGCCCAGCATCAGAGTGCCCACCACTGCCCAGCATCAGAGTGCCCACCACTGCCCACCACTGCCCAGTATCAGAGTGCCCACCACTGCCCACCACTGCCCAGCATCAGAGTGCCCACCACTGCCCAGCATCAGAGTGCCCACCACTGCCCAGCATCAGAGTGCCCACCACTGCCCAGCATCAGAGTGCCCACCACTGCCCAGCATCAGAGTGCCCGCCACTTCCCACCACTGCCCAGCATCAGAGTGGCCACCACTGCCCAGCATCAGAGTGCCCACCACTGCCCAGCATCAGAGTGCCCACCACTGCCCACCACTGCCCAGCATCAGAGTGCCCACCACTGCCCACCACTGCCCAGCATCAGAGTGCCCACCACTGCCCAGCATCAGAGTGCCCACCACTGCCCAGCATCAGAGTGCCCACCACTGCCCAGCATCAGAGTGCCCGCCACTTCCCACCACTGCCCAGCATCAGAGTGGCCACCACTGCCCAGCATCAGAGTGCCCACCACTGCCCAGCATCAGAGTGCCCACCACTTCCAACCACTGCCCAGCATCAGAGTGCCCACCACTGCCCAGCATCAGAGTGGCCACCACTGCCCAGTGAGGTTCCGTGACGATTTTACTCGTGTTTGTAACATTGTCGTAAATACATAATTTTGGTATCAGTGAACCGCAAATGATCCATTTAGTATATCCTGGTGTTTTCGCTATGCTACGAGCAAGAGCACTCCAGTTACAAACACATTTCTGTTCTACCCGTGGCATCCATCTTAGAACACGGAAGCCATTTTGTATTCCTTGCCCTCACATAGTCAATGGACACGCAATGACCTCTTTTTCATTTAAGGACACGTAGGCTTTAGCCGGCAATTCACCTTGCAAGGGACACGTGCACCTTAGGCCAGCAACGCTGTGGCAGCATGACTCGGCAAGAACTGCCTCCCCAGCCTGAGGCCAGTCCTGCTATACTGGTTCTTGTGTTCGTTGGCCTGATCATGATTAGGCGGCCGAAGCTGGTAACCGTGCCCATTTACGACCCACAAACATCTCTTATCCTGTCTTTCTATCTTCTACACCTGGCTCTGCTCCTTTCCTTCTGGGCCTTTATTAGGGGGAGGTAACGAAATTTACAATGAGGCGGTCCGGGTCTTGAATGAGAAATTGACATGGGATTATGATGGAATAGTGGGAACCCCTCATTCGTAATGTTTTGACATCAGATACTGTTGACGATTCCTGTGCAACGCCAAATATTTATTGTTCAAGACACGAATGTTTAGAACTGTGGTAACATGTAAAGAATTTGCCCCGAGCAGAATATTTAGTATTTAAGGAGTAACCCTCTTTGTACAAATTGAACAGGCTCCTAGATACTGCCCATGTGTAGTTTCTGTGACTTCTGTGTCCCTGCAGTAATAAACCTTTGGTCTTTGACGCCACCATCGAGAAGCCCGTGTTTCTGTTTGTTTGTGCATCGAGACAGGTTGAACTCCGGGGTCTTCGGGTGTTGTCCCTGACACCTCTGGACGGAACCAAAAAGTCCAGAACTCGAATTGGCGCCCAACGTGGGGCGACGTCATTCGGTACCGGTCCAAAAGCCTGAAGAGTTCGAGGAGCTTCGTGTGAAGATTTCAGAGGGAGGCGCCCCACTTCATCGATCCCGGCATATCGCAAAAGTGGCCCGACGTTCTCTTCCACGAGGGTTCCCGTTCAGACGGCTGCAGTGGTCCGTTGCCTTGACCGTCGCCCTGTCTTGGACCCGAGGTGCAGTCCTTAGTACGGCGAGACGTGACGGGTTTCTCCTTGGTGACGTCTTCAGTGCCTCAGTTAAGTATTTTGTGAGGGTTGCTCCCGTTTGGATAATCCTTTTAGTTCTCAGTTCAGTTCAGTTCTGTAAGATTATCACTGGTTATTCTGGTTACGATAATCATTCTGTTCAGTTCAGGTATCGATACATTTGTCAGTTCTGGTAGGCCTAAGTTCTTGGTTCGAGTGCGCATCTTTTCTGTTTGTGTCTTGTTTGTTTTGTGTTCCGGATTATAAAATGGTAAGTCGGAAAAATTGTATGTTGTCTTGTTTTAGTTGCAACAGTGATTCCCAGTTGGAGGACTCGTGTTTGGTTCCTCCGATTGGAACTCCCCTTTATGACCTATATTGCAAGTTTGGTGTGGGCCCTATCTCTTATAACGAGGTATGGATCCACTATAGAGAGAAAGATGGTGTCCTTAGTTGGCCACTACATGGTAGTTTTGAACCTGAAGTTCTCGATAATCTAGAAAGAAGGTTGTTCAAGAAGAAAGCCCGGCCGGCAATGTTTGATTCTTTCCGTTATTGGCAAAAAGAATCTAAACAGAGAGAAATTAAAAAGTTGAAGAAAGAACAGAAAGAGCAAGAGTTGACTTTAGAACAGTCTGCTAAGCAGCTGCAACTCAACGAGTCTGAAAAAGCGATGGAGGTGGCCAATAGAGAGCGTAATTTAGCGATAGACAAGTGCTATCCTGCTTTGCCATCGAGTACGGCTAAGATAGTAGAGGACCCTGAAAAGGATCCCCTGTTGTCTTACTTGTTACGATCACCCCCACCGTATGCACAGGGTGCTACGGCTCCACCTATACCGAATGTTCAATTACCGGTTGCTGGACAACCTGGTGTCCCTGTTCCCGCTCCCCTGAATCAAGTTCCTGTACCTCCTGTGGTCAATATTAATGTTCCTTCGACAACCCCTCTTCCAGGGTTGCCGGCTTCTTTGCCTATGCCTGTGTCGCTCACACCTGCTAGTTCACAAGCTATTTTGCCTGCTACTCCTACTGTTCCTAATCTATCTGTTCCAACTGCTACTCTATTTACTGCCTCTGCTAATATTATGACTCCGCTTTCTGTTCGTCGGAGAATCACTGATTCTGTCTCTAATATTCTATCTCCCTTCTATAAAACTCTGATTAAGACTCCTACCTCTGACTCTGTGCAGAGACGTAGTCAGCTTCCCAGTACTGAAGAAAGAGGAATATTAGATTCCACTGCTCTTAGATGGGTTTCAAAAGTTGGAAGATATAATGTACAAGATGTATTAGATACATTTATGCAATGGAATGAACCGACACAACGATATGTGTTCGATGAAATGTGTTTCCTTCTACGTGAGGAATTGGAAGAGGATGACCCTGAATCAAATCTAGGAGAATTAATTAATGTTCAGAAAGAGTTTGCTGCAGGTATGATAGTTGGTCAAAATATAAAAGAAGCGATGGAACTGGTTCTAAGTTATAGGACCGACTCATCCCTTCGTTCACCGAGAGAGTTGGAGAAACGCAGTACGAAACAAAATCGTCAATACCCAATGAGAGAGGTTCCACCAATTTGGCGTGAAGCTGTGCAAGCTAATGTAAACCTTGGTATTGCAGCCGCTCCGGCCCAATTCCAGAGAGTATGGATACATATTCCATGGAAGCGAGCTGAAGTATTAGCAGTGAAACAGGCCTTGCCAGATCCGCGTAAAAATCCTGCAGGGTACTACAAAGAGTTGGCTCAAACAGTTGACGCTTGTGTATTGAATCTTGCTGACATAGATCTGCTATTTGGTAATGTAGTACCACAACCAATTTGGGCTAAAATTCGTAAAGAGAATCATCCAGTTGCCCTAGGTGGTGACTGGGCAGCTATAATTGCAGCGGATGGTCAACAAATAGGTGGTTCCAAACCAGAACCCCTAATTGCTAATTTGCCTGGTAGAATAATCGATTTAATGAAAACCTTGATGCCAGCATTGCGCGTTAACTGGGACAAATTGTCCGCGTGCAAACAAAAGAAAGACGAAAGCGTCTCCGACTTTTTCACAAGATTCGAGGAGACTTTCGTGGATCATAGTGGTCAGGATATGAGCACAGAAGGAGGCCAGAGATTATTTGTTGATAAATTTGTGCACAATCTGTTGCCAGAACTTAGTGGTAAATTAAAGAATTCTGAAAGTGCGTGGGATGTCTCTACGACTGCGCAAATACTTGCTACTGCCCAGTACTATGAAAATAGGGACAAAGAGGAGAAAGAAAAATCAGATAAAAAGACGAAAGATTTAAAAACTAAAGTACTTTTACAGCAAGCTTATCCGCCTCGCACGAATCAGACTAATATACAGCAAGGGCCATATCAAAGAACGGATTATAATTTTCAAAGGCCACAATACCAATGGAATCAATGTGCTTATTGCAAAGTGGAAGGTCATTACAAAAATGAGTGTCCAGTTCGGGCACAAAATAATGCTGCGGCAGCTCAGAGAGGTCGTGGTAGTTCTATGCAAAATTCTAGAGGTCGAGGAAGAGGTGCTATGCCTCCGCAGACGAGTGATCGCCCTTCTAATTATTTCGACCAGCGAAATGGACAATCTGCCCAACAGAATAGGTCTCCACAGTATCATGTTGAAGACTATTATGAAGCTAGTGAGGAAGGTCAGCAAAGTGAGTACTAGGACAGCCATGGACAAAGAGAGGGAGTAGTATCAGTTCCAGTAGATCAGAGTGGGCCTTATGTCGCAGTAGCAACATCAGGTATAGTCGAACCGTTTCTGTTGGATACTGGTGCAGCAAAAAGTTCTATCATACATGCGAAACTCCCTGGCGCACCTTTGTCTGGCTCAACAAACGTTTCAGTAGGTTTTTCGGGCGCCCCTGTTCATAATCCTGTTTCTGGTCCTTTGTCTATTTCTGTTGGACCCTGTCAATTGAAAGCACCCCTGATTTTGACGACAGGTTGTAACGAAAATCTGCTTGCTTTAGACTTGTTAAAACGCCTGTACGCGACATTGTACTGTTCTCCAGCAGGAGTACAGCTTACGTTGGGTAAAAGAATAATCTCTCCGATGTACTTGTCGATGGATGCGCTCCCACCAGAGCTGCGTTCACTCCCTGATACTCTTTGGGCGACTGGTCCTAATGATGTAGGTCTATTGGAAATTCCACCCTATGTAGTAACTTTGAAAGCAAATGTCAAACTTCCACGAATTCCACAATACAGAATCTCTAGTGAAGGTGAGCGTGCGCTCCTACTGATAGTGCATGATCTGATTGAGAAAGACGTTATAGAAGAAACTAGAGGTAATGTCTGTAATAGTCCTGTACTGCCTATTTTGAAACGAACGGACCCTACAAAACCTCCAGTATATAGGTTTGTAATTGATCTCAGAGAGGTTAATAAAATTGTGATTCCACAGTTTCCTGTGGTTCCAGACATTACTGCATTGTTAACGTTGATTCCTGCTACAGCAGCATGGTTTTCGGTTGTCGACTTGAAAAATGCCTTTTTCAGCATTCCGATAGCCGAAGAAAGCAGAGATATCTTCGGTTTCTCTCTAGGAGGACGAAGCTTCAGGTTTAAACGCGCTCCACAAGGCTATTGTGAAAGCCCATCCATTTACAGTCAAGCATTAAAAAGCCAGTTAGATTCCTTCGTACTTCCTCCTGGTTCTGCTTTAATACAATATGTTGATGATCTTCTAGTGGCTGCTGATGACAAGGAAACTTGCAAAACAGCTACGATTTCTTTATTGCATCATTTGTCAAATTTGAATCACAAGGTGTCACCTTCAAAAATGCAATACTGCTGCCAAGAAGTGACCTACCTAGGTCATCTCTTGTCAAAGGAGGGAAGGAAGTTGACCCCAGAGAGAATAAAAGCAATTACACAGATGAATGTTCCTAGCACGCAGAGAGAAGTACGTGCCTTTTTAGGTATTACCTCATATTGTAGGCAATGGATCCCAAATTTTTCTCTTTTAGCAAAACCATTGGTAGCCTTGACTGGGAAAGATGTTCCGAGTCCGGTACCATGGTCTGCTGAATGTCAGCAGAGTTTTTCTGAGTTACGAAATGCACTGTGTTCAGCACCTGTATTGGGTACACCCGACTACAGTAAGCCATTCACGCTCTATGTCCACGAGAGAGAAGGTTGTGCATTGAGTGTTTTGACGCAGAAATTTGGTGATAAACAACGCCCTTGTGCGTATTTTTCATCAACGTTAGATCCGGTAGCCAGAGCATTGCCTAGTTGCTTGAGAGCTACAGCCGCAGCTGCAGCTTCCATTCGACAATCTGCTGGTTTAGTAATGAACAACATGCTAGTGGTTATGGTTCCAGACTTCATTCACATGGATCGTTGTAATAATCTGAAATACGTCCTAGTGGTAGTTTGTGCTTTCTCCAGATGGATCGAAGCCTACCCGCTAAAGGACAATACTGCCTTATCCACTGCCAAAATTCTTCTTAAAGAATACTTCCCCAGATACGGAATGCCACGGATTGTATGGTCAGATAACGGAAGTGAGTTCGTAGGGAAAGTTATGCAGAGTGTGTGTGCCGGCCTAGGGATTAGACAGAAGTTTCATAGTGCGAATCATCCCCAGTCCGCGGGTTTAGTCGAGGGTTACAATGGCACCCTTAAACTGAAACTTGCTAAGATACAAGCATCCACGGGTTTGTCCTGGCCAGACACATTGCCTTTGGCTTTGCTATCAACAAGAGCAACTGTACATTCTAGAGTAGGGCTTAGTCCATATGAAATAGTTTTTGGTCGTCCTGCAAATGTTTGGGGGGTACCTAGACCAAAAGAATTCAAACAGCTGGAATACCCAATGTTAATTGATTACCTTTTCGACTTGACTGCTAAATTGAGTCTTATTCACCAACAGGTTTTCGATGCATTGCCAAAGCCACTGGAGAGTCCAGGCCATCAGCTGAAACCGGGTGACCAGGTGGTCATTAGAAATTTTGCAAGAACGAAAAATCTTCAGCCCAGATTCATTGGCCCTTTTCAAGTCCTACTAGCAACGAGAACTGCTATTCGTGTGGCCGGAAGAAAGAACTGGATCCATACGACACATGTCAAACGTGTGCCTCTGCCACTTCCTTACGACAACTGGGTAAAGAAAGGAATCGGTGCCTCTGAAACGGAACAAGTCCCCAGGTTCATACCTTTCAGCGATGCAGAACTGATCACGGATTCACCAAATTCTGACTCTCCTCCTGAAACTGCTCTTTTGAACCCTGAACATTTGCCATCTGCGAACGTGAACATTGCAACGTCAGCTGAAAATACATTGTTTCCAGATCAGACAGCTCCTGCAAAACTGAGATACAACTTGCGACCTCGCAATATGGACAAATAAAGCAGGAAACTGCCTATTTTCAGATCTGAATTTTCTATACATTGCCTCCAGCCAGGAAGTTTGCTATTATTTTGTTGTTTTAAATTTTGCCTTGCCGTCTGGGTAGCCGTAGGGTCGTGGCTGTGTGCCTAGTTGAATCTGCGGGGGTCAGACACAAGGTCGATCTTTCTGTTAGTTCTGGGAACTCCCAGGGCTGATAGAGGCATTTTCATCTACGTACACATCATCAGTGGTCGCGAACGGTCGTAGAAGATGGAGCTTCCTGAGCTGCAAAGAAAGAATGTAATTTATGTTCGCAGAAATAGACTGTACCGAATACTTCACAGCAAATGCTTTCTAATGCAATGTGCAGTTACGTTTTTAATCGTTTTGATAACGTTGGTGGGTGGAATCATCTTTGGTGTGCATTTGATTTTCATGCCGGTAACTACAGTACCTCCCCTTGATCCTACTACTTCTACGGTTTCTTCTATGCATTCTTTTCACTCATTTCCTGAACACGAACAAGCTCGACGCTCAGAATTTATTAACAATACATTTGTACAGCTCTTGCATCAACACCAACTGGTAGTTAATACTACAGACTGCTGGGTGTGTGGCTTGATACCTCACACTATGGATAAAGGCATTCCCTATCTAGTCTTGCCTTTTAGCTACCATGGATCATTTCAGGCCTTTCAGACCATTTTTTCATATGCCCTTGAGACCTATCCTCCGCGTCCACCACGGTCCACTAAATACAACTCAGCCAACAAAGCTTTAGTCCAGGGAATTATTGACATGATTAAAGACGTCAATAATACTCCATCTTACCCTAGAGATGAATTACGGGTGTATTTGAGTTGGAACTCTACAGAGTATCGCCTTAGTTTGGGAGAAAGCAAGCGTAAAAGCTCCACTTCAGTTTGGGTCGTGCCTCACCGAGGTCAGGTCTGTTTGCAAGGAAATGGGAGAAATCTGAGAGCTCAGCTAGGGAGGAGTGAGTGCGTTGAGACTTACGTATTTCCGTCTAATTCCTCCCCTGCCTTTCTGACTGCTAAGGGTACTTACTTCATCTGTCAGGACAGAGCATATACATGGCTGCCTGCTGACTTTTCAGGTTCATGTTATATTGCTCGATTGTTACCTCCGACATACACTGCTTCTTCAGATTATCACAAGACCAGAGTAGCAAGAGGTGTCTTCAGCAAGGAAGATACCGCTGGTCAGGAAGCTGGAGACTTCTTCAAAGGTTTCCTTCCGTTTTGGGGGCCTATGGCCAATAGTAGAAATCTACGTCAACTAACACGGGTAGTTGAATCTACTATCACAGAAACGGCTGGTGCCCTTAGTAACTTAACAGCTGAGCTTCAGGCGGATCGTCTCATGACGTTGCAGAACCGAATGGTTCTAGACGTAATACTTGCAGATCGAGGTGGGGTATGCAGAATGATCCAATCGAGCTGCTGTGTCTTTATTCCAAATAATGCTCCAACAGTCTATGAAGCGATCTCTAAGCTACACAAGATTTCCGACTCTATACACGTAGATAAGGGAAACTGGTCCTTCATGGAGTGGTTTTGGACTCTGGTATCAGCGTGGGGATGGAAGGTTCTGATGGTCATTGGTGCCATCCTAGTATTTCTGTTCTCGTGCTGCCTTATCATCCAATGTGGTCCCGCTTTGTGTAGTCTCTGTGCTGCAACCTGTTTCAGAAAACCACCTGCATTTGGAGAAAAGGTACGAGACAAGATGATGGTGCAACAACATGTCACTGACCTAATGAGCATAGAATTAGACTCTGACTCTGACATAGACTGAGTAATTGCCTATGTAAGGGCAAAAGGAGGGTCTGAGGTTCCGTGATGATTTTACTCGTGTTTGTAACATTGTCGTAAATACATAATTTTGGTATCAGTGAACCGCAAATGATCCATTTAGTATATCCTGGTGTTTTCGCTATGCTACGAGCAAGAGCACTCCAGTTACAAACACATTTCTGTTCTACCCGTGGCATCCATCTTAGAACACGGAAGCCATTTTGTATTCCTTGCCCTCACATAGTCAATGGACACGCAATGACCTCTTTTTCATTTAAGGACACGTAGGCTTTAGCCGGCAATTCACCTTGCAAGGGACACGTGCACCTTAGGCCAGCAACGCTGTGGCAGCATGACTCGGCAAGAACTGCCTCCCCAGCCTGAGGCCAGTCCTGCTATACTGGTTCTTGTGTTCGTTGGCCTGATCATGATTAGGCGGCCGAAGCTGGTAACCGTGCCCATTTACGACCCACAAACATCTCTTATCCTGTCTTTCTATCTTCTACACCTGGCTCTGCTCCTTTCCTTCTGGGCCTTTATTAGGGGGAGGTAACGAAATTTACAATGAGGCGGTCCGGGTCTTGAATGAGAAATTGACATGGGATTATGATGGAATAGTGGGAACCCCTCATTCGTAATGTTTTGACATCAGATACTGTTGACGATTCCTGTGCAACGCCAAATATTTATTGTTCAAGACACGAATGTTTAGAACTGTGGTAACATGTAAAGAATTTGCCCCGAGCAGAATATTTAGTATTTAAGGAGTAACCCTCTTTGTACAAATTGAACAGGCTCCTAGATACTGCCCATGTGTAGTTTCTGTGACTTCTGTGTCCCTGCAGTAATAAACCTTTGGTCTTTGACGCCACCATCGAGAAGCCCGTGTTTCTGTTTGTTTGTGCACCGAGACAGGTTGAACTCCGGGGTCTTCGGGTGTTGTCCCTGACACCTCTGGACGGAACCAAAAAGTCCAGAACTCCACCAGCATCAGAGTGCCCACCACTGCCCAGCATCAGAGTGCCCACCACTGCCCACCACTGCCCAGCATCAGAGTGCCCACCACTGCCCAGCATCAGAGTGCCCACCACTGCCCACCACTGCCCAGCATCAGAGTGCCCACCACTGCCCAGCATCAGAGTGCCCACCACTGCCCAGCTCGTACATCAAAAACATACCATTGCAACCTCATTACCCTCAGGAGATAGACACATTTTAGTAGACCTAAATGTGAACATCACACCAGCTCCCAGGCACCCAGCAGTCACAGACATCATCACACAAACTACAAATCTGAAAATGAAAAAATTAGCTTTAATCAGCGGAATCACAAAAGAAAAGCAAATGAGAGTCCTCGCTCATTAAAGGCCAATGGCCAGTCCTATAGAGTCTCTGCAACAGTTTGTGGCTCCATGGGTGTCATCTCACCCAAACCTGCCTGCACATGGCGTTTAATCAGCTGTGCTGACTATGGGGGCACCATCTGTGGAATCCTCCGGCACCGCATGGACAGGAGAGGGAAGGACAGGTGGAGTGGGTGCAGGTGGAGTGGATTCATCCACACTGGTTGGGGCTTCGCCGAAAGTAGATTCAAAAACCTGGCTGCACACCTCAGCCAGGGCGGAAAAACTTCCACCTGAACCCGGCGACACATTGGGGGTGGAGGTACAGGGCTGTGAGTCTGTCCTACTGGGTGTGTGGATGCGTGTGTGAGGTGTCTCCCCTCTCCCTGTGGGTGTGCTTACTTGCCCTTGAGACTGTGTGCGTGGAGCTTTGAGCTTCTTATGCTGTGTGTGTGCGCTGGGTGTGTCTGACCTGTGGCGTGTGCGTGTATGCTGTGTAGGTATGTGAGAGGCAGAGGTGGATGGCTCTGAAGGAGGGGGGGGAACAGATGCTGCTGGGTGTAGAGAGGTGCCGTCAGTGTTGATTCAATGGCAGCCACACTCCGACGCAGATCAGACATGGCTGATGACATGCCCTCCATGAACGACACCACCTGTGTCATCAGTTGTGTATGTCCATGGAGGACAGACAGCATGGATGCCTGACCTACTGCAATCTGCCGGAGTAGGTCCACTGTCTCAACACTGAGGGCAGCAGGGGATGCAGGGGCAGGGGCTGCGGTGCCGGGAACAAAGGAGACACGGGGGCTAGCACGGACCCTAGGCACACCAAGGACTGGGAGGTTGGAGATGGGACTGGAGGAGGGGAGGGCAGCCAAAGATGAATGAGTGACCATTGCTGCATATTCCACCCCCTCCTGAGAGTCTGTCTCGGATTCGTCGGCATGGTAAGATGTGTCAGTCACATGTCGTCCGGCCTGCAGACTCTCCTCCCACTCTGTGCCACTGCCTCCCTCTGACACCTCAAAGCAGGTGGCACTGTCGGTGTGTCCCTCCGCCTGTTCCGCGCCTGTGTCTCCTCCTGATTCAGATGATGATGCTGTGAGCAAGGAGAAGAATGAAAACATATCAGTCACCTGTACACATCAGACATATCAGCTGCAAATCATTTGGGCTCATTCCTCAACATGGCATGCATCATGAGTCACATGACACATAACTCTTCATAATGACAATTCTACTTGTGGAGAAATGTCAGAGACACAACGCTCAATGTAAGGTAGGAGACAAGGTATAGGCAAGGAAAATACTTGTATGAGATGAGGTTCTTTGAAATCTGAACCTGTGTTTAAAATATCATTATTCTGCTATGATTTTGATATCAGAGAAACGAAAATGGCAAGTTTTATATGTGTATGTATTTTCATCACAATACAATGATGCATGCAGGAGTTATTGGCAAATTCATTCTGAGCCCACAGGCACCCATGTTGTGAACAGCGTCCATTTTAGGTGTTGCCCTTTACATAGGCATATACATGAGCCAATGATTCTGGTAGAGCAAGTATGAAAGGACACGTACCCCTTAGCTTGAGTTCTTCCTGATTCCCATTTGACCTGAACAGGCTGAATCTGCCTACGTGATGTTGGCCTCACCAAACCAGTCCATGCCCTCTAGTCAATCTATATTAAAGATCTGAGCAACTTGTTGTGTACATTGGCCTGAGCAAGATAAGAAGGCCGAATACAGTAGCCATGCCTGTTTATGGTCCATAAGCACCCCTTATCCTACATTTCTGTCTTCCACACCTGGCTCTGTTTCTCTGCTTCTGGGCTTTTACAATGGGGAGGTGACTGTTTATATGATGGGGAGGAAACCAGTTCTATTGTGAGCTTCTCCGGCCTGCACAGGAAAATATGTGAAGTTTGACATATGTTCATGATGGAAGATGGGTTGGTCAGTTTGGGCAAGTAGAATGGAATTCATAATTATAGCCTGCTTTGTTATGGTACCATGGGAGCGACCTACAATGATGTGTGTCACAGCAAGAATGTGAGCCTAGGGGCAAACTTTTTGTATAAAAGGCCTGCCTGAGAAAGCTCAGGCAGGCTCCCTCTTTCAGCTGTAGAACTACGGTTGGACGACGAAGCCTCATAATTAATTATAATAAAGATGTCTTTTAATTTTACAGATTGCCTGTCAATTCCTTTGCTGCTTTATTATGCAAACTGCTGGATAGATCCCTGGTGGGGAGAGTGAGTCATTTTCTACTTTTCCTCAAATGGCGCCCAACGTGGGGCCTTATAATGGAGTGGTTATCTTCAGTAGTGTTTTTGTCAACGGATGGAAAAACTGCTGGGGAAGACAAGACAGAATTCTACCAAAAAGAGGTACTCTGGGCACAGGGTTTTCTGGGGGATTATCTGTCTCTGTGGCCCAGTATGTTTTTTTGATGTTTCTGACTTAAAACTCTCCTAAAGATGCCACTCCTGACTAAGGAACCCATTCTTTTTTTGCTGTAAGTATTTTTTAACAGACTGTTAGTGCAGTGGGGAATTGACAGTTATAATTTGGACAAATATTCGTGTATATGCAAATTGCAATTTGTATAGGCAGTTAATGAAGAGATATTTTCTCCATCTGCTTTAATTGAAGAATAAGTGGTTCGCTCCCACTCCTTTTTGGTTCTGAGTCCTCAGTTATTTATTGGTCGCAGAAATGTGACGCAGTCCTTCGTAAGATTCTCGGTTCAGTTCGGTTTTGTAAGATTATCTGGTTACGATAATCATTCGGTTCAGTTCAGTTCAGTTCGGGTATCGATACATTTGGTTCGTTTGGTAGGCCTTTGGTTGCTGTGGTTCAGATTATCGCCGGTTGCTTTAGTTGGATAATCTTCCTCAGTATTGGTTCCTTAGTATTATTTGAACACTGCAGTATTCAAAAACCGTGGGTCACGTACATTTGCGTGTATATCGTTGGAGATAGCCCCATGAAGTCTGAAACCCGACTAGTGAGCGCAGATGCCTGGTCGCGGTATTTTGTTTTGTATTAGTATTGACTAGGTTGCAACAAAGGATTCCCGGTTGGAGGATTCGCGTCTGATACCTCCGGTTGGAACTCCAATTTATGAGCTCTCTCTAAAGGTCTGTGAGGCTGTCCCTTTTGCAGCCTTCTGGAAATCTGTTGAAGAATTTAACAAAAAAAAAAACGAAAAAAAATAGGAACAAAAAAGTTTTTGTTGTAAATATGGTTTACAACTAATATTGGCAGGTTATTTTTGAGCACAGTCTGTAGGCTGTTCCTTGTTTCTGTCCTAAGTGTTGACCTATGGGTTAAAATGTGTGTTTAAATGTCTATGTTGTTTGTAGGTTTTGTTGTACATTGCGACGGCGCTATGTACAAGAACGGCGCTATGTACAAGAAATGGTTAGAGAGCGCTGTTTTGTGTGGCCTGAGTGTTTGACTCCCCTTCTGTTTTGTGTCTGGAATGAGCTCAATGTATGTATGTGTATGGGTCACGTCCAATAGATGTAAATAAGGCTCCAAAGAAAAAAAATGAAAAAAACGAAATTGCCTGTTCTTTAGACGCACGGTGTTAGATGTTCACAGCCAAGTCTTTTCAGCTGCAGTATATCTAATAAGAATGTTCATTCAGCCAGCACCTCTTTAGTTAAACACGGGTGGTGGAATTTTGCAAATAGTCCTTTTTACATAGATATGGCGCAGTAATCTCACGCAGTCCCAGTTAGGCAGCTGCGCCTAAGCTTGTGTGTTAATATGTATCTAAATAATAGGCTAGGGATATAGTGAGCGTTTTACATGTAGAACAGTCACAAATAGCAATAATTAGGCTTCATTAGGAGAAAAAAATTATTAATTATGAAAAATAATAATTAAAAACAAGTGCTACAAAAATCGTTTTTTAATATTTGTGAAGCTTAACACTCATACTATGACCCCCTAACATTAAAATGTTTGATTTAAGTTATGTTGTACCACGAAAATGACCAAACACTTCTGTGCGCAATTTCCCTTACCCTAGGCGCAAACAAGCTCATTTCTATAAGGTATAAATAATTATTTTCAAATGTATGACTCCTAAATTTGATATTAGACATTCTAGTAATACCCATTATAAAAAAAATTGTAGGATATTTATTTCTTAGTATCCAGAATGCAAAAGTCGATTTTCAGATAAATAGACTGTTTTGAATGGTTTCAGGGCCCCTTTTTAAAGCGTCACTTCAGTAAAATGCATACATTTAGGTCATAATATATGTTTGCAGTTTGTGCCTTCTTATGATTCAGCGAGTCAATGTGTCATAGAAATTGTTTTAAATATAGTGAAATATTGCAGGTTATGTGGAAGTGGTTAAACCTACTGGCTTTGTCAGCTTCAGTTACCACGAGCAGGGGACTGGCAGAACCTGTATAACGTGTTCCAGCAGTAGCGGCCGAGATGTTATCTTGTAAGGCTGTCTTGTTGACATTTGTGACCTTTTAATTAGGGCCTCGCCTGTGGAATGCAGCATGACATGGTTAAACATGCATTTGATGCTAACTTCAGCTGCCTCTTTATATTTAAATCCCTGCCCCAGCCACGGTCCTGACCTGAGGTCACTTGAATAGCCTGACTTGCTCCGATAAATTTAATTCCTGCTCATGTTCATAATTTAAAAGTGTCTTCTTAAAGCGTTACAAATTTGACATTAGCTGGGATGGGGTTTCTGTTTTTGAACTAAAATGAGCAGAGGATGCAGGGCACATGTACAGCAAATGATGATTGCATTTTAGCCAAAGAATAAATAATAGCTCCAGCATGTTCCCACAAAACGCTTGTTGTTCAGTAAATTATGTCATCAACACATTTATCTCAAATTAGAAATACGGCAGGGCTGACACAGCATTGCATCCCGCTAATAATAATAAAAGGAACACTATTTAATTTGAAAAACTGCAGCCTCATTTGTCAATACCCTGAAGGATTCTAGAGCCCACACGTGGTTTGCATAGCTCCCAGTTGCTTTCAAAATGCTGCACACAAGCGCTTTATATGAGATGTAGTTGATTGTATATGATTTAAATCTGTAACCTTCATTCATTGCAGGCTGGCTTGTTCTCATTTGCCGCATTCACATTACATCTGCGTTAAAAGCGCACATCTGAGATAATAAACAAATAGGAAAGGTATTCCTCATGCAAAATTATAGCACCTGCACTTCATGTCTTACAAATTAAGCACTGTGTAAAATGAGGGAACATGATTTAAAAAGGGCAAATGCAAAAGTGATTTCTTTAAAAAAAAATATCAAACATTCTGCTAAATGATCTGTAGAACTGGTATATGTGTGTCTCCATGCTAGGAACTAATTTTTTTTTTAGGTAAGTTTATTTGACAAAAAGAAAAACGAAGTGTTACATTAAGTTTTAGATAGGCAATAAGTAGAAGCCCTTCCCCAAAATTCTGCAACTTAAAGGCCTTAGGCCTGAGTGAGAATGGGCGTTTTTGCAAGGTGCATGGACAAAAAGTTACAGGTAAATAATGAAAAGTTTTTGTATGTCACATTGTGTCATGTTTGATAAAAAGGGTTATAATTGATGTTGTATTATGAGAAATGTGTGTGTTGTGTATCTTTTCTGCTTCTTCCAATAGATAATTCATGGATTAATTCACAAGACACGTGAGTTGGCTGGTTGAAGAGAAATGTTTTTTTTGCGTAATTTCTTTAAAAAAAAAAAATGTGTGTTTATGTTTCATTTATACATTTGGTCCACTGAAACGCGTTATTTGACACAGCGACATTATATTTTTTACAGCAGAGTATCAATTACCTGATGCCCTGCTGTCAAAAGTAGGGTATAGGATTTTAGACTTGACAATTGAGATTGGGCTGCAGGTTTATAGTATACAGTACATGTGCCATGGTATTATGCATGACCGCTTATTCATATATGCTGTTTGTTTGTCTGGGCTGTTTTTTTTTTCCTTGTGCTTGATATACAGCAAGTATATCTTATGGCTTGAGATGGCTTGATATGTATTTTTTTTTATCCCCTGTGCTGTGAAGGAACACATATGATGATATGTGTTATTTCACAATAAATTGGATGAATATTGTATTAAGATAAATTTCACAGATATGGACCTCATACTGTGAGCGAGTAAGGCAGCAGTTTTTCTAGTGCATGCCTAAATTTGGCTGTAATGATATTTTAAGAAAACTAAAATGATATACTGGATCAAAGTGTGCCATCCGTTGTTAGTCACTTAACTGCCCTTTTTCCTTAAGGACAGGCAGCTCTGCATTTATGTATCCTTGATTGGGCCTAAGGATGGAATTATAGATCCGTGACTAAAGGTGGCCTAATTTCGATATCGCATTTTTTGATCGCATTTTTTTGATTAGCCTATGGATTCATTTTTTTCTCTTTCCCTGAAGAGACAACTGAACATTAGTTGGAATTACCGTGTAGGGTATAGATTGTCAGCGGTAGAGTTAAATTTCTGTAACATTGGTCTTTCATGTATCCCCGTGCTCTTGGTGCTGCGTCACACGCCTTAGGCCACCCAGGCAAACTCTTGTCCTTCCTATAGATTTTTCTTTTTGCTTCTTACCTGACCAATGTTGCATCATGTTTATTTATTGAAGATTTTAGCTGTGTTCTACGTCCATTTTCCCTTCTCCATCTTCCTTTCACCAGTCAGCCCATTTATTATTATGGGTGTATTGTTCATGTTCACACTTCTAGACTGCAGTGATGTATTAGGAACCCCCCTTATGCTACATACTATCCCCTTTTGTGTGACCAGACTGGTTTTCAAGAATTTTCTTTAGGCCTACTTCAAATGTCTTTTCAGACTGACTGTCAGGATAGTGATAGCCTGGTTAATTGACCCAATACAAGTTTTCCATCTCAATAGGAGATATCTCAAGTTTACATTCTTTTTAGTACGACATATTTTTAATGTCTATTTTTAATTTTTCAGTTCTCTTCTGTTTCTGCTGTTTCAATTTTTTTAATTAGATGTGTTCTAATCATGCAAATACCAGGACTTTCTAGTGTTTGTTCTTTGTCTTCACATTTGATCATTAGCCTTTGTGTTGCATAGTGCACTTAATGCACATTTTTAAGGGACTTTTCTTCATGTCCTTGATAATCTGAATCATGTTATTTTTCTATTCGAGATGTTCTAGATAAGGAGTTTAGGAACACCTAGGCTTCATCATTAAGGAGAATATGTATTTACCCCATTAAATAATGTATCCCATTAGATAATGCCACTGTGTGAGGGCATCCATTTAGGTTCCCATGACGTATTGCCACTCCCTTGCAGAATTACAGGCCACTTGCTTGCAGTCCTCTTGCCAAAAAAGCCAACCCATGAACTGTTTTTATATCTGACTTGAAGGAAACTAACAATTGTGTTACACTTCCTATATCACTAGGTTCTGCGGGAATCTTCCAGAGTCAAAAAGGAAGAATGTTACCCTGCAGACCGGTGATCAAGAAAAAGTCTGGTCCCCATCAGTAAACATGGCAGACGACTACAGACTTCTTGGCCTTGCAATTCCTGACAGCAATCAGCAGCGTGACAGCAATCAGCAGCGTGAACAGCAATCAGCAGCATGGGCAGCGGTCATCAGCATGGACAGCGATCATCAGCGTGCCTTCAGTGGTACCTCCTAAGCAAGCCATTTGTTTCATCAGAAGGCGTTGTAAAAAGAAAAAAAAAAAGGAGCTGATTTTCTGTTTTTGCCTCAGAAGTTCAGTGCAAAGATGCGGAGGATCCCTGCTTCTGATGGCAGAACTGTCATCTACTTTGTTCAACTTGTTCAAACTGTCATGTGCTTGAACCTCTGACAGCGCGCGGTCCCCTGACCCCCCTTGGCCTGAGTTTTTGGCCTTTCCCCACACACACCTCTTTTTCTTTGGTCCAGCGGAAAGGCAGTGCACCTGAGAATATGAGTTTGGAAAAAGGCACTACATTCTGGTGCCCGTGAGAGAGCAGCTTGAGCGTCCTCTGACACTAAATAATGAGTGTTGGAGTCTGAAAGTGCTGCTGATCTTGCTGGCTTGTTTTTCAGTAGTGCTTGGATCTGCATGAAATGCTTTGTGCCCTTGATCAATGAAGGGCGCATCATCTGTAGTATCTGCCACGAGGAAGAGACACTGGTGCACTGCCTTGAGACATTGAGACTTTGTAATTGAGCTATGAGTGTTTGCCAAGAGGGCACTCCAACGGATACTGAGTCATGAAGAGCCTGAATGGAGAGGCCCAATGCGAAGAAGACACTGGAAGCGGATTTGATGGACAATAGAAGCCTACCAGTAGAGGCTTTGACGGACTCTGGGTATTTTCTGTGAGCTTGTCTAGAATTGGAGTTTGGAAACTAATTTTTGCAGCTTTGCTAGCATTATTTTAAAGTACTATTCCCTTGAGTTGAAGCAGAATAACGTCCCTTTTCTGTGAAAGAGTACCCCCTTTTCACCTCAGAGCATTAATGAGAGTCACCACTGTTTCACTTGAACATATGATGAATTACAGAAATGCATAAGAATACCTAAAATGTACTAGATAATTTTAGGATTTACGTTTGCTTAGGGTTGTGGAAAATTATGATTCATTTGTAATAGCGGTCACTGCTTTGTTTATATGGTCCTAATGACGTGTTTTCTAGTGTGTTTTAAACATGGCGTTGTCTTTTATGGGTAGGATTGTTTTTTTTTTTTCTCTGCCCAATTCACATCTGCACCCACCTCCCACACCTATGTCTTTCTTCTACTTCTTTGCATCTTTCCAGATGTTTCCCGAACACGGATAGTTAGGAGATCAGAGTTTACTGATAATTCCTTTTGTATCGTTTTCATCAACACCAGTTAGTAGTTGGACATCACTTATTGTTGGGTATGTGGCCTTGTACCACATACTACAGATAGAGGCACTCCCTATTTTTGTCCTGCCATATATGGCCTTTGTTCTACTGCGTGTGTAGGGAGACCTGTCCCGAGAAAGATGCTAGGTAATAGGATTATGCTTCAGTAACATCTTGAGGATTTTTATAAAATATAGATCTGGACCCAGACTAGCGTGAGTATAGGTTATTGCCTATGTAAGGGCAAAAGGGGCGTCTGAGGTTCTTTGAAATCTGAACCTGTGTTTAAAATATCATTATTCTGCTATGATTTTGATATCAGAGAAACGAAAATGGCAAGTTTTATATGTGTATGTATTTTCATCACAATACAATGATGCATGCAGGAGTTATTGGCAAATTCATTCTGAGCCCACAGGCACCCATGTTGTGAACAGCGTCCATTTTAGGTGTTGCCCTTTACATAGGCATATACATGAGCCAATGATTCTGGTAGAGCAAGTATGAAAGGACACGTACCCCTTAGCTTGAGTTCTTCCTGATTCCCATTTGACCTGAACAGGCTGAATCTGCCTACGTGATGTTGGCCTCACCAAACCAGTCCATGCCCTCTAGTCAATCTATATTAAAGATCTGAGCAACTTGTTGTGTACATTGGCCTGAGCAAGATAAGAAGGCCGAATACAGTAGCCATGCCTGTTTATGGTCCATAAGCACCCCTTATCCTACATTTCTGTCTTCCACACCTGGCTCTGTTTCTCTGCTTCTGGGCTTTTACAATGGGGAGGTGACTGTTTATATGATGGGGAGGAAACCAGTTCTATTGTGAGCTTCTCCGGCCTGCACAGGAAAATATGTGAAGTTTGACATATGTTCATGATGGAAGATGGGTTGGTCAGTTTGGGCAAGTAGAATGGAATTCATAATTATAGCCTGCTTTGTTATGGTACCATGGGAGCGACCTACAATGATGTGTGTCACAGCAAGAATGTGAGCCTAGGGGCAAACTTTTTGTATAAAAGGCCTGCCTGAGAAAGCTCAGGCAGGCTCCCTCTTTCAGCTGTAGAACTACGGTTGGACGACGAAGCCTCATAATTAATTATAATAAAGATGTCTTTTAATTTTACAGATTGCCTGTCAATTCCTTTGCTGCTTTATTATGCAAACTGCTGGATAGATCCCTGGTGGGGAGAGTGAGTCATTTTCTACTTTTCCTCAGAGAGACACAATCATGATCCACTGCCTGACAACAGGATAGCTGATGATGCATAACAGTTCATTAGCCAACCCTGCCACCCAAATCAAGACCTGGTCATGTTTGATTCGCTTTGACTCTGTGCCACATTAGAAAAGTCCTGGGCGAACTGCCATGTAATGCCATCCTGGGACCTGAAACAAGTCTTCCATCACCTCACACTGCCATCACCGCTTTGTACATCCAAAGTCACATTGTGTGGCAAACCATCAATACTATGTACAAAGAACATGCAACAGATGTTGAGAATATGCACACACGCACTGCCCAGTGTGAGTATGCAGAAGCCCAAAATATAGCACATGTACATTGTGCACCTGTAGCTAACACAAGATAATTAGAAAGTGTACCATGGACAAAGGCCACTGAGGCTGACTTGTGCATAAAACACTTGTTGAGACTCAAGAACAGTGCCACAATATGAAGAAGGGCAGACATAGTGCACATGTGGTGCTACATGTAAGGTACGAACAGGTGTCACATACCCCCCTACAACATGATGATGTGCAAAGGAAGATGCAATCTGAGACACTGCACCATAGGAGTACATGTCAAAAACAAGCATTAGCCAAAGCAAACCTCTACTGTGGAGTAGGGCAAGGCATGTAAAGAAGCAGCTGCTGACAGAGGGACAATCGAATTCCAATGCATGAACTGCCTGTCTGACCACACCACTCAAACTATGGGAGTGTGACCATGCCTTAGAGCTCTTCAGGTACCATTTCACACACACATGACTACAAACAGACATGTACCTACCCCCTTCGTGCTGCTGTCCCTCCTGCAACTGCCTATGGAGGTCTGGGAACACCACTTTCAGGACCCGGAGCATGTTGGGGGTGAGTTGGCGGCTGCCGCCATGCCGGCGTGGAGCTTCCAGCTTCAGCTGGACTCGGGCGATGCGGCGGCTCCAGCACCGGATGTCCTGCCACCTCTTCTTTATGTTTCGAAGCCTCCTGCGAGGCCCCCCCTCTCTCCGGACAGCCCTGGCGATGTCCACCCAGATTTCACCCTTCTCATAGGCAGATACCTGTCACAAATGTAAAGTTACAGAACATCAGTATATCTGGTGCATGTTCCCAAGACACCCATATGTGCACAAAATACATGAGGACTACAGGGCAACGTATGGCACACACATTAGCATCATTGTCCAGGAGTATGTGGCCTTTGTGCTAACACAACTGCTTTGCATGACATTGAAAATCTACAGATGACATGAGGGCTGTAAAACACTCTTTGAGCATGACACTCACTGAACAATATATGCTATATCTGGGTGCAATGCAGCACGTGACATGCTGTCACACACCACACTACAACAAATAACTCTCTTCTAACAACACTGTGCACCCTGGCACTCACTCACAACAACATTGCATCTATCCACTATTACTACACAGTGGCTATGATGTCACACACACAACAGGTGCACACTCCAAGGTATTGCACACATCACTCACCTGATCCTCTGGTCTCCCATACAGCTTGCTGAAGTTTGGCAGGAGGGCATCCAGCAGGGCCTTGTTCTCACCATCAGTGAATGCAGGTGCCCTCTCCATGTTCAGCTGATCAGGGTCCAGAGGATTCAGAGACAGCAGCTGTGGTTAGCACACCAATGTTGTGCAGGCAAGTGCCCTCCCACAGCCACATGCTGCCTTATATCTGTGCTGCAGAGGGTCTGTGAGTCCAAGGAGTAGTGTGTGATAGGCCACCATAATTTGCATCCTATGTTCCATCCAATCACATCACACCTAAGCCCATTACACACATATGCATGGTTTGAAAATAGAGCCAGAGCTGAACAACAACTTTCGCAACATTGTATACTTTTTGCTAACTGATTCTTCCAGGACACCTGTAGGAGTTTAAAAAAACTCTGTATCCATGACAACCTGGTTGCATTTTGAACAGTACACTGTTCCCCTAGTTGTTCCCTATGCATTTTTTCAAATTCACACACAAGTACGGTGACATTGCCATTGCCAATGCTACACATTGAATGGTGTAACGATGCGTACACACGCACGTACCATTGGGGTACGCTTAGCTCGCGTAGAGCCTAAATGCGATAGGGAAACGATGCGTACACACGCACGTACCATTGGGGTACGCTTAGCTCGCGTAGAGCCTAAATGCGATAGGGAAACGATGCGTACACACGCACGTACCATTGGGGTACGCTTAGCTCGCGTAGAGCCTAAATGCGATAGGGAAATGATGCGTACACACGCACGTACCATTGGGGTACGCTTAGCTCGCGTAGAGCCTAAATGCGATAGGGAAACGATGCGTACACACGCACGTACCATTGGGGTACGCTTAGCTCGCGTAGAGCCTAAATGCGATAGGGAAACGAAGCGTACACACGCACGTACCATTGGGGTACGCTTAGCTCGCGTAGAGCCTAAATGCGATAGGGAAAGGATGCGTACACACGCACATACCATTGGGGTACGCTTAGCTCGCGTAGAGCCTAAATGCGATAGGGAAACGATGCGTACACACGCACGTACCATTGGGGTACGCTTAGCTCGCGTAGAGCCTAAATGCGATAGGGAAACGATGCGTACACACGCACGTACCATTGGGGTACATTGCGTCAGACATGGTCAAGTGAACGATTGTGTAGGCTGCGTCCCTGTCCACCTTCATGTCACCATTGGGAGAGTCACACCAGGAAATCACACAGCAGGGATGTAGTCTACACTCATGTCAACCATGTGGATGCATACATCAGCATGGCACACATACATCAGTATGTGCCAGGTTTGGCAGACATTGAAGAAGCACAGGGATTGTGACCCTGTGCCTCAGTTGATGTGTGAATAGCTTGCACAACATGTCATCAATCATGATGCACATGTGCATCACATGGATTCAACAATTTCAACACGATTAACGTCTGCAACATGTAGCGAGGCACATGAACACTCAAATGTGCCACAATTCAGTACAGGGAACTGGCACATGATGACAGGAACATGCCCACTGTCACAGAGGTATTTACAACAAGGGGTGGTGATGGACAGAGTCTCTGAATTAAGCAGAATACTCTCACCCAGTCAAGAGATCAGGGCTAGATCCAACACCGTTTTTTAGCTCATTGCACCATCCCAGTTTCAGAACCTGGCTGTATGCAAATTAGTCTGTCCCTGGCCCAGTGCATCATGGGAACAGGGCAGACCAGACTACAAAAGCCAATTCTTACACTGGAAAGGAAACAAGCTTCCGGGGACCGGTTTCTGGCATTTCAGCCGTCTTCAGCCCGGCTTGCTTGAATCCTGATGGTGCAATGAGCAAGGGACTCACATCTGAGTATACCCTTCCACGCTTAGGGTGGACAAAAATATTTACAACAAGGGGTGGTGATGGACAGAGTCTCTGAATTAAGCAGAATACTCTCACCCAGTCAAGAGATCAGGGCTAGATCCAACACCGTTTTTTAGCTCATTGCACCATCCCAGTTTCAGAACCTGGCTGTATGCAAATTAGTCTGTCCCTGGCCCAGTGCATCATGGGAACAGGGCAGACCAGACTACAAAAGCCAATTCTTACACTGGAAAGAAAACAAGCTTCCGGGGACCGGTTTCTGGCATTTCAGCCGTCTTCGGCCCGGCTTGCTTGAATCCTGATGGTGCAATGAGCAAGGGACTCACATCTGAGTATACCCTTCCACGCTTAGGGTGGACAAAAATATTTACAACAAGGGGTGGTGATGGACAGAGTCTCTGAATTAAGCAGAATACTCTCACCCAGTCAAGAGATCAGGGCTAGATCCAACACCGTTTTTTAGCTCATTGCACCATCCCAGTTTCAGAACCTGGCTGTATGCAAATTAGTCTGTCCCTGGCCCAGTGCATCATGGGAACAGGGCAGACCAGACTACAAAAGCCAATTCTTACACTGGGAAGGAAACAAGCTTCCGGGGACCGGTTTCTGGCATTTCAGCCGTCTTCGGCCCGGCTTGCTTGAATCCAGATGGTGCAATGAGCAAGGGACTCACATCTGAGTATACCCTTCCACGCTTAGGGTGGACAAAAATATTTACAACAAGGGGTGGTGATGGACAGAGTCTCTGAATTAAGCAGAATACTCTCACCCAGTCAAGAGATCAGGGCTAGATCCAACACCGTTTTTTAGCTCATTGCACCATCCCAGTTTCAGAACCTGGCTGTATGCAAATTAGTCTGTCCCTGGCCCAGTGCATCATGGGAACAGGGCAGACCAGACTACAAAAGCCAATTCTTACACTGGGAAGGAAACAAGCTTCCGGGGACCGGTTTCTTGCATTTCAGCCGTCTTCGGCCCGGCTTGCTTGAATCCTGATGGTGCAATGAGCAAGGGACTCACATCTGAGTATACCCTTCCACGCTTAGGGTGGACAAAAATATTTACAACAAGGGGTGGTGATGGACAGAGTCTCTGAATTAAGCAGAATACTCTCACCCAGTCAAGAGATCAGGGCTAGATCCAACACAGTTTTTTAGCTCATTGCACCATCCCAGTTTCAGTCACAGAGGTGTCATAGCCGCACAGCATGACCCTGTGTGACCACGTCATGTGTGTGCCATGTGCTACATTGTGCATGCTGTTAGCATATGCCATGAACAGGTCAGTAAAGTATTACTCACCTCAGAATATCCCCACATGTCATCCTGGACATGGCAATTTCCGTAATACCGTACACTTGTGTGTTGGTGTGTAAATCCTCTGGCTCTGCAAGTATCCTTGGCGTTGTGTGTGCCCTGATGACGTTATCTGAGTAGTCATAAGTCACCTCTGCGTGCACACGTCAGGTCCTCTGTTTGTTTCTCAACACCAACGCAGGTCCGGTCTAAGTTAAAGCTTACACATTTTGTACCCTAAATCATTGTCTTAACACTTCTGAGCATTTACCTTTTATTGTCATACTCAAGGCCGTGCCAATAGGGATGTCACTTACAAAGCCTGTGAGGAATGAAAACGCCTCATGTTGGTGAGTGACCCTCACCGTCTGTGTCTCCACGGTTTTCACGTCAGGCACAACAACAAGAGCTGCTCCAATTGCGGGGACCTGACATATGAATCCAGGTGTGATATGTCCCACAAGCCACTCAGACTCCAGCAGTTGGCACAGCACCACAATAGCTCATGGTTGGGATGTAGGACCAGTGCATGTGTGTGGGTGTGGAGACATGTGAGCCCCTTATTAGTACATCATTCCCCAGGCCAAACTCGTCAGGTAAACAAAAGAAGTCAGAGATGTGTAATTGCATTAACAAATAACCACGATGCAAGTGCAATGCTGAATGGGATTAGGGTGACAGCGACCACACGGCTCCATCAGAATTGCAGCCATCGTAGCCAGCACCACGACCTACGGTCCCAGCCCTGCATGTGACACAGGAGGAGTAAGTGCACTTCCTCATGTCCATGATGTCCCTCACCCCGCCCACTGACTCCGCGTCAGCTTCTGGCCCACCGTACCCGTCTGGGGGCAGTTGCGCCTCTGTTGATATGCCCCTGACGCCATCACTCGCTGAGTGACGGACGCAGGCGGTGCATACGTCCCAGAACCGCTGTGACAGACATGATCGGAATGTTCATCCTGGTCCCCGCTGGTTCAACTCACAACCTCACTGCCAGATCTCCCCCAGGTGTCAGCCGTGGCGCCATTCTGGGGTTGTGCTGGCCCCGATACCACACACTGTACGGCTCCGCTGTGGTAACTGTGTGGCAGAACATCGCTCTTAATGCTGCATGGGAATGTAAACATCAATGAGCTGGCCACACCTCATTACAATAGGCGCTAATGAGTATTGGGAGGGTAATGAAGACCCACTGGCACGTGAGTGTCAGTCCCAAGACCACAGGACAGGTGGACTGGGGGATGCGAGTGTTGTGGACACCTAGCCAGACACAGGTGATGTCTCAACTCAAAATATGTATTTGGATGATTGGGCAACGTTCAGTGTAGTGGCCGCTCCTTTCGAGTGTTAGCAGCCAACCAATGGAACACTCTTCCTACCGAAATTAGGCTTGCCAAGACTGAAACTATTTTTAGGAAGCTTTTAAAAACACATCTGTTCACCCAGTAGGCCTGTCACTGCCCCTTCTGCTACTCTCTCCACAGCGCGGGGATACGCCGGGATGGCATCGCCAAGCGCTTTACAAGCCCCTTTATTATTATTATTATTATTATGTGGGCGGTTGGAACCATGGCCCTTCATATCCCTGTTGCTGCGGTGAGGACCAACTTGTCACTCAGGTCCTTCAACTACACTAACGCTACGCTGAGCCTCTGCAGGCCTATCTTGATGAAAGTACTGTATGTATATTGGCAAGCATGTACAGCCACGCAGCATGTTTGTCTGTACATAGGCACGTTGTCAGACCCCCACTGCCCTACCCGGACTGACCATGTTCCCTGTCCTACCACCCCATCCCAGGAAGCATCTGCATGCAGGCCTCAAAACCACAGAACACATTCCTGTTAGCTACGCTGTAGAGGGTATCCAAGAGGTACAGGCACTACGCAAAGATGTCATCATCCTCCCTGACTCTGGGAGTGATGTTTAGCTACTTGACATGCATCTTTGCCTGCTACCCACACTCTCTGTGGGATACGTTTGTGTAACAGCTGCCAGTGTATGCGTTGTAGGTACGGCCAAAACGTGGCCACGCCCTTGTCGGATGCCAATCTACAACACTGGTTTTGTTCCGGTGTGGCCTGGATAGCCACCACTCACTGGTCAGAGCGATGGCACCCAGGGAGGCTAATTAGTCCTAAGCTATGTATGTATTGAAATGTGACACTTTGCTACTGCCTACTGTTCCTTACAGATATTGGTTTACAAAAGGTAAGTAACTAGTCCTTGAAAGTACTGTGCATCTGCTGTAGGAGCATCTATGTTGTGTCCTTGCTGTGATGGCAGGGTGACTAATGTACACACACCATGCCACGTGTGTTAATGACCCGTTCACATGTGTGATGGCATCACAGACCATCAGTGACAAATGTAATTATCATGCTGTATGATGATGGTCATGTAATTGTCACTGAAAGTACACACCGCAACATGACTAAGGCTGAACAGTGCAAATGATTGCACATGTGGTGTGTGTGTGTATTGCAGTCAGCCGTCTGGATGTGCAGACAACCTCCTACTGACATTGACATGACGTGTCTCACTGACATGATACATTGTCATGGTCACTAAGACCTTTACATCTGATCGTTTGTATGCATGTCACATCCATTCCACACACTACAGGTATTTTCCTTCGCCACGGAGGAGTGTGTGGGAGCTGGCATCAGTGTGTATCCCACGCCACACTCCAAATTGTCTACATTATTTGAAGCAGTGTTGCTTGTGCCATGTACATTGTTATAGTCTTAGTCAGACAGTTGTAGACATTTCCTTAAAATTGTGTCTTGCAGGGCACCCCCTCTGGAAAGGCCGTTGCCTGACTTGGAAGCCATGAGGGAGTGCAACTGCATCCGTCGATATCGGTTCGGCAGACAGTTGATCAAGGACCTGACGGGCAGGCTTGAGGCTCACCTACAACCACGCCACAGGTATCCAAGTGCACTGACACCCAAGGTAAAGGTGATGGCAGCCCTCCATTTCTTTGCCACAGGTACCTTCCAATTTACCATAGCTGATGTGGGAGGGATGTCTCAGACCATGTTTAGCCGGGTATTGGGTGATGTTTTGGGAGCAATGTTGCTCCACCTTGATGAATTCATTACATTCCCTACTCCAGAAGAGTTGACAGATGTCAAGGGGGAATTCTATGCCCTGGGCCGTATGCCACATGTAATTGGTGCAATTGATGGTACACATGTTACTCTTGTCCCACCACAGGCTCAGGAGCAAGCGTATCGCAACAGGAAACACTACCACTCGATAAATGCCCTGGTGGTGTGTCTTGCCAACATGATTATCTCACATGTTTGTGCACGTTATCCAGGATCGTGCCACGATGCTTTCATCATGAGGCGTAGCAGGGTACCACAGATGATGCTGCAGCGGCACAACCACCGGGCATGTCTAGTTGGTGAGTATACACTGTGAGCTCTGTATGTCAGTATGTCACAACTTCATGATCTGCATCATATGATTCACTCTTGTACATGATGTCAAATTGCAGGTGACGCTGGATATCCAAACATGCCGTGGCTAATGACTCCGCTATGCAACCCCAGGACAGCTGCAGACCAGCGTTACAACAATGCTCATGTGAAGACCAGGCAGGTGATCGAACGGACCTTTGGACTCCCGAAGAGCCGGTTCAGGTGCCTGGACAAGACAGGCGGAGCCCTCCAATACAGCCCACGCAAGGTGTGTGACATCTTCACCGTGTGCTGCATGCTACACAACATGGCAGTGGAGAAGGCTGTGCCACTCTACCTGGATCCCGATGAGCTGGAACATCCGCCCGTTGAGGATGAAGGCCTTGGCCAGGATGCCAGTGACGAGGAGGGTGAAGATGATATCAGCGGTCACCTCATCCGCAACTTCTTTTCATGATGGTGAGTACTTTCATCTTTTAAGTAAAAGATGGACTATAGAGTTGCATGGGTAGCATGCTGTGTATGCAACAGACTGTAAGCAAGATCACTTGGATGTGTGTTGTGCTGTGTCACATGTTCAGTTGTAATGCTACACACATACGTGCTATGTGTGCACTTGTAATGTACAGGTGTCATACTACATCTGGCTATTCAACAGACATTGACAAAATGACATTATACCGAACTTGACCCCTTGTGTGCCACTCTCATCCACAGCTCGCCCTGCCTGTTGTCCGTTGGGGTACATCGTGGTCATCCTGCTACTGCTCATTATGATTGCAACGTCTGCCACATCAACGGAGCCTGCTTGAACATGTGGAGAAGTCAATTTGGGTAAGGACTCATATGAGGCTGTTTAGCGTTGGTATGTGTAGAAACGTGTGGTACATGTTCATGTGCATGTGGTGTCATCTTGCATACATGCTACTCCATTATGTACCTTATGACATGTATGGCCACTCCCATGACAGGATAGTCACCCCTTCTATCATCTGTTGTACTTTGATACTCTGGTGAATGCATCAATGTGTGTAGACATTGCCACAGCAACATTGCACATACCATGGCATGACATTGTGTCAGAGGTCACAACCACGGACTCTGTGGGGGATTGCAGCCTCACTGTGTGCATTAGAATGTGACTGGATCCTCACCTCCAGCTTGTGGGCCAGTCCAGTGTGATTACCATGAAACCATGTGGTGTCTGTGTTGCCCAGTGTATGTTCCACATCTTAAGACAACTGTCCTGTGAATCAGTTAACATGGATGCATTGCCCCTTGCAGCAGTATATCATGTCACTGTCATGTCGGTACCTCAGTGCAGGTTGAGAATACTGCTACGCCAGCCTTCACAGTGAGTAGCAGTGATGTTTAGATGCACATGATGCCATGTATGTTTAGCATGACAAAGTAAAAAGTGTGAAAGATGCATATGTGAATTTCTGTGTAGCACCAGTGGAGTGCGGTCATTCACATGAATCTCTGGTTGCCGGCACCATTACTGTGCTATGGTAGGGTCTGATTATGTAGCTTGGATGGACATCACTTGCACTTAATATTTATTGTACATGCATATCATGTTTAGCATTGTGATGCATACTTGACACACCAAAAGACTGGCTACAGAGTGCCTTCATTGCATGTCGATCATTAGCTTCCTCATCATATGTGATACTAACAGCTGTAGTGGATTTGCTCTAGTTAGCCTACAGGGCCCTTATGGCTAACCAATATCACATACAGACTTTAGAGTTAGCGGTAGTTGGATTTCCATATGTTTCCATTTGTTACTGAGGTCCACCTCATCTGTGCCTGGGAATGTGTTTATACTACATAGATCTTTTTGCATGGGTGCTCACTTGTGAGCGTTACACATGACTCTAATGGATGAAACACTGTCCCAGTTTTTATGTGTCTGTGTCACAGCATCGTATCAGATGTGATGGCATGATTAATCATCATTATTTATCACCAGACAGTACACTTCACAGGTGTGACTGGTACAGTGTAGCTAATGAGGTTTTTGAAGTGTCTGTGACATGAGAATGTTGTCCTAATGCTTATTTGCCTCTGTTTCAGGTCTCCCACCCAGCAGTTCCCATCCTCTCCTTCCCTCGACTGTTCACCCTTTTGTGTCTGTTGTTTGTACTCAGACCAATGGGCTATTTGGAGGTGGAACCCTTAGAGCATCACACCAGTCTGATGAAGAAAGCTACGGCCAGTCGTTGACAGCCTTGTAGGTATTCGTAAAGCGGCATTACAGGTGACATCATGATTAGTGTAAATTGGACTTATTGACAATGCACATGTATGATTGTGAAAGCTCCATGGGCTCACAATGTAGATTATCATGTTGTGCATGACGTCTGACTCCTACAGAATATAGTGCCTGCTTGTGGCTCAACACACATGTTCGTCTAATGTGCACATATACTATTTTGAACGTAGTTACCTCATGCTTGTTAGGTGTGTAACTGTATATTGACCACACGCATGGGGTGGGTGAAGGCTAGAATACTATGTTGTGTGTGAGGTAGATGTCTTTGTTGGTGCAGTTTGGATTTGAACACACTAGCTCTTGTATACACCTGCTGACGCTGTGTGTCTTGTGCCCCACTTGACCGTAAGGGCCCTGATCCAGTGACTGTGATGTGTGGTGATTACTGTGCCATTTTGTTGTCAGTGATCCTGAGTGAGGCAGACACTCCTGCCTTCACATCCACATGTCAATTTGTGCATTGCGGGTGCCCTTGTGTTTGTTTAGCAATTAGTCACACCCCTCCTGCCGTCATGTCTTCACTCATTGCTGCAGCTGCATACACAGCCAAAATGCAGCGCACACTATCCAGGAACACAGACACCTACAGGATGACCCTCCTTCCATCCATTAATTTAGCATGCTCCTGCCACCCTACACACAGACAACACCAGACATTCACCCTTGTGCTATAAAAATGCTTTGTACTCAGCCATAGCTGCTGCTATGCGTGTGTGTGCAACACATACTGGCACGACTATGCAGATTCACATGACATTGGGTCTACGTACCACCAGGTCATGTGGCGTGTCCAACACACACACACCTTACATAGGCACAATATTGTACAGTGTTAGCTTGTCAACACCACTAGATCAGAAAACTGTTAGCTTATAGTCACGTGCCAGAACACAACATGCTCACACCATTTCAACATTGCTGTCACAGTCAGTCAAGTTGGCACATGGGACACACACCATGACCCTGTCTCTTGGGTGTGGTGTGATTTGGCCGTTCCGGGGTAGGTATTTGTCTGATGTGCGTCGTTGTTCTGTATGCGTTGCTCCCATTACAGTAGTTTAGTACTTGTAGCTCCATAGGGGTAGGTCACCTAATCAGGTGTGCTTGTCTAGAGTGCTCCAGCCCATTGCCCACAGTCTGTCCTGCCACCGTTATCCTGTGCGGCATTAATCACATACACAGTAATGCATCATGCTGATGGTAGCTCACATACCTGAGGACACAGTTGTAGGTACTCCCTACATGGACTACTACTTTTGTGACACTGACATGTACTCCTCAAAGTGACTCTCCTGGGCCTGCCTGTGCTAGCAGTATTGGGATTCAATCCCCCCTCCAGCATTGACTGTCCCACACAGGTGTGTCTTACCATCCATGTATGTAGTTTGTGGAAATTTCTGACCAATGTGAGTCCTCACTCAGATTCTGATCCAAGTGTGTGGATGACTGCTGTTTGTTGTATACCTTGCATTTATGACATTTGCAGACACATATACATGTATGCTGTTTCAAAGATTACTCACCAAATGCGTATGATGTTTACATTATTTATTGGGTGCTCTAGTGCATGAAACGTGAATAGGTGCTGTACAGAAAGGGGGGGGATCCAAAATTCACAGCTGGAGATGAGATGCCTTACTGTTTCAGTCAACAGAGTCCAGCCCACAGTGCCTGACATCATTGGGCAGACTGGGACCAGCAAGTCCATGTGGGAGAGTCTCATAGGGGATGCTGTTGCACCCAGGGGCTATATGCCAGGTCCAGTGTCCTGGGAGAAGTCCATGGGCCACAGGCCCTCAACGTCTTCGCCGTGGATGACCCACCTTCCTTGGGGGAGCCTCATGTGCATGCATGGACGGTGCATGGGACGCTACGTCAGAGGGTTCCTCCTCCTCCTCCCTCTCCTCCCTCCCTGTGGCTGGTCTTGCACTTTGCCGTGATGTTGCTGGCCTTGTGACACAGGGAGGGGGCTGCATGTTGGCAGCCATCTGACGTAGCACATTGACAATGTCCCTATGCACCATCAAGAGCTGAGCCTGGTGTGCCTCCACCCGTCCATAATGCCTGGCTATTTGCTCTGCCTGCTGTTCTCTGAGCTGGTTGAGGGTCTCCGCAAGCTGGCTTACCTCACTGGTGTCCCGCCGGTATGCCTCAAGGATGTTACCGAGTTCAGCCATACCGGTCCCTGCAGCTAACTGCCCAGATTCTCGCCTCCGCCTTGCGCCACTCCCACCACCCTGACCCACATGAGCACGGCCTGCGCTTGTGGGCACATCCGATTGACGGGCCCCCCGAGTGCTGGGAGGGTGGAGGTTGTCACCAACCTCAGGGGCGCCCGACAAAGGGTGTCCCTCATTTTCAGACTGGCTCTCTTGTGAATAATGGGCAGGGCTCTGACCTGTCTGCTGGAATGTGGTGGGAATAGGTCCGGTGGTTGGCAGAGATGTAGCTGGTACAGTTGCTGCAGGGGTTTGGGATCCAAAGGAGCCAGGTTGGTTGGGGTCATCCACAGTGCGTTGAGGGACGGCGCTGCCGGTGGGGTCTGGGTCCTGCTGAGCCTGGGACTGGGATCCTTGGCCCCCCTGGCTGGGGGGGAGATCCGCACGTTGCCCTGTGTGTGGGAGAGACAGACACTGTTAAGGCAATATCAAGTGACATGTAGTTTGGTTATCCATTATCAGCATCACTGTTCCACAAGCTATACATTGTTGACATTGTACAGTTGTGTATTTAGTTGTAGAAAAAACAATTGTACGATGGGGTATATACATTCTTCCAATCTCTTGACAATGACTGACACAGCCATTGCTGTGTCTTGTGTTGCCGGCACCACACGTGTAAAGCATTTGTAAGTTTTACGCAACATCCTGGATACGGTGAAAATTCTTATGTGTGCGTCAAGCATGCACAGAGTGCAATACAACGCCTGTCCCCCGGGGATGAGTTTCTGTAAGGGGTGTATACAACAGGCCATGCTATTACTTTGTTAGAGAATTGCAAGCGTCCATTGTTCATGATTTGGCTGTCCCCTCATGTGGCATGCTGCCATAATGGTGGATTTGTGTTGGTGCACAGGATGTGTGACCTTGTCCTGATGTTTGTGTTTGCAATGAGCACAGGAGGGACTTGTGCTGCCTACACCTGTGCCCATTGTGTACTATAGAGCTTTCTGAGATGTGTGTCCTGACACAGTACAGTGTTGACAGCAAATGGTGGGTGTCTTACAGGCACATAGCAGATGTTTGCTGGTACTTGTGAGACATCCCTTAACATTCAGCTCTATGGAGTTTGTGAGGCCTGTGCAGTGCTTGTGTGCAACTGTGTGTGTGCCCCAGGGATGTGCGTTGAGGTGACCGAGGGACAAACACTGACTGATGGAGACAGAGGGAGACAGAGGGAGAGGGAGACAGAGACAGAGGGAGACAGAGGGAGAGGGAGACAGAGGGAGAGGGAGACAGAGGGAGAGGGAGACAGACACAGAGGGAGACAGAGGGAGAGGGAGACAGAGGGAGAGGGCGACAGAGGGAGAGGGCGACAGAGGGAGAGGGAGACAGACACAGAGGGCGACAGAGGGAGAGGGCGACAGAGGGAGAGGGAGACAGACACAGAGCGCGACAGAGGGAGAGGGAGACAGAGGGAGACAGAGGGAGAGGGCGACAGAGGGAGAGGGCAACCGAGGGAGAGGGCGACAGAGACAGAGGGAGACAGAGACAGAGGGCGAGACAGGGATGGAGACAGGTAGATTGTGCTTGCTCTCTTGCTACACTGCCTTACTTTGTCACAAAATGATGCATCTCTGTAAGGTGTGTCAGCAAATATTAAATATTTAGAAGCTGTGGTGTTGTATCTTGTGTGATATTTACCTATCCCTGTGCATTGGTCATTATGCTTGTGTGTGTCCCTGGGACATATGGCATGAGAGCAGCCTCTTACCCTACACATTGCACCCTATGTGCCTCCCCCTTGCAACTACCACCATTTGGTTGTGTACTGCTTGGAGTCATGGCCACCCACCCCATGCTGCTGGGCACTGTTGTTAGTCTACCCATGTAACTTGTGTTTTTTGTACACTCACCAGACTCAATGGCTCCTTCTATTCCATGTACTCCCACCGCTGGCAGTAGGACCATGACCTTCTCCTCCCAGGGCTGGTATACAGGAGGTCTGCGGGGACCACCGCCTCCAGTGTGGTGTGTATTGGCGTAATCCTGTGCCATCTTTTTCTTCACCATCCTCCGCAGATCGTACCACCTGGACTGGCAGTCATCCCTCGTGCGTCTGATGGGTGCAACAGCATTTACCCGGTCTACAATCCTCTCCCACAGGCGTGTTCTTTCTGCCAGGCTGGTCTGTCTGACCAATGCGCCAAACAGCTGCGGCTCGACTCTGATGACTTCATCAGTAAGTATCTCCATCTCCGGGTTAGTGAATTTTGGATTCTTGGGTGTGGTCATGGTGTGAGGTGTATGTGATTGAGGGTGTCATGGTTAGCTTGCTTTTTACCTAGCAGTCGCGCTGACTCCCCGGTCCACCGCAGCTTATTGCTGATTGATGTGGAGGGAGAAAACAGCGCTAGCACTTCCTGGTCGGGCCACGACGGGCGGCCATTTTCACAGGGTGTCGGTCTAGTGTCCCAACCCTCCCAATCTACTTAACCCCTGGCTTCCAAGCGCAGCGGTGACGCGCAGCGGTAGCGCCACAGGAGCGCCGAAGAGGCGCCAAAGAGAAGCCAGTCTGTGACAGTCCGTGACTGGACGGGGCTAGGGGCTTAGGCTCAGGATGGTCATCCCTGTACCTGTAAGTGTTAATCGTACACATAGGATCACATACTCTGCTGCCGCACTTCGCCATGTACAAACATCCTTTCACGGTGATTATGTGTGCTACAATGGTCTATTTTTGGAAGGGCCCTTTTCTTGTAAAAATTGTCGTTTTCAGAGTATTGATGCTCTGCCTCGGATGGAGTTATTTGCTGTGCCCGCTCCCCTGATTCCCACTAACACCGGTTCCCGTAATAAATGTCTGCTATGTAACGTTAGATCACTGCCTAAACATTACATGCAGATCTGGGATCTTATCTCAGAGGCAAAACCTGACCTATGTTTCTTCACCGAAACTTGGCTAAAGCCCCACACTGCACCTACTATTACCTTGGGAATACCGGAGGGATATAAAATTATCTGTCAGGATAGACCCATAAAAAAGGGAGGTGGCCTAGCCATCGTGCATAAAGATAGTATTATGGTCTCCATTCTTGAGCAATATTGCTCTGCAAAGCTTGAGATGCTGGTTTTTAAAATCAGTACCTCACCGAAATGTTTTGTGAATGGTGCGCTGATCTATCGGCCTCCTGGACCTATGAACAATTTTTCCAATATGTTACTGGAATTATTGGCCCCCCATGTTAATGGCGATAAAGATTTCCTGCTATTGGGTGATTTTAATATACACGCAGAGTTAAAGGAGGAAAAAGAAACCCAGGATTTTTTAAGTGATCTTCTTTCATTGGGATTCTTGCTCCGCAATAAAGGACCCACCCATAGGGCCGGACATACTTTGGACCTCATTATGTCCAGGTTTCCTGGAATTGAGTGTTCTGCCCCTATTGTAAATGTATGGACTGACCATTTTACGATAGAATTCTTCATACCTGAGATAGGACCTACTCCTAAAAAATCTACTCAGATTCCTATAAAACGGAGACAATGGCACAAGATAACTAGCGAATCTTTGAGAGAGGCCTTCTCTATTCAAGAGCATGGTACAACTAGCGATATTGATGTAGCGCTAGGAAAATATGAAAAGGCTGTAACCATTGCCATTGAGCAAATAGCTCCAATGAAGACCTTTAAGACACGCCCAACTAAAAATCAGGAGGTGTGGTTCTCAGAGGACTTGAGGTCTATGAAACGGAGAACTAGAAAGTTAGAGAAAACCTGGCGTACATCCCATGCGGAGTCAGATAAAGTGGAGTATCAGAGGGCGCTAAAATTATATCATAAAGCTATTCGAACATCCCGTAAACAACATATCACCTCACAACTAGAGGCGGTAGGAAATGCGCCGAGGATGCTGTACCAGATACTGAACTCCTTTCTGAAGCCGGCAGCATGTGAGAGCGTTGACTCTTCATCTCAACAACTTTGTAATGATATTTCTTACTTCTTCACGAATAAGATCGAAATCATCTATGAAAAGATTCATGCCTCCATAGCTTCCATTGGACATGTTATCTTTCCCACTGTGGCCCCAGCGAGTAAAAAGGTCCCCGCCTCCACTTTAACAAATTTTCCGAACATCACTTTGGTTGAAGTGGAGGGACTCATTACAACTATAAAAAGTGGGAGTCCCATGGATCAGCTTCCACCGAGAGTGATGATTTCAGTGAGGAGCATATTAGCACCAGAAATCCAAAGTTTGATCAACCTCTCTTTGGACACAGGCTGTGTCCCTTTAGAATGGAAGAGAGCCCAAGTGCGACCCATCCGCAAGAACACCGCCACTGCGTGGGCTGATATGTCCAATTTGAGACCCATTTCCCTTTTACCATTCTTGGGAAAGCTCATAGAAAAGCACGTCAACAAGCACTTGTCTAATCACCTGGAACACACTGGTGCACTAGATTCATCTCAGTCGGGCTTTAGACCAAAATACAGTACTGAAACAGCATTGCTGTCGATTACCGATGATCTACGCATGCTCCAGGACAAGGGAACATCAGCTGTCCTGGTGCTGCTAGATTTATCGGCAGCTTTTGATACCATCTCACATGAAATTTTGGTCGAGCGTCTGACTGAGAGTGGACTGGGGGCATGGCACTGGCTTGGCTAAAGAGCTTTCTTTTGGATCGAACCCAATGTGTCACCATGGGAGATTTTCGATCCAAGGAGACCAGGATTACTAAGGGGGTGCCACAGGGCTCTTGTTTGAGCCCTACATTATTTAACATCTATGTGGCCCCCCTGGCAAATATCCTGAGAGCCTTTGGTTTCCGTCCAGTGTCATATGCTGACGATACCCAGCTGCTCTTTCCCTTTGACCATCTAACTCCAGAGGTATTACATTCTTTCTCTGAGGGGATGAGAGCAGTTTCCCAATGGATGTCTTTGAACATGCTGCAGTGCAATGTTTCAAAGACAGAGGTTATGCTCTTCGGTGAGGCTAAGATCTGCTGGGCTCCTGACTGGTGGCCTTTAGATCTAGGCCCAGTCCCTGAGCCTAAGCAGATAGTCAAGAATCTAGGGGTCCGCCTGGAACAAGAACTCAGCCTGAAGCAGCATGTTACCAACCTTGTTGGGTCTTGTTTTCGGACCATAGGATTGCTGCGCAGAGTTTTTCCACTGCTTCCAGACACCATTAGAAAGACCCTGGTCCAGGCGCTGGTTATTAGTCGTCTCGACTATTGTAATGGCCTCTTGTTATCAGCTAATGAGGAGGATCTGGACAGGTTACAGGTCGTGCAGAACACTGCAGCTAGGCTGGTTGTAAATGCCCCTCCCAGAACACCATCAAAACCACTTCTTGCCAGGCTTCATTGGCTTTCCATTCGTCAGAGAGTCATCTTTAAAATCTGTTGTACGGTACACAAAGGACTTCATGGTTTGGGTCCCTCTTATCTGGCAGACAAGTTTGTGCCGTATGTCCCTTCCCGTGCTCTACGGTCCAGTGATCAATTGCTTCTTACGATTCCTAGGATCAAGCGGGCAAGGCAAGGGGGTAAGGCTCTGTCGGTAAGGGGACCGAAGATATGGAATGGCCTTCCTCTCCAGCTTAGGCAGCTTGAAAACCATCTGGCCTTCAGGAAAAAGTTGAAAACGTTCTTGTTCCAGGTCTAACCGTATAGTTTAGAATTAGATTGCGTCATGTAACTCGATCTCCTGCAGGTCTCGGCAGTCATACAGCGCGGAGATACTCCCCAGGGAGTTTATTCTAGCGCTTTACAAACACGCTAAATAAATAAAATAAATAAATGGTGTGTATGGATGAGGGTGTGTGTTTGTGATTGTGAAGGGGGTGGTGTTGGTGTAGATGTGATAGGGTGTATGTGTGAAGGTATGTGGCTGCAATTGTTGGTGTGCTCTCTGTTTCCTCGCAAGAATGGGTATGTTGCAAAGGATGATGGGTTGTATGTGTGGTCGCTTTTATTGGTCAAATGGTGGGTGTGGCTTAATTTGAATTGTTGGGGTGGGTGTTATATGGGGTGGGTGTTGGTGTTGTCCTCTGTTTGGCTGCTTGGCTGTGACCAGGACATTGATTGTCAAAGGTGTGTACACAGGAGACATGTTCAGTGTGGTAGTGCGACTCGTTAGCATGGTCCTTGTGGTCGTTTTGGTGTTGGCGTTATGTGTGCTTGCGGTACTTGTGCGTGCGTTTGAGTAGTACGGGCCGTTGGCGGGTGGGGGTGTTCGCGTAAGCTTGTTGGGGGGATGTGCGTGTCGTACTTGTGCGTGCGTTTGAGTAGTACGGGCCGTTGGCGGGTGGGGGTGTTCGCGTAAGCTTCTTGGGGGGATGTGCGTGTCGTACTTGTGCGTGCGAGTGAGTGGTACGGGCCGTTGGCGGGTGGGGGTGTTCGCGTAGGCTTGGCCGAGGGGTGTGCGTGTCGTACTTGTGCGTGCGAGTGAGTGGTACGGGCCGTTGGCGGGTGGGGGTGTTCGCGTAAGCTTGTTGGGGGGGGTGTGCGTGTCGTACTTGTGCGTGCGAGTGAGTGGTACGGGCTGTTGGCGGGTGGGGGTGTTCGCGTAAGCTTGTTGGGGGGGTGTGCGTGTCGTACTTGTGCGTGCGAGTGAGTGGTACGGGCAGTTGGCGGGTGGGGGTGTTCGCGTAGGCTTGGCCGAGGGGTGTGCGTGTCGTACTTGTGCGTGCGAGTGAGTAGTACGGGCCGTTGGCGGGTGGGGGTGTTCGCGTAAGCTTGTTGGGGGGGGTGCGTGTCGTACTTGTGCGTGCGAGTGAGTGGTACGGGCCGTTGGCGGGTGGGGGTGTTCGCGTAAGCTTGTTGGGGGGGTGTGCGTGTCGTACTTGTGCGTGCGAGTGAGTGGTACGGGCCGTTGGCGGGTGGGGGTGTTCGCGTAGGCTTGGCCGAGGGGTGTGCGTGTCGTACTTGTGCGTGCGAGTGAGTAGTACGGGCCGTTGGCGGGTGGGGGTGTTCGCGTAAGCTTGTTGGGGGGTGTACATGTTGTACTTGTGCGTGCGAGTGAGTGGTACGGGCCGTTGGCGGGTGGGGGTGTTCGCGTAGGCTTGGCCGAGGGGTGTGCGTGTAGTATGTATTGGTGGAGTGTGATTGTGAAGGGGGTGGTGTTGGTGTAGATGTGATAGGGTGTATGTGTGAAGGTATGTGGCTGCAATTGTTGGTGTGCTCTCTGTTTCCTCGCAAGAATGGGTATGTTGCAAAGGATGATGGGTTGTATGTGTGGTCCCTTTTATTGGTCAAATGGTGGGTGTGGCTTAATTTGAATTGTTGGGGTGGGTGTTATATGGGGTGGGTGTTGGTGTTGTCCTCTGTTTGGCTGCTTGGCTGTGACCAGGACATTGATTGTCAAAGGTGTGTACACAGGAGACATGTTCAGTGTGGTAGTGCGACTCGTTAGCATGGTCCTTGTGGTCGTTTTGGTGTTGGCGTTATGTGTGCTTGCGGTACTTGTGCGTGCGTTTGAGTAGTACGGGCCGTTGGCGGGTGGGGGTGTTCGCGTAAGCTTGTTGGGGGGGTGTGCGTGTCGTACTTGTGCGTGCGAGTGAGTGGTACGGGCCGTTGGCGGGTGGGGGTGTTCGCGTAGGCTTGGCCGAGGGGTGTGCGTGTCGTACTTGTGCGTGCGAGTGAGTGGTACGGGCCGTTGGCGGGTGGGGGTGTTCGTGTAAGCTTGTTGGGGGGGTGTGCGTGTCGTACTTGTGCGTGCGAGTGAGTGGTACGGGCCGTTGGCGGGTGGGGGTGTTCACGTAAGCTTGTTGGGGGGGTGTGCGTGTCGTACTTGTGCGTGCGAGTGAGTGGTACGGGCCGTTGGCGGGTGGGGGTGTTCGCGTAGGCTTGGCCGAGGGGTGTGCGTGTCGTACTTGTGCGTGCGAGTGAGTAGTACGGGCCGTTGGCGGGTGGGGGTGTTCGCGTAAGCTTGTTGGGGGGGTGCATGTCGTACTTGTGCGTGCGAGTGAGTGGTACGGGCCGTTGGCGGGTGGGGGTGTTCGCGTAAGCTTGTTGGGGGGGTGTGCGTGTCGTACTTGTGCGTGCGAGTGAGTGGTACGGGCCGTTGGCGGGTGGGGGTGTTCGCGTAGGCTTGGCCGAGGGGTGTGCGTGTCGTACTTGTGCGTGCGAGTGAGTGGTACGGGCCGTTGGCGGGTGGGGGTGTTCGCGTAGGCTTGGCCGAGGGGTGTGCGTGTCGTACTTGTGCGTGCGAGTGAGTGGTACGGGCCGTTGGCGGGTGGGGGTGTTCGCTTAGGCTTGGCCGAGGGGTGTGCATGTCGTACTTGTGCGTGCGAGTGAGTGGTACGGGCCGTTGGCGGGTGGGGGTGTTCGCGTAGGCGTGGCCGAGGGGTGTGCGTGTCGTACTTGTGCGTGCGAGTGAGTGGTACGGGCCGTTGGCAGGTGAAGGTGTTCGCGTAGGCTTGGCCGAGGGGTGTGCGTGTCGTACTTGTGCGTGCGAGTGAGTGGTACGGGCCGTTGGCGGGTGGGGGTGTTCGCGTAGGCTTGGCCGAGGGGTGTGCGTGTCGTACTTGTGCATGCGAGTGAGTGGTACAGGCCGTTGGCGGGTGGGGGTGTTCGCGTAGGCTTGGCCGAGGGGTGTGCGTGTCGTACTTGTGCGTGCGAGTGAGTAGTACGGGCCGTTGGCGGGTGGGGGTGTTCGCGTAAGCTTGTTGGGGGGTGTACATGTTGTACTTGTGCGTGCGAGTGAGTGGTACGGGCCGTTGGCGGGTGGGGGTGTTCGCGTAGGCTTGGCCGAGGGGTGTGCGTGTAGTATGTATTGGTGGAGCTTGCAGTGAGGCGAATGTCCCGTACGAATCTATGTAGAAGCGTGAATACTTTGGCCCGTACGTATCTCGCTCAGGCATTTCGTTCCGAATCGGAATAGTGAGTTTGTACGGACTGATAACGATTCGTACGGTGGTCTGCACGAGGCTTATTCGTACGGGTAAACGAATGTCATTCGTACGAGTCGTAGCAAATCGTACGGAAATCAATGGAAACGGATCGGAATTCGCTGGTCGGACGGTAGTTTCCCATTCGTACGGAATCTGCTACGAATACGATTCGTACGGCGGATTATTTTACCGGATCGGAATCGACCCCTTAGTGTAGGTAAGTGCATCACTTACACCTCACTAGAGTCATTTCTGGCACAGGTTAAGCTATAAGCTCTCTACCTGTGGTGGTTGACCCTCCACAGGCAACCTCCAGCTATGACAAATTCAGCCATAGAGACTTGTGTGCCTTGTGCACTGCAAGGAAGCTGAAAAAGGGTCACAACCCTACCATTCCCATCCTGATAGCCATCCTGGAGAAGGATGACCTTGAGAAAGCTAGAATAGTTCCCTCAGGGTCAGGAGAAGGAGTGAATCCCCTAGACACTGAGAACACCACCCCAGAAGTAGAAGATGAGGAGGTGGACCCTGAATCAGAAGAGGAAGAGTCAGATCAGGAACAGTGGGATACCCAGGTACCAGTTGTAAGGCTTAGCCAAGCCAACTTGGTCCTACATGGGAATGGAGAAGGACACTTCTCCAGACCCAATAGCAGAATTCTCCCAGGCAATAGGAGAGAGAGATCTCTTTCCAGAGATTCTCACATTTCTAGTGCCTTAAGAGAATCTCAAAGGGGAATGACTTCTTCCCAGAAAAAAGAGTATAGGGCTAGAATGAAGGCTGTCAAACTCCAGATAGAGAGGGAGGAGGTAGGTCTGGCCCAAGCTAAACTTAATTTAGCAAGGGAGCAAAAATTGTGTGGGTTAGAACCCACTGGTGGCAGCATTATCCCTAAGGATGAAGACAGGTCCTATGAACATAGAAACCTGAGTAAGATTGTGCCCCCCTACAGAGATGGGGATGACATCCACAAATGGATAACTGCTCTGGAGAGGGCCTGCATGGTACAGCAGGTCCCTCAAGATCAGTGGGCAGCAATCTTGTGGCTCTCCTTTTCTGAGAAAGGGAGAGATAAGCGCCTCACTGTTAGAACTGAGAATGCTAAAAATTACACTGTCCTGAAGAGTGTTTTTATTGATGGGTTTGGATTAACCACTGAACAATACAGGTTGTTGTTCAGAGACACCCAAAACGCTCAGACTCAGGACAGGACTGATTTTGTAGATTGTGCTACTAAGGCTCTGGAAGGTTGGCTACATGGCAGCAAAGTACATGACTATACAGGATTGTATAGTTTGAGTATGAGGGAGCAGATCCTAAGTAATTGTCAAAACCAGCTTTTACACCAGCACCTGGTGGACTCAGATCTGACCTCTCCACAAGAATTGGGTAAGAGGGCAGACAAATGGGTCAGAACCAGGATTAGGCCTAAGAATCAGGGTAATGACCAAAAGAAGGATACTTCCAAGGCTCAAGAGAAGGGTGGGGATAAATCTAAAGACAAGTCTCCCACAGGGCCCCAAAACTCCAAGGATGGGGCTGGGTCCCAAAACAACTCCTCTACCCAGAAGAAACCTTACTACCATGACTGTAAACAGCCTGGCCATTGGAAAACAGACAGCTGTTGTCCAAGGAATAGCAATAAAGAAAGTATACCTCCAAGTAAAGCTCCAACACCTCCTGTTACTGTCAGCAGTAATCCCCCAGGTGGTGGGAGCACCCCCAAGAATTTGGGTGGGTTTACTTTTGGAACTCAGGTGGACTCTGGCCTAACCAGGTCCCCTAATTCAGATACTCTTGTCTGTGAAAATAGCATGGGGTTTGCCAACTTCACTGATTGCCCAAACACTTTGAGCAAGTACAGACAGGAGCCCCACATCAATGGTCAAAAAGTTGAGGCCTATAGAGACACAGGGGCTAGTATCACTATGGTGACTGAGAATCTAGTCCCCTCAAGGCAACTTTTACCTGGTGCCACATACCAGGTGACAAACATTGATGGAGTGCAGAACAAAAATCCCATGGCAGTGGTAAATCTCAGCTGGGGAGGTGTCACTGGCCCCAAGAGAGTGGCAGTGTCCCCAAACTTGCCTGTAGATTGTCTACTTGGGAATGATTTAGAAATCTCAGCCTGGGCTGAGGTTGAACAAGAAACCCATTCTAAAATGGTAAATCTCCATGGAAAGGTTAGTGGTGCTGTGATGGCCACAGCCCCAATCCAAGATGTCCTTCCTGAAAAGGTTGGTAGGGCTGTGCAAGACTCAGCCCCATCTTCAGCAGAATCCCTTCCTGAAAAGAGTAGCAGAGCTGTTATGGTAACAGCCCATACCCAAACTGAGTCCCCTCCTGAAAAGGTTGGTGGGGCTGTGATGGCCACAGCCCAAACTCAAACTGATTCATGTGTTGTGAAGCCTGAAACTATGGATCACTCCACACAAACAGAGAGCATTGAGGAGGAAGAGAAATCTCCCTCCCACCAGACACTAGGAAAGGATCAGCCTCCTCAGGGAACGGATCTTACCCCTTGTGAAGAAACTGCCCCAGAGGTAGTCAGGCCTAGCCTGGCAGAGCCCCTGATGTCAGTGGACCCTTCCAAGGTGGGACCCAGTCTGGAGCAGGTAACCTGCCCCTCTCTACCCTGCTTCAGTCAGCCCAGGGCTACAGAGGTCAAGGAGGCCAGTGAGCTCCAAAGGGCCCCCTGTCAAATTAAACACTCCCATCAGCAGATTAGGGGCACCAAAGCTAGCAGCCCTAGTAAGGTAAAAACTTTAAAAGATCCTGAGGGATCCCCCTTACCACTAGTTAGGGACCTCCCTAAAATGGACACTGTTGGGCACAGCCAAACCTGGGACCCCAAGGCCCCAAACCTGACCTGTCCCTCCAGTAAGCCAACCAAAGGGACCCAGCCTCCAGCTTTAGGTAGCCAGAGGTTGACCCTGAGAGCACAGTGCAACTCAGTCAAGGAAAGAAAGGCATCCATGGTGGTCAGTAATTGGAGGAAGTTAAGCCCTACATTAGTGGAGCCTCACTTCAGTACTCCATCTCAACACCAGCCTTTTGCTTTGCCAAAACACACCACAGGTAGTGATTCCCTATGGTGGAGACCCTCTGATACCCCTAGGGTGAGGCATTGCTTAGTGGACCATGAGACAGGGGGTAACCATTCTAGTGCAGGTACTTTCTTATATGGCCACTTAGGCATTGTAGGCTTACCTGGTCAAGGATAGCCTTATCTCCTTTCGTTTGGGGGGAGGAGGGGGTAAGTAGGAAGGTGGATACCTGACAATGGTTACCCCAGATTTTTTGCCTAGTGTTTAGCTGGTTTTTTACTTAGTTGGCCTGGGATCCTGCTAATCAGGGCCCCAGGTTATCTGCTCTCTCTTAAAATGGACTCCATGCACCCTAGGTGCATAACCAAATTGCTACTGGACACCTTGTCAGCCCCTGTACAGTGCACTATAGGTGCCCAGGGCATAGGTGCATCCAAGGCCTACCAGGGGCTGCAGCATATCTTTTGCCACCCCTGGCTGGTACTTAAATTGACACAACTGGCTGATCACTCAGCTGGGACAAGGTGGTGTAATCACCAGCAGCAACAGCAACAGCAACAACAGCAGCAAAGGCAGCAACATCAGAAGGAACAGCAGCAACAACAGCAGCAACAGCAGCAGCAACAACAGCAACAGCAAAGGCAGCAACAGCAAAGGCAGCAACAGGAGCAGCAGCAACAGCAGCAAAGGCAGAAGCAACAACAGCAGTAACAACAGCTGCAGCAACAGCAGCAAAGGCAGCAATAGAAGCAGCAATAGCAGCAGCAGCAGCAGCAAATGCAGCAACAACAGCAGCAGCAACAGCAGCAGCAACAAAGGCAGCAACAACAGCAGCAGGAACAACAGGAATAGCAGCAGCAACAGCAGCAGCAACAACAGCTGCAACCACAGCAGCAACAACAGCAGCAGCAACAGCAGCAAAGGCAGCAACAACAGCAACAGCAGTAGCAACAAAGGCAGCAACAGCAACAAAGGCAGCAACAACAGCAGCAGGAACAACAGCAGCAAAGGCAGCAACAACAGCAGCAGGAACAACAGCAATAACAGCAGCAGCAACAGCAGCAACAGGATAGCCCCTGGCTCCAGGCTCCACTCCCTTGGCTATGCTCAGCCTCCTGTCCCGAAGTATGGAGGTCCTCGCTCCACTGGAATCCTTCTCTGCCGGGGGAGACTGTATTTCATGTTACACAGTCACTGTCAGTCACGTTTTAGAGTGCCCAAAGGGCGGTCAGTAAATTTAGATGTGCAACTTCGAAAACAGTACCTTCAAAGCATCGTCTGTACTGATTCACATTGTTACAGCGAAGAACATTTGCCCGGCATCACAGGGAAGAACACTCGTCAAGTGCTGCCTCTGGGTGTGCACCTTGCCTCGCTCACGCCCAGGTCCATGCTTGTGGCCCGATAAAGTGCTCACACGTGCAGCTCCTGGCACAAGATAGGTTAAAGGAAAAGTGGTCTCCAGACCCTGTACATTGCTCCACACGTGCTTCAAAATAACAGGGCGGGAAAACCCAGTGCTCACTATGTGCTGTTTCAAATCACACAGGGCAAGCCACAAAGCCCTGGGAGATCACTGGGGGCCCGAGCAGGTAGCAGGCTCAGGCAAGCACACAAAGGCAAAGTCCAAATGGCGGTTACCTGGTAGCACAGCAATCCTCTGGGGGAGCATATAGAACCAGCAGCATCTGGTACCAAGTCCACGCAGTGTCTTCTCATTTCCATGGGATCACAGCCCCAGAATTTATAGTGCAAAAGTCTTTGTTCTGGGGGCATGTCAAACACATATTCGAAGTGCACAAGGTTGTAAGCCCTGGCCCCAGACACAATACAGGGGGCGGAGACAGCATTGTGGAAGGCAGGCATAGCCCTATTCAGGTGCAACTCCACCCACCACTCCAAATGCAGACCAGGCCTAATCAGGTGCAAGGTAAACCCTCTCACTACTCTAAATTCAGCCAAGTTCTATTCAGCCTATCACTCAGTCACCCGCGAAAGGCCGAACACACCTCAACCCCCCCTTGTGACTGGCTAGAATGAATGCACATCCCCTCTCTCCTGTCAGTCAAAACCAGAGGGTGAATACACATCCAAGCAGGGCACAAAGACTCTTAAGCACACAGAAATCCCCACTTCTAAAAGGGTCATTGCTAAAATACTAATACAAATTAGCATTCACCAATAAGCAGGATTTATCACTACTATTCCAACAATACCAACCATGGCCATGCTACCCCTCTCAGATCAGAAATTGCCACTGAAGCACATATCAGTGAATTCCCAATGCAACCAAATAGGCTGTTTGTCACTACCAGGACATGTCACACACTTAAGGTACATGTCCTACCTTTTACCTACACCACACCCTGCCCATAGGGCTAGCTAAGGCCTAACTTAGGGGAGATTGATATGTAGTTAAAGGGGAGTCACAGACGTGGCAACCTCTTTATGTGCCCAGTCACTGTGGCAGTAAACTGAGTGCTCAGGCCCTGCAGAGGTAGAGGCCTTAACAGGTTTGAAAGGCTACTTCCGTGGGTGGCACGAGCAGAGCTGCAAGCCTACTAGTATTATTTAATTTACAGGCATTGGGTATATGATGTACCACTGTACAGGGGACTTACAGGTAAATTAAATATGCCAAACAGGTGTAGACCAATCTTACAGAGTTTGCAATAGAGAGCACATCCACTTGAGCACTGATCAGCAGTGGAAACTGCCCAGAGTCATAAAGCCAAAACAGGTAAAAAAAAATACAGGAGGAAGGCAAAACGTTCTGGGATGGCCCTGCAAAAAGGGCCAAGTCCAACAGTTAGGAACACAGAGCCAATCAGGACACAGCAAACACAGTGATCACATGCTCCTCATGCCGGACATCTGGTCACGTTACTGACCGCATTGTGTCCATGCAAGGTTGAGGTCCACCTGGATTCCTCATTCAATACATTCATTTATGACTCCAAAGACAGAGGTTCACATTCCTTGCCAAAAAAGGATTGCAGGAATTATTTTATTGCATTCTATGAATTGTGTAAAAACCCATGTCAGACTGATTGTAAATTGAGACAGTGCTCAGACCCTATGCCTTTGCCTGTGCTCCCGGCCGCATTGTTTAATTAAATGAATGGTTCCTGCTTTGCCAAGCGCCTCTTGTGCTTTTTAAGGTATTTCAAGCAACATTCTAGCGAGCCTCCATCGGAGAGTATTGGTACCTCGAACCCAGCTGCAGCCAAAGGAGGGACCCCCCGCCCGGACAGATTCACATTTGCACAACAAGGAAGGTGAGCAGACACCACAACTGATTGAAGTGCTGCTGAATGTGCAGGGCGGAGGTCCATCCTTAAGCAGCCGCCACAGAGGGTAAGAGACTACATCAGAACCCTAGTAAAGCACATGGTGTATTGTAAATTAGAGAGAAGCGTAAAAAGATAACCTGAGACCCCTGTCACTGACAGAATCTGGCATATTAACTATTTTTATATGTCCTTGTTGAGTAGTCGCAAGACGGCCTCAAAGGCAATCCTTTTTCAATAGTCAGAACACTAACTAGGAAAGGTGAATGTTTATTTATATAGCCCTTTAAGACTCCCAGGATGCTATTTTTGTATTAGGCTATCCTGATTTGACAGAGATGGCACATCAATCTTATTTCTAAGTCTAAAAGGGTTCTCTCAGTGCCACTCGTTACTTAGCACTGGTGGTACCTGAAAGGAGTGAGAACTGCTGGTCCCATGGACCGCCAGGTGTGACAGCCACCCGCAAACACCACCAACTGATCTGATCCACCAAGAAGTCAGCATTCAAGGATCGACTCGACAACAAGGCCCAAAACAGCAAGGAACTATTCAACATCGTCAAAGAATTTACCAACCCCACCACAGCCTCAAACGACATCACTCCCTCCCAAGAACTCTGCGACTCCTTATCCTCTTTCTTCTATAACAAAATCGCCGACATACATAACAGCTTTGAGAACACTTCCAAAGAACAATCCACTCCACCCACCTCCAAACCTAAACCGCCCTCTAACATCCTTAACACCTGGAACCCAATCACCACTGAAGACACCATCCGCCTAATGAACTCCATCCATTCAGGCTCGCCAACCGACCCCTGTCCCCACCACATCTTCAACAAAGCAGACTCCATCATCGCACCCCATCTCCGTGATGTCATCAACTGCTCCTTCAACTCCGCTACCTTCCCAGAAAGCTGGAAACACGCCGACCTCAGCGCACTCTTGAAGAAACCCACAGCGGACCCCTCTGAACTCAAGAACTACCGCCCCATTTCCCTCCTCCCTTTCCCTGCCAAAGTCATTGAGAAAGCCGTCAACTCCCTCGACCCCTCACAGTCTGGCTTTCGTGCCAAACACAGCACCGAAACAGCCCTTATTGCAGCGACAGACGACATCCGAACACTACTGGACAACGGAGAAACGGTTGCCCTCATCCTACTTGACCTCTCCGCTGCCTTCGACACGGTCTGTCATAGCACCCTCATACAACGCCTCAGCAACATCGGCATACAAGGAAAAGCCTTAGACTGGATCATCTCGTTCCTCGCCGGGAGGACCAGAGAGTCTGACTCCCCCCATTCAAATCAGAGGCCACCGAAGTCATCTGCGGAGTACCACAAGGATCATCACTCAGTCCCACCCTCTTCAACGTCTACATGAGTCCCCTCGCTTCCATCGCGCAACAACACAACCTCAACATCATCTCCTACGCTGACGACACCCAACTGATCCTTTCTCTTACCAAAGACCCTAACACCGCCAAAACCAATCTCCATGAAGGCATGAAAGAAGTAGCCGAATGGATGAAAAACAGCCGCCTAAAACTTAACTCAGACAAAACGGAAGTCCTCATCCTGGGATCATCCCCCTCTGCCTGGGATGATGCATGGTGGCCATCGGCCCTGGGCACAGCTCCCATACCCACAGACCACACACGTAACCTGGGCTTCATCCTAGACTCCGCCCTCTCGATGTCCAGACAAGTCAAGCCGTCTCATCCTCTTGCTTTAACGTACTTCGTATGCTCAAAAAAACCTTTCGTTGGATCCCCACCGAAACAAGAAAGACTGTCACCCATGCTCTGGTCACTAGCCGTCTGGACTATGGAAACACCCTCTACGCCGGAATCACCTCCAAATTACAGAAAAAACTCCAACGCATCCAAAACGCATCTGCCAGACTCATATTGGACATCCCGCGCCAAGCTCACATTACCGGTCACCTGAAAGACCTCCACTGGCTTCCAGTCAACAAGAGAATAACATTCCGTCTCCTCACCCACGCACACAAGGCCCTCTACAATCTAGGACCCGAATGCCTCAACACACGACTGTCCCTCTACACACCGACCCGCCAACTTAGATCCTCCAATCAAGCCCTCGCTGCAGTTCCACGCATCCAAAGATCCACCATGGGAGGAAGATCCTTCTCCTACTTGGCAGCCAAAACCTGGAATTCTCTCCCCACACACCTCCGCCTCACCCAGAATCACATTTCCTTCCGGAAGGAACTTAAAACCTGGCTATTCGATAAATAATGCACCCCCCTTCCCCCAAGCGCCTTGAGACCCTCTGGGTGAGTAGTGCGCTATCCAAATTCCTGAACTTGAACTTGAACACAGATCCTACTCTTGGTTCCCGGGTGTGATACAGGATGCGGTTTTGACATTTAGGAAAAAGATTTGACCTGGGAGATTAGGTGTAACTTGTAGTTGGCCGAGAGGGGCCTGTGCTATTCAAGTTATTCCCTTTTTTCCACAAACTATTATTATCTTGTCCTGGAGCCGATATTGACAGACTATCAGGCTCAATTAGCCCTGTGTACTGCGCAGAGCTTCCCTTCATCACAGGATAGCATACGCTAGGAGCGGGCTAAGGTTTTTTTGACAAAGTCATCCTTTTTTCTGTCAGTTTTTATTGCGATAGATTTATGGTATATTTGTGATGTTGTGGTACTGTTAAGTACTGCAAACTGTGTTTTGTCTTAAGTAGTGTGTTTTTGTCAGTGACCCAATGTTTATGAAGGTGCTGCTATTTCTCGCAAACTGTATTTGATGCCAAGAGTCAATATTGTTCAGATATTGTTTATAATGAGAAATTGCAATTTCCCTATGTTGCAACCCTTCTTTTGCATTGTTATTTTTGTATTACTTGATGATGTAATCTTTTATCTTCCCTCTTACATTTTTTTTTTTATTCAAATGTTCTTATGATACTACTATTTTATCGTGATGTTAATGCTTGTTTATCTAGGATGCTCGATTCTCCCCAAACGTTAGTCAGGGTCAATCTGTAGAGGGGCAGTTATCTCATTTATACTGTATAAGTCTCTGACTTCAAGGGTTAAAATGTGAGAGAGCAATCATTGTAAATTGTTTATACCCTGTATAATGTTATCTTATGATGTGATATATTTTTTTCCCTTAAATGAAATTATGTGACCTTTTTATTGTGCTTTTATGGAAGTAATGCCGAAATAAAGTTTTCTTGAAGTGAAGAAGTAAATTTGTGTTCATTAAATGTCCATGTTAAATTGTTGTTGCATCTGTAGATAGCGCTCAGCTCGTTGTTAGGTAATTAGAAGCAGTGACACCCCCTGTATATTTTCTCTGCGTTTCAGATCAAAACCAAAGAGTCCCTAAAACAAAGAAGCTAAGAATCTTGTCCTTTAAACCTACCAAACTTATCATGAAGACACTAAAACACATGCAAACCAGATACCCCAGACAGGCTAAAAAACGTATTAAGGTTTGCCAAGAATGGTACAATGACACAAAGGTGCACACTTTCCCCGGCCAAAGGAGGGAACTTTTGACACTAACGCAATTGAACACATTAGAACACACATGAAAACTAAATACTCAGGTCAAAAGAAAGGTAGGAGAGAGGCCTTATAAGACCTGTGGGCCATCTTTCAGGAAGCCCTGAAGGACAGTCCTGCACTGCAGACAGCAAGCAAGGTGTCAGCACTCCCCCCCTCCATATGCAGGTGTAGAGGTGCTCTCACCTGCCCGCCTTGCTCTTAACCGCTCTCCCCACATTAGGATATTCCAATCCCGAGTTGAAGAAGCCGGCGGACACCCTACCGAACAATGAATGGTTAGGCCCAGGAATGAGAGATAAACAGGTCAAATGGTCCAGGTACTTCCAGCGCAACCCCAGTCCCGTGAAAGGGCTTCCAGAGTTTGCCCTCACCCCCCTCGTCCGTGACCCGACACATAAAACCCAAGCAGCATGCAAAACACTCACTCCTACCTGCTTAGGCAAACAGACACGAGTGACAAGGAGGTTTGTAGCAGTTCTAGAGGGTGATACGGAGGGTTATTTCGGAGCCACAACTACCCCGACACAAAGCCATCAGGAGGAACCATGCCTCACTCACTATCTCCCAGCTCAATGTCAGGTCCCTGGTAAAACACCATGCTGAGGTAAAAACGCTACTGATGGACGAGAACCGAGATATCATGTTCTTGTGTGAAACCTGGCTTAGGGATGAACTGACTAGCATCCCTAATCTAACGTTACCGGACGGGTTCTCCATGACCTCCATTAACAGAGACTCCAGGGGAGGCGGCATTGCCGCCATCTATAGAACATCTTATACCTGCTCATTTTTAAAGGAAGACATTACGGGCTGCGAATGCGCGCGTTTCAAAATCACCACCAGCCCTCACTTCTCCCTCTCTGGCCTATTTATCTATAGACCCCCGGGGCCCACCTCTAAATTCATAGAGGAGTTCCTAGAGATAGCCCATGCATTGATCACTAGCTCCACTAACTTCACGATCCTAGGAGACCTAAACCTTCACTTTGATGCCATCTCGGATCCAACCATCAGTAATCTCCTAGCAGACCTAACAGCCTTGCAGCTGACCCCCCTTATACAATCCTCTACTCACTCTGCTGGCCACATACTTGACCCGGTTTTCACTAACATTCCAGAAGCCAGAGCTGATCCTCCTAAACCCATGGGCTGGACTGATCACTTCCTCGTCGCATTTGCGATTCCGGTCGCTACCCAACCCAACAGGGCGGCACCCGCCTCCTGTCTTAAACGGCCCTGGCACAAACTCCACAATATGGACTTTTATGCCAGCTTAGGAGAACTCAACTTCGAATATACAAACGACATAAACGCGTCGTCTGCTGCTTTTCAAGACTGGATCACCAAAGGACTGGACACTATTATACCGGCCAAGTGGACTAGAGGACGTAACACCCCCTCTAACCCATGGTATGACGAGAACTTGAAAGTACTTAGAAAGGAATGCAAAAGAGCGGAACGTCACTGGAGGAAAGACTACAGACACGAGGACAAAAATTCTTATTTGGCCATACTGAAATCATATCACAAAGCTATACGCGCTGCCCGCGCATCCTTCTATGCTAAGGAAATCGATTCCAGCCCCAACCCCACGAAAACAATTTTTAAACTAGTCCAAAAACTACAAAACGGTGGTAACCCTGCCTCGTATATCTCCTCCACTCAGCAGTGTGAGGACCTCGCCACTTTCTTTACAGAAAAGGTGAGGAAGATTTACAACACCTTCTCACACAACCCTGCTGATTGCACTGGCTCTCCCAACGTCCCCTTCAAGGGTTCCAGGCTCACCTGTCTGCCAGCTATCTCTCATGAGGACCTAGCTAAATTTTGCAGGAAGGTGAAGTCTGGTGCCCCCTCAGATCCCATGAGACCAGCCCATTTTCTAGGAGCTTTGAACTTCTTTCTCCCCTCTCTGGCCTCGCTCCTCAATCTCTCCTTTTCATCGGCCACAGTACCCATATGGTGGAAACAGGCCTGGGTCACTCCCATAATCAAAAAACCTACCCTAGACCCCACAAAACCGGAGAACTACAGGCCCGTCTCACTGCTCCCCTGGGTGTCCAAACTAGCAGAGGTCCATGCGAACGCCGTCCTTAATGACCATATGGCAGAAAATAACATCTTGGACCCCACCCAACACGGGTTTAGGCCTGGTCATAGTACGGAGTCCGCACTTCTTTCCACCACTGAACACCTCCGGAGGATTATGGACACCGGTCAGAGTGCTGCGCTGATACTGCTCGATCTCAGCGCAGCCTTTGACACGGTCTCCTATGATATCCTATTGAGTCGCCTGGAAAGCATCGGGATCCAGGACCTGGCACTTGAATGGTTCTGTTCGTTCCTTACGAGCAGGTCCTTCCGTGTGTCAGCCCCCCCATTTATGTCCCAATCACAAACTATCGGCCAAGGAGTCCCGCAGGGCTCTGCCCTCAGTCCATCCCTTTTTAATTTGTATATGCAGCCTCTTGCGGCAGTGGCCAAAGAATGGGATCTCACGCTGGTGTCGTACGCCGACGACACACAGCTGGTAATCACCCTCACTGAGGTGCCCTCCACCGACGCCACAAGATTTAGGGATGGACTGGCCGCTGTCGCTAATTGGATGACTGCAAATTGTCTACAACTGAATGCAGGGAAAACCGAGGTGCTGCTCCTGGGCAAGAACCCCAGTTGCTGGAATGACCTTTGGTGGCCCCCCGTGCTGGGCCCTACTCCCCCTCCCAAATCTCTGGTTAAAAACTTGGGAGTATGGTTGGACTCCGCGCTTAACTACCAGACCCACACCAAAAAAGTAGCCGCTACCTGTATTGGGCTGCTGAGAAGCCTTAATCCCATTCTAGGCTTCTTCGACCCCAAAACGCGGCAGCTCATCGTCCAATCCACCATCCTTGCCCGGTTAGACTACGCTAGCGTCCTACTACTGGGCGATAACAAAGCTGAGACAACTAGATTTCAGCGAATTCAGAACTCAGCGGCCAGGGCAATAGTAGGCCTCCCCAGAAGGTGCTCTGCGAGAACCACCATACACAAACTCCACTGGCTTCCAGTGGAAGCCCGCATTCAATTTAAGGCCCTTACCACTGCTTTCAAAATCCTTAAAACTGATGGCCCCGAACTCCTCCGCTTGCTTCTAACACCCTACACCCCCCAACGCAACCTTCGTTCTACGGGGCAACACCTAGTAGTGGTTCCCCGCACGAAGCTCTGCCGCATCAGAGGTCGCTCCTTCAGACTTCTGGGAGCAAGGCTCTGGAACTCCCTTCCCCTCCACATCCGCCGCCTTGACAACCTGTCCGCTTTTCGCAAAGCAATAAAAACTCACCTCTTCCCTCCTCTGTAAGTCTCTCCTTTTTTCTTTTCCCCCTGTAGGTTGTGCTATGGTTCTTAGCGCCGGGACGCCCCGTTGCTGGGGCAGCTGTTGCGCTTAACAAATATATAACATAACATAACATAACATACAGCTAGCAGGAGTAAGGAAGGGAGCCCCAGTCCCCCGGAATCCATTGATGAGTACAGAGTTACAGAATTTTCTGGGGGCGTGGCTACAGCGCCGACCGGGATGGCTGCGTGAGCGAGTTGCTCCGCGCCATGCCCCGTCTCTTCTCCTGTTGACCGTCGCCCCGAGCTGCCTGGCGGCGGGATTCGTGGTCCAGGGGGCTGGTGACCGGTGGAGGAGCGTTTGGCTCCGTCGGGACCCTGGCCGGTGGCTGCGGGCGGACCTGGTGCTCGGCGCGCTTGCCGAGCGGACGAAGCCAAGATGGCGGCGCCGACTCCCTGAAAGCTCTGGGAGCAGAGCGGTGTGGCGCACTGGGGCAGTTATAGGCTCCGGAGGAGCACTTGAGCAGCTGTGTGCAGGGCGGGGGCCCATCGGAGCGGACCCTGCGCCGCAGGGGAGACCGGCGGAGCATTGCCGGTGTATGTGGCGTGTGTGGCGCCCCTCCCCCACCTGCTACTGGGACGGCAGAGGAGCGGAGCCTGCACTTGCGCTGGGCCAGCGAGGGCACTGCTGACCTAGGAGGCCGCCCACACACTGGCCGACACACCATAAGGGCCGACGGGTCATAGGAGTGGTCAACTGGCCGGTGGAGAGCTGGGGGGGCGGCCGCCCACGGCGCCTCGACATCCCGTGGCCCGGTGGATTGGAGGTGGCTGTCGGCCCGATCAGAGGCGGGGGTCCCGCCCGCTGGGCGCTGAGGACGTGCCGAGCTGGTGGCGTGGTGCTGGGCCCTACGGCGCGTAGTGTCACGAGGGGGCCGGTGTAGCCCGGGGCCTCGCCAGATTCGCTGTCCGCCCCTTTCGTGGACTCTGCTCCCCTTAGCCCTGGTGGGCTGTGGGTGTTTCCTGAGTGGCTGCGGGACACCGTGGAGCGCACTTCCAGCCGGGATCTGATCGGAGGACTGTGCGTGGGGTGCAGTTGACGCCGCGAACCCCCGCTTGTCCTGAAGATTGGTGCGCTTGAGGGGGTGCTCAGCTGGGTGATTCTGGTGGGCCTCGCCTTTGTCCGGAGGGGCTGCTCGTGTGGCCGAGTAATTGCATCCAAGATGGCCGCACAGGGGAATGGCGATGCCGAGCCATCTGGACTGGGGAGCCGGAGGCAGGAGGACGTGGCTGGCGGCTTCCAGACGGAGTCCTCGCCGCAAGAACAGAGGCTCAACCTCCGCCTTGATGCAATCTTGGCCGCGATCACCGCTACGAAGGAGGAGCTGCGCCAGGATATTGCGCAGGTGGCGTCCGGGCTCGGCCTGTTGCGGGCGGACCACGCCAAGCTTTCGGACCGGGTGAAATCCAATGAACAACTGCTCCAGGAACTGAAACCGGCGGTGGTCACGGCGGAGCATAAACTCGATGACGTTGTCCATCGACTGGCGACCTTGGAGCGTAGGGTGGAGGACGCGGAAGGCCGCAACCGCCGGAACAACGTGAGGGTGGTGGGGCTTCCGGAGAAGATTGAGAAGGATGATGCAGTGGCCTATTTGGAAGACTGGTTCCGCACTGTGGTGGCGCCTGAGGGCCTTTCCCCCTTCTTCTCCCTGGAAAGATCACATAGGGTACCCGCGAAGCCTCCCTTGGAGGGCCGACCGCCTCGGCCGATGGTGGCCAGACTGCTGCACTATAAGGATCGGGATCTGCTGATCCAGAAGGCGAGAGATCGTGGGCCCTTCCAGGTGGACAACAGCAAGGTGACAATCTTTCCGGACTACACGCAAGAGGTGCAGCGGAACAGGGCTTCTTTCCTGTCGGTGAAAAAGGAGCTGAGAGAGGAGGGGATTCAATATTCCTTGCTTTTTCCAGCCAAGCTGCGGATCGTCGTTGATGGCAAGACTCAATTTTTCCAAACGCCCGATGAAGCTTGGTCCTGGCTGGAACTGTATCGAGCGGGGACGGATCGGGCGCACAGGCCAGCCAGAGATCGGGAACAGCCGGTCAGGGTCAGGAAGTCGCAGCGCATCCGCTCCCGGAATCGACGCCAACGGGCCGAGCGAGAGGCGCAAATGCTGGCCGATAGACGGAGTGCGTTGGAGGCCACAGCGAGCATAACGGGGTCGCAGCAAGAGGACGCCTCCAGGGGTTCGGCTTCAGAGAGTGAAGGTTTGAAGACTGGTGATGAGGACTCAGAGGTGGGGGGAGCGCTGGGGCCGGAGGTTACTCCACAGACATCCGATGGTATCCTTAATGGATGAGGCTTGTGGCGGCTGGACTTTGGCATGGCCTGGACGCTCCTGATCTCTCATGGACTGCCAGGTATGGGGCTGCATTAGCAGCACGGGGCTGTGGGCGCGGGGTGGTTGCTCTGTCGTCCTGGTTCGGGGCTCCATAGTCCCCATGAGACCCCTAAGGTCTTCTGTGGTGTCGACCACAGTTTAGTGTGATGTGTGGGGTGTTTGAGGTTTGGAACGGGGCTGAAGCTGGGTTACTAGGCCCTGTCCTGGGGAAGGGGAGGGTGGGTGTTGTAGGGGATGTTTTGAGGGGGTTGTACAATTGCTGCGATGCGGGTTACATTTCTTGGCGTGTGCTACTGTTGGGTTTGATGCTCTATGGGGACGTTACCTAATTTGAAATGTGTCACATGGAATGTCCGGGGTCTTCGTACTATGGTCAAGCGCCACAAGGTGCATGCCTACTTGGTGAGGCGGGGCGTCCAGATAGCGATGCTTCAGGAGACTCACTTGACGCAGCAGGAATGCGGGGCTTTGCAGAGGAGGTGGCGGGGCCAGGTGTTTGGCACGACTTACTCAGCGTTTGCCAGGGGAGTGTTGATCTGGGTCAGAGCAGGCACGCCATTCCAGGTCACGAGTCAGAAAATAGATCCGGAGGGTCGTTATGTAGTGGTGGAGGGACGGCTGTATGGAAGGGAAATAGTGCTGTGTACCATTTATGCCCCCAACGCTGAGCAGGCCCACTTTTTTGAGAGCTTGTCGCGCTCACTGGCGTGCTACTTGGCAGGCCCTATCCTCCTGGCAGGGGATTTTAACTCTATTACGGATGTGCAGTTGGACAGGTCTCACCCGCCTTTGGTGGACTCCCCAGTGCGCAGACTTGCAACCCGTAGGCGGGACTGGCAGGAAAGATGGGGCTTGGTGGATGTATGGAGGGCGCAGCACCCCGACACTCGGGATTACTCCTATTTCTCGGCGCTGCATGATCTGCATGTTCGTTTGGATTCGGTGCTGTGTTGCGAGTCTTTGGCGAGGGTGGTGCGGCACACTGAGTACTTGTCTAGAACCATCTCGGACCATAACCCGCTGCTGATTTCGGTGCAGTGGCAGTTGGAGAGATCGGCGGTCCCCACATGGCGACTCCGTCCGGAGACGTTGGAGGACCCGGCGTTCTGCGATACGGTCCGTCAAGGCGTTGACGACTATTTCGCGGTCAATGCTGGGTCGACGGCGACCAGAGGGAATGAATGGGATGCGATGAAAGTGGTGGTGAGGGGGATATGTATGGGCCGGTTTCTGACTGTGAGGGGAACTGTGCTGTCTGACCTCGCGAAAGCGGAGACGGTGCTGAGAGAGGTGGAACTGCAGCGTCCGGAGAAGCCTGAGCTGCAGGACAGCCTGTTGCGTGCTAAGGAAGCGGTGGCGACTGAGACTGAGAGACTGCGGTGCTATGACTATAAGTTTTATGCGGTGAAAGTGCATGAGGAACGTGATAAGGTGGGCACGCTCCTTGCGAAGTTGGCTGATCCGAACCCTAGGGGTTGTTCGGTGCTGAGTATACGAAGGGGAGATGGGGTGGTGGTTTGCTCGCAGTCCGCGGTCCTGGAGCGCTTTCAATCCTACTACACGGGCCTCTATACCAGCCACCTCGAAGTGGAGGCCGCGGACATTAGCGATTATTTAGATCAGATTCCTCTGCCGGTATTGGATGAGGAGGAAGCCCAGGGTATAGGGGGCCCTGTCACCCTGGCCAAAATTAGAGGGGCGATTAGCCATATGGCGCGGAATAAGACCCCAGGGGTGGATGGGCTGCCGATCGAGTTCTATGCCAAATTTATCGAAGTACTGGCGCCCAGGCTGCAGGCTGTATATGCGGAGGCGAAAGAGCTGGGGCGACTGCCTGATTCTATGACGGAGGCGCTGGTTGTGCCCCTGCTGAAACCGGGCAGGGATGCTTTAGATGTCGCTTCTTTTCGTCCGTTGTCTATGTTGACTGTGGATTATAAGATTCTGAGCCGTATCCTGGCCACCCGTCTCTTGCCATTGATGACCTCTTTGGTACATAGGGATCAGGCGGGATTCATCCCCTCCAGGAGTACCTCGATGAATATCCGTCGGCTGATCGGGGTCATTGATAGTGCTGCCTTGTCGGATCCGGGCCCGGTGGTGCTGGCGGTTGATATTGAAAAAGCGTTTGATAGTCTGGAATGGGATTTTTTAGATGGTGTGCTGTTGAAGTTCGGGGTCGGGGAAGGGTTCCGAGGCTGGACAAGAGTGCTCTATTCATCGGCCAAGGCACGGGTGCGGCTAGGGACACTGGTCTCCTCGGTTTATCCGGTATGTAGGGGCACGAGGCAGGGCTGCTCGCTATCCCCTTTGCTCTTTGCTCTGGCGATGGAACCCTTAGCTGCACAGGCAAGGCTGGGAGTTGTTTACGACGGGATTGCGCAGGGACTTGACTCGCATTATATATCGTTGTACGCTGACGACCTATTGCTGTACCTCGCGGACGCTGGAGGGGCTCTGGAAGGCGCGGTGGATATGCTGGGCAGATTTGGGAGGCTGTCAGGCCTCAGGGTGAACTGGACTAAAACTAGTGTGTTTCCGCTGCGGAAGGCCACGCTCTGCCCACAGCTCACGAGGCCTGTGATGTGGGAACCGTCTTGTTTTCTGTACCTAGGGGTACGCATCTACCATGCCACAGCGGACCTCCTTGAGGGGAATGTGGGACGCTGCATTAGGGCGTTGAGAGGTAGTATGGACTTCTGGGCCTCCCTCCCGTTATCTGTATTGGGCCGAGTGGCGCTGTTGAAAATGGTAGCACTCCCGAGACTGCTCTACTATTTTAGAACGTTGCCGGTGTGGATCCCGCAGGGCATCTTTAGGGAGCTGAGGACGATGGTGACTGGTTTTCTCTGGGGCCACGGTCGCAGACGGGTAGCACTGACCACCCTGCTGAGACCCAAGTGTGAGGGAGGGATGGCCGTCCCCGACTACGAGTTATACTATTTGGCGGCGCAGCTCCAGGTCCTGACGCAGAATGTGGCCAGAGAATTCAGGGGGCCCGAGGTTGGCCGGGGGGTCGGCGTTCAGAGGCAGGTCTTGTCGGCTATCGTGATGCAACAGAGACTGGCCAGTAGGGAAGTCACGATGGAGGAGTGGACCCTCAGATTGTGTTGGAACAGATATATGAAAAGGGCTGGGAAGCGCCGGCCGTACGCCCCGGAGATTCCGTTGGGTATGCTCACTGTCTTGCCGCACGGGGGTGATTGGTCCCGATTGTTGGAGTGGGAGGACCTGGGCTTGCAGATGGTAGGTGACCTGTATGTGGATGGGACGTTGGCCCCGTTCCAGACGTTGCAGGAGCAGTTCGGCCTGCCGAATGGTTCCTTCTTGCTGCATGCGGCGGTGGTCACGGCTCTGCGGAAGCACTGGGGGGGCGGATTGGCTGAACCGGAGGTGTCGGCGGTGTGCCAATATGTGGTGATGGCTGCGGGCACCGTCAAGGCGGTGACCTGCCTCCACAATAGGATGCTGAACGAGGGTCTAGCTCCGTTGGTCGAATTGAAGTCGCGTTGGGAGGCCAGCATCGGTAAGCCTCTTCCGGACTCTGTTTGGGGTCAGGTGCTACACAGGGCCTGGAAAGAGACAAGGAATGCGAGATTCCAACAGGTGCATTATTTTGTGCTCCATAGGGCGTATTTGACCCCGGAGAGGTTACGTCGACACTTCCAGGTGCCTGACGCCATGTGCCCGAGATGTTTGGAGCCCGGGGCAGATTTTGACCACATGCTGTGGGGTTGCCCGAGGTTAGGAGACTACTGGGCCGAGGTGGGGGACCTCTTGAATGCTGTCACGGATCGGGAGGTGGACTTTGACATGGCCGCGTGCCTGCTTCTTTGGTTCCCGCATACCAAAAAGACCAAGGTGACGAGTAAATTCATTGGGTTGGGTCTGATACTGGCGCAGCGAGAACTCACTTGGCATTGGAAGTCTAAAGAGGGGCCGTCTGTACGGAGGTGGAGGAACAAGTTGGTGAAGTGGTCGGGCTGTGAGAGTGTGTCACGGATGCGCCAGGCGACTAGAACGGGTAATGAGAGGAGCTTGGATCTGGCACGGTCATGGGAGATGGTGGTGCAGGCATTGAGGGACCACTTAACTGACGGCGACGAGACTGATCAGTTATGAACAAGGATTCCATGTGACCGCTTGTTCGTTACAACTTCCTGATAGTTGTCACCCTGGAGCAGGAGGGGCTTGGAGATACCCGCGTTAGCAGCAGTTGGGGGGGGGGTTTAGAGTAGGAGTTGTGGGGTGGGGTGGGTTGCCAGCGACTTCCCGGAACCGGATGGCCCAGGAACATAGTCGTGTTGATTTTGTGATATGACATTGAAGTGACCTGGGATTGGGTGGGGAGGAGGTGGTTGGTCGTTTTGGGATAAACGCAGAAACGAAGTGCTGCACTTGACCCGTGTCCTGCATTGGGCATGCACCGAGGTGCCTCCAGCGAACTGCTTCATTGACGCGCCGCCCAGCCTCCGGGATGTGGGCTAATCGGCTGTGTATTACGTTGCTATAATGCTGCATGATGGGACCCGCTGGTACTTGGGTTGGTTTGTTGGTTGTGTTTCTTCCTGATTCTGCAATAAAAATATATTTCAAAAAAAAAAAAAGAGTTACAGAATTTTCTCAGGTAGCCGAGGAAACAACAGAGTGAAATTGAGGGCAAACCCAGACTGAAAAGGACCATGCTTAGCTCAGCGTGAAGAAGGCAACTTAGACAAGATAATTGAAGAAAGTGTCGAGCTAAGGAGGGGAAAGAGAAAGCGCTCGCACCCACGAGGCCCAGCGAGAAAATTGAGCATCAACCCCCCCCCCCCGTAACCCCCTCCCACCCTCCTCGCACACATGATGAGAGAGTGGTAGGGACAGGGCACTGATCAGGAAAGAATCAGAGGTCAAATTAGATAAGAGACTTCTGGCTGTGAGCCAAGCCTCACCACATTTTTAACGCAGGAGAGGGGCTGACCAGGAAATAAGAAACTAAGGTAACCTGGTACTGACTCAGCCAAGACATAGGAAAAACAGGATGGAACCTTTGCATGCGCAGGAGGGGAGCAGCGACGAAGACATACGCTGCTCCACCCAAACTCAAGGAATAGATAGACCATCCAAAGGAAGATGGTGGCCAAAGAGGAAGACGAGACCTTTATGCGGCCATTGAACCACCTGCTAGCCCACTGGAAAAGGACCAGTACGATAGACCCTAGCCGAAGGAGGTATCCTTCGAACCAGAGGACATGGCCATAGCAGAAGACTGCATCCCGCATGGAGGGGGAGATCCTGATTGGAACTTCCTCTACATGCGGGAATGTCTATAAAGATGGGAACACTATGTTAGGGAGAAACCAGTAGAGCTACCCAAAGTAAAAATGTACCCGCTACTACAGAAGGGACATCAGGGACCATTTATACGTGAGTAAGAAAAGAATCTGTAGAGCGCACACATGCTGAGGCGTCTTGGCAGTAGGGTTTGCAAAGAAACTATTATAGTGAGTGGGAAGAACTGGATCATTCCTGAGTAAGGAATAACCAAGTTTTAACTATTTTTCTAAACAGGGTCTGGTAGATTGAAGCCTAATATGGGTAGGTAGCTCATTTCAGAGCTTCGAAGCTCGGTAGGTGAAGCATCTACCTCCCCATCTTGCCCAATTGATTTTAGGAACCCGAACCAAGGCTTTACTGGCTGATCTGAGAGTTCAGACGAGGGTGTACCACTGAAAAAGTCTTTGTCGGTCCAAAGACCCTTTACCGTAGAGTGCTTTATGCACCAGGCATAGCGCCTCAAACTCAATGTGCTGCCTGAATGGAAGCCAGTGAAGCTTCCTGATGCTGCTAGAAATGTGATGGTATTTAGGAATATTGAGCACAATTCATGCAGCAGCATTTTGCAGTGATTGCAATTCTAGCTGTTGACGTTCTTCAACGCCCAAATAAAGGCTGTTACAATAGTCAATTCGAGAGAGAATTAAAGCGACTACAACTGTTTTTCTAAGGTCTGGTGGTAGGAAAGGTAGGATTTTACTCATAATTTTTCAGTAGAAAAAAGCAGGATGATGTCACAAGTTTAATCTGGCCTGAAAAATGTAACTGGACATCACACCAAAATCCAAAGTTCCTTACTTTTGCCACTGGGTCCGGGTAAACCCCTGCTATAGCCGGCCATTAAGATTGTTTTCAGATTGGAGGTCCATTTCCAAACTCCATGACCTCTGTTTTGTCCGTGTTTAATTTGAGGTCAATCTTATGCATCCTTTCCATAATGTGCTCAAGACAACTGTGGAATCTCACCCCGCACTGTATCTACACTTGAATAAATGGATATAACAATCCGTGTGTCTTCGGCATACGATACCAACGAGAAACAGTGAGCCCCTATAAGTGTGGGCAGATGCGTGACATGGATGTTGAATAATGTTGGCGACAGTGGTGAACCTTGGGGGACTCCACAGGGAGGGAAAATCACTCAGATTTGAGGTTGTCCCAGCACACACTCTGTTCTCTTGCAGTCAGGAACGAGGTGAAAGGGTTAGAGCAGCCTTTTTTGATTCCTGTTGCCTTCAGCCGTTGTGTGAGTACCAAATGATTCACAGTATCAAAGGCGGCTGATAGGTCAAGTAGGATCAGGCCTGCTCTACCTCCACCATCAATCTGAAAGCGCATTTCTTGAGTGGCCATGATTAGCGCGGACTCGGTGGAGTGACGTGGTCGGAAGCCATGTTGAGTGGAATCTAGGTGGTCATTTATGTGCCGTGGGCTCAAACGGATAAGGGATGGCTAAGGACAAAGTTACTGCCATTGCTGAATGGAGCGGGAAGTGGAACTCATGTTTTGAGAAGAACATCATGGGAATAAACCTAGTGATAGGCGATATCAAAACTCTGCTAAGTAGTCTTATCGAAGAGCATAATAACACGATGTGCACCCGAGTGCGCATCCCAGCAATTATACTGACAAACACCGAGCATGATGGGGCCGCATTCAATTGGAGATTGGCCCCAATAAAGCACACATGGCTGGAGAGGTGCAGGCACTCTCAAAAAACCATAACGTCATATTCCACATGAAGTTAAGAACACACATCCAATCAGAACACAGCACACACAGTACACACAGTGATCACACGCTCCCCATGCCTGACATCTGGATATGTTACCCTATGGCTGCATTGTGTCCACGCGGGGTCGAGACCCACCTGTATCCTCATCCAATGTATTAATTTGTGAAAGACAGAGGTTCACATTCCTTACCAAAAAGGGAACACCCAAAAATGTTTTTGCATTCAATGAAACGTATGAAAACCCATCTCAGAACGAATGTAAATGGAGACAGTCCTCAGACTCTTTGCCTGTGACTGTGCTCCCGGACGCATTGTTTAATTAACCCCTTGCATGCTGCCGGGATTCTGCGCCTGTGCGGCACATTCCGATCGTGGGTGCGGTCATGACGGTCCCCAGCCGTCATCAGCACACGAGCACTGTAGTGCATGACGGCTGGGGGCCGTCATCAGCATGCAAGGGGTTAAACAAACTGTTCCTGTTTTGCCAAACGCCTCTTGTCTCTCGTTTCTTCCAAGGTATTTCATGTCCAAGCAACAAGACCACTGGACAAGTGGGTCACAGAGTGGCAACTTTCTAAAAGTTGCATTTCTTTAATAGTGACATAAATTTGACCTGGGCATCAACTCGGGTACAAAGCCACAATTAATTTGATACCTTACAGTATCAAGCTAGGTACTCTCATTCAGAAGTTAGCAGCCAAACTGAGGTATCTTCTGGTAACCCTGCCAACAGTTCCCGGGGTTCAAGGCCAGACTCTGAGCCAGTCCAGCATGATGGACAACTTGTCTCATGACATGGTACATTCTACGTTATGCCGTTGTGCAGAGGATTCCGGGCCTTACTTGAAGTCATGGCAACTACAAATCTTCTCAGCACACCGGATGTGACGTTTTACACCATACCATACATCTTACTAGAGTATAAAGGTTGAAGTCTTGAAGGTGTCACTATGTTGGCCCTACACACATGCACATGGCATGACACAGTCACATCCATAGAGTGCTTTGGCTTCAAGGCCAGAACTAGGGCTCGGTTTGCACTAGGCACACACTGATAAGATTCTGTACCATATTCATTTATGCAAACCCATCGCTGTCACCCCATGTTTTATGCAAGCAATGCTATGCCTTCAGACTGGATCCAGGGTGAAGCCTCAATGGACGAACTGCCAGGCCAGGCCATATCATACCATACCATACCATACCGTACCATACCATACCATACCATACCATATCATACCATACCATACCAAACCATACCTTACCATACCATACCATACCATACCATACCATACCATACCATGCCATGCCATGCCATGCCATGCCATGCCATACCATACCATATCATACCATACCATACCATACCATACCATACCATGCCATGCCATGCCATACCATACCATACCATACCATACCATACCATACCATACCATACCATACCATACCATACCATACCAAACCATACCATACCTTACCATACCATACCATACCATACCATACCATGCCATGCCATGCCATGCCATGCCATGCCATACCATACCATATCATATCAGACCATACCATACCATACCATACCATACCATACCATACCATACCATACCATACCATACCCATACCATACCATACCATACCATGCCCATACCATACCCATACCATACCATACCATGCCATGCCATGCCATGCCATGCCATGCCATACCATACCATGCCATGCCATGCCATTCCATGCCATGCCATGCCATGCCATGCCATGCCATGCCATACCATATCATATCATATCATACCATACCATACCATACCATGCCCATACCATACCCATAGCATACCATACCATACCATACCATACCCATACCATACCATACCATACCATACCATATCATATCATACCATACCATACCATACCATACCATACCATGCCATGCCATGCCATGCCATACCATACCATATCATATCATATCATACCATACCATACCATACCATACCATACCCATACCATACCATACCATGCCCATACCATACCCATACCATACCATGCCATGCCATGCCATGCCATGCCATGCCATGCCATACCATACCATGCCATGCCATGCCATGCCATGCCATGCCATACCATATCATATCATATCATACCATACCATACCATACCATACCATACCATGCCCATACCATACCCATACCATACCATACCATACCATACCATACCCATACCATACCATACCATATCATATCATACCATACCATACCATACCATACCATACCATACCATACCATACCATACCATATCATACCATACCCATACCATACCCATACCATACCATACCATACCATACCCATACCATACCATACCATACCATACCATACCATACCATACCAAACCATACCATACCATACCATACCATATCATACCATACCATACCATACCATATCATACCATACCATACCATACCATACCATACCATACCATATCATACCATACCATACCATACCATACCATATCATACCATACCATACCATACCATACCATACCATACCATACCATATCATACCATACCATATCATACCATACCCATACCATACCATACCATACCATACCATACCATACCATATCATACCATACCATACCATACCATACCATATCATACCATACCATACCATACCATACCATACCATACCATACCATGTAAGCTGCAAACAGTGGCACGTCTTTAACTTGCTTGTAAAGACATAACAGAGACTTGTCATCGAAGCATGGAAAGACGCAGGAACAGATACAGACCCCGGTGACAGAGACATGTCCAGGCCTTGAGGCAGGGAGAGACACCGGGGGAGGAACCAGGGTCCATCATCTTTTTGCAGCTACGCTATCTCTTTGTAACGAAACACTTTTTGCAGGCTTCTCACCCACCATTTGCCCCCATTTCACTACTAGCTGATGATTTTCTGACTCAGAGAGTGCACTGAGGCCTGCTAACCAGACTCCAGTGCCAGTGTTCGAACTCCTTACAAAGTGCATATCCAATTGGCTACTTGCTTTCTGAGCTGCTCAGTTGCTCCTGCAGAGAAGTGGACACCTTGTACAGCGTTCTCACAAGTAGGCTCCGGTGTATCTCCAGGACAGCCATCCTTACACAGGAGGGGCTGGGAAGATTGTGGCAGCAGGCCAAGGGATATCAGCATTACTGCAAACGTGAGGGATAAGCACCGCCAGTTGTCTTGATTCGCACATTTCCATCCCAATGCTGAGTATGTGGGGACCCTACTCTAACGACAGGAGCTTGGCGCCAAGCTTTCCCTTGCCTTGCTTTGCCTGTGATCCATCCTTTCGTTAATCACGAAAGGAACAGATTATGTTAATCACTTCAAGCTGATTGTTATTCCCTTTAAATAATATCTAGTCGGCCTTGCAGCATCCCACCATCCGCTCAAGATGACAAATATATTCATAGAATTCGCTGCGCTGCTCTTGGCGCACCCAACGGGCGCACATGCAAGGGACATTCAGGAGCTCTGCCACATATGTTTTCTCACTGACTACTGAGGGAAAACGGGTTTTTGATTGAGGAACGCAAACCCTCCTTAACCAACAACCACCATTCTTGTCAGGGTGAACCACAAAAGTCATTAAATTAACTTGGGGGGGCGAGTGAGCATGCCGACGAGGCGCATGGTGGCATCCTCCCAGGTTCCCATTTAGCGCGGCTCTAGCCGATGAGTCCGGCCCTGCCTGCAGGCAGATTTTGCCAGGCCCTTGCTGCCGGATCGCACCGCTGTGCCCTGATGCCTCCTGATACCTGGATGGCAGGGACGGAGCAGCGTTAAGAGACCCTCACACCCACAGCTGAATGGAACCAGATGTCGCTGGAGGTGGTGGGGAAGCGTCGTGGCCTGAATTGTGGCTCAATTTATGTCAGACTTGGGGGGTGCATATTGCCCAGCTGCTACTAACCCTGCGCCAGGCTTCCATGACCTGCATTGGTAGAAGGGATGCTGCTCAGGGGCCCCATCTGTGGTGCCCATGCTGTGGTATGATCTTGGTGGGGCTTCGAAGTCCGAGGCTCAAGCTGTATTGCCACTTGGAAGGCTGATGCCCCTACCACAGCCCAGGATAGGGGCTGATAGACTTCAGCCCTTTTTCTTTGGCCCACAAGCACTGCTTGGACCTTGAGGCCCTGAAGATTGGATCACTTGAGGCCTGAACCGGATGTGGCATGCACAGAGGGGGACTTACCCCAGACACTGCTTGGGACGGTGATGGACGCTCAGTACTTCGGATGGGGTGGCCTTGTCCCTGTTCCGTGGAGTGTGTTGACTCATCTACTGACGACGTGCGGCAGCCTTGTTGTAGTATTTTAGGCCTGTAGAGTTCTCCTTTACCTGACCCGTGGAGTTCATCGACTTTTTCTCTTCAGAGACGCTGCTTGTTACTTCTGGATGGGACCTGTCCGACGCCCATGTCCTAGTCTATGCGCCAACTCGTATTCCTGGAAACGGTCTCTAGGCTGACGCCACCCCAATGTTCACAGCCGAAAACACAGCAAAAGCCCCACCATATTTACCGCCTTCTGTTACGGACACCCTGCTTTGCGATCTCTCCAAAAGCAAAGTCTCCATGGGCTCCATTACCACTGCGGTCGCAAACAGGCTGAGGACATGGAGTCGATTTGCATGGACATTGCCTCCTTTAACCAGCGACTTGAGGCCACAAAAACCTGCCTCACAGAAGTGGAGGCATGCACTGATGCCATCCAGGACTTGTCTATGGAGATGGGTGTGCTGCAGAGGAAAGTGATTGACCTGGAAGATAGGAGCAGACAGGACAATGTTTGCTTCTCCGGCCTGCCAGAAAACATGGAGGGCTGCAAATGATCTCATTCCTTTGTGACTGTTTGGCAAAACTATTGGATCCATCATTCATCCCAAAACTGGAGATCAGGGTCAGGTCTAGGGCAGTGCGACCCGTGCCACCGCACCGGGCGCTGACTTTGGGAGGTGCCTTGCTTTCGAATATATAATAGATTTAAAAGCACCTGCTGCAGCGTTGCTTGCCTCCATTAATTTTCAACAATAAAAATGGCAAGATAACGCTGGTGATTAATGGAGCTTCTGGAGAAATGAGAGTTTTGTCTAGTGGAACGTTTGACTCAAATTGGCACAGGGGATTAATACTGTTGCTGCATAGCATGTGTACCATGCAGATCACAGACATGCATATAAATAGCTCAGTGGGATACCATTTTTGATACAGAGATATTTTTGCTACTTGCAGTTTATAGGTTAGAACCTTAGTATAGCACAGTGAGCTATTAACTGTCAAAGAGCTGCATGCAAACTGCAAGGTATAGGTTACAGCCCTACGATTTGTCCCCCAGTCCTTCATTATCCTAATGCCGCTTAATGGGTAAATTTGGGTAGAAATCAGTTCTTATTAATAAAGACAACCCCCAACCACAGTGGCACATTTCAATTTCTGAGTTTGTGCTTCTCCAGACCAGGTACTCTTAAATTATACTGCCTTCCCATTTGGACGACATTTGACTCCCACACCTTGTAGTCTTATGTAACCTTTCCCATAGACTGATTTACATAAATATGATTCATGGTCTGTATAATGTGTGTGATGTAAAGTGCTCTTACACCTTTCACTGGTACGAGTGGCGCTATAAAATCCGAGAAATGCATGTTAGAGACGGTGGTTATGGAGACTCGAGGGGCACTGTTAAACAGTGGTAGTGAAGGAGTCCATGGAGAAAGAGGTCATTTGGGGTGCCACCGGGTGTCCCCCAGCACTAAAGCCGTCCCTGCTGGAGGATACAGCAGGCAAACATATGCGCCCCTCCTTCTCTTCTAAACGGAGACCATGCCCATCCTGGCATGCTTTCTGTGGAACCAGCAAGGGCAGCAGAGTTTCATGGCAGCAAAACAGCCTGGTAAGCACCACCAGATTTCCATTTCAGCGGACTCCTCTCTGGACACCAGCCATGCATGGGCCGTTGTGCCGAAAGAGATTCAGCCCCACCCAGTCAGGTGCTGTGGACTGGGCTGGGGCTGCCAGCTGGTAAACCAGGACATTGCACTAGGCGTCCTAAGGCCCTGGCCTTAGAAAACAAGCCTCTGCATTTAGGGTTTGTTCTTTCTTTTAGCGGCTTCCCCTGTCGAGCTCTTTTGTGGCTTAGTCGCTCAATCTCTGCATGACAACGGAGACGAGATGGGCTCAAAGATGGGCAGGGGGTGTGAAGTTAAGGAAGACCTCACCGTCCAGAAATTAACACCAGGGTATCCTGTAAAACACACAAACAAAATGAGAGGGAATAAGCTCCACCCAGAATTGGCATGTCTTCCTTGGCATAGACTAGGGGGGGGGGGGGGAGGTGAATTTGAAGTGGAGAGATGATAGATGTGTACAGAGTTAACAACTATTTCATATCAAATATAGTAACTGAACTGGTCTATCAATGAGGGGAAAATCTGATGTATGCCTTTTATTTCCCAATTCCGCCTCCGTTAGCTTTAATAATCATTGAGGGATTATATACATTCAGTGGCGGCTGGTACTGAACAAGCGTGGCAGAGGGGGGGTTTAAAAAATAACTATCACTTACCGTGCAAGGGCGCCAACTCGCCTCCATCGTCGTCTCTCATCCGCTTCGGTCTGGGTGGAACAGGAAGCACACAGGCTCCCCTAAGCCAATCAAACGCTGCTGTTAGCAGCACTGTGATTGGTCTGAGCACAGTGGTTCGGTGCTGAGACAGGCAGTGGGAGCCTGTGCATGATCCCTACCCGCCTGCGCGTTACAGCCTGGTGGGGAACATGCCAAGTGTGCATGACTGTCTGGCCGGTGCAAGAGGGACAGCCAAACAGACATGCGCACTTAAGTTCCCCCCCCCCCCCCTCCCCGGCTGGCTTTGACACAGCCAGGCCCGACACGCCCCAAAACAAGCCTCAGCACAGAAAAATAGAATGATAACATTTTGTTGTTATGCTGAAAACCAGTGAGGCGGCGCTCCACTGCCTTAGCGGAGGAACCACCACTGTGTACATTGCTTGGAAATCATTTAGAGACGATTTATGCTTGTATTAACTGTTTAAACATTTTTTTCAAGCAGGAATAAACACCAGGCTTTGCTGAGGTTCCAAGTTTTCTTTCATCAGCCTTGTTAAAAAAAAAAAACATCCATTTTACAAACAGGCAAGAGATGAGTAAGATTGAGGTGGGTGAGGCCAACACATTAACAGGGAGAGCCGAAGCACGGGACTGGCTCAGATCTTAGAGCCTGTGGACTAACCAAGCCGGAGCCGAAGCACGGGACTGGCTCAGATCTTAGAGCCTGTGGACGAACCAAGCCAAAGCCGAAGCACGGGACTGGCTCAGATCTTAGAGCCCGTGGACGAGCCGAGCCAGAGCCGAAGCACGGGACTGGCTCAGATCTTGGAGCCCGTGGACTAGCCAAGCCAGAGCCGAAGCACAGGACTGGCTCAGATCTTAAAGCCTGTGGACGAGCCGAGCCAGAGCCGAACCACGGGACTGGCTCAGATCTTAGAACCTGTGGACAAACCAAGCCGGAGCCGAAGCACGGGACTGGCTCAGATCTTAGAGCCTGTGGACGAACCAAGCAAAAGCCGAAGCACGGGACTGGCTCAGATCTTAGAGCCCGTGGACGAGCCGAGCCAGAGCCGAAGCACGGGACTGGCTCAGATCTTGGAGCCCGTGGACTAGCCAAGCCAGAGCCGAAGCACAGGACTGGCTCAGATCTTAAAGCCTGTGGACGAGCCGAGCCAGAGCCGAACCACGGGACTGGCTCAGATCTTAGAACCTGTGGACAAACCAAGCCGGAGCCGAAGCACGGGACTGGCTCAGATCTTAGAGCCTGTGGACGAACCAAGCAAAAGCCGAAGCACGGGACTGGCTCAGATCTTAGAGCCCGTGGACGAGCCGAGCCAGAGCCGAAGCACGGGACTGGCTCAGATCTTGGAGCCCGTGGACTAGCCAAGCCAGAGCCGAAGCACAGGACTGGCTCAGATCTTAAAGCCTGTGGACGAGCCGAGCCAGAGCCGAAGCACGGGACTGGCTCAGATCTTAGAACCTGTGGACAAACCAAGCCGGAGCCGAAGCACGGGACTGGCTCAGATCTTAGAGCCTGTGGACGAACCAAGCAAAAGCCGAAGCACGGGACTTGCTCAGATCTTAGAGCCCGCGGACGAGCCGAGCCAGAGCCGAAGCACGGGACTGGCTCTGATCTTAGAGACCGCGGACGAGCCGAGCCAGAGCGGAAGCACGGGTCTGGCTCAGATCTTAAAGCCTGTGGATGAGCAAAGCCAGAGCCGAGGCATGGGTCTGGCTCAGATCTTAAAGCCTGTGGATGAGCCAAGCCCTGAAAATAGTTGCTGTTAATCATACAACAAACAAAGCAAAATATGTTAAATTCTCTTCAAAATTCAAAAAAGTATTTCTTCAAAGTGTGGAAGCTTTGACATTTTAGGGCACATCATGGCACTGTATTGAGAAGTACTTGTTATAAGTGATAGTTTTGTACAACTGGTAGTTTGAACTCATGTATTTTAAAGGGCTTTCAGACACAAAAAAAATGAACAAAAAACGATTTGGTGAAATAAAATTTTCACATAAGATCACACAATTTAGAGTAGAAGCTGCAATTTATCCAAAAGTTTCTGGTGTCACTTTACTGAAATCAGCCAGTAAATGGGAATCTATGTGCCTGTCATTGTGTTCTGGGTTTGTTTTTACCTCTTAGTGCATTTTTTTAAAATGCTGCAAGTTCTCCCAAAAGTATTGGAGCGTGTCACATGAGCGACGGTTCCATTACACAACAGCACATGCCTTGTTTATAGGCTTAGAGAGATGAAGTGATCGACCCATAATCACAGAATGTTGAGCCAACGCTGAGACTCAAACCTGGCTCCCCAGTCCCCCCTCTAACGGTGACGCCGCATCTGGGGTAGAAGAAGACAGGACAGCTCGGCCTGGGCTCGAGATTCCAACAAGACCTCGAGCTGAACCAGACGAGGATTCAGGCTCGAGCTTTCAGTGGCTCGCCCGGCTCCAATGTCTGCCGAGCAGAACCAGAGTCAGAACCAGGCTTCAGACTCGAGCTTTCAGTGGCTCACCCACCTCCAATGTCTGCCAAGCAGAACCAGACCAGGCTTCTGGCTCGAGCTTTCAGTGGCTCACCCACCTCCAATGTCTGCCGAGCAGAACCAGACCAGGCTTCAGGCTCGAGCTCTCAGTGGCTCACCCGCATCCAATGTCTGCCAAGCAGAACCAGAGCCGGGCTTCAGGCTCGAGCTCTCAGTGGCTCACCCGCATCCAATGTCTGCTGGGCAGAGCCAGAGTCAGGCTTCAGACTCGAGCTTTCAGTGGCTCGCCCGACTCCAATGTCTGCTGAGCAGAACCAGAGCCAGGCTTCAGACTCGAGCTTTCAGTGGCTCGGCCGACTCCAATGTCTGCCGAGCAGAACCAGAGCCAGGCTTCAGGCTTGAGCTCTCAGTGGCTCGCCCACCTCCAATGTCTGCCGAGCCGAACCAGAGCCGGGCTTCAGACTCGAGTTTCAGTGGCTCGCCCGACTCCAATGTCTGCCGAGCAGAACCAGAGCCTGGCTTCAGGCTCGAGCTTTCAGTGGCTCACCTGCCTCCAATGTCTGCCGGGCAGAACCAGAGCCAGGCTTCAGGCTCGAGCTCTCAGTGGCTCGCCCACCTCCAATGTCTGCTGGGCAGAACCAGAGCCAGGCTTCAGGGTCGAGCTTTCAGTGGCTCGCCCACCTCTAATATCTGCCGGGCAGAACCAGATTAGGCTTCAGGGTCGAGCTCTCAGTGGCTCGTCCGCCTTACAATGTCTACCGGGCAGAACCAGAGCCAGGCTTCAGGGTCGAGCTTTCAGTGGCTCGCCCACCTCTAATATCTGCCGGGCAGAACCAGATTAGGCTTCAGGGTCGAGCTCTCAGTGGCTCGTCCGCCTTACAATGTCTACCGGGCAGAACCAGAGCCAGGCTTCAGGCTCAAGCTTTCAGTGGCTCGCCCACCTCTAATATCTGCCGGGCAGAACCGGAGACAGAGCCAGGCTTCAGACTCGAGCTTTCAGTGGCTCGCCCGCCTCCAATGTCTGCCGGGCAGAATAAGAGACAGAAGTGAGAGGCTCGGGAGAGGGGAAAGATAAAGAGTAGAGCATGGAAGTGAGAGGTGCATATAGGAGACCTTATAACAAGCACGTAAAACTAAAAGATGTAAGAGAGGCAGGACCGGCAAGAGAAGAGAAGCTGCTGGGAGGGGAGACGAGAGGTGGATGGAGGAGGGACAGGACCAGCATGAGAAGGAAAGAGCTCGGCAGAGAGAGGCCAGGGGAAGACTCTAGACTCTCGCCGGAGACACCGCCTCGTCCGTGGTGAGATCTCCTTTGTACAGGAGCACAAGGCCTCCTTCTTGCAGAAGAGTGGATTGATCATCACTTTGCAAAAAGACTGCGGCAAAGAAGGCCAGGCTCTGATATTGTACTCGAGACTGCGGTATCACTGCACTGATGCAGGATAGTGAAGCCTGGTATGTCCGAGGCTTCCAAATGCAAAACAAGAAATGGGGGGAGAAGGAGGGTAAACTAAACTAGGTCAGCCTCCAGTCTATATCAGAAAATCAGGAACCCATGTGATAGATTCGGAGACCTAGTTTGTGTGTATGGTTACTGCTAAATGTTATCAGTGTTTGCCATGATAAGAAAGAAAAATTTCTTTCTAGAGTCCCCTCACTCACCGGGGTTTCCCCACGGTGACATGCTTCATCATTGGGGCCATCCCAGTTCTCTACGAAAAGGGGCGTGCTGCGACTAGCGGACTACGCAGGAGCACTATTTTTTGTGACAGACTATGTGTGGTGCAAAGTGTGATGATGGTGGAGTGGGTGTGTGATTAAAAATACCGTGCTAGTGGGCCTCAACAATTTATTCTGCTCCTAGTTTGGTACGTTTAAAAAGGGGTGACACTGTTATCTGGCCTTAAGTTAGGGCAAGATCAGTGTTCTATGGTCGACATGTTTCATGCTCCCTCAAGCATTTCATCAGGACCATACAGGGTCCAGCCCTGTATATTCCACTCCTATATTTAAATAAATAAATTTGTTTCAATATGCTATCTTTGCGCTGTTAATTATTAAACATGCGTGTTTCATACATACGATTTATGTCTTATGGGCGTATCTGTAAAAGAGAATGACACTTGATTAGTGGCAAAACATCCCCCCTCAAGAGCCAGGGGATCACACACATAGCTCACATTTGTCTAAGGCGTGAGTGTGCCTTATGCACCATACAGGTGCGTGCAGGCTCTCAAATCCAGTGCAAATATGTAACTGATGTGAAAAAACGTGGTTTTGTGAATCCACACACATACATAACACAGGACTTGATGTGACTATAGACATGACACACTCCATATATATACACACAACGTTTGGTCATGGCAAAAGGACATATTTACATGTATAGGTGCTAATTTGCACTTCATGGTCTCAGGCGAGGGCAGGATCACCTCGTGGAAACATTGCTATAAGGTTTTTAAAGCCATAGTTAAATTTGCGTTTTTTTCAAAGGATTCGTTTTGTCTCAAAAAAAATGCGCGTTACCAATGAGGAGTCTGAACCCCCCATGCAATGTATCAGAAATATTTCCTGATGCTTGGCTTAAATGTACTTACTTCCTATCGGTAAGCCCACTCGGTATTACCTACTCGATCCTCACCCGACCGCATATTGACGCTGAACGGGTGAGCCGGTGTATTTGGAGTCCTTGGAAATACCATACCCCACGACATGTGGTAATGGCATGTTGCCAACTAGCACTATCTGAGAATTTCTTTCGCTTCGAGACCACACTGTACAAACAACAACACGGGACCAGCATGGGCAGCACATTTGCGCCGAGCATAGCAGGCCTGTACGTTCATCAATTGGAGAAAACCAAAATTCTGAATGAGAGAAACCCCTACAGACATCATATACTGGAATGGAAACGTTACATAGATGACGTTTTTTAATCTGGCAGGGCATAGAAGAAGAAGCAAATACCTTTTTGACATGGCTGAATACGCAAGATCCTTTCCTAAATTTTACGTGTTCAATGAGCAGGACCAATCTAGTGTTCCTAGATCTGAACATATATGCTGATTCAGGAAAACTTATTACAACAACCCACTTCAAGGAGACATCCCACAACTGTCTTTTAACATATGACAGTTTCCATCCTCGCCATCTCAGACAGAACCTTCCCTTTGGTCAATTCCTGCGACTACGAAGGAATTGCAGTCACAAAGAGGATTACATGATCCAAGCGGAAGACCTGAGTAACAAACTAAAAAACAGGAAATATCCAAACAAACTAATAAAGGAAGCAAAAAAACGGGCTGGAAATAATAATAGAGATGCCTTGTTGGAACCAAAAGAGAAATCAAAATCAGACAACACCAGACCAATCTGTATCACGACATTCAACCAAGTGTCAGACACAGTGGCCAAGATAGTCAAAAAACATTGGCCGGTGGTCAATAGTGGAGGACTGACAATACCCACCCCTATGTTCAGCCACCGCCGAGGGAAGAACCTGAAAGATTTTCTGGTCCATACTCGCCCTATGCTTGCAAATCCAACAGTGAGGACTCAACCACTACCAAATGGACATTTTCCCTGCAATAATTGCAGCGTTTGTCATTTAACATCAGCAACAAAAACTGTATTCTTCAACAACAACACAAAATGGGAACTAAGAGGTTTTTCCAACTGCAACACCAGTGGAGTGGTATACCTAATAACATGCACCTGCAATTTACACTATGTAGGTATGACCACCAGAAAGATCAGCACCCGCATAGTGGAACATAGGAGCAATATCCGGTGCAAACGATCCACCACCCGGATGACGAACCACTTCATCGAGCGGAACCACACACCCAATGATCTAACTTGGGTGGTGTTGGAGGCAGTAAAAAACAAAGACAATCTGGATCAAATTCTCCATGAACGAGAGCAAAGATGGGTGTTTAGACTTCACACAGACACCCTGGGGCTGAACGATGAAATTCCTTGGGGCGCATTCAGAAAACAGTGAGGGCCATACAACACTAACGTACTATTATAAAACCGTGGATATCCTTTTGGAATTTTCTCTGACCCTTCTCAAACCCCACTACGGCAGTTTGATAAAATCACAAATAGTCAAAAATCCATATAATGATAAATGACACCAACAAACAATATTAATAAAAATCTAAGTGCACCAATAACTTCATTATATGTAATTAAGTATTTCAAAAACGAAACTTTTGAAATAATCGACATTTTTCCTTTTTTTAAAGAAGTGTTCTAAATATCACCAAAAAGCAGTGAATTATTTGGACACTCATGCAAAAACTGTATTTCTAACAAATCTCCGTGATTGAGACCCCTGCAAGGCATATTCAGAAAATACTCGCGCCCGGCGCGTAAGCATCCACCTAACATGGCCGCTGCACACGAGACGGTCTAGCTTCAAGCGCTCAGAACCCGGAAGCGCAAGGACTCCAAATACACCGGCTCACCCGTTCAGCGTCAATATGCGGTCGGGTGAGGATCGAGTAGGTAATACCGAGCGGGCTTACCGATAGGAAGTAAGTACATTTAAACCAAACATCAGGAAATATTTCTGATACATTGCATGGGGGGTTCAGACTCCTCATTGGTAACGCGCATTTTTTTTGAGACAAAACAAATCCTTTGAAAAAAACGCGAATTTAACTATGGCTTTAAAAACCTTACAGCAATGTTTCCACGAGGTGATCCTGCCCTCGCCCTAGACCATGAAGTGCAAATTAGCACCTATACATGTAAATATGTCCTTTTGCCATGACCAAACGTTGTGTGTATATATATGGAGTGTGTCATGTCTATAGTCACATCAAGTCCTGTGTTATGTATGTGTGTGGATTCACAAAACCACGTTTTTTCACATCAGTTACATATTTGCACTGGATTTGAGAGCCTGCACGCACCTGTATGGTGCATAAGGCACACTCACGCCTTAGACAAATGTGAGCTATGTGTGTGATCCCCTGGCTCTTGAGGGGGGATGTTTTGCCACTAATCAAGTGTCATTCTCTTTTACAGATACGCCCATAAGACATAAATCGTATGTATGAAACACGCATGTTTAATAATTAACAGCGCAAAGATAGCATATTGAAACAAATTTATTTATTTAAATATAGGAGTGGAATATACAAGGGAGCATGAAACATGTCGACCATAGAACACTGATCTTGCCCTAACTTAAGGCCAGATAACAGTGTCACCCCTTTTTAAACGTACCAAACTAGGAGCAGAATAAATTGTTGAGGCCCACTAGCACGGTATTTTTAATCACACACCCACTCCACCATCATCACACTTTGCACCATACATAGTCTGTCACAAAAAATAGTGCTCCTGCGTAGTCCGCTAGTCGCAGCACGCCCCTTTTCGTAGAGAACTGGGATGGCCCCAATGATGAAGCATGTCACCGTGGGGAAACCCCGGTGAGTGAGGGGACTCTAGAAAGAAATTTTTCTTTCTTATCATGGCAAACACTGATAAAATTTAGCAGTAACCATACACACAAACTAGGTCTCCGAACCCATCACATGGGTTCCTGATTTTCTGATATAGACTGGAGGCCAACCTAGTTTAGTTTACCCTCCTTCTCCCCCCATTTCTTGTTTTGCATTTGGCAGCCACGGGCTGCGGGAGTTTTTCTCTTGATACCTTTATAATAGGTCACTTGAAAGGTAATGCCCAGGTGACCCAGTGACTAGACACTACACACAAAACTTTATTGAAGCAATCATGGCACAATATATAGGTCTGTCTTTCTCAGAAGACGAAGTAGACAGAGCCATTGCCTCCATGCTACCACATGCGGGGGCACCTAACGGAGAAAACAGTGATGCTAACCAGTGTTGGGATGAACTCACAGAGTTAAAAAGAACACGGATCAAAACGTTGATACATGGAATAATGATGGCAGAGTACCTACAAGCAAATGAGGCACCAAGAGGCCTTATAGTCAGGAATGAACCTTTTATATTTCAACACGATAAACAGTTCAAGTTGGATTGGTCACAAATATCGTGGCACTGTACCAGGGACTGGTTAGTTCTAATTATAAAAACAGCGACCAGACTGGTAGACTCCCTAAAAGAGGAGATTCAATCTATGGAGATTCGTCTGAAATCCTTCCAAACTCCAGCAGAACTTAGGAAAAGATTGGATGAGCTTAACAAAACCATGGCTGATTTGAGATCAGTCTTAAGGACTCAAAATACATCAAACTATCCAAGGACAAAAAGACATTCTCACACGAGAAAGTGTATCCATATGTCAGGGATGATTATAGAACCAGCAGCAGAAACCCAGGCTACAACACCGATAGTGATGGGTCAGACACAGGATCTGATAGCTCAGGAGGAACAAGCAATTACAATACTAACCCCAACAGAAGACCTAGACGGGGGAAAGTCAGTATGAGGAACTACAGAGGGAACCCGGCACCTATGTGGCCCGTGTACCAAGATCCCTACAATTATGGTCCTCCACCACCACCCTTCTTCGATGGCCCACCCATGTACCATCAACCCAACTACCAGAACTGGGGAAATAACCAAGGAAACTAGGGAAAACCTTTTTTAGGGAGAGGCCGCCCAAATCAACGAACAAAAAACAAACCCAACCAAGGTGTACAATGGGCAGAACCAGTGGTAACGACAGGACGCCACACACGGAGCAAAGGACCACCGGAGCCAACTACGAGCAACAACCCGGCCTAGTGGTCAATTTGTCCTCCACAACCCTGACAGATACACAGACACAAGTGTTGAACAAGGGTCTAGGTTTCGTAACAACCCCAACCACAGACAAATTTAGACTTTGTTGTGAATTGAAAGAATTCCTGAGAAAAATCAAACTCCAGGTATTCTTTAAAGATAAAAAAGCAGAGGAACGATCACAGAGTGACACAGGATTACAAAAAAAGTCGAACTTTGTTCCACCAATCCAAAGTTTACCAGTTGAAATATTAGCTTTTGAAAAAGCAGTAATGAAAGAAGTACAAGAGTTGGACACACGAACAGTAAAAGTCTTCCATAACACCAGCAAGGTAGAGCTAGCAGCAATACAAGAACTATCTAAAAATGACCAGATTACTATCAAACCAGCCGACAAAGGCGGGGCGATAGTCCTACAGGACACCACTAACTACAGAAGGGAATGCCTTCGCCTTCTAGGAGAGGAAAGAAACTATATCATACTCAATGAAGATCCTACTGAACGATTACGAGTTTCAATTGCCTATTTAACTGAGGAATGCCTAGCCAATGATTGGCTAAGTACTAAAGAAATACATTTTCTGACCAACAAAAAACCAGTAACACCATACTTCTATACAATCCCCAAAATTCACAAGAGACTTGAAAACCCACCAGGAAGACCGATAGTCTCGGGGATAGGTTCTATCTTAGAACCCTTGTCGCAATTTGCTGACGCCTTTTTAAGACCTTTGGTCCAGAGCACTGATACCTACGTAAGGGATACGAAGGACGTACTTTGCCTCTTGAAAGATCTGAACTTTGACCCCACATCCAGCATTCTTATCAGTCTGGATGTGGAGAGTCTTTATACGAGTCTGCCACACACAGAGACTTTACAAATATTGGAAGAGGTATTGTGCGAAAATGATTGGAAATAACATACCCCACGACATGTGGTAATGGCATGTTGCCAACTAGCACTATCTGAGAATTTCTTTCGCTTCGAGACCACACTGTACAAACAACAACACGGGACCAGCATGGGCAGCACATTTGCGCCGAGCATAGCAGGCCTGTACGTTCATCAATTGGAGAAAACCAAAATTCTGAATGAGAGAAACCCCTACAGACATCATATACTGGAATGGAAACATTACATAGATGACGTTTTTTTAATCTGGCAGGGCACAGAAGAAGAAGCAAATACCTTTTTGACATGGCTGAATACGCAAGATCCTTTCCTAAATTTTACGTGTTCAATGAGCAGGACCAATCTAGTGTTCCTAGATCTGAACATATATGCTGATTCAGGAAAACTTATTACAACAACCCACTTCAAGGAGACATCCCGCAACTGTCTTTTAACATATGACAGTTTCCATCCTCGACATCTCAGACAGAACCTTCCCTTTGGTCAATTCCTGCGACTACGAAGGAATTGCAGTCACAAAGAGGATTACATGATCCAAGCGGAAGACCTGAGTAACAAACTAAAAAACAGGAAATATCCAAACAAACTAATAAAGGAAGCAAAAAAACGGGCTGGAAATAATAACAGAGATGCCTTGTTGGAACCAAAAGAGAAATCAAAATCAGACAACACCAGACCAATCTGTATCACGACATTCAACCAAGTGTCAGACACAGTGGCCAAGATAGTCAAAAAACATTGGCCGGTGGTCAATAGTGGAGGACTGACAATACCCACCCCTATGTTCAGCCACCGCCGAGGGAAGAACCTGAAAGATTTTCTGGTCCATACTCGCCCTATGCTTGCAAATCCAACAGTGAGGACTCAACCACTACCAAATGGACATTTTCCCTGCAATAATTGCAGCGTTTGTCATTTAACATCAGCAACAAATTTATTTATTTAAATATAGGAGTGGAATATACAAGGGAGCATGAAACATGTCGACCATAGAACACTGATCTAGCCCTAACTTAAGGCCAGATAACAGTGTCACCCCTTTTTAAACGTACCAAACTAGGAGCAGAATAAATTGTTGAGGCCCACTAGCACGGTATTTTTAATCACACACCCACTCCACCATCATCACACTTTGCACCATACATAGTCTGTCACAAAAAATAGTGCTCCTGCGTAGTCCGCTAGTCGCAGCACGCCCCTTTTCGTAGAGAACTGGGATGGCCCCAATGATGAAGCATGTCACCGTGGGGAAACCCCGGTGAGTGAGGGGACTCTAGAAAGAAATGTTTCTTTCTTATCATGGCAAACACTGATAAAATTTAGCAGTAACCATACACACAAACTAGATCTCCGAACCCATCACATGGGTTCCTGATTTTCCGAGGCTTCCAAATGACAGTCACACGTGCAGGGCCGGCATGAGGGTGGTACGACCAGTGCAGCCGCACCGAGCGCTGACTTTGGTGGGGGGAGGGGGCGCTGTGCTTACAAATAGCTTTTTGGTTAAAAGCATGTCCAGGAAGTTTCAGACAACTATACAAATGTCAGGATAACTCTGGTGAATAATGTTCCGACCAGTGAGGGATCAGGATTTTGTCTAGGGGCAGTTTTGGCTCATTGTAGCATGAGGGTCCATGCGCCTGCAGCTAAGAACGTGTACCATGCAAATCACAGAACAGAGTGTGAGTGAACAATGAGCAGCAAATTAATGTATGTCAGAGAGGCCATGGAGAGGTGAGGGGCACAGCTGGAGAGTGGGAGTGAAGGAATTCATGGAGAAGGAGGTCATGGGGGCAAAAAAAGACTGCCGCACTGGGCGCACTAGCGGTAAAGCTGGCGCTGCACATGTTACTGCAGGCGCTGGACACCGTCACACAACAATATTAAGGTCTGGGGGTCTGACAAACAGCAACAGTAGGCATCGGCATGTCCCCATGAATGATAAATGACAAAAACAGATCTAGCCACCCAGAGCCTTCTCTGCGGGGAGATTTCAACAGCCAGTCACATATACTGTACGACCAAAGACTGCAGCCCGAGAGGGTCCAGCAGCTGTGGACACTGATGACGGACAGAGCCACATAGTGCTGCTGCAACAGGGTGCACTCATGCAGCGCTAGAAGCAAAGACTGACTCTAGAAGGGTAAACTCGAAGCGGATCAGAAGAAGCTCAAACAAAACGGACAAAGATGAAACCTGACTTTTGAGCCCTGAGGAAGGACTTTTAGAAAAACTCCACTTCCTTAAAGGCTGGCCAAAGATGCAGAAGAAAGAGGTGTGCGGAGCAACAATCAGATTGTGGGCATCCCTGAATGAGTGGATATCCCAAGCTCTGAGCTGCTTCGGAAGAGTGAGGGAGCACAACAGTGTAACTGATGTTCTTGTTAATATAATGAATCCAGGTGGTTCTGAAAGTATTTATTTCTTAATGCAGCACAGCAACCATAGCACGACTGACCAGCAAGAAGGACCAGCGTAACGGAACTCTTCAACCTGGCAGCAGCCACTGGGCTCCAGATGGAATAAGAACACACATTTACACATTGTAAAATGTGCACTGAGGTAATGCAACAGTGAAGAGAGATACAAATAGCAAGCATTGTAATGTACAAAGTATAACATATCTCCTTTTTTTTCCAAACAAACAAACAAAAAAATAAAACTATAAGATTATCTGACGAAATCAGACAGTCTTCTAGGAAATCGTCTCCTACGATCTGAATCTTTAACCCTAGAAGCAACAGTGTTTTCGGAACTATAATGTGCTTCGGAGTGTGAGCTTGAAATACATTCTTGATCAATCTATGACCAGAATCACCAATTCTAATCAAGGAATACTCTGGTGAATCATTATCAACATTTACAACATTTGATCCAAAAGGACCTTTGGCAACATTCACAACTTTCCATCACGTGTGATGACACGATTATCAAAAACTTCACCAATCTTCATGGCCTTACTAAACCTTTCTGAGCATTTACTAGTGAAACCTGGTTTCCTAATTTTAACCCAATCACCAGCTTTGAGATCATGGGATTTTGTCTTCCACTTGTTGTCATACCAAATTTTAGTTTTGACGTGTTTGAATTCCACCCTTTGTGCAGCATCATTTATCTTTTTATCAGAAAAATCATTTATCATACACATATCTTTCAACCATCAAGAGCAAACCTTGGAAGCAGGATCTCATCCTTTTAAAGGCGAAAAGGACTAATCTCAGTATTGGTATGTGCCGAGATATGGTATAACCACAACCTTTCTCTTATTAATTTTTCTCAATCACCTCCAAACTTGATGACATCAGAAACATAACCCTTTAAAACTCTATTAAAGCACTCAACAAGACCATTCTCAAGTGGTTCATATGAAGAGGTTGTCATATGTTTAATATTATGGCATTTAACCCCTTCAGCGGGGCGCGAATTTTCACGCTGTGCTGAAGGTTCTATTGATCGGGCGGGGCCATGACGGAATGGTTCCGTCATAAGCACAGCCCAACCGGCGCTCATGACGGAACCGCTCCGTCATGAGCACCGATGTGGTTAAGAACATTTTCCATCTCTAAAAAAGTAAACTGCACCCCATTATCTGGACTAAGAAGTGCAGGACAACCCTCTTTGGCAAAAACTTCTTAAAAAAATTCCATAACAATGTTAGTAGTAGAATGTGACACAAATTTCACTTCTGGCCACTTAGAATGGTAATCCACAAGCACCAATGCATATTGTGACTCATGTGGTCAAGACAGAAAGGGACCAGAAATGTCAAAAGCCATTTTCTTTCCACGGTTCATCATCGCACTTAGAAATTTTTAAAGGAGGTACATTTAGTTTCAACAGTCCTACCAAGTCCTGAGTTGAACGGACACATGGGGTCCTGATATCACCATTTCCACCCGGAGGTCCCCTCACACCTAGAATTGCTAAACTGTTAAACTATGGCAACAGAGACATCATCTTATGAAAATGTGTGAGGCCTCAGCTTTCCACCCAACATCAAAGGGTCTCCCTCCTCACTGCCAGCAGTGCCGGCAGGGAGTGGGTGCAAGGCCTGACTGGCCCCATGAACCTCCACGGCAGAGCAGCTTCAGGGAGGAGAGCAGCTCCTCTGCGCCTAGTCCTCCCAACTCCCTCCCGGCCTCTCAGTGATGCTTGCTGTCACTTTCTTTATAATGCAGGCACAACATTTTGAAACAAAAATGTGTATTTTGAATTGTGTAATTTATTAAACACACTAGATTACTTCACAGCACTGAGTGCCTTCATTGGATTCGATAGTCAACAACAGCCCTTCTAATATGATGATTTTATCCAGGAGCGGCCCATGAAGGTGAGAGCGGTGGGAGGGAGATGGCAGACGACAATGAGGAAAATTGAATTTAAAAAAAGAAAACCACTTACCTTGCGCTTGCTTCATCGCCGGCCCACCCTTGCCTAACTCTGGGCTTGGCGGGATGAGACGAGGGGGGGGGGGGTGCTATACAGGGCGCCACAAGCATTATGAGGGCGAGCCACCCAGACTCCCGGAACCACAACCACCCGGGGGTCCCCAGTAACGGGAGTTCTATCTACCCGAGCATGAGTCTGTTTGAGCACTGATTCCCCAGATCCCTGCACTCCTGTGCATCCTAAGCAGGAGGTGACAGTAAAGGTATCTCACGATACAGGAAACACTGGGTAACTTACCTGTTGTTCTCTTTGTCCCAAGGATACCGGAGGGAGGACTCCTGACTGTGGACCTGAGGAAGGAACAGAAGAGGGCCAATATTCTCCAGAGGATAATCATTTGAATCTGTAGTACAGCACATGACACTACATTGAGTGAATTAAAGGCCCGCCTCGCCTCACGCCCCCAAAATTTGGAATTACATCCCCCGCACATCAGAACCATACCTTCCTTTGTGGAATTCAAAAGTCAACTCAAATCCCTGTTCCTCAACCGTTCCCTAGGATATGGATAACCCGGGACAGACAGCAACCACAGAGCTATGCTCCAATCCTACGATCCCGAAGAATCTTGTAGCCAAGAGGCTTTGCATTACAATTACCCCGCTCTTTACTCTGTCACTCATTGATTGCTATATCGCTCCTATGTCATGTATCTGTTGATTATATGCTATGCTCCTACTGTACATTGCTCTGATACCCTTGTGTCTTGACAGCGCTATAGAAAACTTCTTAAATAAAAAAAAAATAAACTCTGAATCAATTCCATGTGCCCGGTGAGGGGTAGGTGGACGACAAGTGGAGGAGAATGCGGGCATGAGGCCATCCAACCAAAGATGGAGGACATTATACATCAACTCAAGGAGGGCTAAAGCAAGACGAAATGAACCCACCCGAACCATATGACTCTAGACATCCGACTGCACTGTGTTTGAACCATGACGTGGCTGGGATGGAACTAGAAGTGGACATGCCATGCCAGGGGCTATAGTTCCTCTGCAAAATTACGTATCAGTCAAAAAGAGATTATGGATCAAATATATCTAGAACATACCCTTGAGGCACTCCCGTACCATACACAAAAGTGGTTACGGCAACATGCCGGACGAACCCTGGAACTAGTTGTAGAGACGGCCACGACATTTGCTTCTGCTCAGCCCATGGGCCCAATCAGACTTTGAGAAACCGACAAACACATAACACCAATGGGACATAAGTTTGAGAAAAAGCCCAACAAAGTAACACCAGAGCCACCAAGAATCGAGTTGGGGCGACTAGACCCATTGTAAATCCTGGCCCTCGGTGTTACAAGGGTGGGGAGCGAGGCCGGACCACCCAGTTCTGTAAAAAGAAGACGGAAGGGAGAAGAAGAGCAAAGGGGTATCAGCTCTGTCCCTCACTCTGTCCTATATGCTCAGGAGATGGGACCTGTGCATTATGGGAGTTTGCTACTTAATGGTAATCTTGTAACTGCCCTGCCAGACTCTGGTGGCAGAGAGTCAGTGATAAAGAACAAATTGTTCTCTCGCTCTCAAATAAGACAAACAAATATGTGGCGCTATGCTCTGTGCACGGGGATACCAAACCTTCCCAGTAGCCCGAGGTACTCTCACCAGCGCAACGGGCTGGCAAGTAGAGTTGAAGTTGGGGTGCTCCCTTTCCTTCCCGAGAAGATTATTCTTGGAACAGATAACCCCTATTCCCTTGATTTGTTATTAAGTGACCTCACACACTCGAGCAACCCCCACCGTGAAGGACCTGTGGCAGAAGCACCTGTGCAGGATGCTCTTCTTACCCCTGAACCGTGGCATTGGCCCAGCTGAATGATAAAGCATTACAGAATGCAATGCACAGTGCCTCTGACTCCCCTAGCGCGGTCTAACAAAGGGCTGTTATACAGAAGGGGCCGCTCTATCGTATTGGCAAAGTAAACGAGAACCCTCAGCTTTTGGTGCCTCTTGAGTTCAGAGACCAAGTCTTATTTTTTGCACACTACCACCTTATGGCTGGCCACTGTGATATGGAAAACACCAGCCAAGATATCCCACAACACTTCTTTTGGCCAGATATATATGCACAAACCGAGCAATACCATCAGGAATGAGCCGTATGCCAGGGGAAAAATCATATCAACCACCCAGAGCGACTCAACAGCAACTCAACATAGGGAAGCCCTTTGATAGAATAGAAATCGAACTCATTGGACCCTCACCACGCTCTACCAAAGGCTACCAATACGTGTTGGTCATAGTCAACTATGCTACATGGTACCCAGGAGCCATACCATTAAGGGTTACCTCCACCACTCTGTCGTGTAGTTCCTATAAAACTATACTGATCTGCGTGTTTGGACAGCATACACTGTAGGATTGGTATCAGACTGAATTCTGAACACCCCCACTGGGTATATTGGCCTTTTTGTATCAGCTAGCTCACAGTGCCACTAGAATCCCCTCTTACCAAGGAGAGATTAGTTCTTGGCAACTATCGAACATGACAACCCTGATCCCTCAGCACCGTGGAAAGATTATACTACTTTTTGCTCAGTCACTTGTGCTTACTTAGTCTCAGAGAGATACACAGAATAAACAGGCTGGGCGTTTTCAATATGTATTTATTGAACAGTTGTTATTCCGGTATAGAATAGATGAGTTGAAACAACCGTTAGACAGTAAAAGTTATGGATGATTAGCAGTACTATAAAGGTATATGGATGTTACAGCTCTTCCATCTTGCAGTAATCATGAACATACACAAGTATATAAAACACATGATAATAAAAGTGCGTACTCCTACAATGCCTCCCTAACTAGATGTACCTAGCATGTGTGTAACTGTTAGGCCAAGAATCCGGTGTACAGTCATAATATCGAGTCTTTTATTTCGACTGGACAGAATATCGAGTAAAAAATATAGAATGGACATAATATCGACTAGACATAATATAGACAACAAAAATATCGACTAGAGAAAATTAATATCGAATAGAATGGACATAATATCGAATCAAAAATATAGAATGGACATAATATCGACTAGACATAATATAGACAACAAAAATATCGAATTTAAGGTAAGTTAATAATAATTTTTATTTTTTGTGTAATATAAGTCTGTAGCGGGTTGTGGGTTTATAGGGGAATAGGGTGGGAAGTAATTTAATTCTAATTAATTAAATATGTTAATTTATTTATTAATATCTATTTAGAATTAATTGTTAATTAATTATTAATTGGTAATTAATTAAAAAATATAATTGGTAATTAATTATAATTGATTAATTGATACATATTTTAATTTTAGTAATTTATTTTCTGTAGCGGGTTGTGGGTTTATAGGGGAATAGGGTGGGAAGTAATTTAATTATAATTAATGAAATATGTTAATTTATGTATTGATATTTATTTAGAATTAATTGTTAATTAATTATTAATTGGTAATTAATTACAATATAATAGGTAATTAATTATAATTGATTAATTGATATATATTTTAATTTTAGTAATTTATTTTCTGTAGCGGGTTGTGGGTTTATAGGGGAATAGGGTGGGAAGTAATTTAATTATAATTAATTAAATATGTTAATTTATTTATTGATATTTATTTAGAATTAATTGTTAATTAATTATTAATTGGTAATTAATTAAAATATAATTGGTAATTAATTATAATTGATTAATTGATAAATATTTTAATTTTAGTAATTTATTTTCTGTAGCGGGTTGTGTGTTTATAGGGGAATAGGGTGGGAAGTAATTTAATTATAATTTATTAAATATGTTAATTTATTTATTGATATTTATTTAGAATTAATTGTTAATTAATTAATAATTGGTAATTAATTAAAATATAATTGGTAATTGAAAATAATTTATTAATTTTTAAATTGTAAATTAATTTATTGTTAATAGGTAATTAATTAGTATGAGTAGGCAATTTTTATAATTAAATAATTTTATTTTGTATTTATAAATAAATATTTAATATTTGTATACACTTTTTTAATATTTTAATTATTTGTAATTGGTATTACTATTTATGTTATTTATATATATTTGTGAAGTATTTACTTTCCCTACTATTGCACTCTCTGAAGTTGGAATAGTAATTTTAACCCCTATGCTATCCAACACTTTCCCTACTGTTGCACCCACTGGAGTGGGTATGCAACGTTTACAACGCTACTTTTACTATGCACTACCATTACAACAAAACTTTTAAATTGCAAAAACTTTTACAACGCATACATTTACAAAGCATGTTTTTACAACGCAGATACCGTTACAACGCATACTATTACAATGTAAGTATTAGTAAGTATATAATTATTTTTAAAAGGTTATATGTTTGGGATTTTGGGTAAAGGGGTATTTTTAGGGTTCAGGGTCAGTTTTCAGTTTTTGGGTAAAGGGGTATTTTTAGGGTTCAGGGTCAGTTTTCAGTTTTTGGGTAAAGGGGTATTTTTAGGGTTCTGGGTCAGTTTTCAGTTTTTGGGTAAAGGGGTATTTTTAGGGTTCAGGGTCAGTTTTCAGTTTTTGGGTAAAGGGGTATTTTTAGGGTTCAGGGTCAGTTTTCAGTTTTTGGGGTAAAGGGGTATTTTTAGGGTTCAGGGTCAGTTTTCAGTTTTTGGGGTAAAGGGGTATTTTTAGGGATCAGGGTCAGTTTTCAGTTTTTAGGTAAAGGGGTATTTTTAGGGTTCAGGGTCAGTTTTCAGTTTTTGGGTAAAGGGGTATTTTTAGGGTTCAGGGTCAGTTTTCAGTTTTTGGGTAAAGGGGTATTTTTAGGGTTCAGGGTCAGTTTTCAGTTTTTGGGGTAAAGGGGTATTTTAAGGGTTCAGGGTCAGTTTTCAATTTTTGGGTAAAGGGGTATTTTTAGGGTTCAGGGTCAGTTTTCAGTTTTTGGGGTAAAGGGGTATTTTTAGGGTTCAGGGTCAGTTTTCAGTTTTTGGGGTAAAGGGGTATTTTTAGGGTTCAGGGTCAGTTTTCAGTTTTTGGGTAAAGGGGTATTTTTAGGGTTCAGGGTAAGTTTTCAGTTTTTGGGGTAAAGGGGTAAAGGGGTATTTTTAGGGTTCAGGGTCAGTTTTCAGTTTTTGGGTAAAGGGGTATTTTTAGGGTTCAGGGTCAGTTTTCAGTTTTTGGGGTAAAGGGGTATTTTTAGGGTTCAGGGTCAGTTTTCGGGTAAAGGGGTATTTTTAGTGTTCAGGGTCAGTTTTCAGTTTATGGGTAAAGGGGTATTTTTAGGGTTCAGGGTCAGTTTTGGGTTTTTGGGGTACAGGGGTACTTTGTAAAAATAAAGTAAAATTACATTTAAATTAAATTTATTTAATAAAATTAAATTATATTAAATTATATTATAATATTTTTTATTAATTTATATTCAAAAAATTATTATATACTTACCAATACTTACGTTGTAATGGTATGCGTTGTAAAGGTATATGCGTTGTAAAATCTTGCGTTGTAAATGTATGCGTTGTAAAAGTTTTTGCGTTGTAAAAGTTTTGTTGTAATGGTAGGCGTTGTAAAAGTATGCGTTGTAACGTCATACATCCCTGGAGTGGGAATAGTAATTTTAACCTCTACGCTATCCAGCGCTTTCCCTACTGTTGCACCCACTGGAGTGGGAGTAGTAAATTTGACCTCTACGCTATCCAACACTTTTGCTAATGTTGAACTCACTATAGTTGTAACAATAAATTTTAAACATTTTCTAAAATGTTATATATGTTTATTTAATAATATGTTATATATATATATATATATATATATATATATATATATATATATATATATATATATATATATATTACCTACTGGCGGTCGCCAGTAGGTATATATAGTTAGGATTTTTTCTCTATGGGTTTTTTGAAAATTCTATGTCTAATAACTTTGGCGTTTGTGGACGGAATCGGCTGAAATTTTCAGGAAAATGGCACATTTTGTTTCTGAGCAGCCCTTGAAAATTTGGGGGGGGTTCGTCCAGTGGGGGCCGAGAAAAAAGGGGGGTCCCAAAACGTGTTTTTAACATTGAGTTTTCCATAGGGCGGTTGGCCTCACTTTTAGCCCGAACGGCTGAATGGATTTGCACGAAACTTGGCAAAATTGTAGGGACTGGTAGCCCGATGTGCCTTTTGTAGGTCTCAATATATGTGCTCCAGTGGATTTTGAGAAATTAACGTTTAAAAAAAGATATATATCTGTAACAGCGGACCGGTTAGCGCTCTGGTTCGCGGACTTTTCGCGCAACGGAGCTTTGTGAAGCGAAGCTGATTGGTTCTCCGGCGTCTGTCAACATTCCAAACAGTCCGTAGCGGCCGCCATCTTGTCTCTCGGTAGGATCGAGAGACAAGAGGAGGTCAAAACAAAGGGGGAAATAACTATAAGGGGGCATAGTAGATCCTCGCTGACCCCCTAGGTTTGATGTGGAGGTTTTAAAAGGGCCCCGCGGGGCAAAAAAAAAACAAAATAATAATAATCGAACGGCTGAATGGATTTGCACGAAACTTGGCAAAATATTAGGGACTGGTAGCCCGATGTGCCTTTGCTAGGTCTCAATAAATGTGCTCCAGTGGATTTTGAGAAATTAACGTTGAAAAAAAGATATATATCTGTAACAGCGCTCCGCTTCGCGTACTTTTCGCGTTACGGAGCTTTGCGAAGCTGATTGGTTCTCCGGCGTCTGTCAACATTCCAAACAGTCCGTAGCGGCCGCCATCTTGTCCCTCGGTAGGATTGAGAGACAAGAGGAGGCCAAAGCGAAGGGGGAAATGACCATAAGGGGGCATAGTAGATCCTTCCTGACCTCTTAGGTTTGATGTACCATTTTGCCAAGTTTGGTGTAATTCCGTTTAGCCATTCAGGCTGTAGACGTATGTAAATGTCCTATGGAAAATTGCATGGGGAAAACACATTTGAAAGTGTTGAAATTTAGAACCAATTAAAATGTTACTTTGGTTTTGTATTTGTGTGTGATGAAAGTTAATTGGTTATGTATATATGTCAAATGAGAGGAAACCACAGCCATTTTGTGATACTACTGTCTGAGGTACATTTGTGAGGAATTTTTGGTGGTGAATTTCTGGTGTTTGATTTACACAGTACTAACACTTCTGCTACTTTTAAAAAGGTGAGTTGTTAATTTGTAAGGGGAACTATGTTGTACACTTGAAGATAATTTGAAAAATGTTTTCTGTTATTTATTTGCAGTCCTTCTGTTATACTAAATACTTGATGAAGTTAGTTTTATATTATGTATTACTAAAAACGATAAATGAAAGTGATTATTTTTTTCTGCAATTTACAGCAAGCAATTTCAAAATAAAATGGCTCACAATGAAGAGACCGTGGCAATTTCTTTTGAATTGTCCACTACATTGATTGAAATTGAGAGCACCAATAATGAAATATTGTCACAAGGAGGACATGACTTGTATGATTCCATTAGATTGATTGAAATGGACAGCACCAAGAATGAAATATTGTCACAAGGAGATGACTTGAATGATTCCACTACATTGATTGAAATTGAGAGCACCAATAATGAAATATTGTCACAAGGAGGAGATGGCTTGTATGATTCCATTAGATTGATTGAAATGGACAGCACCAATAATGAAATATTGTCACAAGGAGGAGATGACTTGAATGATTCCACTACATTGATTGAAATTGAGAGCACCAATAATGAAATATTGTCACGAGGAGATGACTTGAATGATTCCACTACATTGATTGAAATTGACAGCACCAATAATGAAATATTGTCAGAAGGAGGAGATGACTTGAATGATTTTTTTGATCAATCTCTTGATGGCGAATTTATCGAGTGTTTGGAGACCATAGAGTTACAAGAATCATCATTGCAGACTTTTAATGAGGAGATTCCAGATGAGATGATTGAAGAGGAAATTACTGATGAGGACATGTTACTAGTTGTTTCAAATTTAGAAAATTCTGAAGAATAAATTTATATTTAGAAATCAAAAATTGTTTGAGACATTATTTATTTTTATTTTTAATTTATGAGGTTGTAGCGAAGTGATTGTAGTATAAAATGAGACTTATAGTATAGAGTGCAACATTTTTATGTTACATGGTAAGTTTACTCATATTTACTTCCCTTCTGCCACTATATTATCTCCAATGTGTATTTGACATGTCTTCTTCATCTCCGGCCTCCTTTCTCTCACTGTGTGTCTCCGATGCATCTTATCGCTGGTATTTTGTGTAATTACAGAAGAGAGTAAAATAAAATAGTTCGGAACGTGAAAAGGGGGCAAAGTAGAGTACTCCTCACCCCCTAGGCCTTTTTAGGCGGTCCCAAAAGGATCAGTTTCTGCTTTCCTGAGAGATTATGGTATGAGTTCCATATACCACAATAACTTGCATTACAACATGCAAGATATCTATCTCCTATTACCAACTTTTGGAGATATTCGCGCTAAGCGCGAATATCTCCAAAAAGTAACACCTGCCCTGAGCAGTTCTTAGCCATGTTATCCAATGGGAGGTGGATAACATGGCTAAGAGTATTAGCTCGGTAATGCATGAATATCGCTGAGTTTTTAGCGATATTCATGCATTGCGGCCGTTTATTATCGCATTTGCGATAAACCTTGATAATAGTAAGGTTTATCTTCGATAATTTCTGACGATGCTTAGTGGTAAAAAATTGGTTGGTAAGCATCGTTAGCGATAAATATCGCTTAACTTTGGTAATATGCCCCAACGTCTGTTAACGTTTGATTCGAAGGAAATGAGGAAGTGTTGAAAAACATTGTCTGCGCCATCTTGCCTTTTTTGAAATGCCACACTTTGGTCGTGCACGGCAGCCATTTTAGATGTCTTGACCAGACCCACTCTCTGCACGCTGTCGATTCGTAGCATGGCTCCTCACCCTCGTAAGCATCTCCCCCAGGCACTGGTCACCACCGCTCTCTGTCTTATGCATGGGCAATAAACCTTCCCCCATCTGCGCTGCTCTTCCCTGAGAATCACACTCTGTGCCCGCCCGACACCTCCCTTTCGCCCTATTCACTACCGCACCCTCTGACACTCCTCTTCCTCTGTGTCCGAATGTCCAGGCCGGTCCTAGGCTATCAGCTAGCCCTGCAGATGTAGTTTATGGCCCCAGCTGTAAAGAATCACCCCTCTTCAAAGGAGTTATAGTAGATCAAGGCCCACACCCGATGTGATCCGTCACAGCACACGCGTTCCTACTATCTGAAAACCATCCTGTATTGTGATTGGGGAGGGGACCGAGCCTGAAGCGTAAGATTCCAGGAATGACTCTTTGTACATCAAAGTTTTTACAATTATGTGTCACATTAAAAATATATAGCACTCCAACAAAGTAGTAGGAATATAAAACTTTAATAACATATAAATATATACAACAAAACAAAAACAGTAAAAACATTTAAACAACGAAGAGACCGTGGCAATTTCTTTTGAATTATCCAATAGATTTATTGAAATTGACAGCACCAATAATGAAATATTCTTGTCAGTAGCGGTCTGTTGTGCGAATAGTTCCAAGGCAGCAGAACGCGCTGAAATCTAGATGGCACGAAAGTGATGTCTAGCAAGTTGCCGCCCAGCAAATAACGGCGTGGGGCGCCGCGGGGGTGAGTGAGTCCAGTAGGCACCACAGCTATTCTTACCGGCATTGCAGAATTACTGCTGGGGACAATGCCTGTGCTGTAGCAGGGTCACAGCAGAAACAAAAAGGATTCTGTTGAAGATGTTGTTGGTTTTCAATTTGAAAACAGTTCTGGTGTCAAATGCTATGCTAATGTAGTGGTTAATGTTTTGTTTTCTCTAGAAAATGTAAAAGAGGGGGAGGCAGTCCAAAGTTCCGTTAAAAGGGCAAAGGAAAGGATCGGTGGTTTGAACTATCAGTCAAAAAGGGGAGGGGGTGCAATAATTTTTCCTACCGGGTCACACTGTGCTTTCACCGGAAGTGAGGTCTGCAGGATTGTAGTAATTCAAAGTGAGGCTGGCGCCAGCATGGGAGCGCCGACGTCCCGCGGATACAGTTTCGTCACTCCACGGGCGATCATGGCAGTCATTCCCCATCGGGGGTCGGAGATTTCCGCGGCTCCTCTAGAATCTTCAAGGTCGTGGAGGACTACGGTGGTGGAGTCAACCAGTGACCGGGCCATTTCTTTATGTTGGGCCCGCTCTTGCCAGGTCGACCGCCATTTTGAGAGTTCGGCAGCTACCGGCGATCGCGGGGTCACATGAGCGGACGGGCTCCACCCTGCCGGGCGAGACGTTGCAGCATGGCCACAGTGGAAGAACCGTTATCTAGGTCGTTCCGAAACTGTGCAGCACTGTAGTTGTTAGGATGCCACCGCCTGGAGCGCTGAGGGTGCAGCTGGGAAGCCTCCACCTGGGGAGGCGGGAGAGGCCTGTTCGCACCGTCTCTCCCTCCCAGTGCACCCCACGGCGTCTCGCTTGAGATTTGTTATGGCCGGACCAGGCGATGAGGACGAGGGGGGGGTCGGAGGCATGTGCAAGACATCCCCCTCCAGTGTTGTCGCAGCCATTATAAAAGAAAGAAGTGTCCCGTCCGTCTTCGGGCCGGGCTTCCGGTGGATGTCGGACGGACGCCCCTGGCTCTGGCCCCATGAACGGGTTTCTTGGTTTATCGGCTGCAGCCGGATCCCGTCGGCCTCGGCCCCCCGACCGTTGGTGGCCGGACCGGAAGAGCATGTGGCGGGACTACCTGCAACTCTCAAGGGCCACCGCGGCCGGACTGGGAGAGAGAGGGGAGGGTCGAGGAGACATTCCCCCCCCTGCAACTGTTCAGCGTTGTAAAGGCAATCCCCTGGCCGGGTCCCGCTGGTCTCGGCCTCTCCTCCGGCTACACCCTACGTTAGGATCTCCTGGCCGAGGCGTGGCAGCAGGACCTGCCTTATATGGGCTGCTCCCGGCTGGGCGTAGCCGGAACCCTGCCCCACCTTGGAAGTTTCCAGAGTGGGGGTGGATGTTCTACTGACTTGCATTTTCCCTAGTCTATCGATTTTTTTGGCGTGGCAGGCGGTGGGACAGCGAGGGGTGATTTGGTTTCTCTTACTGTTTTTCTGGTCTCTCACCACTGGCATATTTTAACGTTTTCTTGTTTCTAGGACATTAATAGGTTTTATCATTACGTTATGTTATCGTTTCTTTGTTCGTTGTTTAATAAAAGTTCATGTTCATCAGTGGCCTACTGATTTTCGTTTTCCTATTTTTTTCTTTCCAGGTTGTTTCATGGTAAAGTTTCTGTTAACAGGATACAGTGATCACTTCGTTATTATTGCATATGTCCTTTTCACTAGGGGTGCTCTCTGGTCGGGCCAGATGACGTATCTCTAGTAAATGGTCCGGGTGAAAAAGGTGCATCAATCAGTGGGGAGTAGATATGCATGACAGATTACAACGGGGGAGAACGGTCCGCATTACGTACCCTTTCACTACTTGCAAAGATTTTCCTACGTTTATTTGCAAACAGGGAATACCTCCAAAAAGAACTAATTCCCAAACAGTCAATGTTCGGACAATCAATCAATCAATGAGGAATGAAATAGGTACGACGTGTTAAAGGCTTGCGTTACCTACCCTTCACTATCTGCAAAGGGAGATAGAATATTCCTATTCTTCCTCGTTTGCAGGTAGAGAAGATCGTTAAGAGAATTAACTTCGAACAATTCAATGCTCGATTGAAACAATCAACAAGGGGTACTGTGAACACAAATGAACGCCGCTTATATACATACGCATTGCTATTTTCAACAGGTTGTTCCTAATGTTTCTATTTTAGCGAGGTCAAAAGAGATCCCATTAGTGGCCTACTGATTTTGCTCGATTCCTTTTGTTTTTTTACACGATTTTTCGCTATCTGCAAAGACTAAACAGAGTATTGCGACTCTGTGCTTGTTTGTAAATAGAGAATGAACCAAAGAGAACAATCAATCAAATGGAGAGAGAAGCAGGCACGACGGATTACAAAGGGGGAAAGGGCTGCGTTAACTACCCTTCACTATCTGCAAAGAGAGAGTACTCCTAATAGAAATGAGGGGTGGGGGGCAGCAATCAAAGCAGATCAGTGTGCATAAACACGAAAAAAAAAATTCTTACCACGTACTTGACATTCGACAGCTTATGATATTTGCTATTAAAAAACCATTGAAATTCACTGAAAAAACCATAGGTTATAGACCATATATAGTTAGGAATTAGCATTTACAAAACCTTGAAAATTCACTGAAAAAACCATAGGTTATAGACCATATATAGTTAGGAATTAGCATTTAAAAAACCTTATTTTACTCACACAAAACCATTGAAATTCCATATATAGTTAGTTGCACTAACTATATATTGCGCACCCGCAATCCACTGCTGATGATGTCACATATTACATCATTCATGACATGGTCAGTGACATCACTGATGACATCACTGATGACATCTCAAATGACATCACTGATGACATCACTGATGACAACATCCAGTGACTATGTTTCTGTAAAGTTAAAATATGTCTTACATATTGAAGAATGAGTGGATGTATAAGTGTCTGGACGAAGGATTTAGTAGGTGCATGACTGAATGTATGAGTGAGTGATTAAATGTGTCTCACTGAGTGCATGGGTTAGTGACTAAACTGTCTTAATTTGTGCATCATTATGTCTGTTGTTCTGTAAACTGCTGCATGTGTTGATCAGTAGCTATATGAGTAACTATATGGGTTATTGATTGATTGCCCAAGTATTTGCATGGGAGACTGAGTGTGTGTGTGGCTGGATGGGAGGTGTGTGACTCTGTACAGATCAATGTGTACTTGTATCAATGATTGTATAAGAGAGTAAGTATGTGTTAGTATATGGTTGAAAACGTAAGGTGCTCTATGTTTAACTGTATAGAGTAGAAAATGGAAGTGTGATTGATTCTTTACAGGACTGACTAGGTGTGTGAGTAACTCCATGGATGAGTGGCAGAGTGTGAGTGTCTGTATAGGTGTATGAGTGCATATGATTGTGTTGTAAACATGAGTGATTGTATGTATGAATGATTGTATGGGTGAATGAGTGAATGTGTGTGTAGACGTAGGAATCAGTGAGTACGTATGTAGTAACTAGTATTGGTGTGTCAATGGTTTCAAAAATTATACTCTGTTTTTAACACTGGGTGAAACAGGTTATATTAAAATGTGAGGAGATGCATTGTATTGTCACATGAATGATATCATCAGTGATGTGGTCATTGATGTCAAATGAGATGTCATCAGTGATGTCATCAGTGATGTCATTTGAGATGTCATCAGTGATGTCATCAGTGATGTCACTGACCATGTCATGAATGATGTAATATGTGACATCATCAGCAGTGGATTGCGGGTGCGCAATATATAGTTAGTGCAACTAACTATATATGGAATTTCAATGGTTTTGTGTGAGTAAAATAAGGGTTTTTAAATGCTAATTCCTAACTATATATGGTCTATAACCTATGGTTTTTTCAGTGAATTTTCAAGGTTTTGTAAATGCTAATTCCTAACTATATATGGTCTATAACCTATGGTTTTTTCAGTGAATATATATATATATATATATATATATATATATGTGTGTGTAATTTTTGGTGATATAATTTTTTTAATTATATAAATTATTTATTAAAATTACATTTTTTTATTAATTATTTCTAAGTTTATATTAAATATATTTATTACTATATTAGTTTTAACTTAATTTTAAGACATTTAAAAAAATCGATATTTTGACAGTCTATATTTTTGTAAGTCGATATTTTGGAGTCGATATTTTGGTACTTACCTGTTTGAAGATAGGGAGTCGATATTTTGTCAATCAATATTTTTTACTCGATATTTGTGTATCTCGATATTTGTGTCGTCGATATTATGTCAGTGATCCCAAGAATCCCTCTAGGATAAAGTCAACCCTGTGAGTAGTTGGCCTGGCATATGCTGTTCACTAGTTATAATGGGCACCTTGCACCAGTCCAAACGACCCTTATTGATGATAGGTTGAAGACAACCTTTATTGAAAGCTATCCTAGTGGTAGCTATGGAAAGCAGTCTTCAGGCTAAGTCTTGAAGGAGTGTAAAGAAGCTTGGTTTACAAGATTATAACCTCTTGAATGACCAAACAAAAGGGGAACCACACTAGGTATATATAAAATATATGTATTTATTACTAAACACTCTCTACTAACCTCTTTATGAAATCTCATAAAGAAAACAAGCACACAATATCAACACGACAGAACTTCAGTAAATAGCATAATATACAATGGGCCCCAGGGGGAGACCAAACCATATATTAATAAAGTGGTATAAGAACCACGACTTGACTAGACACAGTGCCGAGAACCTGTAGAATCGCCGGGACCCCAAGGAACCACCCACGGTAGTGACACAGGGGACCCACGGGGGAAGTGTGCAGTGTGAGAACACAGCCGCGAGCTCCGTTAGCTTCTATGGGGAAAGTCGCGGTTGGAAATTTGTAGATTAAGGGCACTTCGGAGAGGATTTTGAGCAAACCCCTTTAGACTTAGGGGGTTCTAGGGCCAACACCCACAGGAGCACCGGAGTACTCGAGATACCTCACCAGGGAAGCCGGGTGCATAGGTGTCAACTGGTGTCGGGTCGCGTCGTCGTTTTCAATGGCGACCTGCTGCAAAGTGCTACTGCCGGGAAGAAGGAAATTGTCCAGAGGGATCCAAGCCTGGATCGAAGATGTGAAGAACCTGAAAGCAGAGGGGACAGAGTCTGGGTCACTTGCCAGTGACCAGGGGCACGATAGTCGAATGCCCACCGATGCTGGGTGATTTCAGGTTGAAGAGGTGAAGCTTGACTCTGCAGCCACGAGGACCAGGAGCGTCGATGATGACCAGCAGCTGGATTTGAGCTGTCCCACAAAGGATGTTGAGTGCTGCAGCGTTGGTGCTTGGATTGAACACAACAAGCCTTGGCAACAGCCATCCACGCAGGAAGAGAAACTATGCTTCGATGCAGACCAGCAAGGTCCTGGCGACTCCCCAAGTGGTGGAGAGTTAAGGCACGTCTGGAGCAACAAGGTAACCCCGTTGAAAGTTAGAGATGCCTTCACAGGGACCCGCCAGTCGATGGACCAGGGATCGCGAAGGGACCTCAAGAGGAATCACACAATACCAGCCCATGGGACACTCGGTGAATGCAGGCCAGTTATCTTCAATGGAAACGCTGCTCGGGGCTTGGACTACAAGTAGCCTAAAGTACAGCCTCAAGGTTCGCCAAGAAGCATATGCACTTGCAAATGTGCGCGGTTCCACAGTCCCCACGAGGGTTACGGGTGTCAGCTTTGCTGGGAGCTCAGGTTGACCTCTGGAAAGTCTGGAAACCCACCTCCTGTGTTGCAAATTCTTCGGAGTCTGGCGGGAGCTTCGGAGATGCAAACCGGTCAGGTGTCTTAGGTGCCTGCTAAGCAGGGGAGTAACTCCTTTACTCCAAGGGAGATTCTTCAGTTATCTAGCGCCTTGTAGATCATCAAAGTTCCAGGATTATGTATCAGAGTTTCATCCAGGTAAATCTAAAGTCCTGTGGTCAGGGGTTCCTACTTTACACCCAAGGAAGGGGTGGGACAAACTGGGGACCCACCTATGGGAGGGTCAGGATAGAAGGGTGGTTACACCCATATCCTTTGTCCAGTTTTGCGCCAAAGCAGGAGCTGGTAGCCCTTGCAACCGGTTTGAGCTGGACTATGCGCAGGGACACCTAATGTGCCCCCAGTGCAGACAACAAAGCACTCTTGGAGTGCACTCCCCAGCCCCAATACACTAAAGCCTGTCGGGGAGGTGGTTACACCTCCCTGTGACAGGAAACCTATTGTCCAGCCTCCCCTGCCGAAGTTTCGTCCAGCAGCAGGAGGCCAGACTTGTGTCTGTGGCTGCAGCATCCATTTTGTGATGCCAGGGTTCTGTGAAGCTGGTACCGGGTGTACCGGTGTTGCCACATTTCTCCCTCTAGGAGGGTGGAATCATACCTCCACCGCCAGGACTGACGGGGAGGTATGATTCCAAGGTGATTGACACCAAACACGACATGTTTCCTTGCAGCCATTCCAAAGTTAGCATTTACCGCGAGGTATTAATGCACTTAAGAATATATGATCCGACTGTATCACAGAACAACCCGGGATAATAGATTCCATAGGTTGCAGAGGGGCCTGCACATGCAAGGGCACCCTCTCACAAAAAACCCAGCACCCTTCCTTCAGGATTGATAAGGCATGTCATGGCGGTGATTGATAGGTTTATAGGTTTAGTGAAATAGAACAAGTTACTTACCTTCGGTAACTATATATCTGTAAGAAACGGTAAACAACCTTTACAACGCAACTTTTAGAACGCACTACCACTACAACGCATTTTTTACAACGCAAAAACTTTTACAACGCATACCATTACAACGCATGTTTTTACAACGCAAGTACTTTTACAACGCATGCCATTACAACGTAAGTATTGGTAAGTATATAATTATATTTAATATTTTATATATTTGTTTTTTTTTAACGTTTTCAGTATTTGGGTAAAGGGGTATTTTTAGGGTTTAGGGTCAGTTTTCAGTTTTTGGGTAAAGGGGTATTTTTAGGGTTCAGGGTCAGTTTTCAGTTTTTGGGTAAAGGGGTATTTTTAGGGTTCAGGGTCAGTTTTCAGTTTTTGGGTAAAGGGGTATTTTTAGGGTTCAGGGTCAGTTTTCAGTTTTTGGGTAAAGGGGTATTTTTAGGGTTCAGGGTCAGTTTTCAGTTTTTGGGTACAGGGGTATTTTTAGGTTTCAGGGACAGTTTTCAGTTTTTGGGTACAGGGGTATTTTTAGGGTTCAGGGACAGTTTTGGGTTTATGGGGTACAGGGGTATTTTTAGGGTTCAGGGACAGTTTTGGGTTTATGGGGTACAAGGGTATTTTTAGGGTTCAGGGACAGTTTTGGGTTTTTGGGGTACAGGGGTATTTTTAGGTTTCTGGGTTAATTTGGGTTTTTGGGGTACAGGGGTACAAGGTAAAAAAAATTAGATTAAATAAATTAAATTAAATTAAATTATATTAATTACATTTATTTTAATATAAAATATTATATACTTACCAATACTTACGTTGTAATGGCATGCGTTGTAAAAGTACTAGCGTTGTAAAAACATGCGTTGTAATGGTATGCGTTGTAAAAGTTTTTGCGTTGTAAAAAATGCGTTGTAACGGTATGCGTTGTAAAAGTATGCGTTGTAACGTCATACATCGGTAAGAAACAGTAGTTAGTATTAGATTCCTTACCTTAGATAATCCCAAGGCGTCAGACTGGATCCTGAAACTTTTGCGTATCAATACCCCTGCGCGTCGGTAGGCGTCGTCAGCGGCTCCACGTCCATCGTCAGCATCGTTAGCGCTGGAATGATGTCGTCGGAGTACTTAGACGCTGCCCTTGCGCGCTGACGTCAGTTCTTATACACAGCTTTTCCACGCCAGATACGCAGAGCCATGATAAAAACCAACACTGGTTCCATTGAAACTAGGGCCCTGAAAGGGGATGACCTTAACCCTAGATATCGGTTTGCAGAACGGGGAGGATGAGTGGGGCGGTAAGGAATCTAATACTAACTACTGTTTCTTACAGATATGTCATTACCGAAGGTAAGTAACTTGTTCATCTGAAAGAAACAGGTAAGTATTAGATTCCTTACCTTAGAATAGATACCCCAGCAATACCAACCCCGGTGGTGGGTCTGCGAACCAATAATCAAACCAGAAAGTCCTGGAGAACGGAACGGCCAAAGAAGCCATCTCTCCGGACTTGGCTGTCCAGACAGTAGTGCTTAGCGAACATGTGCAGCGAGGCCCACGTAGCTGCCTGACAGATTTCCTGCAAGGGGACTCCCAGGCCCAGAGCAGTAGAAGCCGCCGTGGCCTGAGTGGAATGGGCCCTCAACCCAACAGGAGGCTCCTTCTTAGCCAAGGAGTAGCATACCTTGATGCACAAAACGACCCACCGAGAGATGGTCCGTTTCTGCACCGCCCTGCCCTTCTTAGCTCCCACGTAACCATCAAAGAGTTGGTCATCCACAAGGAACTGGCGTGTGCGATCCAGATAAAATGAGAGCGCACGTTTTGGGTCCAGACGGTGGAGCCGCTCTTCCTCTTTTGAGGGATGCGGAGGCGGGAAGAAGGTGGGTAAGGTGATGGACTGCCCGATGTGGAAGGCTGTGACTACCTTGAACAGGAAAGAGGGTCTCGACCTTAACACAACCTTGTCTGGATGGACTGAAAGGAAAGGAGGTTTGGAAGAAAGAGCCTGGAGCTCACTCACTCTCCTGGCAGAGGTGATGGCAACCAGGAAAGCAGTCTTAAGTGTAATAAGACGGAGAGGACAGTTGTGAAGTGGTTCGAAAGGGGCGCACATCAGATAAGTTAGTACAAGGTTCAAGTCCCACTGAGGCATCATGAAAGGAACAGGAGGGAACATGTGTGTGATGCCTTTCAAGAACCTATTTACAATGGGGGACTTGAACAAAGAAGGCTGATCAGGTAGCCTTAAGAAGGCGAAAAGGGCAGAAAGGTATCCCTTGATAGTGCCCAGAGCAGAGCCCTGCTGGGCAAGAGAGAGAAGAAAGAGGAGAACCCCAGAAAGGGGGGAATTGAGAGGATCCACAGTCTTTGCTGTGCACCATGCCACAAATCTGTTTCACCTGCAGGCGTATACTGACTTTGTGGAGGGACACATGGCTGCCAGTACAGACTTCAGGAGGCAAGTCAAATGGCCTCAACTGTCGCTGCTCAATCTCCAAGCATGAAGGTGGAGACTGGACAGGTTCGGGTGGAGGACCGTCCCCTGCTACTGCGACAGAAGGTCCTCCTGAAGAGGCAGACGAATCGGAGGATCGACTGACATACTGAGTAGCTCGGGATACCAGTACCTTCGTGCCCAGTCCGGAGCCACAAGGATAACTTGGGCCCGGTCGCGCTTGATTTTCTTCAGCACTCTGGGCAGAAGTGGTATAGGCTGAAAGGTGTATAACAGACCTCAGCTCCACTGGAGACGAAAAGCGTCTCCGAGCGAGTGCCGCCTTGGAAATTCCAAGGCGCAGAACTAATGACATTGCACGTTCTCTTCGGTGGCGAACAGATCTAACCAAGGCTCTCCCCACTTCAGAAAGAGGCCTTGCGCCACGTCCGAGTTCAGACGCCATTCGTGATCCATCATGCACCGTCGGCTGAGTTCGTCCGCCCTGGCGTTCAGAGGACCACCAGGTTCAGAGGTGTTGAACCACCAGGGTCAAAGCCTGATGTTCCAGCCACTGCCAGAGGCGCAGAGCCTCCTGGCAGAGGGTCCACGACCCCACCCCGCCCTGTTTTTTGCAGTACCACATGGCGGTGGTGTTGTCCGTGAACACCTGCACTACACTCCCCCGGACAGAGGTGAGGAATGCCTTCAGTGCTAGACGAATCACCCACAGCTCCAAAAGGTTGATATGGAACAGGGACTCCGCCGGAGACCAGAGGCCTCTGATCTCCACCTCTCCCATGTGGCCTCCCCAGCCCTGGAGGGATGCGTGCGCCATAACCACGTGCTCCGGTTGGGGAAGGGAGAGGAATCTGCCGCTGACCCAATCGTGGTCCGTGAGCCACCACTGCAGCTGTCTCGCAGTGCCCTCCGAGATCAGGATATGGTCGGACAGATTGCCCTGATGCTTGGCCCACTGAAACTTCAGGTCCCACTACAGAGCCCACATCCGCCACTGGGCGTGATGCACCAGAAGGATGCAGGAGGCCATCAGCCCCAGAAGCCGCAGCGTCAACCTGACCAAAACCCGGGATAGAGGCTGAAAGATTGGAATCAGAACCTGAATATCCCGAACCCGCTGCTCGGGAGGATAAACCCAAAACTGCACCGAGTCGAAATGAAGAGTAGCTTCTGAGAGGGGCACAGGTGTGACTTCGGCACATTGATGGAAAACCCCAGCTGGTGCAGGAGGTTTGCCGGCGTCTGGAGGTGGCTGACGACTGTCTGGGGCGAGCCCGCCTTCAACAACCAGTCGAGCTGCGACCACCGCCATCACCTTCGTGAACACCCGTGGGGTGCTGGTAAGGCCGAAGGGGAGCACGGTAAACTGAAAGTGCTCGTGGCCTACTGTGAACCGCAGGTAGCGCCGGTGGGCCGGCCAGACGGGGATGTGGAAATAAGCGTCCTGCAAGTCCAACGCTACCATCCAGTCTCCAGGGTCTAGGGCAGCTAAGACCTGAGCCAATGTCAGCATTTTGAACTTCTCCTTCCGGAGGAAGCCATTGACATTCCGTAGGTCCAAGATCGGGCGTAGGCCCCCTTTGCCCTTCTTGGGTGCCAGAAAGTAGTAGGAGTAACAACCACACTAGGAATGTGCTCGATGGCCCCCTTGGCCAAGAGGGCCATAACCTCCTCTTGCAGAAGTTGCAAATGATCCCCCGACATGCGGTAGTATCGTGGTGACATGGCTGGAGGGGTCGCTTCGAAGGGGAAGGAGTAGCCCCTTAGGATGATTTGCAGCACCCAACTGTCCGAAGTAACTGTGCGCCAGTGGAAGTGGTAATGGCGAACCCTGCCCCCCACTGGCGTCACATGGGCTTGAAAGCACGGACTAGAAGGGCTTGGAGGCGGATGCTGCAGGGGAAGGTGTGGACTGGCCTCGCCGTTGTCCCCGACCGCTGCCACGGCGGTTTCCACGGCTGCCACCGCGTTGCGTGTTAGCCTGCGGTGCATGGCTGGCAGCACGTGTGGGAGCGCCCCTTCTTGGCCACGAAAGGAGCGAAAGGCACCCGTTTGCTGGCGTGGGGCTGAGAGGCCCAAGGACTTGGCCATAGCCCTGGAGTCCTTAAAACGCTGAAGCTCATGGTCTGCCTTGTCGCGAAAGAGGCGACGGCCATCAAACGGCATGTCCAGAAGTGTAGCTTGGACATCAGCCGAGAAGTTGGCGGACATCAACAGGAGGTGGTGTCGAACCGCCACCGTCGTTGCCATCGCTCTGCCTAGTGAGTCCGTGGTATCCACCCCACACCGGATGAAGTACCGTGCCGTATCTCGACCCTCTGCAAGGGCTTGGGTGAGTTTTGCCCGAACCTCCACCGGACAATCTGACAGCACGTCCGCGACCGTGTCCCACAGAGTGTGGGTGTAGCGGTCCAAGAGGCATGCGGTGTTGACAGACCGCAGTGCCAAACTCAGGGAAGAGAACACTTTCTTTCCGAATTGTTGATACCTCTTTGATTCCCGATCGGGAGGGGCCGTCGGGAATGCGGTCTGTGAATTAGAGGCCTGGATAACCAGACTCTCAGGGGTGGGGTGGGTGGATAGGAAGCAAGGGTCACCCGGAGCCGGGCGGTAGCGTCTGGCCATGTTCCTATCCACAGGCTGACCTGTGGCGGGCCTGGACCAAGTGCCCAAAAGAATGTCAGATAAGGCCTCATTAAACGGCAGCAGAGACTCGGCCGAGCTTGCCTGCTGTTTAAGGACCTCAATGAGGAGGTTAGTCCTCACGGCCGTGACGGGGAGCTGTAGGCCCAATGCCTTGCTTGCCCGCGTCAACACTACACTGTAAGCAGCCCCCTCCTCCGAAGCCACGGTAGGAGGAGAGACAAAACCAGTGTCTGGAGAGGTGTCCAGTCCACTGGCGTCCCCTAGCTCGCCTGTCCAGTCCTGTTGGGACTGACACTCACGTGTCAGAGGGTCCTCAGACCCCTCCCAATCCTCCTCGTCACCCATCACCTGGTCTTCAGGTTCAAAGGATGGGGTCAGTTCATAGAAATAAAAATCTCCAAAGGGCGTCGAGAGCGGCGTCGAGCTGCGCCGCTCCGGCGCCGGAACCGAATCGAGGGTAGGATCGGGGACGGCGCTGCCGGTGACACCCTAGGGGTCAGAGCTGGTGAGGTCGTGAGGTCAACCGGCGATGACCCGGATCCGGAACCGGATCCAGCGGGGGCCTGCAGCGCTGGGACCGAAGTCGCCGGTGGCGTCAGGACCGAAGCACCCGACGGCGTCGGGGCCGAAGCACCCGACACGCTAGGCCCCCCAGCCGGGGATGCTGTGTTCCGAAGGCGCCGCGGGACCCGACAGAGGAGAGAGCGACCTCAGGGCCATGAGGTAACGCTCGATCTCCTCCGGTGTCGCGTCATGCCCAGGGACCGGCAGGTATGGGGCAGGACGCGGCGCCCGTGACTCAGACGGAATCGCCTGGGTGGTGTCACCCGAATCCCCAGCCACGTTGCACGAGCGTCGGGGGTGGTCGGAAGAGCGATGACGCCTTTCTGACCTCTCTGGCCTCTTACCTGAGCGATGAGCCCGAAGACCGATTTTGACTCCCGGAGCTACGAGGCCTCCGACCAGGCGACCGGTCCCTCGACCTCCTGTGGTACTGGGACCTCGAGTGGCGCGGGGCCGACTGCCGGAGCTCAAGTCGCTTGCGGGACCGCTCCCGCCTAGACTTACTCGTCAGGGCCCGGCAGTCGGGGCAAGCTCGGTCGTGGTGTCCAAGGCCTAAGCACTGAAGACACCGGCGATGGTGGTCGGTATTCGACATCAGTCGATTACACTTGGAACAGGGTTTGAACCCGGGCATCCCTACCGGCACCGTCGGAGTCGTTATCGACTTGAAAAAACAGATTAAAAGATCAAAAAAGTTTTGTCAAAAATTGACTAAGGGGTAGAGCTTCTCCGGATCTGCGCTAGCTGCCGCGGAAAAAAGAAGAATTGACGTCAGCGTGCGAGGGCGGCGTCTAAGTACTCCGACAACGTCATTCCAGCGCTAACGACGCCGCCGACGGACGCTGAGCCGCGGACGACGCCTACCGACACGCAGGGGTATTGCTACGTAAAACTTTCCGGATCCAGTCTGACGCCTGGGGATATTCTAAGGTAAGGAATCTAATACTAACCTGTTTCTTTCAGATAGGTAGATATAGGGAACCTATATCTAAGTAAGGGGTTCATGTAGGAGAGTGGGGTCTGCTTCCTATGGTCACCCCCACTTTTTTATGTGATTCTCTGGTTTTTCGACCTTAGTGTGGCTGTGGGCCTGCTAATCAGACCCATAGCCCAGCTATTCTCTCTCTAAATTGATACCGTGTACTTTAGGTACATACCAGATTGGGTATTGGGTCACCTTTGTGAGCCCCTGTATAGTGTACCATAGGTATCCAGGGCATAGGTGTATCCAAGGCCTACCAGGGGCTGCAGCATGTATTGTGCCAGCCCTGGCTGGCCATCTAAACTGACACCACAGGCTGATCACTCAGCTTGGGTACGGTGGTGTAATCACCCCTTACCATTATAAGTCAATGGTAACTAGCGACTGTGTTTAGACACTGCACGAGTCTCCTGTGGGTCTCCTGCTTCCTAACCTTTGGTCGTCTAGTGTAGCCCCAGCGATGCCCTAGGCCTATTCACTATTTCTGAAGTGGTCCTTATACCACTTACTTAGTATATGGTTTGTGAGGGCCCTAGGGCATAACTGTATTTGTGCAACTTATAGTATGCTAACTGAGTAACTTGTGATGTACTTCGATCTCTGACCTCATAAAGAGTGCAGAGGGGTTGTGTTGGAAATAAATACATATATATTTGATATATACCTTGTGTGGTGTCCTTTCATTTGGTATTCAAGGGATTATAATTGGTAAAAACAAACAGCTTCACATGCTCTTTGGAGTTTAGCCTAAGACTGCTGGTCCATGCTACCACTAGGATAGCTTGTCTATAAGGTTGACCTTACAACCACCATCCATAAGGGTCGTTTAGACTGGTGCAAAGTGCCCACTAGAATAGTGGACATCGTATGCCAGGCTAACTTCTTACATTGGTGTGCAGCGGATGGGATAAGAGCTTGAATTTGTTTTACCATATAATCTTGTAATATCATTTGAAAGATCACATTAAGGTACCAATAGGTACATATAAATCAAGTCTTATAATACTTTAAGTTCTACTAAACTTAGTTGTTGTAGAACAAAGGGCTTAGCACACCCTGAGAGGTTCTAGTAGATACCATTTAATGTAGGTAGGTGCACACACCACACCTCACTGGAAAATGTCCTTGGATGTAGGGCCTAGTAGGTTTCTACCAGAAGTTGACCCTCCCAGGGCACCTTCTAAATATGATACATTCACTTTTTATGAGTTTAGACGTTTATGTATAGCCAGAAGGCTGAGACAAGGACAAAGTCCCATTATTAAGCACCTGATAGATATATTAGTGGAGTATGATGTAGACAAAGCATCCAACCCAGGTCCATCAGGTAGTGTAGAGGAGGACCATCCCTCACCAGAGGATCCCACTGGTGAAAACCAAGGGGATGCTGATGCTGAAGTGGATGCTAACCAGGTGCAAGTCAGAGAACTGAACCAGATTAACCTAGGACTGCTTGGGACTGTGAAAGGAAGAATCCAATCCAGACCCCCAGGTAGGCCTAACACTGGGCGCAGAAGGAGAAAATCACTTTCCAGTGATTCCAACCACTCTGTTGACTCAATAAGGTCCCATGCCTCAGCTCTAGGGAGAATGACTTCCCCTCAGAGAAGAGAGCATTAGGCTAGGATGAGGGAATCCAAGCTTAGAATCAAGAGGCAAGAAATTGCCTTTGCAAAAGAGACCCTGGCTCTTGAAAGAGAGAGAAAATTGTGTGGACTAGAGTCCACCGGTGGCAGCTTAATTCCTAAAGATAAGGAAAGGTCCCATGACCATAGAAACCTGAGTAAAATGGTGCCCCCCTATCAGGTAGGGGATGACATCCACAAGTGGATTACTGCTTTGGAGAAGGCCTGCAAAGTACAGCAGGTACCCCAGTGTCAGTGAGCAGCAATTTTATGGCTCTCCTTTGCAGACAAAGGTAGAGATAAGCTCCTAACAGTTAATGAAAAGGATGCTGACAACTACTCTGTCCTGAAGAGTGCTCTGATAGATGGGTTTGACTTAACCACTGAGCAGTACAGGTTGCTGTTCAGAGATTCCCAGAAGACACAGACTCAGGACTGGACTAACTTTGTAGATCGTGCCACTAAGGATCTGGAAGGCTGGTTACTGGGCAGTAGGGTCAATGATTACTGTTGGACAGGCCTCGTAGCCGGGCCGTCCCCCCTCCGCACAACAGGGCCCGGACCCCGGCTCTCCCTGAATCCCCAGCAAGAGCCACCCCGGCAACGCCCCGAGGTAATCCACAACGGGACTCCAGCTCCTGAAGCCTCCCGTAACGGCTGGCCCTGGTCCCCGTCAGCACCATGGCCCCGGCCCGGCAGCCATCTTTGGACACTACAGCACGAGGCCACGTGGCCTCGAATCGACCCCAACCCTGGGCCTGGCCAGGCCCCGACATCGAGGCACCAACCTCCACACAGGAGATAAAGAGACCACTTGGCAGGTCAATGAAAGAAGGAGGCGTCAACGGCTCTCCTCCGCCAGGTGTCGATCACCCCCGGCCTCCCTGGGCGCTGGCTCCACCCCCCTGCTGGGTGTCGGGACTCCCTCATTCCGGACCTCCCGACCTCCAGGCGCGAGGGTCCAGACATCAAAGGGAACAAAACCTATAACTGGGGCAGCTCCAGACCAGGAAGGCAGTTGTATCCTGGAGTCGAGAGACACCGAGAAGAACTCATCCTTGACGGACTGCTGGCGCTGCCGCAGCCCGGCCCTGTAAACCCTTCATCTTGGCCTGCTGGCGCTGCCGCGGCCCTCTGCCTCGTGAAACCATCATCTTGGCCTGCTGGCGCTGCCGCGGCCCTCTGCCTCGTGAACCCTTCATCTTGGCCTGCTGGCGCTGCCGCGGCCCTCTGCCTCGTGAAACCATCATCTTGGCCTGCTGGCGCTGCCGCGGCCCTCTGCCTCGTGAAACCATCATCTTGGCCTGCTGGCGCTGCCGCGGCCCTCTGCCTCGTGAAACCATCATCTTGGCCGGCTGGCGCTGCCGCGGCCCTCTGCCATTGGAACCATCGCCTCGGCCTGCTGGCGCTGCCGCGGCCCCTTCGTTGTAGACCTTCCTCCTAGCCGGCTGGCGCTGCCGCGGCCCGACCTTGCAGACTCCTAAGCTCGAGGATTGTGAGCTTCCCTCCTGCCACCCCCTGTACCGATCCAGTACCAAGACTGTCCCGCTACCCCCTTTCCCTACAGAGACTAGAATTGAGAGGACCCTCGAGTCCTGAATCTCCTGTACCGCTGATAACCTTGCCGCAAGAACCCTATATAAAGCGTGTTGATCTCATCCTTGTGTGGTGTCTATCTGTGGGGAGGGAAGTGACTTGTCTGTACGATCGCCGGAGACGGCCCTCATCGGAGGCCTCTCCCCCAGTATTCGGCCGACCCTCCGGGTCCCCGTCTAACATTGGTGGCCAGCGGCACGATCCGAACCTACGCATAATCGTACAGAGGGTCACTCGCCCCACGACACACAACCACCATGACAACAAAAGAGAGCGGAACAACGGAAAAATTCCAGATGGAAAAGCTAGAAGAATACAACCACAGAGAACTGAAACAATTTTGCATAGAATTAGGCATTTCAACCACAGGACTGAGCACGAAAGAGGACTTCAAACGAGCCCTGGAATCTTGGGCGGAGACGGGTACGACCGTACCCCAAACACGAAGCCACGAGACACCCGAAACAAGCCCCACGCCGACGGAAGAAAGAAGATTGGGTCTCTCCCCAGAAGAAGTCCGGGAACGGGAAAAAAGCAGGCTCCATGAATTAGAACTGGCACGACTTCGCTTAGATGGAGAGCTCAAATTGGCGGAACAAAAAATAACGTTGGAACACTTACGGCTCCGAGAGGAGCGAGAAGAGAAACAAAGGCAGAGAGAGCTAGAAGAGAAGAAGCTAGCCTACGAACATGAGCGCAACCTCAAAGAACTAGAGATTCGGAAGCAGAACAAGGAGCTCGGGGTCCCCGAGCGCACGAACACTCCTGCCCCTACAGACCCAAGGTCCACATACCCAAAGATGTCGTCAGAGAGTACTACAAGAACGATGATATCCAGCAATGGTTCAAAGCGTACGAGGTAGCCATGACCTCCCACCGGATTCCCCGGAGCGACTGGGGAGCCGGGTTATGGGGGAGGTTTGTCAACGAAGGGCGAGACGCCCTGCTGCAACTCCCGGACCATCTGATGACATCCTACGACCACATGAAAGCCGCCCTCCTCACTCGATACGGACTCACACCCGAGAGTACCGCCAGCGGTTTCGCGACTGCAAACGGATCCCGGGTACAACTTGGGTGGAGTACGTGAACTTCTTTAGCCGGGCCTTCGAGGGGTGGATCAAGGGCAGCAACGTGACCACCTACGAGCAGCTCTTTGACCTTATTGTGTGGGAGCACCTTTCTAACAACTGCTTCATCGAACTCAGGCAGCACCTCCTGGACAGTAAACTAACGGAACCTCGGCAACTCGCCGCCGAAGCTGACCGATGGGAAAGCACCCGAGTTGGCCGAAACGGACCCAGCGAACCGAACAGAACTGCCCAAGGGCCCCATCGCCCCCGTGGAGGAGGAGGCCAGGGTCGGGGTAGGGACACCGGCCCGGTGACTCCCACAAGCAACCCCCCGTCCCCGGCCGGCAGGGGAAACCCCCAGATGCGACCAGGCTTCCGAGCCAACATTACTTGCCACCGATGCCAGCGACCCGGCCACTACGCCAATGATCCCAACTGCCCAAAGAACCCGAACACTATACCCCGCCAGGTCGCTGCTGCAGCCCTGGGGGAAGAGCAAACCCCAGAAGACCAAGAAGAGTACGAAACCGACCAGCCTGAGTGGGAACCGGCCGCCATGTCCCTGGTTTGCTTAGGGGAACGAGACCTGATCCCTCGGGCCCCCCTTCCCGCCAACACGCAGAAGTACAGCCAGTGGGTCAACATTAATGGCCGCCAGGCTGAAGCCCTCCGCGACACCGGGGCCAGTGTGACCGCGGTCCGCTGTCATCTGGTGGCCCTGGACCAGATCTTGCCGAACATTCTTTGCCCTGTCCGGTCGGCCGACAACTCAGAAAGTCTATGTCAAATGGCCTACGTCCCCTTCGAATGGGGAGGAGTATCAGGGATGCTGAAAGTGACGGTCCGCGATGATGCCCCCGTGGATTGCCTCCTGGGGAACGATCTCGAAAGTTCTCCCTGGGCAGCAGTCGAACGGAGAGAGCACCTGGGGATGCTGGGCCTCCCCGAATGGGTCTGTGCCACGACCCGGTCCATGACCGCCCGTGCCGTCCCCAGTCCAGAGGAACCCGAGTGGCCGGAGCCTCCTCCCGCGATTGTCCCAGAGGAGGCCACCCCAGAAGCAAGTCCCCTGGCCCAAACCGAAGAAGGACCCGGTCGGCTCCAGGACCTCCCCGACCTGGCCCAGTGGCGTCAAGAGGGGGGTCCCACCCAGGAACAATTCCGACAAGAACAAAGAACCTGTCCCTCCCTCGAGGGACTCCGGCAGCAAGCCCTTGCCCAGAGCGCAGGGGACACCTCGGGGGCCCACTGGATCTACTGGGACAATGACCTGCTCTACAGTGAGCAAAGGATTGCAGAACTGGGGGCCAGTCGGGTGCTGGTGGTGCCCCTCCGCTTCAGAGATTTCCTCTTGAACTTAGCCCACGATGTACCCCTTGCCGGACACCTGGGACAGGACAAAACGTACGACCGCCTGGTGACCCACTTTTACTGGCCCCGAATGCGAAAGGATGTCACCAACCACTGCAAGGCCTGCCCCACCTGCCAGGCCAGCGGAAAAAGTGGCCGAAAAACCAAAGCACCCTTGCAGCCTTTTCCCGTCGTCACCACCCCGTTCGAACGGGTGGGAATAGACATTGTGGGGCCCCTGGACCCCCGAACAGCCCAAGGACACCGGTTCATCCTGGTCCTGGTGGACCACGCCACCCGCTATCCCGAGGCCATCCCTCTTCGAACCGTGACGGCGCCTGTGGTAGGCCGAGCCCTGATGGGGATCTTCTCCCGGGTGGGCTTTCCCCGGGAGGTCGTCAGCGACAGGGGCACGAACTTCATCTCGAAATACATGAAGTCTCTCTGGCAACAGTGCGGGGTCACCTACAAATTCACGACCCCCTATCACCCGCAAGGAAATGGATTGGTCGAGCGGTTTAACCGCACTCTCAAAGGAATGATCATGGGCCTAGAAGAGCCCCTCCGTCGCCAGTGGGACGTGCTACTCCCGTGCCTCCTGTTCGCCTACCGAGAGGTCCCTCAAAAATCCCTAGGCTTCAGCCCATTTGAACTCCTGTACGGGCACCCCGTCCGGGGTCCCCTCAGCCTAGTCAAAGAAGGTTGGGAGAGGCCCCCCCAGAAAACTCCCCCGGATGTATACAAATATCTCTTGGCCCTTCGCAACCAGACCCGGCGATTCAGGGAGATCGCCAAAGTCAACCTTGAAGCCAGTCAGGAAAACATGAAGAAATGGTATGATCAGCACGCCTCCTCCCTCGAGTTCGAGCCGGGACAACAGGTCTGGGTGATGTCCCCGGTTGAACCCTGTGCCCTACAGGACAAATGGTCCGGACCCTTCAAGGTGATCGAACGCAAGGGGCCCGTCACCTACTTAATCGACATGGAAACTTCCCGGAACCCCCTACGGGTCCTCCACGCCAACAGACTCAAGCCCCATTTTGTACGCTCAGAACTCAGCCTCCTGATGGCTACCGATAATGGGACGGAAGAAGACTCCGAGCCCCTTCCGGACCTGCTGAGGACCCTCGAGCAGGATGGCTCCGTGGAAGGGGTCAGACTCTCCGAGGCCTTGTCCCCGGAGCAACGCCAAGACTGTCAAGCTCTCCTGACACGATTCGCATCCTTGTTCTCTCTCACCCCTGGGGTCACCCCCTGGTGCCTTCACGATGTGGACACCGGGGACAGCCCCCCTATTCGCCACAGGGCGTACCACGTACCAGATCGGGTGCGCGCCTGCATCCAGACCGAGGTGTCCAAGATGCTGGCACTGGGAGTGATCGAACCCTCTGACAGCCCCTGAGCCAGCCCAGTCGTCCTGGTCCCCAAGGCCGCCGCCCCGGGCGTTGCCCCTGAGCTCCGGTTCTGTGTGGACTACCGGGGACTGAATGCCGTTACCAGGACCGACGCTCACCCTATCCCCCGGGCAGATGAGCTAATTGAACGTATGGGGGCCGCCCGCTACCTGAGCATCTTCGATTTAACAGCGGGCTACTGGCAAATCGGCCTCACCCCCAGGGCCCAAGAACGATCCGCCTTCTCTACCCCGGACGGTCACTACCACTTCAGGGTGATGCCATTCGGCATGAAAAACGCTCCGGCAACATTTCAACGACTCGTGAACCAGGTACTGGCGGGCCTCGAAGAATTCAGCACCGCCTACCTGGACGACATCGCTGTGTACAGTCACCACTGGACCGACCACCTCCGCCACCTGCGGGAAGTTCTACACGCCCTCCAGCAGGCCGGGCTCACCATCAAGGCCAGCAAATGTCAGGTTGGCCAAGGGTCCGTGACCTACCTAGGACACCAAGTGGGAAGCGGTCTGGTGGCCCCCCTCCAGCTCAAGATCGCTGCCATCCAGGCCTGGCAACCCCCTACGACCCAAACCGAGGTCCGGGCCTTCTTGGGACTCACCGGGTACTACCGGCGGTTTGTGAAGGACTATGGCAGCATAGTGGGGCCCCTCATGGAGCTCACATCCAAGAAGAACCCCAAAACAGTCAACTGGACTCCGGACTGCCAATCGGCCTTCGAGAAGCTGAAGGCCGCCATGTGCACTGCCCCCGTGCTCCAGGCTCCCGACTACGGCCGGGAATTCATCGTACAGACGGACGCCTCCGATCATGGTGTGGGGGCCGTCCTCTCCCAACTCAACACCGAGGGAGTCGATCAGCCAGTGGCATTCATCAGCCGACGCCTGCTGGCCCGGGAACAGCGCTGGAGCACCATCGAGAGGGAGGCCTTCGCCGTAGTATGGGCCCTCAAGAAGCTCCAGTCCTACCTCTTCGGCACCCACTTTCGGGTGCAGACAGACCACCGACCCCTGCAATGGCTGATGCAGATGCGGGGGGAAAACCCGAAACTGTTGCGCTGGTCCATCTCCCTACAGGGGATGGACTTTACTGTGGAGCATCGTCCAGGCCAGGACCACGCCAACGCAGACGGCCTGTCACGCTTTTTCCGCCTCGGCGAGGAGAGTCCCCAAGAGGATGGCTGACTCTCCCTGCCTTCAGCTGGGGGGGACGCATGTTGGACAGGCCTCGTAGCCGGGCCGTCCCCCCTCCGCACAACAGGGCCCGGACCCCGGCTCTCCCTGAATCCCCAGCAAGAGCCACCCCGGCAACCCCCCGAGGTAACCCACAACCCGTCCATAACGGGACTCCAGCTCCTGAACCCTCCCGTACCGGCTGGCCCTGGTCCCCGTCAGCACCATGGCCCCGGCCCGGCAGCCATCTTTGGACACTACAGCACGAGGCCACGTGGCCTCGAATCGACCCCAACCCTGGGCCTGGCCAGGCCCCGACATCGAGGCACCAACCTCCACACAGGAGGTAAAGAGACCACTTGGCAGGTCAATGAAAGAAGGAGGCGTCAACGGCTCTCCTCCGCCAGGTGTCGATCACCCCCGGCCTCCCTGGGCGCTGGCTCCACCCCCCTGCTGGGTGTCGGGACTCCCTCATTCCGGACCTCCCGACCTCCAGGCGCGAGGGTCCGGACATCAAAGGGAACAAGACCTATAACTGGGGCAGCTCCAGACCAGGAAGGCAGTTGTATACTGGAGTCGAGAGACACCGAGAAGAACTCATCCTTGACGGACTGCTGGCGCTGCCGCAGCCCTGCCCTGTGAACCCTTCATCTTGGCCTGCTGGCGCTGCGGCGGCCCTCTGCCTCGTGAAACCATCATCTTGGCCTGCTGGCGCTGCCGCGGCCCTCTGCCTCGTGAACCCTTCATCTTGGCCTGCTGGCGCTGCCACGGCCCTCTGCCTCGTGAAACCATCATCTTGGCCTGCTGGCGCTGCCGCGGCCCTCTGCCTCGTGAAACCATCATCTTGGCCTGCTGGCGCTGCCGCGGCCCTCGGCAACGTGAACCATCATCTCGGCCGGCTGGCGCTGCCGCGGCCCTCTGCCATTGGAACCATCGCCTCGGCCTGCTAGCGCTGCCGCAGCCCCTTCGTTGTAGACCTTCCTTCTAGCCGGCTGGCGCTGCCGCGGCCCGACCTTGCAGACTCCTAAGCTCGAGGATTGTGAGCTTCCCTCCTGCCACCCCCTGTACCGATCCGGTACCAAGACTGTCCCGCTACCCCCTTTCCCTACAGAGACTAGAATTGAGAGGACCCTCGAGTCCTGAATCTCCTGTACCGCTGATAACCTTGCCGCAAGAACCCTATATAAAGCGTGTTGATCTCATCCTTGTGTGGTGTCTATCTGTGGGGAGGGAAGTGACTTGTCTGTACGATCGCCGGAGACGGCCCTCATCGGAGGCCTCTCCCCCAGTATTCGGCCGACCCTCCGGGTCCCCGTCTAACAATTACACAGGATTATATAATTTGATTATGAGAGAACAGATTCTTAATAATTGTCAGAACCAGTTATTGCATCAACACCTGATTGACTCTGATCTGACCTTCCTGCCAAGAATTGGGTAAGAAGGCAGACAAATGGGTCAGAACCAGGGTGAAGCATAAGGTACAGAACCAAGGTGATGATCATAAGAAGCAAGACCAAAAGGATGGGGAGAAAGAAAAAGACCAGAAGTCTTCTCAAGGTCCCCAAAAAGCTTCTTCTAGTGGGGGTCCCCAACAACCGAAAAAGAAAGAAGGTCCAAAGAAACCACGGTGCAACTTTTGAAGAGTAACACTCACTGGACCAGTGAATGCACTAAAAAGGAGGCAGCTCCAACCACCATTGCCCCTAAGGCAACTGTTCCCCCTAGTCCAGGTAATAGTGGTGGTTCTCAACAGAAGGGTGTATTAGGGTTAACACTGGGAACTGAGGTGGATTCTGGCCTAGTCAGAATACCAACTCAAGCTGTTCTTGTCTGTAATGTGGACATGGCTATGTCCTCTACTGTGAGCCCCAGTAACCTGGGCAAATACAGACAGACTCCTTTAATTAATAACAAAGTGGCTCAGGCCTACAGGGACACATGTGCTAGTGTAACAATGGTGACACCCAGCTTTGTGAACCCTGGACAGATCATACTAGGTGAGAATTACCTAGGGACCAATGCAAGCAACGTCACTACCACCCATAGTATGGCAATGGTGAATTTCTCCTGGGGAGGGGTAACTGGCCTCAAAAGGGTTGTTGTTAGTTCACACCTCCCTGCAGTATGTTTGCTTGGCAATGATCTAGAAACTTCACTCTGGTCTGAATTGGAGTATAGGACTCATGCAGAGGTGTTAGGTATATCAGCACATGTCCTTGCTGTGACCAGGTCACAGGTAAAAGAATTGCAGCACTGAACAGGCCCTGAATCCTGAAATTATGGACCAGTTGCCTACCAGGAGGAGAAGCAGTAGGGTCAAGGCAGTGCCTTCCCCCCTGCCTCAGAATGAGGATCAGCCTTCTGAGGAAGCTGATTGTGAGACACAAGAAGGAACTGTCCTAGAAGAGCTTGAGCCTGAACAGGTTGAATTTCTTGGGATGGGGGACCTTTCAGGGCAGATCTGAGGCAGGCGCAGTTGGACTGCCCTTCTCTTGAACCCCTCAGACAGCAAGCTGCTGCTGAGGCTTCTGGGAATGCTACAGGTACCCATAGAGTATATTGGGATGAAGGGCTCCTGTATTCAGAGGCTAGATACCCCAAGCCTGGTGCTTCCAGGAGTTTGATCATACCTTTGGCATTCAGTGGCTTCCTTCTCACCTTAGCCCATGATATTCCCTTAGCAGGACATCTTGGCCAGAACAAGACTTGGGACAGGCTTGTCCCTCAAGGAGGGGGGGTAAAACATTTTTTTTCCAAGCATTCTTTCAACAGACTCCAAAAATCTTTTGCAATAAGCCCCCAGAAAGCTTTGTAAAACTCCCATGGAAGGCCGAATTGCCCAGGGGCTGATCCTTTTGGGGCTTCCTGAATGATTTGGAAGAGTTCTTCTCCTGAAATGGGGGTAGTTAGAAAATGTTGTTCCTCTTGGGATAAAGAGCTCTGCAAAGACCCTAGAAAATCTTCACATGCACTTATATCTGACGGCTCTTTTTTGTACAATTGGGAAAAAAAGGCTGTTGTTATTTTCCCTACTTTCTCTGTGCCCTTTTGTGTTTGTTCATTTGTGTCTTTCAGTTCATTCATTACCTTTTGCACTTGCTGTGCCTTTTTGAAAAAGAACCTTGAGCACTTTTCATCTTCCTCAAAGATCTTGACCCTGGAGTTAAAAATGTGTTCTTCCCATCGTTGTTTCAGCCATTCTTTCAGTTCTGTTTTTGTTTTTTCTCTTTCCACCCCTACTTCCATTCCACCCCTTTCCAGGTTTTCTAGCGTGATCATTCTTTGTTGTATTTCATCAAATTTTTGAAACTTTTCCTTGCATTTGATCACCCTCTGTTTTCTGAAAAAAGTTTTGTTTGTTTTTTTACCTCTTCCCACCATTCTGCTAAGGATGGGAAACTTTCCTTCCTGGTTTTTAAGTTGTTGTACATATCACTGTAATTTTTACATATATTTTCCTCTTGTAATAACAAGATGTTCATTTTCCACACACCCCTCGCCATTTGACACATGTTTGAGATTTCAACGGTTGCTTTCAAGATTTTGGGTTCTGACATACCACTCTCGTTTGTTTCATAATTCCTTGCTTTTATATTTTTGGAGGTGAAAATGAAATCAATTCTTGATTTGACTTTGCCACTTTCTGCTTCCCAGGTGAACCTTTGTTTTGACCCTGATTTTGCCCCTGTATCTGACAGTTGTAAATCTTTACACAAGTTTTTGAGACATTTTGCAGACTTATCAATTTCGTAACAATTTTTCTTGCCACATCTGTCTGTGGGGTTTATGATGCAGTTGAAATCCCCTGTTAACACCATTGGGGTTGCACCTGCAATAAAAAGTGGGAGCATTTCAAACAGGGACATTCTTTCATTCTTGTTGGTTGGATCATAAATATTACAGACCTTAAAGGTGGTGTTTCTGTATTGTATGGTGACCATCATAGCCCTGCCTGGCTGTATATTTTTAGTATCAAAAATTGAATTTTTTTAGTTTTTTTATGAGAATGCCTATTCCAGCATTCTTGTTTTAACCCCAAGACCATTTGGAGGTGCCTTCGTCCCAATATTTGGATAACCTAGGGGGAGCACCAAGCAGACGCCTTGAACACAAAGAGCATAAACAAAAAGCACATTTTGTTGAACTTCAGTGGTGATCCCATCATTTTAGCACCACCCCAAGCTCAGTTATTGGCAAAAAAACAATCCCAACCAAAGGCCCTGCAAAGCATTATGGGACGAGATTAGCAGTGGCAGTGAATATTATAGTATCCAATATCAAAATAATTCTACAAAGAGCTGCAGTTCACCTAGTTGTTACTAGATGTCCCTCACGAGTCAAATGCAAACCATTGAAATTATTCTTACCTAAAGCTGCAGTTCCAGTGGTCGTCCCTAGATGTCCCTCACGAGTCAAATGCAAAACCATTGAAACCCTTTCATCAAGCATTTGCATTTGACTAGTGAGGGACATCTAGTAACCACCAGTTGAACTGCAGCTCTTTGTAGAATTCTTTTAATATTGTATACTATATAATATTCACTGCCCACTGCTAATCTCATCCCACAATGCTTTGCAGGGCCTTTAGTTCGGAATGTTTTTTTGCCAATAAGTGTGTTTGGGTTTGTCCTAAGAGGATGGGACCACAACTAAATGGTTCAATAAGATGTGCTTTTTTGTTTTCAAGGCATCTGTTTGGTACTCTCCCTAGATTAGGGAGGATCCCAAAATCATCACATCTCCCACTGCTTGCTAATTCTTCAGTTTCACTATTGTGAAATAATTATATGCACTTTAGCATATAAAGATAGAATACTTATTTTATCATATCTGGTCATGTATAGGAAGCTTTTTGCAATTATTTTGCAAATTTTGTAGCACATGCAAAGTTTGTACTAATAATACAGTACCACATAGCGTCAACAATAATCTCTGATGCTTGCAAAAATCATTTTACATGCTTTTTTTTATTTGAAATACTATACTTTATTTAAAATTATTTCTCAGGTTTACATTTTAAGCAGTCCCTTATATTTGGGTGCTGTACATTTAACCATTTTCCAACAAGCGCACGTAGGCTATCTTTGGTGGTTTTCCATCAAGATTTCTAATTTTAACCACCCAGACCAACTCCTGATTTTCCAGGTTTCCTTTGCCCACTCTTGTCCAAATCTATGGGTGTCTATGCACATGTAAGAGAACATTTGAGTGAAAACAAGTTTTTGGCATTCTTTTTCCGTGATTGCTTGGTGTTTGTATAAGGAAAGGTTCCTGTTTTCCCACATCGCCTCTTTCACGCAGTTTATATTATTCTCCATAGCGTCCTTTCTTTATTTGCATTGCAATTCATGCCCAAACCATAGAGAACCAGTTCATAGGACAGGGATGCCTGTCCTGTTAATTCTTTAATGAGCTGTCCCATTGCCTTCCACATGCTTTGTGCTCCGCCGCAGTTCCAAATGAAGTGCATCAGGGATTCATCTGCTGCACAGCCTGATGTTGGGCATCTTGCTGTTTTTTCCAGTTTCCTTGCATGTTGGAATTGCTTCACTGGTAGGCATTTGGATACCATCATCCATGCCAAGTCTTTCTGGGAGTTTGTCAAGTCTTTGTGGTTCACCATCTCCTAAACTTTCCCTGATTGCTTCTCTGATAAGTTGTTTACCATTGTCACCGAGTCCGTTTCTTTCAGTTCTTTGCTTAAGGCCATCTGGGGTGTGATGTCCTTCGCTTGAATTTGCCTCTCTTCCAGCTTCTTGAAGAAAGGTTTGATGCCTTTGCACACAGGGGGTGGTTCTAGTAAAAAAGGCTTTGTATAGTCCAGTTTACATATGCCCACTCTTGATAAGATGAAGCTTGTAGCAAACAGTGTGTAGGCAGCCACATGTGAGTCTTTCTTTGCATTGCCCAGTACGCTTTTAACAAAATGTGACATCAGGAAGTCATGGAGGTTTGGCAGGTCTTTCCCTCCTTTTGTGGGTAGTTTGAAAACTGTGTCTCTTTTTAGTTTTTCAATTTTTTACCCCCAAAAGAAGTTTGCAAAATGTCTTTGTGTCACTTTTGTCCACCTGTATGATGGAGGGAAAATCATGGCAATAAACATCAGGATTGGTAGACATATTGCTTTCAGCACCAAGACTTTCCCTTCCAGGGAAAGTTTTCTTGTCGGCCAGAGCGCCATTTTCTGCTTCAGCTATGTCTAGATCTTCTCCCAGTTTATTTCTCCCTTCATGTCCTGTGAAAAAAGAATCCCCAGTATTTTTACTGGGTCTTTGGAAGGTTTCACTGGGAGCTGAGACAGTTTGTCCCATTGTCCTGTCGTGTATTTCTATAGGTTCTGAATCAGTCCCCCTATTCCTGACCCTATTCTGGTTAAACTAACTATCAAGTTAACTAACAGTCAGCCCATGAGGCAAGAAAAGCCCCCATGATGCAGATACCGTTATCTGACGCAGTCACACTACGGCACAGGAACGTGTTATCTGATTAGGTCATAACGCTTGAGATCTAATTAGACAAGCGACATTCCTCCAGCCCCTGATAAGGCATACGACGTTCTCATAACAAATCAAACCTATGACAACCTGGATAATACGTGCGGCCATTGTTTTGATTTCACAGAGAACTTTAGTAAAGAATGTGCTAACGAGCAAGTCGTATGACATCTTTATTGACGTATCTATGTCCATCCTTACGTCAATCTCGGCACCTTTAAGGTATAAATATTGCCGATCTTGCCCTATGCAAACACACGCGTGGTGACAAGACGGAGCAGCCATACTTGCCGAAGCCGAGAGCAGAAGCAGACCCCGCTGGAGCAGCCCCGCCTTCCTGACGCGCTGAGAGACGCGCTGCTATCTCAAGCCGAGAGACCCAGCACCGGCGCTTTCGGGCAGCCCTCACAGGCAGCCTGGAATATCGAGAGCAGAGAAAGAGATACCATTCCTCATTCATCCTAAATTCCAGGTACAGAACTGAATAACCCCTCACAGAGAATTCTTTAGTTATTCACTTGGCAAAAACAAACTTAACTTAAACTGTAACTTTCTATTCCCGCCCACGCATTAGACTTAGGTCAGGTACACGGGGTAGGCGTATTTAGAAACACCAGTTGAGTACGTTTAGTCAAATGTATATGTGTATGTAAATATATTTTAATCATTTTAAACATCATATGGCTCAGAAACCATATCAATGTTTTTACAGTATTATTTTATACTATTGCTTTTAATGTATGCACTTTACTTAACTATAAGTATTGCAATAATATCGATCCATTTCTCTTGTACGAGAAAAGAGACTGATCAATAAATAACATCTTTATTGAACACGCCCGTCTCTTCCTTTTCTCTACAATCTGATGAGACTAAGAATGCACGTACTGACTGAGTAAAATAATTGCCTTGTGCTCACACGACTCTCGAGATTGACTCTTGATTAGGGGAGAGCAAATTTGTCATGTTCTATGGTTGTCAGAAACTAAATCCCTTCTTGTCTAATCAGGGGAGTTAATTCCTTCCTTGAACATTCGAGAAAGTTTCTAGCGAACTCTGAGCTTAGCTGGCAAACCCAAAAATTAAGTCTAGTATCGACAGTAGTAGACCTAGTTAACGTCTGGCCTAGGCCTTTACTGCTGTAGGTACTATTCCAATGCGCAGAGCCTATTGGGAAAATAGGAACTACACTACATGGCGCCCAACGCGTTTGGAAAGGGCGATAAAACTAACGTAAGACATTTAGAGTAACTCAGTCGTGCTTTCTCACTCAGACCCCTTTTCCCGAATACTCCAAAGACGTCTGGAGTGGGTGAAAGGTTATATCCTCCAATAACCTCGCAGGAGGGAACTCCTATGTATGGTTCTTGGTCAAGTCAACGTTGAAGGACAAACAGTTCCAAAATATTGTGCATCTAATCTCTGTTTCCATAAGAAACCTGATCTGCAAACAAACAAAATAACTTTCAGGACAGTAAAATGTCAGAAAATGAAGAAGAAAGAGAGGCAGTTAGATTAGCAACTGAACTCGCAGATGCTGATGCTACCATGCAAGCAGCAGACGCGGATATAATACTCATTCCGGTCATTAAAAGGAGATCTATAACCTTAAAACTTATAGAAAATGGACTGACACCTAGAGGTGGCACAGTCATATTCGTAATTGAGGCACACGAATGTCGGCAGACAGAGGTATACTATTCATGGATACATTTTCCAGCAGCAAATGCTGTAACAAAGTACTTCCACTATTACAAAGTAGAGGAACCTCCTGAAACATACACTCCTTTCGAGGAGGTGGAAGTACCACTCAAATTCCAAGAGCATTTGCTCTTATTTGATGGTGCCCTAAAACATAACAATCACATTACAAGGCTCGGTCCTTTAGGAAGACCAGGAGCAACGTGGCTGTCTTAGCCGGATACACACCACATCCAGACATCGAAAGAATGCCTGCAGCAGAGCTGTTAATACAGCTAAAACAACTACTAAAAATTCATAGACAATTAGTTCAGTATGTAATGCGGACTTCAACAATTCAGCCAGCGATTAAACTTCCACAGCTGACCCCTCACCAGGGGAACACAAACAAAATTACACCACAGAACATCCAATCCTGCATAGGTAAAGTTCCAGCTAAACGGGAACAGATACCATTCTGGTTGGCACAGAAAATTACCCAAATAGAGGCGGTGTTTCCTGACACCACCCGTTAGAAAAACACAGGATTCTGACTATATGTCTCCCAATGGGAATCGCACCACACATTGAGGACTGTGACACTTGGGGTACAGTCTTTGCTTCCATCTACACAAAAACGCACGGTGTTCCATCCATTTCGGTTAAACCAGATGTGCTAAAACAAATTCAAGATGAATACGGTCCAGAACCTGCTTTAACTCTTGGTATGAAATTACTGAAAGACTTCAAGCAGTTCTCGGCTATATTACTAACCAACATAAAAGGTGAAGCAGCAAACGTGGCGATCCGCCAGAGGTTAAAAGAGACAGATATAGCAGACCAACCAGCTGAAATTGCAAGAATCATAGAAAAATCCTATGAAGAACTAGGCAGAGATAGTCTAGGTGGAATACCAGTAAAACCGCAACTGACTACAAGTCCAGAAAAAATATTTTTTAATAATAATAATTCACCAAAAAAGAACTGGGATGGAAACAAACAATCCAATCCTAAAGAAAAGAAATTCCAGTCCCGAGGAAGGTCTCCTAGGCGAAGAGAGAAATCTCCAAACCAAAGACAGAGGTCACCGCAGAGTGACCCCTCGGGGAATAGATATAACCTTAGAAATAGGGATAATATTAAAAAACCTGATAGATATCAAGACATTGATACACGTCCCTCTCAATCTTTTCAGAATTCCTCGCAGAAATCGGAAAGAAGAGGACGATCAGAAGAGCACGCCAAGTCCAAAGACAAGGAACCTGCTCAGCTAAAAAAGAAATTACGATTTCCAAAAAAGAAGGTAGCCAGTATCAAGGTAGTTAAAAATGCCGAGAATACTGAGGACACAACTGAAAAACGGAGAATGGGCTCAGACAATGCTAGACAGCGCAGCAGAGGTGAGCATAGCTCGCAAAGTCCTTATGAATCATCTGGAGACAGTGGACACGAATGAATACCTTCAAGTGGAAACTGCAGACACCAGAGTTAGCAAGCCCCACAAGATATACGAGATAACATTACGTATAGAGGGAGATAAGACTAGGAAAATTAAGGGACTATTTTGGGATAACCTCTCCAAAGGCTATGACATCCTTCTAGCTGAAAAAGACTGGCCACCAGAGTTTGTCAGGGAGTGCCCTCATGGCGAAGAAGTAATTATGCCTGCCTTCTCGAATCAAATACCGATTCATAAAAAATACACACTTGCTAGAAAGTGGGCAGTGTCCTTAGCACCTGCTTTATATAAAAATCATGTAGGATGGGATGAGGATTCTCCTCCTCACAAAATCCAGTTAAAATCACAACCTACTGCACAAAGGCAGTACCCAATTAAGCAAGAAGCTAAAAAACAGGTAAATGAAATACTAGATCAGCTAGAATACCAGGGGGTGATTGAAACTTGCACCTCACAAATGAACAATCCTTTGTTTCCGGTCTCCAAACCAGACAATTCATATCGTCTAGTTTTGGATTACCGACACCTTAACACATGTTGCAAAACCTTTGCAGTGCAAAACTCACACAGTGCTGCACTAATGAATAACATAGTGCGCAAAAAATACAAAACAACCTTGGACATCTCCAATGGATTCTTTTGTCAAAACATAGCACCAGAGAGCAGATATTTAACTGCATTCTCAGTAAATGGCACTCAAAAGCAATTCTGTCGGTTAGCCCAGGGGTACAAGAACAGCCCGGGGGTATTCTCAGCGAGAGTCACAGAATTACTACAACTATATGATGATGAAGCATTATCTTATGTCGATGACATTTACTTAACAGATGATGACTTGGAGACTCACTTGAAAAGGGTGAACACCATAATACTTGGGTTCGCTGCAGAGGGTTACAAATTCAACTTTAAAAAATCCAGAATTGCCCATCTGACGGTCCTATTCTTAGGATATGAGTTATCAAGTGAAGGTAAAAGCCTGGCAGACAATTTCCTAGAGAAATGTGCCGTAATCCAAGCTCCTAAAACACTAAAAAACCTACAGTCAATTCTAGGCTTCCTAAATTTCGGAAGAACATACATTGCAAATTACGCAGAAAGGGTCAAACCCCTTTATGATCTAATTAAACCAGACTTTAAAAGATCCAATTGGACTCAAACACACACAGAAATTTTGAGATCCTTACAAACAGACATGCTAATTAAAACAAAATTAGAAACACGTGATAACACACGCAATCTTGTGATTCGAGTCATCCCAGGGAGATGCGGATTCACATACCTGACCTCTAATGAGGGAGAAAAGGTACCAATTGCATTTAAATCACACTTGTACACAGAAGCTGAACAGAAATTCAGTAATACAGAAAAAATCATTCGTGCAGTTCAAACCGCAATAGCTAGAGAAAAAGACATAGCTGACGGTAGACATATCACAGTCAGAACAGCTGAATCAGCCTTTGAGGCACTAACAACACCTTGTAATTTACCAACAACAACATTGAATCCGGAATGGATACAATGGGTGAATTCAATCACAACGGACAAAGTATACTACTACTTTGATCAAGAACTAGAAGAATTAAAAAATCTAAAATATGAAAAGACGTATCCTCTGCCAATCGACATTCTGCCTCTACGACATTACGCCTGTGTAATCTATACAGACGGACATGCTCAACCCTCCGTTTGGGGAGAACATGCATACAATCCCACATGTGAGATTACAAAAGAAGTGTGGCGCGGAGGTAAACTAAGACCTCTATTAACAAAATCACACTCAGTAGAAACTAATTCAGAACAACAAACTGAAATAATAGCTTTGAAAATGGCGCTAGATAATGCGGATCGCGAATTCCCGACACTTATAGTGTCAGATTCATATTACTGCGTCAAAGCATATAACAAGGATTTGCAGACATGGATTCAGAACGGTTACAAAGATGACACAGATGCACCAATAAAGCAGAAACTGCTCTGGGAACAAGTAGCTCTTTTGAAAAAAGAACTACCAAAGACTCACGTGACACACTCACTGAGTCATCAACGTGATGGCGTTCACGTTGCAGGGAATTCATTGGCTGATGAGGCCGCGAAGGCAGCTGTGCAAACGGCTTCCGTAGCTGCCGTCACCCGGTCAAAAACAAAAATAGACAGCGAAATATTACAAGCTATCAGCGCTTCAGAAAAGGATTCGATAGAACCACTCCCTAAAGGCTTTCCAGTAAAATACTCATACATAACTGATGCAAACAATGTTCCTTTTGCTCGAATCCCTGGAGTGGGGGATAGGGCAATTCCAAACATGGAACATAGGTTAGGACTAATAATAGCGGCACACGAAGGGCTTGCTTCTATCCATGCTGGCGTCTCAGCCACAGTATCATTATTAAAACAGAGATACTGGTGGCCACAAATGAGAAGACAAACAAGGAACTATGTTCTAGAATGTGAAACATGTCAAAAAATGAAAGTATCAACGGTGAGACGTCCAGCGCAGACGCCCCTTCTAATCTCGGATAAACCATTAGCCTGTGTTCATCTAGACCACTGCGGTCCCTTACAAAGGGATGGTAACTATAAATATATCTTGGTCGCAGTGGACTCATGCACGAGATTCATATGGATGTGGCCCCAGCGAACGGCTGACGCCAGAACTGTTATAAAAGATTTGCGAGTCTTTATCGGCACATACGCAATTGGCATGCTGCATTCGGACAATGGTCCTGCTTTTAGCTCTCGGGCTTATAAGGAGGCCATGGTCAGCATGGGCGTGCAATTGCGGTACTCTTGTCCATTTCACCCTGAGGGGAACGGAATTGTTGAAAGAAAAAACCGTGACATAAAGCAATCTATAACGGCAAAGGTATTAGGTTCGGGAGCTGGGTGGGTCAAACATCTAATAAGTGTCCAACGTAGTCTAAATAACTTGCCAAGAAATTCTCTGAAGGGATTCAGTCCGTACGAATTATTATTCGGAACTAGGATGTTAATCTCTGACCTTGATAGTCAGACTTCAGTGGTAATAGAAAAAACCTTTGATGTCAAAGACCGTTTGGCTATTTTGCAGGACTTAAACAAAACAAGAAAAGACCTGAGCAACATACAGTTGAAACAACAGCCAACGACCACTGAAGAATCACCACCTGTCCCAGCAAGACCTGTCTGGATTCCAAAAGTCGGGGATCTAGTCAGGGAAAAGATCGCGGTAAAGAAGGAATTTGGGCCTTCTTACAGAAAAGCAGTTCCTGTCTTGTCTGTCAACGGGACAAGATCAGTTGTACTACCGCCACTTGCTGGTAAAAAGGAGAACCGAGTTGTATCCATCGACCTGGTAAAACCACAACATGTGGCCGATAACAAACAGTAGGCCAAGTGGACTCCCAATAAGTAGCAGAACACCAAGGTTTGCTACCAGTACAGAGGTCCTAACAAAAAGGCTCATCACATTCGAAACGCCTGCAGAAGAACAAGAAGGACTATGCAACAATGCAATAGAACTCAGACCTCTTAAAACCCAAATAAAGACATTTAGCAGAGACACGCCAATCTATACTGAAGTACCAAGTGAAAATGCAAAAAACAGAAATCCTGAACCAATTGGAACAATTGACAGAACTGCATCCGGTTACTTCATCAACTTCGATGATTCCTCTGAAGGCTTCAGTGAATCAAAGACACAGCCATCATCAAAATCCTTTAAAGACAAAGCGAAGGAACTTTTGAAACAACTGAAAGAAACATATCTGGTTTCTCCATGGATTGAATTTTGGGTGGGTTTTGGCGCATTTATCCTCATACTTTGGCTCATCATGGTATTTACTTTGGGACGCTTCATTGAGGGAAAATATGCTAAAATGGACACAGCAAGTCAGAACATCAACTTGGTCCTCAAACCACACACATCTTCACATATCGAGAAAAGAGAACTTTCTTCAGCCAACTTCACAGCCAATCCTATACCTGGTGGGGTAGCCTGGGACAACACTGACTATGAAATTTATGGTCCGGTCGAGATCCTGAAATATCCACACCAAATCAAGATCTCCTTGAGTGACTTTGCAAAACCAAACTCATTTGCTGATGATTGGGACTTCGAAAGTATTAACAACATGATGTCTGACTTAGTAATGTCTGCTAAATTTACAAAACATGATTATTTGCAAGGTTCTACAAATTATGATAGTATGTATTGCTATAACCATTATGGTAACCATTTTTTACATAAATCTGCACAACCTAGAAATGTTTTGAATTACAATCAATGGGAACATTGTGCTACACCTCCAAAAGGGAGCTCAAGAACCGTTTACGACAAATATTCATATTTTTCAGGTTTTAACATAAGTAATGCTGAAACATTCTATTTTAAATTGTCAAACAAGACAGGGATGAAAACCATGATAACCAACACAAAATTGATATATTCAGATTCATTCTTTGAAAAAATGAATACTTTTGGATTTGATTATTGGGACAAAAATGTTGATCTGAAAAGTGTTTGGGGTACAAAAGAATGGCAAGTACAGGGTATAGAAGCTTTGTTTAGAGCCTGCATGATCCCAGAACAAATGATATTTTTAAATGACACTGTTCAACAAACCACCTGTCTTGGCTTAGCCAAAATCAAAGATTTAATTAAACCGTCTATTCCAAAGCCAACAATATTTAGCAATAGCTCTGATACAGATGAAGAAATAGACGTAAACCATATAATAAACCAAAACAGAACACATCCTGATTGGAAACAATGGTTGATCTGGCCCACAGATACAAATTACTGTCAAGATAGATTCCTGAATAAAACACAGGGTTTCAAAATGACCAGGCCAGACCCTAGATATCCCCAAAGACATCACCCAGGGATAATAACAACCTACAGTGTGGGCAAATTATGCCTTCAATGGCTACAGACTTCCACACTGCCTGAAATTAAGCAACACCTAACTTTACTTACTGATGGTGCTGACTTGCGTGATTTCATACTGGGACCACGCAAACAGCGTCAAAAGCGTTTCATAGCAGCCTCTGTATATGCAGCATACAATGAGGCCTGGAAGGTTACTCAAATTGAGACAGCAGAAAGAATACGGGAAATTGACCGTATTAATTTGGAAAAATCACTTTCTGTAGTGGACAATGGGTTAATGACTCTGTCCTCCAGAATTTTTTCATTGGACAGCATTGTGTCTTCAGCAATCGATATATTATCGCAAGACTTACTGTTATTACAACATGGTCAGTCACAATTGCGTTCCATTGTACAGCTTGGCTGGACGTTACAAAATCTGCGTTCAGGCTATGTGCCTTGGCGTTTAATCAACACAACGTCACTATTCCAAATCTTTAACCTTACTGATAGACAAATCGGTATGGTGCAAAAGGGTGCTGATTATACAATCTTGAGCATTGAAAAACTAGAAAGATTACCAATGACAATGTCAGAACGACCTGTCAGTGAATGGATAATCCACGGAATCATAAATATTCCAATCTCAACCTTCAGGTTTCAATACTGCCAAAAATATATACAGGCTGGCATGTACGAGAAATTGGGAAAGGGGTACCTTAAAACAACTTGGAACCTGCCCTATTCACATGCATGTGTCAGTAATAAAGGACAGAAAGTGTTTCTTAGTGGCAACAATTGTGCTATGTCACTAAGCGGCACGCTTCTGTGTAACGGAATTAGTTTGCATGGAGCCTGTGAAGGGAATTCATACAACCTTTCATGTCACCAGCAAGGCGCACCTGCAACTGAAATAGAACCATTCTTTCAAAGACTCTATAATGGGAGTTACATTCTTATTGTAGACCGCAAATGTTGCAGTCTTATGCCCGGGACTCCTTATCTAGTAACTACAACGGCGAAGGTCAAGTGCTGTGGACGTTCTTTATTCCCCAGCTCCTTTCCAGACAGGGAGGCAAGGGCATGGCCCAATTTGAAAATTACTTCTATTCGAATAGATACTTTAAGCAGAATGAAAACAGTGCTTCTTCAGACGCCTACAAGGCTCACGTCATCAAAAGAAACGTATGATCTACAAGTCGCAAGGACGACCGCAGAGATACATACATTATTATCAACTAATTCCCCCGTACATTTCGCGGAAATCCTGAGCGAAATCTTAAATATTTCTGATACCAATGGGATCTCAGGGGTATTTAAGACAGTATTTTCGATGGCATTAACACCATTCAAAGCCATACTGGGTATTTTTCCAGATTTCGTCCATTCGATTTTTGGCGGACTTCCCCTGATCCTGGGACTAATTGCAGGAATCCTATTCCTAGTCCTTATTTTTCGTTATGGCAACCCATGTCACAGATCAAACTCTCGCGACAATGGAAGATACGATCCTAGCCATTGGATACCGGGACCGGATATCAAAAATCCTGGGACTCTCCCGGCTTAGAGACCTAAACATGACTTGGTTTCTATCATTTCGACCAATGTGGCAAAGGTGTGTTTTACCTGTACTAAGGTGTCTGCTATGCGGAGAAGAGTGCGTGTTAGACACCTGTCTGACGCTACAATCGGATGCGCCAGTGGATGCAGATACACTGTTGGTTCCTACCAAGGTTCACGCTTTGTGCTGCCCTCAAAGGCTGCCAATCCTGATGACGGCATTCCTGGAATCTTCACCACTGCGATTGAAGAGTAGTGAAGTTCAAGATGAAAGCAGCATCGAACAGGTACGACCTTCTGTCAGCAATGCGAATCAGAATGTCAATGCAGACAATCATGCGCACGAATGCATGGTTACCCCTATTTCCGACTTAGTGGAACTTTCCCATGAAGCTGTTGACAGTTTTTTCGAAAGCCTGAATGATATGATGTTCTCTCCAGAACAGAAATAGAGACTTTTGAGCAAGCTCGCACACGGCGTTCCCTGAATTCGGCCTTCAACTTTAAAAATAAAGTCACATGAACAATTCTTCCCACCAGTTCACGGACAACAATTTTTTAGCAGCCCCAAATTATTTTTCACAAATTTTTCGGGACACTTATCTTCTGCTTAAAGTAAGAAACTATTCCTAGAGAACTAAGATTTCTATTTTTAGATACTTTATAAAACTTTAGTTGCCCGCTGGGATGTTCACAAATATTTTATTATGTGATGAAATGGTCTCGAACTTCCTTTCTGTATAGCTATATTAAGAGCCATTTCATGTGTATTTCTCATATACCAATAAGCAATAATGCATAACAATGCATGTTTACTTTTGCATTTAATTCATAGCTTAAGTGCATACAATATATATGACTGCAATTTTTCAGTATATTTGAAAATTTCGAAATGCATTTATGTATTTTGGGGTGGTAAGGTATACACTATACTCTATAGTATGTTGTACTATGTTATACTATGCATAGATTAGTAGATATGACCATAGTTAGCGTGGAGTGGGTGTCGTGTATTTCTATAGGTTCTGAATCAGTCCCCCTATTCCTGACCCTATTCTGGTTAAACTAACTATCAAGTTAACTAACAGTCAGCCCATTAGGCAAGAAAAGCCCCCATGATGCAGATACCGTTATCTGACGCAGTCACACTACGGCACAGGAACGTGTTATCTGATTAGGTCATAACGCTTGAGATCTAATTAGACAAGCGACATTCCTCCAGCCCCTGATAAGGCATACGACGTTCTCATAACAAATCAAACCTATGACAACCTGGATAATCCGTGCGGCCATTGTTTTGATTTCACAGAGAACTTTAGTAAAGAATGTGCTAACGAGCAAGTCGTATGACATCTTTATTGACGTATCTATGTCCATCCTTACGTCAATCTCGGCACCTTTAAGGTATAAATATTGCCGATCTTGCCCTATGCAAACACACGCGTGGTGACAAGACGGAGCAGCCATACTTGCCGAAGCCGAGAGCAGAAGCAGACCCCGCTGGAGCAGCCCCGCCTTCCTGACGCGCTGAGAGACGCGCTGCTATCTCAAGCCGAGAGACCCAGCACCGGCGCTTTCGGGCAGCCCTCGCAGGCAGCCTGGAATATCGAGAGCAGAGAAAGAGATACCATTCCTCATTCATCCTAAATTCCAGGTACAGAACTGAATAACCCCTCACAGAGAATTCTTTAGTTATTCACTTGGCAAAAACAAACTTAACTTAAACTGTAACTTTCTATTCCCGCCCACGCATTAGACTTAGGTCAGGTACACGGGGTAGGCGTATTTAGAAACACCAGTTGAGTACGTTTAGTCAAATGTATATGTGTATGTAAATATATTTTAATCATTTTAAACATCATATGGCTCAGAAACCATATCAATGTTTTTACAGTATTATTTTATACTATTGCTTTTAATGTATGCACTTTACTTAACTATAAGTATTGCAATAATATCGATCCATTTCTCTTGTACGAGAAAAGAGACTGATCAATAAATAACATCTTTATTGAACACGCCCGTCTCTTCCTTTTCTCTACAATCTGATGAGACTAAGAATGCACGTACTGACTGAGTAAAATAATTGCCTTGTGCTCACACGACTCTCGAGATTGACTCTTGATTAGGGGAGAGCAAAGTTGTCATGTTCTATGGTTGTCAGAAACTAAATCCCTTCTTGTCTAATCAGGGGAGTTAATTCCTTCCTTGAACATTCGAGAAAGTTTCTAGCGAACTCTGAGCTTAGCTGGCAAACCCAAAAATTAAGTCTAGTATCGACAGTAGTAGACCTAGTTAACGTCTGGCCTAGGCCTTTACTGCTGTAGGTACTATTCCAATGCGCAGAGCCTATTGGGAAAATAGGAACTACACTACAGTCCCACTGTCATGCAGTGTGTTTTCTCCACATTCACCTATAGCCCAGCTGCTAGGAAAAAGAGTTGAGTTATAAGGAAAGTTTTTTTTATGGATCTAGCGTCAGTGCAAGCAATGGTGACATCGTCCATGTATGCTACATATTTGACCTGTTTGCCTTGGCTGCCCGGTACCAGAGGGCCAGTTATGCACTTGTCCTTCCTGATGGCACATAGGAGAGGTTGAATTGCACATACAAAGAGTGCCGGTGATAAAAGGCATCCCTGTCTGACCCCTGATTCAATGTGGAACCCCTCAGATAGCGTACCATTTATAAGGACCTGGCTTTCACATTCAGTGTATATTAAGCCAATAGTTTTGATGTAACCTTCTGGGAATCCCATTTTCCTGAGCACTTTGAAAAGTTATTCATGACTTAGGGAGTCAAAGGCTTTCTGGAAATCAAGGGCCAAGATAGCTAGTGGATTCCCCCTGTCTTTCGCCAACCACAAGGTGTCTCTAATGATGGTCAAGCTGTCCCAGATTTTCCTTCCTGGGACCGCACATGTTTGGTTTGGGTGCACGATGGAGGCCAGCACCTTTTTGCATTTTCCTGTCAGGACTTTACTTAGGATCTTACTGTCCACATTCAAGAGGGTGATTGGCCTCCAATTGTTGATGTCCAGCTTTTCCCCATTTTTCTCTAGCAGTTTGATGATGCCCTGTGGAAAGGAGGGGGGTAAAACATTTTTTTCCAAGCATTCTTTCAACAGACTCCAAAAATCCTTTGCAATAAGCCCCCAGAAAGCTTTGTAAAACTCCCATGGAAGGCCGTCTTGCCCAGGGGCTGACACTTTTGGGGCTTCCTGAATGATTTGGAAGAGTTCCTCTCCTGAAATGGGGGTGGTTAGAAAATGTTGTTCCTCTTGGGATAAAGAGCTCTGTAAAGACCCTAGAAATTCTTCACATGCACTTATATCTGATGGCTCTTTTTTGTACAATTGGGAAAAAAGGCTGATGTTATTTTCCCTACTTTCTCTGTGCCCTTTTGTGTTTGTCCATTTGTGTCTTTCAGTTCATTCATTATCTTTTGCATTTGCTGTGCCTTTTTGAAAAAGAACCTTGAGCACTTTTCATCTTCCTCAAAGATCTTGACCCTGGAGTTAAAAATGTGTTCTTTCCCTCGTTGTTTCAGCCATTCTTTCAGTTCTGTTTTTGTTTATTCTCTTTCCTCCCCTACTTCCATTCCACCCCTTTCCAGGTTTTCTAGCGTGATCATTCTTTGTTGTATTTCATGACATTTTTGAAACTTTTCCTTGCTTTTGATCATGCTCTGTTTTCTGAAATAAAGTTGTGTTTGTTTTTTTACCTCTACCCACCATTCTGCTAAGGATCGGAAACTTTCCTTCCTGGTTTTTAAGTTGTTGTACATATCACTGTAATTTTTACATATATTTTCCTCTTGTAATAACAAGATGTTCATTTTCCACACACCCCTCCCCATTTGACACATGTTTGAGATTTCAACAGTTGCTTTCAAGATTTTGTGGTCTGACATACCACTCTCGTTTGTTTCATAATTCCGTTCTTTTATATTTTTGGAGTTGAAAATGAAATCAATTCTTGATTTGACTTTGCCACTTTCTGCTTCCTAGGTGAACCTTTGTTTTGCCCCTGATTTTGCCCCTGTATCTGACAGTTGCAAATCTTTACACATGTTTTTGAGACACTTTGCAGACTTATCAATTTCGTAACAAATTTTCTTGCCACATCTGTCTGTGGGGTTTATGATGCAGTTGAAATCTCCTGTTAACACCATTGGGGTTGCACCTGCAATAAAAAGTGGGAGCATTTCAAACAGGGACATTCTTTCATTCTTGTCAGTTGGTGCTTAAATATTACAGACCTTAAAGGTGGTGCTTCTGTATTGTTTTGTGACCATCATAGCCCTGCCTGCTGTATAATGTTAATATCAAGGATTCACATTTCTTTGTTTTTTTATGAGAATGCCTATTCCAGCATTCTTGTTCCCACCCCCAGACCATTTGGAGGGGCCTTCTTCCCAATATTTGGATAACCTAGGGGGAGCACCAAGCAGATGCCTTGAACACAAAGAGCATAAACAAAAAGCACATTTTGTTGAACTTCAGTGGTGATCCCATCATTTTAGGACCACCCCAAGCACAGTTATTGGCAAAAAAACAATCCCAACCAAAGGCCCTGCAAAGCATTATGGGACGAGATTAGCAGTGGCAGTGAATATTATAGTATCCAATATCAAAATAATTCTACAAAGAGCTGCAGTTCACCTAGTTGTTACTAGATGTCCCTCACGAGTCAAATGCAAAGCATTGATATTATTCTTACATCAAGCTGCAGTTCCAGTGGTCGTCCCTAGATGTCCCTCACGAGTCAAATGCAAAACCATTGAAACCCTTTCATCAAGCATTTGCATTTGACTAGTGAGGAACATCTAGTAACCACCAGTTGCACTGCAGCTCTTTGTAGAATTCTTTTGATATTGTATACTATATAATATTCACTGCCCACTGCTAATATCATCCCATAATGCTTTAAATGGGCATTTAGTTGGGAATGTTTTTTTGCCAATAACTGTGTTTGGGTTTGTCCTAAGAGGATGGGACCACTACTAAATTGTTCAATAAGATGTGCTTTTTTGTTTTCAAGGCATCTGTTTGGTACTCTCCCTAGATTAGGGAGGATCCCAAAATCATCACATCTCCCACTGCTTGCTAATTCTTCAGTTTCACCATTGTGAAAGTACTATATGCACTTTAGCATATAAAGATAGAATACTAATTTTATCATATCTGGTCATGTATAGGAAGCTTTTAGCAATTGTTTGGCAAATTTTGTAGAACATGCAAAGATTGTACTTATAGTACAGTACCAAAACTGTATGTAGTCAAGAAACGTCAACAATAATCTCTGATGCTTTCAAAAAGCAACTTTACATGTTTTTTTTTGTTAAAATATACTTTATTTAAAATTATTTGTCAGGTTTACATTTTAAGCTGTCCCTTATATTTGGGTGCTGTACATTTAACCATTCTCAAAGAAGCGCACGTAGGCTATCTTTGGTGGTTTTCCATCAAGATTTCTCATTTTACCCATCCAGACCAACTCCTGATTTTCCAGGTTTCCTTTGCCCACTCTTGTCCAAATCTATGGGTGTCTCTGCACATGTAAGAGAAAAATTTAGTGAAAACAAGTTTTTGGCATTCTTTTTCCGGGATTGCTTGGTGTTTGTATAACGAAAGGTTCCTGTTTTCCCACATCGCCTCTTTCACGCAGTTTATTATTCTCCATAGCGTCCTTTCTTTATTTGCATTGCAATTCATGCCCAAACCATAGAGAACCAGTTCATAGGACAGGGATGCCTGTCCTCTTAATTTTTAATGAGCTGTCCCATTGCCTTCCACATGCTTTGTGGTCCGCCGCAGTTCCAAATGAAGTGCATCAGGGATTCATCTGCTGCACAGCCTGGTGTTGGGCATCTTGCTGTTTTTGCCAGTTTCCTTGCATGTTGGAATTGCTTCACTGGTAGGCGTTTGGATACCATCATCCATGCCAAGTCTTTCTGGGAGTTTGTCAAGTTTTTGTGATTCACCATCTCCCAAACCTTCCCTGATTGCTTCTCTGAAAAGTTGTTTACCATTGTCACCGAGTCCGTTTCTTTCAGTTCTTTGCTTAAGGCCATCTGGGGTATGATGTCCTTTGCTTGAATTTGCCTCTCTTCCAGCTTCTTGAAGAAAGGTTTGATGCCTTTGTACGCAAGGGGTGGTTCTAGTAAAAAAGGCTTTGTATTGTCCAGTTTACATATGCCCACTCTTGATAAGATGAAGCTTGTAGCAAACAGTGTGTAGGCAGCCACTTGTGAGTCTTTCTTTGCATTGCCCAGTACGTTTTTAACAAAATGTGACATCAGGAAGTCATGGAGGTTTGGCAGGTCTTTCCCTCCTTTTGTGGGTAGTTTGAAAACGGTGTCTCTTTTTAGTTTTTCAATTTTTTACCCCCAAAAGAAGTTTGCAAAAAGTCTTTGTGTCACTTTTGTCCACCTGTATGATGGAGGGAAAATCATGGCAATAAACTTCAGGATTGGTAGACATATTGCTTTCAGCACCAAGACTTTCCCTTCCAGGGAAAGTTTTCTTGTCGTCCAGAGCGCCATTTTCTGCTTGAGCTTTGTCTAGATCTTCTCCCGGTTTATTTCTCCCGTCATGTCCTGTGAAAAAAGAATCCCCAGTATTTTTACTGGGTCTTTGGAAGGTTTCACTGGGAGCTGAGACAGTTTGTCCCATTGTCCCACTGTCATGCAGTGTGTTTTCTCCACATTCACCTATAGCACAGCTGCTAGGAAAAAGAGTTGGGTTATAAGGAAAGTTCTTTTTATGGATCTAGCGTCAGTGCAAGCAATGGTGACATCGTCCATGTATGCTGCACATTTGACCTGTTTGCCTTGGCTGCCCGGTACCAGAGGGCCAGTTATGCACTTGTCCTTCCTGATGGCACATAGGAGAGGTTCAATTGCACATACAAAGAGTGCCGGTGATAAGGGGCATCCCTGTCTGACCCCTGATTCAATGTGGAACCCCTCAGATAGCGTACCATTTATAAGGACCTGGCTTTCACATCCAGTGTATATTAAGCCAATAGATTTGATGAAACCTTCTGGGAATCCCATTTTCCTGAGCACTTTGAAAAGGTATTCATGACTTAGGGAGTCAAAGGCTTTCTGGAAATCAACGGCCAAGATAGCTAGTGGATTCCCCCTGTCTTTTGCTAACCACAAGGTGTCTCTAATGATGGTCAAGCTGTCCCAGATTTTCCTTCCTGGGACCGCACATGTTTGGTTTGGGTGCACGATGGAGGCCAGCACCTTTCTGCATCTTCCTGCCAGGACTTTACTTAGGATCTTACTGTCCACATTCAAGAGGGTGATTGGCCTCCAATTGTTGATGTCCAGCTTGTCCCCCTTTTTCTCTAGCAGTTTGATGATGCCCTGTGGAAAGGTGGGGGGTAAAACATTTTTTTCCAAGCATTCTTTCAACAGACTCCAAAAATCCTTTGCAATAAGCCCCCAGAAAACTTTGTAAAACTCCCATGGAAGGCCGTCCTGCCCAGGGGCTGATCCTTTTGGGGCTTCCTGAATGATTTAGAAGAGTTCTTCTCCTGAAATGGGGGTGGTTAGAAAATGTTGTTCCTCTTGGGATAAAGAGCTCTGTAAAGACCCTAGAAAATCTTCACATGCACTTATATCTGATGGCTCTTTTTTGTACAATTGGGAAAAAAAGGCTGATGTTATTTTCCCTACTTTCTCTGTGCCCTTTTGTGTTTGTCCATTTGTGTCTTTTAGTTCATTCATTACCTTTTGCATTTGCTGTGCCTTTTTGAAAAAGAACCTTGAGCACTTTTCATCTTCCTCAAAGATCTTGATCCAGGAGTTAAAAATGTGTTCTTTCCCTCGTTGTTTCAGCCATTCTTTCAGTTCTGTTTTTGTTTATTCTCTTTCCTCCCCTACTTCCATTCCACCCCTTTCCAGGTTTTCTAGCGTGATCATTCTTTGTTGTATTTCATGAAATTTTTGAAACTTTTCCTTGCTTTTGATCATGCTCTGTTTTCTGAAAAAAAGTTGTGTTTGTTTTTTTACCTCTTCCCACCATTCTGCTAAGGGTGGGAAACTTTCCTTCCTGGTTTTTAAGTTGTTGTACATATCACTGTAATTTTTATTTTTTTTTAATATATTTTTATTATTGTAACACAAGAGAAATAATACACACATCGGGCGCCACCAATCGAAACACATCGCAGCTGTGGATGTGCGAACTAAGTAATGAGTAGGAGAAAAATCAATACCAGCAAAGGCTGGAGCAAGCAGTTAAACGTCTATGACCGCAGGCATCCCCCCACATCATCCACCCACCAAAATACAGGATATACGATAGAAACACGTGACACCCAGATATGCAAGGAAAGAACAGGAGAATAAGCCACAGCTCTTGCGGAGAGGGAAAAGGGAAATAGAAAGGTCATAGAAAATAACAAAGGGAAAAAAAAAAAAAAAAACACAACCCACCACCCTACACCCCTGCTTATGGCTACGACCCAACCCCACTAGCAGTGTGCCTGTCGCCCCCTAAACTACACCCCAAGGATGGGGAAAAGATGGAGGAGGAGAATGGTACAAAACAATACGAGCTCCCAGACTCCCATCCCCCCGCCAAAAGCAGACACCCCCTACCGGCAGAATAACAATTCGCTGCAGATCAAGAGATAGTCCATAGGGGAGCCGCAAACAAAGAAGAAGAGAACATCCTGTCCGACCCCGGCTCAACAGTAACAGCAAACCCCATCCAGACACATCAGAAAAACAGTAACCAGGCCAATCAAATGTACAGCCGGTCCCGCTCCCACAAATACAACCCAGCAAAAACAAAAGGAAACATTGCATTGAAGCGTAATCAAGTTCAGCCCAAACCCTCACAATCCATCACGAAAAGCCCCTCCAACACACATAGATCGCCATGATTCTTCACGTTGAGGATATCCATTCGAGCCACCATCACAACAGGAATACCAAAAAACTGTAGAGTGTCAAAGTTAATGCAAGGAGAGGATAAACAGGATAAACGTAGGCAAAGTTCAAAAGTCAGAGCCAGTCCACTATCCAACGGTGAGAAAGCAGCAAGGCGGTGATGATCAATCACAGGAAGAGGCGAAGGTCGAAGTTGGCAGTCGTAGTAGAAGGCACAGTGTTCCACAATGGCAGTCACATCCAACTCGGGCGGCTTCAATGTAGGGCTTAACTCACATCCAGTCGTCTCGGCCTCGATAGCCGCCATCTTAGAGTTGCTGGGAGGGTCCAAATCCATATTCTGCACGGGGACCTTGGTGCCAATAATGACGGTATCCTTGGGTGGAGTATCTCGGCTGTCCAACGACAAGGGGTCAGAATCCGGTCTCGAGCTAATACGGTCTGCAGTTACGACCATCCCTCGGATGTTGGCGGTGAACCGTTCGTAAAGCTGCAAAATGGTGGCCATTACAGTGCGTAGCGACGGTGTAGTTGCAGTCTGCTCCATCGCCCCTCAATAAGCGACCGGGCGGGTATCCGAACCCCAGAGGTCGACGTCTCCGGGGCACAGGACAGAATTGTTGTAGAAATCACTATAAAGCACGTCCACAGCACAGCAGATGCACCGTCGCCGCCAACGAGGAACCGAGTCCAGAGAACCACTGGGAGCTCAACGGGGTCTCCGGGAAACGGATCCCCGAACAAGTAGACGATATTAACAGGCCACTGTAGTCGCAGGATAAAGCCGCCACCGGAGCACCATCCAAGAAGGGAGAAACCAAAAATCCGCTCTGGGAGACCGGATCCACCCACTTCTCACAGCCGATGTTGTTCGACTCCTACCCGGCCAAGTTGAAACTCAAGGCCCCGGGAGCAGATCGGAAGCAGGCCAAGAATGGCGCACGACATAACTTCGCCGTCCGGGCCGCCAGAGATTTCGGGATTGCACCTTTCGAGTCAGGCACAATTCATCAGCACGGGGGTCCGGCGGGAGTTCAGGATAAAGTTCAGGATTTATGAGCTTCTGGCGGAGGTCGACGGAGCCGGGAGCCTATGCGGCCATCTTGGTCACGAGCGTAGCTCCTCCCTCATCACTGTAATTTTTACATATATTTTCCTCTTGTAATAACAAGATGTTCATTTTCCACACACCCCTCCTCATTTGACACATGTTTGAGATTTCAACAGTTGCTTTCAAGATTTTGTGGTCTGACATACCACTCTCGTTTGTTTCACAATTCCTTGCTTTTATATTTTTGGAGTTGAAAATGAAATCAATTCTTGATTTGACTTTGCCACTTTCTGCTTCCCAGGTGAACCTTTGTTTTGACCCTGATTTTGCCCCTGTATCTGACAGTTGCAAATCTTTACACATGTTTTTGAGACACTTTGCAGACTTATCAATTTCGTAACAAATTTTCTTGCCACATCTGTCTGTGGGGTTTATGATGCAGTTGAAATCTCCTGTTAACACCATTGGGGTTGCACCTGCAATAAAAAGTGGGAGCATTTCAAACAGGGACATTCTTTCATTTTTGTCAGTTGGTGCATATATATTACAGACCTTAAAGGTGGTGTTTCTGTATTGTTTGGTGACCATCATAGCCCTGCTTGGCTGTATAATGCTAGTATCAAGGATTGACATTTCTTTGGTTTTTATGAAAATGCTAATCCAGCATTCTTGTTTCCACTCCAGACCATTTGGATGGGCCTTCTTCCCAATATTTGGATAACCTAGGGGGAGCACCAAGCAGATGCCTTGTACACAAAGAGCATAAACAAAAAGCACATTTTGTTGAACTTCAGTGGTGATCCCATCATTTTAGGACCACCCCAAGCACAGTTATTGGCAAAAAAACAATCCCAACCAAAGGCCCTGCAAATCATTATGGGACAAGATTAGCAGTGGCAGTGAATATTATAGTATCCAATATCAAAATAATTCTACAAAGAGCTGCAGTTCACCTAGTTGTTACTAGATGTCCCTCACGAGTCAAATGCAAAGCATTGAAATTATTCTTACATCAAGCTGCAGTTCCAGTGGTCGTCCCTAGATGTCCCTCACGAGTCAAATGCAAAACCATTGAAACCCTGAAGCATTTGCATTTGACTAGTGAGGGACATCTAGTAACCACCAGTTGAACTGCAGCTCTTTGTAGAATTCTTTTGATATTGTATACTATATAATATTCACTGCCCACTGCTAATTTCATCCCATAATGCTTTGCAGGGCCTTTAGTTGGGAATGTTTTTTTGCCAATAACTGTGTTTGGGTTTGTCCTAAGAGGATGGGACCACAACTAAATTGTTCAATAAGATGTACTTTTTTGTTTTAAGGCATCTGTTTGGTACTCTCCCTAGATTAGGGAGGATCCCAAAATCATCACATCTCCCACTGCTTGCTCATTCTTCAGTTTCACCATTGTGAAAGTACTACATGCATTTTAGCATATAAAGATAGAATACTAATTTTATCATATCTGGTCATGTATAGAAAGTTTTTAATAATTGTTTTGCAAATTTTGAAGAACATGCAAAGATTGTACTAATAGTACAGTACTGAAACTGTATTTAGTCAAGAAATGTCAACAATAATCTCTGATGATTTCAAAAAGCATCTTTACATGTTTTTATTTTTGGTTAAAATATACTTTATTTAAAATTATTTGTCAGGTTTACATTTTAAGCAGTCCCTTATATTTGGGTGCTGTACATTTAACCATTCTCAAAGAAACGCTTGGAGGCTATCTTTGGTGTTTTTCCATCAAGATTTCTCATTTTACCCATCCAGACCAACTCCTGATTTTCCAGGTCTCCTTTGCCCACTCTTGTCCAAATCTATGGGTGTCTATGCACATGTAAGAGAACATTTGAGTGAAAACGAGTTTTTGGCATTCTTTTTCCGTGATTGCTTGGTGTTTGTATAACGAAAGGTTCCTGTTTTCCCACATCGCCTCTTTCACGCAGTTTATTATTCTCCGTAGCGTCCTTTCTTTATTTGCATTGCAATTCATGCCCAAATCATAGAGAACCAGTTCATAGGACAGGGATGCCTGTCCTGTTAATTCTTTAATGAGCTGTCCCATTGCCTTCCACATGCTTTGTGCTCCGCCGCAGTTCCAAATGAAGTGCATCAGGGATTCATCTGCTGCACTGCCTGGTGTTGGGCATCTTGCTGTTTTTGCCAGTTTCCTTGCATGTTGGAATTGCTTCACTGGTAGGCATTTGGATACCATCATCCATGCCAAGTCTATTCTGGGAGTTTGTCAAGTCTTTGTGGTTCACCATCTCCCAAACCTTCCCTGATTGCTTCTCTGATAAGTTGTTTACCATTGTCATCGAGTCCGTTTCTTTCAGTTCTTTGCTTAAGGCCATCTGGGGTGTGATGTCCTTCGCTTGAATTAGCCTCTCTTCCAGCTTCTTGAAGAAAGGTTTGATGCCTTTGTACACAGGGGGTGGTTCTAGTAAAAAAGGCTTTGTATTGTCCAGTTTACATATGCCCACTCTTGATAAGATGAAGCTTGTAGCAAACAGTGTGTAGGCAGCCACATGTGAGTCTTTCTTTGCATTGCCCAGTACGTTTTTAACAAAATGTGACATCAGGAAGTCATGGAGGTTTGGCAGGTCTTTCCCTCCTTTTGTGGGTAGTTTGAAAACTGTGTCTCTTTTTAGTTTTTCAATTTTCTACCCCCAAAAGAAGTTTGCAAAAAGTCTTTGTGTCACTTTTGTCCACCTGTATGATGGAGGGAAAATCATGGCAATAAACATCAGGATTGGTAGACATATTGCTTTCAGCACCAAGACTTTCCCTTCCAGGGAAAGTTTTCTTGTCGTCCAGAGCGCCATTTTCTGTTTCAGCTTTGTCTAGATCTTCTCCCAGTTTATTTCTCCCTTCATGTCCTGTGAGAAAAGAATCCCCAGTATTTTAACTGGGTCTTTGGATGGTTTCACTGGGAGCTGAGACAGTTTGTCCCATTGTCCCACTGTCTTGCAGTGTGTTTCTCCACATTCACCTATAGCCCAGCTGCTAGGAAAAAGAGTTGAGTTATAAGGAAAGTTTTTTTTATGGATCTAGCGTCAGTGCAAGCAATGGTGACATCGTCCTTGTATGCTACATATTTGACCTGTTTGCCTTGGCTGCCAAGTACCAGAGGGTCAGTTATGCACTTGTCCTTCCTGATGGCACATAGGAGAGGTTCAATTCCACATACAAAAAGTGCCGGTGATAAGGGGCATCCCTGTCTGACCCCTGATTCAATGTGGAACCCCTCAGATAGCGTACCATTTATAAGGACCTGGCTTTCACATCCAGTGTATATTAAGCCAATAGTTTTGATGAAACCTTCTGGGAATCCCATTTTCCTGAGCACTTTGAAAAGGTATTCATGACTTAGGGAGTCAAAGGCTTTCTGGAAATCAAGGGCCAAGATAGCTAGTGGATTCCCCTGTCTTTCGCTAACCACAAGGTGTCTCTAATGATGGTCAAGCTGTCCCAGATTTTCCTTCCTGGGACCGCACATGTTTGGTTTGGGTGCACGATGGAGGCCAGCACCTTTTTGCATTTTCCTGCCAGGACTTTACTTAGGATCTTACTGTCCACATTCAAGAGGGTGATTGGCCTCCAATTGTTGATGTCCAGCTTGTCCCCCTTTTTCTCTAGCAGTTTGATGATGCCCTGTGGAAAGGAGGCGGGTAAAACATTTTTTTCCAAGCATTCTTTCAACAGACTGCAAAAATCCTTTGCAATAAGCCCCCAGAAAGCTTTGTAAAACTCCCATGGAAGGCCGTCTTGCCCAGGGGCTGATCCTTTTGGGGCTTCCTGAATGATTTGGAAGAGTTCTTCTCCTGAAATGGGGGTGGTTAGAAAATGTTGTTCCTCTTGGGATAAAGAGCTCTGTAAAGACCCTAGAAAATCTTCACATGCACTTATATCTGATGGCTCTTTTTTGTACAATTGGGAAAAAAGGCGGATATTATTTTCCCTACTTTCTCTGTGCCCTTTTGTGTTTGTCCATTTGTGTCTGTCAGTTCATTCATTACCTTTTGCATTTGCTGTGCCTTTTTCAAAAAGAACCTTGAGCACTTTTCATCTTCCTCAAAGATCTTGACCCTGGAGTTAAAAATGAGTACTTTCCCTCGTTGTTTCAGCCATTATTTCAGTTCTGTTTTTGTTTATTCTCTTTCCTCCCCTACTTCCATTCCACCCTTTCCAGGTTTTCTAGCGTGATCATTCTTTGTTGTATTTCATGACATTTTTGAAACTTTTCCTTTCTTTTGATCATGCTCTGTTTTCTGAAAAATAAAGTTGTGTTTGTTTTTTTACCTCTTCCCACCATTCTGCTAAGGATGGGAAACTTTCCTTCCTGGTTTTTAAGTTGTTGTACATATCACTGTAATTTTTACATATATTTTCCTCTTGTAATAACAAGATGTTCATTTTCCACACACCCCTCCCCATTTGACACATGTTTGAGATTTCAACGGTTGCTTTCAAGATTTTGTGGTCTGACATACCAATCTCGTTTGTTTCATAATTCCTTGCTTTTATATTTTTGGAGGTGAAAATGAAATCAATTCTTGATTTGACTTTGCCACTTTCTGCTTCCCAGGTCAACCTTTGTTTTGACCCTGATTTTTCCCCTGCATCTGACAGTTGCAAATCTTTACACATGTTTTTGAGACATTTTGCAGACGTATTAATTTCGTGACAATTTTTCTTGCCACATCTGTCTGTGGGGTTTATGATGCAGTTGAAATCCCCTGTTAACACCATTGGGGTTGCACCTGCAATAAAAAGTGGAAGCATTTCAAACAGGGACATTCTTTCGTTCTTGTCGGTTGGAATATTAATATTACAGACCTTAAAGGACCATCATAGCCCTGCCTGACTGTATAATTTTAGTATCAAGGATTGACATTACTTTGTTTTTTATGAGAATGCCTATTCCAGCATTCTTGTTTCCACCCCAGACCATTTGGTGGGGCCTTCTTCCCAATATTTGGATAACCTAGGGGGAGCACCAAGCAAATGCCTTGAACACAAAGGGGCAGATTTATGAAGGCCTTGCGCCGCCGGTGCGTCACTTTTAACATGGGAAAACGTGACGCACCTGCGGCGCAAGGCCTTCATAAATCTGCCCCAAAGAGCATAAACAAAAAGCACATTTTGTTGAACTTAAGTGGTGATCCCATCATTTTAGGACCACCCCAAGCACAGTTATTGGCAAAAAAACAATCCCAACCAAAGGCCCTGCAAAGCATTATGGGACGAGATTAGCAGTGGCAGTGAATAATATAGTATCCAATATCAAAATAATTCTACAAAGATCTGCAGTTCACCTAGTTGTTACTAGATGTCCCTCACGAGTCAAATGGAAAGCATGAAATTATTCTTACATCAAGCTGCAGTTCCAGTAGTCGTCCCTAGATGTTCCCCACGAGTCAAATGCAAAACCATTGAAACCCTTTCATCAAGCATTTGCATTTGACACGTGAGGGACATCTAGTAACCACCAGTTGAACTGCAGCTCTTTGTAGAATTCTTTTGATATTGTATATTATATAATATTCACTGCCTACTGCTAATCTCATCCCATAATGCTTTGCAGGGCCTTTAGTTGGGAATGTCTTTTTGCCAATAACTGTGTTTGGGTTTGTCCTAAGAGGATGGGACCACAACTAAATTGTTCAATAAGATGTGCTTTTTTGTTTTCAAGGCATCTGTTTGGTACTCTCCCTAGGTTAGGGAGAATCTTAAAATCATCACATCTCCCACTGCTTGCTAATTATTCAGTTTCACCATTGTGTAAGTACTATACGCACTTCAGTATATTGAGGTTCCGTGACAATTTTAAGTGATGTTTTCGACTCGCACGAATATGGTCGAGTCTGGTATCTAAAAACCGCAAATGACGAGTTTAGTAAGTGTGCGCAGTTTCGCTGTGCTAACTTAAACCGTTCGTTTGATATGTGGGTTTTTCATCTGTACCCACGGGTTCCTTCTTAGATACGGCATCCATTTTGTCGTCTCTTGCCCTCAAGTAGCCAGCGAACGGACACTGTCCGCTTCGTCACCCTGGGACTCTCAGGATATTTGTGGAAGACACATGTACTTTGTAAATATCTTTTACGATGAGGGGGATGATACTGTAAGGCAGATGGCCCCGCTCGAGGCTCATCTTGCCGTCCGGTTTATTGTCTCAGCCGTGCATCTCATTAGGCACGTCCCTTTGATGCCTGTATCTCGTGTTTCCCGATACCTCCCCTTTCACACTCTTTTCAATCCCCCACTGTCTCCATTTTCCTCTGCACCTGTCCTTGTCCCTATTTCGATCTGTTTTACTGCCGATTAGAATTCACTAATGTTGGGAAGATGGGTTTTTTACAGTTGGGAACCGCCAAATGTTTCCGCACTTATATTCCGGACCTTATGTGTACCAAAGTGACCAAAGCGACCCGTCTGGGGGATAATTATGGGAACCAGGTTGTAAACTTTTGTGTACCATGTTGTCCTATGAGTTAATTTTGTATAAAAGGAGCGATCCACAGAACCAATTTGAAGCAGTCTCCCCAAGTTGCACGTGTTGTACTTGTCGTGACTTCTGTGTTCCCTGCAGTAATAAACCTTGAATCTTTGACGCCGAAGGAAGTGTCCCGTGTCTCTGTAGTTTGTGCGCCGAAACAGGTATCCCATGAAGGTTATAGGTGTTGTTCCCTGGCACCGCTGGTACTGTTAAAAGTCCAGTCCTTCAGTTGGCGCCCAACGTGGGGCTCGACTTCAGCGGTACCGGTCCGGTCCAAAGCCTGATGATCGTGAGGAACTTCGTGTGAAATTTCCGAGGGAAGGTGCACCCCGCTTCATCGATCCTGTTATCGAAATAAGTGGCCCGAAGTTTTTCCCTGCGAAGATTCCCGCCTCCTGACGGCTGCGACGGACCGATGCCCTGACTGTCGACCTGTCTTCGACGCCCGGCGTAGACCTTATGTACAAGCGAGACGATAGACGGGCCTTCCTGGTGACGCCATTGAAGTTCTGAGTTAAGTATTTGTGGGTCGCTCCCAGTCCTTAGTGGTTGTTCTAGCTTTTGAAAGCTTTGTGGTTAGCCTTTAAGGCTTTGTGGTAATAGCTCACTGAGCTTTGTAATAGCCTTCTCAGGCTTTGTGGTTAGCTCTCCGAGCTTAGTGATAGCCTTAAGGCTTTGTTGTATTGCATGGTTCCATTGCATTTGTGGTTCTTAGTATTGGTTCTTAGTATTATTTGACAGTTGCAATTGCCAAAAACCGAGGGTTTTGACTTACACGAGGTTTCATTGCTTCGGTAATCCTTGAAGTTTGATACTAGGTTAGTGTGCACGATGCCTAGCCATAGTGATTTGTTTCGTATTTTCAAATGTTGTGCAATGGATTCCCGGTTGGAGGACTCATGTCCGATACCTCCAGTTGGAACTCCGATACATGATCTATATAGTCGACATGGGGTGGGTCCTATAATCTATAATGATTACTGGGTCCGCTATACAAAGAAAGACGGTGACCTTAGATGGCCACCACACGGAACTTTTGAACTTTCGATTTTAGATAATCTTGAGGCTAAATTATTTTTAAAGAAAGCTAGGCCAGCTATGTTTGATTCCTTTCGGATATGGCGTAAAGAGGCCAAACAGAAAGAAATCAAACAACTTAAAAAGGATAAAAAACAAGAGTTTGTTCCGATAATGCAAGCTATAAAAGAATGTAGACAAGACAAAGAAGAAAAAGATATGGAAATCGCTACTAGATTGCATCACATGAAAATAGATAAATGTTACCCAGTCTTACCGAATAATCTAGAAAAGAAAGAAGAAGATTTGAAGGAGGATTCCTTGTTATCATACTTGATGAAATCACCACCTCCTTATGTACAGGGTGCTACTGCTCCTGTAGCTCCTCCTATAGCTCCTCCTGTTGTTCCTCTTGTTGCTCCAGCGGCTGCGGGCCAGCCCGTTGTTAACCCTACGTTTGTTCCACCACCTGTCCTCGTTTCTACTGCTCCTGTACCTGTACCTTCGCAGACTGTTGTTTCTGCTACTCCGACTATCTTGTCCGTTCCTACTATGCCTTCCTTCACCTCCAGTGTTGTTGCCCCTGTTTTTCTTTCCCCTTCTGTTCGTAAGCGTGTTCCTAACTCTGTTGCTACTCTTTATTCACCTCTTTCTGGTCCGTTATTTTCGTCTGATTCATCTGAAACTCCTCAGAGACGGAGTCAGATCCCTAGTGGTAGGGAGAAAGAGACGTTAGTAACAATGGCACATAGGTGGATAAGACATCCTGCTAATTACACTCCACGTGCAGTCTTTGATACGTTTTCTCAGTTTAATGAGCCTACGCAGAGATTCGTATTTGAGGAAATGTGTAACTTTTTGAGAGAAGAATGGTACAATAATGATGTAGATAATGTACCGTCCGACATAATTGAACTTCAAAGTCACTTTTCGAACGGTATGATTATAGGAGACGATGTACGACGTGCAGTGGAACGCTTATTAGCATTCAGATCCACAGCACATTCTCGGGTGACATTAGATGATACCACTGAGAACTGGAAAGCGGTTCCTGGTCAGTATCCCATGAGAGAAGTTCCGCCACTGTGGGTGCCTGGTGATCCTAATGCGAACCCTGTGGTGCTACCGCATTTTCGAAGGGTGTGGATACATCTTCCATGGAAACGATCGGAAGTTTTGCAAGTGAAGCAATCCTTACCCGATCCGCGTAAAAATCCGGCTGGTTATTATAAGGAGTTATCACAACTAATAGAAGCTTCTATTATGAATATTGCCGACATCGACATGTTGTTTGGCAATGTTGTACCGCAACCAGTTTGGGCTAAAATTCGTCAAGCCGATCACGCAGTTGAATTAGGGGGTGATTGGGCTGCACTGCTAGCAGCTGATGCATTACAAGTCGGTGGGGCTAAACCTGAACAGTTGATCTTGGATTTGCCTCAGAGAATCATTACGCTCATGAAAACTTTCATGCCAGCGATGAAGGTGAACTGGGATAAATTATCAGCTTGTAAGCAAAAGAAAGACGAGAGTGTCTCAGATTTCTTTACAAGGTTTGAGGAAGCGTTTGTCGACCACAGCGGCCAGGACATGGGCGCTGAGGGAGGCCAGCGGTTATTCGTTGACAAATTCGTGTCGAATTTGTTGCCTGAACTAAGCAACAAACTAAAGAATTCAGAAAGTGCATGGGCAGTTTCAACCCCTGCGCAAATACTAGCAACGGCTCAGTATTATGAGAATAGGGAAAAGGAAGAAAGTGATCGTGTAGAAAAGAAAACTAAGGAGCTCAAAACGAAGGTTTTGTTGCAGCAAGCATACCCTCCACGATCAAATCAAAATGATGCACAACAGCAGTATCGACCACGAGCACAGCTCGATAGAACACAGCCGCGCTCTGACAACTTTGATTACAGATCTTCACTTGGGTATAATCAGTGCGCATATTGTAGGAAAGAGGGACACCTAAAATATGATTGTCTTGCTTTACGGGACCGTCTGAATGGTGTGTCGACACGAGGAAATCGTGGCGGTGGTCCCCAACCGGCACCACGTGGTAGAGGTCGTGGTTCATCCCACAATCAGATTGATCGTCATCAAAATCAATCGGATGCAAATAATTATTTTGACCAGCGAAATGCGGGGTCAGTTCGATCTGCACAGTATAATGTGGATGACTATTACGTAGGGCACGAGACTGTTGTAAATGACCATTACTAGGACAGCCAACGACAAAGAGAGGGAGTAGTGTCAGTTCCGGTCGATCAGAGTGGGCCTTACGTTGCAGTGGCTACATCAGGTGTAGTTGAGCCTTTTCTGTTAGACACTGGTGCGACGAAAAGTTCCATCATGCATTCAAAACTCCCTGGCGCACCTTTGTCTGGCTTAACGAATGTTTCCGTTGGATTCTCTGGCGCCCCTGTTAGTAACCCAGTCTCTAACCCTTTGCCTCTTATGATTGGACCCCGTGAGCTAACGGCTCCCCTGATTCTATCTACAGGTTGTGGTGAAAATCTTTTGGGCCTGGATTTGTTGAAATGATTATATGCAACGTTGTATTGTTCCCCCGAAGGAGTGGAACTTACATTGGGACGGAGAGTGATCTCTCCCATGTATTTATCGGTTAATAAATTCCCACCGGAATTGAGTTCCCTCCCTGCGTCCTTATGGGCCACAGGTCCCAATGACGTGGGCCTGTTAGACATTCCACCCTATGTGATTCAATTGAAACCAAATGCGCGATTACCGCGTTTACCTCAATATCGTATTTCTCTTGAGGGCGAACGAGCGCTGTTAGCAATCGTTCATGATCTCATTGGAAAAGGTGTTGTTGAAGAAACTCGTGGAAACGTGTGTAATAGCCCTGTATTGCCAATTCTGAAACGAACTGACCCAACTAAACCTCCTGTGTATCGTTTTGTTATAGATTTGAGAGAGGTAAACAAAATAGTGGTTCCGCAATTTCCTGTGGTCCCTGACATTACGGCTTTATTAACAATGATTCCGGCATCTGCCTCCTGGTTCACAGTGATCGATTTAAAAAATGCTTTCTTTAGCATCCCGATTGCAGAGGAAAGCAGAGACCTATTCGGATTTTCATTAGGAGGTCGCAGTTTTAGGCTAAAACGCGCTCCACAGGGCTACTGTGAGAGTCCGTCAATCTACAGCCAAGCACTTAAAGGTCAGCTTGATGCCTTTGTATTGCCTAAAGGTGCAGCTTTGATTCAATACGTTGACGATCTTTTAGTGGCAGCTGATACGGAGGCCATTTGCAAAACGGCTACAGTATCATTATTGCACTATCTACATGACTTGCACCACAAGGTGTCGCCTTCAAAGCTACAGTATTGTTGTCAAGAAGTTACCTATCTAGGTCACTTATTGTCAAAAGAAGGGAGAAGGTTGACCCCAGAGAGAATTGCAGCGATTTCCCGAATGACTGTGCCAAAAACCCAGAGAGATGTTCGCGCCTTTTTAGGTATTACGTCCTACTGCAGACAATGGATTCCAAATTTGTCATTGTTGGCGAAACCATTGATAGCCCTTACGTGCAAGGATGTTTCATCCCCAGTACCTTGGTCTGAAGAATGTCAGAAAAGTTTTTCGGAATTGCGTGATGCGTTGTGTTCGGCTCCTGTGTTGGGTACCCCTGACTACAGTAAGCCGTTTACACTATACGTTCACGAGAGGGATGGTTGCGCGTTGAGTGTTTTGACACAATCTTTTGGTGGTAAGCAACGCCCATGTGCCTACTTTTCTTCGACTTTAGACCCAGTAGCAAGAGCTTTGCCAAGTTGCTTAAGGGCAACAGCGGCAGCTGCGGCGTCCATTCGACAGTCCGCAGGTCTAGTCATGGATAATATGCTCACGGTAATGGTTCCGCATGCAGTCGACACTCTATTGAACCGAACAAAAACTCAACATCTGACAAGTGCAAGATTGTCTGGATATGAGTTGACATTGCTGGCCAGTCATATACGGATAAAACGATGTAATGTGTTGAATCCAGCAACATTGCTGCCGATCGACGCAGAATCAAGTGGTGAAGCAGTACATGACTGCTATCTCAAAACTGAAGAGGAAACCAAGGGTCGCATTGACCTAAAAGATACTCCATTGACAAATCCCGATGGTACTTTGTACGTGGATGGTTCTTGTTTCAAGTTGCCGAACGGTGATGTGACGACTGCGTATGCTGTAGTTACATTGAGAACGATTATGGAAAGTGCAAGATTAAGTCAGAATTCGGCTCAGGCTGCTGAGTTAATTGCTTTGACGAGAGCGTGTGTGTTGTCTAAAGATAAACGGGTGAATGTGTTTACAGATAGCCAGTATGCGTTTGGTGTGGCACATAGTTTTGGACGATTGTGGAGAGAGAGAGGATTCCTTACGTCACATGGTACGAAGATTCAACATGGACAGCTTGTAAATGATCTTTTAGATGCACTCACATTGCCTAAACAGGTGGCCATAATCAAATGTAGCGCACATCAGAAAGTAACGGACGATGTGGGTCGTGGAAATGCGTTTGCGGATGAGACTGCTAAGGAGACTGCCCGGAACCTTAGCACTCGAATGTATGTGACGAGTTCGGTTAGGTGGCCTGCAGAATCAAGTATGTGTGAAAACACTATCGAGAGTGTGAAAGCAATTCAGAATGAGGCCACCGAGACTGAAAAGGCGAAGTGGAAAGAAAGTACGGGAAAGTTGGATGCGAATGGTTGTTGGACTGATTTATCGGAACAGAAAAGATGGATGTTGCCTGATGCATATGTGCTGGCTGTTGTGACTATGGCACATGGGTTAGCACATATTAGCGCGAAAGGTATCTGTAAATTGCTGTTTCCTGTGTGGAAGAATGATGGTATTACGAAATGTGCTGAACGCTTGGTTAAGAATTGTATGGTATGTATGTTGTACAATCCTGGTAAGGGAACCCCAACTCCTCCTGGTAGTTTTGCTCCCCCTTCATGCCCCTTTGAGGTGATCCAATTGGACTTCATCCATATGGAACGATGCAATAACCTGAAATACGTTTTAGTTGTTGTTTGCGCATTCTCCCGATGGATTGAGGCCTATCCTCTCAAAGACAATACTGCTTTGTCCACTGCGAAAATCCTACTGAAGGAGTACTTCCCTCGGTATGGAATGCCTAGAATTGTGTGGTCAGACAACGGAAGTGAGTTTGTGGGGAGTGTGATGAAGAGTGTGTGCAAGGGCCTTGGAATTAATCAGAAATTCCATAGTGCCAATCATCCTCAGTCAGCTGGTTTGGTTGAGGGGTACAATGGCACCCTTAAACTAAAACTAGCAGAAATTCAGGCTACGACAGGTCTTTCGTGGCCTGACGCTTTACCCTTAGCATTACTGTCAACAAGGGCAACTGTACACTCCCGAGTAGGGCTCAGTCCCTATGAAATAGTGTTCGGTCGTCCTGCCAATGTTTGGGGGGTCCCTAGACCGGGTGCCTTTTGTGAACTTGAGTATCCAATGTTGATCGATTATCTTTATGACTTGACTGCTAAACTGAGGTTAATTCACCAACAGGTTCACGAAGCATTGCCGACGCAGACGGAGGGTCCAGGCCACCAGCTCCAGCCCGGAGATTGGGTGGTAACGCGAAATTTTTCGCGCAAGAACAATTTGGATCCCAGGTTCACTGGACCCTATCAGGTCCTCCTTGCCACGAGAACTGCAGTTCGTCTTGAGGGGCGGAAAAATTGGGTGCATGCCACCCATACCAAGAAAGTCCCCATTCCGTTGCCAGCAGACTCGTGGGTGAGGAAAGGCATTGCATCAACTGAAACCGAAAGATTGTCGGCGTTTGTACCTTTCAGCGACGCACAACCTGTCGGAGAATCCTCAGTGCAGCAAAAAGGCATTATTGAACACTTGTCATCAGAAGACTCAAGACCAGAACATTCAGCTGATCAACAGGGCGTTGTCCCTTCAACGGATCTTTTGTTTAACGAACAGACACGTCCTGGGAAAACCCGATATTTTTTGAGATCCAGCACTAAAGACTAATAAAAAACCCCGTTCTGTCCCTTGACAAATGCATTATCCCGTTTTCCATGATCAGTTTGAACACTCATTCTATTGTAATTATTTTGTACATATTCATTGAGCTTTGTTCCTTACATTTTTGTTTCCACAGCTGAGAGACATTGTTTTTATATATATATAGTTGTGAAATAAAGACCGTAGGGCCGCGCGTGTACTTCCTCCTGGTTAGTAGGTCTTGACGCTAGGTTAAAGACCGTCGGTTCCTGGGAACTCCTAGGAATTGACTATTGCTACACAGAACGAAGTGCGTCACGAAACGTTGCGGACGGTCATAGGAAATGGCATTTTCAAAGCTGATGGACTTGGAAAGAGCTCAAGCACAAAGATTCAAGCTGCAGCAACTCAGTCGTACCAAATGTTTTGTGTTCCAAATATTCGTACTGTTTGTGACTGTTTCTGCGTTATTGGCGGGTGGAGTGTATTACACAATGTCTTACTTCTTGCCTTCTACTATACCTACTCTTACCCCTGACCTTAAACTCACCTCCACTGTTTCTCCTCATTCTTTTCACATCTTACCTGAACACGAGCAGGCTAGACGTGCAGAATTCCGCAACAATTCCTTTATTCAGCTCCTTCATCAGCATCAGTTAGTGGTTAATACTACTAATTGTTGGGTGTGTGGGTTGATGCCACATACTACGGATAAGGGAATTCCATATCTGGTGTTACCGTATAGTTCCCAAGGGTCTGCTCGAGCATTTCAAACAATGTTTCGAAGCGCACTGGGTTTCCACCCCATTCGAGAACCACGTTCCCCCTACTCTGGTCCTACCTCGTACCAAAAATCTTTGTCTATAGCAATAGAGGATTTAGATAGCGATATCTATGATCCCTCGCTTATCCCTGAAGAAGAGGTACAAGCCTATAGGGTCCTAAGTAGAGGCGAATATAGTGTGTTCACTGGTGAAAAACAGCTTAAAAGCTCACCTCCGATATGGGTCGTACCCCACATTGGTAATTTTTGTTTAATAGGTCGCGGCCGTAGATCGAAAGCCCGACTTGGAGAGAGTGCTTGCACTGAAAATTATATTTTGCCAATGGTCTCGTCCCCTGTGTTTTTGACTGCCAAGGGTACATACTTTATTTGTCATGATCGTGCATATGCATGGTTGCCCTCTGACTTCATGGGCTCATGTTTTATCGCAAACTTGTTGCCTCCGACGTTTACTGTAGATGCAGATTATCACAAAACTAGAGTTGTGAGGGGCGTAATTAGCGAAGAGGATACTGCCAGTCAAGAGGCAGGAGACTTTTTCAAGGGTTTCCTCCCATTTTGGGGACCTATGGTTAATAGTAGGAACCTAAGACAGTTGACTTGAGTGGTAGAATCGACAGCTAATATTACTGCCAGTGCCCTTGGTAATATCACCACAGAACTTCAGGCGGATAGACTTATGACGTTACAAAACCGTATGGTTTTAGATGTGATCTTAGCAGATCGAGGTGGGGTATGTAAGGTGATCCATTCGAGCTGCTGTATTTTCATTCCTGATAACGCTCCGACTGTCTATCAAGCCATCTCGAAGTTGCATAAGATCTCCGAATCCATACACGTGGATGTAGGGGATTGGACGCTACTTGGATGGTTTTGGGGCCTGATGTCGACTTGGGGTTGGAAAATTCTGACGATCATTGGAGTCGTTGTAGTGTTCCTGTTCACGTGTTGCCTTTGCGTGCAGTGCGGTCCTGCCTTATGTGGCCTCTGTGCTACAACGTGTATGAGACAGCCACCTGTTACCAAAGGGTCTCGGTTGGACAGAGCTATGCTACAGCAACATCTCGAGGGTCTGATAAATATTGAATATGATTCCGACTAGTGCTTGCCTACATGAGGGCAAAAGGAGCGTCTGAGGTTCCGTGACAATTTTAAGTGATGTTTTCGACTCGCACGAATATGGTCGAGTCTGGTATCTAAAAACCGCAAATGACGAGTTTAGTAAGTGTGCGCAGTTTCGCTGTGCTAACTTAAACCGTTCGTTTGATATGTGGGTTTTTCATCTGTACCCACGGGTTCCATCTTAGATACGGCATCCATTTTGTCTCTTGCCCTCAAGTAGCCAGCGAACGGACACTGTCCGCTTCGTCACCCTGGGACTCTCAGGATATTTGTGGAAGACACATGTACTTTGTAAATATCTTTTACGATGAGGGGGATGATACTGTAAGGCAGATGGCCCCGCTCGAGGCTCATCTTGCCGTCCGGTTTATTGTCTCAGCCGTGCATCTCATTAGGCACGTCCCTTTGATGCCTGTATCTCGTGTTTCCCGATACCTCCCCTTTCACACTCTTTTCAATCCCCCACTGTCTCCATTTTCCTCTGCACCTGTCCTTGTCCCTATTTCGATCTGTTTTACTGCCGATTAGAATTCACTAATGTTGGGAAGATGGGTTTTTTACAGTTGGGAACCGCCAAATGTTTCCGCACTTATATTCCGGACCTTATGTGTACCAAAGTGACCAAAGCGACCCCTCTGGGGGATAATTATGGGAACCAGGTTGTAAACTTTTGTGTACCATGTTGTCCTATGAGTTAATTTTGTATAAAAGGAGCGATCCACAGAACCAATTTGAAGCAGTCTCCCCAAGTTGCACGTGTTGTACTTGTCGTGACTTCTGTGTTCCCTGCAGTAATAAACCTTGAATCTTTGACGCCGAAGGAAGTGTCCCGTGTCTCTGTAGTTTGTGCGCCGAAACAGGTATCCCATGAAGGTTATAGGTGTTGTTCCCTGGCACCGCTGGTACTGTTAAAAGTCCAGTCCTTCAATATAAAGATAGAATACTTATTTTACCATATTTGGTCATGTATAGGAATCATTTTGCAAATATTGTAGAAAATGCAAAGGTTGTACTAATAGTACAGTACCAAAGCTGTATCCAATCACGTAGCTTTAAAATCTAAATCAACATTATTCTCTGATGCTTGCAAAAAGCAATTTTAAGCTTTTTTTTATTGTAAAAATATACTTTATTTAAAATAATTTGTCAGGGTTACATTTTAAGCAGTTCCTTATATTTGGGGGCTGTACATTTAACCATTCTCAAAGAAGCGCACGAAAACTATCTTTGGTGGTTTTCCATCAAGATTTCTCATTTTACCCATCCAGACCAACTCCTGATTTTCCACCAGTTCATAGGACAGGGATGTCTGTCCTGTTAATTCTTTCATGAGCTGTCCTATTGCCTTCCACATGCTTTGTGCTCCGCCGCAGTTCCAAATGAAGTGCATCAGGGATTCATCTACTGCACAGTCTGGTATTGGGCATCTTGCTGTTTTTGCCAGTTTCCTTGCATGTTGGAATTGCTTCACTGGTAGGCATTTTGATACCATCATCGATGCCAAGTCTATCTGGGAGTTTGTCAAGTCTTTGTTGTTCACCATCTCCCAAACCTTCCCTGATGCTTCTCTGATAAGTTGTTTACCATTGTCACTGAGTCCGTTTCTTTCATTTCTTTGCTTAAGGAAATCTGGGGTGTGATGTCCTTCGCTTGAATTTGCCTCTCTTCCAGCTTCTTGAAGAAAGGTTTGATGCCTTTGAACGCACGGGGTGGTTCTAGTAAAAAAGGCTTTATATTGTCCAGTTTACATATGCCCACTCTTGATAGGATGAAGCTTGTAGCAAACAGTGTGTAGGCAGCCACATGTGAGTCTTTCTATGCTTTGCCCAGTACGTTTTTAACAAAATGTGACATCAGGAAGTCATGGAGGTTTGGCAGGTCTTTCCCTCCTTTTGTGGGTAGTTTGAAAACTGTGTCTCTTTTTAGTTTTTCAATTTTTGACCCCCAAAATAAGTTTGCAGAAAGTCTTTGTGTCACTTTTGTCCACCTTTATGATGGAGGGAAAATCATGGCAATAAACATCAGGATATGTAGACATATTGCTTTCAGCACCAAGACTTTCCCTTCCAGGGAAAGTTTTCTTGTCGTCCAGAGCGCTATTTTCTGCTTGAGCTTTGTCTGGATCTTCTCCCAGTTTATTTCTCCCTTCATGTCCTGTGAAAAAAGAATCCCCAGTATTTTTACTGGGTCTTTGGAAGGGTTCACTGGGAGCTGAGACAGTTTTTCCCATTGTCCCACCGTCATGCAGTGTGTTTTCTCCAAATTCACCTGAAGCCCAGCTGCTAGGAAAAAGCGTTGGGTTATAAGGAAAGTTCTTTTTATGGATCTAGCGTCAGTGCAAGCAATGGTGACATCGTCCATGTATGCTGCACATTTGACCTGTTTGCCTTGGCTGCCCGGTACCAGAGGGCCAGTTATGCACTTGTCCTTCCTGATGGCACATAGGAGAGGTTCAATTGCACATACAAAGAGTGCCGGTGATAAGGGACATCCCTGTCTGACCCCTGATTCAATGTGGAACCCCTCAGATAATGTACCATTTATAAGGACCTGGCTTTCACATCCAGTGTATATTAAGCCAATAGTTTTGATGAAACCTTTGGGAATCCCATTTTCCTGAGCACTTTGAAAAGGTATTCAAGACTTAGGGAGTCAAAGGCTTTCTGGAAATCAAGGGCCAAGATAGCTAGTGGATTCCCCCTGTCTTTCGCTAACCACAAGTGGCCTTATTTATGAAGGCCTTGCGCCGCCGGTGCGTCACTTTTAAAATGGGAAAAAGTGACGCACCGGTGGCGCAAGGCCTTCATAAATAAGGCCCAAGGTGTCTCTAATGATGGTCAAGCTGTCCCAGATTTTCCTTCCTGGGACAGCACATGTTTGGTCTGGGTGCACGACGTAGGCCAGCACCTTTCTGCATCTTCCTGCCAGGACTTTACTTAGGATCTTACTGTCGACATTCAAGAGGGTGATTGGCCTCCAATTGTTGATGTCCAGCTTGCCCCCCTTTTTCTCTAGCAGTTTGATGATGCCCTGTGGAAAGGAGGGGGGTAAAACATTTTTTTTCCAAGCATTCTTTCAACAGACTCCAAAAATCCTTTGCAATAAGCCCCCAGAAAGCTTTGTAAAACTCCCATGGAAGGCCGTCTTGCCCAGGGGCTGATCCTTATGGGGCTTCCTGAATGATTTGGAAGAGTTCTTCTCCTGAAATGGGGGTGGTTAGAAAATGTTGTTCCTCTTGGGATAAAGAGCTCTGCAAAGACCCTAGAAAATCTTCACATGCACTTATATCTGATGGCTCTTTTTTGTACAAATGGGAAAAAAGGCTGTTGTTATTTTCCCTACTTTCTCTGTGCCCTTTTGTGTTTGTCCATTTGTGTCTTTCAGTTCATTCATTACCTTTTGCACTTGCTGTGCCTTTTTGAAAAAGAACCTTGAGCACTCTTCATCTTCCTCAAAGATCTTGACCCTGGAGTTAAAAAATGTGTTCTTTCCCTCGTTGTTTCTGCCATTCTTTCAGTTCTGTTTTTGTTTTTTCTCTTTCCTCCCCTACTTCCATTCCACCCCTTTCCAGTTTTATTTCATCAAATTTTTGAAACTTTTCCTTGCTTTTGATCATGCTCTGTTTTCTGAAAAAAAGTTTTGTTTGTTTGTTTACCTCGTCCCACCATTCTGCTAAGGATGGGAAACTTTCCTTCCTGGTTTTTAAGTTGTTGTACATATCACTGTCATTTTTACATATATTTTCCTCTTGTAATAACAAGATGTTCATTTTCCACACACCCCTCCCCATTTGACACATGTTTGAGATTTCAACGGTTGCTTTCAAGATTTTGTGGTCTGACATACCACTCTCGTTTGTTTCATAATTCCTTGCTTTTATATTTTTGGAGGTGAAAATGAAATCAATTCTTGATTTGACTTTGCCACTTTCTGCTTCCCAGGTCAACCTTTGTTTTGACCCTGATTTTGCCCCTGTATCTGACAGTTGCAAATCTTTACACATGTTTTTGAGACATTTTGCAGACTTATCAATTTCGTAACAATTTTTCTTGCCACATCTGTCTGTGGGGTTTATGATGCAGTTGAAATCCCCTGTTAACACCATTGGGGTTGCACCTGCAATAAAAAGTGGAAGCATTTCAAACAGGGACATTCTTTCGTTCTTGTCGGTTGGAATATTAATATTACAGACCTTAAAGGACCATCATAGCCCTGCCTGACTGTATAATTTTAGTATCAAGGATTGACATTACTTTGTTTTTTATGAGAATGCCTATTCCAGCATTCTTGTTTCCACCCCAGACCATTTGGTGGGGCCTTCTTCCCAATATTTGGATAACCTAGGGGGAGCACCAAGCAGATGCCTTGAACACAAAGGGGCAGATTTATGAAGGCCTTGCGCCGCCGGTGCGTCATTTTTAACATGGGAAAACGTGACGCACCTGCGGCGCAAGGCCTTCATAAATCTGCCCCAAAGAGCATAAACAAAAAGCACATTTTGTTGAACTGAAGTGGTGATCCCATCATTTTAGGACCACCCCAAGCACAGTTATTGGCAAAAAAACAATCCCAACCAAAGGCCCTGCAAAGCATTATGGGACGAGATTAGCAGTGGCAGTGAATAATATAGTATCCAATATCAAAATAATTCTACAAAGAGCTGCAGTTCACCTAGTTGTTACTAGATGTCCCTCACAAGTCAAATGCAAAGCATGAAATTATTCTCACATCAAGCTGCAGTTCCAGTAGTCGTCCCTAGATGTTCCTCATGAGTCAAATGCAAAACCATTGAAACCCTTTCATCAAGCATTTGCATTTGACACGTGAGGGACATCTAGTAACCACCAGTTGAACTGCAGCTCTTTGTAGAATTCTTTTGATATTGTATATTATATAATATTCACTGCCTACTGCTAATCTCATCCCATAATGCTTTGCAGGGCCTTTAGTTGGGAATGTCTTTTTGCCAATAACTGTGTTTGGGTTTGTCCTAAGAGGATGGGACCACAACTAAATTGTTCAATAAGATGTGCTTTTTTGTTTTCAAGGCATCTGTTTGGTACTCTCCCTAGGTTAGGGAGAATCCCAAAATCATCACATCTCCCACTGCTTGCTAATTATTCAGTTTCACCCTTGTTAAAGTACTATATGCACTTTAGTATATAAAGATAGACTACTTATTTAACCATATTTGGTCATGTATAGGAATCATTTTGCAAATATTGTAGAAAATGCAAAGGTTGTACTAATAGTACAGTACCAAAGCTGTATCCAATCACGTAGCTTTAAAATCTAAATCAACATTATTCTCTGATGCTTGCAAAAAGCAATTTTAAGCTTTTTTTTATTGTAAAAATATACTTTATTTAAAATAATTTGTCAGGGTTACATTTTAAGCAGTTCCTTATATTTGGGGGCTGTACATTTAACCATTCTCAAAGAAGCGCACGAAAACTATCTTTGGTGGTTTTCCATCAAGATTTCTCATTTTACCCATCCAGACCAACTCCTGATTTTCCACCAGTTCATAGGACATGGATGTCTGTCCTGTTAATTCTTTCATGAGCTGTCCTATTGCCTTCCACATGCTTTGTGCTCCGCCGCAGTTCCAAATGAAGTGCATCAGGGATTCATCTACTGCACAGTCTGGTATTGGGCATCTTGCTGTTTTTGCCAGTTTCCTTGCATGTTGGAATTGCTTCACTGGTAGGCATTTTGATACCATCATCGATGCCAAGTCTATCTGGGAGTTTGTCAAGTCTTTGTTGTTCACCATCTCCCAAACCTTCCCTGATGCTTCTCTGATAAGTTGTTTACCATTGTCACTGAGTCCGTTTCTTTCATTTCTTTGCTTAAGGAAATCTGGGGTGTGATGTCCTTCGCTTGAATTTGCCTCTCTTCCAGCTTCTTGAAGAAAGGTTTGATGCCTTTGAACGCAGGGGGTGGTTCTAGTAAAAAAGGCTTTATATTGTCCAGTTTACATATGCCCACTCTTGATAGGATGAAGCTTGTAGCAAACAGTGTGTAGGCAGCCACATGTGAGTCTTTCTTTGCTTTGCCCAGTACGTTTTTAACAAAATGTGACATCAGGAAGTCATGGAGGTTTGGCAGGTCTTTCCCTCCTTTTGTGGGTAGTTTGAAAACTGTGTCTCTTTTTAGTTTTTCAATTTTTGACCCCCAAAATAAGTTTGCAGAAAGTCTTTGTGTCACTTTTGTCCACCTTTATGATGGAGGGAAAATCATGGCAATAAACATCAGGATATGTAGACATATTGCTTTCAGCACCAAGACTTTCCCTTCCAGGGAAAGTTTTCTTGTCGTCCAGAGCGCTATTTTCTGCTTGAGCTTTGTCTGGATCTTCTCCCAGTTTATTTCTCCCTTCATGTCCTGTGAAAAAAAATCCCCAGTATTTTTACTGGGTCTTTGTAATTGTTCACAGGGAGCTGAGACAGTTTTTCCCATTGTCCCACCGTCATGCAGTGTGTTTTCTCCACATTCACCTGAAGCCCAGCTGCTAGGAAAAAGCGTTGGGTTATAAGGAAAGTTCTTTTTATGGATCTAGCGTCAGTGCAAGCAATGGTGACATCGTCCATGTATGCTGCACATTTGACCTGTTTGCCTTGGCTGCCCGGTACCAGAGGGCCAGTTATGCACTTGTCCTTCCTGATGGCACATAGGAGAGGTTCAATTGCACATACAAAGAGTGCCGGTGATAAGGGGCATCCCTGTCTGACCCCTGATTCAATGTGGAACCCCTCAGATAGTGAACCATTCATATGGACCTGGCTTTCACATCCAGTGTATATTAAGCCAATAGTTTTGATGAAACCTTCTGGGAATCCCATTTTCCTGAGCACTTTGAAAAGGTATTCATGACTTAGGGAGTCAAAGGCTTTCTGGAAATCAAGGGCCAAGATAGCTAGTGGATTCCCCCTGTCTTTCGCTAACCACAAGGTGTCTCTAATGATGGCCAAGCTGTCCCAGATTTTCCTTCCTGGGACCGCACATGTTTGGTCTGGGTGCACGATGGAGGCCAGCACCTTTCTGCATCTTCCTGCCAGGACTTTACTTAGTATCTTACTGGCCACCATCAAGAGGGTGATTGGCTTGGATTGTTGATGTCCAGCTTGTCCCCCTTTTTCTCTAGCAGTTTGATGATGCCCTGTGGAAAGGAGGGGGGGTAAAATATTTTTTTCCAAGCATTCTTTCAACAGACTCCAAAAATCCTTTGCAATAAGCCCCGAGAAAGCTTTGTAAAACTCCCATGGAAGGCCGAATTGCCCAGGGGCTGATCCTTTTGGGGCTTCCTGAATGATTTGGAAGAGTTCTTCTCCTGAAATGGGGGTGGTTAGAAAATGTTGATCCTCTTGGGATAAAGAGCTCTGCAAAGACCTTAGAAAATCTTCACATGCACTTATATCTGATGGCTCTTTTTTGTACAATTGGGAAAAAAAGGCTGTTGTTATGTTCCCTACTTTCTCTGTGCCCTTTTGTGTTTGTCAATTTGTGTCTTTCTGTTCATTCATTACCTTTTGCACTTGCTGTGCCTTTTCGAAAAAGAACCTTGAGCACTTTTCATCATCCTCAAAGATCTTGACCCTGGAGTTAAAAATGTGTTCTTTCCCTCGTTGTTTCTGCCATTCTTTAAGTTCTGTTTTTGTTTTTTCTCTTTCCTCCCCTACTTCCATTCCACCCCATTCCAGGTTTTCTAGCGTGATAATTCTTTGTTGTATTTCATCAAATTTTTGAAACTTTTCCTTGCTTTTGATCATGCTCTGTTTTCTGAAAAATAGTTTTGTTTGTTTTTTTACCTCTTCCCACCATTCTGCTAAGGATGGAGAACTTTCCTTCCTGGTTTTTAAGTTGTTGTACATATCACTGTAATTTTTACATATATTTTCCTCTTGTAATAACAAGATGTTCATTTTCCACACACCCCTCCCCATTTGACACATGTTTGAGAATTCAACGGTTGCTTTCAAGATTTTGTGGTCTGACATACCAATCTCGTTTGTTTCATAATTCCTTGCTTTTATATTTTTGGAGGTGAAAATGAAATCAATTCTTGATTTGACTTTGCCACTTTCTGCTTCCCAGCTGAACCCTTGTTTTGACCCTGATTTTTCCCCTGTATCTGACAGTTGCAAATCTTTACACATGTTTTTGAGACATTTTGCAGACGTATTAATTTCGTAACAATTTTTCTTGCCACATCTGTCTGTGGGGTTTAGGATGCAGTTGAAATCCCCTGTTAACACCATTGGGGTTGCACCTGCAATAAAAAGTGGGAGCATTTCAAACAGGGACATTCATTCATTCTTGTCGGTTGGTACATAATTATTACAGACCTTAAAGGTGGTGTTTCTGTAATGTGTGGTGACCATCATAGCCCTGCCTGGCTGTATAATTTAAGTATCAAGGATTGACATTTCTTAGTTTTTTATGAGAATGCCTATTCCAGCACTCTTGTTTCCACCCCCAGACCATTTGGAGGGGCCTTCTTCCCAATATTTGGATAACCTAGGGGGAGCACCAAGCAGATGCCTTGAACACAAAGAGCATAAACAAAAAGCACATTTTGTTGAACTTCAGTGGTGATCCCATCATTTTAGGACCACCCCAACAAAGTTATTGGCAAAAAAGCAAACCCAACCAAAGGCCCTGCAAAGCATTATGGGACGAGATTAGCAGTGGCAGTGAATATTATAGTATCAAATATCAAAATAATTCTACAAAGAGCTGCAGTTCACCTAGATGTCCCTCACGAGTCAAATGCAAAGCATTGAAATTATTCTTACATCAAGCTGCAGTTCCAGTGGTCATCCCTAGATGTCCCTCACGAGTCAAATGCAAAACTATTGAAACCCTTTCATCAAGCATTTGCATTTGACTAGTGAGGGACATCTAGCAACCACCAGTTGAACTGCAGCTCTTTGTAGAATTCTTTTGATATTGTATACTATATAATATTCACTGCCCACTGCTAATCTCATCCCATAATGCTTTGCAGGGCCTTTAGTTGGGAATGTTTTTTTGCCAATAACTGTGTTTGGGTTTGTCCTACGAGGATGGGACCACAACTAAATTGTTCAATAAGATGTGCTTTTTTGTTTTCAAGGCATCTGTTTGTTACTCTCCTTAGATTAGGGAGGATCCCAAAATCCTCACATCTCCCACTGCTTGCTAATTCTTCAGTTTCACTATTATGAAAGTACTGTATGCACTTTAGCTTATAAAGATAGAATACTTATTTTATCATATCTGGTCATGTATAGGAAGCTCTTTGCAATTGTTTTGCACATTTTGTAGAACGTGCAAAGTTTGTACTAATAGTACAGTACCAAAACTGTGTTTAATCACGCAGCCTAGTATCTAAATCAACAATATTCTCTGATGCTTGCATAAAGCAATTTTACATGTTTATTTTTGTGTAAAAATATACTTTATTTAAAATTATTTGTCAGGTTTACATTTTAAGCAGTCCCTTATATTTGGGTGCTGTACATTTAACCATTCTCAAAGAAGCGCACGTAGGCTATCTTTGGTGGTTTTCCATCAAGATTTCTCATTCTACCCATCCAGACCAACTCCTGATTTTCCATGTTTCCTTTGCCCACTCTTGTCCAAATCTATGGGTGTCTATGCACATGTAAGAGAACATTTTAGTGAAAGCAAGTTTTTGGAATTCTTTTTCCGTGATTGCTTGGTGTTTGTATAAGGAAAGGTTCCTGTTTTCCCACATCGCCCCTTTCACGCAGTTTAATATTCTCCATAGCGTCCTTTCTTTATTTGCATTGCAATTCATGCCCAAACCATAGAGAACCAGTTCATAGGACAGGGATGCCTGTCCTGTTAATTCTTTAATGAGCTGTCCCATTGCCTTCCACATGCTTTGTGCTCCGCCGCAGTTCCAAATGAAGTGCATCAGGGATTCATCTGCTGCACAGCCTGGTGTTGGGCATCTTGCTGTTTTTGCCAGTTTCCTTGCATGTTGGAATTGCTTCACTGGTAGGCATTTGGATACCATCATCCATGCCAAGTCTTTCTGAGAGTTTTTCAAGTCTTTGTGGTTCACCATCTCCCAAACCTTCCCTGATTGCTTCTCTGATAAGTTGTTTACCATTGTCACTGAGTCCGTTTCTTTCAGTTCTTTGCTTAAGGCCATCTGGGGTGTGATGTCCTTCGCTTGAATTTGCTTCTCTTCCAGCTTCTTGAAGAAAGGTCTGATGCCTTTGTACGCAGGGGGTGGTTCTAGTAAAAAAGGCTTTGTATTGTCCAGTTTACATATGCCCACTCTTGATAAGATGAAGCTTGTAGGAAACAGTGTGTAGGCAGCCACAAGTGAGTCTTTCTTTGCATTGTCCAGTACGTTTTTAACAAAATGTGACATCAGGAAGTCATGGACGTTTGGCAGGTCTTTCCCTCCTTTTGTGGGTAGTTTGAAAACTGTGTCTCTTTTTAGTTTTTCAATTTTTGACCCCCAAAAGAAGTTTGCAAAAAGTCTTTGTGTCACTTTTGTCCACCTGTATGATGGTGGGAAAATCATGGCAATAAACATCAGGATTGGTAGACATATTGCTTTCAGCACCAAGACTTTCCCTTCCAGGGAAAGTTTTCTTGTCGTCCAGAGCGCCATTTTCTGCTTGAGCTTTGTCTGGATCTTCTCCCAGTTTATTTCTCCCTTCATGTCCTGTGAAAAAAGAATCCCCAGTATTTTTACTGGGTCTTTGGAAGGGTTCAGTGGGAGCTGAGACAGTTTGTCCCATTGTCCCACCGTCATGCAGTGTGTTTTCTCCACATTCACCTTTAGCCCAGCTGCTAGGAAAAAGAGTTGGGTTATAAGGAAAGTTCTTTTTGTGGATCTAGCTTCAGTGCAAGCAATGGTGACATCGTCCATGTATGCTACACATTTGACCTGTTTGCCTTGGCTGCCCGGTACCAGAGGGCCAGTTATGCACTTGTCCTTCCTGACGGCACATAGGAGAGGTTCAATTGCACATACAAAGAGTGCCGGTGATAAGGGGCATCCCTGTCTGACCCCTGATTGAATGTGGAACCCCTCAGATAGTGTACCATTTATAAGGACCTGGCTTTCACATCCAGTGTATATTAAGCCAATAGTTTTGATGAAACCTTCTGGGAATCCCATTTTCCTGAGCACTTTGAAAAGGTATTAATGACTTAGGGAGTCAAAGGCTTTCTGGAAATCAAGGGCCAAGATAGCTAGTGGATTCCCCCTGTCTTTCGCTAACCACAAGGTGTCTCTAATGATGGTCAAGCTGTCCCAGATTTTCCTTCCTGGGACCGCACATGTTTGGTCTGGGTGCACAATGGAGGCCAGCACCTTTCTGCATCTTCCTGCCAGGACTTTACTTAGGATCTTACAGCCTGATTCATGAAGCGAAATAGCGCCCGCAATGGCAGCGAAAACGCAATTGCGGGTGCAAAACATGGAATCGGCATTCATGTACGAAATAGCGAAATCGCTAAAAAATAATAGCGAGCGGAATAGCGATTACGCTGTAAAAGTCGCAGACTCCGGGAAGTCGAGCATTAGCGAAAATGAAATAGCGACCAACCACGGAATCTGCGATTTGAATAGCGAAACGCAATACTGTCTCAATCGGCATTCATGAAAGAAATACATTAGCGAAAAATCGCTAAATCGCACATTAGCGCGGCGCAATTTAAGGACAACTCAAAGCAGGTGGTAACCATAAAAGCCATGATTAACCAAATTTTGAAAAACTGTTAGCCAATCACCAACAGGTCCAGGCCTGACCAATCACACATAAGGACATTCAGCAGCAGCAATAGGCGTTCCACAATGCCTGGGATGTACATGGTGGTGAGGCGGCGAAGGCTACAGCGAGCAGCATGGAGGAGACGCATGAGGCAGGCACGGATTTACCGGCAGCGGGTCACCTTGCTGGGGCAAACCAGAGAACAGATTTATGCCAAATACAGGCTGAATGGGGAAATGATCACCTGGCTGATACAAGAACTCGACCCCATCATGCAGCACCCAACAAGGCGAAACAATTCTGTGCCCACACATGTGCAGGTATTGTGCAGCCTGCACCTCCTGGCATCCGGCAGTTTCCAGGGCATAGTAGCCGCTGCTGGGGGGATTTCCCAGCCCACCATGTCACGCTGCCTCCACACTTTTGTTGACGCCATGCTCACCCAGCTCCACCAGCACATCACATTTCCCACCAGCCAACAGGATTTGGACCTCACAAAACTACAATTTTATAATGTTGCCCATTTTCCCCATGTCCTTGGCTGCATAGACTGTACCCACGTCGCCATCTGCCCACCAGCTGGCACGGAGTATATGTACCGCAACAGGAAGTCCTACCACTCCCTCAACATACAGATGGTCTGCAATGCCAAGACCATCATCACTGACATTGTGGCCCAGTACCCAGGGAGTACCCATGACTCCTTTATCTTCAGGCACAGCGGACTCCACACACGACTGCTCAGGGGAGAGTTTGGGGAAGGACACCTACTTGGTAAGTACACTTTGTCGACAATGTCACATTGCTATGAAGTAACTGCGCTGCACAGGCAATCAACATCTGCTCCTCTCATTCAGGTGACAGTGGCTACGCCCTACGGGAATACCTCCTGACCCCTTACCTCAACCCTGCCACACCTCAGCAACGCCGCTACAATGTTGCGCACATCCGGACAAGGAACTGTATTGAAAGGACATTTGGCCTGCTCAAGAGCAGGTTCCGTATACTGCACAAGACAGGTGGGGCCATGTATTACAGTCCTGCAGCGTGCTGCCGCATTGTGGCTGTCTGTGCAATGCTTCATAACATTGCAACCAAGCGCCGGATACCTGTTGACATCTCAGGCAGTGAATCTGAGGGGGACGACCGGCCACCAGCACATGCGCACCATGCACGCGGGGAGAACCCAGCTGAAGGCCACAGACGTCGCAACCATATCACAGCTAACAATTTCTAGCCCACCCCCTTCCCCCACCCCACATATCACAATTGCATGCAAACTGTAATGATTACACAAGGCGTATGTGTGCACCAAAATAAATGTATTTGTTTGAATCACAAAAAATATAAATGGGTGTTCGTAATAACTATATACAAAAAGCAGTATTCATGCATACTGCATGGGACGCTCCATTGCAGGCTTAAGTTCAGCCTGCGTCTGTGTCCCTGTCACAATGTCATTGCCGTCTCCGGCGCACAAGTTGCTGGCGCCTGGGAGCCTCTTCCTCTTCCTGGGCAGCTGGAGGTGGGGCAGCCCTTGCGCTGCGCCTAGGTGGGGGGGCCTGCGCGGCAGAGTGGCTGCTGACACTAGAGGTACCCTCACTAGCATCATCACCCCCCACAATTGCCGGAATCACAGGTGCGTGCAGTGCGGTGACCGCGGTTGTCAAGTGCTCCAGCACCCGGGTGATATCTTCGCAGCACTGGACGAGTTGGTGCTGCTGGGTTAAGGAGCGGCGCGCAAGCAGGGCGGTGGCATTTGCCGAGGAATAATTGGAGCGGCTGTTGGTGGTCAGCCGGCTCAGCAACTGGTGGTGGCGCCTGCCAGCAACACTTCGGTGCTTCACCAGCGCAGCGGTGTTGTCTTCCATTGCCGTCGTCATGCGGTCAATGGCCGCCGTCATGCGGTCCACCCTGTCGCCCACTCCCGCAACATTGCGGCCGATCTTCTGCAGCTGGAGCTGGATGGCTCCCTGCTGCTGCGACTGGCGCTGGTGTAAACGCAGCATGCGCCGCTCCACACTCATGCATGCGTGGAAGTGGCCATTGCCCCTCCTGGTGGTCGGCCGCTGTGTAGCCGATGTGGCTGGCCCAGATGGTGGTGGACAAGCTGCAGGTCTTGCAGCAGCTGGTGTTGCAGGTGCGGCAGGTGTGGTGGGTGGCCTGGCCTTGGCAGCTGGTGGGCCTGAGGCGGATGCGGCAGGTGTGGTGGGTGGCCTGGCCTTGGCAGCCGGTGGGCCTGAGGCGGATGCGGCAGGTGTGGTGGGTGGCCTGGCCTTGGCAGCCGGTGGGCCTGAGGCGGATGCTGCAGGCAAGGTGGGTGGCCTAGACTTGGCAGCCGGTGGGCCTGAGGCGGATGCTGCAGGCAAGGTGGGTGGCCTAGACTTGGCAGCCGGTGGGCCTGAGGCGGATGCGGCAGGTGTGGTGGGTGGCCTGGCTGCTGGTGATGGCGCTGGCGCAGGGGCTGGTGGCTGGGTGGCAGGTAGGGATTCCTCCTCCTGGGCCTCCTCGTCGATCAGCAGCCTCTCACTGTCGCTGCTATCTCCTGCACCTGTGAGGGTAAGTGGATACTCATTAGGTGCATGTGACTGACAGACGTGCAGATGTTACATGCATGCTGGGTGTCATTCCCTGGGTGGCTGTGTATTTGCGCACTTTGGAACCTTTCGGGCCGCATTGTGGTAGTACTACATTGTGGACATACTACGTCTCCCACAATGCTTCAGGGCATTTCCTGATGCACGGCATGACTAAGGGCCAATGAGTGAGCCTATTTGGTCATGGGCGGTCATAGGGACAGGGTCGCAGTCGCATGCCACTTACCTTGGGTGTCTTGGGTGGGGCGGGAGGAGTCCAGAGGGGTGACGCCAACACACGCCTCCCTCTCCAACGTGTCCTCTACCCGGTCCTCCAGGGGGGTGTTGGGTGGGACAGTCGGGCCACCTCCTCCGGTGCCTGATGCCTCACCAAGGCGCTCCGCAACCCTCTCCTTGGCACGCCCTCGGAGGTCGTACCACCGCTTCTTTAATTCCTCAAGGGACCTGTCCGCAACTCCCACAGAGTTCACACTTGCCGCAATCCCCACCCAGATTCTCCTCTTCTCCTGCTCCGGGACCCTCCGGGAGTTTGCACCAAACAGCTGGTCGTGGTTGGCCACCACACCCTCTATGAGGTTCTCCAGCTCCTGTTCCGAAAATTTCAATTTGCGCTTTCGGCCAGCGCTGTTGCTGGGTCCTGCCTGCTGGTCCTCTGCCATAGCGGTCGCTATTTCGGCGGGGTCGGGATGCGCAAACGGCGAGTTGGTGGCAGCTTTCCGTCGTGGACAGTCGACAGTTGGCGTCACTGTGGTGTTTGGGGGTGGGATTTGGCTGCTTCCTGGTTGTGATGTCATCACGGTGCTCGGAATGCGTCTTCCCGTTTTCCTGATCCCGCGAGAATGCGACTCGCAATCCCGTGCAATCGGGATTGCGAGCGCAATCTCGTGCGATCGGGATTGCGAGTCGCAATTCCCGCTCGCAGGTAGCCGGAAATAGCGATTATTCTGCGTTTTTGGTGGGTCGCTAACGGCTTTAGCGCCCGCATGCGAGTCGCTATTTTTTCTCAGATAGGTACATGAATGCCGTTTTGCGTTTCCTCAATAGCGAGTCGCTATTGATCGCTATTAGGGACACGCAAAACGGCCCGTACATGAATCAGGCTGTTACTGTCCACATTCAAGAGGGTGATTGGCCTCCACCTTTCTGCATCTTCCTGCCAGGACTTTACTTAGGATCTTACTGTCCACATTCAAGAGGGTGATTGACCTCCAATTGTTGATGTCCAGCTTGTCCCCCTTTTTCTCTAGCAGTTTGATGATGCCCTGTGGAAAGGAGGGGGGTAAAACATTTTTTTCGAAGCATTCTTTCAACAGACTCCAAAAATCCTTTGCAATAAGCCCCCAGAAAGCTTTGTAAAACTCCCATGGAAGGCCGTCTTGCCCAGGGGCTGATCCTTTTGGGGCTTCCTGAATGATTTGGAAGAGTTCTTCTCCTGAAATGGGGGTGGTTAGAAAATGTTGATCCTCTTGGGATAAAGAGCTCTGCAAAGACCCTAGAAAATCTTCACATGCACTTATATCTGATGGCTCTTTTTTGCACAACTGGGAAAAAAAGGCTGTTGTTATTTTCCCTACTTTCTCTGTGCTCTTTTGTGTTTGTCCATTTGTGTCTTTCAGTTCATTCATTACCTTTTGCACTTGCTGTGCCTTTTAGAAAAAAAACCTGGAGCACTTTTCATCTTCCTCAAAGATCTTGACCCTGGAGTGAAAAATGTGTTTGTTCCTGATCATTCTTTGTTACATTGCATAAAATTTTTGCATGCTCTGCAAAAATTCGCACAATAATTTCAAAAACCTTCCTATACGTGACAAGATATGATAAAATAGGTATTCTATCTTATATGCTAAAGTATTTTCACAATGGTGAAACTGATGAATTAGCAAGCAGTGGGAGATGTGATGATTTTGGGATCCTCCCTAATCTAGGGAGAGTACCAAACAGATGCCTTGAAAACAAAAAAGCACTTATTGAACAATTTAGTTGTGGTCCCATCCTCTTAGGACAAACCCAAACACAGTTATTGGCAAAAAAACATTCCCAACTAAAGGCCCTGCAAAGCATTATGGGATAAGATTAGCAGTGGGCAGTGAATATTATATAGTATACAATATCGAAAGAATTCTACAAAGAGCTGCTAGTTCAACTGGTGGTTACTAGATGTCCCTCACTAGTCAAATTGAAATGCTTGATGAAAGGGTTTCAATGGTTTTGCATTTGTGAGGGACATCTAGGGACGACCACTGGAACTGGAGCTTGATGCAAGAATAATTTCAATGCTTTGCATTTGACTCGTGAGGGACATCTAGTAACAACTAGGTTAACTGCAGCTCTTTGTAGAATTATTTTGATATTGGATACTATAATATTCACTGCCACTGCTAATCTCGTCCCATAATGCTTTGCAGGACCTTTGGTTGGGATTGTTTTTTTGCCAATAACTGTGCTTGGGGTGGTCCTTAAATGATGGGATCACCATTGAAGTACAACAAAATGTGCGTTTATGCTCTTTGTGTTCAAGGCATCTGCTTGGTGCTCCCCCTAGGTTATCCAAATATTGGGAAGATGGCCCCTCCAAATGGTCTGGGGGTTGAAACAATAATGCTGGAATAGGCATTTTCATAAAAAACAAAGAAATGTCAATCCTTGATACTAAAATTATACAACCAGGTAGGGTTATGATGGTCACCATACAATATAGGACAAGAATGAAAGAATGTTCCTGTTTGAAATACTACCTCTTTTTATTGCAGGTGCTACCCCAATGGTGTTAACAGGAGAATTCAACTGCATCATAAACCCGACAGACAGATGTGGCAAGAAAAACTGTTATGAAATTGATAAGTCTTCAAAATGTCTCAAAAACATGTGTAAAGATTTGCAACTGTCAGATACAGGGGCAAAATCAGGGGCAAAACAAAGGTTCACCTGGGAAGCAGAAAGTGGCAAAGTCAAATCAAGAATTGATTTCATTTTCACCTCCAAATATATAAAAGCAAGGAATTATGAAACAAACGAGAGTGGTATGTCAGACCACAAAATCTTGAAAGCAACCGTTGAAATCTCAAACAAGTGTCAAATGTGGAGGGGTGTGTGGAAAATGAACATCTTGTTATTACAAGAGGAAAATATATGTAAAAATTACAGTGATATGTACAACAACTTAAAAACCAGAAAGGAAAGTTTTCCATCCTTAGCAGAATGGTGGGAAGAGGTAAAAAAACAAACAAAACTATTTTTCAGAAAAAAGAGCGTGATCAAAAGCAAGGAAAAGTTTCAAAAATTTGATGAAATACAACAAAGAATGATCACGCTAGAAAACCTGGAAAGGGGTGGAATGGAAGTAGGGGAGGAAAGAGAAAAAACAAAAACAGAACTGAAAGAATGGCTGAAACAACGAGGGAAAGAACACATTTTTAACTCCAGGGTCAAAATCTTTGAGGAAGAGGAAAAGTGCTCAAGGTTCTTTTTCAAAAAGGCACAGCAAGTGCAAAAGGTAATGAATGCACTGAAAGACACAAATGACAAACACAAAAGGGCACAGAGAAAGTAGGGAAAATAACAGCAGCCTTTTTTTCCCAATTGTACAAAAAAGAGCAATCAGTTATAAGTGCATGTGAAGATTTTCTAGGGTCTTTGCAGAGCTCTTTATCCCAAGAGGAACAACAATTTCTAACCACCCCCATTTCAGGAGAAGAACTCTTCCAGATCATTCAGGAAGCCCCAAAATGATCAGCCCCTGGGCAAGACGGCCTTCCATGGGAGTTTTCCAAAGCTTTCTGAGGGATTATTGCAAAGGATTTTTGGAGTCTGTTGAAATAATGCTTGGAAAAAAATGTTTTACCCCACTCCTTTCCACAGGGCATCATCAAACTGCTAGAGAAAAAGGGGGACAAGCTGGACATCAACAATTGGAGGTCAATCACCCTCTTGAATGTGGACAGTAAGATCCTAAGTAAAGTCCTGGCAGGAAGATGCAGAAAGGTGCTGGCCTCCACCGTGCACCCAGACCAAACATGTGCGGTCTCAGGAAGGAAAATCTGGGACAGCTTGACCATCATTAGAGACACCTTGTGGTTAGCGAAAGACAGGGGGAATCCACTAGCTATCTTGGCCCTTGATTTACAGAAAGCCTTTGACTCCCTAAGTCATGAATACCTTTTCAAAGTGCTCAGGAAAATGGGATTCCCAGAAGGTTTCATCAAAACTATTGGCTTAATATACACTGGATGTGAAAGCCAGGTCCTTATAAATGGTACACTATCTGAGGGGTTCCACATTCAATCAGGGGTCAGACAGGGATGCCCCTTATCACCGGCACTCTTTGTATGTGCAATTGAACCTCTCCTATGTGCCGTCAGGAAGGACAAGTGCATAACTGGCCCTCTGGTACCGGGCAGCCAAGGCAAACAGGTCAAATATGTAGCATACATGGACGTTGTCACCATTGCTTGCACTGACGCTAGATCCATAAAAATAACTTTCCTTATAACTCAACTCTTTTTCCTAGCAGCTGGGCTACAGGTGAATGTGGGGAAAACACACTGCATGACGGTGGGACAATGGGACAAACTGTCTCAGCTCCCAGTGAAACCTTCCAAAGACCCAATAAAAATACTGGGGATTCTTTTTTCACAGGACATGAAGGGCGAAATAAACTGGGAGAAGATCCAGACCCAGCTCAAGCAGAAAATGGCGCTCAGGACGACAAGAAAACTTTCTCCAGAGAGGAAGAGTTGTGGCGCCGCGGCCAGGGCGACTGACTCCGGAAGCTGGGGATCACGCTAAGCGCGAATATCTCCAAAAGCTAACACCTGCCCTGAGCAGTTCTTCACCATGTTATCCAATGGGAGGTGGATAACATGGCTAAGAGCATTTGCTCGATAATGCATGAATATCGCTGACTTTTCAGCGATATTCATGCATTGCGGCCGTTTTTTATCGCATTTGCGATAAACCTTGCTAATAGCAAGGTTTATCTGCGATAAAAATCGCCGATGTGCGGCGATAATTTTTGTCTCTAAACAAGTTAGAGACAAAAATTATCGCTAGTTGTTGGTAATATACCCCACAGTTTTTAAACTACCCACACAAAAGGAGGGAAAGACCTGCCAAGCCTCCATGACTTCCTGATGTCACGTTTTGTTACAAACGTACCGGGCAATGCAAAGAAAGACTCACATGTGGCTGCCTACACACTGTTTGCTACAAGCTTCATCTTATCAAGAGTGGGCATATGTAAACTGGACAATACAAAGCCTTTTTTACTAGAACCACCCCCTGCGTACAAAGGCATCAAACCTTTCTTCAAGAAGCTGGAAGAGAGGCAAATTCAAGCGAAGGACATCACACCCCAGATGGCCTTAAGCAAAGAACTGAAAGAAACGGACTCAGTGACAATGGTAAACAACTTATCAGAGAAGCAATCAGGGAAGGTTTGGAAGATGGTGAACCACAAAGACTTGACAAACTCCCAGAAAGACTTGGCATGGATGATGGTATCCAAATGCCTACCAGTGAAGCAATTCCAACATGCAAGGAAACTGGCAAAAACAGCAAGATGCCCAACACCAGGCTGTGCAGCAGATGAATCCCTGATGCACTTCATTTGGAACTGCGGCGGAGCACAAAGCATGTGGAAGGCAATGGGACAGCTCATTAAAGAATTAACAGGACAGGCATCCCTGTCCTATGACCTGGTTCTCTATGGTTTGAGCATGAATTGCAATGCAAATAAAGAAAGGACGCTATGGAGAATAATAAACTGCGTGAAAGAGGCGATGTGGGAAAACAGGAACCTTTCCTTATACAAACACCAAGCAATCACGGAAAAAGAATGCCAAAAACGTGTTTTCAATAAAATGTTCTCTTACACGTACATAGACATTCATAGATTTGGACAAGAGTGGGCAAAGGAAACCTGGAAAATCAGGAGTTGGTCTGGATGGGTAAAATGAGAAATCTTGATGGAAAACCACCAAAGATAGCCTACGTGCGCTTCTTTGAGAATGGTTAAATGTACAGCACCCAAATATAAGGAACTGCTTAAAAAGTAAACCTGACAGTAATTTTAAATAAAGCATATTTTTACAAGTAAATTAACATGTTAAATTGCTTTTTGAAAGCATCAGAGATTATTGTTGACGCTATGTGATTAAACACAGTTTTGGGACAAACTTTGCATGCTCTACAAAATGTGCTAAACAATTTCAAAATGCTATCTATACATGACCAAATATGATTAAATAAATATTCTATTTTTATATGCTAAAGTGCATACAATACTTACACAATAGTGAAACTGAAGAATTAGCAAGCAGTGGGAGAAGTGATGATTTTGGCATCCTCCCTAACCTAGGGAGAGTACCAAACAGATGCCTTGAAAACCAAAAAGCACATCTTATTGAACAATTTAGTTGTGGTCCCATCCTCTTAGGACAAACCCAAACACAGTTATTGGCAAAAAAACATTCCCAATTAAAGGCCCTGCAAAGCATTATGGGATGAGATTAGCAGTGGGCAGTGAATATTATATAGTATACAATATCAAAAGAATTCTACAAAGAGCTGCAGTTCAACTGGTGGTTACTAGATGTCCCTCTCTAGTCAAATGCAAATGCTTGATGAAAAGGTTTCAATGGTTTTGCATTTGACTCGTGAGGGACATCTAGGGACAACCAGTGGAACTGCAGCTTGATGTAAGAATAATTTCAATGCTTTGCATTTGACTCGTGACGGACATCTAGTAACAACTAGGTGAACTGCATCTCTTTGTAGAATTATTTTGAAATTGGATACTATATTATTCACTGTCACTGCTAATCTCATCCCATAATGCTTTGCAGGGCATTTGGTTGGGATTATTTTTTGCCAATAACTGTGCCTGGGGTGGTCCTAAAATGATGGGATCACCACTGAAGTTCAACAAAATGTGCTTTTTGTTTATGCTCTTTGTGTTCAAGGCATCTGCTTGGTGCTCCCCCTAGGTTATCCAAATATTTGGAAGAAGGCCCCTCCAAATGGTCTGGGGATGGAAACAAGAATGCTGGAATAGGCATTCTTATATAAAACAAAGAAATGTGAATCCTTGATACTAAAATTGTACAGCCAGGCAGGGCTATGATGGTCACCATACAATACAGAAACACCACTTTTAAAGTCTGTAATATTTATGCACCAATCAACAAGAATGAAAAAATGTCCTTGTTTGAAATGCTCCCACTTTTTAATGCAGGTGCAACCCCAATCGTATTAACAGGGAATTTCAACTGCATCATAAACCCCACAGACAGATGTGGCAAGAAAAATTGTTACGAAATTGATAAGTCTGCAAAATGTCTCAAAAACATGTGTAAAGATTTGCAACTGTCAGATACAGGGGCAAAATCAGGGTCAAAACAAAGGTTCACCTGGGAAGCAGAAAGTGGCAAAGTCAAATCAAGAATTGATTTCATTTTCACCTCCAAAAATATAAAAGCATGGAATTATGAAACAAACAAGAGTGGTATGTCAGACCACAAAATCTTGAAAGCAACCGTTGAAATCTCAAACATGTGTCAAATGTGGAGGGGTGTGTGGAAAATGAACATCTTGTTATTACAAGAGGAAAATATATGTAAAAATTACAGTGATATGTACAACAACTTAAAAACCAGAAAGGAAAGTTTTCCATCCTTAGCAGAATGGTGGGAAGAGGTAAAAAAACAAACAAAACTATTTTTCAGAAAAAAGAGCGTGATCAAAAGCAAGGAAAAGTTTCAAAAATTTGATGAAATACAACAAAGAATGATCACGCTAGAAAACCTGGAAAGGGGTGGAATGGAAGTAGGGGAGGAAAGAGAAAAAACAAAAACAGAACTGAAAGAATGGCTGAAACAACGAGGGAAAGAACACATTTTTAACTCCAGGGTCAAAATCTTTGAGGAAGAGGAAAAGTGCTCAAGGTTCTTTTTCAAAAAGGCACAGCAAGTGCAAAAGGTAATGAATGCACTGAAAGACACAAATGACAAACACAAAAGGGCACAGAGAAAGTAGGGAAAATAACAGCAGCCTTTTTTTCCCAATTGTACAAAAAAGAGCAATCAGTTATAAGTGCATGTGAAGATTTTCTAGGGTCTTTGCAGAGCTCTTTATCCCAAGAGGAACAACAATTTCTAACCACCCCCATTTCAGGAGAAGAACTCTTCCAGATCATTCAGGAAGCCCCAAAATGATCAGCCCCTGGGCAAGACGGCCTTCCATGGGAGTTTTCCAAAGCTTTCTGAGGGATTATTGCAAAGGATTTTTGGAGTCTGTTGAAATAATGCTTGGAAAAAAATGTTTTACCCCACTCCTTTCCACAGGGCATCATCAAACTGCTAGAGAAAAAGGGGGACAAGCTGGACATCAACAATTGGAGGTCAATCACCCTCTTGAATGTGGACAGTAAGATCCTAAGTAAAGTCCTGGCAGGAAGATGCAGAAAGGTGCTGGCCTCCACCGTGCACCCAGACCAAACATGTGCGGTCTCAGGAAGGAAAATCTGGGACAGCTTGACCATCATTAGAGACACCTTGTGGTTAGCGAAAGACAGGGGGAATCCACTAGCTATCTTGGCCCTTGATTTACAGAAAGCCTTTGACTCCCTAAGTCATGAATACCTTTTCAAAGTGCTCAGGAAAATGGGATTCCCAGAAGGTTTCATCAAAACTATTGGCTTAATATACACTGGATGTGAAAGCCAGGTCCTTATAAATGGTACACTATCTGAGGGGTTCCACATTCAATCAGGGGTCAGACAGGGATGCCCCTTATCACCGGCACTCTTTGTATGTGCAATTGAACCTCTCCTATGTGCCGTCAGGAAGGACAAGTGCATAACTGGCCCTCTGGTACCGGGCAGCCAAGGCAAACAGGTCAAATATGTAGCATACATGGACGTTGTCACCATTGCTTGCACTGACGCTAGATCCATAAAAATAACTTTCCTTATAACTCAACTCTTTTTCCTAGCAGCTGGGCTACAGGTGAATGTGGGGAAAACACACTGCATGACGGTGGGACAATGGGACAAACTGTCTCAGCTCCCAGTGAAACCTTCCAAAGACCCAATAAAAATACTGGGGATTCTTTTTTCACAGGACATGAAGGGCGAAATAAACTGGGAGAAGATCCAGACCCAGCTCAAGCAGAAAATGGCGCTCAGGACGACAAGAAAACTTTCTCCAGAGAGGAAGAGTTGTGGCGCCGCGGCCAGGGCGACTGACTCCGGAAGCTGGGGATCACGGTTCGATCCCTGGCACCGGAGGCAGATTAGCCCAGCACCATGTGACTCTGGGCAATAGCTTGCTTAATCTTCCCGACGGCCCCCAGCGCCTAGAGACCCTAACGGGTGATTGTGTGCTTTACAAAATGTGGATTATTAAAGTCTTGGGGGCATATTACCAACGTTAAGCGATATTTATCGCTAACGATGTTTAGCAACAAATTTTTTAACGCTAAGCATTACTAGAAATTATCGCAGATAAACCTTGCTATTATCAAGGTTTATCGCAAATGCGATAAAAAACGGCCGCAATGCATGAATATCGCTGAAAAGTCAGCGATATTCATGCATTACCGAGCTAATGCTCTTAGCCATGTTATCCACCTCCCATTGGATAACATGGCTAAGAACTGCTCAGGGCAGGTGTCAGCTTTTGGAGATATTCACGCTTAGCGCGAATATCTCCAAAAGTTGGTAATAGGAGATAGCGATGTTAGCGACTGTTTCCAGTCGCTAACATCTTGGCACGCCCACTTTGCATGTCATTAGTGATAAATATCACTGACATGCAAAGTGGGGCCCAAGATGGTCGCTATCTCCTACTAGCTGTCGCTAACTGGTGTTAGCGACAGCTAGGTAATAGGGAGATAATTTTATCTCCGCTTTCTTGGCTTTTAGGGGTATAATATCAAGGGGTTTTATCTCCGCTTTTTTGGCTTTAAAAGCCAAGAAAACGGAGATAAAATTATCTCCCTATTACCAAGCTGTCGCTAACACCAGTTAGCGACAGCTAATAGGAGATAGCGACCATCATGGGCCCCACTTTGCATGTCAGTGATATTTATCACTAATGACATGCAAAGTGGGCGTGCCAAGATGTTAGCGACTGGAAACAGTCGCTAACATCGCTATCTCCTATTACCAACTTTTGGAGATATTCGCGCTAAGCGCGAATATCTCCAAAAGCTAACACCTGCCCTGAGCAGTTCTTAGCCATGTTATCCAATGGGAGGTGGATAACATGGCTAAGAGCATTTGCTCGATAATGCATGAATATCGCTGACTTTTCAGCGATATTCATGCATTGCGGCCGTTTTTTATCGCATTTGCGATAAACCTTGCTAATAGCAAGGTTTATCTGCGATAAAAATCGCCGGTTTGCGGCGATAATTTTTGTCTCTAAACAAGTTAGAGACAAAAACTATCGCTAGTTGTTGGTAATATACCCCTTAAAGCCAAAAAAGCGGAGATAAACCCCCTTGATAATATGCCTCTTGGTGCTGAAAGCAATATGTGTACCAATTTCTGATGTTTATTGCCATGATTTTCCCTCCATCATACAGGTGGACAAAAGTGACACAAAGACTTTTTGCAAACTTCTTTTGGGGGTAAAAAATTGAAAAACTAAAAGGAGACACAGTTTTTAAACTACCCACACAAAAGGAGGGAAAGACCTGCCAAGCCTCCATGACTTCCTGATGTCACGTTTTGTTACAAACGTACCGGGCAATGCAAAGAAAGACTCACATGTGGCTGCCTACACACTGTTTGCTACAAGCTTCATCTTATCAAGAGTGGGCATATGTAAACTGGACAATACAAAGCCTTTTTTACTAGAACCACCCCCTGCGTACAAAGGCATCAAACCTTTCTTCAAGAAGCTGGAAGAGAGGCAAATTCAAGCGAAGGACATCACACCCCAGATGGCCTTAAGCAAAGAACTGAAAGAAACGGACTCAGTGACAATGGTAAACAACTTATCAGAGAAGCAATCAGGGAAGGTTTGGAAGATGGTGAACCACAAAGACTTGACAAACTCCCAGAAAGACTTGGCATGGATGATGGTATCCAAATGCCCACCAGTGAAGCAATTCCAACATGCAAGGAAACTGGCAAAAACAGCAAGATGCCCAACACCAGGCTGTGCAGCAGATGAATCCCTGATGCACTTCATTTGGAACTGCGGCGGAGCACAAAGCATGTGGAAGGCAATGGTACAGCTCATTAAAGAATTAACAGGACAGGCATCCCTGTCCTATGAACTGGTTCTCTATGGTTTGAGCATGAATTGCAATGCAAATAAAGAAAGGACGCTATGGAGAATAATAAACTGCGTGAAAGAGGCGATGTGGGAAAACAGGAACCTTTCCTTATACAAACACCAAGCAATCACGGAAAAAGAATGCCAAAAACGTGTTTTCAATAAAATGTTCTCTTACACGTACATAGACATTCATAGATTTGGACAAGAGTGGGCAAAGGAAACCTGGGAAATCAGGAGTTGGTCTGGATGGGTAAAATGAGAAATCTTGATGGAAAACCACCAAAGATAGCCTACGTGCACTTCTTTGAGAATGGTTAAATGTACAGCACCCAAATATAAGGAACTGCTTAAAAAGTAAACCTGACAGTAATTTTAAATAAAGCATATTTTTACAAGTAAATAAACATGTTAAATTGCTTTTTGAAAGCATCAGAGATTATTGTTGACGCTATGTGATTAAACACAGTTTTGGGACAAACTTTGCATGCTCTACAAAATGTGCTAAACAATTTCAAAATGCTATCTATACATGACCAAATATGATTAAATAAATATTCTATTTTTATATGCTAAAGTGCATATCATACTTTCACAATAGTGAAACTGAAGAATTAGCAAGCAGTGGGAGAAGTGATGATTTTGGCATCCTCCCTAACCTAGGGAGAGTACCAAACAGATGCCTTGAAAACCAAAAAGCACATCTTATTGAACAATTTAGTTGTGGTCCCATCCTCTTAGGACAAACCCAAACACAGTTATTGGCAAAAAAACATTCCCAATTAAAGGCCCTGCAAAGCATTATGGGATGAGATTAGCAGTGGGCAGTGAATATTATATAGTATACAATATCAAAAGAATTCTACAAAGAGCTGCAGTTCAACTGGTGGTTACTAGATGTCCCTCTCTAGTCAAATGCAAATGCTTGATGAAAAGGTTTCAATGGTTTTGCATTTGACTCGTGAGGGACATCTAGGGACAACCAGTGGAACTGCAGCTTGATGTAAGAATAATTTCAATGCTTTGCATTTGACTCGTGACGGACATCTAGTAACAACTAGGTGAACTGCATCTCTTTGTAGAATTATTTTGAAATTGGATACTATATTATTCACTGTCACTGCTAATCTCATCCCATAATGCTTTGCAGGGCATTTGGTTGGGATTATTTTTTGCCAATAACTGTGCCTGGGGTGGTCCTAAAATGATGGGATCACCACTGAAGTTCAACAAAATGTGCTTTTTGTTTATGCTCTTTGTGTTCAAGGCATCTGCTTGGTGCTCCCCCTAGGTTATCCAAATATTTGGAAGAAGGCCCCTCCAAATGGTCTGGGGATGGAAACAAGAATGCTGGAATAGGCATTCTTATATAAAACAAAGAAATGTGAATCCTTGATACTAAAATTGTACAGCCAGGCAGGGCTATGATGGTCACCATACAATACAGAAACACCACTTTTAAAGTCTGTAATATTTATGCACCAATCAACAAGAATGAAAAAATGTCCTTGTTTGAAATGCTCCCACTTTTTAATGCAGGTGCAACCCCAATCGTATTAACAGGGAATTTCAACTGCATCATAAACCCCACAGACAGATGTGGCAAGAAAAATTGTTACGAAATTGATAAGTCTGCAAAATGTCTCAAAAACATGTGTAAAGATTTGCAACTGTCAGATACAGGGGCAAAATCAGGGTCAAAACAAAGGTTCACCTGGGAAGCAGAAAGTGGCAAAGTCAAATCAAGAATTGATTTCATTTTCACCTCCAAATATATAAAAGCATGGAATTATGAAACAAACAAGAGTGTTATGTCAGACCACAAAATCTTGAAAGCAACCATGGAAATCTCAAACATGTGTCAAATGGGGAGGGGTGTGTGGAAAATGAACATCTTCTTATTACAAGAGGAAAATATATGTAAAAATTACAGTGATATGTACAACAACTTAAAAACCAGGAAGGAAAGTTTCACATCCTTAGCAGAATGGTGGGAAGAGGTAAAAAAACAAACAAAACTTTTTTTCAGAAAACAGAGCATGATAAAAAGCAAGGAAAAGTTTCAAAAATTTGATGAAATACAACAAAGAATGATCACGCTAGAAAACCTGGAAAGGGGTGGAATGGAAGTAGGGGAGGAAAGAGAAAAAACAAAAACAGAACTGAAAGAATGGCTGAAACAACGAGGGAAAGAACACATTTTTAACTCCAGGGTCAAGATCGTTGAGGAAGATGAAAAGTGCTCAAGGTTCTTTTTCAAAAAGGCACAGCAAGTGCAAAAGGTAATGAATGAACTGAAAGACACAAATGGACAAACACAAAAGGGCACAGAGAAAGTAGGGAAAATAACAACAGCCTTTTTTCCCAATTGTACAAAAAAGAGCCATCAGATATAAGTGCATGTGAAGATTTTCTAGGGTCTTTGCAGAGCTCATTATCCCAAGAGGAACAACATTTTCTAACCACTCCCATTTCAGGAAAAGAACTCTTCCAAATCATTCAGGAAGCCCCAAAAGGATAAGCCCCTGGGCAAGACGGCCTTCCATGGGAGTTTTACAAAGCTTTCTGGGGGCTTATTGCACAGGATTTTTGGAGTCTGTTGAAAGAATGCTTTGAAAAAAAATGTTTTACCCCCCTCATTTCCACAGGGTATCATCAAACTGCTAGAGAAAAAGGGGGACAGGCTGGACATCAACAATTGGAGGCCAATCACCCTCTTGACTGTGGACAGTAAGATCCTAAGTAAAGTCCTGGCAGGAAGATGCAGAAAGGTGCTGGCCTACGTCGTGCACCCAGACCAAACATGTGCGGTCCCAGGAAGGAAAATCTGGGACAGCTTGACCATCATTAGAGACACCTTGTGGTTAGCGAAAGACAGGTGGAATCCACTAGCTATCTTGGCCCTTGATTTCCAGAAAGCCTTTGACTCCCTAAGTCATGAATACCTTTTCAAAGTGCTCAGGAAAATGGGATTCCCAGAAGGTTTCATCAAAACTATTGGCTTAATATACACTGGATGTGAAAGCCAGGTCCTTATAAATGGTACACTATCTGAGGGGTTCCACATTGAATCAGGGGTCAGACAGGGATGCCCCTTATCACCGGCACTCTTTGTATGTGCAATTGAACCTCTCCTATGTGCCATCAGGAAGGACAAGTGCATAACTGGCCCTCTGGTACCGGGCAGCCAAGGCAAACAGGTCAAATGTGTAGCATACATGGACGATGTCACCATTGCTTGCACTGACGCTAGATCCATAAAAAGAACTTTCCTTATAACCCAACTCTTTTTCCTAGCAGCTGGGCTAAAGGTGAATGTGGAGAAAACACACTGCATGACGGCGGGACAATGGGACAAACTGTCTCAGCTCCCAGTGAACCCTTCCAAAGACCCAGTAAAAATACTGGGGATTCTTTTTTCACAGGACATGAAGGGAGAAATAAATTGGGAGAAGATCCAGACAAAGCTCAAGCAGAAAATGGCGCTCTGGACGACAAGAAAACTTTCCCTGGAAGGGAAAGTCTTGGTGCTGAAAGCAATATGTCTACCAATCCTGATGTTTATTGCCATGATTTTCCCTCCATCATACAGGTGGACAAAAGTGACACAAAGACTTTTTGCAAACTTCTTTTGGGGGTCAAAAATTGAAAAACTAAAAAGAGACACAGTTTTCAAACTACCCACAAAAGGAGGGAAAGACCTGCCAAGCCTCCATGACTTCCTGATGTCACATTTTGTTAAAAACGTACTGGGCAATGCAAAGAAAGACTCACATGTGGCTGCCTACACACTGTTTGCTACAAGCTTCATCTTATCAAGAGTGGGCATATGTAAACTGGACAATACAAAGCCTTTTTTACTAGAACCACCCCCTGCGTACAAAGGCATCAAACCTTTCTTCAAGAAGCTGGAAGAGAGGCAAATTCAAGCGAAGGACATCACACCCCAGATGGCCTTAAGCAAAGAACTGAAAGAAACGGACTCAGTGACAATGGTAAACAACTTATCAGAGAAGCAATCAGGGAAGGTTTGGAAGATGGTGAACCACAAAGACTTGACAAACTCCCAGAAAGACTTGGCATGGATGATGGTATCCAAATGCCTACCAGTGAAGCAATTCCAACATGCAAGGAAACTGGCAAAAACAGCAAGATGCCCAACACCAGGCTGTGCAGCAGATGAATCCCTGATGCACTTCATTTGGAACTGCGGCGGAGCACAGAGCATGTGGAAGGCAATGGGACAGCTCATTAAAGAATTAACAGGACAGGCATCCCTGTGCTATGAACTGGTTCTCTATGGTTTGAGCATGAATTGCAATGCAAATAAAGAAAGGACGCTATGGAGAATAATAAACTGCGTGAAAGAGGCGATGTGGGAAAACAGGAACCTTTCCTTATACAAACACCAAGCAATCACGGAAAAAGAATGCCAAAAACGTGTTTTCACTAAAATGTTCTTTTACACGTACATAGACACCCATAGATTTGGACAAGAGTGGGCAAAGGAAACCTGGAAAATCAGGAGTTGGTCTGGATGGGTAAAATGAGAAATCTTGATGGAAAACCACCAAAGATAGCCTACGTGCACTTCTTTGAGAATGGTTAAATGTACAGCACCCAATTATAAGGAACTGCTTAAAAAGTAAACCTGACAATAATTTTAAATAAAACATATTTGTACAAAAAAAAAAAAAATAAACATGTAAAACTGCTTTTTGAAAGCATCAGAGTTTATTGTTGACGCTACGTGATTAAACACAGTTTTGGGATAAACTTTGCATGCTCTACAAAATGTGCTAAACAATTGCAAAATGCTTCCTATACATGACCAAATATGATAAAATAACTATTCTATTTTTATATGCTAAAGTACAGACAGTACTTTCACAATGGTGAAACTGAATAAGTAGCAAGCAGTGGGAGATGTGATGATTTTGGCAACCTCCCTAACCTAGGGAGAGTACCAAACAGATGCCTTGAAAACCAAAAAGCACATCTTATTGAATAATTTAGTTGTGGTCCCATCCTCTTAGGACAAACCCAACCACAGTTATTGGCAAAAAAACATTCCCAACTAAAGGTCCTGCAAAGCATTGTGGGATGAGATTAGTAGTGGGCAGTGAATATAATATAGTATACAATATCAAAAGAATTCTACAAAGAGCTGCAGTTCAACTGGTGGTTACTAGATGTCCCTCACTAGTCAAATGCAAATGCTTGATGAAAAGGTTTCAATGGTTTTGCATTTGACTCATGAGGGACATCTAGGGACAACCACATGAACTGCAGCTTGATGTAAGAATAATTTCAATGCTTTGCATTTGACTCGTGACGGACATCTAGTAACAACTAGGTGAACTGCAGCTCTTTGTAGAATTATTTTGATATTGGATACTATAATATTCACTGCCACTGCTAATCTCATCCCATAATGCTTTGCAGGGCATTTGGTTGGGATTATTTTTTTGCCAATAACTGTGCCTGGGGTGGTCCTAAAATGATGGGATCACCACTGAAGTTCAACAAAATGTGCTTTTTGTTTATGCTCTTTGTGTTCAAGGCATCTGCTTGGTGCTCCCCCTAGGTTATCCAAATATTGGTACGAAGGCCCCTCCAAATGGTCTGGGGTGGAAACAAGAATGCTGGAATAGGCATTCTCATAAAAAACAAAGAAATGTCAATCCTTGATTCTAAAATTATACAGCCAGGCAGAGCTATGATGGTCACCATACAATACAGAAACACCACCTTTAAGGTCTGTAATATTTATGCACCAACAGACAAGAATGAAAGAATGTTCCTGTTTGAAATGCTCCAACTTTTTATTGCAGGTGCAACCTCAATGCTGTTAACAGTGGATTTCAACTGCATCATAAACCCCACAGACAGATGTGGCAAGAAAAATTGTTACAAAATTGATAAGTCTGCAAAATGTCTCAAAAACATGTGTAAAGATTGCAACTGTCAGATACAGGGGCAAAATCAGGGTCAAAACAAAGGTTCACCTGGGAAGCAGAAAGTGTCAAAGTCAAATCAAGAATTGATTTCATTTTCACCTCCAAAAATATAAAAGCAAGGAATTGTGAAACAAATGAGAGTGGTATGTCAGACCACAAAATCTTGAAAGCAACCGTTGAAATCTCAAACATGTGTCAAATGGGGAGGGATGTGTGGAAAATGAACATCTTGTTATTACAAGAGGAAAATATATGTAAAAATGACAGTGATATGTACAACAACTTAAAAACCAGGAAGGAAAGTTTCCCATCCTTAGCAGAATGGTGGGAAGAGGTAAAAAACCAAACAAAACTATTTTTCAGAAAACAGAGCATGATCAAAAGCAAGGAAAAGTTTCAAAAATTTGATGAAATACAACAAAGAATGATCACGCTAGAAAACCTGGAAAGGGGTGGAATGGAAGTAGGGGAGGAAAGAGAAAAAACAAAAACAGAACTGAAAGAATGGCTGAAACAACGAGGGAAAGAACACATTTTTAACTCCAGGGTCAAGATCGTTGAGGAAGATGAAAAGTGCTCAAGGTTCTTTTTCAAAAAGGCACAGCAAGTGCAAAAGGTAATGAATGAACTGAAAGACACAAATGGACAAACACAAAAGGGCACAGAGAAAGTAGGGAAAATAACAACAGCCTTTTTTCCCATTTGTACAAAAAAGAGCCATCAGATATAAGTGCATGTGAAGATTTTCTAGGGTCTTTGCAGAGCTCTTTATCCCAAGAGGAACAACGTTTTCTAACCACCCCCATTTCAGGAGAAGAACTCTTCCAAATCATTCAGGAAGCCCCAAAAGGATAAGCCCCTGGGCAAGACGGCCTTCCATGGGAGTTTTACAAAGCTTTCTGGGGGCTTATCGCAAAGGATTTTTGGAGTCTTTTGAAAGAATGCTTGGAAAAAAATGTTTTACCCCCCTCCTTTCCACAGGGCATCATCAAACTGCTAGAGAAAAAGGGGGGCAAGCTGGACATCAACAATTGGAGGCCAATCACCCTCTTGAATGTGGACAGTAAGATCCTAAGTAAAGTCCTGGCAGGAAGATGCAGAAAGGTGCTGGCCTCCATCGTGCACCCAGACCAAACATGTGCGGTCCCAGGAAGGAAAATCTGGGACAGCTTGACCATCATTAGAGACAACTTGTGGTTAGCGAAAGACAGGGGGAATCCACTAGCTATCTTGGCCCTTGATTTTCAGAAAGCCTTTGACTCCCTAAGTCATGAATACCTTTTTAAAGTGCTCATGAAAATGGGATTCCCAGAAGGTTTCATCAAAACTATTGGCTTAATATACACTGGATGTGAAAGCCAGCTCCTTATAAATGGTACACTATCTGAGGGGTTCCACATTGAATCAGGGGTCAGACAGGGATGCCCCTTATCACCGGCACTCTTTGTATGTGCAATTGAACCTCTCCTATGTGCCATCAGGAAGGACAAGTGCACAACTGGCCCTCTGGTACCGGGCAGCCAAGGCAAACAGGTCAAATGTATAGCATACATAGACGATGTCACCATTGCTTGCACTGATGCTAGATCCATAAAAAGAACTTTCCTTATAACACAACTGTTAGACCTGTCTGGCCTTTTGCGTAGCCCCTCCTATTAATTATTTATTTTGTCCCCTTTTTGCCCCTCGTACCCTCTTTATATTTTTGTGTCCACTGGATTTTTATGGTGTTGTCCTGGGGGATAGATGCTCTTTTGCCCTCATAGTCTTTTATCTCAGGCCCAGGTGCCCTTTCTGACTGGAAAGTGAGGTTTACACAAGATGGTGGCTACTAACTGACATAACTGCCAACCTCTGTGGAAGCCCCATAGGATAACATAGAGCCTTTCCAGAACCTTCTGGACTTTGCTGGACCTTCAGAGGGAGACCTATATAAGGCAGGATGCAAGGCAGCCATTTTGTGATGTCCAGTGATTGCTAGAGAGTGGATCTGGTGAGGAGGGAGGCGACACTGAGGAGAGAACAGCGCTTGACCAGGAGTGAAACTGACCTGTGGGCGGATTGAACTTCTGCGCTGACCTGTATCCACCCATGTTGACCGAACCCTACCAGGGAACCCATTCCTAAAAGCCTCAAACCACCTGGAGAGGTGCTTGTGAGGAGAAGTGTAACCCTGAAGAACATTTTCATCAACTGCAGCGCTGAGAGTTTGCCCTGAAGTATTCAAGGAGCTAGCGCTATCCTTTTCTAAGTCTCACCGTGTCCGGGAACCTGGCCTGCCCAACTGGAAGCTCCGCGAGGGGTAAAGGTTCTGTCTAGCTCCGATTTCCCCGACGAGCTGGTGAAGTACTGGGAAGTGTCCGCGGAAGTGAGCTGTGTCTGAGGAGGCGGATCGAGAGAGACGGGACTCCGGCGTGAGGAGCAGCGAGGCGGGAGCAGCCAGGCGAGAGCGGCGGAAGAGGTGCGGCCGCGACGTCTTTGCGCATGCCCAGCAGTCGAAGAAGGATCGCCAGGGGAAGTATCCCCCCATCGACAGCTGCGCAGTCTGAGAGAGGCCCGACGTCTGAGGAGAGTGACGGCCGGTGAGGACTGCGGCCACCGAGCACCCCGAGGCAGAAGCTTTCCTACCAGAGACTGAGGCGGCAGGTAACCGGAGGGCCGTCAAGCGCCTTCCGATCCCGGATATCGGCGCCTCAACTTCCACCGGTAACCGGCAGCAGGGTCAAGTAAGCCGGGGTTGCCGTTCTGGAGGGAGGTGGGACCCGTCACGAGGAGTGTGACGGAACACCTAAGGAGTACAGAAAATCTGGGTGACTTTATGCCTGAATTAGATTACGTTCTGGTGAATACCTAGCCGGCTTCTGGAGGGAGAGAAGAGCCGATTTGGGGATAAAGAAAGAGTGCAGGGCTACAACTGTCCTAGGCATCCAGCGCTCTATCACCAGGGGGGTATAACCTAAAGTGAGTCCTAAGGTCAGGTTGAAGTAATCCGGAATTAGAAGAAAAAGGGGGTAGCTATCAATCCTTCCCCTTCTTTTGGGCTGTATGTAAGGGAACAAGTACATGTTAACCCTAGAGCTGGAGTTGTGAGCTGAACTGACTCATATGAAATATCTCTGAGACTGTAATGATAAAAATTCAGCCTTGCTGGTCTTGTAAAAGTGCTGGTGAACTACAGAAATTCGTACTAGAGCTAGAGTGTGTGGGAAAATCTATTTAAACCACAGGAGCTGAACCCAATGTGATTGTTAATGTTTTGACCAAGAAAGGAAAAGTAATAATGACATGCAAGCTTATTTGATGTATTGAAATCTGATACTAAGTCATCAAATCAACAAGATATTATTTTTATAAAGCAGCACGTATTTTCCTACAAAATTGTGGTGTGGTGTCCTTTTTGTGTGGAAGTGCATTAAGTTACTGCTGGGTGGTGAGCAACCTTTACACATGTGCCTCTAATAACTGATTGTCTTGCCCTAGGCCAGGCTACCCTATGTGACCTGGTAACCCCAGTTCCAACACTAACTCTTTTTCCTAGCAGCTGGGATACAGGTGAATGTGGAGAAAACACACTGCATGACGGTGGGACAATGGGACAAACTGTCTCAGCTCCCAGTGAACCCTTCCAAAGACCCAGTAAAAATACTGGGGATTCTTTTTTCACAGGACATGAAGGGAGAAATAAACTGGGAGAAGATCCAGACAAAGCTCAAGCAGAAAATGGTGCTCTGGACGACAAGAAAACTTTCCCTGGAAGGGAAAGTCTTGGTGCTGAATTTTTTGGTGCTGAAAGCAATATGTCTACCAATCCTGATGTTTATTGCCATGATTTTCCCTCCATCATACAGGTGGACAAAAGTGACACAAAGACTTTTTGCAAACTTCTTTTGGGGGTCAAAAATTGAAAAACTAAAAAGAGACACAGTTTTCAAACTACCCACGAAAGGAGGGAAAGACCTGCCAAACCTCCATGACTTCCTGATGTCACATTTTGTTAAAAACGTACTGGGCAATGCAAAGAAAGACTCACATGTGGCTGCCTACAAACTGTTTGCTACAAGCTTCATCTTATCAAGAGTGGGCATATGTAAACTGGATAATACAAAGCCTTTTTTACTAGAACCACCCCCTGCGTACAAAGGCATCAAACCTTTCTTCAAGAAGAGAGGCAAATTCAAGCGAAGGACATCACACCCCAGATGGCCTTCAGCAAAGAACTGAAAGAAACAGACTCAGTGACAATGGTAAACAACTTATCAGAGAAGCAATCAGGGAAGGTTTGGGAGATGGTAAACCACAAAGACTTGACAAACTCCCAGAAAGACTTGGCATGGATGATGGTATCTAAATGCCTACCAGTGAAGCAATTCCAACATGCAAGGAAACTGGCAAAAACAGCAAGATGCCCAACACCAGGCTGTGCAGCAGATGAATCCCTGATGCACTTCATTTGGAACTGCGGCGGAGCACAAAGCATGTGGAAGGCAATGGGACAGCTCATTAAAGAATTAACAGGACAGGCATCCCTGTCCTATGAACTGGTTCTCTATGGTTTGGGCATGAATTGCAATGCAAATAAAGAAAGGACGCTATGGAGAATAATAAACTGCGTGAAAGAGGCGATGTGGGAAAACAGGAACCTTTCCTTATACAAACACCAAGCAATCAAGGAAAAAGAATGCCACAAACTTGTTTTCACTAAAATGTTTTCTTACATGTGCATAGACACCCACAGATTTGGACAAGAGTGGGCAAAGGAAACCTGGAAAATCAGGAGTTGGTCTGGATGGGTAAAATGAGAAATCTTGATGGAAAACCACCAAAGATAGCCTACGTGCGCTTCATTGAGAATGGTTAAATGTACAGCACCCAAATATAAGGGACTGCTTATAATGTAAACCTGCCAAATAATTTTAAATAAAGTATATTTTTACAAAAAAAAACATGTAAAGTTGCAATTTGAAAGCATCAGAGATTATTGTTGACGCTACGTGTTTAAACACAGTTTTGATACTGTACCATTAGTACAAACTTTGCATGCTCTATAAAATTTGCAAATGAATTGCAAAAAGCTTCCTATATATGACCAGATATGATAAATTAAGCATTCTCTCTTTATATGCAAAAGTGCATATAGTACTTTCACAATGGTGAAACTGAAGAATTAGCAAGCAGTGGGAGATGTGATGATTTTGGGATCCTCCCTAATCTAGGGAGAGTACCAAACAGATGCCTTGAAAACAAAAAAGCACATCTTATTGAACAATTTAGTTGTGGTCCCATCCTCTTAGGACAAACCCAAACACAGTTATTGGCAAAAAACATTCCCAACTAAAGGCCCTGCAAAGCATTGTGGGATGAGATTAGCAGTGGGCAGTGAATATTATATAGTATTCAATATCAAAAGAATTCTACAAAGTGCTGCAGTTCAACTGGTGGTTACTAGATGTCCCTCACTAGTCAAATGCAAATGCTTGATGAAAAGGTTTCAATGGTTTTGCATTTGACTCGTGAGGGACATCTAGGGACAACCAGTGGAACTGCAGCTTGATGTAAGAATAATTTCAATGCTTTGCATTTGACTCGTGACGGACATCTAGTAACAACTAGGTGAACTGCAGCTCTTTGTAGAATTATTTTGATATTGTAAACTATAATATTCACTGCCACTGCTAATCTCGTCCCATAATGCTTTGCAGGGCCTTTGGTTGGGATTGTTTTTTTGCCAATAACTGTGCTTGGGGTGGTCCTAAAATGATGGGATCACCACTGAAGTTCAACAAAATGTGCTTTTTGTTTATGCTCTTTTTGTTCAAGGCATCTGCTTGGTGCGCCCCCTAGGTTATCCAAATATTGGGAAGAAGGCCCCTCCAAATGGTCTGGGGTGGAAACAAGAATGCTGGAATAGGCATTCTCATAAAACACAAAAAAATGTCAATCCATGATACTAAAATTATACAGCCAGGCAGGGCTATGATGGTCACCATAAACTACAGATACACCTATAAGGTCTGTAATATTTATGCACCTGCAACTAGAATGAAAGAATGTTCCTGTTTGAAATGCTCTCACTTTTTATTGTAGGTGCAACCCCAATGGAGTTAACAGGGGATTTCAACTGCATCATAAACCCCACAGACAGATGTGGCAAGAAAAATTGTTACAAAATTGATAAGTCTGCAAAATGTCTCAAAAACATGTGTAAAGATTTGCAACTGTCAGATACAGGGGCAAAATCAGGGTCAAAACAAAGGTTCACCTGGGAAGCAGAAAGTGGCAAAGTCAAATCAAGATTTGATTTCATTTTCACCTCCAAAAATATAAAAGCAAGGAATTATGGGGCATATTACCAAGGGCCTTATCGCTGTTTTAGCGGGAATTTTTCCCGCTAATGCGGCGATAAACTATCGCCCTATGATCAAGCTGCAGCTAACTACTGTTAGCGACTGTTTCCATGCGTTAGCTACAGAAACAATTATCGCGAAACACGGAAGCGAAAAATTTCGCTAATGATATGCAAGGTAGGCGTACCCTCGCTAAATTTCACCAAAACACTCGCTAAAACGATATCGCACTATTAACAACTAATGCATGGACATGCTTAGCGGGGAAAAAAATCCCGCTAACACCCCTAAGCTGGAGATAAATAAGAACTGCTAAAAGCAGTTCTAAAACAGCAAAACTGGAGATAAAAAAATCCTATAAAAGGAGACATAGGCCAGCCCAGACCCACCACAAAGCAGAGGACCTGCAGACGTCATGGAAGCAGTAATCATACAGCTTGGAGTTCCCCAAAGGCCACAGCCCCCACCACCCCCACCACCACCGCCTCCTGGACCACCACCTCCTGGACCACCACCAAGGCAGCGGCAAAGACGACGGCGGACAATGCGCACACGACTTGTCCTTGGTGATCTACAACCCCAGGATATCATAGCCCACTACAGGCTCAAACGGACATCTATTGAGTATATACTGAACCACATTGGCCACAGGCTCACACCAGCAACCCAGCGGATAACCAATATCCCACCGCAAACAAAGCTACTCGCTGTGCTGCATTTCCTGGCCTCAGGGACATTTTAACCCACAACATCCAGAGTGGGTGGAGTCTCACATGCAGCCTTTTCAAGATTCCTCCCAATTGTGTTGGATGGCATAATCAGCCTGATACCTCAGGAACTACACTTCCCCAATACTGTGCGTGAACAGCTCCTGGTCAAGCAGGGTTTCCATGCCATAGCTGGATTCCCACAAGTACTGGGTGCAATAGACTGCAATCATATCCGATTAGTGACACCTGCGGACAGTGCACACATATATAGAAACCGAAAGCACACTCACTCAATGTTATGTTATGTTATATTTACTTTTGTATAGCGCACGGCTACTCAAAAAGAGTGTCCCGGCGCTTTAAGTAAGGAGGGCTACAACACATTAACATAACACAGTTAAAAGAAGACAAATGAATGTGCATGCAATAGTGGACCACCGTGGAATGTTCACAAATGTCATTGCTAAGTTCCCAGGGAGTGTGCATGATTCGTATATTTTCCAGCAGTCAGTCATCAACCAGCGCTTCCAGGATGGACGATATGGGAATGCAGTCCTAGTTGGTACGTAGTAATCCAACATACCACTTCCATCTACAGCACATACATGCATATCAGAAATGTACCAATTACAATGTCACCATATCACATACAAGGGGGCACTTTTACAGTAACTGGCGCATTCCTGCTAATCAGCAGGGATGCGTCAGTTACAGTGCGCCACAGCTCCGACATCATGGATGGGCGCCATTTACAAAGCGGTGCACCATGGTGCAAAAACAGCACAGATGTGGTGCCGTAAAAGTGATGCATAGCTGGAATTGCGTCAATGCTCTGGGGGCCCCATCTAGTTAATGCTGCCTCAATCCTTATACCTGCTTCAGCCAGGCGCAGGGTTGTGACGCAGCATGGGCCTAAAAGTGATTGAGTGAAATCTGGTAGATATCACTCTGCCACTTTTAGGAGTTGTCCCAGCCGCGGAAGGCCCCCCCTGCACAGGAACACCTACATGTGGTGCAGGGCATTACAATGTTACGCATCTCCCAGATGCCTCAGGTTGTAAGTACTCCTGCACAAAAGTGACGCAACGATGTTACAAATGAGACGCAAGGCGCGTTTAAATCTGCCCCAAGAAGTCCAATAACAACAGCCCACACCAGACACATTGACACCATGAACTGTGGTCATTGTAGACAGATACATAGACCAAAATCACTGCAAGTTGTACATCCCTGTCCCCCTCCCCAAAGTTGCAAGATGTGTGAAACATGCATGTGTGACGGAGAAACATCACTCACAAGCAAACTTGCAACACAACTCTCACTGTGCATGTTCTGTGCTGAGGGTGATTAATAAGCTTTATGACCAATAGCATACTTGTCCAGTCTTAACTTGGAAAGCGTATGGCCTTAATTCATAAAGGCCCTTAGTTTTCTTCAGTATGGTTTTAAGATTAACAAAAAGTCTAATTAGTAAAAGATCAGAAACATAAGAGATGTGATATAGCAACATTGATTATGTCTGTTGAGCACTCATGTCATTTTGTTTTGAGTCGAGGACAGGAAGGAGCACACAGTACAGGTAGTGGATGGTGTTGCACATGCTGGAGTTGATGTTGTTGTTGAACCTAACAAGGGCCCAATGGTCCATGCATGTTATGCGTAGCTGACTGGTGATTTGTTTCAGACCATGACCGTTCAGACCATGATGTTCTGCAGCAGGATTGCTGTGTGCTGGCACACAGTAGGTCAAGTGTGTGTTGTGTGTAATCATGCCACCTATACAGCTAAGGTAAATTACAGTGCAGTAGGTGGATCACTGTCTGTTGCAGATGGGAAAAGAGCCACACATGCAACTCATCTGCACACTAAAATGATGTTGGATGGAGTCACAGCAGTGAGCCTTAATCACATGCTAACATGCACTACAGCATTCAGCTGAAACAGATGGGCAACTCGATATACAACTTCACATCCATCCCAACACACAAATCCATGCTCATCAACAACACATCCAGCACAACCAATTACTAATTCCGCTTTCCCTTGTATGTCACAGGGGACCAAGGATATGCACTGGGAGCATGGATGATGACACCAGTACGTAACCCCACCACCCCTGGCCAGAGGCAGTACAATGCGGCACAGATACGCACACGGTCCATTGTAGAGCGCACATTTGGTGTCTTGAAGTCCAGGTTCCGGTGCTTGGATATCACAGGTGGCAGTCTGCTGTACAGTCCCGAAATGGTGAACAAAATTATCATAGCATGTTGTGTGTTGCACAACATATGTGTCCGTATCAAAGCCCCATGGATCCAAGTGCCAGACCCACCTGATGAGGATGAGGAAGAAGAAGAGGCTGGTGCTGCCAACCCCACACCAAATGCTGCAGGACTTGCAAGGAGGAACCGCATCATCAACAATTATTTTGCCTGAGTCAGTCACGTGGTGTCTGTTAAATAAAATAGTCTAATAAATAATATGTTCATGTGTTACTGTCTGGCATGGGCACTGTACCCATTAAACAGTTACGTGTCCCAATGAGTGGTCAGATGAGACAAATCTCAGTGGAGTTTGGGAATGTGTACGCAGTACAGTTATGCCCTGCACTGTGTCAAATGTATGACACTCTACTTGTCAAGGTACTACGTAGGCTACACTATGTCAAATGGTTGTGTCACACGCTCAAATACTAGCAAACCAGGGTGCTGTTTGTGATGAGGATATCATTCCTATTCTGAGTCCATTTCCCCAATCCATGTATGATGGATTGGGTATGTTGTGTGAATCACACACATTTTGAGTGTGTGAAATGGTGTACATGATGCCAATAGTCATTGCAACATCCCAATACACAATGGCGCCAATCATCAAGACACTTGTCCAAACCATGTCCGTCGTAGCTGCGGTAAACTGACCCTTAAGATGTGAACAATGTTCCGGATTACCAGCCAATTTCTTTTCCCATTGAAGCAGCCACAAGATGTGCCGTATAAATAACCAGGGCCCGTATAACTTACATATCCTGAATATTACCAAGCTCATAGTTGATGTATAATGTCAAGTACATATCTGCACAGATGGCCATACTGTCAATGAGGTTCCTGAACAAATGCCTCAAAGATGCATGTGTGGAATGTGATAAGAGCTGCTATAAGGTCATGTAATGGCCAGAAATGTTGCTATGGCCGGTGAAAAGTGGCGCCATATGAACAGGGGAAAGGGCCTATGAATTAGACCACTTTAAAAGTAATGGGACAAATTAGAGTAACAAGTTGATGTTGCGTCTAATGGGGGTACAACATTAGGTTGTCTGTCACAAGACCTCAGCCCGGAAACAACTACCAGCTACAGATCCACAAGGCCATACATCACTATGCTGAGCAGATACTTTGCTGAATCGATGGACCATAACCATCACCATGACATGCATAACTGCAACATCCAAAATATTTTACATGGCTGGGTGAAGACACCTCCTACAGCTGGACAGACAAGTATATGTGTATACACACAGACCCCTGGGTCAATCATAGATACCTGTTCGACACTTCTGTAATTGCATTTCAACCACTACGTGACATCGTAACATCAACATCTGACATTACACATGCAGGTGCACACACACCACAATGTTTAATGGAAGTGAAGGCCCTATGTCACGTGTCCACCATGGGGGAGTAGCACATGTTAGACGAGGCTATCATCACTCATGGAGCACTTGTGAGCAGTGGCAACATGAAGTGGCTAAGTGTACAAATAGTACTGACGTGCTTGGGGCTGCCTGGAGCTACCTTCCTAATTGTACCTACACATGTAGGATGCAGAGCTGCTGCCCATGTTGGTAAGTTGTGGCCCAACTACACACCTGCTGCAACCCTTCCACAAATGTGATGTTGATGAAAGGCATGCTCATTGCACCTCAGGGCTACAGACTCATGAATCACAGACTACACACATAACAATGTGACGGCAGGGAATACTCAGTGTATGCAGGAGAGGAACTAATATTCTTTCAGACAGTGTGTATCCTTTCTAATGTATGTTATGTTATGTTATATTAATTTCTTATGCGCACAGATACTCCAGCCAAGGAGCGTCCCGGCGCAGAGACAAGGTAGTACATAACACAACGAGAGAATAATATTACATAAAGAAACAATTTAAAACAGGAATGTTTTTATAGCCCTCCGAAAGGTCAAAAGATCCTCCAATAAGCGAATTTCCACAGGGAGGGAGTTCCACGCTACTGCAGCTTTTACACTGAAAGAGCGGCCACCCATACGACTAAGCCTGAATCTGGCCAATATGGCCAGTATGATGCCAATATGGAGGTCAACCAGTGGTATGTAGCAGTGCATGGCATACGAGACATGAGGACAGTAGTACTTGCCTTGCTGCATCCAAACATGGGCCAGGGGGCGTTCTCCTATCACATTTATCAAATTAATGTTTACTGGCATGTCCCAACAGATGACCTTACCTGATGGCCCATTTACATTGTGACAATGTCATAGCATTGCATTGGTGCAATGTTGGCTCCACATGTTTACACATCTCAACATTAGTTTCCACCCTCTCAGGATCTGTATCAACATGTACACAGCTCGTATTGACATTGTTGTACATTCCTAAGGTATCAGTCTCTTGACCCTAAAAAGCAAGTTATTTCCTTAGCTACATATGACCAAAACACTTATTAAACTGAAAATATAAATTTATTTACAGTATTTACACATGGTGAGCATATAGGGCTAGTGCAGAGGGTGCCCGTTGGATGGCCAGACAGAGACTATAGATGTTATCAGGTCCAAGGGAAGAGGCATAGTTCACTCCACAGGCTGGTTGAAGTGGCAAGGAATGGGGTCATATGGCAGTCCATGGGGGGGGGGGTCCAAGGATGTTCCGGGGGACAGTGAAAGTGAGTGCAAGAAGTTCATGGGTGGCATGATTCAGAGTGCAGCAAAACAAAAGAAACTGGGTCTTTGGCACAGAGGGATACTACCGCTTCCTCCTCAGCAGAATTCCACTGTCATCCTCATCTCCATCATCATCGGTGTCATGAGCCTCACAGGTGTCAGTGGGTGTTGTGGCAGCAGCCATGTGAGGCACTGACACACCTGGTGTTGGAGCTGAGGATGTGGAGGCTGCAGCAGCATCCATCTGCGCCAAACCCTGTGGCAGTAAGGAGGCAACAAGAAGATGCAGGGCAGTGTAGATCCCAGTAACATGGCGCATGTGTTCAGCCCTGGCAGCCAGATGTTGGGCCTGCATCCGCTCCATGCTCTCCAGGATCTTCCTGATGTTGTCAAGATCCTTGCTGACACTGCTGGAACCACCCTGAGCAGACAATGCCTGTTGCCTCTGGATCATGACTCCAGCAATGTCAGCCATGGACTGGTGGAGACCATGGAGGGGGCCGTGGGTGTCAGTAAGCCACCCACGTAGGCCTGCAACTTCAGCTACCAATTGCTCCACCCTATCCCCCAACCGTTCCTGGAGCTCTATGATCCGCTGTTGGAATGCACGTGTCGTTGGATCTGGCCCCAGGGAGGTGGATGGGGTGGTGGATGCCTGCTGCTCGTTGGTGTGAGCAGGGGGTGGGCTCTGCGGAGGCTGGGGAGGCAATTTCAATGAACAGGAGTTGCAGGTCATCAATGTCGATGGTAGCATAGACGTCCGTGTCATCAGTGGGTGCAAAGCCAGGTTGCTCTTCAGGAGGTGCTGTCTCGCCCTCTGCAATGTGACAAGGGAGATGAATTACATCACTGTTTGTCACATACAATCATGCATTTGTTCGTTACACCTTGATACAGCATGACATTGTCTGATCATACTTGTTTAGAGGTAAGGACTTGTGTTTGACAAATGGCAAATGATCTGAGGAGATGTCACATGAGAAGAAGTAGTGGTACATGGTGGTCTCACAGTGCCCTATTTTCAATGGGACATACAAAAATGTCTCTGCCTTTGCACTAGGAAGAAGCCTAATGAGTGTGGAGTGTATGTTAACACAGTGCTTGATTAGTTGGACTGTGATGCATATTTACACTGGCTATCTGGCAGCCCTTGTGGGACTTCCTCTCATATGCTCATCATTCCACACAATACTGTCACTGACATCACCTCCCCTTAGTGGGTGGCTCATCTTAGTTCTGCTTTTGGTTCATGCTGTGTGTCATTTGGATAAAAGATACCTATCTCGACGCACCAGACACATCCTTAGTGTGGACAGAGTAATAGAAGGCTGATACATGTCCTGGTGTAATAATGAATTACTGCAAACCTACCACCCACCTAAAATCAGTATTCCAATAGGGGAGTTGCTATGTGTCCAGCTAGCCACAATGCCCATGCCATGCTTGGCTGAATTACGTTATGGCGTACTACATGTCTCCTATATCCCACAGTGTCCCACAATGAGGTGCAGAATTCCAATACCTGTTGGCTCCCTGCATGTCTGCAGGGATGCCACAGTAATTGGGCAGAACGCCACAGCCAGCATGGATGTGATGCGTATTTAATGTTGTGCAGCCTGGTCCGTAAAATAACAGTATGTGTGAGCCATCTATGCCATAAATGTGTGGCATTGCTGGAGTGTGTTTGCAAGTGCAAGTCAGCCAGGTACAGATGCAAGTGGTAGTACGTGCAGGGTGTTGAGATATGCAGGTTGGGGAGTAGTATTGTCGGGTGACTCTATGCAAATGAACATTACTCGGAGTCATAGCCCTCCACGTACCAGTCCTTACAATTGCGCAGATAGCTAAACAAGATTTGGATTCACACAGTAGCAAAACAGACAGAAGCAGCACAAGCAGCAAGTTACGCAAGCATGAAACAACACTGCGTTCCCAAACCCAGGATACACAGTACCACACATCACCCTATGTCCACATGACATTAGAGTGTGCTGAGAACACCCAACGGCATCCATGCACAACCTGCCAGGGAATTACTCCAGAAGCAAGCACAATGATCTGTCACACCCAACGCAAGCAACCTCCAAACGGCCCATGTGCCAACACACCACAAGGCCAAACACAGGCCCCACAGCCAACACAGCCACTGATGGAGAGTAGGCACAGAATACCACAGATAATGACCAGCCAGGCCAAAGGGAACCAAAAGGGATAACCACCCTACAACAAAGGCACAGCATGAATGAGGCACACCTCCAGAGGGTGCACAAATGCCAAACTGAGCACCTGCACATACACATCAGTAAGAGGTACACGACAGACCGATATTAGAACCATATACTCTGACAATGTGCAAAGGAAGTAAAAACCTGCCCCAGGAGGATTTTACTCAAGGTCCATCGGGACAACAAGGGGCACACATGCTCAACCCACAAACCGGCAAAGGGCCATCCAGCCACACACAGAGCTTGCAGGGAGGACAGAGCCCAACCCTAGTTGAAGGCAAACACCACGTAATCCTAAACACATCCCGGATTCAAATGCGGACACACCCTGTGTCGGACAGCACTCCAGGTAAAATGACCACATGACTGGCATGAGACCCGAGGGGCCAAGGGCTACCAAACCCAGGTCCTAACTCACCCATAGTAGGAGGACAGGCTAATGCAAGGAGGTCCAGACACACCACAGCCACCCCACAAGCAGAGCAGACACCCCCGAGATGTGAAACAACAAGGGACCTCCGGCAAGCCGCAGCAAGCAGGGCCAGACTGGGAACTAAAACTGGCCCAGGCAAAGTGCTTGGCTGCCCCCCTTGGGGAGGTTGGGGGTGCAACAGAGCTCCTTGGCGGGGCCGGTATTCGTCCGAATTCGTTACAGGGACGAGTTTGCAGCTATGCTGCATCAACAGCCCTGTAGCTAAAACGGACCCCAGGGGCCCTAAACCGGCCCCTACCCTTGCGGTCCACTGGGGGATTGCCCGTGCCCACAACGGTCAGTCCGGGCCTGGCAGCAAGGCCCCACTGCCAAACACAATGTAGGGAGTCAGACCCACCCCAAACAAACTCGATGCCTCCCCACGTAGCAGGCTCGAGCCAGTCCAACCTGCAGCAGGATCCACAAAACATGTGCAATTGGTGGGAACGCACACATATGGCATTTCACACCACCATCACACAGTGTGACCGGAACATCAACATCCTCAGGAGGTACCAAGGCAGTAAGAGCCCAGAGCAAACGAAGCAACCATGGGATATACATGAGGCCTCGGCTGCAATCACACACTAGACCAGTGCGAGCCTGCGCCACCAGAGGCCCAAGACATGTACATTACCACACGGATATCAATGAAAGCACCATGTGACCCCACAACCACCCTGCATGAAGCATCACACATGCTGAAAGCAAGTGCAGGGATAGGACGCAGCATTGGTCCAAGAGTGAGTGGCTAGTATCATTCTACATTACATGAGCCAATGGAATGACGCGTAGCAACGCCAGTACACTACCTCCTGTGCATTTGTGCCACCCCCGGTGGCAGCCATTGGTGACGGTACATCTCTTTATGAGGCAAGACCTTGAGCATTTGCCACAGCATTGGGCATCCTTTGCACCACATATGCTGCACATGGATTCCGCCACAGCAGCTGCACAAAAAGTTACGCTGATGCTGACTTTCAGGGGTGCAAGGAACTAGTAAATCTGCACCATGATGTATGGTTTGTGGTGTTCTGATCTCCCCTATTGTGTGTTGCCTTTCTATGTCTGCATGATGGTATTTCACTTATCACGCAATGCATGACATGTAGAGGCAAAACAAAGATTTGGACCATTACCGTCTATTTAAATGCATTTTGACGTGAATCATTGAACGTCCTGCCATACTTTTCAACAGAACCATGATGAAACAGTATTGTGGCATTATTTGTTAATATTTTCCCTGTAGGAAATCTGTGCATGATCACGTTCCCGGACCCCTATATCTTGTGTATATTTATTTTTCTAATAAAATATATATTGTCATTTGTGGTTACACCTATTAATCATAAAACTTTTTTTGGTGGTATTAAAAATATTGTCAATATTTTTCCTATGTTTTCTGCTATTTATTTATATATTTTACATGAAATCCATGATTTTATTCTTTCAGATTTCCAATATTATTATTTTGTCGCTTAGCGACATTTAGCGAGTATATTTTCGTCGCAATTCCAAAAAACGACTCGCATTTCGAGCGATTTTGTATATAAATACCATAGCGACGTTTTATGTCACGATTTTCATCGCAAACGCGAATAATTTTGTCGCTAAGTCGGAATTTTTTGCAGCTAACACAGGAAGTGGTGTATTACTGCTTCCTGTCACATGGGTGCGCTTTTTACTTTCACTTTCTCTTTTCAGCACATTGCTGGTGCATGGGCTGAGTGGAGGAGGTGTATGGTGGTTGCTGTGTTGGAAGTTGGTTTTGGAGAGTGGTGCTGTGTGCTGTGTCCTGTCTGAAGTGTCTTTTAATACTTTTTGTTGTATTTTATACTGTTTGTATGTCTACTGTCCTCTGGTTTGTCTGCAGTGTCTGTTAGTTGTATTTGTTGTATTTTACACAGTTTGAGTGTCTGGTGTCCTCTGTTTTGTAGAGTTTATTTAGGGGTTAGTTTGTATTTTTATATAGTTAGTTAGTTAATTGGGTTTTTATTTATTAGTTTTAAGTGGGTTACGGGGCTCAGGGAGATGCCTGCTGTTGGGAGGTCAGGGAGGATGAGTGAGGAGGCATTGTTTTTTTTTTGTGGATGATGAAGTTTTATCTGGCAAATATGTTGGAGGCGGGGGGGCGGATCGTGCAGGGGTATGCTGTGGGTGCACGGAATGTGCGCTGGGAGCGTGTGAGGCTCCAAATGGAGCACTACTTTCAGATTGCACGCTCCGTGCACCAGTGGAAGCACCGCTGGCAGGACATGACTGCGCGGGAGGCCGACCTCCTGGATTACACCGGAGTGATGCCAGGCATACAGGGTGGTAAGTCTAAAAGCCATAATTTCACTTTAATATTCAAATGTAATGTAAGTGAGTGACGTGTGTGACATGTGAGTATGGCATGTACATGCTGACTCGTGTAACGCCCGGCTAATTTCTAGCCTTTTTCAGACTAAAAGTGACTATAATATACTACCATTTCAGTCTAAGTAACCCTTCTGTTCATTAATAAGGCTTTACTATGCGCTTTAACCGGGTTTCATGCCTTTTAGTCGTTAGTTAGGCCTGTAGGCCCAAAACCATAGAGCAGCCATCTTGGACGGCTGTTCATCCATCTTAGATAGCTGCCTCGTCTGTGCGAGGTGCTTGTAGAGCAAAGGGCATATTTAGAGAAGAGCTGTTATTCGCTAGTTAGAAACCGGTCAAGACCGGCCCTTATCGAAGGAATGTATTTTGTTCACTGGTGGAAGACGCAATACGCAGGTGGCCACTGCTGACGGCGTGGGACGCCAGGGGCTGGTACAGGAATTCGGTGGGAGTCGGCCTATGATTGGAAATTTCCATAGAGAAAGGGAGAGATATATTATCAAAGAGCAAGTAGCAGACAGAGAGAGAGCTACGTGCGGAGCCGACAGATGAAGTTGTTCTAAGAGCTGGTGATTAACTACTAACTTGTGACAAAGAGGAGGAAGAGACCAAGAGTCCTGTGAGATCAGCATGCAGGAGTGGTAGAAGCCGAGACGCAATCCAGAAGAGGGTTCGAGTTTTCAGAGCCAAGGCAGCATAGACGAGGTGTAGCGGTGCAGACGTGTATCCGTGAGCCATAGTGGGAGAGCAGAGTCCCGAGCGAGTGAAGACCCGAGAGGGAGAGAGGGATCAGCTCCACTGCTGAGATGGAAAGACGCACGTATAAGGTGAGGCGTTCTGAGTTAGTGTAGAAAACATACATCTAATAATACACCATTCCTCCCTTTTTAGGTTGTAGATGATAACTACTTGTAATATTGTCTAAATTTCTATGACTATGTTTATGTATAGAATAAAAGAGATAATGTCCAATACATGTATTTGAGTGTTGTTTCCATGACAGGACTAACCTTTCTTTTCAACCAGATACTGGTGGGTTAGCAGGTGATTGGACCCTTCTAGCAGGTAACTGAGAAATAGGAGACAGTGTAGCCTTTGGCTGGAAGGAACTCTCAGATATTCTAATGCTACACCTCTTCTGAATTGAGACTAGTTAATATCGTCGGCGCACCTTAGGTGTGCCGCCGGCCCTGATAGAATGCCCTGCCGGAAGACATAAGGTATACCGTCAGGAAGTGTAGAATAGAATTGGCCCGAGAGTTAGGGAACCGTCTGGCGACGTAAAATCAGGTAAGTAAACAGTCTGGCGACTTTAAATCAGGTAAGTAAACCATCTGGCAACGTAAAATCAGGTAAGTAAACAGTCTGGCGACTTTAAATCAGGTTTCTCATCATATCTTACAACAGTCTTTTCCGTTTTCGTAACCATCAATTTTTGGGAGTATAACATTTCAGTCATGAGTTGCTTATCATAACAATCCCCGGATGCATCCCATTCACGTTCTGTAAACACCATAATCATGACAGTCCTTATTGGCAAACCCCAACTGTCCCTCCCTCCCCGTCCGCCCACCCCCTGTCTCCTGGTTGTTCTCACTCGTTCACTCTGTATCTCGGACCTAGGTGGCTCTGTCCATCTGGAATTTGTTAAAGGTCCTAGGTCTGGTCTAACCCTTGTGAGTTGCACTAGTGCCCGTGAGCCTCAGCCCTCCCCCGCTATCTGTGTGATTTCATCCCACTGGGTCTCCTGAACTATCCAGGTCTGCCTCTTCCAGTTCTATCATCAGTGAGTCCCATTCCTGTGCTATGGGGTATTTGCGAAGGTCCTTGCTCTCCTCCTCCCGCAGAGCTGCGGATTCTGCTTTACCCCATTTCAGCAAGTCGCCGCGCCACATTTCTATCTGCGGGGCCCTGGGCGATTTCCATCTCATAGTGAGCACCCTGATCGCCAACACTAGTGCCAGGCCCGTAAATTTCAGTTGTGCCTTGCATGTTTTGGGCCGTTTCCTGTTCCCCAGTAGGCAGGGTAATGCTCCCTCAGGGATCCGGAGTGTTGTTATGGAGTGTAGCGTGTGTTTTATCGTCTCCCAGTAAGTATGTAATTTCGGGCATGTCCATAGCATGTGAAGAATATGTGCCTCGTCTTGTTGACATCTCGGGCAGCAGTGTGCAGCGGCAGGGAACATCCTTTGTAGTCTCTGGGGTGTAAGGTAAGCCCTATGGAGAATCATGGTTTGTATGAATTGAAATTTAACATTCCTAGATACCCGTCTATGATGACCTACAATAATTTCCCACTCCCCGTCCGTTATGTTTTCCCCCGAGTCTGCAGCCCAGGCCTCCCTGAGTGTAGCGATCGGCGATGGAACATATTCTCTGATACCAACATACAGCCATTTCACTAGGTGTCCCCCCGTGCCCATATAATGCATGAGGTGTACTAACTCATGTTGATCTGGTTTCGTACGTAGTGGGGCCCAGGTCCGCCGCACGAAGTGTATAACCGAGGCGTGTAGGAGGTATAAGCGTGGAGGGGCTCCCGTGGCCTGTACAAACGAGGCATGGTCCAGTATGGTGTCGTCGCCGAACAGGTCTCCCACCCTGTCCACCCCGGCCTCTGTCCAGGGACGTAGTATGCGCTGTGTTAGAGTCCCCTGTGGTGTCGGGAGCCCCAGTAGGGGTATATTATCCGCATATGGAGAGGTCCCCGCCGTGTATGACAATGTTTTCTTCCAGCAAGTCAGGGCCACATGCAGGAGGGGGTGGCAGTCCCTGGGGATCCTAGCGTTGGGCAAGAGGAGGGAGTGTAGTTCTCCACGTGCTAATTTGTCCGTTGTGTAAGCGATCTCATGCAAGTCTCTGCCCGCCACCCATCGGGTCAGCCATTGGAGCTGGCTGGCATAGTAGTAACCTCGCAGGTCCGGTACGCCCAGGCCACCCCTTCTGGTGTTCAGTTGCAGTTTTTTAAGGCTAATTCGTCTTCTCCCCGATCCCCATATGAGGTTGACCAGTAATGTATTTAACGTGGTGAAAATCTGTCGCGGGAGCAGGACCGGTAGGTTTACAAAGTAATATAATATGCGGGGGAGCAGGACCATCTTCGAGACCGCCACTCGTCCCATTACCGACAGGGGTAGGGACGTCCAGAATCCTATGCTACTCCGTAGGCCAGTAATGGCTCTACGGATATTACCGTCAATTTGGGCCTCCGGGTCCCGGTAGACCTGTATTCCGAGATATTTAAACATGTTCGGTGCCACTTGGATTTCATAGGCCCCGAACTGTATGTGGGGGGGCTGTTGGCCATCTCCGAAAAAGAAACCCAGGGACTTTCCCGGGTTGATAGCCAGTCCAGATATGGTCTCAAAGCGTCTGAAAACAGTCGCCAGGGGCGAATGGTCCCCTCGCAGGTTCCGGAGAAATACCAAAATGTCGTCAGCATATATTGAGACCATGTGGTTGATGCCTTCCACCGGTATGCCTTCCTCCGCAGCTCTATTGCGAAGCGCAATAGCCAGGGGTTCCAGCGTCAGCACAAACAGTAGTGGCGACAGTGGGCAGCCCTGTCGGGTACCCCTATGGACCTCATAACTGTCAGATGTATGTCTCCCCGTGCGGGCCCTAGCCGTTGGACCTGTGTACAATAAGCGGATCCATTTTATGAGGGTCTCCGGGAAACCAAAGCGATGTAGGACTTCGAACATGAAGTTCTGCTAGAGATCGCGGGTCACCCGACCAATATTTTCGCCACTTCCGGCTTCGGGCCCATATATTTCAAATCACCAGATACATTGATCGGATGACGTCACAATCTACTACCAATAATTGTGGGATTCCTTTCGATTATTTCTAGTGTACCCGACTTACCATCCACCGTTACGGGTACCTATGACCACCATGGATCAGGGAGCTAGCTGTAAAAGGAAAGGCAGCAAAATATACACTTCAATAAATGACTTTACTTTCACAAAATGACCACGGACAACTAGAAGTTTTATAAAGTTTTATCTAAAGTTCAATCAGTGTGAAAATCCAACTTACATTGAGCAGATAAGTCAGTAAACAAAAACATTTGGATTCAAGAGAAATGCGACTGGGAACCTGCTAAGCTAGTAGACTAATCATGAAAGAGTCAAAATGGGTGATGAAGAAATAACTAGGGCAAGTATCATATATGCTATGGAATGGGGAAACTTCAGAAATCTAAACAGTTTGGTTAACGTGGGAAAATAGGACACGCTATAATTTCAGAAAATCTCTTCATTCAGTTTTAGTGAGAAAATTTATAGAACTCATCAAACAAGTTATAAATTGCAATGGAGAAAAATGATTTGTAAAAGGAAGGGTAACATAGGAACACGCTATGAAAATAAATGCATACGTTTCATGAGATGCCATGAGTTGCGGAAAGCATGGAAAACTTATCATATGCAAAGATATGTCTTTATTGAAGCAAAGACAGAAAAATAGAAAGGTGCAGTTTCGAGAGATTTAGAGCGATATTTACCTAGACTGGTGTGAAAAACCAAACCCTGGCCACGGGTCAGTTAAGGACAGGAAAACCCTCAAGCAAGGATACCCCTCAATGGACAGCAGGTGCAGAATGGACACCCAGGACAGGACAGGAAACCCTCAGATTTAGGCTCAGGACAGGACCACCAGGACACGACCAGCACCCGCAGTTTGGAAGCAACGCCTGCGCTCCACCCTCTCTGCAGCTATCAGTCAGGAACCCCGATTGGGTCAGCGAACTCCCAGCAAAGTGCTCCGCCAGCACTTTAAGGTTTAGTAAAACCTTAGTCTATGGTCAAATTTCGGACAGAGTGCTCCGCAGTACTCTGTATCTTCAAGTCACCTATTGAGTGCGTTGGGTCAGTGACAGGTCAGCTATTCAGACAAGTCGGACAATTTCCCTAGGTGAACCTAGGCTAGATATACTGTTTTAGGACAGGGTACCACCCCCCAATGTTGCAAAGTGTCAGAATCCCCAAATTTTGATTGGTCCTAAGGTAGGATTTGGTTAACACACCAATCAGAACAGACTATTACAAGCCCTACTTAGCATCCTAGGGTGCCGCCTAGCAAGATTGGGGTTCCCACGAGAAGTCGCAGAGAATACAATGGAAAGAATACATTTTGATACAATAGAATACAATCATGATGCTCTTGCTGGGTGAAGGTACACGTTCCCAGGCAGGCTTTGGCATCAACCTTCTTTGGCTTGGTTTCAATGTCACCGCACCATCTAGTGATTCTGAGCAGAAATACCCTCCAAGATGGACTCCCCAGCCCCAGCACCCCTCAGTGTCGAGGATACATGAAAAGTAAGCGAAAACAAATTAATACATAGAAATAAATGAATGCATTACATGTCGTGACTTTTGTACTTCAGATTTATCATCAAAAATATACTATGCAATTAGACATTAGTAATATATATACACTGATACGAGAGCAACTGCACGAACATCACCACGTTATCACGAAAGCTGCGTATTACGCATGCGCCCCCTTTCCCTCCAGAACTACCTCTACGTAGAGTCACGTGAGTGTGACCAACGCATGCGCAAAAGCGAAAAGGCAAGCAGCGGCCATTTTATAGACAAGGGTTAGTCGTTTTAGTAAAACACATAGGCAAGCTTCTATACTTTGCACGCGTATCCAAAATAAAGATATTAATAATAACGTACGTTTGTTATGAGGTTATGACAAGTCGAGGTTCATGAATCGAGCAAGTCGCAATGCGAAATCTTGCTCTATCAATCCCCTCTTTGATGATATTTACTATCATCACACATAAATGGAACCAGATGCCAACTTTCTTTCACACTTTGTACTACTCTATCTCTTCCAACATCCGATTTAATTTCTCCTTCTCATTTTTGTTAGGGTGAGAATTTTTCACCCTTTTGTAAATCTTATTATTCATTTCTTCCAATTCAAGTTCATCCACACTTCGTTTCACTCCTCTCGCATTCACTTGATACTTCTTTGTGTGTTTGCGACATTTGCAACAGATGAATATGAAAAATAGGATAAGATCTATAATTCCAATTGGCATCAGTACTTTGAACAATAAACTTCTACCTAAGTTAGCAAACCAATGACCCACATTGGAGAGACCATCAACTAGTCTCCTCCAGGCACTGTCAACCTCGAGTGGTTTGAGTTCCCTTTCCAAATTAGTAATGTTTTTCACATATCTTTTGAGCTGCACGCTCTTGTCCGGAATGTAAGTGCAACAATGTTGCCCCTTCAACATCCGGCAGACTCCGCCCTCTTTTGCTAATAAGGTGTCAAGAGCAAGTCTGTCCTGCAAAACCATTGATCTGATCGCAACCATTTCGGTATTGACCTGCAGAAATCCATGAGCTGTGTCAGTAGACAGCACATCCACTACTGTGGACAATTTGCAAATTCTGTGAGTGTTCAGAACCACTCCCACTCCAGGTATCAGTGCACTAAAAATACTACCCATTATTTCACCTACACTTTCTCTTTTACTACGCACTAAGCCATTAGTGTTTTCATTGCTTCCAGCAATTTAATTCACATGGTATATTTTCGGGAAAACAATGCCAAAGTAGCAGCTTCCATACCAGTGATCCGGCAGTTTGAAATAAGCCTTGTCTCCATATATATAATAAATTCCAGGAAACACAGGCTCTGACCCATTTTTGAATCCCCAACCCCCAATTACCTTGTAATTGTGCTCACATTGACTGGAACCAATGAAAATGTTATTATAATAATCAGTCTTCTCGCGGTGAAGACAGAGTTTCCCTTTCTTTTCAAAATCCAGCAACAGAGCAGGCCCTGCCTCGCCAGTTGAGGTGCTTCCCATGTCCTCAGCCCATTTAGGAGTTTTCTGTCTTTTGTCATTGGCCTTTCTTTGGAAACTCTCTCTTCTCTTCTCTGCCATGTTTAAAAATATTTTCTCTTGCTCATGCAATGAACAGGTCAAGTTGTCTCTATGTGCTTCAGCTATGTCTATATTGCCTATAGTCAGAAAGTAGTCTCCCATATAGCGTATTACGTCACTTTTGGTATGTACAGGATTCAGATTTCCACGAATGGGAAGTTCAGAAAAGATCACGTCATTGTTAGAGTAATAGTACTGTAACGGTCCTCTTTTGTAAAATAAGCTTGCTAAAATACTACAGGAAATTCCATATGTCAGGGGCAAGTGATGGTATGTCACGCCTTCAGCTACAGAGGTAGGTAGCTTCATGCAGACATAGCAATCTTCTATCTCCATAGTCTCTACATAATGTACTAACAAGTTTGCGAAAACATTTGAGTGTGTCTGATTCCTAACTCCGTGGTAATGTAGTCCTTCCTCATCTGATGCATCTAAGTCTCGTTTTGTTTGTTTGAGTGCTTTCTCACGTCTTTCTACACTTCGTGTTGTCAGCTCTTCAGGGTCAGAAATCTGAGTAGGGGAAATATTAGTACCTTTACTAACCATAAAGGGAATGAACACTGTTAGTCCTATCCAAACAAAAACAACTATAACTATACTACATACACATACTTTGCAGCATGTTTTGCAACCACTGCAACTAGGCCTTCCATTCGTTCTTGACTCAGACATTTTGGCTCAGAAGAAATTTCTCAACCCCTCTTTGTAAGTTTACACAGGCAGCTTACTCTGTGCAACCTTAGGTGAGCTCGTCTTCCTCTTCTTCGGAGTACTCAGCAACCGGTTCTCCGTCACTTTCGTCAGTGATGTCAAGTTCCTCAAAACTTTCCAAGATTAAGTAGGTCCACTCCGGATCCTGATATTTTTCGTTTTGTCTTTTTATTCGCTCACTCCTTCTCTTCGAGCTATCTTCAGGTATTTCTGCAATTCGGGGACTTCTTCTTAGATCTGCAAGTTTCTCTTGGACTGTTTTTATTCTTAATTTCAGTCTCTTAACATACCTTGGCTCAATGTGTTTCTTTTTCTTTAGTCTTTTTGCTGGCACTGTGATCTGGCTTTCTTCTAACGTCCTTTTATTTTCACTTGTTTGTGGCACTTCAATTTCTGTTTCTTTCCTTCCTGTCTGACTAGTCCCAGGTCTTGTATCTATTTTTTCTGCCTGGTTACTAAGCTGGCCTTGTTCAGGTTGAATTTGCGTTTGGCTTTCAAATGTCTCTGATTCTGTGTCCTGAACACGTTCTTCTAATTCTCTCTGATCCTGTTCAAGCACTTCGATCCCTTGATTTTCTTCTGCTCGAACTATTACACTTTTTCTAGTCTGTCCCTTTTCTATTTCGGGAGTTAGTGGAGGTGTGTCAATCACCTGATCTGTCCCTGTCTGACCTTCTTCTTCGTCCTCAGACTTGATGTGAATCTCAATGATCTGAGGGTCTTCGCCTGTGCCTTGCTCGACCTCACTATTCCACTCTCTGTCTTCTCTTATTCGCTCTCTTGTTCTGAGTGGGTCTCCCGAGAGATCGACTATCGGTATCCAATCCTCTGGCCAGATTCCCTGCAGCTCGTCATCAGCTACTTCTGGACCAGCCTCTGTTGGATGTTCAGCAGTACTGGTGCTTGGCCGTGCGTCCTCAGCTTTCTCCGGGCCAACGTTTACAGGACCCTCCACTGGGCTGGTGCTCGGACGTCTTTCGTCAGCTACTTCAGGACCAACGTCTGCATACCCCTCAGCTGGACGACCTTCTGCTCCAGGCTCCTCGTCAGGTTTCACCTTCTGGGTATGGCTGGCATGGATCCACTTGGGAACGCTGGCGCACTTTACAGCAGTCGTCGTTACCAGGATTACTTGCCGCTTTTGTCCCCACCTTGGTGCAAGGCAACTTGAACGAGTGTGCTTCTTTATTTTAACCCAGTCACCAGGAACCAATTTGTGAACTGGTGTTGTCGGGTTGGCGATGGCGTCTGCCCCAATCTGGCGAGAGATAGAACGCACTTGATCACCCAGTTGCTTGCAGTATTCAAGTACCAAATCATCAGAAATGCTTAACAGTTTGTATCCTGGTACCCATGCTTGTCTCATCACTCTTCCCATCAAGATCTCATGGGGGCTCAGGCCTGTTCTCCGATCTGGAATGCTTCTGAGTCCCATCAGGACAAGAGGCAAGGCAGCTATCCAGTTCATGCTAGTGGAATCACATATTTTTGCCAATCTATTCTTGATGGTGCCATTTATTTGTTCTACCACTCCAGAAGCCTCTGGATGATATGCACAGTGCAGTTTGTGTGTGATCCCAAATGCTTTGCAGAGGTGAGCCAAGATATCATTCTGAAAATGTCCGCCTCTATCTGAGTCAATAAAGACTGGAACCCCGAACCTCGGTACTAGCTCTTTCAGCAATAACTTGGCTACTGTTATGGCGTCGCATTGTGTGGCAGGGTAAGCTTCCACCCACTTTGAGAATAGGCAGACAATGACAAGGACATATCGTTTTCCCTCACAACGGGGCATGGTAATGAAATCTATTTGTATTCTCACAAAGGGACCCCCTGATCTCCCAATTTTCATCAGTTCAACTTCTGTTCTCTTGCCAGCGTTGAACTGCTGACATGGCAAGTACCTCTGGCAAAGGGACTCTGCTACCTTCCTGAACTTTTTGTTGTACCAAGTCTGTTGAAATACCAGAACCATGGCATCCCTACCAATGTGTGATCCTTCATGTATCAGTCTGGCCATTGGGGCAAGTAGTTGTCTGGGTAACACAGCCATACCATTCGGGCCCACCATGACACCATCCTCTCGTCTTGGTCTACAACCTTCTTCCTTCCACTTCTCTTTCTCCTCCCAGGGCGTCACATGCTGCCATTCTCTCACTTCATCCCATGTAGGCACTTCCTCAAACATCCTAAGTTGGCAGCTGTTTCCGGCCCCACCCCGTTTCGGATTTATTCGCATCTGTTCCATGGCGCATTGTTTTGCCACTCGATCAGCAAAATCGTTTCCCATAGATACAGGGTCAAGGCCCTTCTTATGAGCAATACACTTGACCACTGCCAATTCCTTTGGTAACTGGATTGCCTCTAAAAGGTCTTGAACCACTTTTCCATTTCGAATGGGGGTACCTGATGAAGTCAGGAATTCTCTTTGTAGCCATAACTGGCCAAAGTCATGCACCACCCCATAACAGTACTGGCTGTCCGTATACACTGTTATTCTCTTGTCTTTTCCCAATTTGCAAGCTCTAATCAGAGCAATCAATTCGGCTACTTGTGCAGACTTTACTCCAAATAAATAGGACGCTTCTTCAATTTTTGTTAACGATACCACAGCATAGGCAGCACTTAGGCCCCCTAGTTCATGCCTCAGGCACGAACCATCCACAAACCATTCCTCATCATGCACAGGCAAAGGAGTTTCTTTAATGTCTGGGCGAGGTTTAGTACTGAACTCTGTCAGATCAATACAGTCATGCTCATCATTTCCCTTATCTTCTATTACCATTGATTCAGGGAGTAGAGTGGCGGGGTTTAAAATATTGCATCTGGTGATGACAATGTTTGCAGCACCCATGAGAATCCTCTCATATTTAGTCAGCCGACTAGGGGTGAGATACTGAGTTTTGGTTCGGGTCAATAGAATCACAACTGCATGTGGAACATACACAGTTACAGGATGTCCCATGATAATGGACTCACTTTGTTCTAAACTGTTGCATGTTGCAGCTACTGCTTTCAGACATCCAGGTAATCCAGCAGCCACTGGATCTAATGTGGCAGAGAAATATGCCACAGGCCTTCTGGTCGTGCCATGTTCCTGAGTCAGGACTGACAATGCACAATTGTCACGAGTGTCACAAAATAGGCCAAACTCTTTGGAGTAATCAGGCATCCCTAGAGCAGGGGCTGTACACAGACAACTACGCAACTTTGTGAAAGCGGTCAAGCTCTCGTCATTCCATTCCACTGGGTCTTTCGCTCCTCTCTTTGTCATTTGAATCAAGGGCTTTGCCAGGACTGCAAATCCCACAATCCATTGCCTGCAGTAACCTACAACTCCCAGGAACATTCTGATTTCTTTCTAAGTACGGGGTAACTGCATATTTTGAATTATTCTGACTCTCTCTGAGGTAACTTTTCTGATGCCTTTTTCTATCTGGTGTGCCAAATATTTCACTGATTTTGAACAGAACTGTAATTTCTCAGGGGCCACTTTATGTCCCTTTTCACTCAGGTGATTTAGTAGGGCAATGGTGTCAACCACGCAGTCCCTATGACTTTTAGACGCCACCAATAGGTCGTCAATGTACTGGACCAAAACGGACTTTCCAGGTAAGACTAAAGTTTCAAGACATTTTTTCAAGATCTGATTAAAGATAGAGGGGCTCTCTGTGTACCCCTGGGGGACCCTATTCCAGACATACACCTGACTGTTGAAAGCAAATGAGAAAATAAATTTGCTATCTGGATGCAATGGAATCGAAAAGAATGCATGACATAGGTCTATCACAGTGAACCACTCAGCATCCCAGGGAATCTGATACAGGATCACTGCTGGGTTCGGGACAATAGGGCAGCAAGGAACCACTATCTTGTTAACCTTTCTTAGGTCCTGAACTACTCTGTACTTGCCATTAGGTTTTTTTATGCCCATAATGGGTGAGTTACACAGGCTACTCATTACTTCCTGTATTATGTTTGCTTCTAGCAATTTCTGTATTTCAATGGCAACACCTGCTCTCACTTCTGCACTCATTCTGTAAGGCTTGGTATTGGGGTACACTGCATTCTCTCTCATGGCTATTTGTATGGGGTCTATGTTTTTCATTAATCCCACATCCTTTCCTGTAAAGTCCCACACTTCTGGCTTCACTGTCTGCTGGAGTTCTTCAGGTAAGTCCTGTATAGTCAGTTGTTTTATTTCTGAGTCAGGTCTAATTAACATTAGCTTGTAGATACCGTCTTCGTCTGGAGTTTGAATTTCGACGCCCTTTGGTGTGCAAAAGATGGTACAATTCATTTTGCACAGCAAATCACGTCCCAGTAAGTTTACCGGACTGGTATCACAGACAACAAATCTGTGCATTTGTTTGAAATTTCCAATTGAGATCTCCATGGGCTCGGTAACAGGTGTACTAATCAATTGATTAGATACACCCACTACTTGGATGGCTTCTCCCGAGAGGGGTAGGTTTGGAACGTCCACTGTTCTCACAGTAGAACGGGTAGCACCAGTGTCCAACAGAAAGGTGACATAATTTCCATCAACTTTTCCTTCAATGTATGGTCCTGACTGGTCTACCGGCAAGGAGGCGCCAAGTACGCACTCCTCGTCCTCCCCTCTCAGGCCCCGTCAGTACTGGTCGTCACAGAAGAAAGTGTCGTTCAACAAATACTGCGAAGTTGCTGTTTTTCTATTTTCATTCCCTCCCCAGAATTCTACGTCATCACCCTGTGGTGACTTTCCCTTAAAAATAGGTTTTGGTGCTCTGGGCACTTGGATCGTTTTTACCTGCTGCTGGGTCTTTCTTTGTTTTTCATTCTGCGTCTGTGGAATTAAATCAGGGGTTTGGGCATTATCATCTTGTAAATAGGGACACTCGTCTCTCCAGTGTCCAATTTCCCCGCACTGATGGCAAGGAAATTTCTTCTTAGCTTCCTCTCCACTCATTTTCGATCTAGGCTTTCCTCCACCCCCACCCCCAGTGCTTTGGTTCGGGGCAGTTTTGTTTATTTTGTTTAACTGCTTTTCCTGTTGTTCTGCGAGCTTCACTTGAGCCCACATGACCTTTTCCTTGAGAGCCTTTTTCTTTTCTGCCATCTCGTCCTCACAGTACTTTGCGTACCGTAGGACCTCATCTATCTTTTTAGTATGCCAACAGATTTTATTATCTTTTATCCATTGACAGATTTCGGGCCTTAAACCGTTTACAAACCTGTAAATGAAGTGTGTCATATCCTTCATCTCGATGTTATCTATACCGCTGTATGTTTTGAACACCTGCAACAGCCTTTCATAAAAGGAATGTACTGTCTCGTCCCTTACTTGCGTGGTTCTATCTATCTTGGTCCAATCAGTTTCCTTTGTGGGCACCTTTTCTTTGAGATATTGAATTACCTGTTCATATTTTCTCATTACTTCCTTCGATGGTTCCCCTGTTTTTTCATCTCTCGGGTATTCCTCACTAGGCCACGCTTTTGCTATTTTACACTCGGTCCACAGATCTACAGGGACCACTATGTCGAAGAACCCATCCAGGTCCTTCCACAGGCATTTTTGCACCTTCACGAATCTTTCTACCTGCCTATACCAATCCACGGGCTTTTCTCGTAATTTCGGAAAATCATTAGTAAAGGATACAATATCCTGTCTGGACCATGGAACGTGTACATATTTTCCACCTGGTACTTCGCGCATAGGGCATAACTGTTCTGGTTTATCAGCTTCCTTTAGAACAAATTCGGGAGTTGCCTGCCTAGACCTGGCCTCATCCCTTTTCTTGGCCCATCTGGCTTTCCATCTTTCCACATCTCCCCATTTCTGTAATACTGTCAATAGTTCTTTGACCTGTGCTTTCTTCCCTGAAACATTCAAGTTTTCCAAATCCTTGTCTGAGAAATCTGCTCTGTATGGTTTCTGCAGAGGTTTCGATTTTGAAATATCTATTCCCATGCTAGCAGCAGTGTCTGTCAGCTTTTCATGAAGTACTCGAGTATTTCGGGTGAGACTCTTACAGATAAACAGAATTTCGTCTTTGGAGTAGGTATTTAATCTGTCTAATCCTACGTTTCCTGCCATTAATTCCTCTATTTCTATTCTCAGCTTGTAGAGATCTAAAGGTTTCGTTGGGGACGCTTGTTTTTCAAATTCTTGACTCCATCTTTCGATTTCTTCAGGAGTCACCAATGTGACACTCTTGGTACCTGAGGTCGATTCCATTTGAATTTCCCTCGCATTAAAAGGATTATGTCTTTTCTGCATCCTTTTTCCTGTATTTCTAATGGGCAGATCTAGCAGCGAGACCTCCGACTCGCACTCGCTTGTCTGGTCATCTACAATTAAGGGTTCTGGTCTGGTCGGTGCAATTACAGGAGTAATTACTGGAGTTTTCGGGCTCCCTTGACGGTCCCCGTACAACGGAACCACTGGTCCGATAGTTACTGGAATCGTCAAGGCTTCAGGACTTGTATTTAGCTGTGACATTTTCTGTATTATCTCAGCTCTCTGTTTTGCTAGCGCTTCTCGCTCTTTCTCTTCTAATAACCTGTCCAAGGATTTGTCATATAACACCTGCGGGGTTAGAGTGGAAGCACAACTCGGGGCAGTGGGATGGGTCTCACTTGGTCCTCCGCCATAATTAGGTTTCTGAAACAAACTTCCTGTGCCTAGACTTCTTGGATCTTCCTCCTCCTGTGGCCGTAATAACGGCATTCCTGAACCTAAGGACCTCACCTCACCTCCGTAGGGGGGACGAGAGAATAAATCTCGCTCACGTGAATATCCTGTCTCCCCACCAGCTGACATTCTGGGATAAATATTTCTTGTCTCTATGGGTCCTAGACTCTCAGTATAGGGAGGGATCAGATAACCCTCTCCTACACTTGCAGACCTGACCTCTTCCCTTAGTAGAGGTCTCCGGGGAATATCCCCTGCACTCGAAGGTCGGTGTCCTTCATTATAAGGAGGCGGACTTCTCATGCATATGTCATCTAACAATTCGTCATCTGATTCTCCTAAGGGCCCCCAGTGTTTGGATTTCTCTGTCCTTTTTCCCCCCCCAGGAGGATCTTCTGCTGGCATCCTCCTGGGGGGGGCTGGCATCATGGGAAACAGTCCCTCAACAATCATATTCTGTCTCCATTGTTTCATCTTTTTGGCTCGGGTTTCCTGCTTCAATTTTGGGTAAAACTTAGTTAACCCTTTATCCATTCTGGGCTTGTCCCTTTCGAAAGCCTCGATTTCCCATTCCTCTAGTGCTTCGTACTGCGTTAATCTAGGTCTGGGATGTAAATCATTCATCCGGGTTCTCAGATTAAATAGAATCCTGCTGTTAAATGTTCCGTCTAACGGAAACGCCAATACTCCGTCATCTTTCGTGTATTCCGCCCAATTTTCCAACCATACACAGGTATTGTACCCTTTATTGAACATCATGAAAGATGCGGGAGTATTCGGTGGCGGAATGACAACACCTTCTCTAGTTTTAATTTGCTTATCTTTCTTGAAATAATTCTTTACCTTTTTTACAAGGGACAACTTTCTCTTATTTCCATACATAATGTCGTATCTATTAGTCTTCCACTGATCTCTTTCAAACCCTAGATATCTGGGATCGGGTCTAGTCTCCGGAGTATACGTGTGCCACATAGGATTTCTGCAAGCGGCTTTGTTTACAAGTCACTCCCAATCCGAATGCGTCTTTTATTTTCGTGCGGCCAATAAAATGCACGAGTTCAAATAATTTCGACCAATGGGTGCGCGGCCCCTTCGTGAGACAGTTCCCACGCTCCGGCGCTCACCCCTCCTTTACAATTCCAGCTCCTCCACCAGCCCGCTGTGTCTACCAATCCCAGCGCGGCACGGAGTGATGTCAGAGCGGCTTCGCGACTGACTCCCTCCTTCACAAGGTAACGGAAACTTTCTTACTTTCTAAAGTGCTTAGTGCTTGGTTATTTTACAACAATTACACATTCGCCACCGTGCTCAAGTGTCTAGATAGAAAAAAAAATTTCACTGCAAGTAAACTACTTCCATTTACTTTTCACTCACTACGGATAAGTCTTCTCTGCCTACCCTTCACTCTAGCATCGGAGAACCTGTTACTCCCACTTTACCGGGATATATTCGAGACTAAGGTTTCCCCAGCGAACCCCTTTGCTTTCACCCAAGCTCCGATGAACCTGCTACTCTTCCGATGTGACCCTAAATAGGTTTACGCCACAATGGGAATTTTGCCAATGAACCTCGTTACTAACATTTATTCAAACATGCATTCGGAAAAAACCCTAGTTAGTGCTTCCAGTTCTGCCTAACCTGCACCAACTTTCCTTAGGGCAGGTGACCTCAACACGAATGGATTCTATTCACCACTCGTTATTCAATTCCCCGGGGATTCTCAACAAAACATATAACAATTACGAACGAATGGGTTAATACATATATCAATATAACAATAAGAAAAACAGTTTAAAACATTTCATAATTTTTCAAGCAAGGCATTTCACGTGGGTGATCAATCCAGAGAAACACTTGTACTTTTAGCAGCAGTTTGTCATTTGAACTAGCAGCGTCCAACTTAGCTAGTCTAACTAGTCCTACCTAACCTTTTAACTATTCCCTAACCATAACTCTGCTACCAGAAAATTACTGCTAGAGATCGCGGGTCACCCGACCAATAATTTCGCCACTTCCGGCTTCGGGCCCATATATTTCAAATCACCAGATACATTGATCGGATGACGTCACAATCTACTACCAATAATTGTGGGATTCCTTTCGATTATTTCTAGTGTACCCGACTTACCATCCACCGTTACGGGTACCTATGACCACCATGGATCAGGGAGCTAGCTGTAAAAGGAAAGGCAGCAAAATATACACTTCAATAAATGACTTTACTTTCACAAAATGACCACGGACAACTAGAAGTTTTATAAAGTTTTATCTAAAGTTCAATCAGTGTGAAAATCCAACTTACATTGAGCAGATAAGTCAGTAAACAAAAACATTTGGATTCAAGAGAAATGCGACTGGGAACCTGCTAAGCTAGTAGACTAATCATGAAAGAGTCAAAATGGGTGATGAAGAAATAACTAGGGCAAGTATCATATATGCTATGGAATGGGGAAACTTCAGAAATCTAAACAGTTTGGTTAACGTGGGAAAATAGGACACGCTATAATTTCAGAAAATCTCTTCATTCAGTTTTAGTGAGAAAATTTATAGAACTCATCAAACAAGTTATAAATTGCAATGGAGAAAAATGATTTGTAAAAGGAAGGGTAACATAGGAACACGCTATGAAAATAAATGCATACGTTTCATGAGATGCCATGAGTTGCGGAAAGCATGGAAAACTTATCATATGCAAAGATATGTCTTTATTGAAGCAAAGACAGAAAAATAGAAAGGTGCAGTTTCGAGAGATTTAGAGCGATATTTACCTAGACTGGTGTGACAAAACCAAACCCTGGCCACGGGTCAGTTAAGGACAGGAAAACCCTCAAGGAAGGATACCCCTCAATGGACAGCAGGTGCAGAATGGACACCCAGGACAGGACAGGAAACCCTCAGATTTAGGCTCAGGACAGGACCACCAGGACACGACCAGCACCCGCAGTTTGGAAGCAACGCCTGCGCTCCACCCTCTCTGCAGCTATCAGTCAGGAACCCCGATTGGGTCAGCGAACTCCCAGCAAAGTGCTCCGCCAGCACTTTAAGGTTTAGTAAAACCTTAGTCTATGGTCAAATTTCGGACAGAGTGCTCCGCAGTACTCTGTATCTTCAAGTCACCTATTGAGTGCGTTGGGTCAGTGACAGGTCAGCTATTCAGACAAGTCGGACAATTTCCCTAGGTGAACCTAGGCTAGATATACTGTTTTGGGACAGGGTACCACCCCCCAATGTTGCAAAGTGTCAGAATCCCCAAATTTTGATTGGTCCTAAGGTAGGATTTGGTTAACACACCAATCAGAACAGACTATTACAAGCCCTACTTAGCATCCTAGGGTGCCGCCTAGCAAGATTGGGGTTCCCACGAGAAGTCGCAGAGAATACAATGGAAAGAATACATTTTGATACAATAGAATACAATCATGATGCTCTTGCTGGGTGAAGGTACACGTTCCCAGGCAGGCTTTGGCATCAACCTTCTTTGGCTTGGTTTCAATGTCACCGCAACATCTAGTGATTCTGCGCAGAAATACCCTCCAAGATGGACTCCCCAGCCCCAGCACCCCTCAGTGTCGAGGATACATGAAAAGTAAGCGAAAACAAATTAATACATAGAAATAAATGAATGCATTACATGTCGTGACTTTTGTACTTCAGATTTATCATCAAAAATATACTATGCAATTAGACATTAGTAATATATATACACTGATACGAGAGCAACTGCACGAACATCACCACGTTATCACGAAAGCTGCGTATTACGCATGCGCCCCCTTTCCCTCCAGAACTACCTCTACGTAGAGTCACGTGAGTGTGACCAACGCATGCGCAAAAGCGAAAAGGCAAGCAGCGGCCATTTTATAGACAAGGGTTAGTCGTTTTAGTAAAACACATAGGCAAGCTTCTTTACTTTGCACGCGTATCCAAAATAAAGATATTAATAATAACGTACGTTTGTTATGAGGTTATGACAAGTCGAGGTTCATGAATCGAGCAAGTAGCGATGCGAAATCTTGCTCTATCAGTTCCACGTCAGGGAATCAAAAGCCTGACGGAGGTCTAGGGCTATGCAGCCAGCGTGTGGTAAGGGTTGGGGCGTAGTCGTCATGAGGGCGTGGAGTCGCCTCGAATTCTGGGAGGTACTCCTCTCTGGGAGGAAGCCACATTGATCAGTATGGATCAGGCCAGGGAGGTGGTGTTGGATCCGCATGGCAATAGCCTTACTAAGGATCTTATACTCCGTGGAGAGCATGGATAAGGGCCTGTAGTTACTCACATCTTGAGTGTCCCTACCGGGTTTCGGGATAGAAATCACCAAGGCTTGCATGGTGGTAGTCGGGAGATGGCCAACCTCGTAGGCGGTGTTGTATATTTTCTCCAGGACGGGGGCCAGCACATCAGCATATGTTTGATAAAATTCCCCTGGCAGGCCATCCATGCCCGGGGTCTTGCCCCGGTTAAGTGTATGGATTGCTATCTTTATTTCATGTTGTGTTATAGGCCCGGCTATAGCCGCCTGGATTCCCGGGGTCAGCACTGGGAGCGTCAGTTCTCCTAGGAATTCCGTCATGTCATCCCTGGCCTCTACAGAGGGGGGGGCATAGAGGTTCTCCAGGTGAGTCTTAAATACAGTGTTAATCCCCAGTTGAGTGTGCACCTGTTCACCCGCTGCGTTCCGGATAGACGTTATTGTAGGGCACTCCGGGGCATCCCGGACCAGCCGGGCGAGCAGAGCACCGGATCTGTCCGCCTCCGCCTGTTGTCGTTTCAGATAGGCCCCATAGTCAATCACTCTTAGGGTTTCTAGCACTTCTGCGTGGTCGATATTACACTGCTGTAGTTCAGCTGTTCGGCCAGGGTCCTGCCCCACCGCACTTTCGAGATCGCGCAAGCGCTGTTCCACGTCGCATAGTTTACCGTGGATCTCCTGTCTGGCTCCCACCCGGCGGCCTATAGCAGCCCCCCGTATTACAGCTTTCATTGCATCCCACACCACTAGGTTCGAGGATGCAGAGTCCCAGTTTGTATTGAAGTAATCAGTTAAGGCGTCAGCTATATGTGATCGAAACGGGCCATCCTCGGACTTTAAATCAGGTAAGTAAACAGTCTGGCGACTTTAAATCAGGTAAGTAAATAGTATGTAAATATAAGATAAGGGATCCCCTAGATGTTAGCTGTATCCTTACTTGTATAGGCTTGTAAATAGCTAATAATCGCCTTCTCAGGTGAAGTCTTCTAAATATCTTGTAAATAGTGGCCTGAGAAGAGTGTAATTAGGTGATGGCTGAGGCAGCCATATTCGATAGGCCACCTACTCCAAAAAACCCAGTCGTTACACTTGGCGTCACGAACCGTTTTCGATCTATTGGTGCGGGAATGCCTTTGTGATTTCCGTGTTTGATTTTGTAGATATTTGATTGATTGTACGGTTTTTTGATTGATTTTGATTTGATTTGATTGTAAAAATGTTTTCTAAGATAGTGAAACCGACTTTTCAATTGCCTGTGGATAGGAGGCTACTGCTTACGAAGCGCTTGCGCGTGAGTGGGCTAATTCCACGGGTTTGAGTGAGAACTGGACTTCGTGCTTAGAACATGCCGAGCCAGCTCAGGTGGTTGCGTGCTTGCAGAAAGTTCCGATTGTGCGTGACTCTGAGCTTCCTCTTATAGGTCGAAGAGGTTGGATTTTGTTACATGCGTACAGGATTGTACATGAGACTTGTGCTCGATTACAAACTGAGAATAAGACCTTGGAGGAACAATTTGTTCAAGTTCAAAATGATGTTACTCTTTTGCGATGTCAAAATAAATTGCTCGCTGACAAACTTGACACTTATCAGGCTGTAGCCTGACACCGACGTGGAAGGGTTAACACCAAAAAAGTGCATATGGTTGTTGCGAAAGCAGGACTTGATTGGAATTCCGATGAGTGGGATGGTGATATTTGGAATTCATCTGATTCTTTGTCTTCTAATGATGAGACTGCTGTGAATACGCCTTCTAATGATACGTGTCGAGACCCTTCTAGGGGTCCTACTGTTGTGTCTGCTCATCCGATTTATCGACCTAAGTTACGGGGTAATCCTAATGATCCCCATGGTATTCCACTTGACAGCTTGGAAGATTATACACAACAAGAATTGAATGACATTTTGGATCGCTTCCGGCAGAAGTCGGGTGAATCCTTATTAACTTGGATGGTCCGTCTTTTTGACACAGGTGCTTCAGGTATCTAGTTAGATCAAGGTGATGCGATGAAGTTTTGTACGTTGAGTTCTGATTCTACTATTCAGGAGACTTTTCGCCATTTTAATAACAATAATCAGACTAATCTTTTACAGTTGGCAGTTGACGGCTGTAATCGTAAATACCCTACTGAATCTGATTGGCCTCTGAATGACAAGCCATGGTATACTTTGAGAGATGCTTCTCAGCACTTGAAAGAGGAATGCATGAAGACCGCTATCTTTTTGGGTACGGCTCATCGCTTCATGGATGGTGTGCTTAATGCCTCTGTGAGGAACAGAATAATTTGTACGTCTCCTCCTGCTTACAAACAAGTAATGATGACTTTGTTGATTAATCAGACTGGTAGTCCTTTGTCTGACGTGATTGAAGCTGTGCGTGAACTTGGAGAGTTGGGTGAATGGATTACACCTGAAAGACAGTCTCGACCGGAACACCGCACGAATGATTTTAAATTCACTAGACGCGATATGTACATGGCTCTGCTTAAGGATGGTATCCGTGAGAAGGACATACAAGATCAGCCTAATAATGTGTTATGGGCCAGGTTTCATGAGCGCGAATTGGATAGAAAGGAAGGTGCTCGGAGGGTTCGTAAACAGAACCTGGGCCATGACTGTTCTGATGACAGTGGGAATGATACTGGTACATCTCGTGTGAGAGAGAGAGAGAGAGAGGGAGAGAAAGAGAGTGGGATAGAACACGAGATGAATCGTTTCACACCCGGAGAGAAAGAGATTCTGTACGAGAGAGAGAGAGAAAGAGGGAGAGAGCAATCTCCAGAAGTGCGGATAAGAGATAAAAACACACGATCTAATGAGAGAGGATCACAATATTTTATGAGAGACAAAAATCCTTTTCTTGAGGATAAAGCATTGGAACGAGATGCGACACTACCTAAACGATATGAGAGTCTTTACCCTGATTTGTCTTGGGCGCAAGAACATGGTAAACGAGACTAGGAAGTAGGTCAAGCTCCAGTGCGAAATTGGTCTCGTAAAGACCATAGGCCTTATGTAGATATTGAAATATATTGGAGACATCGAAACATACAGAGGGCCCGAGCATTGGTGGATACTGGAGCGGAGGCCACTCTAATTTCTGGAAATCCTAAAAAGTTTAAAGGACAGGGTTACACGATTACTGGACTAGGTGGTAAAGAGACCCCCGCTGTACAAACTAAACTTGAGCTAAAAATTGGAAGAAATCCCCGAAAAGAGTATCATGTATTGGTGGTACCTCTTGATGAATATATAATTGGCATTGATATTTTAAAAGGTATGACATTGCACTTGGATGATGGATGTTATAAGTTTGGACATACTTCTTACATATCAACCAAAATTGTGAGAGTGGGGCGTTTAACAATTCCTCCGATTAAGATTCCTCAAGCCACGAAAGTGGTTTCAATGAAACAGTACCGCATTCCTGGTGGGCACGATAAGATCAGTGCTACCATTCAAGATTTAATGGACGCAGGAGTAATAATTCCTGTCACTTCGGCTTGGAACAATCCTGTTTGGCCGGTCCGTAAGAGTGATAATTCTTGGCGCATGACAGTTGATTATCGAGAGTTGAATAAACATACACCTCCTTTGACGGTTGCAGTTCCTGATGTTATTACGTTGATTGAGAGAATTCAGAAACATTCAGAAACATGGTACGCAACCATTGATATTGCTAATGCTTTCTTTTCCATCCCAATTGCACCCGAATGTCAGGAACAATTCAGTTTTTCGTGGAATGGCCGTCAAATGACTTTCAGACGCCTTCCCCAGGGCTACTTGCATAGTCCCACGATATGTCATCGAATAATAGCAGAGCATTTAGATGAGGTGACTGTTGATCCCAAAGTTCAGGTGTGTCATTATATTGATGATATACTAATCCAAGGTGAAACACAAGATCAGGTGCGAACACAATTTGAACAAACCGTTGCACACTTACAGAGCAAAGGCTTGGAGATTAATCCTAATAAATTGCAGGGTCCAGCGCAACATGTTACATTTTTAGGCATTCATTGGCATGAGGGAAACAGAGAAGTAATTCCTCAAGTAAAACAGAAAATTGCAGAATTCGCAGTCCCTAAAAATAGAAAAGAAGCCCAAAAATTCATTGGTTTATTTGGCTTTTGGCGCCAACATATTCCGCATTTGAGTCAGATTTTGGCCCCTTTGTATAAAGTTACCCGTAAAAAGAATGTGTTTGAATGGAACAAAGCACAGCAAGATGCATTTGATTTAGCGAAAGAAGCGATTCAACATGCCTTAGACTTGTGGCCAGTACGCGATGGTGATGTGGATTTGAATGTGTCTGTACAAGATATGTATGCAAACTGGAGTCTGTGGCAGAAGCAAGGCAATACTAAAGTACCTCTAGGTTTCTGGACCAAAAAGCTACCAGACGCGGGTGAGCGTTATACACCTTTTGAGAAACAGTTGCTTGCATGTTACTGGGCTTTAGTAGACACTGAGCAATTGACACTGGGACATGAGGTAATTTTGAGACCGGAGATTCCTATTATGCAATGGGTTTTGAGTTCACCGAAAACCCATAGAATTGGACATGCTCAGGAGATGAGCATTGTCAAGTGGAAGTGGTATATACAAGATCGGGCTCGTGTCGGTCCGAAAGGAGTGGCGATGTTGCATGAGAAAGTGGCGCAGGCGCCGATGGCAGAGAGAGAGAATGAGTGCTCCGTACCTGTAGTACAGGAATCACCTGTTAAATGGGGTAAGTCATTCGAATATCTGTCCGCGGAGGATAGAAAACATGTTTGGTTTACGGATGGTTCAGCTAGGTACATAGGAGAGAAGAGACACTGGAAAGCTGTCTCCTACAATCCCACGACACAGAAGTTACTGAGTACTACTGGTGAAGGGCAAAGTAGCCAGTTTGCAGAATGATATGCCGTGTATCAAATTTTAAAACAAGAATTGTCTGGAAAATGCTATATCTTTACTGATTCATGGTCCACTGCGAATGGACTAGTGATGTGGTTACCCACATGGAAATCCCATAATTGGAAAATTCACAATAAGGAGATTTGGGGTAAAGAGTTGTGACAGGAGATCTGGGAATTCCTTCCTCAAAGCGATGTAACAGTTTTTCATGTTGATGCTCATACACCTATTGACTCTTTAGATAAATTATTTAAAAAATATTGCAGATGAGCACTCTAAAATCCTTAAGCCAGTGGTGGACCAACGAGATTCTGATCTGGCAGGCCTGGCGAAATGGGCTCACCAAAAAGCAGGACACTATGGCGAGAAAATTACTAGCAGGTGGGCTACTGAGAGAGGCATTTATATTCCCCTTGATTTGATTAAAACAGCCATACTCCATTGTCCTATATGCCAACATTCCCAACGCAGAGAGGTGCCTCGAATAGTGAAAGGTCAATTGTATCGTGGAAAATCTCCTGCACAAGTCTGGCAAATAGATTATCTCAGTCCCTTACCCATGAGTAAGAATTGCTCATATGTTTGTACTGTTGTTGATACTTTTAGCGGTTTTTTAATCGCTTTTCCTTGTAAAAACGCCACACAACTGAATACTATGAAAACCCTTAATTTGATTACATTGTACTATGGTACTCTACTTCAGGTGCAATCTGACAACGCATCCCATTTCAAAGGAAGATTAGTGCAAAATTACTGTGCAGAAAACAATATCGAATGGGTGTTTCATATACCCTATTACCCACAAGTATCCGGTCTGATTGAGCGGATGAACGGACTACTGAAAGACCAACTACGTAAACTGTCAGATGGTACCTTAAAGAATTGGAGAGACCATTTATCTGATGCATTATTGATTTTGAATAATCGTCCTTATCTGTATGCAAATTCTCCTCTAATGCGTTTATTTCCTCCAGCAGTTGAGGTTAAACCTAATACAATCGCAAGTACAGTGTCATACTGGGAAATTACCGCCGGAGCATTAGCTCCATGTCGAGCTACCCCTGGATCTGCAGGCTTAGATCTGCATTCTTTAAAAGGAACCACTCTACATGTCAATGTGATCGCTGTAATTGAAACAGGAATTGGTGTCTAAATCCCTACAGAACATTTTGGTTTGATTGCACCGAGATCTGGTTTAGCTTTAAAAGGCATCCAGGTGCTTGGCGGAATAATTGACAGTGATTACCAAGGAGAAATTAAAGTTATCCTGTTGAACAGTGGCGATTCTGAAGTTACAATTAATGAAAAAGATAGAATCGCTCAATTGGTCATTATGCCTGTATTCAGTGGTGCGATTCAAAAAGGTGCAGCTCCGGCTCTGTTAACAATGCGTGGTGCAGGTGGCTTTGGTTCCACTGACAACCCTGGAGCTAGAGTATGGGTGCAATCACCAAATAATCCCCCTGAACAGGCCGAAATTATTGCAACATGATCTGATAATACAATACTAGTGATGAGGCCAGGGCAAAAATGCTGGGATGTAGTCCCGGCTAACAAATGTTATTTGCGAGAATGAATGATACGTTTTATTTGAATTACAGATCATTGTATGGATTGCTGCTGCCGGATGTGTCGTCGTTGGACTCCCGTGGGTCTGCTGCGACGAGAGTCAAGAAAGTGTCCGGGACCGGACTGACCTCGTGGATAAAGGACATCGATCCGTCGCTGCGTGGGATGTTAATACAAACTTTTGGGTCAGCTTGGCCCAATCCACCCTTAATTCGTCCCCTTTTTGGTTAACTCCAATGAAATCCATCAATGACCTTCTGACCACATGTCTTGTGGCCGTGCCAATCTCCACTGCTTCCCTTATATATTTCTTTAATGCTTCTAAAGTTCATCCTGAGTTCATTTATCCGGACTTTTCCCCCTACAGTTATTGTGCCTCATGTACTGTCCTAATTGATCTGGAACCCCCACGAACTTTTGAAAACATTACATTTAATATTACTGATGGGGATACATGTTACAATCTAACATGCGACCCTAGATTCATAGGCAAATGTGCCCAATTGAGATTGGAACGTTCGACATCACTCTCACCCCATGAAATAATTTTATGCCGAACTAGAACTGTGGAAACCTGTACTTCCTTCGATAATAGAATGAGATGCAAATGTATAATAGTAACTGCAAGTCATTACTATCATGTATCATTACCAACTGGATGGCTCTTTTCCTGCGGCAATGTGTCCTGGTCATATATCCCCGCAAATATTTCAGGGGGCCCTTGTGCCCTAACAAGATTGAGTCTTTTATTGTTTTCCCGTGAGGGAGCGATTTCGTCCCGGGTGACACGAGATGTCATGCTGTCCAGTGGCTGTGATTCCTCAATCCACCTATGTTCTAAATCTGAATACCTTAGTTTAGCAATTTCTATTGTAGGTGTTCCTGCTTTATCTGTGTACAATGCAAAAACCATCAGCAAGATAGCGTGTAGGATGGTGAAATCCATTAATAGTACCTCTACAATTTTAACTGATTTGTTATTAGACAACCAAGGAGAACGTCGTGCCATTTTACAGAATAGAGCCACTATTGATTACTTATTGCTAAAACACGATCATGGCAGTTCAGATTTTGAGGGTATGTGTTGTTTTAACCTATCAGATCATTCCCAATCCATTAGATCTCACCTTAATAAATTACATGAACTGACCCATGAAGTAAGAGAACATTTAGACGGTGGGTGGTTTGACCGACTCTTCAGTTGGCTACCAGATTTCCACTCTTTACGCCAAATTTTAGGTGGAATTGTTTCAGTGATTTGCATTCTGATTGCAATCTGTTGCTGTATTCAATGTATACCATCTTTACTTCATTTAGTTAGACCTCGTGTGATGACTAGATCCTTTAGTATCATATCATATTATTCTTCAAATGATGTACATGCAGCCTGAATAGTTTCTTTTATCTGTTCTATTAATCCTTCAATGCTAGTACATATAGTCAGGAGTGGAGTGTAACGCCCGGCTAATTTCTAGCCTTTTTCAGACTAAAAGTGACTATAATATACTACCATTTCAGTCTAAGTAACCCTTCTGTTCATTAATAAGGCTTTACTATGCGCTTTAACAGGGTTTAATGCCTTTTAGTCGTTAGTTAGGCCTGTAGGCCCAAAACCATAGAGCAGCCATCTTGGACGGCTGTTCATCCATCTTAGATAGCTGCCTCGTCTGTGCGAGGTGCTTGTAGAGCAAAGGGCATATTTAGAGAAGAGCTGTTATTCGCTAGTTAGAAACTGGTCAAGACCGGCCCTTATCGAAGGAATGTATTTTGCTCGCTGGCGGTAGACACAATACGCAGGTGGCCACTGCAGATGGCGTGAGACCCCGGAGGCTGGTACAGGAATTCGGTGGGAGTCGGCCTACGATTGGAAATTTCCATAGAGAAAGGGAGAGATATATTATCAAAGAGCAAGTAGCAGACAGAGAGAGAGCTACGTGCGGAGCCGACAGATGAAGTTGTTCTAAGAGCTGGTGATTAACCACTAGCTTGTGACAAAGAGGAGGAAGAGATCAAGAGTCCTGTGAGATCAGCATGCAGGAGTGGTAGAAGCCGAGACGCAATCCAGAAGAGGGTTTGAGTTTTCAGAGCCAGGCAGCGTAGACGAGGTGTAGCGGTGCAGATGTGTATCCATGAGCCATAGTGGGAGAGCAGAGTCCCGAGCGAGTGAAGACCCGAGAGGGAGCGAGGGATCAGCTCCGCTGCTGAGATGGAAAGACGCACGTATAAGGTGAGGCGTTCTGAGTTAGTGTAGAAAACATACATCTAATAATACACCTTTCCTCCCTTTTTAGGTTGTAGATGATAACTACTTGTAATAGTGTCTAAATTACTATGACTATGTTTATGTATAGAATAAAAGAGATAATGTCCAATACATGTATTTGAGTGTTGTTTCCATGACAGGACTAACCTTTCTTTTCAACCAGATACTGGTGGGTTAGCAGGTGATTGGAACCTTCTAGCAGGTAACTGAGAAATAGGAGACAGTGTAGCCTTTGGCTGGAAGGAACTCTCAGATATTCTAATGCTACAACTCTTCTAAATTGAGACTAGTTAATATCGTCAGCGCACCTTAGGTGTGCCGCCGGCCCTGATAGAATGCCCTGCCGGAAGACATAAGGTATACCGTCAGGAAGTGTAGAATAGAATTGGCCGACTTTAAATCAGGTAAGTAAACCGTCTGGCGACGTAAAATCAGGTAAGTAACCAGTCTGGCGACTTTAAATCAGGTAAGTAAACAGTCTGGCGACTTTAAATCAGGTAAGTAAATAGTATGTAAATATAAGATAAGGGATCCCCTAGATGTTAGTTGTATCCTTACTTGTATAGGCTTGTAAATAGCTAATAATCGCCTTCTCAGGTGAAGTCTTCTAAATATCTTGTAAATAGGGGCCTGAGAAGAGTGTAATTAGGTGACGGCTGAGGCAGCCATATTCGATAGGCCACCTACTCCAAAAAACCCAGTCGTTACAACTCGTTACTGTGATACTGTAACTAAGTGTTGATGACAATGTCATTTCCCTATGGGCCATGTGTATCAAGCCAAAATTTGTTCGCTAACGCAGACATTCGCTGATTTCCGGCGTCAGCGAACCCTTTTTCGCTAAATGGTATTTATGAGACATTTTTGGTGCAAAGTAAGGATTCACTACTTTTTCCTTTCCTTATTTAGCGATAGCATTTGAGGAATAGCTACTTTAGCAATACCTTACATGCAATGTATCAAGGCTAATAACATTCCTAATAGCCATTAAGGTTTCACAAATTACCACCTACTTCTAGTTGGTGGTAATTAGCGAAATATTTGAATTAAGCTTTTTTGTAAACATCAAAAGGTGCCATGTGACGCTCATACATGCCCTTAGGGCATGTATGTGCGCCATATACGCACACATATAATTTTCACGGGTGCAGCAGGGTGTTCCCATGACACACCTGCACCCTAGAAAATATTCACAAATTGCAATTAGCAATTTGCTAATCGCTATTTTCCCATTAATTCCTAGGGGCCTCCTGCCACATAGAAATGATTGGGAAGTTTGAGATTAGCAATTTGCTAATCGCAATTTAGGAATATTAATTGATTGCTAACAATAAGCATTTTCCTACATACTTAGCATTTAGCGATTGCAAGTTAGCGAATCCTTCTAAATCGCTATTTAGTAATCGCTAAACGGAATGTTGATACATATGTCCCAATGTGATTTGCACATGATTCGCTTCTGTTAAGATTAATTAGGACTCCCACTTCCAGGCACATTTTAGCAGATTTACAAGCCACTTGGGGTTCTTTTGCGGCGCAGTTGCATTACTTATGTGTCAAAGCGTCAGTGCAAGTTTTGCACCATGGTGCAGGGTATGTACAATATCACAATTCTGGCAGAATCGTCACATTGTAAAGCTATGCACCTTTAGGGTGCGTTCTGGCGCAGGGGAGGGCATTCATACACAGGAACACCTCTGTAATGTGACAGAGTGAAATATATCAAGTTTCTGTCATTCACTTTCATGGCAATGCTGCGTCTTCACTCTTGCCCTGCCTGAAGCAGGCATGAGGATTGACGCAACATTGACAAGATAGGGCCAACAAGAGCATTGATGGAGCTGCGCCGCACATGCGTCGCAACTCCTGCAATGCACTGCATTTACAGCACAGATGCCTGATGCATATGTGCCATTTTTGCCGCATGGTGCGCAGCATGGGAAATGCAGCTCATCATGTGAGTTGGCCCGTGGTGCACATTTACTCTTGATAAACAAGGGACCACTGTAACTTAATCCAGAGGTCCTGGGGGATATGAGAGGGTATATGGAGTACGTCCTCCCAGCGAATATGTTACTACTAAAAATACTCCAAAGGAAACCTACAGAGAGAACTGATAGTTCAATGTAGGTAGCGCACATAGAAAAAATACCTATGTGTAGGGTGGGATTGAACACTAACACACTAGGGATGTGTTTGATATGCTAACCATATCTATGTGTATGGTGGGGGGGCAACACTAGTTGTTTTTAGTTACCCTCACACACCCTAGTGGTGTCATGCTTCATCATTGGGTCCCCCCAATTCATATAGTTCGGGGTGGGCTCAACCACAGTGTTGGGAAGCTCTTATGATAGTGAATTGAACAGCATTGGACTTAGGACTGATCCTTAACCCCATGACCAGGACAGCTATGTGATTTCTCAGGTGCATATTGTCAAGGCCTTTATTGCGTGCTTTGCATCTGTTTCCTGCCGATGTACGCTGCAATATTGTGAAGAACTTTCTTGATATTCTTGACACCTGTTGTTGGTAGGGGTGTCCCGGTCTTCTTCCCGTGCATGTAGGCTGAGCTTATATTTGGTTGCCATTGGCATATACATACAGCCACACTGGCAACCATGTAAAAGAGTGCCAGTCTTGTCAGTGACTACATGAACTGTACACATTTTCAGATAGACACACATGTCTGCACATGTGCATCGTACAGCAGTAGCAGCAGTGTGTCACAGGGTCAGATGAGGGTGGTGCTGCCCATGGAGGGGTAGTGCCACACTACTAATGTTAATTGGACTACTTGCACACTCTCATGATGCACAATGGTGACATGTTATCACTGTCTCATTTGGCATCTAATTTGTCAGTACATCACACCTGCCATGTCCTGTCATGTCACGTTCCAGGGCCTGTGTTGTGGAAAGTAGGGCTTGTCAATGATGTGGTCAGGTCACTTTGAGACGTTACAGGATGTCACATGTGTGTTGCCTCGCATGTGGTATGTGATTAGTGCCAAATAATATGATGATAGGCAAATGACCCAGTGTCCTTGTTTTGGGATTGACATTTCCATTTTTTTCCAGACAACATGAATGCAGAGGAGACCCATGCATTCAATGTGGCCAAGGAACGGTGGGTTCACATCCGCAGGGTGAAGAAGGGGTACAGAGCCATGGAATGTACATACGCGGCAGCTCGAAAGGATGGGACCTGGCGCGCGATGCCAGAGACAGTAGGAGACAAGACCAAAGCAAAGAGCTCCAAGGCTGCTGGCAAGGCTGGCCGAGTCAGGAACACAAAGACAGTGGCCTCACCTGTTGTTCCAATCGAAACCACAGCAGCAATTCCAGGTACCAGCAGCCAAGGGCCGGGTCAAGCTGCACCCAGCCAGGGACCAGCCCTGACCACAACAAGCCAGGATCTGGGGGCACCCACCACAACGCCGCCAATGGCTGACACCCTGAACAAGATCCTCAATGAGCTGGTTAGGAACAATAACTTGCTCCTCGATCTGAGGAATGATTATATTACCCTGAGCCGGCGGGTGAATGAAATTGGACAGAAACTTGGAATTCCGTAAACCTGGACTTCTTCTGCCCCACACCCCTCTTCTGCCCTTCCCTCCTTGTTTTTACTTGTTTAGTTGTAGATAGTTGTATTATAGGATTTAGATGTAGATTAGTTTTAGAATATGTATAGTTAGTTTAGTGTAGTGAAATGTTGTTAGGTTAAGATAGTGTTGGGGGTAAGTTTCTTTTCTCTTTGGGTGGGGGGATGATGTAGTTTTTTAGTTTGTGTAGTAGTGTTTAGTTAGTATTACATGTGTAGTTTAGTTTTATATGTGTGTAGGGATTTTAGATATAGTGTTAGTTTTAGTGTTTAGTGTAGTTTTAGATAGGTAATTTTTCATAAAATAAATACTTTTGAATTTGTTACTACTTGCATTGGTGTCAGGTAGGTTGCAGAGTGTGTGTCTTCACACATAGTATGCTTCTCAGGTCATCAGTGGTGTGATCCCTGTATGTGTGACTTTGGATGCAACCGGTTACTGGGATGCATGTATAGTGTTAGGTAAACCTTAGCTGTGGTATCTGTTGACTTGCATGGTTGACAGATTACATATAATTTATTGTGTATGAGCCAAATCTGCTACTTAGCATTCTGCTATTTAGCACTAGATGGCAAGACAGTCCACATGTTTGCTAATTTGCTGGCGTACTTGTGTAGCATTTTGAAAAAATATGTGCCCACATGTGGCTGTCACTTTGCCAGCACACCACAATGCAACGAGGTCCCTTTAGTGAACTGGACGTTATAGTGGGGTCGGCCGAGAAGATGTTTCATACTGCTAGTGTGTGGTGGAGTTTGCCAAACAGGGAGAGCTTCTATGGGAGTTCACATGCATCTTGTTTAGGAGGGGTCAGAGACCAAGCAGAGCATCAGGTGCGGAGAATGCAGGCACCTTGTCACAGGAGCTTCACAGGGATGGCGCTTGGGAAAGTAATGGATGCTAATATACGTTTGGGTCTGGACCCCAGAATCCTTCAGATGTCCAAGATTGCTCTGCTGCGCGTGTTGGTACCTAGCCATTCAGATCCTGCTCTGTGTGTTCATGCGCATGCAGCTGCTGCTGGACAATATCCCATCTCATACTTAAATGCCCCATACAGGACTATGCTGGCGCTGGGCAGTAGGGTGCAGTGGCATGCAGGTGCTGCACGCATGGTACATGCACATACCTGTGCCAAGGGGGACAGATGTTTATTGGTGCTGTGTAGGTCGTTGTGACTTTACATTTTGACTGCACTGACGGTGGTACCACCTACACAGATATGGAGTATCCAGCCACAAGACTACATGGTGCAAGAACATGATTGTGCTGTGCGTTACAGGTATATATGTACTGGGGGCAGGGGGTAACTTGGCACAATATGTGCTCACACCCTGAGGGCTTACCGGCAATTGTGCTAAATAATATAATCACACTGGGAGGGCTCAGGGGCAGTTCTGCTGCACGGGGCTCAGACACACAGGTCTCCCAGGCAGTTTAGCTGCGCCACCCTCTGGTTCCTCACAGCACCCTCTGGTTCACACCTGGCACCATTTTGTTCTTCACACCACCCTCTGGTTCAACTGTGCCACACTCTAGTTCACCACTGCCACCCTCAGGGTCACCACTGCCACCCTCAAGCTCACCACCCACGCAGATTTATTCCTCAACACTGCCACACATCTCCACTTCCAGATCCACACCGACCCCAACACCACCCTCAGATGTACACTCATGTCCAGCACCCCCAGACCACATTGTCAATTCAGCAAATCCCTCGCCTACGTCGCCAGCAACCATGCACTCACCTCCACAGACTACATCCTCCTCTTGGAGCTGACATTCCAGCTCAGGAACAAGAACAACACCAACTCCAGAACCCTGTCGGCCACACTAGCCAACCTCAGCCTCAGCCAACTCGTCACCCCACCCACCCACCCAACCTTCCACCCACGCCGCTGGTCACACGTTGGACACCACCTTCTACACAGGCACCCACGTTACTTCAGTACACACCACCTGTTTCCACAGGACTGTACCGTGCTGCATCCATTCCCCCTTCAATGTACAGTCCACAGACCACCGCACACAACGGGTAACTCACCACTGCTGGAGGAGAGTAACTGTAGACCAGCTAATCACCACCCTTACCCACAGGCCACACAACAACTCCACCAACTCCAATGCTGAAGGCCGCCACCTCAGGCAGTGTATGTACAACTGCGACAATACACTTGTGCCACTCAAGGAACCCTGTAACTCCCACACCAGCAGGCCAGCTGCCACCTTCACCAATGTGCTGGTGTGTATCCAGAGTTGGATGTCAGAAACAGGAGTGGATATTGGTCACCATATGCACTCCAGACAACCACGCAGACCACAAGGATGCCATACACATACATCTCCACCTCTTGTGATTGGCCAAGGGTTGCTCCTTCAAAGCCTAACTGGATGACAACACACACGGGAGCAAGGGTCTCTTCTGCATCGTAAGGGACCTCTCGGACTCCAGCACCAACACCAACAACATGACTCCCTGAGTAGAACAGTGCTACTCAGTAGCCATCTTCTTCCACTGCTAGCTCGCTGATATCCATGACAGCTTCAACACGACACCCACCCAAACTATGCCAGGGCCCACCTCCCCTGTGTACACCAGCAGCGCATGCCACCTGACCTCCCAGGCCAATGTCAACAGCAACAAGATACACAAGGTTATGTACTCCATCCACTCACGCTCCCTGTCACACCTATTTCCACACCACATAGATAACATGGCAGATGCTGCTATCTGAGCTGACTACAGCACAACAACATTTCCATGGCGCTTGGAACACAACTAAATCTACACCCTCCTCAAGTAGCCGAAGCCAGGCCACAAGGACCTCAAGTGCTTCCAGCATTTCTCCCTGCTCCTGTTTCCAGGGCCAATCACTGGGAATTGCTCAACATGCAACTGGCCCAACACCTGGTAGATAACAACATCCTGTACCCATCCCAGGCCTGAATCATACAAGTCCACAGCACCCTGCCAGAACTCATGTCCGCCACTGACGACATCATGAGCCAACTGTGCAACAGCGACACTTCTGCCCTCATCCTCCTGGTGATGTGTCCCTATGCCAGCATGACTAGGGCTCTCCAGGACTTGTTGTACAGTACATGAGGGTATGCAATGTCATGACTTGCATGGTACATGAGTGCCACTGTGCCCATCCACCAGCCACGGCCGGTGGTAGGTGTAACTGCAGGGCGGTGACGTAGGGAGGGGGAGGGGCAGGGTGGGAGGTTGTAATGTATGGATTACGGACTTTGACAGGTAAGTAAACATATAAATTAATAAAACAATTTTCGTTGTGTGCACTGCATCACCAAATGCGATGCAGTGCGCGCAACGAAATTCATTTTATTAATTTATATGTTTACTCAAAGTCCGTAATCCATACATTACAACCCCCCACCCTGCCCCTCCCCCTCCCTACGTCACCGCCCTGCAGTTACACCTACCACCGGCCGTGGCTGCCATCCACCCACTTCCACCTGTTCCTGTTTGACACTCACCCTGGTGTTGTTGTGTGACTTCCAGTACAGCAGAATCCTGGCCTGTGACTCCTACAACAGTCTCCTCACTGATGACGTTCGCCACCTGCGCCTCCAGCTCATCCAGCTCCTCCTGTGGAGCTGGTCCACCGCCTCCCGTCGCACTTGCTGCCCTTAGGTTTGCTCCCAGTTTCTTTTTTGTTTTGCTTTTCGTATCGTGCCACCGCTTCTTACACTTGTCCACTGTCCTCTTGCGCTCCCCCACGGCATTGACCTTGGTCATGATGTCCTGCCATATGTCCCTTTTCCTCGCCATGGTGACGGTGGAACTTACAAAGAGTTCCTGCTGGTGTCGCGTCACCTCTTCAACCAGTACCTGGTTCTCATCTGGTGTGAACTTTGGGCTCCTCTTCCTCTTGCCCTTTCCCTGGGTGTCTGCCTGGCCTTCCTGGGTGTTGTTTCTGCCCTCTGCACTTGTCCCTGGCTGCTCACCATCATTTTCAGTATTTTCCATTGTTAGCAACGATTTTCGGTTTAGCGGGCATTTTTTCGTCCCGCTAACGCGTTATATGGTAGCCTTGGGCCTAGTGGTTTAGCGATAATCATCGCTGATAGGCCCAACGTGCATTTTTTTCACATTAGCGTGCGACGGGTTAGCGTCGTCACGCTACTTCTATCGCATGCTTTTATCGCATTCCCGGGGAAATATCGCCGCTTAGCAGGGGATTGGTAATACCTCGCTACTGCGGCGATATTCCCATGCGATGTTAGGCGATAAAAAATTTCTCGCTAACTATCGATAGCGATAATTATCGCATGTCATTGGTAATATGACCCTATGAAACAAACGAGAGTGGTATGTCAGACCACAAAATCTTGAAAGCAACCGTTGAAAACTCAAACATGTGTCAAATGGGGAGGAGTGTGTGGAAAATGAACATCTTGTTATTACAAGAGGAAAATATATGTAAAAATTACAGTGATATGTACAACAACTTAAAAACCAGGAAGGAAAGTTTCCCATCCTTAGCAGAATGGTGGGAAGAGGTAAAAAAAACAACAACTTTTTTTCAGAAAATAGAGCATGATCAAAAGCAAGGAAAAGTTTCAAATATGAAATACAACAAAGAATGATCATGCTAGAAAACCTGGAAAGGGGTGGAATGGAAGTAGGGGAGGAAAGTAAAAAAAACAAAAACAGAACTGAAAGAATGGCTGAAACAACGAGGGAAAGAACACATTTTTAACTCCAGGGTCAAGATCTTTGAGTAAGATGAAAAGTGCTCAAGGTTCTTTTTCAAAAAGGCACAGCAAGTGCAAAAGGTAATGAATGAACTGAAAGACACAAATGGACAAACACAAAAGGGCACAGAGAAAGTAGGGAAAATAACAACAGCCTTTTTTGTCCCAATTGTACAAAAAAGAGCCAATAGATATAAGTGCATGTGAAGATTTTCTAGGGTCTTTGCAGAGCTCTTTATCCCAAGAGGAACAACATTTTCTAACCACCCCCATTTCAGGAGAAGAACTCTTCCAAATCATTCAGGAAGCCCCAAAAGGATCAGCCCCTGGACAAGACGGCCTTCCATGGGAGTTTTACAAAGCTTTCTGGGGGCTTATTGCAAAGGATTTTTGGAGTCTTTTGAAAGAATGCTTGGGAAAAAAATGTTTTACCCCCCTCCTTTCCACCGGGGCATCATCAAACTGCTAGAGAAAAAGGGGGACAAGCTGGACATCAACAATTGGAGGCCAATCACCCTCTTGAATGTGGACAGTAAGATCCTAAGTAAAGTCCTGGCAGGAAGATGCAGAAAGGTGCTGGCCTCCATCGTGCACCCAGACCAAACATGTGCGGTCCCAGGAAGGAAAATCTGAGACAGCTTGACCATCATTAGAGACACCTTGTGGTTAGCGAAAGACAGGGGGAATCCACTAGCTATCTTGGCCCTTGATTTCCAGAAAGCCTTTGACTCCCTAAGTCATGAATACCTTTTCAAAGTGCTCAGGAAAATGGGATTTCCAGAAGGTTTCATCAAAACTATTGGCTTAATATACACTGGATGTGAAAGCCAGGTCCTTATAAATGGTACACTATCTGAGGGGTTCCACATTGAATCAGGGGTCAGACAGTGGAGTAGTGTGGCTCACTGGTTAGAGGCAGCAGGCCTGAGAGCAGAAGTCAGCCCGGGACCAGGGTTCAATTCCCGACGCGGCAGGGTCGTGGACCTTGGTCAGCGGACTCGATAATTCTCGCTTCGGTGCTTACTCTAATCAGGAGTTCCACTCGGCAACTCTGGGCATTAGCTTGCCTAATCTCCACAACGGCCCCACCAATTCCGGGGATGCCTGGCTCCACCTTGGGGACTCCCAGCAAGGGACCATCCCACAGGGAAAGCCAGGACGGGTTCCCCAGAGTTATACAGCGCCGGGACGCCCCGTTGCTGGGGCAGCTGTGTGCTTTACAAGTATACTACATTTACATTTACATTTACAGGGATGCCCCTTATCACCGGCACTCTTTGTATGTGCAATTGAACCTCTCCTATGTGCCATCAGGAAGGACAAGTGCATAACTGGCCCTCCGGTACCGGGCAGCCAAGGCAAACAGGTCAAATGTGTAGCATACACGGACGATGTCACCATTGCTTGCAATGACGCTAGATCCATAAAAATAACTTTCCTTATAACCCAACTCTTTTTCCTAGCAGCTGGGCTACAGGTGAATGTGGAGAAAACACACTGCATGACGGTGGGACAATGGGACAACCTGTCTCAGCTCCCAGTGAACCCTTCCAAAGACCCAGTAAAAATACTGGGGATTCTTTTTTCACAGGACATGAAGGGAGAAATAAATGGGAGAAGATCCAGACAAAGCTCAAGCAGAAAATGGTGCTCTGGACGACAAGAAAACTTTCCCTGGAAGGGAAAGTCTTGGTGCTGAAAGCAATATGTCTACCAATCCTGATGTTTATTGCCATGATTTTCCCTCCATCATACAGGTGGACAAAAGTGACACAAAGACTTTTTGCAAACTTCTTTTGGGGGTCAAAAATTGAAAAACTAAAAAGAGACACAGTTTTCAAACTACCCACGAAAGGAGGGAAAGACCTGCCAAACCTCCATGACTTCCTGATGTCACATTTTGTTAAAAAACGTACTGGGCAATGCAAAGAAAGACTCACATGTGGCTGCCTACACACTGTTTGCTACAAGCTTCATCTTATCAAGAGTGGGCATATGTAAACTGGACAATACAAAGCCTTTTTTACTAGAACCACCCCCTGCGTACAAAGGCATCAAACCTTTCTTCAAGAAGCTGGAAGAGAGGCAAATTCAAGCGAAGGACATCACACCCCAGATGGCCTTAAGCAAAGAACTGAAAGAAACGGACTCGGTGACAATGGTAAACAACTTATCAGAGAAGCAATCAGGGAAGGTTTGGGAGATGGTGAACCACAAAGACTTGACAAACTCCCAGAAAGACTTGGCATGGATGATGGTATCCAAATGCCTACAAGTGAAGCAATTCCAACATGCAAGGAAACTGGCAAAAACAGCAAGATGCCCAACACCAGGCTGTGCAGCAGATGAATCCCTGATGCACTTCATTTGGAACTGCGGCGGAGCACAAAGCATGTGGAAGGCAATGGGACAGCTCATTAAAGAATTAACAGGACAGGCATCCCTGTCCTATGAACTGGTTCTCTATGGTTTGAGCATGAATTGCAATGCAAATAAAGAAAGGACGCTATGGAGAATAATAAACTGCGTGAAAGAGGCGATGTGGGAAAACAGGAACCTTTCCTTATACAAACACCAAGCAACCACGGAAAAGGAATGCCAAAAACTTGTTTTCACTAAAATGTTCTCTTACATGTGCATAGACACCCATAGATTTGGACAAGAGTGGGCAAAGGAAACCTGGAAAATCAGGAGTTGGTCTTGATGGGAAAAATGAGAAATCTTGATGGAAAAGCAGCAAAGATAGCCTACATGTGCTTCTTTGAAAATGGTTAAATGTACAGCACCCAAATATAATGGACTGCTAAAAATGTAAACCTGACAAATAATTTTAAATAAAGTATAATAATTAAACAGAGTTTCGGTACTGTACTATTAGTACAAACTTTGCATTTTCTACAATATTTGCGAAAAGCTTCCTATACATGACCATATATGATAAAATAAGTATTCTATCTTAATATGCTAAAGTACATATTGTACTTTCACAATGGTGAAACTGAAGAATTAGCAAGCAGTGGGAGATGTGATGATTTTGGGATCCTCCCTAACCTAGGGAGAGTACCAAACAGATGCCTTGAAAACAAAAAAGCACATCTTATTGAACAATTTAGTTGTGGTCCCATCCTCTTAGGACAAACCCAAACACGGTTATTGGCAAAAAAACATTCCCAACTATAGGCCCTGCAAAGCATTGTGGGATGAGATTACCAGTGGGCAGTGAATATTATATAGTATACAATATCAAAAGAATTCTACAAAGAGCTGCAGTTTAACTGTGGTTACTAGATGTCCCTCACTAGTCAAATGCAAATGCTTGATGAAAGGGTTTCAATGGTTTTGCATTTGACTCGTGAGGGACATCTAGGGACGACCACTGGAACTGCAGCTTGATGTAAGAATAATTTCAATGCTTTGCATTTGACTTGTGAGGGACATCCAGTAACAACTAGGTGAACTGCAGCTCTTTGTAGAATTATTTTGATATTGGATACTATAATATTCACTGCCACTGCTAATCTCGTCCCATAATGCTTTGCAGGGCCTTTGGTTAAGATTGTTTTTTTGCCAATAACTGTGCTTGGGGTGGTCCTAAAATGATGGGATCACCACTGAAGTTCAACAAAATGTGCTTTTTGTTTATGCTTTTGTGTTCAAGGCATCTGCTTGGTGCTCCCCCTAGGTTATCCAAATATTGGGAAGAAGGCCCCTCCAAATGGTGTGGGGTGGAAACAAGAATGCTGGAATAGGCATTTTCATAAAAAAAAAGAAGAAATGTCAATCCTTGATACTAAAATTATACAACCAGGCATGGCTATGATGGTCACCATACAATACAGAAACACCACCTTTAAGGTCTGTAATATTTATGCACCAACGACAAGAATGAAAGAATGTCCCTGTTTGAAATGCTCCCACTTTTTATTGCAGGTGCAACCCCAATGGTGTTAACAGGGGATTTTAACTGCATCATAAACCTCACAGACAGATGTGGCAAGAAAGATTGTTACGAAATTGATAAGTCTGCAAAATGTCTCAAAAACATGTGTAAAGATTTGCAACTGTCAGATACAGGGGAAAAATCAGGGTCAAAACAAAGGTTCACCTGGGAAGCAGAAAGTGGCAAAGTCAAATCAAGAATTGATTTCATTTTCACCTCCAAAAATATAAAAGCAAGGAATTATGAAACAAACGAGAGTGGTATGTCAGACCCCAAAATCTTGAAAGCAACCGTTGAAATCTCAAACATGTATCAAATGGGGAGGGGTGTGTGGAAAATGAACATCTTGTGGTGTGGTTTTGGATGTATATAGCGTCCTATAGTAGTCTGTCATTGCGCTCATTATGCCTGTAGGCGTCCTGACTATTCCACCCTCTGCATTCCTCAATTCCGTAATGTATTCCATACTCTCTGGGGTACACAACAAGGCTGCCAGTGTGTTGCCTGCACGATCTCCCTTCCCGTATTTCCTGGCCTGAGCATGCTTACTAAGAAATGCAGTTTCTCTTTCCGCCTCTTCCTGATATTTCGTAAGAGTATTTCTAAAGTCAGACCACGATGTTTGTGAGGCGCCCGTCGCAATTTCGGATTCCAGTCAAATAAGCTCCTTTTCCAATCTTTCTAATGTGTCTCTGATGGACTTTAGTACCCCTGTCTTTAGAGCCATACAGTGACCCCTGGTTACTACTTTGCAGGCCTACCACAGAGTGCCCGGGGATTTCATTGAGCCTTCATTGAACTCAAAATATTCCTCTATTTTTGTGTGTAGCTCCTCTCGGAACGCCTGATCCAGCAGTGCCCTAGATGGGAACCGCCAGCTAAACGGTTGTCTACATGTCGGAGGTACAGCAATCGCCACCAGTACAGGTGCATGATCCGATAGGGATCATGGCAAATGAGCGGATTCCAGCACCATGGATTGTAACTCTCTGGATAGTAGCCAGAAATCTAGTCTAGACCAAGTGTGTCTGTGTGCCGTTACACAAGTGCCTTCTCGTATGCCCGGGTGCAAGACCCTCCATGCGTCAGTCAGACCAGTATCAGTCATATTGTCCCCCATTACCTCCGATGCCTTGGGGTGATGCTCTCTAGGTGCGCCATGTCGGTCAAGCGCAGTGGACAGTATAAGATTGAAATACCCGCCCCACAAAATCGCACTTGGACCACTAACTTGAATTTGATGCCATATTGTCTAAAAGAAAGTCGGGCAATCTGAGTTGGGTCCATATACATTTACAATCACCAATGGCATACCACATAGCGTGCCCACTAACAATATGTATCTACCCTCCTTATCAATGATTTTCGAGGTAGTTTTCCACTGCAGACCTCTGCGAATTAATATGGCCACCCCTCTGGCATAGTTGGAGTATGGTGCCTCCACTATCTCACCCCATCTACCGTGTTTTAGCATAGGCAAATTAGCATTCGCCAAATGTGTTTCCTGTAAGAGGCATATATCAACTTCTTTCCTTGACAAGTATGAATGTAGCAGTCTTGCTTTTCTGCGCTCATTTACCCCCCGTATGTTCCAAGTTATGCATTTAATTTTACTCATTTACTCCCTGAGTAGAACATATATAAGTCTTTATGCGAAACTAATCCTATAGCTGAACATCCTCTCATATACGCTTCTGGACCTACTAACATATTGAAGACATTCACGTTCTCAACAATTGTATTTCTAATTGTATCTTGCATGCCAAATGTAAAGAGACAAGTGGTAATCTTAGGATATAATAATTCTGAACTTAGCAATAGTATCTGATTAAGCATATTTACGTTACTCTTCAACACATGTTCGAATTTCCAACTATGATATGTGTACGCGTCAGCCCTCCTCCTCTGTATTTGAGAATTCTCTAAACAAAGCTTCTCAATTCGGACTGTAACTCTAACTCCCTTACCCCTCCCACCCGCATCAACCCCCCAAATAGGTCGTGCATTCTCCCCTCCCTCAGCCCACCCGCATGTCTCAATCCAAACCAACAATAGGAAAAAAGTGGCCGATACGGGAATCATCCCAGTGGGAACGCAGGTTGGCTACCATACTACCCTGTTGTAGTTACAGGGTGACCGAGCGCTAATGCCACGTTAGTCTCTCAAGGACCCACCCGACATGTGATGATCTCTTAGGTTAATGGGGAGAAAGTATCTAACATAACTTTAATACATTCCATCTAGTAGCCGCCAATGTAATTATCACATGTATCTATTTGTATAGTGCAAGGCGCGTACCTTCGCCTGTCGCAATCATACATGCACTTTAGTACTACAAAGCGTGAAATTTATTCAATGTCACTTAGCCTGTCCCTAGAGCCCCTCCTCCCCGGCGTCGACTGCTGCTTCTGTTCCTTTACAAGTTGCTTGGCATATTGAAGTGACGCCTTTGCGTCCACGAAATATGTAGGTCTGCCTGGGCCCTGAACTCTCAGCTTCGCCGGGTATATTAGCGAGTATTTGGTGCCTGATTGCTGGAAGACTTTTTTTGCCGGTATGAATTCCCTCCGGGCAGCCTGTACCTGCATCGTGAAGTCTGGATATAGTTCTATGTTGTTGACTTGACATTGGAACTTCCCCTTGTCCCTCGCCAACCGGAGGATTGCGTCCCGATCCCTGTAGTTCAAGACCCTGGCCAAGATTGGCCTGGGTGGTGCACCAGGTTTTGGTCTGGAGCCTATGGACCTATGCGCCCTTTCTATTAAGAACATTGGGGAAAGACCATCATCAAACAGGTCCCTCATCATTGTTTCAATATAGCGTTCCATGTTCGAAATATCTGTAGATTGTGCCACACCTATAATGCGTACATTATTCCACCTTGATTTTGCTTCCAACTCCTCGTTCTTCTGCTGGATGAGGGCCAGTACTTTATCCATTCCTTTCACCGTCTTTTCTATCTCGGTCTGTCCCTTCTCCGTTTCAGTGACTCGCGTTTCCAACACACTCACCCTGCCCTCTTGCTTATCCATCCTGTGCATGATACCATCCATTCGGGCAGCAAGTGTGTCCATTTTAGAGTCGAGACCCTGCATACTAGTTTTCAAGTCCTTGAACATAGCCCTTATATCATCAGTTGAGATCTGACTCGCTCCTTCTTCAGCAGCGTCTTGGTCTGATTGTTCCGGTCCAGGCGGTTTCGGCGTTTTCCTGTCAAATGCGATTTTGGGTTGTCGAGTGTCCGGTTTGCCCATTTCGACATCTGCGGATTGACTTGTGGTCGCTCTGTTACGTGGCGCCCCTTATTTTCCAGTGCTTGCAGTAGTGACCCCAGTCGCCCACGCACGTGCCCAATCACGATGGATATACTTCTATGTAGGCTTACAACCTCAGAATGCCATATTACTCGCCCAGGTGTCGCAATAGACCGTTTGGCGATCTGCACGTGCATACACAGATGCGTGTCATATGTAGCCTACTTCCACAGTATCAGCCCAGTTGTGCAGCGCGTGTCTTTTTCAGGGCACTGGTTGTTTTCTACAGCCGTCTGTTTTTACTGCGCTTTTCTAACTCTTGCCTATAGGGGTACAGTGATCTCCCAGTACCGTGCTCAAGCCAAATTCGCCGTCATCACGCCCATCTAGGCAAGTAAAGGGTCAAGGTACGCACCCATAATCTCCGTATTCGTCTCCACACCAGATTGTAGTGTTTGCGTTTGATTTAGCCTCACTGATTTACGTAGGTCCCCAATCGCGTCTGCGCTGATATTTTCAGGCATCACACCGTCTTCTGCACGTTTACACCTGGCGTGGTATTACGTTTATTTACTGGCCTCTAGCATGCACTGCTTATTAGTATGTATTCGACCGCCCTTTCCACTCCAGCGCTCTGCCGCTTCAATGCGCAAGTGTGTCTGTGCAACGCTATATACAGCACGTTGACTCTGCCGTCCGGGACCTCCTAGTGAAAGGCCTAATTGTGTGCCTCCGTGGTGCCAAGTTGTGGCAGCGCTGCACCCAATGCTCCAGGCAGGGTCTCAAATCTCGCTAAGGGGCAGTTACACAATGTCTCCTTCTGCCTATGAAGCTTCATAGCCTGCAGCTCGATGCCTATGTGGGCTCCGTTTAAATCACAGACCCGACCGCTATCACAGTTGTCGGTCAGGCAGTATCGCAGGGGCAAGGCTCCACAGCAGACACCATTACGTTTTTGCTTGGCCCTATTACAGCGCGCACGATGGACACTGCAGTTCCGCACATCAGCCGTCCGCCACTGCGGGTCCCGGTCTTGCCAATCTCGCCAGGCCGCACCTCCTTCTATCTCCGGCAGCGCCGGCAGTCCGGGTTTCAGCTCTTCAACAGTTACGTGTCCTCTGCAACCCGTTCACCCCCACAGGCTTGACGTTTGGGAATCCTTAGCGGCCAGGCTGGTACACTTCACTTGCTGACTAGCGCTAGGCCAAAGCCCGCACCGTACGTCCAATAGCTGCTACCTTAGTCCCCGGTCGCTGCAAACTCCCCAGGCCGCATCTCCGCCTCACTCTAGATGTGTCATGCAGCCATGGTATCGTAAACTCCACAGCGTATTTCTTCACAGCAGAGGGTGCCAGTAACACTCGTAGCCGGGTAGTTCCGAGATTCCTCGTGTTTAAGTGTGGATATTTATCGGATTATTTGCTCGGTCGGCGGAGCTGCGCAGTTAGGCAGCCATTCCGTTCTGCAGCCAAGCCACGCCCCCCATATGTAAAGAAATTAACTAAAATTTTCCTGGGTTTAGCCCTACCAGGCTTTAAGCGAAAAGGGTCCCTGTGAACCCTTTGAATATCTTTCTCCAAGGTATCCGGTATCTCCTCAAGGATTATAGAATCCTTTAGTAGGGCCACCACAAAAGACTTGATGTCGCTCCCTTCTTTCCCCTCCAGGATCTTCAAGAGCCGGAGGTTATTCCTCCTTGAGTGATTTTCTAGGGATTCCACCCTCTAACGAATAGCATCTCCCTCTCTTTGCAGAGATTGAATTTTTAGCTCTGCGGATCAAAGGTTAGCCTTGCGTACCTCCACAGAGCCCTCCAGAGACTCTATCCTTTCATACAGTCGATCCACTTTTTCTCAAGGACGTCACATGCTGCCCTAATCTCATTTTGGTTTTCTGCTGAAACCATAAACCCTTTCCTTATGTCCGCCTTCATTGAAGTAAGCAGAGCATCGATTGAAGGACAGACTGAACTCGCTAAACCCCCGGACCCATTGGCTTCCGACGATGCAAGGGTTACAGGGATTGAGTTTACAGGTGTCTCGGGCAGAGCTGGAGTAGGAGTCGAGGTCAAGGTCGAAGTAGGGGGCGCTGCGGTATCAGGAACGCAATTAACTTGTACACACAGGGAACTGTCTGACTCGTCCATCTGAGCTATAGGTTCTGTCGTATTTACGGGAGAGCCCATGAAAGCCAAGGGTACAGTCGACATACAGGAAGCCCTATTAGGGAAGGAGCTGCCTGGGTCTGAATAATCAGAGGGTTTAGTTTGATGGATGTTCAAAACCTGGGGTAATTCTTTAAAAGAAGGAACGCAGGGAGGGAGTAATACGGATTGTGTTAATATCTCCACTGCCTTTTTGGGCTTCAACTCTCTGTGACCTTTTTAGGTTCCTTACTTCTGCCCTCTTTCGCACCCCCCTACTCGCTTGGGCCGTCTGATCTAAACTGTCCTTCTCAGCTCCCTTTTCAGTATACTCTCTACTGGCCTCACTCCTTCCTTCTGCCACCGGTGAAGCTTGAAAGCAGTGACCGTGTTTGTCACTTTTGTCACTTTTGCCCTTCCCCCATTTAGATTTGCTCTTCGGGGCTTGGCTCCCGCTTTGCCACTTAGTATTTTTTGTTGGGGCACTCCCATATCCTATCCCCACCACACCTGTGGCTCCCACCCTCTCTTTGCCGGCACTCCCACTCTCGCCGCTCTTGCTGTCTGTCAAGTCGCGACCGACCAGTACCTCCCCAGCTCCAACAGCTCCAAAAGCTCCTGGGGCGTCGCACTCCTCCTCCGCTGATACTGCTGTTGAAAAAAAGGCCACGAAGAGAAGAAAGCGCTTATGTTTGGCGCGCAGGCTGCCTTGTCTCGGCACAAACCTCCACTGCTCCCGCTTGTGCTGATTCCACCGGCGTTGCCCCGGAGGAGACCGCGGGCCGCCGCTCTGCAGCCACGCCTCAGCTCCACGGCTGCACGATCCCAACATTGCGGGAGGGAGGGGTGAGGAGCCCGCACCACGTCTCCAAGGCACATCCACGAGCCGGCTAGCTTACAGACCGATATGCCACATATCAGGTATTATTTCGCCGTTTTCCTGCTACTCTAGCGCTACTTCCAAACAGCTTCAGCACTAAGAGTCTCTCATGGGGGGCGAAAGAGAGGGGTTTCTGGTGAGGGCGTGCGCTGCCGCTCAGCACGCGGGCGCCATGTTTCCTGATCTCCTCAAAGAAGTAGGCATTGTATACTGAAGAATCATGTTGCAGGTTTTACAAAACATTAACCTGGCAGCCATCACCTGTTCATAGATAGACATTGGCTTAGAATAGCACAATTCCAACATTACCCCCCCGACCTCCCCCCCCACCCTCCCAAGCAGCTAGACGATGTCACCTATCTACTATTTGTGGCATTGTGTGGGGGTGGCGGCGTGTAACCTGTGAGTCTGCGGTGTTGGAAGGGAATGGTGGAGACATCATCTTGTGATCTAAACATTTTGCTTTCTGGTTTTATCTATGTATTTCATGCCCGATTCCAGCACAAACTGAATAAAGAGGAACTAAGAAAAGAGGAAAAATTGACTACCACTTCGAACAAGCATTAGCAAAGTCAATTGGCCTGATCTTGGCAAGCTGGTGCAATGGTAATTTTTGATTGCAAGTTAATGAAGCAAAAATAAAAAGGGAAAATAAATCAATTATGCCATCAAATAAAAGTTGCTAGTTTATATTAGCATGTTTTTTAAAATGTAATAAACATTCACCCATGCAGATGTTTGACAGTGTCTCTAAAACACGTATGTTAACAAGCATTGGCTTAGCCAATAGGTCTCGCCTTATAAGTTTTTAGCCATGCAACAGTTGTTGTTATTGCACCAAGAATATTGTGCTGCATAACTAAACACTTATAAGGTCCCAAAAGTGAGACCTATTGGCTATGCCAATGCTTGTTCCTCTTTCTATGTGTGCTGCATTCTACAGCACACATAGCATGAGGACAATGACTCCATAGATTGTTTTTATGCAGGAAGCAACCCTGCCAACTGCGCAGATCAAGGGTGCTTGTGTTGGCGCTATGCACCAAATTGTGCGCTGGCTGAAAGGACAGCAATGCACCGTATCTCGTAGATAGGGTGCAAAACGCTTCTGACACCCCCTATGCCAAATCTCTGTTAATGAGGCCCTTAGTGCATGAAAGTGTGAGATAACCCTTCTAGAAGAAGCTCATTGGAATTTGAACCAAGGATTATGCCTCACCAATGTTAAAGGTCATCTACTGCCACTGTAGACCGCCTGTGTGTACTGTCCGTGAGTCTAGCTAGATATTATATAAAGATGTGTATACCAAGCTGTCCTTAGAAGGCACTGAGCTGCTGGGAATGCCCCACATCGTGCGTAAATAGCGCTATCCTCAGCTGACTGAACTGACCCCCCAGCACCGTGAAACCCCCAGCGCTAGGCTCCCGTAAGGAGCGCTGGAAGCCCCCCCCGGCGCGATCCTTTTCAAGCGTGGTGTGTCCTTCTAGCGCCTAGTGAAGCGCCGAAATTGCCCCAGGCGGCCCTTGGCCTCAGGAGAGGGCTGCCACTGTGTGCGTGTGGGCCGCACTCAGCCCGAGACTCCATCGTCCCTGCGCCGGCCTCCGGAGCTCTGTGGAGGCTGCCGTGAACATCGACCCGGCTGGGTCATGACTGGAGGCCCCTGTCCCTGGGCCTAATCAATTCCTGTCTGTGTCAGAAGCCTAGGCCGCAGTAGGCCTGAAGCCAGCTCCCGCCCCACGTGGCAGGGGAGCTCCTTCGCCCCGCCCCTCGGAGCGCCGCGCAGCCATTGGTCCTGGCTGGCGCGCCCCCGAGGTGGGCCCTGTGATTGGTTCTGACAGCCCCGGCCCCTGCTCGGATTGGTCCCCGGGCCGTGGTTGTGCCTGGAGGCGCGGAGAAAGCACAGACTCGTCGCGGAGGGGGCCGTGAAGCAGGAGAGCCTCCTCCGATTTGCCCCTCATGTTAAATTCACTCGTTCCCGGCGCCGGTGCCCCGCATCTGCTCCCTGCACCGCACCGGGCCGAGTGAGGCCCCGGCAGGACCGAAGCCAATCCGCCTGCCCCCGAGCCATCGCAAGGGCCCCGGAGGGCCGACGCCTTAAGGTAACCCCCCCCGGGGAGGAGGGCAGGAGGCCGGACAAGGACCCGAGTCCACCCCTCCCCCGGGGAGAACTGAGACTGGGCCCCGTTGGCCCCCAATGAGCCTCTCATGACTATGGGGCCTTGGTTAAACTTAAAGGCTCATTCCAAATTAACTGTGCATGCCTGAAGACAGGCTTATTTCAAATTAACGGTACATGCCTGCTAATTGAATTGTGGATTACATGCCTTGTATTGAATTTCTTGCAGGGGCGGGCTTCCTAGAGTATCTATGGGGATGTGCTATACTGCTGAATAATCTACCCCCTTGCTACTTCAATGAAATGTTTACCTGTGATGAACTGTTTATATGTTAATGTTCAAGTCTGCTTCCTGAAATGCCAGTTCTTGGTTTATGAAAGTACCCCCCCTTTAGCCTGCTGAAGAGTATATTGCAACAGGCTGTGTTATTGGATGTTTTGCTCACCTGATCAAAATGCTTAATGAAATGCTTTAATGAGGTACTTTAATGAAATGCTAATGAAATGCTAATGCATTGATTGCCTTGATCTGAAGCCAATATAAAAGACATTGATTTTCAATCAAAAGTACTGGTGTGGTCTCCATTATTGCGCCCACTTATGGCCTCAGTGGATGAGTGTGTTGAGTAGCTACTTTGCACGTAAGCCCCTGGCTGCCTTCCTGCTCGAGCCAAGCTACCCCCCAAGAGAACTGGTGGTCCCAATTCTTACACCGATGCAATGTTGATTGAATACCTTTAAAAAGAATTCCTTGCAGGTGCGAATTAAGAGCAAGGCTGTTGCCAGACCTACAGTCATCTAATATTTAATATTTATTCATTTTAGTATTTATTGCTGAGTGATGCAGCCCGTGTGTTTTTAAGAGAAGATAATAAGTTATACACCTGTGAATTTTTTATCAACCTGCTGCTAATCTTATATAAATAACTTATTGATTTGAATCCAGCATTCTGGTGTGGTCTCAGTCATTGTGTGTGCAGTTATTGTCTCAGTGGATGTGTGTGTTGTGTAGTCACTTAACACCTGAGCCTTCGGGTGCCTACCTGCTCGTGCCAGGCTACCCCCGGGGAACTGGTGACTCCAGGTCCTACAATGCACATTCCTGAAATTTCTGAATTTTATGACATTCTACAGAAATTATATTTATTTTTCAGCCAAAGCATCAAATGGTGGGAACTTCTTGCAACTACAAGAGAGAGCACAACTCATTCAAAGTCAACACTGAAGAGACTCTGTCCAACACGTTGGGCATCCAGACATGATGCTGTCCATGCTCTACGCTATCGTTTTATGGACATCATGCAAGCACTCACTACCATTTTGCTGCAGTCTAAAAAGGTTGAAGAGCACACGGAAGCTCAGGGTCTTAGGAAGGGCAGGGAGAGTTTTGAGTTTGTGTTAATGAATGTAATCCAATCCAAAGTGCTGTAGACAATAAATATTGTGTCCAAACTGCTTCAGTCTAAAGATCTGGACCTTTTACAAGCATCAAATATGCTAAGTAGCGCAGCAAATACGTGTGCCAGTTTCAGAGAACAGTTTGAAGATGTTAAAAGCTCAACATCTTCACTTGCTGCTGCATGGGGCATTTAATTGCATTTTACACAAAAACGACCACGATGCAAAAAAAGCACTTCGATGAACTCTGTGAAGACCAAAGACTATGCAATCCCGAAGACAATTTTAAGGTGTCTGTGTTTTATGCTAACATAGATATTATTGATAATCAGATAAAAACTGGGTTTGCTGGTATCAACACCATGATCCAATGCATTAATTTCATGATGCCTTCAGGAATCCTCAAAGCTAGCGAGGAGGAGTTGTTTGAAGCAGCCATGACCCAGGCAGCTCATTACGACAAAGACCTGTCCCTGGAGTTTCCACAACAACTCATCACTTTCAAAGCAGTGTTGAAAGAACAAATACAACTTATCTCAGGTGGCACAAAGGATCTGGCTGACCTTTTATTCATGAGAAACTACGCAATTCTGCCCAGTGTATTGGATGTTGCAACAGCACTGAAACGTTTTCTTACAATTCCTGTTACTGTAGCCAGGTCAGAAAGGTCCTTCTCAAAGTTAAAATTAATCAAGAACTATCTACGAAGCACAATGACGCAGGAAAGGCTCTCAGGGCTTGCAACTTTAAGCACTGATAGTGATCACGCAAAAAAATGAAATGTGGAAGCTCTAACAGAAGAGTTTTCACGAAGAAAGGCAAGAGGTAAATATTCTTTCAGTCAAGTACATCTCTCCAATTCAGTGAACCAAGCAGTAGTAGCCTTCAGCCACCAGTCTAATTTGCAAGTCTCTCTTCCTGGTGTAAGAAGTCTTCAGCCTTGTGTCCACTCTTTAAGTATTGTTTTCTGCTGTACCAGCCTTCAAATCCTGCAATTAATTTCATCAGGCTCGTGCAAGTACTGTTCCTACTCACAGTGTGATTCTCCTCTAAATGTAGCTGTCCTTTGACTCCTTTGAGGAAACAGTCAGTAATATGGTATTCGGCCAGTATTGTTCTCTTATATATAGGCTATCTCAATATTCTTAAAATCATAATACTACAATCTGGACACTTCTTCCCTTACATCTGTAAAACGAAGGAAGGCTGTAAAACTAAGGTAAAAAACGGTTCACTTAGAAACACGCAGAGGTAGGAACCCTCCTCCTTGTGGGTAACCAAAAGAAGCAGGAACATAAAACACAGGTTTGACCTCTGACGGAAAATCAAATGACCACTTCATGGTGTGTATGCCACATTTTGATTTTGACATGTCTTGTTAATTAGGAACCATCATCTATTGTGTTATTGTAGGCTCTGCACTGACAACCGTGGAACAGGAGGGGGCGCCAAATACCTGCATGTTAGCGGCAACATTGTAGCAAGGGAGCCAGGACCCCTGATGTATGCACAGAAAATACCCCTAATTCCCTTGTTTCATAGGAAAAAAAGTTTAGGTGGATTCAGTCGGCCCCGATGCCACTGCACCTGCTGCACTGGTCACCTTGCCCACTTCCATCAAATTTGATTTCCCCTCCAAGAAAGCAGAAGAGTTTCCACCATTTTTTGGCTCCGAAGTTCAACCCCTTCTATGCCAAGATGAATGTCCTACCCCCACCGTGGTTTGCAAAGCCAAGAACTAATGACGAACCTCTTACATAATCGGGGAGGAAGTCTTACTTGAAAACATCACTAAAAGCAAACCCTCAAAATAGTTTGCGGATTCCATTCCGCGTAACATTAACAAAGATCTTTACCAGCTTATGCACCCTTACTGGCCAAAACTGATGGAGCATCTTCGCTCAGTCAAGGATCATTCCCCGACTCCCACTAAACAACCCAGTCACCCACTTCTCAAGAAGCTTTTGTGGATGACTTCAACTTTCACTCTATCTCCAACCTGCCTTTTCTTGCAAAAATCTTCAAAAGAGGAACTTGCCCAACACATCAATACAACCACCTTCTGGGGGGATTCCACTCGGGCTTCAATCAAGGGTGAGACACTGGAACCGCGCTGCTCCGCGTAGTCGCTCTTGCGAGGTTGATCCTCTTCGAGTCCTGGATTCTGCCATCTCCTGATACTCATCGATCTGTCTGCAGCATTTGATAACGCAAATCACCACATACTTCTTGATATACTATGAAAATAATTGGATGGGCATTGCCAGGGTGTGCCCTGAAATGATGTGCACCTTCCTCATGGGTAGGACACAGAGGATCACTTTTGATAATCGTCTCTTTTCACTGAAGACAGTCGATCAAGGAGTCTCCTAGGGTTCCATCCTTGGTCTTACCCTGTGCAACCTCTACATCAAACCTCTGGGAGTTCTACTAAGAAAGGAGGGGATCGCCTACCACCAGTATGCAGGTGACACCCAACTCTACTTAAAAGTCCCATCCAGTAACAACATGTCTCATCTAGCCACCATTAAACTCCGTTCCAGACTGGTTCACTTCTCACAACCTCAAAAGGACCTTTGCAAAACCCAATTCCTCCTTATTTACTCTTCGAATCAACTACTGCATATTCACACCTGGACCAACCAGCCCTTTCAATCAGACATTTACACAGCGCGGCAAGTCACCTGATTGGGACTTGAGGCGCTTGTGGCTCCTGTATGGTCAAATCTCATTTGAACATCCAGGTCTTGAGTTCTCTCCTGATTTGGTGGAGTGATGGGGCAGTGTTGGACTTGGCCCTCTTGGCAGGGTCATCCTTGAACTTTTTGCCTTTCTCCAATATTCTCTCTGACCTGTTTTTGTTGGTTTAATGACTCTGGGCACTTTACCACTGCTGTCCAGTACTAAAGTGCATATGCTCTCCCTGTGCAAAATGTATATGTGATTGATGTCCATGATTGGTTCATTGGATTTACTGTCAGTCCCCAGTAGAGTGTACCAGGAGTGCCAGGGCTTGTGAATGCCAATACTGCTAGTGGGCCTGCAGCGCTGGTTGCGCCACCCACAGAAGCAGCCTTTTAAAATGTGTCTAAGGTCTGCCATTGCAGAACCTGCGTGCAGTCTGGTACTGTCATGGTGGCTGGGCAAGTGCACACACTTGCCAGCCTCTAAACCTTCCCATAACTTCATATTAGTCACCCCTATGGTAGGCCCAAGGGCAGGGTGCATTGTAAGCATAAGGTAGGACATGCTCTGATGTGTGTGGCATGTCCTAATAGTGAATTACAGCCAATTTCGTTTTCACTATTGTAAGGCTACCTGTTCTCTTAGGCCAAGATGGGCTGCTGGAATTATTACACCCTATAATCCGAGCAGGCTCAGGGAACATGGTAGAAAGTAAAGTTTAGTACACCTGAACTCAGAATAATAAAATACTTCTTTTAGTAAAGTTTATTTTAAAATCCTGTGTTCGCAAATGCTACTTTTAGAAAGCTAGCATTTGCTTGCCTAACCATTTCAGCCCGCCTCTGCTAGGATGTGTATCTGACTGTCTGGGATGTGTGAGTGACAGGGCTGGGGGATGACAGGTGGTGAATGGAGGGATCACACCTTGGTGGGAGGTGGGAGTGCCCCTGGACTCTGAATAGGGCTGTGCTCTGCCACCACAATGCTGGCTCCACCTCCTGGGGAGCGACTGATGACTCAGCCGGCACCTTGCCCAGGAAGGGGGTAGCCTGTCAACAAAGTACTCCAAGCTGCCCCTGTCCACACAATGCTGGCTCCACCTCCTGTGGAGCGTCTGATGTGCCACCCCTGCTCCCTGAAAGGAGAGACCCGAGTTTACCCAACACAGTGCTCAGAGACTGAAGAAGTTATGCACAGAAGTTATCCCTGGCCTGCCAGAACAAAAGAAAAGCTGTATAAAAGTAGGAGCCCTGCTCCTAACAAACTAGATCCTGTTTCCCACAATGAACCTCTGCCCAACTAGAAGGACTAAGAAGAAGCTGGAAGGACTGGCCTGCTGTCTGCCTTGCTGAGGAAGGAGAGGAAGAGACCTAAAGAGGACTTTGCTGACTTGTGCTGAAACTTTCTCCAAGGGCTTGATTGAACTTGCCCCTTGAACTGAACCCCAGGACTAGTTGGTTCTCTGTGCCTTGGCTCGTCTGCAACAGAGCCGTGTGTTCCTCCCGCTGGAGGCAAGACTGCGTCCCCCCTCGCCCCCTCCTAGAGTTGTGGCACTCGGGAGCGGCCCGCCCTTTTGCCCGTTGAGAGCCTCGCTCTGCCCAGAGCCGCTCTCTGCCCCTCGGGTCAGGCCGTCTGCTCCTCTGCTACTGCTCGCTATCTGTAGGGACCTGGAGTGCTGTCTGCCCCCTCCTGCCGGAATCCTGGTCTCACGAGCGCACCTCTATAGACTGGACGGCCGCCCGTGCGCTATGAACGCACCCGGACGCCCCGCTGTGCCCTCTGACCTGTGGAGAGGCCGCGCCGCACATCAAGGGAATCCTCCCCCAGTACGGACCGTACCGGAGGCCCCCGTGCCGAGCCCCGCCTTCGAGAACTCGCCACTGTGTTTGCAGACCCCAAGGTACGTCTCGTGCTCCCAAGCGCACCAACTCGTCTGCCTGCCTGGTAGACTGAGGACCGTCGCGCTCAAGCACGAACTTGCACACACCGGGCTCGGGGCCCGCAACGTTTTATTTCCCCGTAGTGCTAAACTGTGTGCTTCTGCTGGTTTTAGAGAAACCATACGCTGAGGGTCGTAGTTAAAGCTGTACGCTTCACATTGTCCACCTGAAGCGCATTTGAGACCCGAAGCGCCTTGCCAAACTGAAGCGTACTTGAGCCTCGAAGCACATTTGTAGCTGGTGCGCGACCTAGTGACAGCCCCGTATGCCTCGTTGTCGGAAGCGGTACGCCGCGTACACCGGCTCACGCGGGAGGCGTGAGCATCGGAAGGGGTGTCGGGATTTCACCCATTCGAAGCGCACGAAGCGCTACAAAGCGTGCAACTGGTTCTAGAGCCACAAAAGGGGTTGAAACCTACCTAAATCATTGTAAGACGAGAGAAAGAAACTCAAAGCAGAATTCTTAAAAGACTGAGACCATAGCCAAGTGAACCAAAATCGTTTTAAACAATCCCCAAAGAACTCTGGCATATTTAAAGTATTGTGGCCTTGCCTTGTGTTATCTGCCTGCATATATAGATATATTTTTACATAAAGTACATATTTTTATAGAAATACCGCCTGGTGTCCATTTGTGGGGGGAGTCAGTGTGTCTTACTGTGAAAGGTCATAAATGCTTAACTGTAGCGCCCCGAAGTTTAGCCTTGTCTGCTGGCGCCACACTACCTAAAATGGTGAGCAGGGGTCATTCTGAGGAGTAGTTCCCTTGCCCTGATTGGGAGTGGTGATTTCTGCCTGGCTTTGGTACCAACCTCAGCCAGCCAGGAATCCCATTTCTAACAGGCAGACCTTAGGTGCCGGGGAAGGGTGTTCCATGTCTTGGATAACACGTACGAAAAGGACTGTCCTCTGCTGTTGGCTTGGCGGATCCGGGGGGTGTCTACAAGGAAGTTTGAGGCAGACCGGAGGTGTCTGTGGGTTCGTGGAAGGTCAGTTGTTTGTAGAGGTATGCAGGTCCTTTGTTGTGTAGGGCTTTGTAGGTGTGGTTCAGCATCTTGAACTGGCATCTCTTCTGTATCGGGAGCCAGTGTTGTTTCCTGAGGTGGAGTGCGATGTGGGTCCTTCTAGGCAGGTCGAGGACGAGTCTCGCTGCTGCATTCTATATTGTCTGAAGACTCTTCAGGAGGCGTGCCACGATTCCTACATAAAGTGCGATTCCGTACTCCAGCCTTCTGGTGATGATGGCCTGTGTGAAGGTCGTTCTGGTGTTGACTCGAGATGTTGTCTTGCGTAGTGAGGAGGTCCCATTGGGTGCGGAGGTGTTCCGGTTTGTGTTTGTGGATGTAGGCCGGTTGATATGGTCACCTGGACATCGTGAATCGCTGAAGCTTTGCCGTTAGAGCCTCCAACCTTACATAGGATCGACTCATGGCATAATCTTTCTCGGCCAGCGCAACCTGAACATGGAACTCCCTACCCCGAAAACCAAGCCCACCACCTCACTGCAGATCTTGAGAATGGAGTTGAGCCTTTCTCCTACTGAGACACTTTTGACAGTTGTCCCCTTAATTATCCACCCTGATAATGTTCCCTCTGGAGGCTGAGAATACTGCACCGCCTTCATCTCTTGATCTGACCTTGCTGCTACTACCCTTAGCACCTACTGGGGCCCTGGTGACACGGAGTCCTATGGCGCCACGGAGTCCTCTGGCGCCCTGGTGACACGGAGTCCTCTGGCGCCCTGGTGCCACGGAGTCCTATGGTGCCCTGGTGACACGGAGTCCTATGGCGCCACGGAGTCCTCTGGCGCCCTGGTGACACGGAGTCCTATGGTGACACGGAGTCCTATGGTGCCCTGGTGACACGGAGTCCTCTGGAGCCCTGGTGAGGCTGTGAGTGTGTGTGGACGCACAGGCTATGAAGGTGTGCTGGACGCACAGGCTATGAGGGTGAGCTGGACGCACAGGCTGTGAGTGTGTGCTGGACGCACAGGCTGTGAGTGTGTGCTGGACGCACAGGCTATGAGTGTGTGCTGGACGCACAGGCTATGAGGGTGAGCTGGACGCACAGGCTGTGAGTGTGTGCTGGACGCACAGGCTGTGAGTGTGTGCTGGACGCACAGGCTGTGAGTGTGTGCTGGACGCACAGGCTATGAGTGTGTGCTGGACGCACAGGCTATGAGTGTGAGCTGGACGCACGGGCTATGAGTGTGTGCTGGACGCACAGGCTACGAGTGTGTGCTGGATGCACAGGCTTTGAGTGTGTGCTGGACGCAGAGGCTATGAGTGTGTGCTGGACGCACAGGCTATGAGTGTGAGCTGGACGCACGGGCTTTGAGTGTGTGCTGGATGCACAGGCTTTGAGTGTGTGCTGGATGCACAGGCTGTGTGTGTGTGCTGGACGCAGAGGCTATGAGTGTGTGCTGGATGCACAGGCTACGAGTGTGAGCTGGACGCACAGGCTGTGAGTGTGTGCTGAATGCACAGGCTACAAGTGTGAGCTGGACGCACAGGCTGTGAGTGTGTGCTGGACGCACAGGTTGTGAGTGTGAGCTGGACGCAGAGGCTATGAGTGTGAGCTTGACGCACAGGCCATGAGTGTGTGCTGGACGCACAGGCTGTGAGTGTGTGCTGGACGCACAGGCTATGAGTGTGTGCTGGACGCGCAGGCTATGAATGCGAGCTGGACGCACAGGCTATGCATGTGCTCTGGACGCACAGGCTGTGAGTGTGTGCTGGACGCGCAGGCTATGAGTGCGAGCTGGACGCACAGGCTATGCGTGTGCTCTGATCGCAGAGGCTATGAGTGTGTGCTGGACGCACAGGCTATGAGTGTGTGCTGGACGCACAGGCTATGAGCGCGTGCTGGACGCACAGGCTATGAGTGCGTGCTGGACGCACAGGCTGTGAGTGCGTGCTGGACGCACAGGCTGTGAGTGTATAGCTGGAAGCACAGGCTGTGAGTGTGTGCTGGACGCACAGGCTGTGAGTGTGTGCTGGACACACAGGCTGTGAGTGTGTGCTGGACACACAGGCTGTGAGTGTATAGCTGGAAGCACAGACTGTGAGTGTGTGCTGGACGCACAGGCTGTGAGTGTGTGCTGGACGCACAGGCTGTGAGTGTATAGCTGGAAGCACAGGCAGTGAGTGTGTGCTGGACGCACAGGCTGTGAGTGTGTGCTGGACGCACAGGCTGTGAGTGTGTGCTGGAAGCACAGGCTGTGAGTGTATAGCTGGAAGCACAGGCTGTGAGTGTGTGCTGGACGCACAGGCTGTGAGTGTGTGCTGGACGCACAGGCTGTGAGTGTGTGCTGGACGCACAGGCTGTGAGTGTGTGCTGGACGCACAGGCTGTGAGTGTGTGCTCGACGCACAGGCTATGAGTGTGAGCAGGACGCACAGGCTATGAGTGCGTGCTGGACGCACAGGCTGTGAGTGTGTGCTGGGCGCACAGGCTGTGAGTGTGTGCTGGACGCACAGGCTGTGAGTGTGTGCTGGACGCACAGGCTGTGAGTGTGTGCTGGACGCACAGGCTGTGAGTGCGTGCTGGATGCACAGGCTGTGAGTGTGTGCTGGACGCACAGGCTGTGAGTGCGTGCTGGACGCACAGGCTGTGAGTGTTTGCTGGATGCACAGGCTATGAGTGCGTGCTGGACGCACAGGCTGTGAGTGTGTGCTGGACGCACAGGCTCTGAGTGTGTGCTGGACGCACAGGCTGTGAGTGTGTGCTGGACGCACAGGCTCTGAGTGTGTGCTGGACGCACAGGCTGTGAGTGTTTGCTGGATGCACAGGCTATGAGTGCGTGCTGGACGCACAGGCTGTGAGTGTGTGCTGGACGCACAGGCTGTGAGTGTGTGCTGGACGCACAGGCTGTGAGTGTGTGCTGGACGCACAGGCTGTGAGTGTGAGCTGGACGCACAGGCTCTGAGTGTGTGCTGGACGCACAGGCTATGAGAGTGTGCTGGAAGCACAGGCTGTGAGTGTGAGCTGGACGCACAGGCTGTGAGTGTGTGCAGCACAGGCTGTGAGTGTGAGCTGGAAGCACTTACTGTCGGTGACACTCCACTGTGAAGATTGATCCAACAGCAGAAGTGCCACCTCACGAAATGGGAGACCTATTGCATTGAAAATGCTTGTTTAATTATGCGAATAGTGAATGATATTGTTACCTGTTAGTGTTCTATAAAATGGTGTATATTAGCTAGAATATGAAGCTAAGGGAAGTAAAAGCAGAGGCGCCAGCAAACTGTGCACCATGTATGTCGGGGGTGGAGAGAGTGGGTCGAAGCAAGAGGAAGGCCTCAGGCGGGGACGACGGTGATTGGTCCTCCAAGGGAGGTCCTGAGCGGCGATGGTATGACGCAGTCTGCAGCTGGAGTGAACATTGAATGTGAGTATAATACTGTATGAGCAGAGAAATATATCCAAAGGGGGCTTTGGATGAGGCAGAGGTGAAAAATACCGTGAACTCCCTGGGCGTGGGAAGTGTGGGGGACGCAGGGGATCATGCCCCCACCCCCAGATTTGGGAGGGGGGGGCGAGGAACCACAATCATTTCCCCTCTCCCTTGCGAGATTAGCGGTGCCATTAGCGCACACAGACGCTCGCCCTGTGCCCCCTGCACTCGCCCTGTGCCCTCTCTCCCGTCTCAGAGGCCGCCTGCCCTGTGTGCTGCCCCCTGCACTCGCCCTGTGCCCCCTGCTCTCGCCCTGTGCCCCCTGCACTCGCCCTGTGCCCCCTGCGCTCGCCCTGTGCCCGCTCTCCCGTCTCAGAGGCCGCCTGCCCTGTGTGGTGCCCCCTGCGCTCGCCCTGTGCCCTCTCTCCCGTCTCAGAGGCCGCCTGCCCTGTGTGCTGCTGCCCCCTGCACTCGCCCTGTGCCCTCTCTCCCGTCTCAGAGGCCGCCTGCCCTGTGTGATGCCCCCTGCGCTCGCCCTGTGCCCTCTCTCTCGTCACAGAGGCCGCCTGCCCTGTGTGCTGCCCCCTGCACTCGCCCTGTGCCCCCTGCGCTCGCCCTGTGCCCCCTGCTCTCGCCCTGTGCCCCCTGCGCTCGCCCTGTGCCCCCTGCACTCGCCCTGTGCCCCCTGCTCTCGCCCTGTGCCCCCTGCACTCGCCCTGTGCCCCCTGCGCTCGCCCTGTGCCCCCTGCACTCGCCCTGTGCCCTCTCTCCCGTCTCAGAGGCCGCCTGCCCTGTGTGGTGCTGCCCCCTGCACTCGCCCTGTGCCCTCTCTCCCGTCTCAGAGGCCGCCTGCCCTGTGTGCTGCCCCCTGCACTCGCCCTGTGCCCTCTCTCCCGTCTCAGAGGCCGCCTGCCCTGTGTGCTGCTGCCCCCTGCACTCGCCCTGTGCCCTCTCTCCCGTCTCAGAGGCCGCCTGCCCTGTGTGGTGCTGCCCCCTGCACAGAAAGAGCCCCACCCTGTGGGTGAGGCTTGGCCGCTCCGAGACAGCAGAGGAGGGAAGAGCACAGATATGAAACCATGCTGTGAACGCCACAGGGGGTCGCTGCTGTGCACAGGGTGCAGACAGCAAAGGGGTGAATCCCAGTAGGGGGGCTGAGACACCCCACAGGCAGCAGCAGGTAGGCAAGCGTCCCCCACGCACGAAGCTTCACAGCAGAGCGAGCACAGGACACGCAATGTGCGGGTCAGCAAGTACCATTTGCACATGATGCAGGGGGCATCTCTGACGTCAGTGACCCCGCCGGCTGCGGCAATGCAAGCTCCCCTCATACCACGGACGGAGTGCTTAATTTGTAAGTATTCCGGAGGTCAGCCCGAAGCTTTTCTTAAAGACAAGCCTCTCTCTTCCAGCGCCCTACACTCCACTCCTCTCCTCTCCATGTCACTTCAGCAGGTCATCTGCCCACCCCGGCACAAATGAAGCCCTGCGATATCTGGTACAGCGCACGTTCGTAGGTCTAGTAGCTGAGCTCGCCAATAGGGCCCAGAAGCAGGGGTCCCCCCCCCCCCCCGCAGACATGGCGGGGGTGACCCGCGGGCTGGCGCTCCTCTCGCCTCGGTGGCAGTGACTGGGGACGCGCAGTGTAAGGGGGGGGGGGGGGGGCTGGTCACCCTGCCTGTCATTCTTTATCTGACCCGCGGGTGTCTCTGACCCCGCTCCTCACCCCCCCTCCCCCCTCCTCTCTGACCCGCGGGTGTCTCTGACCCCGCTCCTCACATGCCCCCCTCCCCCCCCCCCTGACCCGGGGGTGTCTCTGACCCCGCTCTTCACATGCCCCCCCCTCCCCCCCTGACCCGGGGGTGTCTGGGGCCCTGAGTCCTGAGCGTGCACAGTTGAGGGGTCCCTGCGCCCCCCCACGGCTGCGCCCCGCAATCGCAGCCAGGGCAATCCCAGGGAAGCATACACGAACTACAACTCCCAGAAGACACTTGGTGATCCAGCCAAAACGCAGGACTGATAGCCTGCTCTCCCTGACTGCACAGACCTGGGTGAGCTTCACCCAGAGGCGCAACTAGAGCCCCGTGGGGGGGGGGGGTCTGAAGCAAGAGGCGGAGCGGAGCTGCGGGGGTCTTCGAAGGAAGCCCAGTGAGCCCCGGGGGTGTGGCGGCCTGGCCTGAGCCTCACTGCAGGAACGAGAGAGAGCCCCGCGCAGCCAATCCCAGGCAGGCCTGCGAGGAAAGCCTCAACTCGCCGCAGGTGTGTGCGGTGTATAAAGGCCCGGCCGTTGGGCCCGGGGCCCCTGCTGCATTCCTGCTGCACCTGAGCTTCATCCTGCATCCCGCCATCTGCCTTCCTGTGCCTCCATCTGCCTGCCTGTGCCGCCATCTGCCTGCCTGTGCCGCCATCTGCCTGCCTGTGCCTCCAGCTGCCTGCCTGTGCCTCCAGCTGCCTGCCTGTGCCTCCAGCTGCCTGCCTGTGCCTCCATCTGCCTGCCTGTGCCTCCAGCTGCCTGCCTGTGCCGCCATCTGCCTGCCTGCGCCTCCATCCCTCCAGCTGCCTGCCTGTGCCTCCAGCTGCCTGCCTGTGCCTCCAGCTGCCTGCCTGTGCCTCCAGCTGCCTGCCTGTGCCTCCATCCCTCCACCTGCCATGGCCGGAGCCCCCGCCGACCCCCGCGCCGTGCGGCTCGGCCTGCGGGACACGCTCGAGGCGGCCGTGCGGCTGGTGCTGCTGCACCTGAGGGAGGCGGCGCCGCTGGGCCCCGCGGACCAGGAGGCCCTGCGCTGCACCGCCGCGCACCTCTGCGTGGCCGTCCGCGGCCTGGCCGGGCCCCCCCAGCCCCAGGCCGTCCAGCCGCTCCTCCTGGAGCCCTGCGGATGCCAGCTGCTGCCCCCCGCCGTCCAGCTGGCCGTGGCGCGCCGCCTGCTGGAGCGGGTGGACCCGGCGCACTTCGCGCTGGTGCTGGGCCAACTCCACCAGGCCGTGGCGAGGGAGCGGCGCCTGGCCGCGCTGCTGGCCACCCCGGAGGGCTTCACCTGCGCGCTCTCCGCGGAGCTGGAGGGGCTGCGCCGGGGCCGCTACCTGCCCCAGCTCCACCTGCGCCTCCAGTACCAGGCGGAGCTGACGGACGCCTCCGCCACCGTCACCCGGGAGCGCGTCCACCTGGCGCTGGGCGAGGCCTCCAGCCGGGTGGGCCTCTACCTCTGCGTCAGCCTGGACCCCCAGACCGCGCAGGCCCTGGCGGACGGCCGGGCCCCGCTGGAGGCCATCATGGGGGCCACTCAGGCCAGCGCCCCCGGAGGGATCCTGACCGACGAGGAGGGCCGCGACTGCCGCCTGCTGGTGGTGTCCACCACCGCTGCCCCCGCCCGTGGGCAGGCCGCTGGCGCGCCTCCGCAGCTGGGCCTGGCCCCTGGAGCTATACGAGCCGGCCTGGGGGCTGCCCGCCCGGGAGGTGGAGGCCTGCATCGTGCCCGTCCGGGGCGGATGGTGACTGAACTCGGGGCACTCGGAGTGATGAGTGTGTAAATAAATGCTGTGTTCCCCGAAGCCTCGAGTCTGCGCCCTCCTTCATTCATTCCTTTATTTTACTCGTAGAGTCTTGTTGTTGTTTACAGGGGCGTCAGGAGGGGGGGGGGAGGCTAGAGGTCCTGATTGTGTTGCGGAGCCCGTCTTCTGCCCCTATGCGGAGCCCGTCTTCTGCCCTCCTGTCTCTCCTCGACTTCCTGTGCCTGTCTCTGCCTTCCCACTCTCTCCATTTCCATCTGCCTTTTGTTTCTCTCAGTGATGCTCTGTCTTGCTCGGTCACACCTCTCTGCCTAACGTGTTCCCCCCTCTTTATCTCTTGCTCTCTCTTTCTGTCTTCCTTCCCTTCTGCTGTTCCTTTGCCTCTGTTCTTTCCTGCCCTCCTCGCCCCTCTCTGCCTCCCATTTCTCTCATTCCCCCCTCTCCAGGTACCCGCACCATGCCCCATCCTGCTGAGTTACCTTCCTTCAAAGCGCCTTGTCTTTGCTGATTTCTAATAAATGCCCCCATATTGTGGCGCTTCCCCCGTTTATCTCCGGCAAAGTATCTTGGTGCCTCTAAACTCCACGTCTAATACACATTTAAGCCTTGGTGTAGCGGCTTGAGGCCGGGCTGGCAGCGGTGTTGGAGAAGGGGTCGGTTTCACGTTAATCATAGTTGTGTCGATCAGGCATTATTTCCCAAGTCATCGGGAATTTAAATAGGGCGCCCGTAATTGTGATTATGGGATACAGGAAGCGTCAGGATTATTGGATGACAGCGGCCCAGTAAAAGGGGAGGTTTGACTGAACCATGGTTGGTTACACTCTGACGTCAGAATCTACCAGCAACCTATACTTCCTGATTAGGATACACTATAGGACCCCACGTTTAGACGTGAATCAGGAAAAGTGCAACAGTGATTGGTTGAAACCATTTTAAATAATGAGGCTATTCCGGTTTTCTGTTATGAACGCGTCTCGTAGAGGTTCACCGACCCCTGCCCTCACCCACCGACCCACTGACCCCTGCCCTCGCCCACTGACCCCTGCCCTCACCCACTGACCCCTGCCCTCCACTCATTGACTGATCCCTGCCCTCCCCTCACCCACCGACCCCTGCCCTCACCCACCGACCCCTGCCCTCACCCACCGACCCCTGTCCTCACCCACCAACCCCTGCCCTCACCCACCGACCCACTGACCCCTGCCCTCACCCACTGACCCCTGCCCTCACCCACTGACCCCTGCCCTCACCCACTGACCCCTGCCCTCACCCACTGACCCCTGCCCTCCACTCATCCACTGATCCCTGCCCTCTCCTCACCCACCCACCACTGCCCTCCCGCACCCACCGATCCCTGCCCTCCCCTCACCCACCGACCCCTGCCCTCCCCTAACCCACCGACCCCTGCCCTCCCCTCACCCACCGACCCCTGCCCTCCCCTCACCCACCGATCCCTGCCCTCTCCCACTCCCACCGATCGACCCCTGCCCTCGCTCCACCCACAAATCTCACTCACCTCTTCCCTCCCCTCACCCACCCACCCCTGCAATGCAATAGGTCTCGCATTATTAAAGTTTGAGCTGTTGGCATTGCTAATAATAATGCTACACTAGAAGCTCAAAGAATCAGTAATGTGAGACCTATTGCACGGCAATTGTTTTTTTGTTTTATTTTTATATAGCACAAACTTGAGTGAAAGGTGTGTATTTCTGTTGCATTGAGTACAGTGTAATTGTGTGTTGTGTTATTATGTGGCACAGATTGGTATTGTGTGGAGTGTATCTGTTGCATTAAGTAGAGAGTAATTATGCAGTACTGAGTGGTATGTGGAGTGTATTTATGTTGTATTTAATACAGTGTAATTATGTGATGTGTAATTATGTGGTACTGAGTGGTAATATGTTGAGTGTAGTTATGTACTCTACTCAATGTAACATAAATACACCCCTCTTACCACTCAGTACCATACAATTACAAACCACATATTTACACTCTACTCAATACAACATAACTACACTCAACATCATAATAATGGCCGATTTAAACTCCAAAATCGGTCCTGGGGGGAGGTAGTGTGGTAAATAAATAAATAATACCCTATTTTTGACTAGGCATATAGCATAACAGATAGCTCAATAAATAAGAGTCAAGATTCGAGGTAGTAGGAGTTTCTGCAGGTTTATTACAGCATAAGGACAGGATCAGGACAACCTGCATAGGATGACCCAGCAGCTGCTGGGGCCGGGTCTGGGATGAGCGCGCTAACTTTTAATAACAATACATGAACTTATATACATAGCGCAAACACATAGCATTACATTGCAGTAGGCGTAGCAGTGGGTGGAGCAGAAGGCGTGACGCGTAGCAGTCGCGAAAGATAACAGTAAAAGTAGGTGTAACTGGGCGTATACATAGACATGTGGTGCAAACGTAACAGAATATGTCATGAATGGGGCGGAAACATAGGAGGGGGCTACCTAAGGAGCCAGGACCTCTAACCTGGTGGTGCACGCAAACTGGCAATGACGTATTACTAGGAGAAGCTGGGGGCTATGAACTCTGTGCTAGGAGCAGAGACTAAAGTCTGGAGGGTCGGAGCGACTTGTACCTAAACCCTATCTGGTATCTGATGTTTAGGGAACATGTTGATATAAACTAGAAGTCATGAGGGGAAAGGCTAACTTGATTCTAAGACTGGACCATGCATTATTCTACATGTAGTGTGTGATGAAAAATACTAAATGACCATTAAATACAGTATTTCTCTAACGTGGAGCCGCATAGGCTAGACAATGACGGGAACTATTGATGCAGTTCAGTAGCTTAGGAATGCAGAGAAGGAGGACTGAACTGATAACTGGAACTATAACATACTTTTGGCAGACTCAGAGGCAGAGCCAGGCTGCACCGGGCACTGCGAGGCAGGAAGTAAGTGAAGGGTCGAGGATACAGGTGGGGGCTGTATCGCTCCTCAGCGAGACTTCAGGAGACAGGAGCTGAATCTGTGGTCCGGGCCCTTTTGAGGCCTGGAAACGGGGACTTTATAATGGAATAACGTGCACACTGAGAAACGTGGCAACGTAACTTTACATAGGCCTGATATTCGTAGTATTCACGAGGACTGGAAACTAGCATACTAAAGGTGGACACAACTGTAATTGCGTCATTAGTCGGACATGGGGAATAACATATGCATATTGGTCATGCACACATAACATATGATGGATGAGGCGTAGGGACACAGAACATGGCAAAATTTACTTTTCCACATTCCCTCCTTGTCACTACGTTTCCATCAGGAAACATCAATTTTCATGATACCATCTATCATTTCATACAGTACCATTTGCTCGTCTCGAATTATCTTGGAACGGGACTTAGAACGGGGCTTAGGACTAGGAATACAAGAGGTAGCACACATGCTGCAAATCGCAGGGCCACATTGTATACAGAGGCAGCAGCTAAATATGATCGCTACTGCAATACTTAGAAAGGACAGGAATTTCCATCCCCATGCGGAAATTATATTCCAGAACCAACCGGACCATGTCCAGGTGCCTGGATCTTGATGTAACAGATGGGCAATTTTATGGAGTCTGGTTATAGCTGAATAAACAGACGGCGCGTTATTTGGAATGAAAATGCAACAACTAGATCCGAGGACTCTACAGGCCCCGCCCCTATCGGCCAGTATGACGTCAAGGACGAGACTATTCTGTAAAACGACAATTCTCATAAAGGATTGCTCTTCAGTTAAGTTACCTAGAGCGGAGGCAGTCTCATCTACTACTGCTTCAAGGGTTCTTGTTAACCTACGAATTAGCTTACTATTTACAACTGTGCCTAAATAAGGGAAAACACCTTTATCTATATCAATGAATTGCTCTGCGGCGGTTTCAGTATAATCGACAATCGGGAGATTTCTCTTGTGTCTAGTATGTACTAGGAAGGAATTCCTATGGTAGTCAGGTGGGGCTAGAAAAACAGGCGGCAGTAGGAAGGCAATGTAACAGGTTCCCTCCCAATCGAGGGGCAGACGAACATATGCAGTTTGACCACAAACAAAATAAGAATGACGTGAGGCTTTAAAAATAGATTTCCCACTGTCACTATACTGAATAACAGTAGTACATTCACTATGTCCTACGTGTACAGAACCATAATTACGGACACATAATTCGCCTTTGACTGGTAGTACTGAAATAGCAGGTGAGTCTGGAGTAGTATCAGACTGAACATTCAGGACCATGAAATTCGACGAATAATTACCTAAATTATACACTTCATTTTCTAGATCTAACCCGGTTCTGTGGGGGAGACCTTGCTTGTCTGGGAAACATGTACTGTTAAGAAAAGACATATCTGTTGCGGATGACGTTAACGTGGACCATGCTCCACACGAACCATTATGTGAAAAAGGATAAGGAAAGAGTGGCAGAACTCCCTTCGGTGTCTGGAAAGGGGGGAGTCGACCACACACCCAACAATTAGTGGCATTGCTGGTCTGGTGTGAATAATGTAACATACGGATAAATGAATTATTACGCATAGCGAGGCGGTAAGAATATTCGTGAGGAGGCAGATCACTAAACGTGTGCTCTACTGTAGCATTAGCAGACTTATTTACATGAGAAACTGGAAAATATAGGAAAAAGGCATAACTGGTGCAGGAAATCATTAGGCTGATGAATAATATGAAACTTAGAAAAACGATACATTGAATTGAGTTTTTACTGACTCTCTCACTATGGGGGTCTATTTTATACATGTCAGAAACAATCTAACCGTTTCACCTAGGGGAGGACTTATACAATCAAACTGACTGACTTACTAGACCGTAGTTTTTGCTTATACTCCTGTTGCGGAGTTTTCTCTAACAGGGAAGGGGTTGTAACAATGTCTTTTGCGGGACAGTCCTTAGGAACAATATTTCGGCAGTCTTTAAAATCCTGGGACTCCTTGGAAATGTTTTTAGAAACGGGTTTCAATCCATTGAAAAGTTTTACATGAGAAAGGTGGACCCACCCCTTCCTGCCTTCCAGCTTGACGGCAGTACGGGTGGTCAAGAGGACCTGACGTGGCTCCTTCCAACGAGGTTCCAGCGGACTTGATCTGTCAAAATTCCGGACCATCACAAGGGAACCTGGAACGATTTCATGCGGTGCCACCTCGGTATTGTCTGGAAAGGCGGCGGCAACCTGTGAACGACATGAGTTGAGGGCAGACATCAAGGAAGCTAGGTAATCTGTCAACATATTACATGAAACATCGGTAATACTTCGGGGTCTAGGAGTACCCCACATGTTAGGGGGGCGGCCGAATACGACCTCATACGGGGACAGACCTGATCTGGAATGTGCGACCATGCGCATATAAAATAGAGCAACTGGCAGAGCTACTAGCCAGTCCACACCTTTTTCTTTACAAACTTTTGCAATACGGATTTTCAGGGTCTGATTATGTCTCTCGACTAGACCGGCTGCTTCAGGATGGCGTACACAATGGAACTTCCACTGGTACCCTAACAACAGGGAAACATGCTTCATTAACTCTGAGGAGAATGGCTGACCGTTATCAGAATATACGACTCTAGGGAGTCCATATCTAGGGAAGAATTCACGAACCAACTGCTTGGCAGTGGTCGCGGCTGTGTAATCTGGGACTGGATATGCTTCTGTCCACCTGGACAAAGCGCATACTACTACAAGGACATACTTGAAACCTCGACATCGCTCCATTTGAATATAATCCATCTGGAGGACCTCAAAAGGGTGGTCAGGGGGCTGGAAACCACCTTGTTCCACCGGGACACTTTTACCTGGATTAAACTGACAACATATCATACAGGTACGGACTTTCTGCTTGGCTGCAGCTCGTAAATGCTTGTTGAACCAAATGTTCTGGATACTGTCTAACATAGCTTTTTCTCCTAAATGTGCTGGACTATGTGCGGTATTGATAATGACTTGAACCATAGAGTCGGGGAGAAACCATGTGGCTCTACCCTTTGTTAACCATCCTTGATCTGTCTGGACCCCTCCTTGTTCGGACCATTTCTTGATTTCCTCGGGAGTAGCATGTAACTGGATATCTATGACATCTTGTGTAGGGTCCTTAACTGTCATGCATGTAGTCGGATCTGGAGTATGTGTCTGATTAACTGGAATGTCTAGAGTCTGTGCTGTAAGCTTGGCTGTGCGGTCTGCTAGATCGTTACCTTGGGAAATAATGTCAGTAACTTTCGTATGTGCTTTGCATTTCATGATAGCAATGGATGTCGGTAAATGTATGGCATCTAACAGAGCTTGAATAAGGAGACCATGCTGAATCTTGGTTCCATGAGAAGTCATGAAACCTCTCTCCTGCCAGAGCACTCCGAAGTCGTGTACAACTCCGAATGCGTAACGTGAATCTGTATAAACATTAACTTTCAGGTTCTTGGCGTGTATACAGGCTTGTGTCAGAGCAACTAGCTCTGCTGCTTGAGCGGACAGGGTATCAATACGGTGTGTTTCAATAACTTCGGTGTCAGTAGTCACTGCATACGCGGCGACTAGTTCTCCTGTACTAGTTCTCATACATGAACCATCCACATAAAGTGTCAGGTCAGGATCTGATAACGGAATGTCTGTCAGGTCTTGTCTTGGCTTTGTCGTAATGTTAACTACTTCCACACAGTCATGTGGGTCAGGGTTCAAACTGACTGATGGTAACAGTGTAGCAGGATTCAGGACGTTGCAGCGTCTAATTTCTATGTGTGGCTGGAACAGTGTCAATTCATAACCTGTTAAACGTGCAATTGTCAAGTGCTGAGTTTGTGTTCGGTTTAAAAGAACTTCCACGGAATGTGGAACTTGTACTGTCAGGGAATGTCCTAAAACTATGGAATCACTTTGTCTGATAGCTAGTGCGGTGGCTGCAACTGACTTAAGGCACGCAGGCAACGCCTGGGCGACTGGATCTAATGTGCTAGAAAAGTAAGCACAGGGCTTGGATTGTCCTGCTTGATCTTGTGTGAGAACAGATAATGCTGTACCTTCACGTTCAGTAACGAAAAGTGTAAAAGGCTTACTGTAGTTCGGTGTAGCTAGAACTGGAGCTTGACATAGGGCTTTCTTTAACTCGTTGAAACTAAGTGTATGTTCAGATGTCCAAGGGAGGACAGTCGATACGGCTGCCTCCTGTGTCGTTAACCGTATCAGTGGCTTGGCTAGAAATGCATACTGGGGAATCCATTGTCTACAATAAGAAGTAAGGCCGATAAAAGCACGTACCTCCTTCTGGGTTCTGGGCTGGGGAAGACTCGCTATTAACTGGATACGGTCGGGTGTCAACTGCCTACCCCTCTTGGACAGTAAGTGTCCTAAGTAGACCACTTGCTGGACACAGAATTGAAGCTTCGAAGGGGACACCTTGTGCCCCATCTCGGCTAGAAAATACAAGACTGTAAGTGATGCTCGCTCGCAAGCACGTTCAGAACGGGCTGTGATCAGTAGATCATCGACATACTGGAGCAGGGCAGTGTCCGTTGGCATGTGAATGTTGTCTAGTTGTCTCTTAAGTGCCTGACTGTAAATACTAGGACTTTCTGTGAAACCTTGAGGAGCGCGTGTGAACATATAGCTCCTTCCATTTAAACAAAATCCGAAAAGAAACTGGCTGTCTGGATGAATAGGAACACTAAAAAATGCATTCTTGAGGTCTATGACGGTGAAGAACGTGGCTTCAGAATCAATGGCTGTTAATAGGGAAGAGATATCTGGGACTACTGGGTACTGAGGAATAATACATTTATTAAGCTCTCGTAAATCAATCACTAATCGATATACTGGGGGTGCATTTGGATCAGTACGTTTCATGACTGGAATGATCGGAGAATTACATACATTGGAGTCAGTTTCTACAACTACTCCTTGAGCCATGAGCTCGTCAATAATTTTGGATAAGGCTGCTACAGCCTCAGGTGGCAATCTGTACTGTCTGATTCGGGGTAACACTACACCTGGCTTGAGAGTCACACGATAGGGTGTGATTTGCATGTAACCTACATCAGTTGGACCTTGTGCCCATAGATGCTGCGGAACATTAAACAGTCTGGAATCAAAATCTCGTAAAACATAGTGACCCTTAAAGTCACGTAGGAACAGACGTATTCCCTCTGGGGAACAGCAAATGACTGCACCTAACTCTTTCAGTGTCTTAATGCCTAATAGATTTTCTGGACATGACTTAGTAAGTAACAGATCAGTAGTGCGGGACAATGGACCTACTTCTAGAGTAACTGGCTTTGAGATCTCATTTATAATGGGTTTTCCTGAAAATCCAAGGGAAACATTTCTTGAGCCTGAGAGCGGAGCCCCTGGAACTTCGGCATGACTAATTGTGGTCCTACTTGCCCCTGTATCGATCAAAAACTTTCTGTCTTTCCCTAATACTTGACTGTGAACATAGGGACCTTCTTGATCTACAGGTATCTCGATGAGAGGCAAGCCTACCTCCCTCTCTAGGCTGTTTCATGAATATGGCTGATACTCTGGATACTCGGACTGTGCATACTGGTACATCTGTGATGTGACATGCTGTGTTGCAGCAATAGGCTGCGGTACTGTAACTGTCTGTTGTGCATTCTGTGACTGAGGAGTCTGTGAAACTTGTTCTTGTCTAGGCGGACGTGGTCTTTCTTTAGTCTTACCAGTAGCTATGTTATGTTTCAGAACTGCACACTCGTTTATAAAATGACCTGGCTGTTTACAATAATTGCAGTTCCCTTTAACGGGAGCTGCAGGATGACTGGCTTGATTCGGACCCCTCTTCTGACTGTCTTGAGGAACAGATTGTGCAACTAGCACTTTCATTTTCGTGTCTTTCATACGTTTTCTTTCGTGTTCTTGCTCTTCCCTGATTCTATTCTGGTGGTATTGGAGCATCTGGAGCATCTGGGACGGAGTATTTGCTTGCCAGGTGCTTTCGACTTTCAAAACTCGATTTTTAATTTGAGGACTTGAATTCTCGACTAATTTAGTAACGAAAAGGTGAGGGTATGACTCACTACTTGTCTTGAGACCACTGTTAATACTAAAACATTTTTCAAATCTAGAATAAAAATCACTAATATCTTCATCTTGTTTCTGTTTACAGGCTGAGATTGCATCCCAGTCTTCTTTTCTAGTTGTCAATAATCTGGGTAAAACTTGAATCAATAATTCTGGTAATTCTTTACATTTATCTCCAAGACCGGTACCTGGTACTCGAGCCTTGTCTTCAGCTTCTAGAGCTGTCCAATCGATCTTTTTCTCTCCCACCTCCCATTCTTTTTCCTTTAGCTTTTCATACACCCCTGCGGGTAACAGGACCTTTAACATTTTAATGATATCTGGGTAAGTGTATTCTCCCATACGGAGCATGTCTTTTAATTCTCTATGGAACCCTGCTGGATCTTTGTCATGACAGGGAATTAATTTCTTCATTTCAAGAAGTTCCATCTTTGTTATTGGAGTGTATACAAACACTCGTTGCATTTCGCCACCCGTCCCTCTGACTGGGTGGACTTCTCGTAACGGATTCTGTCGGTCTATGTAGAATGATTTACTTTCTGGGGGTGAGACATGAACAAAATGTGGGTTCAAGAACGTTCTATATTTGTGGCGTTGTTCTAGAATGACACTAATTAAATCGGTACCTAGACCTCTCCATCTATACTGGAGTAACTCGTTCAGGATATCATGTAACGGACCTGGATCAGAGTGTTGACCCTCATACAGAGTAATGAGGTGCTGAATCATATACATACCCACCAGTCGTTGCTCGGCTGGGGGCATTTTCAGAAACATTTGTGCCACTATTTCGTCTGGAAAAGTGGTAGAATCAGTAATCCATCGGACTGCTGATCGGGCTAGTTCTTGTTCATGCATGGTACTTAACTCACTATAACCGATTCGTGATTTCAGAATGTGATCGGTAGCTTGAAATACTTGTTCTAGAGAACCTTGTTCTGGTGCTGAATGATGAAAAATAGACTTGGGTTCTAGGCGTAAATGGCGATCTGGAAATCTAGATTTTCCTACATACGCTATTCTGGCGGGATTCTCGTCCTCTTCTTCTTCGGGATCAGAGATACTTTCTTTCTCGCTTACTTGTGCTGCTTTACGCTGTTCGTGTATCTTTATTATCTCTTTACGGATTTTCTTGTACATACTCTCCATAGCACCGACGGTCTTGTGCTTACCCTCGGCTATATTATCACTCCACCTTGTCAGGATTCTCATTTCGGCGGAATCTTTAGACGGGTAATCTTGTTCTCTTATTAGACAATTGATCAGGAACTTTAATATCATGAGCTGGATCTCGGCTTTCCTTTGAGACATAGTCTCGCTAATACTTTCTGGATCATCCCCTGTACGGATGAAACGATATATTCTGTCTAGATCTTCTTTCATATTCGGTAAGGTGACTAGATACTCGGCCACCTTTCTTACGCGAAATGAATATAAAACCATATTATCCTCGCCTGGGACTGGATCATAGCAACATTCGGCAAGGGATTTTCTTATTTCTGCAACAGACTGATACCTAGGCGTACGCTGTGATGCTTGTGCATGTAATTCGGCTAACGTTAAACGCTTGTGTGGCGGCGGGGTTTGAGGAGGACCTCCTCCTGCAGCCCCTAAACTGGAGTCGTCTACTGAGGCTCTACGTCCTGGCAGAGTGGGAAATGGAAATGTAGGCTGGACTTGTATGGCGGGCTGGACCGGGGGTACCGTAACAGGTACTCCGGTGTCTGGAGGAGCGGGAAGTGCCTGATTTACAGGGACTGGCGGAGCGCGAACAGGATTTGCATATTCTGGGACTGTGTCGTCCAAGTAGGACGAAATAAAAATATCAGCTGCGGTCGGTTTGTGACGTAGCTTGGTCGGAAGTAATGGTGGCGGGAAATTACTGGATGCCTCTGGGGTCGCTTTTGGCAAGCCCTCGGCAAGAAGAGGATACATACCCTTAATAAGGGCATGCCTCTGTCTGTCTGACTGTTCGGCTTTGACTCGTTCACCTATCTCGATTAATTCTCTTTCTTGGGCTCGTTCTTGGGATTCTCTACTTAACTCTGACTTTCTGACTTCCTTTTCGGTTCTTCTATGCGCTTCTTTACGCCATAACTCGATGGCATCTTTCTGTGACTGTCTGGCTTTCTTTTTCCATAATGCTTCTTCTACTCGCATGATACATTCGGCATCCCATGTACCCGATACGGGCCATCTATACTTTTCTTCTAACTGTTTGGTATACTCTACCCATAAATCTAGATACAATATGGCGCTTATGCCATGTTTCTGATACATAAAGTGACCTGGACTGTCCCTAGGCGGGACAGGAACTGCTTCTTCTAATAAACCCTTTCTAGTTTTTAGCTGACGTAATCTTGAAAAGAGCGGCATTGTAAACTTGAATCGGAACACAATACAATACACGAAGAACAATAACAATTGGGAAAACAATTCAGGCATACCACGACATTGGAATTACATTAAACAATATCATAACATAACAGTTCGAACAGAATATTACCTGGAATACTTGAGAACAGAAACAGAACAGAATTTCTCGAGAACGGAACAGACTAGAATTACTGGATGCACTGCTGAAACAGTACGGAACATACCGGTCCCATAAAGGAACGCATCAAGACCCGTATCCACCTAGGTGAACACTTCGTTTGTGAGTCTGGGTACCACCAACCCACGGACCAGGAGTCAATTTAGATTGGTCCTGTCTAGATACTACCCCAGCAATGGTACTCACCGGGCAGCAAGAACGGAAGGCCTCGGACGGGACTGGACTGACGACGACGGACTTCGGACTTCAGTTACGGGTGGGCCTCCGGATACCTCGGACCTTGTACTCTCGGCTTGGGCTCTGGTCGGGACTCGCCGCGTTCCTCCACCGTCTCGTTCGGATGCTGGACCGCCTCCTCCGTCTCCTCCGTGGGCCTGAGGGATACTTGAGCAGAAATATCTGCCACTGCGCAGAAGAGTTCCGTCACGACTGTAGAGGGTCAGGGGGTCGGCGTGGCTTCACCGACGCGTGGGGAAAGGGCAAGTCCCTGTTCGGGCGCCATTATGTGGTAAATAAATAAATAATACCCTATTTTTGACTAGGCATATAGCATAACAGATAGCTCAATAAATAAGAGTCAAGATTCGAGGTAGTAGGAGTTTCTGCAGGTTTATTACAGCATAAGGACAGGATCAGGACAACCTGCATAGGATGACCCAGCAGCTGCTGGGGCCGGGTCTGGGATGAGCGCGCTAACTTTTAATAACAATACATGAACTTATATACATAGCGCAAACACATAGCATTACATTGCAGTAGGCGTAGCAGTGGGTGGAGCAGAAGGCGTGACGCGTAGCAGTCGCGAAAGATAACAGTAAAAGTAGGTGTAACTGGGCGTATACATAGACATGTGGTGCAAACGTAACAGAATATGTCATGAATGGGGCGGAAACATAGGAGGGGGCTACCTAAGGAGCCGGGACCTCTAACCTGGTGGTGCACGCAAACTGGCAATGACGTATTACTAGGAGAAGCTGGGGGCTATGAACTCTGTGCTAGGAGCAGAGACTAAAGTCTGGAGGGTCGGAGCGACTTGTACCTAAACCCTATCTGGTATCTGATGTTTAGGGAACATGTTGATATAAACTAGAAGTCATGAGGGGAAAGGCTAACTTGATTCTAAGACTGGACCATGCATTATTCTACATGTAGTGTGTGATGAAAAATACTAAATGACCATTAAATACAGTATTTCTCTAACGTGGAGCCGCATAGGCTAGACAATGACGGGAACTATTGATGCAGTTCAGTAGCTTAGGAATGCAGAGAAGGAGGACTGAACTGATAACTGGAACTATAACATACTTTTGGCAGACTCAGAGGCAGAGCCAGGCTGCACCGGGCACTGCGAGGCAGGAAGTAAGTGAAGGGTCGAGGATACAGGTGGGGGCTGTATCGCTCCTCAGCGAGACTTCAGGAGACAGGAGCTGAATCTGTGGTCCGGGCCCTTTTGAGGCCTGGAAACGGGGACTTTATAATGGAATAACGTGCACACTGAGAAACGTGGCAACGTAACTTTACTTAGGCCTGATATTCGTAGTATTCACGAGGACTGGAAACTAGCATACTAAAGGTGAACACAACTGTAATTGCGTCATTAGTCGGACATGGGGAATAACATATGCATATTGGTCATGCACACATAACATATGATGGATGAGGCGTAGGGACACAGAACATGGCAAAATTTACTTTTCCACAGTAGACTAATAGCCCGGTAATAGAAGAGTGAGCATTTGCACCCGGCTACATCCTCCTTAACAAATGTACAGTGGAGGCGGGACTTAAAGACGACAGCTATTCCCCACCTCTAGTCTCCCTGTTAAGAGTCAGGATACTGAACCCCGGGGGGAGTGCAAAGCCTGGTTCAGCCACTGTGTGGCATCAGTTAGCCAAGATTCGGTTATAAAAAACACGTCAAGAGATTCATCCTCTTTAAGGGCCTAGATCTCCATGTAGTGTTTAAAGAGGGAGCGAACATTGAGGTGTAAGATTTTCAAAGTGGGTCTGGGCGGGACCCACTTTGAAATGTAGGGTGTAGAAGGCTACCGCCCCCGCCCCCAGCTCTGCTCTGTGAACAGGCTGAGCTCTTATGGGCTGTCCTTAAACTGAGCATCGCCCAAAACAAGTCTGAAGCTTTCTTCTCACAAGCTTGGTGCAGCAAGGTGGTCTTTTTCTTTAACCCGTGCTGGTACTACTTTGTTAGTTCTTCTCCAGGAACTACCAGGGCTGAGATGTTCACGGTCACCATGGGGCACATTCCCCTCAAACTGGAAACCACTTGGGTGTACCCGTGTTCGCCTCACTGCCAGTAGAAATCCATAAGCGTGGAGGTGCCCTTTTGCATTTCCGGATTGTGCAATATCACGCCACAGTTGGCATTAGTGCGCATTGGAAGCATTCCTTTTCCTCTAAATCATAACAAATGCAGGTTAGATTTCTGTATAATCATTGGTTGACCTCTCCCTTCTAGCCTAGTGTATCCACCCACCTCGGTGTCCCAGATATCCTGACATGGGTTAGCCATACTTTCGTTATACCCTCTCCTGTGTGACCACTTATTATTAAAGAAGACCACCCAGATAGGCTAAGGGCCACCCCTCGGTCAAATGATTGATGCAGGAGTGTATGTGTTTGTGCATTGAGTTGGGGTTTTTGCTACCTCCAATAATGTTTTTTTTGGGAAGTCTCTGGGCCAAACAGGATCTTCCCCTATGGTGCTCTCCACTCATCCACTGATCCCTGCCCTCCCCTCACCCACCGACCCCTGCCCTCACTCACCGACCCCTGCCCTCACTCACCGACCCCTGCCCTCACTCACCGACCCCTGCCCTCACTCACCGACCCCTGCCCTCACCCACCGACCCCTGCCCTCACCTCACCCACCGACCCCTGCCCTCACCTCACCCACCAATCCCTGCCTCACCTCACCCACCAATCCCTGCCTCACCTCACCCACCAATCCCTGCCTCACCTCACCCACCAATCCCTGCCTCCCCTCACCCACCAATCCCTGCCTCCCCTCACCCACCGACCCCTCCCCTCACCCACCGACCCCTGCCCTCACCTCACCCACTGATCCCTGCCCTCACCCACTGACCCCTGCCCTCCCCTCACCCACTGACCCCTGCCCTCCCCTCACCCACTGACCCCTGCCCTCCCCTCACCCACTGACCCCTGCCCTCCCCTCACCCACTGACCCCTGCCCTCCCCTCACCCACCGAGCCCTGCCCTCACCCACCGACCCCTGCCCTGCCCTCACCCACCGATCCCTGCCCTCACCCACCGATCCCTGCCCTCACCCACCGATCCCTGCCCTCACCCACTGATCCCTGCCCTCCGCTCACCCACTGATCCCTGCCCTCCCCTCACCCACCGACCCCTGCCCTCACCCACTGACCCCTGCCCTCACCCACTGACCCCTGCCCTCACCCACTGACCCCTGCCCTCACCCACTGACCCCTGCCCTCACCCACCAACCCCTGCCCTCCCTCACCCACTGATCCCTGACATCCCCACCACAGCCCTCCCCCACCCACCGACCCCTGCCCTCACCTCACCCACTGATCCCTGCCCTCACCCACTGATCCCTGTCCTCACCCACTGATCCCTCCCCTCACCCACCGACCCCTGACCTCCCCTCACCCACCGACCCCTGCCCTCACCCACTGATCCCTGCCCTCACCCACTGATCCCTGCCCTCACCCACTGATCCCTGCCCTCACCCACCCACCGACCCCTGCCCTCACCCACCGACCCCTGCCCTCACCCACCGACCCCTGCCCTCACCCACCGACCCCTGCACCCTGCCCTCACCCACTGATCCCTGCCCCCTGCCCTCATCCACTGACCCCTGCCCTCCACTCATCCACTGATCCCTGCTCTCCACTCACCCACCGACCCCTGCCCTCACCCACCGACCCCTGACATCCCCACCACAGCCCTCCCCCCCACCCACCGACCCCTGCCCTCCCCCACTGATCCCTCCCCTCAACTACAGATCCCTGCCCTCACTCCATCCACCGATCCCTGCCCTCCCCCACTGATCCTTGCCCTCCACTCATCCACTGATCCCTGCCCTCCCCTCACCCACCCACCACTGCCCTCCCGCACCCACTGATCCCTGACATCCCCACCACAGCCCTGCCCTCACCCACCGACCCCTGCCCTCCTGCACCCACTGATACCTGCCCCCTGCCCTCACCCACTGATCCCTGCCCCCTGCCCTCACCCACTGACCCCTGCCCTCACCCACTGACCCCTGCCCTCACCCACTGACCCCTGCCCTCCACTCATCCACTGATCCCTGCTCTCCACTCACCCACCGACCCCTGCCCTCACCCACCGACCCCTGACATCCCCACCACAGCCCTCCCCCCCCACCCACCGACCCCTGCCCTCCCCCACTGATCCCTCCCCTAAACTACAGATCCCTGCCCTCACTCCATCCACCGATCTGAGGTTCCGTGACGATTTTACTCGTGTTTGTAACATTGTCGTAAATACATAATTTTGGTATCAGTGAACCGCAAATGATCCATTTAGTATATCCTGGTGTTTTCGCTATGCTACGAGCAAGAGCACTCCAGTTACAAACACATTTCTGTTCTACCCGTGGCATTCATCTTAGAACACGGAAGCCATTTTGTATTCCTTGCCCTCACATAGTCAATGGACACGCAATGACCTCTTTTTCATTAAAGGACACGTAGGCTTTAACCGGCGATTCACCTTGCTAGTGACACGTGCACCTTAGGCCAGCAACGCTGTAGCAGCATGACTCGGCAAGAACTGCCTCCCCAGCCTGAGGCCAGTCCTGCTATACTGGTTCTTGTGTTCGTTGGCCTGATCATGATTAGGCGGCCGAAGCTGGTAACCGTACCCATTTACGACCCACAAACATTTCTTATCCTGTCTTTCTATCTTCTGCACCTGGCTCTGCTCCTTTCCTTCTGGGCCTTTATTAGGGGGAGGTAACGAAATTTACGATGAGGCGGTCCGGGTCTTGAATGAAGAATTGACATGGGATTATGATGGACTAGTGGGAACCCCTCATTTGTAATGTTTTGACATCAGATACTGTTGACGATCCCTGTGCAACGCCAAATATTTATTGTTTAAGACACGAATGTTTAGAACTGTGGTAACATGTAAAGAATTTGCCTGAAGCCCAATATTTAGTATATAAGGAGCAACCCTCTTTGTACAAATCGAACAGGCTCCTAGATACTGCCCATGTGTAGTTTCTGTGACTTCTGTGTCCCTGCAGTAATAAACCTTTGGTCTTTGACGCCACCATCGAGAAGCCCGTGTTTCTGTTTGTTTGTGCACCGAGACAGGTGGAACTCCGGGGTCTTCGGGTGTTATCCCTGACACCTCTGGACGGAACCAAAAAGTCCAGAACTCCAATTGGCGCCCAACGTGGGGCGACGTCATTCGGTACCGGTCCAAAAGCCTGAAGAGTTCGAGGAGCTTCGTGTGAAGATTTCAGAGGGAGGCGCCCCACTTCATCGATCCCGGCATATCGCAAAAGTGGCCCCGACGTTCTCTTCCACGAGGGTTCCCGTTCAGACGGCTGCAGTGGTCCGTTGCCTTGACCGTCGCCCTGTCTTGGACCCGAGGTGCAGTCCTCAGTACGGCGAAACGTGACGGGTTTCTCCTTGGTGACGTCTTCAGTGCCTCAGTTAAGTATTCAGTGGTTGCTAGTTGGTTATTTTGTAAGGGTTGCTCCTATTTGGATAATCCTTTTAGTTCTCAGTTCAGTTCAGTTCTGTAAGGTTATCACTGGTTATTCTGGTTACGATAATCATTCTGTTCAGTTCAGGTATCGATACATTTGTCAGTTCTGGTAGGCCTAAGTTCTTGGTTCGAGTGCGCATCTTTTCTGTTTGTGTCTTGTTTGTTTTGTGTTCCGGATTATAAAATGGTAAGTCGGAAAAATTGTATGTTGTCTTGTTTTAGTTGCAACAGTGATTCCCAGTTGGAGGACTCGTGTTTGGTTCCTCCGATTGGAACTCCCCTTTATGATCTATATTGCAAATTTGGTGTGGGCCCTATCTCTTATAACGAGATACGGATCCACTACACAGAGAAAGATGGTGTCCTTAGTTGGCCACTACATGGTAGTTTTGAACCTGAAGTTCTCGATAATCTAGAAAGAAGGTTGTTTAAGAAGAAAGCCCGGCCGGCAATGTTTGATTCTTTCCGTTATTGGCGAAAAGAATCTAAACAGAGAGAAATTAAAAAGTTGAAGAAAGAACAGAAAGAGCAAGAGTTGACTTTAGAACAGTCTGCTAGACAGCTGCAACTCAACGAGTCTGAGAAAGCGATGGAGGTGGCCGATAGAGAGCGTAATTTAGCGATAGACAAGTGCTATCCTGCTTTGCCATCGAGTACGGCTAAGATAGTAGAGGACCCTGAAAAGGATCCCCTGTTGTCTTACTTGTTACGATCACCCCCACCGTATGCACAGGGTGCTACGGCTCCACCTATACCGAATGTTCAATTACCGGTTGCTGGACAACCTGGTGTCCCTGTTCCCGCTCCCCTGAATCAAGTTCCTGTACCTCCTGTGGTCAATATTAATGTTCCTTCGACAACCCCTCTTCTAGGGTTGCCGGCTTCTTTACCTATGCCTGTGTCGCTCACACCTGCTACTTCACAAGCTATTTTTCCTGCTACTCCTACTGTTCCTGATCTATCTGTTCCAACTGCTACTCTATTCACTGCCTCTGTTAATATTATGACTCCGCTTTCTGTTCGTCGAAGAATCACTGATTCTGTCTCTAATATTCTATCTCCCTTCTATAAAACTCTGATTAAGACTCCTACCTCTGACTCTGTACAGAGACGTAGTCAGCTTCCCAGTACTGAAGAAAGAGGAATATTAGATTCCACTGCTCTTAGATGGGTTTCGAAAGTTGGGAGATATAATGTACAAAATGTATTAGATACATTTATGCAATGGAACGAACCGACACAACGATATGTGTTCGATGAAATGTGTTTCCTTCTACGTGAGGAATTGGAAGAGGATGACCCTGAATCAAGTCTAGGAGAATTAATTAATGTTCAGAAAGAGTTTGCTGCAGGTATGATAGTTGGACAAAATATAAAAGAAGCGATGGAACTGATTTTAAGTTATAGGAATGACTCATCCCTTCGTTCACCGAGAGAATTAGAGAAACGTAGTACGAAACGAAATCGTCAGTATCCAATGAGAGAGGTTCCACCAATTTGGCGTGAAGCTGTGCAAGCTAATGCAAACCTTGGTATTGCAGCCGCTCCGGCCCAATTCCAGAGAGTCTGGATACATATTCCATGGAAGCGAGCTGAAGTATTAGCAGTGAAACAGGCCTTGCCAGATCCGCGTAAAAATCCTGCAGGGTACTACAAAGAGTTGGCTCAAACAGTTGACGCTTGTGTATTGAATCTTGCTGACATAGATCTGCTATTTGGTAATGTAGTACCGCAACCAATTTGGGCTAAAATTCGTAAAGAGAATCATCCAGTTGCCCTAGGTGGTGACTGGGCAGCTATAATTGCAGCGGATGGTCAACAAATAGGTGGTTCCAAACCTGAACCTTTAATTGCTAATTTGCCTGGTAGAATAATCGATTTAATGAAAACCTTGATGCCAGCATTGCGCGTTAACTGGGACAAATTGTCCGCGTGCAAACAAAAGAAAGACGAAAGCGTCTCCGACTTTTTCACAAGATTCGAAGAGACTTTCGTGGATCATAGTGGTCAGGATATGAGCACAGAAGGAGGCCAGAGATTATTTGTTGATAAATTTGTGCACAATCTGTTGCCAGAACTTAGTGGTAAATTAAAGAATTCTGAAAGTGCGTGGGCTGTCTCTACGACTGCGCAAATACTTGCGACTGCTCAGTACTATGAAAATAGGGATAAAGAAGAGAAGGAAAAATCAGATAAAAAGACGAAAGATTTAAAAACTAAAGTACTTTTACAGCAAGCTTATCCGCCTCGCATGAATCAGACGAATATGCAGCAAGGGTCATATCAAAGAACGGATTATAATTTTCAAAGGCCACAATACCAATGGAATCAATGTGCTTATTGCAAAAAGGAAGGTCATTACAAAAGTGAATGTCCAGTTCGAACGCAAAATAATGCTGCGGCAGCTCAGGGAGGTCGTGGTAGTTCTATGCAAAACTCTAGAGGTCGAGGACGAGGTGCTATGCCTCCGCAGACGAGTGATCGCCCCTCTAATTATTTCGATCAGCGAAATGGACAATCTGCCCAACAGAATAGGTCTCCACAGTATCATGTCGAAGACTATTATGAAGCTAGTGAGGAAGTTCAGCAAAGTGAGTACTAGGACAGCCATGGACAAAGAGAGGGAGTAGTATCAGTTCCAGTAGATCAGAGTGGCCCTTATGTCGCAGTAGCAACATCAGGTATAGTCGAACAGTTTCTGTTGGATACTGGTGCAGCAAAAAGTTCTATCATACATGCGAAACTCCCTGGCGCACCTTTGTCTGGCTCAACAAACGTTTCAGTAGGTTTTTTGGGCGCCCCTGTTCACAACCCTGTTTCTGGTCCTTTGTCTATTTCTGTTGGACCACGTCAATTGAAAGCACCCCTGATTTTGACGACAGGTTGTAACGAAAATCTGCTTGGTTTAGACTTGTTAAAACGCCTGTACGCGACATTGTACTGTTCTCCAGCAGGAGTACAGCTTACGTTGGGTAAAAGAATAATCTCTCCGATGTACTTGTCGATGGATGCACTCCCACCAGAGCTGCGTTCCCTCCCTGATACTCTTTGGGCGACTGGTCCTAATGATGTAGGTCTATTGGAAATTCCACCCTATGTAGTAACTTTGAAAGCAAATGTCAAACTTCCACGAATTCCACAATACAGAATCTCTAATGAAGGCGAGCGTGCGCTCCTACTGATAGTACAAGACCTGATCAAGAAAGATGTTGTAGAAGAGACTAGAGGAAATGTCTGTAATAGTCCTGTACTGCCTATTTTGAAACGAACTGACCCTACAAAGCCTCCAGTATATAGGTTCGTAATTGATCTCAGAGAGGTTAATAAAATTGTGATCCCACAGTTTCCTGTGGTTCCAGACATTACTGCATTGTTAACGTTGATTCCTGCTACAGTAGCATGGTTTTCGGTTGTCGACTTGAAAAATGCCTTTTTCAGCATTCCGATAGCCGAGGAAAGCAGAGATATCTTCGGTTTCTCTCTAGGAGGACGAAGTTTTAGATTTAAACGCGCTCCACAAGGTTATTGTGAAAGCCCATCCATTTACAGTCAAGCATTAAAAAGCCAGTTAGATTCCTTCGTACTTCCTAGTGGTTCTGCTTTAGTACAGTATGTCGATGATCTTCTAGTGGCTGCCGATGACAAGGAAACTTGCAAAACAGCTACGATTTCTTTATTGCATCACTTGTCAGATTTGAATCACAAGGTGTCACCTTCAAAAATGCAATACTGCTGCCAAGAAGTGACCTACCTAGGTCATCTCTTGTCAAAGGAGGGAAGGAAGTTGACCCCAGAGAGAATAAAAGCAATTACACAGATGAACGTTCCTAGCACGCAGAGAGAAGTACGTGCCTTTTTGGGTATTACCTCATATTGTAGGCAATGGATCCCAAATTTTTCTCTTCTAGCAAAACCATTGGTAGCCTTGACTGGGAAAGGTGTTCCGAGTCCGGTACCATGGTCTGCTGAATGTCAGCAGAGTTTTTCTGAGTTACGAAATGCACTGTGTTCAGCACCTGTATTGGGTACACCCGACTACAGTAAGCCATTCACGCTCTATGTCCACGAGAGAGAAGGTTGTGCATTGAGTGTTTTGACGCAGAAATTTGGTGATAAACAACGCCCTTGTGCGTATTTTTCATCAACATTAGATCCAGTAGCTAGAGCATTGCCTAGTTGCTTGAGAGCTACAGCCGCAGCTGCAGCTTCCATTCGACAATCTGCTGGTTTAGTAATGAACAACATGCTAGTAGTTATGGTTCCTCATGCTGTGGATACACTCATGAACCGAACCAAGACGCAACACCTTACCAGTGCTAGATTATCAGGTTATGAACTGACACTGTTAGCTAGTCATATTCAGATCAAAAGATGCAATGTATTGAATCCAGCAACATTGTTGCCGACTAGCGAAGAGTCGAGTGATTCCGAACCACACGACTGTTGTTTCAAAACTGAGGAAGAAACAAAAGGACGAATCGATCTAAAAGACACTCCGTTGTCAGAACCAGATGGCACGTTGTATGTTGACGGGTCTTGCTTCAAATTGGAGAATGGTGATGTGACTGCTGCTTATGCAGTAACAACTTTGAGTACGATTGTGGAGACTGCAAGAGTGAGTCAGAATTCTGCCCAGGCTGCAGAATTGATCGCGCTAACAAGAGCGTGCGTTTTAGCTAAGGGAAAGAGAGTGAATGTGTTCACAGATAGTCAGTACGCGTTCGGCGTGGCCCATAGTTTTGGCCGTTTGTGGAAAGAAAGAGGTTTCATTACGTCCCATGGGACTAAGATTCAACATGGTCAGCTAGTTAATGACTTGTTGGAATCTCTAACCTTGCCGACTGAAGTTGCGATTGTGAAATGCAGTGCTCATAAAGCAATCACGGATGATGTTGGTCGTGGGAATGCTTTTGCTGATGAGATCGCAAAAGAGACAGCTAGAAATATGATGAGTAGAATGTATGTTGCAACGTCTGCAAGATGGATTTCTGAGTCTGGAATGTGTGAGAACACAGTGGAAAGCGTGAAGGAAATTCAGAAAGAGGCGACTGAGGAGGAAAAACTTGCATGGAGAGAGAGCACGGGTAAATTGGACTCGAGTGGGTGTTGGATTGACTTGTCGGAACAACAGCGTTGGATGTTGCCTGATGCGTATGTGCTTGCAGTAGTAACGATGGCACATGGAACAGCGCACATCAGTTCAAAAGGGATTTGTAAGATGTTGGCCCCGGTCTGGAAGAATGACGGGATTAGTAAGTGTGCAGAGAGAGTGGTGAGAAATTGTATGGTATGCTTGATGCATAATCCTGGCAAGGGAATCCCCACACCTGCAGGTCACTTCGCTCCTCCTTCCTGCCCCTTTGAGGTGATCCAGCTAGACTTCATTCACATGGATCGTTGCAATAATCTGAAATACGTCCTAGTGGTAGTTTGTGCTTTCTCCAGATGGATCGAAGCATACCCACTGAAGGACAATACTGCCTTATCCACTGCCAAAATTCTTCTTAAAGAATACTTCCCCAGATACGGAATGCCACGGATTGTATGGTCAGACAACGGAAGTGAGTTCGTAGGGAAAGTTATGCAGAGTGTGTGTGCCGGCCTAGGGATTAGACAGAAATTTCATAGTGCGAATCATCCCCAGTCCGCGGGTTTAGTCGAGGGTTACAATGGCACCCTTAAACTGAAACTCGCTAAGATACAAGCATCCACGGGTTTGTCCTGGCCAGACGCATTGCCTCTGGCTTTGCTATCAACAAGAGCAACTGTACATTCTAGAGTAGGGCTTAGTCCTTACGAAATAGTTTTTGGCCGTCCTGCAAATGTTTGGGGGGTACCTAGACCGAAAGAATTTAAGCAGCTGGAATACCCAATGTTAATTGATTACCTTTTCGACTTGACTGCTAAATTGAGTCTTATTCACCAACAGGTTTTCGATGCATTGCCAAAGCCACCGGAGAGTCCAGGCCATTAGCTGAAACCGGGTGATCAGGTGGTCATCAGAAATTTTGCAAGAACAAAAAATCTTCAGCCCAGATTCATTGGCCCTTTCCAAGTCCTGCTAGCAACGAGAACTGCTATTCGTGTGGCCGGAAGGAAAAATTGGATCCATACGACACATGCTAAACGTGTGCCTCTGCCACTTCCTTACGACAACTGGGTAAAGAAAGGAATCGGTGCCTCTGAAACGGAACAAGTCCCCAGGTTCATACCTTTCAGCGATGCTGAACTGATCACGGATTCACCAAATTCTGACTCTCCTCCTGAAACTGCTCTTTTGAACCCTGAACATTTGTCATCCACACCCAATGAACATTTGCCATCTGCACCAAAAGAACATTTGCCATCTGCGAACGTGAACATTGCAACGTCAGCTGAAAATACATTGTTTCCAGATCAGACAGCTCCTGCAAAACTGAGATACAACTTACGTTCTCGCAATATGGACAAATAAAGCAGGAAACTGCCTATTTTCAGATTTGAATTTGCTATACATTGCCTCCAGCCGGGAAGTTTGCTAATACTTTGTATTGTTTCTTTTTGTTTTAAAATTGCCTTGCCGTCTGGGTAGCCGTAGGGTCGTGGCTGTGTGCCTAGTTGAATCTGCGGGGGTCAGACACAAGGTCGATCTTTCTGTTAGTTCTGGGAACTCCCAGGGCTGATAGAGGCATTTTCATCTACGTACACATCATCAGTGGTCGCGAACGGTCGTAGAAGATGGAGCTTCCTGAGCTACAACGAGAAAATGTAATTTATGTTCGCAGAAATAGACTGTACAGAATACTACACAGCAAATGCTTTCTAATGCAATGTGCAGTTACATTTTTAATTGTTTTGATAACGTTGGTGGGTGGAATCGTCTTTGGTGTACATTTGATTTTTATGCCAGTAACTACAGTACCTTCCCTTGATCCTACTACTTCTACGGTTTCTTCTATGCATTCTTTTCACTCATTTCCTGAACACGAACAAGCTCGACGCTCAGAATTTATTAACAATACATTTGTACAGCTCTTGCATCAACACCAACTGATAGTTAATACTACAGACTGCTGGGTGTGTGGCTTGATACCTCACACTATGGATAAAGGCATTCCCTATCTAGTCTTGCCTTTCAGCTATAATGGATCATTTCAGGCCTTTCAGACCATTTTTTCATATGCCCTTGAGACCTATCCTCCGCGTCCACCACGGTCCACTAAATACAACTCAGCCAACAAAGCTTTAGTCCAGGGAATTATTGATATGATTAAAGACGTCAATAATACTCCATCTTATCCTAGAGATGAATTACTGGTGTATTTGAGTTGGAACTCTACAGAGTATCGCCTTAGTTTGGGAGAAAGCAAGCGTAAAAGCTCCACTTCAGTTTGGGTCGTGCCTCACCGAGGTCAGGTCTGTTTGCAAGGAAATGGGAGAAATCCGAGAGCTCAGCTAGGGAGGAGTGAGTGCGTTGAGACTTACGTATTTCCGTCTAACTCCTCCCCTGCCTTTCTGACTACTAGGGGTACCTACTTCATTTGTCAGGACAGAGCATATACATGGCTGCCTGCTGACTTTTCAGGTTCATGTTATATTGCTCGATTGTTACCCCCGACATACACTGCTTCTTCAGATTATCACAAAACCAGAGTAGCAAGAGGTGTCTTCAGCAAGGAAGATACCGCTGGTCAAGAAGCTGGAGACTTCTTCAAAGGTTTTCTTCCGTTTTGGGGGCCTATGGCCAATAGTAGAAACCTTCGTCAACTAACACGGGTAGTTGAATCTACAATTACAGAAACTGCTGGTGCCCTTAGTAACTTAACAGCTGAGCTTCAGGCGGATCGTCTCATGACGTTGCAGAACCGTATGGTTCTAGACGTAATACTTGCAGATCGAGGTGGGGTATGCAGAATGATCCAATCAAGCTGCTGTGTCTTTATTCCAAATAATGCTCCAACGGTCTATGAAGCAATCTCTAAGCTACATAAGATTTCCGACTCTATACACGTAGATAAGGGAAACTGGTCCTTCATGGAGTGGTTTTGGACTCTGGTATCAGCGTGGGGATGGAAGGTTCTGATGGTCATTGGTGTCATCCTAGTATTGCTGTTCTCGTGCTGTCTTATTATCCAATGTGGTCCCGCTCTGTGTAGCCTCTGTGCTGCAACCTGTTTCAGAAAACCACCTGCATTAGGAGAAAAGGCACGAGACAGGATGATGATACAACAACATGTCACTAACCTAATGAGCATAGAATTAGACTCTGACTCTGATATAGACTGAGTAATTGCCTATGTAAGGGCAAAAGGAGGGTCTGAGGTTCCGTGACGATTTTACTCGTGTTTGTAACATTGTCGTAAATACATAATTTTGGTATCAGTGAACCGCAAATGATCCATTTAGTATATCCTGGTGTTTTCGCTATGCTACGAGCAAGAGCACTCCAGTTACAAACACATTTCTGTTCTACCCGTGGCATTCATCTTAGAACACCGAAGCCATTTTGTATTCCTTGCCCTCACATAGTCAATGGACACGCAATGACCTCTTTTTCATTAAAGGACACGTAGGCTTTAACCGGCGATTCACCTTGCTAGTGACACGTGCACCTTAGGCCAGCAACGCTGTAGCAGCATGACTCGGCAAGAACTGCCTCCCCAGCCTGAGGCCAGTCCTGCTATACTGGTTCTTGTGTTCGTTGGCCTGATCATGATTAGGCGGCCGAAGCTGGTAACCGTACCCATTTACGACCCACAAACATTTCTTATCCTGTCTTTCTATCTTCTGCACCTGGCTCTGCTCCTTTCCTTCTGGGCCTTTATTAGGGGGAGGTAACGAAATTTACGATGAGGCGGTCCGGGTCTTGAATGAAGAATTGACATGGGATTATGATGGACTAGTGGGAACCCCTCATTTGTAATGTTTTGACATCAGATACTGTTGACGATCCCTGTGCAACGCCAAATATTTATTGTTTAAGACACGAATGTTTAGAACTGTGGTAACATGTAAAGAATTTGCCTGAAGCCCAATATTTAGTATATAAGGAGCAACCCTCTTTGTACAAATCGAACAGGCTCCTAGATACTGCCCATGTGTAGTTTCTGTGACTTCTGTGTCCCTGCAGTAATAAACCTTTGGTCTTTGACGCCACCATCGAGAAGCCCGTGTTTCTGTTTGTTTGTGCACCGAGACAGGTGGAACTCCGGGGTCTTCGGGTGTTATCCCTGACACCTCTGGACGGAACCAAAAAGTCCAGAACTCCAGATCCCTGCCCTCCCCCACTGATCCTTGCCCTCCACTCATCCACTGATCCCTGCCCTCCCCTCACCCACCCACCACTGCCCTCCCGCACCCACTGATCCCTGACATCCCCACCACAGCCCTGCCCTCACCCACCGACCCCTGCCCTCCTGCACCCACTGATACCTGCCCTCACTCCACCAATCCCTCCCCTCAATCACAGATCCCTGCCCTCACTCCACCCACCACTGCCCTCCCGCACCCACCGACCCCTGCCCTCATCCACTGACCCCTGCCCTCCCCTCACCCACTGACCCCTGACCTCCCCTCACCCACTGATCCCTGCCCTCCCCTCACCCACCCACCACTGCCCTCCCCTCACCCACCCACCACTGCCCTCCCTCACCCACTGATCCCTGCCCTCCCCCCCCACCCACCAACCCCTGCCCTCCCCTCACCCACTGATCCCCGCTCTCCACTCATCCACTGATCCCTTTCCTCTCACCCACCCACCACTGCCCTCCCCTAACCCACCCACCACTGCCCTCCCCTAACCCACCGATCCCTGCCCTCCTCTCACCCACTGATCCCTGCCCTCTCCCACTCCCACCGATCGACGCCTGCCCTCGCTCCACCCACAAATCTCACTCACCTCTTCCCTCCACTCACCCACCCACCCCTGCAATGCAATAGGTCTCGCATTATTAAAGTTTGAGCTGTTGGCATTGCTAATAATAATGCTACACTAGAAGCTCAAAGAATCAGTAATGTGAGACCTATTGCACGGCAATTGTTTTTTTGTTTTATTTTTATATAGCACAAACTTGAGTGAAAGGTGTGTATTTCTGTTGCATTGAGTACAGTGTAATTGTGTGTTGTGTTATTATGTGGCACAGATTGGTATTGTGTGGAGTGTATCTGTTGCATTAAGTAGAGAGTAATTATGCAGTACTGAGTGGTATGTGGAGTGTATTTATGTTGTATTTAATACAGTGTAATTATGTGATGTGTAATTATGTGGTACTGAGTGGTAATATGTCGAGTGTAGTTATGTACTCTACTCAATGTAACATAAATACACCCCTCTTACCACTCAGTACCATACAATTACAAACCACATATTTACACTCTACTCAATACAACATAACTACACTCAACATCATAATAATGTCTGATTTAAACTCTGAAATCGGTCCTGGGTAGACTAATAGCCCGGTAATAGAAGAGTGAGCATTTGCACCCGGCTACATCCTCCTTAACAAATGTACAGTGGAGGCGGGACTTAAAGACGACAGCTATGCCCCACCTCTAGTCTCCCTGTTAAGAGTCAGGATACTGAACCCCGGGGGGAGTGCAAAGCCTGGTTCAGCCACTGTGTGGCATCAGTTAGCCAAGATTCGGTTATAAAAAACACGTCAAGAGATTCATCCTCTTTAAGGGTCTAGATCTCCATGTAGTGTTTAAAGAGGGAGCGAACATTGAGGTGTAAGATTTTCAAAGTGGGTCTGGGCGGGACCCACTTTGAAATGTAGGGTGTGGAAGGCTACCGCCCCCGCCCCCAGCTCTGCTCTGTGAACAGGCGGAGCTCTTATGGGCTGTCCTTAAACTGAGCCTCACCCAAAAAAAGTCTGAAGCTTTCTTCTCACAAGCTTGGTGCAGCAAGGTGGTCTTTTTCTTTAACCCATGCTGGTACTACTTTGTTAGTTCTTCTCCAGGAACTACCAGGGCTGAGATGTTCACGGTCACCATGGGGCACATTCCCCTCAAACTGGAAACCACTTGGGTGTACCAGTGTTCGCCTCACTGCCAGTAGAAATCCATAAGCGTGGAGGTGCCCTTTTGCATTTCCGGATTGTGCAATATCACGCCACAGTTGGCATTAGTGCGCATTGGAAGCATTCCTTTTCCTCTAAATCATAACAAATGCAGGTTAGATTTCTGTTTAATCATTGGTTGACCTCTCCCTTCTAGCCTAGTGTATCCACCCACCTCGGTGTCCCAGATATCCTGACATGGGTTAGCCATACTTTTGTTATACCCTCTCCTGTGTGACCACTTATTATTAAAGAAGACTACCCCAGATAGGCTAAGGGCCACCCCTCGGTCAAATGATTGATGCAGGAGTGTATGTGTTTGTGCATTGAGTTGGGGTTTTTGCTACCTCCAATAATGCTTTCTTTGGGAAGTCTCTGGGCCAAACAGGATCTTCCCCTATGGTGCCCTTTCTACGCCTCCTGTCCAGCTCGGTTTGGATATCATTGGGTTCAGTGAAGAGGTATAACACTGTTGGGTCGGTGTTGTATCGGGTCAGGTTTACAACTACCCTGTGAGGTTCTATCTTGTTTGTTGAGATATGGTCGTTCGAAGTGGGATTCCTTTCTGACCCATCTGTGCTCTAACGGTGACTGTGTTTCTCCCGCCCAATTGGAAAAAGTTCACAAAGTTTAGTCCATGATATCATCGCCATTGAGGGGCTTGACTACAAAAAGTAATGATGCACCCACTCGGACGTTAGGCAGGCTATGTTTTTTTCCTCCTTCCATTGGCGGAAGTGTGGAAATTGTTCTTCTTTTCTCTTTCTTGCTTGGTGAAAGTTGGCAACATGTTGCATTGTCTTTTATGTTTCCTGGATTTGAAAGAACTTTGTTGGTTGTTAACTTAACATTACATAATGGGTTTTGGAATGCCTGTATTTTGACCCTGGGGAGTGAATTCCACTCCACCAGTTGAGCCCTAGTGGGGCACAATATTGGGTTTCGGCAGGTAATGGTGATTAATATTTATCTAGAGGGTTCACATCTTTTTATGAGCCACCCCTCCAAGCCTAGCTGGATGCCTAAATTGGGGGTAAATATGTTTGTGGGGTGGTCTTATGGTTACTCACCGGTAATATTCATTACTCCGAGTCGTAGTCCTCCCCGTCCAGGTTCCCATCCCTCCCTCCCTGTTCGGCTTCTTTGCTTGTTAGGTACAGGTTATTGATTGGCAGGTCACAGGGTTATATGCCTCAGGGTATGGGTGTGGCCTGGAGGGAAGGGATGGGTTTTAAGTTGCTTGGGAGTTTCTGTTGGGAGGAGCTTTGCAGGTTAACAGTGTGTTCCATGTATGTTGACACATTGTACATGTTTCCAGACAGACAGCATGACATTGTACATTGTGTCTGTTTTTGTTCAGCTGGCTATTTAATGGGAGACAGTGACGATTTTGACTACATGTCGGGTATGCAGTTGTACACGTACATTTTCATCTCACATTTGGCCTGGTTCTACGCACAAACGCCACCAGTTGTGTCCTCTGTTCTGTGGTGTAAGTGTTGCACTTTGTAACACATTGTTGATGTGCTGTGATTGCTGTGTGTTTTTGCTGCATTGTGGGAGAGTCGCCCCTGCAGCTCTGATTTAGCGGCTCCTTATCCCTTTTAGATGGTGTGACTGTGATGTGTGTGCTTTTTGGGCGCTGTGGTGGGGCAGACTTGACTCATTTGTGCTCTTCGACGGATTTTGTACTCTTGTGCATTGTTTGCCTGCTGGATTTTTGTTGACGTCAGGGGTTGTACGTGGATGTGTCAGAGTGTGACCCACACTGTGCCACCTCAGTGTCGTGTCGTGAACCATGTCTGGTTTCTTGGTTGGAGGCCATGCAATCTGTCATGCATTTTAACTTGCATTGTCAGTGTGGCTCACTGACCCTCAGCTTTGCTGGTTTCAAGACATGTGCGTATGTAGGTTGTGGGATTGGTGATGGGGAGGGGGGCCCCTTTGGGCATATTGTGGACGGGTCTTACTTGGTGTTTCGATGTGTTCTGCCATATGCCGAGGGTAACATTCATTGTGGGTGTGCAGTGTGCTACACTTCATTGTGCATGTGTGCCATTGGGCCCATCTTTCTCCGTCCCCACAGTCCCTGGTTGTTGTTCACCCTGTTTCTGTTAGATCAGGTCATATTGAGCTGTGTCTAGGATCCCGAATCCTTGCACCGTCTCCAGCTCATCCAGCTCCTCCTGTGACGCAGGACTCCCACCTCCAGTCGCCGTTGCTGCCTTCCGGTTGGAAGCGAGTTTCCGCTTAGTTTGTCTTTTCACATCATGCCAGCGCCTCTTGACCTCCTCCTCGACACTCCGATTGCATCCACGTCGTTGACGATGGACTGCCATATTTCCGTTTGTGTTGCCAATATTGCAGTGGAGGTGACGAACAGTTGTTGGTAGTGTTCTGTCACCTCCGTGACGATGATCCAGTCTTCCTGCGGACTGAACCCCGTCATCTGCTTCCTCTTCTCCTTGCCCTTCACCTTACACGGGGTTCCTGGCTGGTCCTCCGTGGGGCTTGTGGTGTTCATCTTGTCCTCAGCACTGAGGGGCAGATTTATGATGACTGGCGCATCCCCAGGGATGCGCCAGTCATCCTGCGCCGCTGCTCCGCCACCCATGGTGCGGCGCATTTACAATGCGGCGCACCATGTGGCAAAAACGGCACAGATTCGTGATGAATCTGTGCCGTAAAGGTGGCGCATTGCTGGAGCTGCGTCGCAAGTGCGACGCAGCTCCAGCAAGGCTCGGGGGTGCCCCATCTCCACAATGCTGCGTCAAGACCTACGCCTGCTTCAAGCAGGCGCAGGGTTTTGACGCAGCATTGTCCTGAAAGTGACTGAGTGAAATCTCATAGATTTCACTCAGCCACTTTTAGGAGGCGTTCCTGCGCAGGAACGCCCCCCCCCCCCTGCGCAGGAACTCCTCCCCCCTGCGCAGGAACGCCTCCTTATGGCGCAGGGCTTTACAACGTGACGCATCTCCTAGATGCGTCAAGTTGTAAATAGGGAGCATTGTTTGTGCTGCCGTTGCGTCAAATAAAGTGATGCACCGGCGGCGCAAGGCCTTCATAAATCTGCCCCTCAGTCTCTGTGCATCCATGGTGCTACGCAGTTGTTTTTTTTTTTTTTTGTTTGTTTTTTTGGTGTTGTGTTTCTGTTGCTTTTATAGTGCATTTTGGTGCCTGACATGTGTGAATTGCAAGCCTGACAAAGATTTTCGCAGATTTCTTTTTGCGGTTGTGCCATCATGACTTTTTTCGCATTGTGATTTGTTTTTTTATTGCCATCCCGGTGCCTTTTACATGGACCGTTTATGCTTTATTGTGGGACTATCGCATGGTGCCGCTGTGTTGTGAATTGTACACACTGCACTATTTTCCCACGATGGACTGTGATAAGCAGAGTTGCGTTAAGTAACTCTTGCGAATTTTAACACACGTTCTTGAGAATATACCCCTCAGAAGTTAGAGGGGTTGCCCTGGAAGGATTCACAGAAAGGCCCAAAACTAAAAAAAGCTACCCAAAGCTGGCCCAAAAAGAAGGTTCCGGATACAAAGTTGGGGTCAAGATAAGGCAAAACTAGGTACCTGGAAGACACGATATACCATGTTATACACCACGTGCAGGGACCAAAGAAGTGCATATGCAGCAAAACATGGCCAAGGCATGAGGTACATATTAGCAACTCCAGAGGCTATGCTGCCCCCGTTCCCACGTGTTCCACTCACCTATAGCAGTATTAAGTTAAACAGGGCATAACAAACACAACTGAGGGCTGAATAAAAACATGTAGTCCGAGCTGAGGAAAATAACTGTGGAAAGGTTCTGCACAGCAACTGGACTCTTAGCCACTGGGCAAAGGGACTATGGCAGAAATTAGCGCTGCTGTAGGACTCCAACTAAAAGCCACAATTCGGTTGGTCAATACCTCCTCGTCAGCCCTTCCCGTCCCAGTCCTAAGCGAGCAGATACCAAAGCAATAATCGGCTTCACTCAGTAGCAAAAACAGACTTTATTAAAGCACATAAAAAGTCACACCACTGGAGCAGAACGCAACACAGCGTCCCCAAACCCAGCAGAATCAGCCCTCCCCCCCCCCCCCCCCAACCAACCACTAAACGATAATGGGATATAAAGGTGTGTGGAGAATTACAGGTAGCAGCCCTGCAGAGCTCAGCCACGGAAGCCCCCTGAAAACAAGCCCAGGAAGCCGCCACCCCCGAGTCGATCTCCCCTGAACAGACCCAGGAGCCAACACACCACAGGCCTCATATGAAGCACCCACAGCCCATTGCAGCCAACGACTGAGGGTAGCCCCAGAAGGATTCAGACCTTGACCAGCTAGTCCAAAGGTCACCAAAAGGGATTCTACCTTACGAAACGGGTCAGTACGCATCAAATAAATCTCCAGAGCCTTCCGAACGTCCAGCCGCACCTCAACTTCCGAAAGAGGACCAGGACAGAAAACAGGCAAAACCAGATCCACAGAGCAGTGAAAAGAAGGGACCTTGGGAACAAAGGAAGGATCAGGCCGCAGTCCTACCCGAGCAGGAGAAAAATGTAAAAAAGGGACCGAACAAAGCAAGGAGTCAACTCCCCAAACTGCCGAGCCGACGTAATAGCCACAAGGAACAGCACCTTGAACATCAGAAACCTCAAAGACCCCTCCTGCAGAGGCTCAAGGGAGCCCCCTGCAAAGCCCCCAAAACCAGAGGCAGATCCCAACTAGGAGCAAAGGACCGAATGACAGGCTTCTGAAGGAAGCAACTCCTCAACAATTAGGACACCAGGGAAACCACTCGATCACAGACCGAACCCGAAAGACCCGAACAGTAGCCCACTGAGCCCTCAGGGAGGACACAGCCAGACCCTAGTCAAACCCGTCCTTCAAAAACTCCAAGACATGCACTGGATCCACCTCCAAAGCAGACCACCCTCGCGCTGTACACCAAGACTGAAAAGAGACCCAATGCCTGGCATAGGACTTGAGAGACGAAGGGCTCCTGGACCTCTGAATAAATTCCGATACTGAAGAACACCCCAATGCCACAAGGTTCATCCTCTCAACAACCAACCCGCCAGTCTCAGGTGGACCAGACACTCCCGAGACAGAAGGGCAAACGACAAGGGACAAGGGACCACCGGCAACCTCCAGCAAGGCCCCACTGCCAACTTCAATAACAGAGGGAACCAAGGCCGCCTGTGCCAATCCGGAGCCACCAGGATCACTGAAGCCGATCCAGTTTGACCTTCAGCAGAACACGCGGCAGCAGAGCAATAGAGGGAAAGGCATATATCAGGCTCCCCTCCCACCGGAAGGACCGGGCATCCACCCTCTAGACCGCTGCAGACTGAACCAGAGAACAAGGCGTTCCCTGGGGCTGCAAACAGGTCCACCACCGGAACCCCGAACCGGGCCATCAGGCAACCAAATACTTCGTGAGACAGGCACATGTCCGATAGGGAGGGAAACAACCTGCTCAGGTGATCCACCTCCTAGTTCAAAATCCCTGGCAGATGTAAAGCCCTAATAGACAACAAGTGAGACTCCGCCCACAGTGTGAGAAGTTAGCCTGGCATATGATGTCCACTATTCTAGTGGCCACCTTGCACCAGTCTAATCGACCCTTATTGATGGTGGTTGTAAAGTCAACCTTATAGAAAGCTATCCTAGTGGTAGCATGAACCAGCAGTCATCGGGCTAAGACTTCAGAGAAGCTAGTTGTTTTACCAATTATAATCTCTTGAATGATCAAATAAAAGCACACCACACAAGGTATATATCAAATATATGTGTTCTAAACACAACCCCTCTGGACTCTTTATGAGGTCAGAGGTAAAAGCACAATAATAGTTACTCAATTAGCATACGATAAGTTGCACAGCATACATTTTGCCCTAGGGGCCTCACAAACCATATACTAAAATAGTGGTATAAGAACCACGTCTGAGTTAGAAAGCAGGCCTAGGGCCTGTAGATCCGCTGGGACTACCTAGAACCACCAACGGTTAGGCTGCAGGAGCCCACGGGGGACGCGTGCAGTGTCTAAACACAGCACTGACTGACACACCATTGACTTTCTATGGGAAATGAACAAGTTACAATTTTAAAGATTAAGGGCACTTCTAGGTGAACTACAATGAAACCCTTTTAGAGTTAGACACTTTGAGAGTCAAGACCCACGAGACTACCAGAGTAATCGAGTTACCTCACCCACGGAAGCCGGGTGCATAGGTGTCGGGTTTCGGTGTCGATTCCAATGGAGAGCTGCGAAGAAATGCTGCAGGCGTCCAGAGAAGAAGTGTCCAGGTGGATCCAAGGGTATAACCTGGTGTGAAGAACCTGTAAGCAGAAGGGACAGAGTCTGGATCTCTAGCCAGTGACCAGGATGGCGATGGGAAGGTGCCAGCGATGTCAAGTGATTTCAGGTAAAAGAGGTGAAGCTTGACTCTTCAGCCACGAGGTCCAGGAGGCGTTGACAATGACCAAGAGCTGGATTCGAGCTATCATACAAAGGATCTAGCTGACAGCGGTGTCGGAATCATGATTGGACCCAACAAGCCTTGGCAACAGCAATCCATGGAAGATGCAGAGATTGGCTTTGATGCAGACCAGCAAGGTCTGAGGAACTCCTCCTTTGGAGAGGAGTGGGAGCAACCCTAGAGCAACAAGGAAAGCATAGTAAATCAAAGATTGGCCTTAGAAGGAGCTCATTAGCCAATGGACTGGGATCAGTGAAGGCGCATGAAAGCAGAAATGCAAAAAGCAGCCCCACGGGACACTCATGAAGTGTAGGCCTCTGAGCTTCAGTTCAAAAGTTGCTCGGTGCAGGGGCTTCAAATATGCTTATGCACAACTTTGGGATACCTCGGGAAGTAGGTGCAGTTGCAAAAATGCAGGATGTCCAGGAGTTCCGGTCCCACGTCGCTCGTGTCTGCTATGGGTCCACCATAGCAGACACGGAGCTTGGGATACCATCAGAGATTACTTGAAGTCTGTGTCCTGTGTCGCAGATTCTTCGGGATCCGACGGGAGCCTCAAAAATGCAGACTGGCAAAGATGCAGTTGGTGCCTGTTTGGACAGGGTGGCCACTCCTTGACCACAAGGGAGATTTCTTCCATCTTCCAGTCGATATGGAATGTCGAAGGTCCAAGATATGAGTGAGTAAGTGAGTGATGGTATTTTTAAAGCGCACTAATGCAGAGGCGTCTTGGCGCTGTGCAAGGCAACTGATATATTCGCTGACCATTGTCCTATCGGGTGAAAAGCCAAGTCTTGACTTCCTTCCTGAACCCTCTGTGGTTGGAAATTAGTCTTAGCTGCTGAGGTAAGGAGTTCCAGAGCCTCGAGGCCAAATGGGAGAAGCCCTTCCCACCCCAGCGTTGTCTTTTGATCTTAGAGACCATAGCCAGCCCTTGCGAGGCAGACCTCAAGGGTCGGGTTGGCAGGTGCCTCATGAATAGGTGTTGAAGATCTGAGGCCCCCACTCCAGCCAAGGCTTTGTGCACCAAACAAAGCGCTTTGAAGTCTATCCGCCTCTGAACAGGGAGCCAGTGTAGCTGCCTAATGGCCTGTGATGTGGAATGATATTTAGGCAGATGGAGGAGCATCCTGGCTGCTGCATTCTGAATTGACTGCATCTTGGATGTATGTTGCAGAGTTTAGTACAGGGAAATCTAAAGTACTAGGGACAGCGATCCTATTCTTATAGCAAGATATGGGGTTGGGCTAACTCTAAGGTCCCTCCTATGGAGGAGGTGTCCAGTTTCGTGCCAGAGCTGGGGTTGAGTGCCCCAGCAACCGGTTTGAACTGTGAAATGCATGGAGTACCTAGTGTGCCCCAGGCAGTGTCTGAAAAGCATTCACTGAATGCAGCTCTCCCTGCCCCAATACACTAAAGCCTGTCTGGGGAGGTGCCAGCACCTCCCTGGACAGGAAACCTATTGTCCAGGCCTCCCCTGCCAGAGTGTTGTCCAGCAGCAGGAGGGCAGACTCGTGTCTGTGGCAGCAGCATCCATTTTGTGATGCTGGGGCTCTGTTTAACTTTAACCGGGTTTACCAGTAACTACATGTCTTTTCCCTCTAGAAGGGTGGAATGCTACCCCGGGGGGGGGGGGGGGGGGAGGGTAGTATTCCAAAGTGTTTTACACCTTACACAACATGTTTTGATAAAGCCAAGCCAAAGTTAGCATTAACCGGAGGATTATAATGCACTTAAGAGTATATGGTATGGCTATATCATAGAACAGCTATAACGAGATGGTTCTGAAAGCTGCAGAGGGGCTCAGCTCATACTAGGGCACCCTCACACACAAAACCAAGCACTCTGCCTCCAGGATTGTCAAGGCCTGCCATAGGAGTGACTTATAGGTTAATATGTGCCTATATATATATATATATATATATATATATATATATATATATATATTTTACCTACTTGCGGTCACCAGTAGGTGTATATATAGTTAGGATTGTTTTCCATAGGGAAATCGCAACATTCTATTGGGAGTAACTTTGGCGCCGGTTGAGGAATATTCCTGAAATTTTCCTTAACTTTGGCTTGCGGCGCTCGGGTCCTTCCCTGAAAGTGGGGGGGGGATCCGTCAAGCGGGTGCCGAGATAAAAGGGGGGTCCCAAAACGTGTTTTCCCAATGTTAATTTCCATAAGGCGGTTGGACTCACTTTTAGCCCGAACAACTGAATGGTTTTCCACCAAACTTGACAAAATTGTAGGGACTGGTAGCCAGATGTGCCTTTGCTATGTCTCAAGATATATGCTCCAGTGGTTTTTACGAAAATTAACTTTGAAAAAATATATATTGGGCTACATTGGACTATATATATGTTAGAGCCCAAATGTAGCACAATGTAGCACAATGTAGCCCAAAGATGGCCACCAGAGACAAAAAAAACAAATGTAGCCCAAATATCAGCCAGATGTATCCCAACTATAGCCCAATGACAGAATGTCCCAGAGTGTTCTAAAGAACAACTAGAGCGCTAACAGTCTTACTTATGACAAAAGTATGGCACACCTAAATTCACTGAAAAAAAACATAGGTTTCAGGCCTTATATAGTTAGGAATTAGGCACAAGAAAGCAGAAAAACAAATGTGTAGAACACAAAAAGGGGGCAGGGTAGAAACACCCTGACCCCTTAGGGCTGCTCAGGTGGTCCCACTTGGATATTAATATATTTAAACGTTATCCGCTAATAGAATTAGCATTTAAAAAACCTTTGAAATTCACTGAAAAAACCATAGGCTTCAGGCCTTATATAGTTAGGAATTAGCATTTAAAAAACCTTGCGAATTCACTGAAAAAACCATATGTTTCAGGCCTTATATAGTTAGGAATTAGCATTTAAAAAACCTTTGAAATTCACTGAAAAAACCATAGGTTTCAGGCCTTATATAGTTAGGAATTAGCATTTAAAAAAACCTTTGAAATTCACTGAAAAAACCATAGGTTTCAGGCCTTATATAGTTAGGAATTAGCTTTAAAAAAACCTTTGAAATTCACTGAAAAAACCATAGGTTTCAGGCCTTATATAGTTAGGAATTAGTATTTAAAAAACCTTTGAAATTCTCTGAAAAACCATAGGTTTCAGGCCTTATATAGTTAGGAATTAGCATTTAAAAAACCTTTGAAATTCACTGAAAAAACCATAGGTTTCAGGCCTTATATAGTTAGGAATTAGCTTTTAAAAAACCTTTGAAATTCACTCAAAAACTATAAGTTTTAGTGGTGTTATAGTTAGCTGGACATTTTACTCATACAAAACCATTGAAATTGCTCCTATATAGTTAGTTGTACTAACTATATTTCACGCACCCGCAATCCACTGCTGATGATGTCACATATTAGATCATTTATGACATGGTCAGTGACATCACTGATGACATCTCAAATGACATCACTGATGACATCAGTGATGACATCATCCACGTGACAATCACATACACATTTTCATACACTATTACAATTTTTCATCACTCTTTGTAAAATACAGAGTATCATATTTAAATCCATTGTCACAGCAATACAAGTTGCTAAAAAAACACTCAGTGATTCATAGATGTATACACACATCTAATCACTTACCTATGGATTCACTCATACATGCTGTCAATGAACAATAGAACACTATCAAAAATACTTATACATCTATATCGACATTAAACAACAGTACGCATCCTATTCACATATGAAGTCATCCTACTCACTTATGCAAACAATGGATCATACTTAGATATTTACTTAGCAAAACACTTATACAAACACCACTTCTTCTATTCATTTAGATAGTAAGTCATACTTAGTGAATTATAAAATCATTATTACAAGTATACCGTTATCCATACAGTCACTCACACAATCATTGTGTCTTATGTATACTTATTTATATACAACAACTGACACACACACTGCCTTTTATTTTTCTAGTTTGTTGGACATGTACCATTGAGAAATATATTTGCTCATCACCACACCCATAAAGAGATTCACTCACCCAAACAACTGTTAGAACATGTAGTTTTGACTTCATATATCTACTGAATCAACTATTCACACATCTTTGGACAGTCACACACCCCCCACCGAAACACACACACTTTCACACTCCCATACAAATACTCCGTTAACTAATCAATAACTAATATAGACTTTCACATAGCTAGTAACCAACTGTAGAATCAGTTTACACAACAACTGACAAAGTGATACAGATATTCACACAGTTTAGTCACTATCCACTATATTTAGTGAGACATTATAAATTGGTCAAGTAAACAGTCAATTACACTGCTACTAATCCTCCATCCAAATATTTATTTATATATATCCACTTATTCTTCAATGCAAATTGCTATATACATATAATGCATATTTAAATAACGAAGCAAACCACATTCACTGGATGATGTCATCAGTTATGTCATTTGAGATGTCATCAGTGATGTCACTGACCATGTCATAAATGATCTAATATGTGACATCATCAGCAGTGGATTGCGGGTGCGCGAAATATAGTTAGTACAACTAACTATATAGGAGCAATTTCAATGGTTTTGTATGAGTAAAATGTCCAGCTAACTATAACACCACTAAAACTTATAGTTTTTTGAGTGAATTTCAAAGGTTTTTTAAAAGCTAATTCCTAACTATATAACTCCTGAAACCTATGTTTTTTTCAGTGAATTTCAAAGGTTTTTTAAAATGCTAATTCCTAACTATATAAGGCCTGAAACCTATGGGTTTTTTCAGTGAATATATATATATATATATATATCGATATCGAAAACACACGGATGGTGTGCTTCTGCCGCTTTCACAGCGGGCGCTCGGCAGGGTCACCAAACCTTCAAATGTTCAATTCCTGGCATGTTCCTCTTATATTAAAACACCAGAGTCGAGGCCCAAGTTCAATTTTCAGTGCTCAGGTTTATTGGCGAAAAAACAGCCCCTACGCGTTTCGATGTAAGCCTACCTCTTGCTCACGGGTGGAGTGCAACAACAAGGCACGATTTGAAACATTGTAACCTTATTTGTTGGTATATCCCCACTGGGGCATTGCTTTGCTTTCTTGAATAAGTGCAATATGAGATAATATGGCGGCATGTTTATCAACTCATGACAACCTACTGTGGCATTTATCACGATTTATTTTGCACTTATGTTGTTCTGACAATAGAGGAACACTGCATTGATTGGTATTTAACAAATTACACAATGTAAGCGTTATAATTTATAATATTTTGTTGAAAAGCACGGCACGATTTGTAACATTGTAGCCCTGATATTATGTCTTTTATGTCTATTACCACGTGGCATGCGTTACATTGTATCTGTTTCACTTTAAAAGAATGGCGCTTTTACTGGCACTCCACCCGTGAGCAAGAGGTAGGCTTACCTCGAAACGCGTAGGGGCTGTTTTTTGGCCAATAAACCTGAGCACTGAAAATTGAACTTGGGCCGCGACTCTGGTGTTTTAATATACAAGGAACACGCCAGGAATTGAACATATATACATATATACATATATAAATATAGGTATACTATATCTAAGTAAGGGGTGATTAAACCACCTTACCCAGGCTGCAGGTGCAGACCTGTGGTGTCAGTTTGGAAGGCTAACCAGGGGTGGCAAAATAAATGCTGCAGACCCTGGTTGGCCTCTGGGGTCCCTATGCCCTGGGTACCATATACAGGGGCTCACAAGGATGCCTCAGTAACCAATCTGGTATGTACCTAAAGTACATGGTATCAATTTAGAGAGAGAACAGCTAGGCTGTGGGCCTAATTAGCAGGGCCACTGCCATACTAATAACGAATAACCAGTGAAGCACAGCAAAAAGTGGGGGTAACCATAGGAAGCAGACCCTAATATCCTACAACAAATGTTGCAATAGAATTATCGCCACTTTGGCTGCGATAACGTGCCGTTAACTTGGTGATAAGTTCTTGAGAATATGCCCTTAAGTCTACTGGTGGGCCCACTGACTCTAGCTCGTAGCCGTGGTCTCTGTGGTTGTGTGCTGCCTAATGAACTGGTGCATCTCTTGTCAAATTTTTTGAACCTTACCTAAAAATCGTCACCAAGCCCTTCCATCGCTTTCTATTGACACGATTTAGGTTCAATTTAATTCACCTCACTTTAGGAACCTTTCCACACTGGGGTAAACAGATGAGTCTCCACCATGTTCTTGTGATAATTTCTCGTCACATGACACCCTCCACCTGATTATGTTTTGCGATAACTTTGCCAGGGCACGGAAAAAATTCCTATGCCCTATACTACGTGAAGCTGGGTTTTTGCAGGTGAGGCCTGCACTTTTACATCTGCAACTTTTGAGTAGCGTCCGCGTTATTTTTAGCGTAGCAAGTTTTTTGGTGGCCGCTACCAGAGTGAACAACAGAAGTACTTGTATGTACTGAGTACAACAGACTGAGAAGGTGGGGTTATATTTGTCCCTTTTTAGTAAGGAAATATATACGATGTTTTTAGGTTTTGTGTAGCTTACATTGTGGCTCCATAGGTTCTGTGGGGATATCTGTAATTAACTGTTTTGTACAAATTATGAATTGTCAATAGGGAATATATATGATTGCTCGCAAATGTATGCATACTCATTATTGTATATATTTTATTCATTTTATGCACAATGGATGTATATATTTCTGCTTCTTTTATGATTTTAATTAATCGAAATAAAGATTTTTGACTGACTGAGGGGTGTGACAAGAAATCAAAAAATGGGACAAGAAGGCTAGCTACACAAGTATTCGCCTTGTGACATCAAAAATGTAAAGCCCCTGACTTTTGACCAAAAATTGCAAAGGTCTCCTGGATGACCATGAAAAAACAGATCTATCTCAGCGAATCCAGGACACTTGGTCACCCACGGGAAACCCCAAGGGAGATATCTGGACTCGACATCATGCTGAGGCCTCGCCGCTTATTGGCTCCTTGTGTGTGCACTGTGGAGTCTTTTAGGGATTTACCATCCCAGGTGCACGGGAATCCTGGTTCCCACCACCAAGGATAGCTTCATTTTGGAACTGAAAGTGGGTGTAGAGGCTTTTGTCGCCCCTTTGGGACTTCATGTCATGAAGGAAACATTGGCCCCCGATATGGTGCATAAGAATGCTAAACTTTTGACTTGGCCATTGGAGCACATACTATTTGACTTTGGACGTGGGACATGGGTGGTACTTTTTAAACCGTTTTCGGTGATGCCCCCTCGTCAGACTGCCCTGTCTCTGTGGTGTAGCTAGCCACCCCTACCCGGGGGCTCAGCAACAAAGTGGGCCCCTTGAGACCACTCCTTGAGTCCACCTCTTGATGACAAACTTGGTGCGAGCCCCAATCAACATAGCACTTGTAGGAGAGTAGGGTCTGCTTCCTATGGTCATCCCCACTTTTTGCTGTGATTTTCAGTTTTTTCGACTTTAGTGTGGTGTGGGCCTGCTAATCAGACCCCCAGCCCAGCGGTTCTCTCTCTAAATTGATACCATGTACTTTAGGTACTTACCTAATTGGGAATTTGTCACCTTTGTGAGCCCCTAGGTACCCAGGGCATAGGTGCACCCAAGGCCTACCAGGGGCTGCAGCATGTATTATGCCACCCCTGGCTGGCCATCCAAACTGACACCACAGGCTGATCACTCAGCTTGGGTAAGGTGGTGTAATCACCCCTTACCTATATCTACCCTTATATATAGACACATATACACATATAAGTCAATTCTATGGCAGGCCTTGACAATCCTGAAGGCAGAGTGCTTGGTTTTATGTGAGAGGGTGCTCTAGCATGCAGCTTTCGGAACCATCTCCTTATAGCTGTTCTATAATATAGCCATACCATATACTCTTAAGTGCATTGTAATCCTCGCAGTTAATGCTAACTTTGGTTTGGCTTTATCAAAACATGTTGTGTAAGGTGTCAAACACTTTGAAATACTACCACCACAAATACTACTGCCAGTCCTGGTGGCGTGGGTAGCATTCCACCCTCCTAGAGGGAGAAGACATGTAGTTACTGCTTTACCCGGTTAAAGTTAAACAGAGCCTTAGCATCACAAAATGGATGCTGCTGCCACAGACATGAGTCTGACCTCCTGCAGCTGGGGGAAACTCCTGCAGGGAGGCTTGGACAAAAGGTTTCCTGTCGAGGGAGGTGCTAGCATCTCCCCAAACAGCCTGTAGTGTATTGGGGCAGGGTGGGTTGAATGGAAAGATGCTTTTCCAGACACTGCCTGGGGCACACAAGGTGCTCCATGCATAGCACTCCAGCCCCGCTCTGGCACAAAACTGGACAAAGGGAAAGGGCTGTAACCACCCCCTTCTTAGGTCCACCCATAGGAGGGACCTAGCAGGTAATCCAGCCTCTAAAATCAGTGTAAAGATAGGAGCTGTGTCTAGAGATTTTAGATTAATCCTGGAAGAAATTTTGATACTAACTCTTGGACCTTCGACGTTCTATATCGACTAGAAGACTGAAAACATCTCCCTTGTGGTCAAGGAGTGACCACCCTGTGCAAACAGGCACCACCGTGAACTTGCTAGTCTGCTTTGTCGACGCTCCTGCCGGATCCCGAAGACTCTGGGACACAGAAACTGGACTCTCAGACTTCTCTGACTCCGATCCACACCCACAACAAAGCTGAGACCCTTGGCGGACACGAGAGACGTGGGACTGGAAACCCTGGACATCCTGCATTTTGCTAACAGTGCAACTACCAAGGCATCCTCACAGTTGTGCATTGGGGTTTGAGAAGCCCCAGACCCGAGCGCCATTTGCACCAAAGCTCAGCCCTCCACACTCCACGAGTGCTTCGTGGGGCCTGCTCCTGCATTTCAGCTTGACGCGTCTTCCCGGTTGCTAGCCCACTGGCTAGTTAGCCCGCTGAAGACTTTTGTTTGAATTTACACTGCTGGCTTGGATGCTACAGGCTTGCTCCAGCTTCCCTCCAAAGAAGAAGCTCCCCAGACCTTGCTGGTCTGACTCTAAGCCAATCTTCACTTCCTGCGTGGATTGCGGTTACCACGGCTTGTTGGGTCCAGTCTGGATATCGACACCGCAGTCAACTAGATCCTTCATGGGACAGCTCGAATCCATCTCCTGGTTATCGTCAACGCCTCCTGGTCCTCATGGCTGCAGAGACAAGCTTCACCTCTTTACCTGAATCAACTCGACATCGCCTCGTTCCTTCCTGGTCACTGGCTAGTGACCCAGACTCTGTCCTCTCTGCTTTCCGGTTCTTCTCATCTCCGATCCACCCTTGGATCCACCCGGACACTTTTCCTCTGGTCGCCTGCAGCACTTCTTTGCAGATCTCCATAGAAAACATCAACAAAACCCGACACGAAAAGACACCTATGCACCCGGCTTCCCTGGGTGAGGTAACTCGAGTACTCAGGTGCTCCCGTGGGTGTTGACTCTCAAAGTGTCCTAGTTTAAAGGGGTTTTACCGTAGTCCATCCGGAAGTGTCCTTAATCAGTAACTTTGTAACTTCTTCGTTCTCCATTATAAGTCAATGGTAACTCGGGACTGTGTTTAGACACTGCACGCGTCTCCCATGGGTCTCCTACTTCCTAACCTTTGGTAGTCTAGTGTAGCCCCAGCGATTCCCTAGGCCTATTCACTATTTCTGAAGTGGTTCTTATATCACTTACTTAGTATATGGTTTGTGAGTCCCCTAGGGAAGAACTGTATTTGTGCAACTTATAGTATGCTTAATGAGTAACTTGTGATGTATTTCAATCTCTGACCTCATAAAGAGTGCAGAGGGGATGTGTTAGAAATAAATACATATATATTTCATATATACATTGTGTGGTGTCCTTTCGTTTGGTACTCAAGGGATTATAATTGGTAAAACAGCTTGCTTTACATGCTCTCTGAAGTTTTAGCCTAAGACTGCTGGTCCATGCTAACACTAGGATAGCTTGTCTATTAGGTTGACTTTACAACCACCATCAGTAAGAGTCGTTTAGACTGGTGCAAGGTGCCCACTAGAATAGTGGACATCATATGCCAGGCTAACTTCTCACATTGGTGTGCAGTGGATGGAATAAGAGCTTTCTGTTGTTTTACCATATAATCTTGAGATATCATTTGAAAGCTCACATTAAGGTACATATAAATCAAGTTCTTATAATACTTAAGTTCTACTGAACTTAGCAGTTGTAGAGAAAAGGACTTAGCACACCCTGACTACAACTCCTAGAGAGGTTCTAGTAGGAAAATATTTAGGGGCATATTTACAATAAGTGGCGCATCCCTGTATATCAGCAGTGATGCGCCACTTATTGTGTGCCATGCCTCCGCCACCATGGATGCGCCGCATTTACAATGCGGCGCCCCATGGGGCAAAAACGGCACAGATGCGTCACGCATCTGTGCCGTAAAAGTGACGCATTGCTGGAGTTTCGTCGCAAGCGTGACGCAGCTCCAGCAATGCTGTGGGGGCGCTATCTTGTTAATGCTGCGTCCATCCTCACGCCTGCTTCAAGCAGGCGCAGGGTTTTAACGCAGCATGGGCCCCAAAGTGACTGAGTGAAATCAGCCACTTTTAGGAGTCGTTACTGCGCCGGAATGCCCCTCCCTGCGCAGGAACGCCTCCTTCTGGCGCAGGGCTTTACAACATGACGCATCTCCCAGATGCGTCACGTTGTAAATACCCCGCACCATGCCGCATCTTATGAACTGCCGCTGCATCACAAAAGTGACGCAACAGCGGCATAAAAGACGCGCAAGGGGCTTGTAAATCTGCCCCTTAGTGTAGGTAGGTGCACACACCACACCTCACTAGAAAATGTCCTTGACTGCAGGGTCTAGTGTGCAAGAAGAGGATCCTTCTAAATATGACACATTCACTTTTCATGAGCTTAGAAGTCTGTGTATAGCCAGAAAGTTAAGACAAGGACAGAGTCCAACCTTTAACCATCTGGTAGATGTTTCAGTCGAGTATTATGTAGAAAAGGCATCAAACCCATATCAAACAGGGGGGGCATCCCTCAACAGAAGACCCCACTGATGAAATCAAGGGGGCACTGATGATGACGAAGATGAGGACCAGGTGCAAGTCAGTGAACTGAATCTGGTTAACCCAGGACTACATGGGACTGGAGAAGGAAGGATCCAGACCCCCAAGTAGGCCTAACACTGAGCACAGGAGAGGAAGGTCACTCTCCAGTGAGTCCAACCACTCTGGTGATTCAATAGGGTCCAATGCCTCAGCTCTAATGAGGATGACTTCCCCTGAGAGAAGATAGCACAAAGCTAGGATGAAGAAAGTAAATCTTAGCATCAAGAGGCAAGAAAGAGAGAAACAGTTAAGTGGGTTAGAACCCACTGGTGGCAGCAATTTTCCTAGAGATAGAAAAAAGGTCTCATGACCATAAAAACCTAAATAAGATTGTCCCTCCCTACAAGAGTGAGGATGACATCCACAAATGGATAACTGCTTTGGAGAGGGCCTGCAAAGTACAGCAGGTACCCCAAAGTCAGTAGGCAGCAATCTTATGGCTCTCCTTTTCGGATAAAGGCAGAGACAAGCTCCTCACAGTTAGTGATGAGGATGCTGACAACTACACTGTCCTGAAGAGTGCTCTGATAGATGGGTTTGGCTTAACCACTGAGCAGTACAGGTTGCTGTTCAGAGACACCCAGAAGACACAGACTCAAGACTGGACTCACTTTGTAGATTGTGCCACTAAGGCTCTGGAAGGCTGGTTACTGGGCAGTAGGGTCAAAGACTATACAGGTTTGTATAATTTGATTATGAGAGAACAAATTCTTAATAATTGTCAGAACCAGTTATTGCATAAACACCTGATTGACTCTGATCTGACCTCTCCCCAAAAATTGGGAAAGAAGGCAGACAAATGGGTCAGAACCAGGGTGAAGCAGAAGGTACAGAACCAAGGTGGTGATCAGAAGAAGCAAGACCAAAAGGGTGGGGAGAAAGCAAAAGACCAGAAGTCTTCGCCAGGTCCCCAAAAAGCTTCTAATGAGGGGGGTTCTAAGAAATCCAAAAAGAAAGAAGGTCCAAAGAAACCATGGTGTAATTTTTGTAAAAGCAATACTCACTGGACCAGTGATTGCCCCAAGAAGGAGGCAGCTCCAGCCACCATTGCCCCTAAGGCAACTGTTCCCCCTAGTACAGCTAATAGTGGTGGTTCTCCACAGAAGGGTGTAGTAGTGTTAACCCTGGGAACTGAGGTGGATTCTGGCCTAGTCAGGATACCAACTCAAGCTGTTCTTGTCTGTGATGTGGACATTACAACGCATGCTTTTACATCGCATGCTTTTACAATGCGGTTTTTACAATGCATACCATTACAACGCATAGTGCTTTTAGGCGCTGGATAGTGAATTGTTTAATTTACTATTCCAACTCCAGTCCCCGTGGATAGTAGGGAAGGTGTTGGATAGTACATTAAACCTATTCCCTATCCTAGAGCGCCCCCCAGCACAATGCGTTGTAATGGTTTGCGTTGTAAAAGTTGCGTCGTAAAGGCACTGCGTGGTAAAAATTGCGTTGTAAAGGTTGTTCACCGGACATGGCTATGCCCTCTACTGTGAGCCCCAGTACAAGTACAGACAGACTCCTTTGATTAATAACAAAGTGGCTCAACAGGGACACATGTTCCAGTGTCACCATGGTGACGCCCAACTTTGTGGACCCTGGACAGATAATACTAGGTGACAATTACCTAGTGACCAATGCAAGCAATGTCACTACCACCCATAGTATGGCAATAGTTAATTTATCCTGGGGAGGGGTAACTGGCCTGAAAAGAGTTGTTGTTAGTTCAGACCTCCCTGTAGAATGTCTGCTTGGCAATGATCTGGAATCTTCAGTCTGGTCTGAAGTGGAATATAGGACCCATGCAGAGATGTTAGGTATATCAGCACATGTCCTTGCTGTGACCAGGTCACAGACCAAAAAGTGCAAAACTGAACAGGCCCTGGATCCTGAAATGATGGACCAGTTGGCTACCAAGAGAAAGAGCAGTAGGGTTAAGGCAGTGCCTCCCCCCTTTCCTCAGAATGAGGATCAGCCTTCCAAGGAAGCTGACTGTGAGACCCAAGAAGAAACTGTCCTAGAAGAGCTAGAGCCTGACCAGGTTGAGTTATTTGGGACAGGGGGACCCTTAAGGGCAGATCTGAGGCAGGCGCCCCTCTCTTGAACCCCTCAGACAGAAAGCTGCTGCTGAGGCTGCTGGGAATGCTACAGGTACCCATAGAGTGTATTGGGATGAAGGGCTCCTGTATTCAGAGGCTAGAGACCCCAAGTCTGGTGCTTCCAGGAGGTTGGTCATACCTTTGGCATCAGGGGCTTCCTTCTTTCCTTAGCCCATGATATTCCCCTTGCAGGACATCTTGGTCAGAACAAGACTTGGGACAGGCTTGTCCCTCACTTTCACTGGCCCCACATGTCAGAAGATAGCAAGGAGTTTTGTCGCTCCTGTGTCACCTGCCAAGCCAGTGGCAAATCAGGTGCCACCACAAAGGCCCCCTAATACCATTACCTGTGGTGGGGGTTCCCTTTGAAAGAGTTGGGATAGACATTGTTGGACCAATGGATCCCCATACAGCATCTGGGCACAGGTTTATTCTGGTGGTAGTGGATCATGCCACCAGATACCCAGAAGCTATTCCTCTAAGGACCAAAACAGCATCTGTTGTGGCACAGCACCTGTTGTGGCAGGGGCCCTCCTGGGAGTTTTCTCAAGAGTGGGTTTTCCGAAGGAGGTTGTCGCAGACAGAATTGCAAACTTCATGTCTGGATATTTGACTGATATGTGGAAGGAGTGTGGAGTGAACTACAAGTGCATCACAGTGCAATGGTCTGATGGAGAGATTCAACAAGACCTTAAAGGGATGCTAAAAGGGTTACCTGAAAAGCTTAGGTGAAGATGGGACATCCTTCTTGTCTATTTTCTGGTGCCTTGGTGCATCACCCATTCTTCCAGGGCGAGTCGTAATCGTAGATCCTGAGTCCTATCTCTATTACGATTGCTGCCGGATTGCCGTGGACGCCGCAGGAGCTCAGGAGCTCGTTCTCGCTGCTGTTACCGTTGCGGAGAGAACGAATTATACCCTCCGCCTTTGAGTCTCACGAGTTGGGGGGGCAGGAGAGGAGAATCAATTATACCCCCCCCCCTCGCAAGCTCCGCTGGGGACAGGAATTCGGAGGTCGGACCCGGAGGTCGGGTCGCGGGTGGGGCAGGGACAGACCCGCAAAACAGCTGAAGCGATCCGGCGATATCCCGGAGATGGGAAGAAGAAAGTGAAGACGGGAGGCACCGAGGACAGCACTCGAAGGGGCACCCCAGTCAAAGTGCACCCAAGTGAGCACACAGTACGGCTCGGCTGGCCCCCCGGTTGGCTCCTCCCCCTCCCCCTCCCCCTGTGCTCCTGGCTACTGGCTACTACTCGCTACTGTGTTTTGGTGTTAATGAGCAAGGAGAGCCCCAGTGAGTCGTAGCGAGCCCCTGTGAGCAGCAGCGGAGCAGCAGCCAACGGCAAGCGGAACCCGCGGAACCAGAGGCAGTGGTGGTGGGTGACCAGGAGCTGACAGGAGCTGACAGGAGCCGCGAGCCGCCACCAGGACGGGGTGAGTTGGAGGGGTGACGGCAGCTGGCAGTCGAGGGTGGTAGTTAGAACGGGCGAGTGACTGCACCTGTACCTGTACCATCCCCCGCAGCAGCCCTTCCCCCGCCCCCACCCAGCACCTACGTCGTCTCCCTCATACAAGCACCTGAAATAGCCGAAGCCGGGCACCCCCGTCAAGAGCCAGAGCTAGAGTGCCTGTGCGTCCCTTGAGAGTTGAGAACGGAACGGGTTTGTGTCGCGCAAGCAGGAGCCGTCCCTCCAAAAGATCTCCGGGCAGCCAAGCCTGGTAGTGGCTGAGACCTCCCAAGGAAGCCATCGGAACACGAACAGGAACGCAGGGGCGCCAACACTGCTGCCAGCTCCTGGACCCCCCCAGGAGTGTTCTTTCACTCAAGAAACCCAGGAATCGATCTAACCAAACACGGCAGGAACCTACTATTGATTTAATTAAAACGTGGTCAAATAAAGAAACTAAATACACAGAAAAACATCAATTATCACTAAAGCAGCAGGAGGAAAATCACCACAAACCAGCGGTTGCCCCGAGGGTCCAGTCCTTTTTTCGACTAAGCGAGTAAGTGAGGCCGTGATTCAGCCTGGAGCCCGCTCCAATTTAACAACCAAGTTTCGTAGGAAGGAGTATACAAGCTCCAGAAATCGAAAAGCCCACGCAGGGCCACTTGCTGAGAGTCAAGAAAAAACTCCCATTTATTCACCTGGCCAGATCTCGGAGTAGGTTCATAAAAAGAACGCAAGGCCCTAACCTTGGATATGAGATCGGGGAAAATGCGCCAACCTGTAGAAACTAAAAAAACGCAAAAAAAAAAGTTAAGGAAGTCTATAGTGGGCGCCAAACCGCCATTGGAAATGGGGTCAAGGTCAAACTCTAGGGAGAGGTTAGTTTCAGCCCCAACCCCGGAACAAACATCAGACTCCAGACAGAAAACCGGTCTCTTAAAATTTTTTTACCTAAAGGATCCAATGGCGTCGATTTATGCATCCACAGCTGAGGATTGCAAATTGCCAAGCCCTATTGCTCCTCAGAATGCTCTCTCCTTACAGAAATCGATAGACGACCAACCAGGGCCACCCCCCCCCCATAGTGCGGCTGGTTCCTGCACCACAGGGCAAACAGGTGTTAGTAACCGCCCAAGTGCATCATTCCAACACCGCTGTCTCCACAAATGGAAACATAGGAGTCATAAAAGTCCCGATAGACAAGCCCCTCCCAAAAGATGACCGAGTGATCGAGAACAAAAGCACCACAATCACGGAGTTGGTAGAAGCGAATGACCACACAAAGGCTATTAAGGGCTGCAAGGAGGGAATCGCTGGACAAAGTAACTTATCCAACTCGCTTTGTCAAGAAGGTGATCCATGGCTAAAATCTCTTTTTCTACCAAACGATTCTCAACTGGAGGACCTCACTGGGAGAATAACTAAGTACATTGACTCTCAGGGGAGGGAACCACGTACAGAACATGGCTTTGTGGATCGCCACTCGAGTGCTGGTATGCTGGTCTCAACCCCCCCGTTGTTATGCGGCAAAAAGTGACCAAGGAAAAACTTCCACAAAGTTACAACTTGGGCCTCAAAAGACCTGGTTGAAAAGATATATTCCGCAAGACCCCAGTTTGAATGATGGGGCATTTCCATTATACGACATAAGCGTCCAAGGTATCCCTATCCTTTACAAAACAGAACGTGCTACCAAAAAAAGGGAAACGGAAATATCGGACATCAAATCACCTGTCTGCGAGGTGCTCGGGCCTCCTCGCCAGCCAACTGCGAGGATTAGGCCCCCCCCCCGGTTGATATCCAGCAAGTAACTGGCTATTACGATGCGGACAAAATGGACTGGTCTTGGATACCCAAGGTTCTGAGTAACAAATCTACCTAACCCTGATCCAAATCTCTCCATGGCAATGTACAACAAGAAGCTTCCACAAAATGGAAAAAAGTCTACAAGAGTGTCATTTTGCTCATGGAATGTGCATGGATTCCAAGAAATGGTGCACGACTAGGCAACGCAAACTTTTTTTAATCAACAAGACGTAATTTTGATCCAGGAATCTTGGAAATGAACACCAACCTCAATTTCAGGTTTTAAAGAACTCCATATATTTGCAGAACGCCTCTCAACTTTTGGGCATCCACGTGGTGGATTATCAACTTATATAGCCCAAAAATATAATTGGTTATCAGAAGAGCTGGACGTGGGTTTAAACTGGGTCCAAGTGACCAGAATCACTGAAACCTCGTTATCCGGGCCTCAATTGTGGCAACTTTTAATTTTCAATGTCTATATTCATCCAGACAGAAAGTCACAAAAAGAAAAATATGCAAGCCTACTAGCATTGATTAAATTAATGCAAAGAACATATTCACATTGTCCCCTGTTCATCTCCGGGGACTTCAACAGCGCCTTTTTGGGGAAAAATATGGACAAGGCGAAGAAGAAAGCAAATAGCTGCGGAAAATCTTTTTTAGCCAGCTTAAAAGATTTAGGACTGTCAATCCTGAATGGCAATACAAAGGGGGACAGGTCGGCAGGTGCTACTTACCTGAGTGGCAGGGTTCAGTCAATTATTGAGTACACTATTGTAAGCGACGAGCTAATTCCCTGCATTGATTCATTCAAAATAGAACAACGAGTAGAAAGCGATCACTTCCCCCAAATAACAAGCCTGAACATCGCTCGCACGTTGGCGCCAAGAATGATTTCTCTTCTACACCACGCTTCAAAGTTTAACCTTAAAAAATTAAAATGGCGCGGAGAAGGGTTGGGCAGGATTGAGGCTACAGTGAAAGCCCAGATGGCCAACCTAGGGACCCAAAAAGACGAGGAGCGTGTACCCAACTGGGAGCAAATGATACTGGTATTACAGCAAAAGTTCCCAGCAAGGGCCAGGAATCAGAGTAACACTCACTGTAAGAAGGAGCCCTGGTTTAATATGGAACTAAGATCAAAAAAAGAAAAGTCGCCAAGGAGGTACGAGCTCTTGCCAGCCAAAAAATACCAGGGTCAGTGATAAACAAATCCAACTTAAAGGAAGCTAGGAGCATTTACAGAAAGGCCGTGAGGGCTGCAAAATTTCCGTATAAAGAAACAATCTGGAACAAACTTTTAATTGCGGGCAAATACCCTAACAGCCTTGACTTCTGGGGAATTATAAACGATCTGAACTAAAGAGTAAAACTCCAACAGGAAGCTGGGGTTGGAGCAGATACTTGGATCCGTTATGTGCAATCCTTATATAGAGATATAGATCAAGGTCCCGCGAAAGGTTTCCGGGCAATACATGACAACGAGTATAAATCAAAAGGAGTAAAGAACAAAGAAAATAAAGGTCTCGAGCTTGAGAAAGACTCAAAGGGGACAATTGAAGCAGTCGATTTAATCACAAAAAATAATCTAAGAACGATCATCTCGAGACTGAAGTCAGAAGGAGCTGCAGGCCCGAATGGGCTGCCAAATGCGATCTTTAAGCATGACCCGGACTTGTGGCTAGAGACTCTAACCCTTTTATTTAACCATATATATAATCAAGCTGAGGTTCCCGCTTCCTGGAAAGGCAACATTATACATCCGATTTTCAAGCATGGAGATCATCGTAACCCCACAAACTATAGGCTGATATCATTAATTGATGTGGAGGCCAAGCTCTACGCCTCTTGTATCCTACTTGAGCTACAAACCTGGATAGGAGAAACAAAGATAATTCCCAAGTACCAAACAGGTTTCAGGCAAGGAATGGGAACAATAACAAACTTAACTTGTCTGTCACTACTAATGGACATTGCAGTAGCCAAGGGAGCTCGGCTGTATGCTTGTTTTATCGATATCAAGTCTGCTTTTGATCGGGTGAATAGAGAGAGCGCTTGTGGGGTAAACTAAAGAGTTGGGGCCTGCCAAACCAACTTTTACAAGCCATAAAAGCCCTACATCAGAACACCTGGGCAAGAGTGAAACTGGGTAATGGAGGTAGTACAACCAGGAGTATTCCAACTTATCAAGGACTAAAACAGGGTTGTGTATTAGCCCCTACTCTGTTTAACCTTTTCCTCTCTGATCTCTCAAGCGTGCTAGAACTGGCAGAAAGTCACCCTCCATCTTTGGCCAACAACCCAATACACTTTTTCCAATACGCAGACGATATAGTACTGCTGAGCAAAACACCCATTGGCTTACAAAGAGCCATAAATAAACTAACATTTTACCTGGAACAGGAAGGGCTGGAATTAAACAAAAACAAAACAAAAGTGGTCCGTCTAATAGACTCGCAAAAACTAAAGTATAAATGGACGGCAAACGGGGTAACCGTGGAAGAACAAGGGTCATACAAGTACCTGGGAATAATAATATCAAAAGGATTAAAGCATAAGGAGCACAAAGCAGCAATACAAGCAAAAGCCCAATCTCTAATCTTTGCATATCGATCATTAAAAGGAAAAATGAACTGCCCAAATCACAAACATCTATTAAAAGTAATGGCAGCCCAAATCATGCCCACCTTATCCTATAGTCTAGTTACCTGGTGTGGTAAGGAGGCCGATTTCTTAAACAACCTACAGGTTAAAATCTATAAAGCGGTCTTTAATCTCCCAAAATCCGCTTCAGTATCCTAAGTCAGGCTGGAGTTCGGACTGCAAAATCAGTATTTCCGGAGCATGAGCGGCTTCGTGAAACTATGTTATAAACTTCGTGCCGCAGACCCAAACACAATGGACTGGCTGAGTTGGGAAGAAATTAAACAACGGGGGGAGACCAAAACCGTGACCAAATGGGGGAAGTATTTGAAATGCTGCGTGGAAAAACTGGACCTGGAACTAGCCTGGAAATCAGGGACTGACAAATCAACCCTAAGCAGACTAGCTAATGCGGCAGCAAAAAGGGAATCCTTTTTGGAGGATAAACAATCACTTGCAAATCGTCGGCATGGTTGGACCATCATTAACTCTTTTACCTCATTAAAACCTCTGCCATATCTTACATCCCACTTCAGCGGTCACTTAAAAAAAGCTTTCACAGATTATAGGATGGGCATGCACGTCTCGAAGGACTTATTACCCTCTTGGAAACACTCACACCAGACGGAGCAATGTCGCCTCTGCGGGTACAAAACCGAAACTTTAGCCCATCTTTTCTGTGTATGCCCGGCACTGATACAACAGAGACGACGTTATTTGAAATCCATTTTGAATGAGCTGAATATTCGATCATGCAGGCACGCAGTTACAAGTTGGTTGGGAGGAGCATCCATTATCTTGGCATGCCGTGGAGTCAAATTTCTGGATGAGGCGAGAAAATGCTTAGGACAAGCTGAGCAGGGGGAACATCATGGCGGAGGGCTAAACTGAGACTAGAACCAAAGATCTGAGATAGACTGTGGAGCGTCCGAGGAAGTTTTTACTTCCCTTCTCCTTTTTAAACTGTATCATTTTAACTTTATTAGATCTCGAGAAGCAATAACTCAGGAAAATGTTATTATCTTTGCATTTTATCTAATCATGTGCATTTGTAATAATTTTTATTAATTATGCAATAAATCTTTTTGACTTTGACTTTGGGACATCCTTCTGCTCTGCCTTTTGTTTGCTTACAGAGAGGTCCCACAGAAGGGGGTTGGCTACAGCCCTTTTGAACTTCTGTTTGGGCACCGTGTAAGAGGACCCCTTTGTCTGATTAAGGAGGGATGGGAGTTACCTCTCAAAGCTCCAAAGCAAGACATAGTGGATTATGTACTTGGTTCCAGGATGGCTGAGTATATGAAAAGGCATCTGAAAACCTTGAGGCTAGCCAGGAACTCCAAAAAGCCTGGCATGACCAAAAGGCTATGCTGACTGTTTACCAGCCAGGGCAGAAAGTGTGGGTGTTGGAGCCAGTGGCCCCAGCAGCTCTCCAAGACAAATGGTCTGGACCCCACACTGTTGTTGATCAGAAGGGAGAGGTAACCTATCTGGTTGATATTGGAACTCCCAGAAGCCCCCACAGGGTGCTTCATGTCAACAGGTTGAAACCATATGTTGACAGGATAGACATGGGCTTGCTCATGGCTACAGATGAGGGGCAGGAGGAGGAGAGTGACCCTCTCCCAGACCTGCTCTCTCAGAACCCTGATGATGGCTCAGTTGATGGTGTAGCCTTGGCAGACAGCCTCACTGACCAACAGCAGAAGGACTGCAGGCAAGTCCTGCACGCCTACAGACATATGTTTTCACTGACTCCGTCAGACAAACTCGTGCACCCATGAGGTGGACACTGGTAACAGTCTCCCGTGAAGAGTAAAATCTACAGGCAACCTGAATATGTCAGGGACTGTAACAGGACAGAGATCCAAAAGTTGTTGGAGTTGGGAGTCATTGAGCCCTCAGAGAGCCCTTGGGTCAGTTCTGTAGTCCTAGTGCCTAAACCTCACACCCAAGATGGTAAAAAGAGAGAGATCAATCAATCATTCAATCAATTATAACACTTGTATAGCGCACTACTCACCCGGAAGCGTCTCAAGGCGCTTGGGGGAAGGGGTTTGCTACTGCTCGAACAGCCAGGTCCTGAGTTGTCTCCAGAAGGCGAGATGGTCCTGGGTCAGCCGAAGGTGGATGGAGAGGGAGTTCCATGTCTTGGCCGCCAGGTAGGAGAAGGATCTTCCTCCGGCGGTGGCTCTTCGGATGCGTGGTACGGCGGCGAGGGCGAGGCTGGTGGACCTTAGCTGGCGGGTGGGCATGTAGAAGGTCAGGCGGTCGTTGAGGTACTTGGGGCCCAGGTCGTGGAGAGACTTGTGTGCGTGGGTGAGGAGCCGGAACGTGATCCTCTTGGTGACGGGGAGCCAGTGCAGGTCTTTCAGGTGGCCGGAGATGTGGCTGCGTCGGGGATGTCCAGGATGAGTCGGGCGGAGGCGTTCTGGATGCGTTGGAGTTTTTTCTGTAGCTTGGCTGTGGTTCCGGTGTAGAGGGTGTTTCCGTAGTCCAGTCGGCTGGTGACGAGTGCTTGGGTGACCGTCTTCCTGGTTTCGGTCGGGATCCATCTTAAGATCTTTCGGAGCATACGCAGGGTGTTGAAGCACGAAGAGGAGACGGCGTTGACTTGTCTGGTCATCGAGAGGGAAGAGTCCAGGATGAAGCCCAGGTTGCGTGCGTGGTCGGTTGGCTTGGGTGCGGTGCCCAGTGCGGGGGGCCACAAGAGTCGTCCCAGGCGGAGGGCGATGGTCCCAGGATGAGGACTTCCGTCTTGTCTGAGTTCAGTTTCAGGCGGCTGTTCTTCATCCACTCGGCGACGTCTTTCATCCCTTCGTGTAGGCAGGTTCTGGCGGTGTCGGGGTCTGTGGTGAGGGAGAGGATCAGCTGGGTGTCGTCGGTATAGGAGATGATGTTGAGGTTGTGTTGGCGTGCGATGGCTGCAAGAGGTCTCATGTAGACGTTGAAGAGGGTGGGGCTTGTGGTTCTGAAAATTCTGGACTCGTGTAAAAAAATACTTTGTCGTAGTACGACGATTTTGGTATCAAAAGACAGAGAATGGCTAGTACACTATGTACAAGCATTTTCGTCATATTCGAGTAACGATTTCACCTCGAAATCGTAGTTCTCGTCCTGAACCCTCGGCTTCCATTTTGTGTACGGCAGCCATTTTGTGAGTTGCCCTCACATAGGCTTATAACTACAGCCAAATTCGATTCCAAAGGACACGTACACCTTAATTGACTTCTCTGCGACCTGGGCAAGCTGGAACCATTGCCCCAGGCCGAACCTGCCCGGCCAGTTCCTTTCCCAGTGGCCGAGCGAGATAGCATCAAGGCACAGCCTACCATAAACCTTTTCATCGCACACACACCCTGCCTAATCTTGCTCACACCTGTCCCTGTTTCTTTCTCTACGACTTGCTTTACGAGGAGGAGGTGCCCGTTTTTATTGGGGGTCCACCGATATCTGATGAAAATGTTGGGCCTTGCCGGGTAATTTGTTATGGGCTGGACGAACTGAAATGTGGGCTTGTCATCATGACTCTGCTTTTCCTTTGTAGTGAAAACATGTGAATGATCTACCGAAATGTGAAGAATGTTTGCCTAAAGCTTAATATTTTGTATAAAAAGAGAAGCCTGGCTTTGTAAGATTGAGCAGTCTCCTGAGAATATACACGTGTTGTACTTCTAGGACGCCTGTTACCTGGTTGCAGCCAATAAATTCGATCTTTGACTTCACCTAGAAGACTCCGAGTTTCTGTGTCCGAATCAGGTAGAACTCATGAAGTCTTAGGGTGTACCCTGACACCGCTGGGTTCCAAAAAAACCAGTACTTCAGCTGGCGCCCAACGTGGGGCGATTCCAACGGTACCGGTCCAAGCCAGAGGTTCGTGAGGAGCTTCGTGTGAAAATTCTGGAGGAAGGCCGCCACTTCATCGACCCCTGCATGTCGACGTGGTCCGAAAGTCTTTGCTGCGAGGTTCCCCACTTCCCGGCGGCTACGAAGGACTGCTGCCCTGGCTATCGCCCTGCTTTGGACCCTTGACGATTGGTAGAGCGAAATGAGTCTTCTGGTGACGTCATCGATACCTCAGTTAAGTATAAGTGGAGCGTCTCCCAGTCCTTAGTTGGTTCTTAGTTTTGGGTATCCCTTCGGGATCTTTGATTTGGAACTTGCAAGTACCAAAGCCGAAGGACTCGTGTATTCACGAGAATATCGTAATCGATAATCCTTTGAAGTTTGAAGCTAGACTAGAGAGCGAAGATGCCTGGTCTTAGCAGACTTGGAAATTTGTTTTGTCTTGGTTGTAATAATAGGGATTCCCAATTGGAGGACTCGTGTCCGGTTCCTCCGATTGGAACTCTGACGTATGAGCTGTATGTGAAACATGGCGTAGGCCCCATCACATATAATGAAGTATGGATCAAATACACCAGGAACGATGGTGTTTTAAAATGGCCCCAATATGGTAGCTTTGACACGGAAGTCTTAGATAACCTCGAAGTTAAACTCTTCAAGAAGAAAGCCCGGCCGGCGATGTTTGACTCTTTCCGCCTATGGCGTAAGGAAGCCAAACAGAAGGAAATTAAATTAGCGAAGAAAAATAAGAGAGAAAGGGGTATCTCGATAATGCAAGCTGCTTTGCAGTTTAAAGATAATGAAGAAGAACAGATGAGTGAGCAGTTGCACAGGCAACGTAAAATGGTAATCGATAAATGCTATCCAGTTTTGCCGCCTCTTCAGCAAGATGCAGCAAAAGAGCTTGAAAAAGATCCCCTAATGTCGCATTTGTTAAGTTCGCCACCCCCTTATGCACAGAATGCTACGGTACCTCCGCAACCTTTAGCTGCGCAACCTGTGGTTGCATTGCCTCCTGCTCCTCCACAGCACCCACCAGCTGTTCTTCAGCTGGCTTCTGCTCCTCCGGTGCAGCCTCGTCAAGGGCCAACGGCTTTGACATCTGCTCTGCCTTTTCTTCCTACAACTTTGACTACTATATCGACTACCACTCCTGGTACTCCTCCTGACACTGTCTCGGTATCTGCCTTGCCTCATCCTGCTTTTCCGCTTGTCTTTTCATCGACTTCTCCTTCTGTTTGTCAAAGAGTGGCTAGTACTGTCACTAGTCTTCTGTATCCTCTCTTTGGAGCAACAAGTGCAACCCCTGTCTCTGACCGTAAGCAGTTGCGTAGTCAACTGCCTGATTCTAGGGAGAAGGAAACGTTGAATTATTTGGCACATAGATGGGTGACCGACCCGACAAAATATGGTCTAGGATCTGTTATGGATGTCTTCCATCAGTGGGAAGAACCGAAGCAGAGATATGTTTTTGAGAATATGTGTACTTTCCTTTCTGAGGATTTAGAGGAAAATGATATAGAGCCCAATCCGTCAGAGTTGTGCCGTATACGGTTCGTGTTCGGGAAAGGCGCAATTGTGGGTTCAGATGTTGAGAAAGCAGTTGCGACGTTGTTGTCACTTAGGACTGAAGGTGTTTCTAAGTCGTTGTTTGAGTCTGATTCCTCTGTTAAGAAGAAGGGAAGACAATATCCCATGAGAGAAGTCCCTCCAGTATGGAAGGAAGCAATTCAGGCTGATGCCGCTCTTCATATTGATGCTGTACCAGCTCATTTTCAGCGTGTGTGGGTACATGTTCCATGGAAGCGAGCTGAGGTCTTGGCCCTTAAACAGACATTGCCTGATCCCCGTAAGAATCCTGCAGGGTATTACAAGGAATTGTCACAGACTGCAGGTTCATGTATCATGAATTTAGCCGATATACACATGTTGTTTGGGAATGTTGTTCCACAGCCTTTATGGGGAAAGATTCGTCATGCAGACCATGATCAGGAGTTAGGTGACTCATGGGCTAATATTACTGCTGCAGATGCCCGACAAGTTGGTGGTGCTAAACCTGAGCCTTTAGTAGCAGACCTCCCTGGTAGGATTATTAATTACATGAAAACTTTAATGCCTGCGATGCGTGTGAATTGGGATAAGTTGTCTGCGTGTAAGCAGAAGAAAGATGAAACGGTGTCTGATTTCTTCACCAGGTTTGAAGAGAAGTTTGTCGACCACCGCGGTCAAGATATGAGCACAGAAGGTGGTCAGCGATTGTTCGTCGATAAATTTGTGCACAATCTGTTACCAGAGTTGTGTAAGAAGTTGTAGGATTCAGAGAGTTCTTGGGCAGATTCCTCTTCAGCACAGATAGTGGCTACTGCACAGTACTATGAAAATAAGGACAAAGACGAGAAAGATAGAGCAGAGAAGAAAACGAAAGAGTTAAAAACTATGGTTCTGTTACAGCAAGCGTATCCACCACGTGGTGGTGGTGGCCAGAATAATGGTGGTCAGAGTAACTATCAGAATAATTATCAGCAACCTCAACAGTTTCAAAGACAAAGAGTCGAGTATACCCAGCCACGTGTTCCTGTAGGTCCCAATCAGTTTTCATATTGTAAGGAAGAGGGTCATTTTAAGTATAGTTGCCCTGTTTTGTTACAGCGCGCGAATGGTGTTTCAGGTGCACGAGGTCGAGGTGTTCAGCAAGCGCCTAGAGGTAGAGGACGTGGAAACGTCCCCCAGAACGCACATTCCCTTCCGCCTCAAAATTCTATGAATAGTTTTGATCAGCAGAATAACGCGTCTGGTAGGACGGCTCAGTACAATGCTGATGATTACTATGCAGAAGATGAGAATATGGAAGGTAATGGTTGCTAGGACAGCCATAGACAAAGAGAGGGAGTTGTTTCAGTTCCAGTAGATCAGAGTGGACCTTACGTTGAGGTGATTACATCAGGTGTGTCGGAGCCTTTTCTGTTGGATACTGGTGCTACAAAGAGTTCTATTATGCACTCTAAACTCCCTGGCGCACCTTTGTCTGGTGAAATGAATGTTTCTGTAGGTTTTTCTGGCGCCCCGGTTAGGAACCCGAATTCTAGTCCTATGTCCCTTTCTGTTGGTCCTTGTGAATTGGAAGCACCCCTTATTCTGACGATAGGTTGTGGTGAAAACTTGTTGGGATTGGACCTGTTAAAAATATTGTATGCGACTTTGTATTGTTCTCCTTCGGGAGTACAACTTACACTAAGTAAGAAAGTGGTTTCCTCAATGTATTTGTCAAAGGACAAACTCCCGACAGAATTGTCGTTTCTTCCTGATATTCTTTGGGCTGCTGGTCCTAATGATGTGGGTCTTTTGGAAATACAGCCATATGTTGTGACGTTGAAAGCCAAAGTTAAAATGCCACGCATTCCGCAATACAAGATTTCTAGTGAAGGTGAAAAAGCGTTACTAGCGATCGTTTACGATCTGATTGAAAAAGATGTGATTGAAGAGACAAGAGGCAACGTTTGCAATAGTCCTGTTCTGCCTGTTTTGAAGCGTACTGATCCTTCTCAGCCACCTGTGTACAGGTTTGTGATTGATCTTAGAGAGGTCAATAAAATAGTTGTGCCACAATTTCCAGTTGTTCCTGATATCACTGCATTATTGACTATGATTCCAGCTTCTGCGACCTGGTTTTCGGTGATTGACTTGAAGAATGCTTTCTTCAGCATCCTGATTGCCGAGGCGAGTAGGGATATTTTTGGCTTCAGTTTAGGAGGACGAAGCTTCCGCTTTAAACGCGCTCCCCAGGGCTACTGTGAAAGTCCATCAATATATAGTCAAGCTCTAAAAACACAGCTTGATACGATTGTTTTACCTGATGGTGCTTGTACAGTACGTCGACGATTTACTTGTCGCTGCAGATACTGAGAAAATCTGTAAAGAAGCCACGTTGTCATTGTTGCGTCATCTGTGTGATCTGCATCACAAAGTGTCTCTCTTGAAATTGAAATATTGTCAACAAGAAGTGACCTACTTAGGTCATCTCTTATCGAAGGAGGGAAGGAAACTGACCCCAGAAAGAATTCAGGCAATAGCAAAATTGAGTGTGCCAAGAACACATAGAGAAGTGCGTGCTTTTTTGGGCATTACATCATACTGTAGACAATGGATACCGAATTTTTCGTTGATGGCCAAGCCTTTGGTGGAATTAACCTGTAAAGATACACCGAATCCCCTTCCATGGTCTGAAGATTGTCAGAAAAGTTTTTCCAAATTACGCACAGCATTATGTTTGGCTCCTGTGTTGGGTACCCCCGACTACAGTAAGCCCTTTACATTGTATGTCCATGAGAAAGAGGGTTGTGCATTGTCAGTGTTGACACAGTTGTTCGGAGACAGACAGCGTCCATGTGCGTATTTTTCGTCGACTTTGGATCCAGTAGCTAAAGCATTGCCGAGTTGTTTAAGAGCACCAGCGGCAGCAGCTGTTTCTATTCGACAATCTGCTGGTTTAGTGATGAATAACACGTTAATTGTGATGGTTCCACATGCAGTGGACACGTTGTTAAACAGAACCAAGATACAGCACTTAACTAGTGCTCGATTGTCAGGTTACGAGTTGACATTGTTAGCGAGTCATGTGCACATAAAAAGATGTAACACACTTAACCCAGCTACGTTGTTGCCGATTGTAGAGGAATTAAATGCTTCAGAACAGCATGATTGTTTTCTTAGAACAGAAGAAGAAACGAAAGGGAGAATAGACCTCAAGGATACTCCTCTTGTATAGTGAGATGGTACCTTATGGGTGGATGGTTCATGCTTCAAGCTTCCGAATGGTGATACGACTGCAGCATATGCTGTCACGACTTTGCATACGATTGTTGAAGCTGCACGTATCCCACATAATTCAGCCCAAGCATCAGAGTTGATTGCACTTACGCGAGCGTGTGTGTTGTCGAAAGGAATGAAAGTGACTATCTATACCGACAGCCAGTATGCATTTGGAGTGGCTCACAGTTTTGGACGATTGTGGAAAGAACGTGGGTTCTTGACTTCGCATGGAGCTAAGGTTCAGCATGGTCAGTTGGTGAATGAGCTTCTTGAGTCACTGACTTTGCCGCTACAAGTTGCGATTGTGAAATGTAGCGCTCACAAGAAGGTGACTGATGATGTTAATCGTGGTAATGCATTTGCTGACGAAGTCGCAAAAGAAACAGCAAGGAATGTGATGAGCCGAATGTATGTTGCGGGCCCTGCAAGATGGATAGGTGACGTTGGTATGTGTGAAGATACGATAGAGAGTGTGAAGTCTATTCAAGCTGAAGCTACAGACAAAGAGTTGAACGTGTGGAGAGAAAGTACGGGTAGAATGGATGCCAATGGTTGTTGGATTGAATTGTCAGAGCATCAAAGATGGTTGCTACCCGATGCGTATGTGCTTGCAGTAGTTACGATGGCTCATGGAATGGCTCATATCAGCGTAAAAGGGATTTGCAAGTTGTTGGCTCCAGTATGGCAAAATGCTGGAATTCCTAAGTGTGCAGAGAATGTGGTCAAGAATTGCATGGTGTGTCTGAAATACAATCCTGGTAGGGGAACCCCAACTCCAGCTGGTCATTTTGCACCTCCTACGTATCCGTTCAAGGTTTTGCAGCTAGATTTCATCCACATGGAAAGGTGCAACAATTTAAAATACGTACTTGTTGTTGTTTGTGCCTTTTCAAGATGGGTGGAAGCTTATCCACTAAAGGACAATACTGCCCTATCCACAGCTAAAGCCCTTGTGAAAGAGTTCTTCCCTAGGTTTGGAATGCCGAGAATAGTCTGGAGTGACAATGGGAGTGAATTTGTGGATCGAGTGATGAAGAAAGTATGCGAAGGGCTAGGCATTCATCAGAAATTTCACGCTGCAAATCACCCCCCAATCAGCTGGACTAGTAGAATACTACAATGGTACGTTAAAACTTAAGCTGGCCAAGATTCAAGCGAGCTCTGGTCTTAAATGGCCTGACGCTCTGCCTTTAGCACTCCTATCCACCAGAATGACTGCGCATTCGCGAGTGGGACTTAGTCCCTATGAGATTGTTTTTGGCCGCCCGGCCACCATATGGGGAGTGCCAAGGCCTACAAAGTTCAGTGAAATCGAACACCCTGTTTGCTTGACTATTTGTACGAATTGACGGCTAAATTGCGTGTTTTACACCAACAGGTCCACGACACTCTGCCTCAGGTCTCTGAAGCTCCAGGACACCCCATCGATCCTGGATCCTGGGTTCTGGTGAAAAACTTTCAGCGAACAAAGAACGACCAGCCCAGGTGGACCGGCCCACACCTCGTCCTTCTTTCAACAAGATCAGCTGTTCGAGTGGAAGGAAAAAAGCACTGGATCCACGGTGTACATTGTAAGAGGGTGCCTTTGCCTCTGCCGTACGACGGGTGGGTCCAGGAGGGTGTCGCCGACTCAGAGACTGAAACCGTGCCTCGTTTTCTGCCTTTCAGTGGTGCACGTATAAAAGGAACACTTACTGAAAAAGAGAATGACAATATTTTGCAACCAACTGTATCACCGTCAGTTCGATTGAACACTACAAAGCCTGAACTCTTGTTCCGAGATCAGACAATACCGGGAAAACAACGATATAACTTGAGGTCGAGAACTATGGACAAATAAAACAAATTTTCTTTCCATTGCTATTTTTGAAAGTGCAGCTCTCTCATCTGAGAAACTTTTTTATTTTTGTTTTTCGAACCACCATCCGGGTTCCGCTGTAGGGTCGTGGTTGCCCAAAGTCTTTGGGGTGCAGCTGAAGACGTTAGGTCGACAGTTCTGGTTGGTTTAAGGGAGTTGCCCTGGACTGACAGAAGCATTCCTTAGCATAGAACACCCAACCATCGTGAGCAGCATATTATAGAGGATGGAGTTTTTCGAGATGGAGAGACCTGCCAAAGAAATGAACTTTAAAAGCAGAATATGTAAAATGATGACAAAGAAAAGCTTTTTGATATTGTGCATTTTCATGTTATTCAGTGTAATGATGTTTTTGATAGGATATGTTTTATTCTCTTTTCGAGTAACATTTGCACCCACTACATCGCCCATACCTCCTCCTTCTACTGTTTCCTCACATTCTTTTCAACCCCTTCCTGAACATGAATCCGTTAGGAGATTAGAGTTTATTAATAACTCCTTCGTTCAGCTTTTGCACCAACACCAACTAGTAATGAACACGACTAACTGTTGGGTGTGTGGTCTTATGCCTCACACAACGGTTAAAGGTATCCCTTATCTGGTCCTGCCATTCAGCCACAATGGTTCTGTTTGGGCATATAGAACAATGTTCATCTACGCACATGAAGTCTACCCCCTACGTTCTGTAACAGACAATCCTAGAGGGGTTGGCCTAACAGCTAAGGCGCTCGACCTCCGACCTGGGGATCTGGGTTCAAGTCTCGGTAACGACGCCAAAAACCCCCTGTGATTCTGGGCAAATCACTTAATCTCCCCGTGCCTAAAAATTAAAGTGTGTCCTCATGTAACGTAACTGGTGCTATGTAAAGCGCTCTGATAACTGATTCGGTTTGGTTCTAGTTCGCGCTATATAAAACTCAAAAAAAAAAAAAGGGTATAGTAGATATGATTAAGGAAGATATTTCCTACGAGACTATCCCGAGAGATGAGACGCTAGTATATATAGGATGGAACGTGACAGGATATGGAACTACTCTGAGTGAGAAACAGGAAGCTAAGAGATCTTCCACAATTTGGATTGTACCCCATCAGGGTCACCTGTGTCTGCAAGGTACTGGCAAGAATCCCAGAGCTCAGTTAGGGAAGAGTATCTGCACTAAAACATATGCCTTTGCATCTCAGACTTCCCCTTCATTTTTAGCAGCTACGGGTACCTATTTCATCTGCCATGATAGAACCTATACATGGTTACCCCCTGACTTTTCGGGCACATGTTTTGTTTCGTTCCTGTTGCCTCCCACCTACACAGCAGCGGCAGATTACCACAAGACAAGGATAGTTAGAGGTGTCTTGAGTAAAGAAGACACTGCAGGACAAGAATTTGGGGTCTTCGTAAAGGTTTTTCTGCCGTTCTGGAGACCAATGGTTAACAGCAGGAACATAAGGCAATTGACAAGGGTGGTTGAGTCCACTGTAGTTGAAACTGCCGGTGCCCTTAGTAATTTGACTGCTGAGCTCCAGTCGGATCGTCTCATGACCCTTCAGAACAGGGTCGCGTTAGACGTCATACTTGCAGACCGAGGTGGGGTATGTAAATTGATCCAATCGAGTTGCTGTGTTTTCATTCCAGATAACTCTCCAACAGTGTACCAGGCCATCTCCAAACTGCATAAGTGATATCCGCCTGGGGATGGAAAATTCTGATGGTCATTGGGATGGTCTTAGCCATTCTTTTCCTGTTCTGTCTGTGCGTGCAGTGTGCTCCTGCAATATGTGGCCTCCGTGCTACATCATGTGTAAAGAAACCTGTATCAAAAGACGAACTAAGTAATAGAATGATGTTACAGCAACATCTCAATGACTTTAGGAATATAGACCTGGACTCAGATTAGCATGAGGATAGGTTAATTGCCTATGTAAGGGCAAAAGGAGGGTTTGTGATTCTGAAAATTCTGGACTCGTGTAAACAAAAAACGTTGTCGTAGTACGACGATTTTGGTATCAAAAGACCGAGAATGGCTCGTACACTATGTACAAGCATTTTCGTCATATTCGAGTAACGATTTCACCTCGAAATCGTAGTTTTCGTCCTGAACCCTCGGCTTCCATTTTGTGTACGACGGCCATTTTGTGAGTTGCCCTCACATAGGCTTATAACTACAGCCAAATTCGATTCCAAAGGACACGTACATCTTAATTGACTTCTCTGCGACCTGGGCAAGCTGTAACCATTGCCCCAGGCCGAACCTGCCCGGCCAGTTCCTTTCCCAGTGGCCGAGCGAGATAGAATCAAGGCACAGCCTACCATAAACCTTTTCATCGCACACACACCCTGCCTAATCTTGCTCACACCTGTCCCTGTTTCTTTCTCTACGACTTGCTTTACGAGGAGGAGGTGCCCGTTTTTATTGGGGGTCCACCGATATCTGATGAAAATGTTGGGCCTTGCCGGGTAATTTGTTGTGGGCTGAACGAGCTGAAATGTGGGCTTGTCATCATGACCCTGCTTTTCCTTTGTAGTGAAACATGTGAATGATCTACCGAAATGTGAAGAATGTTTGCCTAAAGCTTAATATTTTGTATAAAAAGAGAAGCCTGGCTTTGTAAGATTGAGCAGTCTCCTGAGAATATACACGTGTTGTACTTCTAGGACGCCTGTTACTTGGTTGCAGCCAATAAATTCGATCTTTGACTTCACCTAGAAGACTCCGAGTTTCTGTGTCCGAATCAGGTAGAACTCATGAAGTCTTAGGGTGTACCCTGACACCGCTGGGTTCCGAAAAACCCAGTACTTCAGGCTGAGTGAAGATCCTTGCGGAACGCCGCAGATGACTTCGGTGGCCTCGGATCGAAACGGGGAGAGGCGGACTCTCTGTGTTCTTCCGGCGAGGAACGAGGTGATCCACTCCAGTGCCTTCTCTTGGATGCCGATGTTGCTGAGGCGTTGAACTAGGGTGCGGTGGCAGACAGTGTCGAACGCTGCAGAGAGTTCCAGGAGGATGAGTGCCGCTGTTTCCCCATTGACGAGCAGGGCTCGGATGTCGTTGGTGGCTGCGATGAGGGCGGTCTCGGTGCTGTGGTTGGCTCTGAAACCAATGAGATGAGGTTTTGCGTGGATTACTGAGGCCTCAATGCTGTCACTAGAACAGATGCCCACTCAATACCAAGTGAAAGTGGCCAAACCCCTAGCTCACACAGGCACTGCTAAATGGGTTAATACTGAACAAATTATCAATAGTACTCAATTGCAATTTGATTTTAAACAATCACGTTTATGGCAAAATACATCATGTTATTTGTAATCACTTTTTTCAATTCTAAATAATCACATGTATCACAACATTATTTTTGTGAAACGAACTTTGGTTATACAGACAATGTGATGAACAGCCTAAACATTCATTATGTTTAACTTAATCATCAAACTCATAAACTACAAACAAAGCATAAGTCCAAAGAAAAAATACATCCCGCCCGATGCATTTCGGGACTCCCGTCCCTTCGTCAGGGGCCACTATCTGAAAAAAACATTCAACAAAACTTTAATCAGACTCTCTTTTTGTGCTCGGCACAATCAAAACAATTACCATTAGAAACAGTTATTATAAAGACCCAAAACCACGCTAAAGCGTATTCGAAACAGGGGCAAATGCTCATGGAACACAATCCATTGTCTAAAAATATATTCAATCTTGTGCTATGTGAAAAATCCATTTCTGTCTCTATGGGAACACTACACTCGGAATCATAGATTAATGTCGAATAGGTACCTTGATATCTTCTCCTTCCTTTTGTGAAAAAGAATTATCCAGCTCACCTCGCTTCTGCAAAAGCAACAATAGTGCAACCTGTCACTCTTATCTTAAAATAATGGTTTTCTCTCCTAGTTGCAATGTATGGGCTCCTAGCCACCTACCTCTAGTATGAAAACGGGACGTTCCTGACTTGGTGATAATTTCTCTCATGTACAAGTTGAACGTGGGTCTAGCCTTCCTGCAATATTAAAATACTGGGTTGAGTTGTTCATTCAACCTCATTCCGCTCTCTATCCCCGTAACCTGTTTCCTCTTACCTTCAATCACAGTCTAAGTTCTTCACGCCTTTGTGTTCATATTCCTTATGAATTTCAACTTTCCTTAGCTGTCGGAACTTCCATCTGTTAAACCACGGTTCAAAACCTGGAAGCGGGAAACCGAGTGTTAAACACGCCGTTTCTCCACTTTCTTAATGAATGCTAAACTAAAGTGCCCTGCGCTAACTGCCCTTACCTTCACGCTCTCCGTCTCTGATAGTGAGAATCACAAATCGCCATGAACCGCCGAGCTGTTCTCCCGGTATAAAAAAAAAAACAACCTAAAGGTAGGACTACTCCCATTTCCGAACAACAAGTGCCGCCATGTTGGAGAAGTATTATGTAAACCGCCGAGATACTGGTTAATGCTAACTCGGATCCCCATATGACGTAAATTCGTGACCACCACTCACTAATTTGCTCTCAGCTCAGATTAGAAAGCTTCACTTATACACCAAAGCTGAAGAAACGCATGGTTTCTTCATCTTAATAACATGTGAATAAAACACCTATTCTTGCTACAGTAATATCTGCATGTATACCTGCTAAAATACTCTAATTCTCGGCGTGGAGAATGCTACTCAGGTCTTGTTTGCTAAGTTTAGATTCCAGCTATTATTATGTTCCATGACCATTCCGCCCGCCCCCTTCACACGCCAACGCATGATCCTGCATCACCACTGTATCCATGGCAACCGCATCAACCAGCCCATTTTTATGCTCTGAACTGAAACATGTTGATATCTCCTACTCTGTTGGTTATGAATAAACAGGAATCAAACTGGGAAAAATGTGTCAATGAAATGTTGCTTAGTGAGTGTAGCTGAGGGTACCTCCTTCTGATTGAAATAAATGAATTCCTTAATGATCTATAGAAAGCATCCCATATCAAGTTTATCATTGAGGCCGAACGGCGTCAATGTGCACAGTGTTTTGATCTAAAAGATCTCTCTTTGTAATAGTCTCTTAACGTTATCAGAACCTTGTAGTTTTATTTGTTCTATGATCTGGAATTGTAGTTGAGCGATCGTGTGTTTTGCTTCAAGGGCAGTTAGCGCAGGGCACTTTAGTTTAGCATTCATTAAGAAAGTGGAGAAACGGCGTGTTTAACACTCGGTTTCCCGCTTCCAGGTTTTTAACTGTGGTTTAACAGATGGAAGTTCCGACAGCTAAGGAAAGTTGAAATTCATAAGGAATATGAACACAAAGGCATGAAGAACTTAGACTGTGATTGAAGGTAAGAGGAAACAGGTTACGGGGATAGAGAGCGGAATGAGGTTGAATGAACAACTCAACCCAGTATTTTAATATTGCAGGAAGGCTAGACCCACGTTCAACTTGTACACGAGAGAAATTATCACCAAGTCAGGAACGTCCCATTTTCATACTAGAGGTAGGTGGCTAGGAGCCTATACATTGCAACTAGGAGGGAAAACCATTATTTTAAGATAAGAGTGACAGGTTGAACTATTGTTGCTTTTGCAGAAGCAAGGTGAGCTGGATAATTCTTTTTCACAAAAGGAAGGAGAAGATATCAAGGTACCTATTCGACATTAATCTATGATTCCGAGTGTAGTGTTCCCATAGAGACAGAAATGGATTTTTCACATAGCACAAGATTGAATATATTTTTAGACAATGGATTGTGTTCCATGAGCATTTGCCCGTGTTTCGAATACGCTTTAGCGTGGTTTTGGGTCTTTATAATAACTGTTTCTAATGGTAATTGTTTCGATTGTGCTGAGTACAAAAAGAGAGTCTGATTAAAGTTTTGTTGAATGTTTTTTTCAGATAGTGGCCCCTGACGAAGGGACGGGAGTCCCGAAATGCATCGGGCGGGCTGTATTTTTTCTTTGGACTTATGCTTTGTTTGTAGTTTATGAGTTTGATGATTAAGTTAAACATAATGAATGTTTAGGCTGTTCATCACATTGTCTGTATAACCAAAGTTTGTTTCACAAAAATAATGTTGTGATACATGTGATTATTTAGAATTGAAAAAAGTGATTACAAATAACATGATGTATTTTGCCATAAACGTGATTGTTTAAAATCGATTTCCAATTGAGTACTATTGATAATTTGTTCAGTATTAACCCATTTAGCAGTGCCTGTGTGAGTCCAAACCGCCGCTAGGGGTTTGGCCACTTTCATTTGCACATTACATGTTAGGCTAACATGAGTCACACAGTGCACGCAATATAAAAGTTAGAAACTTTTACATAGGAGAATAATTGGCTTATAAAATAAAAGGAGTGCAATACCCACACTTGTTTAACATCAGTCAATACCAAGAGCAGATGAGCTCATTGACAGATTGGCTTCTGCCAAGGTTTTGAGTAACTTTGACTTGACAGTAAGAATGGGCGTAAAATCCGTTCTGTACGCGGAATTTGCAAATCTCGCGAAATTGCAGAAACATCCGCGAAATCGCGTGCGGGACGGATTTTTGAAAACTGAAGTACATGAAGCATTTACAGGGTTACAGCAGGTGCCCAAGTTGGAGCTAATTTCTTTGTAACCATTTACAAAATGGTTACAAAGAAATTAACTTCAACTTAGGCACCTGCTCTAACCCTGTAAGTGCTTCCTGAGCAGCGCCTCCAGAGTTGTTGCCTACTTGCAACTATTCTCGGACCCTGCTCTGACCCTCGAAGCAGGGTCAGAGAATAGTTACAAGTATGGCACAATGCTCCAGGCTGTCACAAAAATTAAACCACAACAGGAAGCACTTACAGATAAGGAATCAGGTGCCGGACTTGAAGCTCAAATTCAGTAACACATTAACCAGCCCCCGGTTGAGGCGGTACAAAAGGGGGTGGTAATGGACGGAGCACCTGAACCAATCAAACACTCACACCCAGTCAAAAGATCTGTGTTTAATCCATCACCGTTCTTTAGCCCACTCTGCCACCACAGTTCAGACATGGCTATATGCAAATCAGTCTGACCCTGTGCCTCATGGGAGCAGTCCAGCCCGAACTGCCAAGCCATGCCTTCCCTGGACCGGAAACAAGCTTCCGAGTACCGGTTTCTGGCATTGCAGCCGTCTTCAGGCCGGCTTGCTTGAATTCAGTGGCAAAGTGAGCAAGGGACTCACGTCTGAGCATACCCTGCCACACTTGTGGCGGCCAAAAGCGGTACAAAAGGGGGTGGTAATGGACGGAGCATCTGAACCAATCAAACACTCACACCCAGTCAAACGATCTGGGTTTAATCCATCACCGTTCTTTAGCCCACTCTGCCACCCCAGTTCAGACATGGCTATATGCAAATCAGTGCCTCATGGGAACAGTGGTTGGGCAGGTGTGCTTTCTCCCCATAATCTACAGTGGTGAACCAGATGGTGCTGTGATGAACCAGAAGGTGCAGTTGTGAACCAGAGGGTGCTGTGCTGAACCAGAGGGTGGCAGTGGTAAACCAATGGGTGGCAGTGGTGAACCAGAGGATGCTGTGATGAATTAGAGGGTGGCAGTGATGAACCAGAGTGTGGCAGTGATGAACCAGAGGGTGACAATGATGAACAAGAGGGTGGCAGTGGTGAACCAGAGGGTGGCAGTGGTGAACCAGAGGGTGGCAGTGGTCAACCAGAGGGTGTCAGTGGGGAACCAGAGGGTGACAGTGATGAACCAGAGGGTGGCGCTGCTAAACTGCCCGGGGAGCCCTGTGGGTGTGAGCCCCAGCGCAGCTGAGCTGCCATGGGGTTGTGAGCCCACGCGCTACTGAACTGCCCCGGGGCCCAGTGAGCGTGAGCCCCCGTGCTGCTGAACTACCCCGGAGCCCTCTCAGTGTGAAAATCATTCGTGCTCAATTGCCTGGGAGCCCTCTGGGTATGAGCACACATTGTGCTAAGTACCCCCCTGCCCCCAGTACATATATACCCGTACCGCACAGCATCATTATGCTCTTGGACCATGAAGTCTGATGCCTGGATGCTCATGATCCGTGTAGGTGGTACCACCGTCTGGTGCAGTCAAAATGTAAAGACATAACTTGCTACACAGCACCAATAAACACGTGTCCCCCCTGGCACCGGTATGCGCATGTACCAGGCGTGGAGCACCCGCATGCCACTGCACCCTACTGCACAGCATCAGCATATGCCTGTACGGAGCAGTTTAGTATGAGATGGAACATTGTCCAGCAGCAGCAGCTGCATGCGCCTGAACCTACTGAGCAGGATCAGAATGGCTTTGTACCAACACACGCAGCAGAGCTATCTTGGACATCTGAAGGATTCTGGGGTCCTGTGCCAAACGTATTTTTGCATCCATGAGTTTCCCGAGCACCATCCCCATGTAGCTCCTGTGACCAGGAGGCTGCTTTCTCATCATCTGCTGCTCTGCTCGGTCTCTGACCCTTTATAAACAAGATGCATGTATGTGAACTCGCATAGAAGCCCCGTTTGGCCCCGTCCACCACACACTAGTGGTATGAAACGTCTTCCCGTCTATCCCCACTATAATGGTCATCTCACTCAAGGGACCTCGGCACCTATTGGCGCGCTGGCATGGTCACATATTTGTGCAAACGCACAAAAATCTGCAAATTCACTGGAAAATTTGCGAACTCGCGGATTTTCTTTCCATTTCGCCCGAATTCGCGGACCGCGAATTCGCAAATTTCGCCCATACTTACTTGACAGCTGGGTACTGGCAGATCAGACTAGCTGATGATGCAAAAGCCAAAACAACTGGTTCTCAACCCCTGGAGGTCATTATCAATTTGTGGTAATGCCCTTTGGCGTGAAGAATGCACCTGCCACATTCCAAAGGTTGGTGAACCAAGTCCTCTCAGGTCTGGATGACTACTGTGCAGCTTATCTTGATGATATTGCTGTCTTTAGCTCCACTTGGGAAGATCACCTGATCCACCTAAAGAATGTTTTGGAGGCCCTGCAAAAGGCAGGCCTAACTATCAAGGCTCTCAAGTGCCAGATAGGGCAGAGTAAGGTTGTGTACCTGGGCCATCTTGTAGGTGGAGGTCAGGTTCAACCATTGGAGAGCAAGATCCAGACCATACAGGACTGGACTCCTCCCACCACCCAGACACAGGTCAGAGCTTTCTTGGGCCTGACTGGGTACTACAGGAAGTTTGTTAAGAACTATGGGTCCATTGTGACACCACTTAATGACCTAACTTCCAAGAAAATGCCAAAGAAAGTTCAGTGGACAATAAGCTGTCACCCCTGAAGACTTTTGTTTGAATTTACACCGCTGGCCTGGTTGCTCCAGGCTTGCTCCAGCTTCCCTCCAAAGGAGAAGCTCCCCAGACCTTGCTGGTCTGACTCAAAGCCAATCTTCACTTCCTTCGGTTACCAAAGCTTGTTGGGTCCAGTCCAGATACCGACACAGTCAACAAGATCCTTCGTGGGACAGCTCGAATCCAGCTCCTGGTCATCGTCGACGCCTCCTGGTCCTCGTGGTTGCAGAGACAAGCTTCACCTCTTCACCTGAATCAACTCGACATCGCCTGGTTCCATCCGGTAACTGGCTAGTGATCCAGACTCTGTCTCCCCTGCTTTCAGGTTCTTCTCATCTCTGATCCACCCTTGGACCCACCCGGACACTTTTCCTCTGGTCGCCTGCAGCACTTCTTTGCAGATCTCCATAGTAAACATCGACGAAACCCGACACGAAAAGACACCTATGCACCCGGCTTCCCTGGGTGAGGTAACTTGAGTACTCCGGTGCTCCCGTGGGTGTTGACTCTCGAAATGTCCTAGTTTAAAGGGGTTTTACCGTAGTCCATCCAGAAGTGTCCTTAATCAGTAACTTTGTAACTTCTTCGTTCTCCATTATAAGTCAATGGTAATTCGCGACTGTGTTTAGACACTGCACGTGTCTCCCGTGGGTCTCCTACTTCCTAACCTTTGGTTGTCCCAGCGATTCCCTAGGCCCTAGGCCTATTCACTATTTCTGAAGTGGTTCTTATACCACTTACTTAGTATATGGTTTGTGAGGCCCCTAGGGAAGAACTGTATTTGTGCAACTTATGCTTGCTTAATGAGTAACTTGTGATGTATTTCAATCTCTGACCTCATAAAGAGTGCAGAGGGATTGTGTTAGAAATTAATACATATATATTTGATATGTACCTTGTGTGGTGTCCTTTCATTTGGTACTCAAGGGATATATAATTGGTAAAACAGCATGCTTTACATGCTCTCTGAAGTTTTAGCCTAAGACTGCATGTCCATGCTACCACTAGGATAGCTTATCTATAAGGTTGACTTTACAACCACCATTAAACCCTGGTGCAAGGTGCCCAAATAGTGAACATCATATGCCAGGCTAACTTCTCACAGCACTTAGCCGCTCTGAATTTCAGGACACAAGTGAAACATTTTGAACTCCCACTGTTGTCTTTTAGTCTTTAATTGCTCTTGATCTGCCACTAGTTTGAGTGGGTGTTGGTTATTAATCACTGTGTTTTAAGATGTTGGCGTAATTCCTACTTGTGCGGGCATTTTTAATTTTACTGCGTAGTTTGGCTCTGTGATTATGTGAAGGTGCTACCTTCCCACACTGTCACCCCTGTCTGCTGGTGCTGTGGCCCAGATCCCTGTTGCGTTGAATTCCCCGTATGGCTGCTGAAGCCACGTGCTCGCCCAATTGCTCGATCCAGACCTCCCTGTGACTGGATGTAGGGTGCATCCAGATTCCCCTGATCTTGATGCTGAAGAGGGCCATTCGTGGCATTTTGTGGCGGCTGGCTCTGGCTCTGGCTCATTGGTCTCTGCTGCTTTTGCAGGACATGGTATGTCTTTAACTGGCATCTTTCTGCCAGGTGCTCTGGCCTATGGCAATAGTAGAGCTCCTTAGGGCCAATCTCCCTGGTCTCTACTGCCTTAGCCTGCATGGAACCCTTTGGTGTTTTGCTGTATAGCCCCTCTGGAGACTGGTGCCATCTGTACAGTTGCGGCCATCGCTACCCCCTTGATGGTAGTCTTTTTTCAATTTGTGTTCAGCCAGTTTTGTGGGGTTTCCTTAGGCCTGCTTCTGTTTTTCTCTATTCTTTTCTTGCTTCTTTTTGTACTAGTGGAGGATGTGAGCCTGTATCTCCTGCCAGGGTTTGGTTTCTACACCCAGTAGGGTGTCCAGCCCACTCTGTATCTCGGTGGGTAGCCCCTTTTTAGGAATGTTGTAGAAAATTGAGACTTGTGGGCCCACGGTTGTCCTGTCCCTTTTCCCCATCGTTCCCTCATGTTTTTCTCCAGTTTCAGTGTTTCTGCCATTAGATTCCCTACATCTGGGTAGTCTGGGAAAATTTCTCTTAGAGAGGTCCATATCTTAGAAGGCTTAGAAGTGCTGGGGACCCAGGAACCCCATTGAGGCTGTGTGCTAAGTGAATGCACAACTGTGTGCTCAAGGTAAGTCAACGGGGAAATCACGGTTGCAGTTCTTAGGAAAAAGGACCCTTCCCAGAGGACTTTAAAGAGTCACCCCTGCTGTGGATACCCAGAAGACCAGGTTACTTGGCCCAGGGAAGCGGGGTGCATAGGTACGAAGTGACATCGGGAACTGCCGTAGACCCCAATGGAGGACTTCAACCAAGATGCTGCTGGCGTTGGAAGAGTCCGGTGGAATCCAAGGATGGATTCAAGAAGAAGAGTACCTGCAAGCAGAGGGGAATGAGCCTATGTCACTCAGGAGTGACCAGGAGGAACAGGAGTCAAGTGCCCACCAATGCCGGCTGTTGCAGGAGAGTTGACGGTGCCCTTGTCTCTGCAGCTACGTGGACCAAGCGACGCTGTTACCAGCTGTCCCACGTCAGATCTCAATATCCAGGGTGTCTGTGTTCGGCGAGAGCACCAACCGGCCTTGGCAATGGCAACACGTGGAAGAAGATGAAAAGGTAAAGTGTTGGGACCAGCAAGGTCACAGAGACTCACCAGGTTCAAGTAAGTCAGGAGCAAGCTGGGGAGACTACTGGAATCAAAGAAGACCCTCAACAGAGGGCGGCCTTAGCGTAGTTCGCGTAGTAGCGCTACACAAAGTGCACTTCGACTTACAGGAGCTACGCTTAGCTACGCGTACTGCGTAGTGCACTGTGTAAAATGCTGTTCGCACTGACTGCACAGTGCCGAATGCTTGTCCGCTCTGGCAATCAGTGAAACCGCAAGCAGTAGATTTCTACTCGAGCTGCAGCTTTCTCAACTAGTACTGGTAGTTTCTCATCGCGAGTGGTCGCGAGCATACGCGACCACTCGCAATGAGAACCCTGACCTTCACATGTTGAGAATCTCGCCGGGTAGTTTATTTTTAAATGACCGCTATGCGTGTTTGCATTGTGCTACGTGCAAATTGCGTAGTGCGATGTAGCGCAAACTTCGCAAACTACGCAAGAGTAGCATAGTACTTTGCCCAGGGTTACTTTGCAATGGCTAGCCGAGGCGTGCACATGAACTCGGTTCCAGGGGTGTTGACGAGGGATCCTGGCCTCAGAATATGAAGACAGTGCAGGCCTCGAAGACGTTATAAGACCATCTCCTGTGTTACCGAACCTGTTGGAGTCCATAGGAGTTCACGATCAGCAAATTGGTCAGCTACATTGCGGTGCCTGCGAATGTAGGGGAGTGACTCCTTCACTCCACGGGAGATTCCTTTGGGTGCCTTTGGATGTCCACACTGACAGTGTGGCAGGCTTTCAGAATGGAGAGATCAGAAGTAGACAGAGTCTTCCCAGTTGCAGTCTCAGTTCTAAAGCAAAGTCCGATGTGGTCAGTACGACGCAGTCAGTACAAGGTCAGAATGTCCAGACGGTTGAAGAGGATGTGGTGTTAGATCCAAATTGAATCTCAAGGCGAATCTAGGGACGCACCCTCAGGTAAGCCCTTAAGTACCCTAAGTAAAGGGTTGGGAGGAGGGGCTGGACAGTGGGGAGAATACGCCAATGTCCTTTGTCCAGTTTCGCTCCAGAGCAATGATCTGGTTTGAGCTGGAGTATGCAAGGAGGGCACCAAATGTTCTCCTCAAGCAGTCTGAGTAGCGCTGGCCAGCGCTCCCACCCTGTTCTGATCGCGGGTCACCCGACCAATAATTTCGCCACTTCCGGCTTCGGGCCCATATATTTCAAATCACCAGATACATTGATCGGATGACGTCACAATCTACTACCAATAATTGTGAGTTCCTTTTCGATTTTCTAGTGTACCCGACTTACCATCCACTGTTACGGGTACCTATGACCACAATGGATCAGGGAGCTAGCTGTAAAAGGAAAGGCAGCAAATAATATACACTTCAATAAATGACTTTACTTTCATAAAATGACCACGGACAACTAGAAGTTTTATAAAGTTTTATCTAAAGTTCAATCAGTGTGAAAATCCAACTTACATTGAGCAGATAGTCAGTTAAGGAAAAAACATTTGGATTTCCAGAGAAATGCGACTGGGAACCTGCTAAGCTAGTAGACTAATCATGAAAGAGTGAACATGGGTGATGAAGAAATAACTAGGGCAAGTATCATATATGCTAGGGAATGGGAAAACTTTAGAAATCTAAACAGTTCGGTTATTGTAAAAATAGGACACGCTATAGCTTCAGAAAAATCTCTTCATTCAGTTTAGTGGGAAAATTTATAGAACACATCAAACAAGTTATAAACTGCAAATGGAGGAAAAATGATTTGTAAAAGGAAGGGTAACATAGGAACACGCTATGAAAATAAAGGCATACGTTTCATGAGATGCAATGAGTTGCGGAAAGCATGGAAAATTTATCATATGCAAAGATATGTCTTTATTGAAGCAAAGACAGAAAAATAGAAAGGTGCAGTTTCAAGAGATTTAGAGCGATATTTACCTAGACTGGTGTGGACACCAACCCTGGCCACGGGTCAGTTAAGGACAGGAAACCCTCAAGGAAGGATACCCCTCAATGGACAGCAGGTGCAGAATGGACACCCAGGACAGGACAGGAAACCCTCAGATTTAGGCTCAGGACAGGACCACCAGGACACGACCAGCACCCGCAGTTCGGAAGCAACGCCTGCGCTCCACCCTCTCTGCAGCTATCAGTCAGGAACCCCGATTGGGTCAGCGAACTCCCAGCAAAGTGCTCCGCCAGCACTTTTAAGGTTTAGTAAAACCTTAGTCTATGGTCAAATTCGGACAGAGTGCTCCGCAGCGCTCTGTATCTTCAAGTCACCTATTGAGTGCGTTGGGTCAGTGACAGGTCAGCTATTCAGACAAGTCGGACAACTTCCCTAGGTGAACCTAGGCTAGATATACTGTTTTGGGACAGGGTACCACCCCCCAATGTTGCAAAGTGTCAGAATCCCCAAATTTCGATTGGTCCTAAGGTAGGATTTGGTTAACACACCAATCAGAACAGACTATTACAAGCCCTACTTAGCATCCTAGGGTGCCGCCTAGCAAGATTGGGGTTCCCACGAGAAGTCGCAGAGAATACAATGGAAAGAATACAATTTGATACAATAGAATACAATCATGATGCTCTTGCTGGGTGAAGGTGCACGTTCCCAGGCAGGCTCTGGCATCAACCTTCTTTGGCTTGGTTTCAATGCTACCGCACCATCGATTGATTCTGCGCAGAAGTACCCTCCAAGATGGACTCCCCAGCCCCATCACCCCTCAGTGCCGAGGATACATGAAAAGTAAGCGAAAACAAATTAATACATAGAAATAAATGAATGTATTACATGTTATAAGTTCGTACTTTAGTTTCATCATTATAAAAATATACTATGCATTAGTGAATAAGTGCAACGAATAACATCACAGGAGCAGCAGCACAAAGCTTCAGCACGATATTGCTATTACGCATGCGCACCTTTTCCCTCTCGAATTCTGACTGCGTCATGTCAGCTGACTATGCCTCACGCATGCGCAGGAACGAAAAGGCAAGCAGCGGCCATTTTAAGGACAAGGATTAATCGTATTAGTAGAACACATAGGCAAGCTTCGCTATGATACCTACGCACATTAAAAATACATAAAATTAGTAAAACAAACAATTGAAGTTACGAGATTATAATACATTTTCGAGGTTTTTGACTCGAGCAAGTCGCGATGCGAAATCTTGCTCTATCAATCCCCTCTTTGATGATATTTACTATCATCACAAAAATGGAACCAGATGCCAACTTTCTTTCACACCTTGTACAACTCTATCTCTTCCAACATGCGATTCAGTTTTTCCTTCTCAATTTTGGTAGGGTGAGAATTCTTCACCCTTTTGTAAATCTGATTATTTATTTCCTCCAATTCAAGCTCATCCGCATTCCGTTTCACTCCTCTTGCATTCACCTGATACTTCTTAGTATGTCTTCGGCATTTGCAACAGACGAATATGAAAAATAGGATAAGACCTATAATTCCAATTGGCATCAGTACTTTGAACAATAAGCTTCTACCTAAGTTAGCAAACCAATGACCTACATTTGAGAGACCATCAACTAGTCTCCTCCAGGCACTGTCAACCTCGAGTGGTTTGAGTTCCCTTTCCAAATTTGTAATGTTTTTCACATATCTTTTGAGCTGCACGCTCATGTCCGGAATGTAAGTGCAACAATGTTGCGCCTTTAACATCCGGTAGACTCCGCCCTCTTTTGCTAATAAGGTGTCAAGAGCAAGTCTGTCCTGCAAAACCATTGATCTGATCGCAACCATTTCGGTATTGACCAGCAGAAATCCATGAGCTGTGTCAGTAGACAGCACATCCACTACTGTGGACAATTTGCAAATTCTGTGAGTGTTGAGAACCACTCCCACTCCAGGTATCAGTGCACTAAAAATACTACCCATTATTTCACCTACGCTTTCTCTTTTACTACGCACTAAGCCATTAGTGTTTTCATTGCTTCCAGCAATTTCATTCACATGGTATATTTTCGGGAAGACAATGCCAAAGTAGCAGCTTCCATACCAGTGATCCGGCAATTTGAAATAAGCCTTGTCTCCACATATATAATAAATTCCAGGAAACACAGGCTCTGACCCATTTTTGAATCCCCAACCCCCAATTACCTTGTAATTGTGCTCACATTGACTGGAACCAATGAAAATGTTATTATAATAATCAGTCTTCTCGCGGTGAAGACAGAGTTTCCCTTTCTTTTCGAAATCCAGCAACAGAGCAGGTCCCGCCCCGCCAGTTGAGGTGCTTTCCATGTTCTCAGCCCATTTAGGGGTTTTCTGCCCTTTGTCATTTGCCTTTCTTTGGAAACTCTCCCTTCTCTTCTCTGCCATGTTTAAAAATATTTTCTCTTGTTCATGCAATGAACAGGTCAGGTTGTCTCTATGTGCTTCAGCTATGTCTATATTGCCTATAGTCAAAAAGTAGTCTCCCATATAGCGTATTACGTCACTTTTTATATGTACAGGATTCAGATTTCCACGAATGGGAAGTTCAGAAAAGATCACGTCATTGTTAGAGTAATAGTACTGTAACGGTCCTCTTTTGTAAAATAAGCTTGCTAAAATACTACAGGAAATTCCATATGTCAGGGGCAAGTGATGGTATGTCACGCCTTCAGCTACAGAAGTAGGTAGCTTCATGCAGACATAGCAATCCTCTATCTCCATAGTCTCTACATAATGTACTAACAAGTTTGCGAAAACATTTGAGTGTGTCTGATTCCTAACTCCGTGGTAATGTAGTCCTTCCTCATCTGATGCATCTAAGTCTCGTTTTGTTTGTTTGAGTGCTTTCTCACGTCTTTCTACACTTCGTGTTGTCAGTTCTTCAGTGTCAGTGATCTGAGTAGGGGAAATATTAGTATTTTTACTAACCATAAAGGGAATGAAAACTGTTAGTCCTATCCAAACTAATATAACTATAACTATACTACATACACATACTTTGCAGCATGTTTTGCAACAACTGCAACTAGGCCTTCCATTCGTTCTTGACTCAGACATTTTGGCTCAGAAGAAATTTCTCAACCCCTCTTTGTAAGTTTACACAGGCAGCTTACTCTGTGCAACCTCAGGTGAGCTCGTCTTCCTCTTCTTCAGAGTACTCAGCAACTGGTTCTCCGTCACTTTCGTCAGTGATGTCAAGTTCCTCAAAATTTTCCAAGATTAAGTAGGTCCACTCCGGATCCTGATATTTTTCGTTTTGTCTTTTTATTCGCTCACTCCTTCTCTTGGAGCTATCTTCAGGTATTTCTGCAATTCGGGGACTTCTTCTTATATCTGCAAGTTTCTCTTGGACTGTTTTTATTCTTAATTTCAGTCTCTTAACATACCTTGGCTCAATGTGTTTCTTTTTCTTTAGTCTTTTTGCTGGCACTGTGATTGTGCTTTCTTCTAATGCTCTTTTATTTTCACTTGTCTGTGGCGCTTCGTTTTCTGTTTCTTCCCTTCCTGTCTGACTAGTCCCAGGTCTTGTATCTATTTCTTCTGCCTGGTTACTAAGCTGGCCTGGTTCAGGTGAATTTTTGTTTTTGCTTTTGAATGTCTCTGTTTCTGTGTCCTGAACACGTTCTTCTAATTCTGACTGATCCTGTTCAAGCACTTCGATCCCTTGATTTTCTTCTGCTCGAACTATTACACTTTTTCTAGTCTGTCCCTTTTCAATTTCAGGAGTTAGTGGAGGTGTGTCAATCACCTGATCTGTCCCTGTCTGACCTTCTTCTTCGTCCTCAGACTTGATGTGAATCTCAATGATCTGAGGGTCTTCGCCTGTGCCTTGCTCGACCTCTCTATTCCATTCTCTGTCTTCTCTTATTCGCTCTCTTGTTCTGAGTGGGTCTCCAGAGAGATCGACTATGGGTATCCAATCCTCTGGCCAGATTCCCAGCAGCTCGTCATCAGCTACTTCTGGACCAGCCTCCGTTGGATGTTCAGCAGTACTGGTGCTTGGCCATGCGTCATCAGCTACCTCCGGGCCAACGTCTGTGGGACCCTCAGCTGGGCTGGTGCTCGGTCGTCTGTCGTCAGCTACTTCAGGACCAACATCTGCAGACCCCTCAGCTGGACAACCTTCTGCTCCAGGCTCCTCGTCAGGTATCACCTTCTGGGTATGGCTGGCATGGATCCACTTGGGAACGCCGGCGCACTTTACAGCAGTCGTCGTTACCAGGATTACTTGCCGCTTTTTCCCCCACCTCAGTGCTAGGCAACTTGAACGAGTGTGCTTCTTTATTTTAACCCAGTCACCAGGAACCAATTTGTGAACTGGTGTTGTCGGGTTGGCGACGGCGTCTGCCCCAATCTGGCGAGAGATAGAACGCACTTGGTCACCCAGTTGCTTGCAGTATTCAAGTACCAAATCATCAGAAATGCTTAACAGTTTGTATCCTGGTACCCATGCTTGTCTCATCACTCTTCCCATCAAGATCTCATGGGGGCTCAGGCCTGTTCTCCGATCTGGAATGCTTCTGAGTCCCATCAGGACAAGAGGCAAGGCATTTACCCAGTTTAGGCCAGTAGAATCACATATTTTTGCCAATCTATTCTTGATGGTGCCATTTATTTGTTCTACCACTCCAGAAGCCTCTGGATGATATGCACAGTGCAGTTTGTGTGTGATCCCAAATGCTTTGCAGAGCTGAGCCAAGATTTCATTCTGGAAATGTCCGCCTCTATCTGAGTCAATAAAGACTGGAACCCCGAACCTCGGTACTAGCTCTCTCAGCAATAACTTGGCTACTGTTATGGCGTCGCATTGTGTGGCAGGGTAAGCTTCCACCCACTTTGAAAATAGGCAGACAATGACAAGGACATATCGTTTTCCCTCACAACGGGGCATGGTAATGAAATCTATTTGTATTCTCACAAAGGGACCCCCTGATCTCCCAATTTTCATCAGCTCAACTTCTGTTCTTTTGCCAGCGTTGAACTGCTGACATGGCAAGCACCTCTGGCAAAGGGACTCTGCTACCTTCCTGAACTTCTTGTTGTACCAAGTCTGTTGAAATACCAGAACCATGGCATCCCTACCAATGTGTGATCCTTCATGTATCAGTCTGGCCATTGGGGCAAGTAGTTGTCTGGGTAACACAGCCATACCATTCGGGCCCACAATGACACCATCCTCACGTCTCGGTCTACAACCTTCTTCCTTCCACTTCTCTTTCTCCTCCCAGGGCGTCACATGCTGCCATTCTCTCACTTCATCCCATGTAGGCACTTCTTCAAACATCCTAAGTTGGCAGCTGCTTCCAGTCCCACCCCGCTTCGGATTTATTCGCATCTGTTCCATGGCGCATTGTTTTGCCACTCGATCAGCAAAATCGTTTCCCAAAGATACAGGGTCAAGGCCCTTCTTATGAGCAATACACTTGACCACTGCCAATTCCTTTGGTAACTGGATCGCCTCTAAAAGGTCTTGAACCACTTTTCCATTTCGTATGGGGGTACCTGAAGAAGTCAGGAATTCTCTTTGTAGTCATAACTGGCCAAAGTCATGCACCACCCCATAACAGTACTGGCTGTCAGTATGCACTGTTATTCTCTTGTCTTTTCCCAATTTGCAAGCTCTAATCAGAGCGATCAATTCAGCTACTTGTGCAGACTTTACTCCAAATAAATAAGATGCTTCTTCAATTTTCGTTAACGTTACCACAGCATAGGCAGCACTTAGGCCCCCTAGTTCATGCCTCAGGCACAAACCATCCACAAACCATTCCTCATCATGCACAGGCAAAGGAGTTTCTTTAATGTCTGGGCGAGGTTTAGTACTGAACTCTGTCAGATCAATACAGTCATGCTCATCATTTCCCTTATCTTCCATTACCATTGATTCAGGGAGTAGAGTGGCGGGGTTTAAAATATTGCACCTGGTGATGACAATGTTTGCAGCACCCATGAGAATCCTCTCATATTTAGTCAGCCAACTAGGGGTGAGATACTGAGTTTTTGTTCGGGTCAATAGAATCACAACTGCATGTGGAACATACACAGTTACAGGATGTCCCATGATAATGGACTCACTCTGTTCTAAACTGGTGCATGTTGCAGCTACTGCTTTCAGACATCCAGGTAATCCAGCAGCCACTGGATCCAATGTGGCAGAGAAATATGCCACAGGCCTCTGGTCGTGCCATGTTCCTGAGTCAGGACTGACAATGCACAATTGTCACGAGTGTCACAGAATAGGCCAAACTCCTTGGAGTAATCAGGCATCCCTAGAGCAGGGGCTGTACACAGACAATTACGCAATTTTGTGAAAGCGGTCAAGCTCTCGTCATTCCATTCCACTGGGTCTTTTGCTCCTTTCTTTGTCATTTGAATCAAAGGTTTTGCAAGGACTGCGAATCCCACAATCCATTGCCTGCAGTAACCTACAACTCCGAGGAACATTCTGATTTCTTTCTGGGTACGGGGTAACTGCATATTTTGAATTATTCTGACTCTCTCTGAGGTAACTTTTCTGATACCTTTTTCTATCTGGTGTCCCAAATATTTCACTGATTTTGAACAGAACTGTAATTTCTCAGGGGCCACTTTATGTCCCTTTTCACTCAGGTGATTTAGTAGGGCAATGGTGTCAACCACGCAGTCCCTATGACTTTTAGACGCCACCAATAGGTCGTCAATGTACTGGACCAAAACGGACTTTCCAGGTAAGACTAAAGTTTCAAGACATTTTTTCAAGATCTGATTAAAGATAGAGGGGCTCTCTGTGTACCCCTGGGGGACCCTATTCCAGACATACACGTGACTATTGAAAGCAAATGAGAAAAGAAAAATGCTGTCTGGATGCAATGGGATCGAAAAGAATGCATGACATAGGTCTATCACAGTGAACCATTCAGCATCCCAGGGAATCTGATACAGGATCACTGCTGGGTTCGGGACAATAGGGCAGCAAGGAACCACTATCTTGTTTACCTTTCTTAGGTCCTGAACTACTCTGTACTTGCCATTAGGCTTTTTGATGCCCATAATGGGTGAGTTACACGGGCTACTCATTACTTCCTGTATTATGTTTGCTTCTAGCAATTTCTGTATTTCAATGGCAACACCTGCTCTCCCTTCTGCACTCATTCGGTAAGGCTTGGTATTGGGGTACACTGCATTTTCTCTCATGGCTATTTGTATGGGGTCTACGTTTTTCATTAATCCCACATCCTTTCCTGTAAAGTCCCACACTTCTGGCTTCACTGTCTGCTGGAGTTCTTCAGGTAAGTCTTGTATAGTCATTTGTTTTATTTCTGAGTCAGGTCTAATTAACATTAGCTTGTAGATACCGTCTTCGTCTGGAGTTTGAATTTCGACGCCCTTTGGTGTGCAAAAGATGGTACAATTCATTTTGCACAGCAAATCACGTCCCAGTAAGTTTACCGGACTGGTATCACAGACAACAAATCTGTGCATTTGTTTGAAATTTCCAATTGAGATCTCCATGGGCTCGGTAACAGGTGTACTAATCAGTTGATTAGATACACCCACTACTTGGATGGCTTCTCCCGAGAGGGGTAGGTTTGGAACGTCCACTGTTCTTACAGTAGAACGGGTAGCACCAGTGTCCAACAGAAAGGTGACATCATTTCCATCAACCTTTCCTTCAATGTATGGTCCTGACTGGTCTACCAGCAAGGAGGCGCCAAGTACGCACTCCTCGTCCTCCCCTCTCAGGCCCCGTCAGTACTGGTCGTCACAGAAGAAAGTGTCATTCAGTAAATACTGCGAAGTTGCTGTATTTCTATTTTCATTTCCTCCCCAGATTTCTACGTCATCACCCTGTGGTGATTTCCCCTTAAAAATAGGTTTTGGCGCTCTGGGCACTTGGATCGTTTTTACCTGCTGCTGGGTCTTTCTTTGTTTTTCATTCTGCGTCTGTGGAATTAAATCAGGTGTTTGGGCATTATCATCTTGTAAATAGGGACACTCGTCTCTCCAGTGTCCAATTTCCCCGCACCGATGGCAAGGAAATTTCTTCTTAGCTTCCTCTCTACTCATTTTCGGTCTAGGCTTTCCTCCACCCCCACCCCCAGTGCTTTGGTTCGGGGTAGTTTTGTTCATCTTGTTTAACTGCTTTTCCTGTTGTTCTGCGAGCTTTACTTGAGCCCACATAACCTTTTCCTTGAGAGCCTTTTTCTTTTCTGCCATCTCGTCCTCACAGTACTTTGCGTACCGTAGGACCTCATCTATCTTTTTAGTATGCCAACAGATTTTATTATCCTTTATCCATTGACAGATTTAGGGCCTTAAACCGTTTACAAACCTGTAAATGAAGTGTGTCATATCCTTCATCTCGATGTTATCTATACCACTGTATGTTTTGAACACCTGCAACAGCCTTTCATAAAAGGAATGCACTGTCTCGTCTCTTTCTTGCGTGGTTCTATCTATCTTGGTCCAATCAGTTTCCTTTGCGGGCACTTTTACTTTCAGATGCTGAATTACCTGATCATATTTTCTCATTACTTCCTTCGATGGTTCTCCTGTTTTTTCATCTCTCGCGTATTCCTCACTAGGCCAAGCTATGGCTATTTTACACTCGGTCCATAGATCTACAGGGACCACTATGTCGAAGAACCCATCCAGGTCCTTCCACAGGCATTTTTGCACTTTTACAAATCTTTCTACCTGCCTATACCAATCCACGGGCTTTTCTCGTAATTTCGGAAAATCATTAGTAAAGGATACAATATCCTGTCTGGACCATGGAACATGTACATATTTTCCACCTGGTACTTCGCGCATAGGGCATAGCTGTTCTGGTTTGTCAGCTTCTTTTAGGACAAATTTGGGAGTTGCCTGCCTAGACCTGGCCTCATCCTTTTTCTTGGCCCATCTGGCTTTCCATCTTTCCACATCTCCCCATTTTTGTAATACTGTCAATAGTTCTTTGACCTGTGCTTTCTTCCCTGAAACATTCAAGTTTTCCAAATCCTTGTCTGAGAAATCTGCTCTGTATGGTTTCTGCAGAGGTTTCGATTTTGAAATATCTATTCCCATGCTAGCAACAGTGTCTGTCAGCTTTTCATGAAGTACTCGGGTATTTCGGGTGAGACTCTTGCAGATAAACAGCATTTCGTCTTCGGAGTAGGTATTTAATCTGTCTAATCCTACGTTTCCTGCCATCAATTCCTCTATTTCTATTCCCAGCTTGTAGAGATCTAAAGGTTTCGTTGGGGACGCTTGTTTTTCAAATTCTTGACTCCATCTTTCGATTTCTTCAGGAGTCACCAATGTGACACTCTTAGTACCTGAGGTCGATTCCATTTGAATTTCCCTCGCATTAAAAGGATTATGTCTTTTCTGTATCCTTTTTCCGGCATTTCTAACGGGCAGATCTAGCAGCGAGACCTCCGACTCGCACTCACTTGTCTGGTCATCTACAATTAAGGGTTCTGGTCTGGTCGGTGCAATGACAGGAGTAATTACTGGAGTTTTCGGAGTCCCTTGACGGTCCCCGTACAACGGAACCACTGGTCCGATAGTTACTGGGATCGTCAAGGCTTCAGGACTTGTATTTAGCTGTGACATTTTCTGTATTATCTCAGCTCTCTGCTTTGCTATCGCTTCTCGCTCTTTCTCTTCTAATAACCTGTCCAATGACTTGTCATGTAACACCTGCGGGGTTAGAATGGGAGCATAACTCGGGGCAGTGGGATGTGTCTCACTCGGTCCTCCGCCATAATTAGGTTTTTGGAACAAACTTCCTGTGCCTAAAATTCTCGGATCTTCCTCATCCTGTGGCTGTAATAACGGCATTCCTGAACCTAAGGACCTCACCTCACCTCCGTAGGGGGGACGAGAGCAAAAATCTCCTTCCCGTGAATATCCCATCTCCCCACCTACGGGTCTCCTGGGGTAAATACTTCTGGTTTCTACGGGTCCTAGACTCTCAGTATAAGGAGGAATTAGATAACCCCCTCCTACACTTGCGGACCTGACCTCTTCCCTTTGTAGAGGTCTCCGGGGAATATCCCCTGCACTCGAAGGTCGGTGTCCTTCATTATAAGGAGGCGGACTTCTCATGCATATGTCATCTAACAATTCGTCATCTGATTCTCCGAGGGGCCCCCAGTGTTTGGATTTCTCTGTCCTTTTCCCCCCCCCAGGAGGATCTTCTGCTGGCATCATGGGAAACAGTCCTTCAACAATCATACTCTGCCTCCACTGTTTCATCTTTTGGGCTCGGGCTTCTTGCTTCAGTTTTGGGTAAAATGTTGTCAATCCTTTATCCAATCGGGGCTTGTCCCTTTCAAAAGCCTCAATCTCCCATTCCTCTAGTGCTTCATACTGCGTTAACCTAGGTCTGGGATGCAAATCATTCATTCGGGTTCTCAAATTAAATAGAATCCTGCTGTTAAAGGTACCCTCTAACGGAAAAGCCAATACTCCGTCATCTTTCGTGTATTCCGCCCAATTTTCCAACCATACACAGGTATTATACCCTTTATCGAACATCATGAAAGATGCGGGAGTATTTGGTGGTGGAATTACAACACCTTCTCTAGTTTTAATCTGCTTATCTTTCTTGAAATAATTCTTTACTTTATTTACAAGGGACAACTTTCGCTTGTTTCCGTACATAATGTCGTGCTTTATGCCTTTAAACTGATCTCTCTGAAATCCCAAATCTCTCGGATCGGGTCTAGTATGCGGTCTGTACGAATGCCACATACGATTCCTACGCTTAACTTTGTTTACAAAATTACTTCCAATCAGAAGTCGTCTTGTAATTTCGTGCGACCAATGAGGTGCACGAGTTCAAATAATTTCAGCCAATGGGTACGCGGCCCCTTCGTGAGACAGTTCCCACGCTCCGGCGCTCACCCCTCCCTTACAATTCCAGCTCCACTACCAGCCCGCTGCGTCTACATATCCCAGCGCGGCACGGAGTGACGTCAGAGAGGCCTTGCGACTGACTCCCTCCTTCACAAGGTAACGGAAACTTTCTTACTTTCTAAAGTGCTTAGTGCTTGGTTATTTTACAACAATTACACATTCGCCACCGTGCTCAAGTGTCTAAAATAGAAAGAAATTTTTCACTGCAAGTAAACTACTTCCATTTACTTTTCACTCACTACGGATAAGTCTTCTCTGCCTACCCTTCACTCTAGCATCGGAGAACCTGTTACTCCCCTAAACTCATCCACTTTACCGGGATATATCCGAGACTAAGGTTTCCCCAGCGAACCCCTTTGCTTTCACCCAAGCTCCGATGAACCTGCTACTCTTCCGATGTGACCCTAAATAGGTTTATGCCACAATGGGAATTTTGCCAATGAACCTCGTAAATAACATTTATTCAAGCATGCATTCGGAAAAACCCTAGTTAGCGCTTCCAGTTCTGCCTAACCTGCACCAACTTTCCTTAGAGCAGGTGACCTCAACACGAGTGGATTCTATTCACCACTCGCTATTCAATTCCCCGGGGATTCCTAACAACATATAACAATTACGAACGAATGGGTTAATACATATATCAATATAACAATAAGAAAAACAGTTTAAAACATTTCATAATTTTTCAAAGCAAACATTTCAAGTGACTGATCAGATCTCCTGAAGTGCCTGCTCTTATAGCAGCATCAATACTAGCAGCTTCCGACTTAGCTAGACTAACTAGTCCTGCCTAACTTTTAGCTATTCCCTAACCATAACTCTGCTACCAGAAAATTACTGCTAGAGATCGCGGGTCACCCGACCAATATTTTCGCCACTTCCGGCTTCGGGCCCATATATTTCAAATCACCAGATACATTGATCGGATGACGTCACAATCTACTACCAATAATTGTGAGTTCCTTTTCGATTTTCTAGTGTACCCGACTTACCATCCACTGTTACGGGTACCTATGACCACAATGGATCAGGGAGCTAGCTGTAAAAGGAAAGGCAGCAAATAATATACACTTCAATAAATGACTTTACTTTCATAAAATGACCACGGACAACTAGAAGTTTTATAAAGTTTTATCTAAAGTTCAATCAGTGTGAAAATCCAACTTACATTGAGCAGATAGTCAGTTAAGGAAAAAACATTTGGATTTCCAGAGAAATGCGACTGGGAACCTGCTAAGCTAGTAGACTAATCATGAAAGAGTGAACATGGTTGATGAAGAAATAACTAGGGCAAGTATCATATATGCTAGGGAATGGGAAAACTTTAGAAATCTAAACAGTTCGGTTATCGTAAAAATAGGACACGCTATAGCTTCAGAAAAATCTCTTCATTCAGTTTAGTGAGAAAATTTATGGAACACATCAAACAAGTTATAAACTGCAAATGGAGGAAAAATGATTTGTAAAAGGAAGGGTAACATAGGAACACGCTATGAAAATAAAGGCATACGTTTCATGAGATGCAATGAGTTGCGGAAAGCATGGAAAATTTATCATATGCAAAGATATGTCTTTATTGAAGCAAAGACAGAAAAATAGAAAGGTGCAGTTTCAAGAGATTTAGAGCGATATTTACCTAGACTGGTGTGGAAATCAACCCTGGCCACGGGTCAGTTAAGGACAGGAAACCCTCAAGGAAGGATACCCCTCAATGGACAGCAGGTGCAGAATGGACACCCAGGACAGGACAGGAAACCCTCAGATTTAGGCTCAGGACAGGACCACCAGGACACGACCAGCACCCGCAGTTCGGAAACAACGCCTGCGCTCCACCCTCTCTGCAGCTATCAGTCAGAACCCCGATTGGGTCAACGAACTCCCAGCAAAGTGCTCCGCCAGCACTTTTAAGGTTTAGTAAAACCTTAGTCTATGGTCAAATTCGGACAGAGTGCTCCGCAGCGCTCTGTATCTTCAAGTCACCTATTGAGTGCGTTGGGTCAGTGACAGGTCAGCTATTCAGACAAGTCGGACAACTTCCCTAGGTGAACCTAGGCTAGATATACTGTTTTGGGACAGGGTACCACCCCCCAATGTTGCAAAGTGTCAGAATCCCCAAATTTCGATTGGTCCTAAGGTAGGATTTGGTTAACACACCAATCAGAACAGACTATTACAAGCCCTACTTAGCATCCTAGGGTGCCGCCTAGCAAGATTGGGGTTCCCACGAGAAGTCGCAGAGAATACAATGGAAAGAATACAATTTGATACAATAGAATACAATCATGATGCTCTTGCTGGGTGAAGGTGCACGTTCCCAGGCAGGCTCTGGCATCAACCTTCTTTGGCTTGGTTTCAATGCCACCGCACCATCGATTGATTCTGCGCAGAAGTACCCTCCAAGATGGACTCCCCAGCCCCATCACCCCTCAGTGCCGAGGATACATGAAAAGTAAGCGAAAACAAATTAATACATAGAAATAAATGAATGTATTACATGTTATAAGTTCGTACTTTAGTTTCATCATTATAAAAATATACTATGCATTAGTGAATAAGTGCAACGAATAACATCACAGGAGCAGCAGCACAAAGCTTCAGCACGATATTGCTATTACGCATGCGCACCTTTTCCCTCTCGAATTCTGACTGCGTCATGTCAGCTGACTATGCCTCACGCATGCGCAGGAACGAAAAGGCAAGCAGCGGCCATTTTAAGGACAAGGATTAATCATATTAGTAGAACACATAGGCAAGCTTCGCTATGATACCTACGCACATTAAAAATACATAAAATTAGTAAAACAAACAATTGAAGTTACGAGATTATAATAAATTTTCGAGGTTTTTGACTCGAGCAAGTCGCGATGCGAAATCTTGCTCTATCAGTCACACCTCCCTGTGACAGGATACCTATTGTTCTGCCTTCCTCTGCTTGAGCTTGGCTGAGCAGCAGGAGGGCAGAATCGTGTTTCAGGTCGGCAGTAGCCCTAGCTTGCTGTCGGGTTATGGCAGACTGGTACCGGGAGCACTGAGGGCCTCCTGAAGGAGATTTACAGGGCCAGCCACACTGTTTATGGTGTGGGAGGTATGATTCCAACATGTTTGATACCAAACATGACAGGGTTCAAAATATCCAGTTAAGAGATGGTCATCGCGTAAAGACGCATGGTTCCTCTATGTATCATAACAGCTGATGCACTTACACCCTTGGAGAATGGACTCCGAAGGTTGAGGGGTGTCCCACTCATGCAGGGGCCCCCTCACACTTATAACTGAGCACCCTGCCTTTGGGACTGAAAGAGCTACTAGAGGGGTGACTTAGGGGTTTGAAGTGCAGTGATGCTGGATATAAGGAACCTTATATCTTTTCGAGAGGTGCAAGCAACACCTCACACTGGCTGCAATGGCAGGCCTGTAGTCAGGGTTCGGAGGGTCTCTTATGGGTGGCATAACACATGCTGCAGCCCATGGGGGACCCCTGGTGTACCTAGGCCCTAAGGCTAAGTCTTGTTTTACCAGTCTATAATCTCGTAAATAATAGTATGTTTGCAGCAGAAGATCTTAGTTAAGAAATGGTTACCACCCGAATATAATTTCCAGGTTTAGAAAGCCAGTCCCCACAAGCTTTTTCCTCAGTCACATTCTGGGCCCTTGTGATGCTTCGAAGGGGAAGTTTAGCATGGTTTGTGGCGAGGGGCAAACAGGGAATGCTCCGAGTGGGGTTTGGTTTGTGCAGAGAAGGTGCTTTAGGTGCCTGATGAATGGCGGATCTGTTGTTTGGACCCGTCGTTCAGAGATGTTGAAACTTTCTACTGTGACCATTACTGTGTCCTGCAGTATGCAACCCAGGAGATTTGTTAGAAAACCAAACACAAAAGGAACCGTGTTGAGTGAGGGCGGTAGAGCCAGGGAAACACTTGTCGCTAAAAGGAACCACACTGAGCAAAGGGTGAAAGCAGAGGAAGTGCAGCGTTCATGAAGGGGCGCCGCGCTGAACGAAGGAAATGCCTATAACATGCAAACAGGATATGCCCACGGTTAGCAGGCAGGGGCAGCAAATAAAATTAACAATTAGGCATCATGTTAAAACGATCTCCTGTAAATCTCATTGGGAAAGGATTTAATGCTTGATTATAATGTCTGATTTACTTGGAGTGTGTAACAAGCTGCCACCATTCTGCATTCTACACAGACATAAATATAACAAGTCACGTACTGAGAAACTCACTGCCGCAGCCCGGCTTGGACAGGAAGACAGGCAACCTGTGTTGGGACGGGTGCGGGGTCGCAAAAAAGACTAGAAGCAGACGGGAGCCTACCCCACGCTCCTGTGCCCATGAAGCCAGCCGGAAGTGAGCGTGTGAGCTAGCGGGACTCCCATGCTCGCGGAGAGCCCCGCCTGCTGCCGACACTGACCCGCTGACGAGGGAGAGAGGGACACGTGGAAAGAGCCCGCTGAGTGGGGGGGGAGGGGAAGGGGTGTGTGCGCGTGTGTGTGTGCGTGTGTGTGTGCGCGTGTGTCTGTGTGCGTGTGTGTCTGTGTGTGCGTGCGTGTATTTGTCTGTGTGTGTGCACGTCCTGATCCATTGTGACTGAACAGCATGCCAGCATGTTCACGCGCGCGACCTGACCGATTCCGGCATGCTGCACGTGCCCATCTCCTGTCTCCTGGGAAGCAGGCGCTGTAATCGCCAGGGTGAGATCTAAAAACCATCAAAACACCAGGAAAAAACTGGGGGCAACCATGTAGTCAGATTCCACCTTCCTACAGTAACCATGAAATCAGATCCTACTTTCCTGCACTCCTTAATCTTTTTTATCCTCTTCCTTTAAAACTGTTCTACCCCTCTTCTCAGCTAAGAGGCAGCATGCAAGCCCTGCTCTGTGAGGCATGCTGCAATCCCTCTGAGGTCATAGACATGCTCACGCTTTCCATTTGTTGCTTTGTGTGCCCTTTCTAAAAAAAATTTTTATTTATTGGTGAAACGCTGCTCTTTGTCCCACCATTGGGTGTGTTTTCTCTTTAGTGGCAACTGTTCCTCTTAGAAGTGCCCTTACGCTTAGATGAATTCATCATTTGTCCGGTGCACTCTTTTTGTTGCATTGAAAGGTCCCACGCCGTTTTTTGATTGGCCATGTCTGCTTTACGATCTGCTTCTATCTCCGATTTCTACCCGTTGTCTGTGTGCCTTTGTGTGTCTACATTGTCCGTGTTCACCATCTCCCTCCCTCCCACCTCCATTCCCTTTTCTGGGAATGTGTTTTTTTGTTTTTGTTCATTAAATTATTTATTTCTATAGCTCAAAACAATAGGAGACATGCCAACATCCACGCTGATTTCCTATATCCACCATGGGAGGACAGCAGCTGCCGGAGGTATCACATGCTCCTCCTCTTAGCACGCGTTTGCAGCCTTGTTTCCTCCAGCAGGCTCAATCATCTCCTGTTTACTCAAAGCACTAGCCAGTCGTTCTTCCTTCTGGAACGTTTTATGCTTCCGCCCACTACCTTTGTTTCGTTCATACTCCTTCCTTTCTGTTTATTTAACTCCATTCACTTTCAATTATGTAAAATTCCTTCCTGTCCAATTTTCCCAGTGTCAAGGTGTGAAATGCAAGAATGAAAGTACGCGGCGATGAAGTTGTATCCAAAAGGTAGATTTATTCTTCAGTTTAATCAAGAAAGGAACTTTAGATGATAACATGGTTGTAGTAGTATTGATAGAGCAAGATTTCGCATCGCGACTTGCTCGATTCAAGAACCTCGACTCTGTCATAATCTCATAACAAAGTGTACGTTTTACTAATCTCTTTTATTTTGGTATACGGGCGAAGTAGAGAAGCTTGCCTATGTGTTTTACTAATACAGATAACCCTTGTCCATAAAAATGGCCGCTGCTTGCATTTCTGTTTCTGCGCATGCGTGAGGCATAGTCACGAGGTATGATGCAGTCAGAGTTTGAGAGGGAAAGGGTGCGCATGCGTAATAGCAATACGATGGCTGTGCATCTGATAACATGCTGAAGCTTTGTGATGTTGCTCCTGTGATGTTGTTCGTTGCACTCATTCACTAATGCATAGTGTATTTTTATAATGATGGAACTGAAGTACGAACTTATGACATGCAATTCATTCATTTAATTTTTTTGTACTAATTTGTTTTCGCTTACTTTTCATGTATCGCGGGAAATGGGGGTCCGAATGGGTCATGAGCCATTTTGAAGGTCCTTTATGCGCATGCTCAGGATGCGAGGCCAGAGTCAACCTTGGACCATGGAACACCGCCAGCTGGCAGCCACAGTCAAGAGGCTCCTGAGAGCGTTACCTCTGACCCAGGAGGATGGAGCCAGTGTTCCTAGATTGATACAAATGGTCATTCAATTGTATTCAGTGCGACTTTCTCATGAGAACCCCAATCTTGCTAGGCGGCACCTTAGGATGCTAAATAGGTCTTACAATACTCTGTTCTGATTGGTGTGTTAACCAAATCCTACCTTAGGACCAATCGAAATTGGGGATTTCTGACACTTTGCAACATTCGGGGGTGGTACACTGTCCCAAAACAGTATATCTACCCTGGGTTCACCTAGGGAAATTGTCCGACTTGTCTGAATAGCTGACCTGTCACTGACCCAACGCACTCAATAGGTGACTGAAGATACAGAGCGCTGCGGAGCACTCTGTCTGATTTTGACCATAGACTCTGAAGGTTTTACTGAACCTTAAGTGCTGGCGGAGCACTTTGATGGGGAATTCGCTGACCCAATCGGGGTTCTGATCGATAGCTGCAGAGAGGGTGGAGCGCAGGCGTTGCTTCCGAACTGCGGGTGCTGGTCGTGTCCTGGTGGTCCTGTCCTGATCCTAATCTGGGTTTCCTGTCCTGTCCTGGGTGTCCATTCTGCACCTGCTGTCCATTGAGGGGTATCCTTCCTTGAGGGGTTCCTGTCCTTAACTGACCCGTGGCCAGGGTTGGTTTTCACACCAGTCTAGGTAAATATCGCCCTGAATCTCTTGAAACCGCACCTTTCTATTTTTCTGTCTTTGCTTCAATAAAGACATACCTTTGCATATGAGAATTTTTCCATGCTTTCCGCAACCCTTGCATCTGATAAGGTTGTTTGCATTTGAATTTCATAGCGTGTTCCTATGTTACCCTTCCTTTTAGAATCATTTTCTCCATTACAGTTAGAAACCTGTTGATGTGGTCTATAATTTTCTCTCACCAAACTGAATGAAGTAATTTTCTGAAGCTATAGCGCGTCCTATTTTCAACCTTAGCAGAACTGTTTTAGCTTTCTGAGTTTTCCCATTCCATAGCGTAAAGGTATACTTGCCCTAGTTTCCCCTGTCAATAATGTCCATTCTTGTATGATTAGATCACCAGCTTGGCAGGTTCCCAGTCGCATGTTCGAATCCAAATGTTTGTTTTGCCTATAATTCTCTATGCTTATATGACTTTCGTTATCTTGCTTATTGATTGTCTACTTACTGTAAGTTGGATTTTATACACTGATGAATTTTAGATAAACCTTTCAAACTTCTAGTTGTCTGTGGTCATTTCATGGAAAGTAAAGACATATGTTGAATAGTATATTCTTGCTGCCTTTCTTTTTACAGCTAGCTCCCTGATCCATTGTGGTCATAGGTACCCGTAACGGTGGATGGTAAGTCGGGTACACTGGAAATACATCGAAGGGAATCCCACAATTATTGGTAGTAGATTGTGAGGTCATCTGATCAATGTATGTGGTGATTTGAAATATATGGGCCCGAAGCCGGAAGTGGCGAAATTATTGGTCGGGTGACCCGCGATCTCTAGCAGTAGTATCAGCAGTAGTATCAGCCCCAATGGGGCCAGCATCCCTGCTGCTCCGCCCACATACAGCAACTGACCTTTCATTCAACCATGCACACAAGAACCTTCTGTGACATCACTCAAACAATGGCTGAGCAGCAGAGTACAGAACACAGAGAAAGGACTAAACACAAATGAGAGAAACAATACCAAATAGAGAGGCATGAGGGATGGAAGTGAGAACACATAAGTAAAGAGGAAGGAAATACAGGTCAAAACCCACAACACATACACACACACACACACAATAGAAATATGTGGGCAATTATGAAAGCAACACATTACACATAAAAAGCAAATGGGTTTGAGCCCTCAGAAGTGTCCCAACACCCAGAACAACAAAATGCATTGTACACAACTGTGAATGCAAACATGGAGTGAGAATGTTCACTGAATGTGTTTTGAGTATCAGTATAAGAAGAACCCACCACCACTCAGAATTGTGCATCAAATAGCATACAGTAAATACAAGCATGGAGCGAAAGTGCCCACTAAATGTGTTTTGAGAATCACAGCACAGAAGAACCCACCACCACTTAGAATCGTGCATCAAACAGCACAAAAGTAAATACAAACATGGAGCGAAAGTGCCCACTAAATGTGTTTTGAGAATCACAGCACAGAAGAACCCACCACCACTTAGAATCGTACATCAAACAGCACAAAAGTAAATACAAACATGGAGCGAAAGTGCCCACTAAATGTGGTTTGAGAATCCACGAACAGAAGACCTCACCACCACTTAAGAAAAAGTTTGAACGCAACAAATGTCCACCACCTAGAAACACATATAAAGATAATATGCAATATGCAATATGCTTTCAAGAAGTAGTATGAGCTTAAATATCACACACACCACCAGTCAATTCAAGTATAGGTTCAGCACAGCCCAAAGAAAAAATAGTTTAGGATGTAAGTAACCAGCTATTCTAGCACTAGAAAATTGTAAATGTAAAAAGATTTGAACTCAAAAATTGCTCATCAACAGACATTTTCAACATAAAAAAGTACCATCAAAATGGTTTGAGCTCAGCAACTTACTCACCACCCAGAAATTACAATGTACCCTCTCAAAATGGTATGAGAACAAAATATCCCAACACCATCAGCACACTAAGTAAGAACGGTTTAGACAACAGGCACTAACCACAAACCCAGCATCAGCAAATATAGTATGGGAAACAACATGCTAGAACACTGTCGCAGGGATTCTGCTCCTACACAGAGACCCAGGACCTCACCTTAGTGCCTCGAAACCCTAACCAGCTAGTATCAGTGTCACATTAGCTCTTTTACCTATAGCAAAGGAACCAATGATTAGACAACCCAGAACATGCGACTTAGGTTATACTCAGGAATGGTGGGAAGCAAGAACACTCTTTCATTATACTCTCATACCAGTCCACAACTGGAGTAATAAGAGACATGGGCAAAGTTAAAATATTTATTTTAATGACGTGCTCTAAGATGCAGTATTTTTGCCAACATAAGAAGAAATACAATCAGAAATAATATGGTTAGCATTGTTACAATTCCATAAAACACAAAAGGAGAAATCATATTACAATGATGGTGGAAACTGGTCTTATAGTGCCTAGTATACCCACCTTCCCTAGATAGGAACTATGGGGCATATTACCAACAACTAGCGATAATTTTTGTCTCTAACTTGTTTAGAGACAAAAATTATCGCCGCACATCGGCGATTTTTATCGCAGATAAACCTTGCTATTAACATGCGATAAAAAACGGCTGCAATGCATGAATATCGCTGAAAAGTCAGCGATATTCATGCATTACCGAGCTAATGCTCTTAGCCATGTTATCCACCTCCCATTGGATAACATGGCTAAGAACTGGTCAGGGCAGGTGTTAGCTTTTGGAGGTATTTGCGCTTAGCGCGAATATCTCCAAAAGTTGGTAATAGGAGATAGCGATGTTAGTGACTGTTTCCAGTCGCTAACATCTTGGCACGCCCACTTTGCATGTCATTAGTGATAAATATCACTGACATGCAAAGTGGGGCCCAAGATGGTCGCTATCTCCTATTAGCTGTTGCTAACTGGTGTTAGCGACAGCTAGGTAATAGGGAGATCATTTTATCTCTGCTTTCTTGGCTTTTAAAGCCAAAAAAGCGGAGATAAAAACCCTTGATAATATGCCCCTATGTTTTATAAAATATAGAAAGTCTCTTAGGCTTGTTTGGGCGACCCCATACCTCTAAGATCAGCAGCAGGATCTGCAAAAGTTCTCTGTCTCTCTGGAAAGGGAAACATCCTTTACAACGCAACTTTTACGACGAAGTGCCTTTACAACGCAACTTTTACAATGCAAACCATTACAACGCATTGCGCTGGGGGGCGCTCTAGGATAGGGAATAGGTTTAATGTACTATCCAACACCTTCCCTACTATCCACGGGGACTGGAGTTGGAATAGTAAATCAAACTATTCACTATCCAGCGCCCCCAAAGCACTATGTGTTGTAAAGGCATGTGTTGTAAAAACCGCGTTGTAAAGGCATGCGTGGTATAAGCATGCGTTGTAATGTCGTACATCCCTATGGAAAAATGGCCTTCTTCCAAGTGAGTGAAACATGCTTACAGAGCTTTATTAAAGGCACCAGAATCACGTTGGCTGCAGCTGCATACATGTTATGGCTAGAACGTGAGCCCATCAGTCCGAACAACAGCTACCTTGTTATGATAACCTTGGAGGCTTTTAAAACACTGTGAGCAGCCTCGAGTCTCAATGGAAGTCTAGGGATGCTGAAAACAAGCCTTTCTCAAGTGAAGCATTTCACGCACCCTAACTTACAACAACATTCCTATGTAGTGTTGTGTGCAAAAGCAGCAAAAAGGGAAAATGGCGTTTAAACTTCTAATAAGCCGATGCTAACATAGCAGTGTGAGTAACAAGGTCCAGCCCTCGCTACACCCTCCCTTGATCGGAGAACGCACAATAGCGGGGGCACATTTTTTAGAATGCAGAGTTCAAGTTCGATTGAGAATGCTTAAAATTTCACAATAAAAATTATAAAACACAACAGGGGAGTAAACTGGTAAAACACATGTAACTTGTGAAATGTGAAAAAAGGAAAAAATGAAGGGAAAATATTCATCATTACGTGCAGAAAAAATTGTAACTTCAATTCAACGTGTTGATGATGTTCATGTTTAGTTGGTTCTGACTGAGGTCAGGCTCCAGTTCCCGTGTGTTTTAGCACGTCAACGCGTTTGCCTATCGCAGTCTTTCCAAAACATTCTGTGGTTCATTTTCTTTATGGGATTCTTAACTAATCAGTCAGTAGGCAACTTTGAAAATAAATATGGATAAGTGCTCAGTTTTAAACAGAACCAGTAGGTGGCGATCTTGGACTGTTAAAGAGTTGCTGAATCCTTATAGTTTGTTAGAAGCCGAATAAACAAAGCACAGGTCTCTGCCATTAGCGGGCGCTGCTCTGTCTCCCTAACTCGCAAACAGAGGCCGGTTTCTATTAATTAGTTTAATTCTACGCTCCGGCACTTATCAAATGAAGGTGGAAACAATGCTGATTAGCGCTCCATACATAGCTGCCAAGTTTTCAGTTTTCTGATGTGTGACATTCCCATGTGTGTAGTACCTTTATGTGTGACATTTCAAGCCTTGAGTGACCCTTTATTGTGAGTGAAATAAGATTTGCATCCATGTCAAGAAATTATTTTTAGAATTAACGCCCTTTTCTCATATGTGCGGGCCTTGATGCATGAATTGACCCAGGGCGCTTTGCATGAGAATCCAATACGTCTTTATTTAGTTATATGGTTTGCTTCAATGGTTCTACAGTGACAGTTCTGGCTGCTAGGCCACATCTCGTTCCGCCTCTTCCTCCTTCTCCCGGATCAGTTCTCCAATAAGGCCCCTCTCTCACTGCAGTTTAGATCATCCCAGATTTGGGCGTCTATTTAGAAGCTTCGCTTTGCCGCTGGACAGTCACACCTGTTTGACCCCGGGTTTGAGCAGGGGGTGCTTTTGTACATTCATAGGCGGGTGTGTGGGTTTGTGTTTATTTAGGTCTTCACCTCTCTGTAGTTGGCTTGGCTGGGATATGAGTTTCTGTGATAGTGGGATATTTCTGCTAACATATTGAGAATCCTGTACGTCCCGTTGTACACCAGCACCATCTTGTGGCCATAATAAGCAGTACTCAGAGTTTAGCTTTTATGCACCCAGAAAAGTGAGAAACTGGAACTACATAGTTTTATATCAGTTCAGGATACGGTACCTTTGTGTGACAATCTCAAGCATTGGCGTAATGCAGGACATTTACAGAAAATGCATGATTCTAATGCAAGATGCATGGCACGTGGCAGGGATGTGCATAATGAAGCAACCAAGCAAGAGGAATGGGGTCTCCTGTGCTAGTCCCTTACAGTCTGAAAAGATGGGATCCCATAGATGCCCTGTCACATGAGTTGAATTATTAAATTTGAGATTTAAATAGAAAACATCTCATTCCTTTCTTTAATAAGATAGAAAAAGGAAGATTCTCGAAACTAAGGGGCCTGTTTCTGAGGATCAGCAGCTCACCTTGCAACGCTGTGTCACAGGGAAAGGTCATTAAAGCTCCATAGTTAAAGGAATACAGCGCATTCCTACCTTTGTGCCTGCGCTGATGCGGTTTTGGCAGCCTAGCGGCAAAGCAGGCGCCTTTGCACCATAGTGCAAGAGGGCATGCTTTGTAAAGGGGTTAGATTCTTACAAACACTCCTCTGAGGCAATTTCCTTTTTCTATGTGTGGTGCAGAACGCAGCCTTGCGTGGCTTCCAAAATCACATTTGGGCTTGTGTCATGCATGCACCATGCTGTGTACTGCGACAGCAGCGCTCCCTCTTATGAAGATGCTCCTAAGGGGCATTTTTATCATTGTGTTGTGCTGCCCTCAGGCCACACAAGAGGGTGAAAGGGCGACACAACAACAAATTCAGATTTCTCAAGCCACATGCAGGGACCATCGCCACTCCCCACTCTTACATGTGGCCATCACGGTATGACAAACGCACCAAAGGTCTAGCCACACCACTGCACACAATCCCACCTTGCGTGGCCCTGACGGGCTTGATACATCTGCAGTAACACAAGGCAGTGTAATCACTGACTTGAGTTGCTTTGCCCCACTGGAATATGTGACGTTACAATGCGATCAAAATGGTCACGGTTCATTACATCGCAGTTTTTACAACGCAAGTTGTTACAACGACTTGCGCTGGAGGGTGCTGAACTTAGAAATAGTATGATTTACTATTCCAACACCAGCAGGGAGCGCAAGTCATTGTAACAACTTGCATTGTAATACCCACAAAGTAAAGGCATTGTGATGCAATGCCCGCGTGGTAGTGGATGTCTCCCGCCCCACGGGGGCGTTCCATGGGTTGAATGTGTGCTTTTCCACTCATGCACCCATGGGTTTTGGCGCATTCCCATTAGTTTCACTTAGAATGAGGAAATGCTCCTCAGGATTGATTTTGGTGCAGGAAGGTGCCCCTTTCTGCACAAAACAATACTTTATGCAACACAGGCTCCCTCACAAGGCACAAGGGTGCCTGTGTTGGCGCAAGGCAGCACACTGCTCTCGAGCATAAGGAAAGGACAGGAATGTGCTGTATAATGTTAAATACTTTCCTTTTCATGCAGCTCACCACGGCAGCGTGGCTTGCTGTGTGAAATAACAATGAATCTGCCCCTGAGTGTGGAAAGACAATCTTGATTGTCTGAAATAAACAAACATTATAATCCAAAGCAAAAACAGGTTTTAAAAATAAAAAACATACAATATTAGACGTTCCACATTTTCAATACTTTCTATATCCTTATACTATCTCGTCACATTGCACAATATTTAAATTTGCAATTTTTACAACTAATGCCAGCCCTCACAATTTAACATACAAATGAACAGGAGAGTGGGTGATATAATGCTAGACTCGTTGTTTATAAAATCACAAATCCGTTTTCAGACATAAGGGCTGATTTAGGGGCAGATTTATGTTAACTGGCGCATCCCCAGGGATGCGCCAGTTAATGTGCGCCACAGTGCGCCACAGCTCCGCCACCCATGGCACGCCGCATTTATAATGCGGCGCACCATGGGGCAAAAACGGCACAGATGCGTGACGCATCTGTGCCTTTAAGGTGGCGCATTGCTGGAGTTGCGTCGCAAGCGCGACGCAGCTCCAGCAAGGCTCGGGGGTGCCCCATCTGAACAATGCTGCGTCAAGACCTACGCCTGCTTCAAGCAGGCGCAGGCTTTTGACGCAGCATTGGCCTGAAAGTGACTGAGTGAAATCTCATAGATTTCACTCAGCCACTTTTGCGAGGCGCACCTGCCCCGGAACGCCCACCCTGCGCCGGAACGCCCACAAGCGGCGCAGGGCTTTACAACGTGACGCATCTGCCTAGATGCGTCACGTTGTAAATCATTTGTAGGGATGCGCCACGTTTACGCCGCCTTGCGTGACGCAACAGCGGCGTAAACGTGGCGCAAGGGCCTCATAAATCTGCCCCTTAGTGTTTAGCGGAGAAGGTATTCCATCGCAATGGACAAACTGAAACCTGATTTAGAGATGAGCAGGACTTAAGCGTGCCAGAGCTGCAGACTGCTCCACCTCTGTTGCTGACACACTCCCCTGATGGGAGTTCTGAACCTTCTCCTGAAAGACCCTTAAACTGTCCAAATTCCCAGAAAGCTTCCAGACAAGAAGGTTGAGCACCCCCAAGACTAACAATGGATGATCCTCCTTATCCACGCCTAACAATCCCTTGAAACTGGAATCAAGTACAGTACCCCCACAGTCAGCCACAGGAGTGACCGGAACCAAGCTTGGGAAGTCCAAAAAGGTGTCGCCAGGACCTCCTGACAAAACTTTCTTCTCTTATGTAACAACAGTCTCTGAGACATTGTGAATGGAAGCAACGTATAGCCATTCAATTCCCTTCAATTTTGCCTGAATGAATAACCAGTGCCCCTGATCTGGGCACCAGCGGAAATACTTCTGAAACTGGAAGTCATTTGTGAAGCAAATAAATCATCCTCCAATGGATTCCAAGTTTCCAGAATTTTCTGGAAACACTCCCTTTTCTGCATCCAGTCACTGTAATCCGCCAGATGTTACGGACTCCAGTTTGCCACTACATTCTCCTTTCCTGGCAAATACTGTGCTCTCAGACTTTTCTTGTGTTTTAAACAGAACCAACTCATTCTTTCATTACCTCTGATAACGTCTTCGACCTGTTTACTCCTAGCTCGTTGAAATAGCTCGCCAGAGTCACATTGTTCATTGTCAACAAGACTGTGCAGCTCTGAGCTTGTTTCATGAATCACTGAAGGGCACATAAGTCTGCCTTCATTCCTAAAATCAAAATGGTATACTCTGTTTTCTCCTGTATTTGCAGCGTCACTGACAGAATTTCAGAAAAAGAAATATTGTGTTGGCAAAATATGTTAAAAATATTGAGGACAAAAATATCGAGAAGGTAAGTGCAATTAGGTAAGTATAGATTCACTATGTTTAACTGCACGTCTACGTATCTTGAAGAGATTTATATATTCATAGTACATATATGTGGAGCTATGTATAGTAAAATGTTGCTTATTTATAGGAACTTACTTTCACAATATTTGTATCCTTAATATTCTTGACACAATAGTCTTTCCACGTGATATTTATTCACAGATATTTCATCTGAACACCGGGTCCTCATTTATGAAAAGTGACGCATCGCTGCGTGAAAACAGCGATGCGTCACTTTTCACTGCGCACTCCTTACGACATTCCTGATGAGTCATATTTAATGTATGACGCTTCATGTCGCAAGGACTTACAGATACGTCAGTATTTCTGACGTATCTGTAAGCGCAAAAGTGACGCATTGCTGGAGTGTGTCACAAAAGTGACGCAACTCCAGCAATGCGTCCTTTCACATGGGGAAAGCCCCATGTGAAAGGGCTTGCGTCAGTCTTACGCCTGCTGTGAGGCAGGTGCAAGATTTTGACGCAACAGCATCCTAAAAGTGACACAGTGAAATCTCATAGATTTCACTGCGTCACTATTACGAGGCTTTTTGCGGGGGAACGCCCCCTCTGCATACATTATACCTGACGCAGGTATAGTGTGGCGCAGGGGTTTAGAAAGTGATGCATCTACCTAGATGCGTCACTTTTTAAATATGGCGCAACAAGGCGCATTTTTTACGCCGCTGGTGCGTCACAAAAAGTGACGCAAGGGCGGCGCAAAACTGACGCAAGGCCTCATAAATAAGGGCCCTGATTTGCTGTTGCATCAATATTGCTTCTCACCTGCATTGCTTCTGTCTGACTCCAATATAAAATCCGGGGTTGTTCTAAATATTGCTTGTCCATTTCATGCCTTGAAGAATTTCCAAACCGCCACACTCCTTCCTAAAATACACCTTGTCCCCATACTAAAGACCCCTGGCAATCCTGAAACCTTTAGACAATGTAAAAGCCCAGGAACACTGCCCAAACTGAAGATGATAACAGAGCATTCATCAGACCCAAATCACTCAAACATACGCTCTCTAGTTTCAACAAATGAGCAATCTCTTGCCTGGTAAAAGAAGTCAAACCTTCACTGTGTTCACCTTGAAGCCCAGAAATTCCACACTCTTTAAGGGAATTAAGAATGAGTGCTATAGAGCCACATTTAAACCTATGTTGCTTAGATTCGAATTCCTGCATTAAAACAGAAGACAAGAGTCAATGGCAAAACAGAAACAGTTTTGTTTAATGAAACAATTGGCTCCGGGGATTTGCGCCAATGTTTCCTTCATAAAAATAAGAGAGTTTCCCAGAAGCCAGAAAGGACCGGGTGTCAACAGATTAAACAAGAAAATTTCCTTTCTGTGCTATTAGACTTTGAAAGAGTGACCAAAGGGCCTACATAAGGATCATGGTTAGCATTTTATACCATAATTGTGACACAGATATATAATTTTCCACAACACAAGTAATTACTGTTTGCTTCTCAGTTTTTATTTTCTTTAAAAGCGTTTTCTTTTTCAAAATTAAAAATTAAAAACATAAACTCATAACACATTCAATTTATATTGTATAGAAGGCACAGTGCTCTGGTACATCAAAAAAGACCTATCTAACAATTCCGCTTTACGGTAACTTTCTCAGAGCAACTGGTCCAGATGTTTTACACAATACTTCGCACAAATTTACAATTTGGCAGACAATCCCAAAATTACGATTAGTTAAAACATAATACATAAACAGTCCTTTATGCGACGCGTTTCGGTGTTTGTATGGTAATGTTACACCTTCCTCCGGACAGACGGATTTAAAAACAGGTATAGTCTTCTTTCTAAAAAAGAATGCATATAATTAGATTGAGTTTATTACTGAGAAAATATCGTATTACAGGTTGCGTGCTGCTTGTGTCAAAGCATTTTCTTGAAGAGAATAGTGAAGTGTTTATGGCCGTCTAACTTTGCTTACTTTGGTTTAGTTGGCTATTGGTCCTTCTTGTAATTTAGGGCCAGACGGAATTCACTTTAAAATGGGAGCCACTGTATTCAATGCTCTCAGGGATTCTATAATTAAAAAAAAAACACGATATTTACACTGATTTTAATTTACTCATAAGATGAAATATAGAGTCAAATTATCTACCAAATTACTTAAAAGCAGGGAGAATCGAATTTTCAGTGTCTATATTGTTGCTGCGTCTTTAAATCTGCGCAGAACAGCTGATCCTTTTAATACACCTGTCGCCTGTATAAATTGATCAGACATTATTATCCTGAATTTTTAGTAGGATTCTTCCTATAGTTCACATCAGTTGCTTCTAATTGAGTTACCACCTACCTATTGGTTGAAGGTATATAGCCTCCTCCAGTTGATTCTCTTCTCATGTGGAGTCGCTTGTTTTTATTTAGAGTATCACTTTCTTTATATTGCGTCCTAGACAATAACATTTATTTATTAGGCGTGAAAAGCTAGTTGAACACGTTACGTTATTCAGTGCCATTCTATTCCTTACATTTCTATAGTTTTATAATTGCGCCACAAATATAGTTACATTGGATAATCAGAATTATTTGAAGTTGTGATCTACGATGTTGGTTAAAACCCTATTGTGACGCTCTATGATTATATAAGTTTCCACAACTTCATTACTTTCGGTGAATTTTGTGACTAACACTTCGTGCATGTGCTATTCCACCAGGCTTAAGCTATACATCACGTGTTAACAGTTCTAAACAGAACCCCCTTGGCAAAAATAACACTTCTATGCTCGGTTCGCTTAGACATTCAGTGGGAGTCTGTGGTAGTAGGGATAATCCTACGCCATTCAGACTCAAAAAGATCAAATTTTAATTATGTCCCGAAAACCCCATTCTTACTTCTATATTATTGCACAGGTCAAACATTGATGCTGTTTAAAAGCATGGGAGGGACAGTCCCCAGCCTCTCGTGCCTCGGTTCGTTCTCTCCCCCCTCCTTACCGTGTTTGCGCAGACCGCTGTATATTTGCACCTTCCTTCTCCCTGCACTCGGAACACAAAAGTGCTCCGCCGGGGCTGTATATATACCGCCCACATGTTCAATCAATTACCCGATTATGGTGTCCATGAGAAGAGATCGTTCGCACCTGTGCATTTTTGCGGTCACCATTTTTGTAGTTTTGTAGTTTACCCATTGAAATGCGTCATATCCGCCCTCCATATATCGGAGCCTGCGCGCCATTTTTGTAGTTTTTACCACGAACATATTTAGGAAAAAACGACATATGTATTTATCAGTTACGATGTTTTAGTTACATTTCTCTCGCTCTGATAAGTATTGTATTTCTAATGCGTCATACAGATGCAAGTTTCTTTTATCGTTCGACATGAGATATCTTTTATTGTATATTATTATATTTGTTTTTAATGAGGGTATTGGGGCTTTTAAACAGCATCAATGTTTGACCTGTGCAATAATATAGAAGTAAGAATGGGGTTTTCGGGACATAATTAAAATTCGATCTTTTTGAGTCTGAATGGCATAGGATTCCCCCTACTACCACAGACTCCCACTGAATGTCTAAGCGAACCGAGCATAGAAGTGTTATTTTTGCCAAGGGGGTTCTGTTTAGAACTGTTAACACGTGATGTATAGCTTAAGCCTGGTGGAATAGCACATGCACGAAGTGTTAGTCACAAAATTCACCGAAAGTAATGAAGTTGTGGAAACTTATATAATCATAGAGCGTCACAATAGGGTTTTAACCAACATCGTAGAACACAACTTCAAATAATTCTGATTATCCAATGTAACTATATTTGTGGCGCAATTATAAAACTATAGAAATGTAAGGAATAGAATGGCACTGAATAACGTAACGTGTTCAACTAGCTTTTCACGCCTAATAAATAAATGTTATTGTCTAGGACGCAATATAAAGAAAGTGATACTCTAAATAAAAACAAGCGACTCCACATGAGAAGAGAATCAACTGGAGGAGGCTATATACCTTCAACCAATAGGTAGGTGGTAACTCAATTAGAAGCAACTGATGTGAACTATAGGTAGAATCCTACTAAAAATTCAGGATAATAATGTCTGATCAATTTATACAGGCGACAGGTGTATTAAAAGGATCAGCTGTTCTGCGCAGATTTAAAGACGCAGCAACAATATAGACACCGAAAATTCGATTCTCCCTGCTTTTAAGTAAGTTGGTAGATATTTGACTCTATATTTCATCTTATGAGTACATTAAAATCAGTGTAAATATCGTGGTTTTTTTTAATTATAGAATCCCTGAGAGAATTGAATACAGTGGCTCCCATTTTAAAGTGAATTCCGTCTGGCCCTAAATTACAAGAAGGACCAATAGCCAACTAAACCAAAGTAAGCAAAGTTAGACGGCCATAAACACTTCACTATTCTCTTCAAGAAAATGCTTTGACACAAGCAGCACGCAACCTGTAATACGATATTTTCTCAGTAATAAACTCAATCTAATTATATGCATTCTTTTTTAGAAAGAAGACTATACCTGTTTTTAAATCCGTCAGTCCTGAGGAAGGTGTAACATTACCATACAAACACCGAAACGGGTTGACTAAAGGACTGTTTATGTATTATGTTTTAACTAATCGTAATTTTGGGATTGTCTGCCAAATTGTAAATTTGTGCGAAGTATTGTGTAAAACATCTGGACCAGTTGCTCTGAGAAAGTTACCGTAAAGCGGAAATGTTAGATAGGTCTTTTTTGATGTACCAGAGCACTGTGTCTTCTATACAATATAAATTGAATGTGTTATGAGTTTATGTTTTTAATTTTTAATTTTGAAAAAGAAAACGCTTTTAAAGAAAATAAAAACTGAGAAGCAAACAGTAATTACTTGTGTTGTGGAAAATTATATATTTGTGTCACAAATATGGTATAAAATGCTAACCATGATCCTTATGTAGGCCCTTTGGTCACTCTTTCAAAGTCTAATAGCACAGAAAGGAAATTTTCTTGTTTAATCTGTTGACACCCGGTCCTTTCTGGCTTCTGGGAAACTCTCTTATTTTTAAGATTGTTCTACAGCTCTTGTAGCTGGAGAGTTAGTTAAATATCTATAATGGATACCCTACGTACCTTCGGTTTCTCCGAAGATCAATTTAAAAAACTTATAGGAGATTCTGCGAAAACGATTAATTCAATAACACTAACTAAAAATGATGATGAAAGATGGAACAAGTTATGGAATCTTAAAAAAAAGATGATCCGAACCGAATTACATTCGGAGTTCATCATCCAATACTGCAGAAAGGGGATTATACCTATAGGTCTTCAAATAAGAAATGAGCCTGGATTGTTTGTTGCAAATGAAAAATTTAAAGAAAGTTGGACTCTGATCGCGAACAGATGCAGTCGCGATTGGATGCTGTTAATAATAGAGACTGCCCAAGATATTATAGTCATAGAAAGAGAAGAAATTGAAACCCTAGAGAAACAACTAAATGAGAGCAAGGCCCTAGACGATGCAAGGGCTAAATTAGAGGAAATTCAAGATGATATAAAGGGATATCAGGACTATATGATTAATAAGAAGTCAAACAAGCTACGTAAGGATGTAGCCAATTACAAAGTTGAATTGGTATATCCCTACATACAAAAAGATTATTATGAACAACCAGCAGCAACAGAGTACAATGGTAAACAGTTTAAATATAATAAGAACAGGTATTTTAAGAAAAATGTGACTTTCTCTGATACTTCGTATAATAGTTCCGACTCGGAGGGAGAGAGGACTAATGACAACAGGAACAGAAGTGAGGGAACTGAAGCAAATACAGCAAACAACAGAGAGTACCAATCGGCTTTTTTAGGACAACAACAAAGACGTCAACAGAGGGGTTTCAGGATGCGGGGGAGGGGATGTCCGGGCAACCCGCAAACTGGGGGAACCATGAGACGACCGTACATGCGAACCCGCAGTCACAAAGATTGGGAATAGATACAGATAATCTCAAAGCCCCGATAATAAATCTCTCGGAGAAAATACTAACAGTACATGAGATTAGTGTCTTAGAAAAAGGATTAGGGTTTGCTCCAAGTACAACAGGAAGCAGGTTCACCATAGAAAGGGACGTGAGAGATCTCTTTAGAAAAATTCGTATGAACATTTTTTGGGATGGAAAGGAAAGGAAAAAAACTGAAAATAAAACAGGATTTAAACCACCATCAATATGGACACCAAACATAGGGATGGTGGGGCAAGAAGTAGACGCGTTTGAGAAAACAGTCACAATAGGTCTGGAGAAACTATTAGACACGAAGGTATGGAAAAACAATAACTTGTCAAAACTAGAAAGAGAGGCATTAAAGAACCTGTCGGCCTGTGAAGAGATCACCATAAAACCTGGTGACAAGGGTGGAAGTGTAGTGGTTCTACAGACTGAAGATTATGAAAGGAGAATGTTCAAGTTATTAAAAAATCAGGAACATTATAAACCCAGTAGTGCCAAAGATTGGGATAACCTTAAAAAGAAGGTCAGGGATGTCGTCAGTTTTGCAAAAGAAGACAACATCATTTGTGATGACGAATATAGATTTTTAATCAATGATCACCCCAAGATCCCGGCCCTTTATGGGCTACCAAAGGTTCATAAGAACATGGACGATCCCCCAATGCGTCCCATAGTATCTGGGATTGACTCAATAACAGAACCACTCAGTAAGTATGTGGATCACCATATTCAACCACTAGTAGCACAGTTACCTTCTTATATTAAGGACACGACACATATGATTGCTAAAGTAGAAGGAATACCGTTTGATAGAGATCAACAATGGCTGGTATGTCTCGACATCGAAGCCTTGTATACAAATATCCCGCAACAGGACACAGTGAACATGATAGAGGAAATGTTGAAGGGTGATTCCAGTGATCTCACAGCTCATGATACATTCATTATTGAGTGTGTGGACATAATATTGACAAACAATATTTTCCTGTTCAAAAAGGACTACTATTGTCAAATTGAAGGCACAAGCATGGGAGCAACATGTGCCCCATCCCTTGCATGTCTTTATGTTGGCAAATTTGAGACTAAACATATACATAATGAGTTAAGCCCGTTTTTTGAGAATGTGAAAAATTGGTCTAGATTCATAGATGACATCTTTTTTATTTGGGACGGACCAGAAGATGACCTCAATAAATTCTTGGATTGGTTGAACTGTGGCGATCCAAACCTAAGATTCAACTATAGCAAGAGTCAAAGTACAGTAGACTTCTTAGATATTCGGATTTATGACAATGGAGGCATTCTAAATGTGGACCTATATGTAAAACCATCAGATAGGAATACCCTACTACACCACACTAGCTACCATCCCAAGTGCCAAAAGGATGGGATACCATTTAGTCAGTTTTTACGCATTAGGCGTAACTGCAGTGACAGAAAGAGCTTTGAAATACACGCAGATAAACTTAAATTCAAACTCACCCAACGAGATTATCCAAAGCGCTTAATAAAAGAAGCCTACAAACGGGCAAAGTATTACAACCGGGACAGCCTTTTTGAAAATCAAACGAGAGTTAGGGAACCAAATGATGGAATCATCATGGTATCTGATTTCAATGGTTTTAGTAATAAAGTCAAAAACTTGATCAATAAAAATTGGTCCACTCTTAACAAAACAGGAGCCAAACCCTTGGCTAAACCAATTTACGCATATAGGAGAAATAGAACCATCAGAAATCACCTTGTACAGACATTCCGAGAACCAAAAGCAGGGTTACAAAAAAATGTCCTAAACAACACCCCGATTAGAGGAAATCTGCCATGTGGGACATGCACACATTGCAAAAATATTATAAAAACAGACAAGCTTGAAGTAAATGGAATCTCGCATTGGATGAATGACCATGTCAATTGCCGTACCTCCAATGTGATATACACCATTATTTGCCCATGCCAGAAGTGTTATATCGGCGAGACCGGACGCGAAATGCGCCTCCGCCTGACTGAACATCGATCAGCCATAAAAAATCAGAGAAGAAATGCACCTTTGGTGGAACATTGGTTATCGGAAAAACACGGTCTGGATGATATAAAGTGGTTCATTTTGGAAAAAATAAAGGTGTCTGTTAGAGGAGGCGATCTGAATAAAAAGCGTAAGCAGAGGGAACAATTCTTCATGTCAAAGTTCAAGTCCTATTATTTAGGACTGAATGGACGGGAAGAATGGGATAGAATGATTAAATAACCGCCCTCTTATTTTCTGGGCCAAGTCTATCAATAGATGGTGAGGTTTTAAAGTACCTGCAAGCCTCAGGTAAAATGAGTTGTTGTAATAATGTTGCACCCATGGACAGTTGTGGTTAATTTGAGTACAGAGACTAAAACAAACTACAAAACTTTCCTATGAATAAAATGATTGGGCGATGATAGACTGCATTCTGCACGCTCATTATGCACAAAGCTATTCCAGTGTATGTTTATCTATTAATGAAATTGTGTCTACATATATGACTTTCAACAATGAAAAAATTGTACAAAATGACTAGTCACGATGCCATATAGTAAGAATATTCTACTGAATGAATGTGTAGTAATGTTTTCACAACTGTGCCTAGACCACTGGCAGTATAAGATGAACATATTAGTGGCGTATATATAAATTAAAAAAAAGAATCTTATTGGAATTGATGCCAAAGTAATATGTACAATTCGTGTGAACCCACTTGTAAAACCCGCTCTACCATCATTGTGTACTGTTATAACTAGGTTAGAAACGGGAAGACATTATCCTGGTCGTAGGCATATGCATCAAAGGGTTGTATACGAACAAAGGGAATAGAGTAATCAAAGAAGGACTTTGTCCTCTTCATAATTCCAGGAAACTATAAATTTTAACAGGAGATAGACAGCAGGTTTGTTGTACCAAGAGAGTAAACAGTACAGAATAAACCCGAGGCAATAAATAATGGGACATAAAATCCTCCCCAATACCCTCATTAAAAAACAAATATAATAATATACAATAAAAGATATCTCATGTCGAACGATAAAAGAAACTTGCATCTGTATGACGCATTAGAAATACAATACTTATCAGAGCGAGAGAAATGTAACTAAAACATCGTAACTGATAAATACATATGTCGCTTTTTCCTAAATATGTTCGTGGTAAAAACTACAAAAATGGCGCGCAGGCTCCGATATATGGAGGGCGGATATGACGCATTTCAATGGGTAAACTACAAAACTAAAAAAATGGTGACCGCAAAAATGCACAGGTGCGAACGATCTCTTCTCACGGACACCATAATCGAGTAATTGATTGAACATGTGGGCGGTATATATACAGCCCCGGCGGAGCACTTTTGTGTTCCGAGTGCAGGGAGAAGGAAGGTGCAAATATACAGCGGTCTGCGCAAACATGGTAAGGAGGGGGAGAGAACGAATCGAGGCACGAGAGGCTGGGGACTGTCCCTCCCATGCTTTTAAACAGCATCAATGTTTGACCTGTGCAATAATATAGAAGTAAGAAAGGGGTTTTCGGGACATAATTAAAATTCGATCTTTTTGAGTCTGAATGGCATAGGATTATCCCTACTACCACAGACTCCCACTGAATGTCTAAGCGAACCGAGCATAGAAGTGTTATTTTTGCCAAGGGGGTTCTGTTTAGAACTGTTAACACGTGATGTATAGCTTAAGCCTGGTGGAATAGCACATGCACGAAGTGTTAGTCACAAAATTCACCGAAAGTAATGAAGTTGTGGAAACTTATATAATCATAGAGCGTCACAATAGGGTTTTAAGCAACATCGTAGAACACAACTTCAAATAATTCTGATTATCCAATGTAACTATATTTGTGGCGCAATTATAAAACTATAGAAATGTAAGGAATAGAATGGCACTGAATAACGTAACGTGTTCAACTAACTTTTCACGCCTAATAAATAAATTTTATTGTCTAGGACGAAATATAAAGAAAGTGATACTCTAAATAAAAACAAGCGACTCCACATGAGAAGAGAATCAACTGGAGGAGGCTATATACCTTCAACCAATAACTCAATTAGAAGCAACTGATGTGAACTATAGGTAGAATCCTACAAAAAATTCAGGATAATAATGTCTGATCAATTTATACAGGCGACAGGTGTATTAAAAGGATCAGCTGTTCTGCGCAGATTTAAAGACGCAGCAACAATATAGACACCGAAAATTCGATTCTCCCTGCTTTTAAGTAAGTTGGTAGATAATTTGACTCTATATTTCATCTTATGAGTAAATTAAAATCAGTGTAAATATCGTGGTTTTTTTGAATTATAGAATCCCTGAGAGCATTGAATACAGTGGCTCCCATTTTAAAGTGAATTCCGTCTGGCCCTAAATTACAAGAAGGACCAATAGCCACCTAAACCAAAGTAAGCAAAGTTAGACGGCCATAAACACTTCACTATTCTCTTCAAGAAAATGCTTTGACACAAGCAGCACGCAACCTGTAATACGATATTTTCTCAGTAATAAACTCAATCTAATTATATGCATTCTTTTTTAGAAAGAAGACTATACCTGTTTTTAAATCCGTCTGTCCTGAGGAAGGTGTAACATTACCATACAAACACCGAAACGCGTCGACTAAAGGACTGTTTATGTATTATGTTTTAACTAATCGTAATTTTGGGATTGTCTGCCAAATTGTAAATTTGTGCGAAGTATTGTGTAAAACATCTGGACCAGGTGCTCTGAGAAAGTTACCGTAAAGCGGAATTGTTAGATAGGTCTTTTTTGATGTACCAGAGCACTGTGCCTTCTATATAATATAAATTGAATGTGTTATGAGTTTATGTTTTTAATTTTTAATTTTGAAAAAGAAAACGCTTTTAAAGAAAATAAAAACTGAGAAGCACACAGTAATTACTTGTGTTTTGGAAAATTATATATTTGTGTCACAATTATGGTATAAAATGCTAACCATGATCCTTATGTAGGCCCTTTGGTCACACTTTCAAAGTCTAATAGCACAGAAAGGAAATTTTCTTGTTTAAAATGTTTCCTTCATGACATGAAGTCCCAAAGGGGCCACAAAAGACAAAAGACTGGGGTCTTGCATCTGCCCAGCAGTCAATACATGGAGACGGCACTTTTACTTCCAGCCCTCGGTTCCCTTCGGATGCGACCATGCTGACCCGCCTCAATAGCATTCCTAAACAGCCAGTAGCTACAGCTTGCATGCAGGACAACAACGTGTTTGCAACTAGTCAGCAAACAGTTACAGACATCACAACGTCCCCTATGTGAGGATTGCAAGAGGCCATCTTAAAGTCAGGCAGTGTCAGAAATTAAGAAATAAGCATTGATGCATGCAAAATAAGCACTGGCAAAAGCACCAGGAAAGCAAACAAGCATTGATAGATGCAAAACAAGCATTGGCAAAACAAGAAGCAAACAAACAAGCATTGATAGATGCGAACAAGCATTGGCAAAGACCAAACAAACATTGTCGGAAACAAGCACACGCAATAGAATAGCGGTGCAAGAAAACAAGCACTGGCCGACATAAGAAGTGTGATGAAACAAGACTAAGCAGATGCAAGAAACGTAATCAAACAAACATAAGCAAACACAAGAGGTGCAAGAGACCAAGCACAAGCTAAGCACAAACCGAAGAGTGCAGAATTGCTGAAGACCCCGAAGAGGGCTGTCCTGCAGAAGAACCAGAAGAGGGCAGTCCTGCAGAGGACACCGAAGAGAGCAGAACTACAGAAGACCCAGAAGAAGGCAGAATTGCTGAAGACCCCGAAGAGGGCAGTCCTGCAGAGGCAGTACCAGAAACAAGCGAAGATCGCACTGAACGTAAACACGCACGAGTACAAGAAACATGAAGTGAAAGGAGCAAAGGGCCAATGAACACAGCAAACACTGGCAAGTGCAAGGGATGCACTGAAAACAAGTATAAGGCCGCACAAACCTCGAATGCGACAAGCACAATCAAAGGCAAGGGCCGGCAAGTGCCAAAGTAAACGTTCAGCACCACGTGAAGACAAACAATTTAAAAGTAACAGAGGCTAATAAAATTAATTATCCAGAAGTATGAGTAGAGGAATGTCGAGGAAGCTGTTCCTCATCAACGAAGCGATTGAAGGACCTGTACTAGTCCAGAAGAGACGCATGAACGACCAAGATGTCAAAATGTGCCAGGCACCATCTCGGAAGAACCATCAACCACCTGCAGCTAGCATGCGACTCTAAGGAAAGGGAGCCATGAGTTACGCATAGTGCAGCTGAGTGGTGGCCATTCTGAACTCAAGAAATCCAAGTTTCACTCACTGGCGCATACTGAGATAGTTGCGAAGCTTACCGACCTCAAAGCAAACGACCAGACCAAGGATCTCGGCTGAAGAAGTCAGCAAAGAAGACGGGAAGCAAAGTGAACAGTCCTGTGCCTGTAATAGGTCAGAATCTTCCTCTCTCATGGCGGTGGGAGAAATAACACAACGGTCCAATCCCTGCATTGAAGTGCCGCCCCCAGTGACACAGACTGACACTCGGAGTTTGGGTCTCAAATGGAACCGGTGGCTGGAATCACTGGACGATTTTCTTGAGGCAATTGGTGAGCGAAGAGATAGAAAATGTCTGATACTACTCCTCCAGCTGGTAGGTCATGAGGGCCGACGCTTAATCAGAAAATTTCCTGAAAAGGACACAGAGACATACGAAAGACTCCAAGAGAAGCTATGTGCCCACTTCCATGCACAGGCAGACATGGATCATGATCGCATCGTCTTCAACACAGCACGGCAGGAACCAGGAGAACCATTGCCAAAATGTATCACCCGGTTGCAAAGTCTGGTACCATTTCAATACATTTACGAATGAGGAAGCAGTACGGCTCCGGATAATCAAAGGCTGTTCAAATTCTAACACGAAGCGCAAGATCCTTCGAGGGCAGTGGTCGCTAAAGGACATCATCAGAAAGGCCGAAGCTGGAGTGCCGGTCAAAGCGAGAGACATATCGAAAGAATTGCACTCGAATGCAAGACACAAAGATACCTGGAAAGAGACATCCCTCATGTCTGGGAACAAAACCCAAGAAACAAACAAAACCAGAAAGAGGGAGGGTGAAGGCAGACCAGAGTCAAAACAAAAGGAGAGACAAAGGGACATGAAGTACTCCAAACAACGGGAGAGACAAAGTGACATGAAATACTCTGAGTCAACAACACAAAAGACCAGGATGAGTCAGGATTGCGATAGCGGCACTGATACAACCTCAAGGAGTTATTCAACCTCAAGGAGTCATTCAACATATGGTGCAAACGGTTCTGAAGCAGATGAAGTGTCTAGTGGGACAGATCGCACCAATGGACCAAATGACAGTCTGCCCAACAAACGCGCAAGAAAGGCAAAATATAGAAGACTGGACCAGTCACGTCAACACTGGAAATCGGTACACGACCATACACAAGCACCTCACTGTTTGCCAAATTCTAGAGACGAGTCCGAGGTGACATCAAACAGGAGAACACATCACACCGGTAGCACAGATGTCAGTGCACCAAACAAGTGTGAAGAGGAAATGAACTACATAAGATGGACTGATTCACTCAGGCAACGTACAGGGGAAGACAAACGCATTCATGACATCCGAGATAATGAAGAAACTGAGAGGAGGTCATTACCATCATGCGAGAGAGGCAGAAATGAAATACCTTGGGATCAAACTCAAGAAACAAGTACGTGGTTATCAAACAACTTCTCCGGTGAATTGACAACAAAGACGCTTTGAGAAAGATACTTGGAGAAACAACCCAAAGATAACTCCGATGTGAAGATCAGCTCGTCACGGACTACCCATGTTAGAAATCTACCCACTAAGACATTCTCAAAGGAACGTTCTCAAAGGAAATCGACAAAGAACTCCTCTGATTCAGAAAGCATGTCGGTCCGATCCTTCGAGTCGACCGAGTCGTGGTCTCGACAATGACCATGGCGTCAATCACCCCAACACACCAGAGAACCCATCAAGAGCAACCCGTCTCACACCAATGCCTCTGAATATTCAATCACTTCACAATGAAATGAAAGAAAATTTGTAACGCGCAAACTAAGCCCAAAGGGCATCAAGGCGCCTAGCTCAAAAATAGTTACATGTCCCAGGAGCTGATTACTGGTAGGCTTTCTTAAAACACCATGTTTTCAGGGCCTTTTTAAAGAGGGGCAGTGAGGATATAGACTTTAGTTCGAGAGGAAGTGCATTCCAAAGACGGGGGGCGACTGTGGAAAAAGCTCTACCTCCCCATCTGGTCTTCTTGGACCGAGGAATAACCAGAAGGTTTTGTTGCAGTGAGCGCAGGCATCTGCTGGGGACATAGCCGGAGAGAAGTGAACCCAATCCAACAGATGTTCCAGCTTTCAGAGCACTATGCACTAAGCAGATGATTTTAAAAGAGATACGGTGCTCTATCGGAAGCCAGTGTAGGCTCTTTCTGGCTATTGTCGCAGAGGAAGAGTGGGGGGTATCCAGGACAAATTTTACAGCCGCATTTTGTACAGTTTGAAGTCGCTGGATTAGTCCCTTGTTAATCCCTGCATACAGTGAGTTGCAGTAGTCCAATCTTGAACCAACCAATGCAACCACTGTCTGTTTCCTAGCTTGCGGGGAAAGATAGTGCGCTATTCGACGGAGAATTTTAAGAATTCCCCAGCAAGTAGCCATCATTCTGTTAACCTGAAGGGTCATTGCCAGCGAAGTTTCAAACATGACCCCTAGGTTCCTAGCTGAGTGGGAGGGAACAGGGCAAGTTCCTAGGGATTGCGGCCACCAGTCACTTGACCACACATCTTGGTCCTTTCCAAAGATCAGCACCTCTGTCTTATCGCCATTCAGCTTCAAGGAGTTGACTACCATCCAGTCGGAGACTGATTGCATACAACTCCTGAAGTTGAAGGCGGAGGTGCTGACCGGCTGGGTTAATGACACCATAATCTGGGTGTCATCTGCGTATGACACTACTTCCATTCCCTGGGCTTTTACCAATCTCGCTAGGAGGGGCCACATAAATGTTAAATAGGGTCAGGCTTAGGGACGACCCTTGTGGTACCCCACATTGCAGTGATGTAGGAGGAGAGAGGTATTCTCCTAGTTTGATCCTCTGTTCTCTAAGATCTAAAAAAGAGGACAGAAGGTCCAGGGCTGACCCCTCCACTCCTATCTCCCTCAGACGAGATGTTAGAATCAAGGGAGATAGGGTGTCAAATGCTGCGGTCAGATCGAGTAAGACCAGCAGTGTTGTCTGTCCCTGATCTACCTTCATTCTGATGTTATCGGTAACCATAGTAAGTGCAGACTCCGTACTATGGAGTTTCCTGAACCCGTGCTGGGTGTGATCTAAAAACCCAGAGGAATTTGAATTTGAATTTAAAAAGCTTATATAGCGCATCGTACACCATTACGGTTTCTTGGCGCTTTAACGGCTTGCAATAACACAAAAATGGACCATTTAGAGTGGGAAGGCCTGAGCAAACAGAAAGGTTTTCAGGTCCTTACGAAAAACAGAATATTGTTTAGAGCTTCGGAGGTGGTCCGGCAGGGAGTTCCAGAATACCGGGGCTAGGAAGGAAAAATTAGAGCCTCCCCATTTTTTCCTGGTGAAGCGAGGGACTTGTAGGAGGGACCGATCCGACGAACGAAGTTGTCTGACGGGAACGTAGTTGGTTAGAAGTGATGAAATGAAGGCCGGGGCCGTTCCCTGTCGTGCCTGAAAGACCATGCACCCCATCTTAAAAAGTGAGCGTTGCCGGACAGGCAGCCAGTGTAGTTCCTTCAAAAGAGGTGTAGAATGATGGAACCGGGGAAGGCCATACACCAGCCGGGCTGCTTGGTTCTGCACAAGCTGAAGTTTGCGGAGGCTGTATGCCGGAATGCCGTTGTAAAGGGCATTGGCATAGTCTAGAGGAGTCCAGGAAGGCAGACAGATGCAGATTCAGATGGGACTCAAGCATTTTGGCGGGGGCAGGAAGTAAGGATATGGGCCTATCTGTCATGTCAGTCACAGGTATATCAAAACATAAATAATACACCGTCACCCCGGATGGGGTCAGCGAGGCTGACTCAAAGGGCCTACAAAAGGAAAACAGATATAGTGGACATTACACACCGGATGGAAAAGGACCAGCCAGTCAATCTGCAAGGAAAGCCCGACGTGTCAATAGAGACAGATCATCATCGGATGAGAGAGAAACATACATATGCCCAGATGTTCCAAGGGTTCACCAGTCCCGAGCGGGAGTGGATGAGACAACCAGAGGCAGTACATGAGTCCCCAAACCATACCAAGACGATCTCTTCAAATCGTACATTACTGTCTGGCACCCATGACTCTGAACAGGAGGGCCGTGGTGCCCTCAACCGGACAAGACAAACAGAAGCAAACGGACATGCGGGTGCTCGGAAGAGAACCAGAACAACATCCCCTCAGAAAAGAGATTGAGCGTCAATAGAACAAGAGTCGCAAAGACAGACAGACTGCCGATACCAAGCTGAGCCTTTCGCAGTCACCTCAGACACTGAAGGTGAGTGGATCACCCAGAAGCTGATTGAAAATCACCACGAATCTGAGCATACGCAAATCACACGAGACGTTATGCAATTGCTGAGAAGCACTCTTGAAGTAAAGGATGCTCTCGTCAAGGTGACAGAAAGTCCCACAAAGAAAACGGAGATGCATCTACATGGCTCAGATGAACGACCCGTGGACCCGTGTGGCTGATCGAGGAACTAGAGATATGTTGGACGCTGAGTTCATTTTTTTAACAAGGGGGGGGAGATGTAATATCGTGATACATTCTAGTAGTTGGGAGTGGGCGGAGCTAGGGGGCCAGAGGAAGAGGAGGAGCGGAGACAGGAAAGGGGCGGTTAGAGTAGGGACAGGGACGAGCAAGGAGCACCTGAATAAAGCTCTATACAAATGTCAATTTAGTGTCTGTCCTCATTACGTCCACGACACTACAACCTCAGACCCAAGTCTTGTGTCTGCCCAACCCTATACTGCAAAGAGCAAACCCACAATCATTGAAAAAGAAGACAGCAGACATCTAGCACTTTTTGTACATAGACCAAACTCTACTGTGTCAGACAAACTTAGGCTCCACTTTTAACTTTAAGGTCATTACATGACTGCACCCTCGCATATTATTTTTAATCTTGCGGCAGCCACAAACTGCACAGCGCAGGATTGCAAATAATGGGAACGGAGGACAGTGAATACTTGGCATGCACTAATACATAGTCTGATTTTTCACTGAATTTAGATGCATAATGCCCTATTTTAAGATTTGTGCTTGAAAATTAAATGATTAGCAGGGATTCTTTTAAAACCAAAAAGACAATTTTTGCACATGAAACCCTAGCCCAGTGGCAGTCCCAAATTTAACAAAGCATATGCAACACTTTGCACATTACGAACAGAAATGTGTTGTCTTGGTTTTTTTACGTATTGGGCCCGATTCACAGAACCAACTTAAGACAAAATCCTAAACTTACTACCATTTTGGTAGCCACAGAAGTCACTTCACATACAATATACATATATAATGGCAACGTAAAAAAATGCAACTTACCTTTCTATTTCCTCGCTGCTCCCTCTTCTTTTCAGCTACGGTCTGTCTAAAGAAGCATTAGAACAATGACATCAGCATTAATAGTTATGCTAAATAACACACGTGTATTATCAAACACTATCCAGCAGATTCGCAACACACTAAAATGCTACATAAATAATAAAATCTACACAAAAAGATGAAACCACAAAAGAAAACGAAACTTACCTTTTGCTTCGCTCGCTGTGCCTTCTTTCTCGCGACCGGTTACGGAGGTGGAGTATCACAAAATTAGCATAAACATTGGAAATCCCTGTACAGTACACGTGCGCATTATGAAACATTACACAGCAGATTTGCAACATAGTAATATCTGCATTATTAATAAATAGTTGCCAAAACAACTATTTAAACACAAATACTTATTTTACGAAAAATATAAACACAAAGTAATGCAAAAATAGAATACAATATTACATTATTACTTACCTTGCTGTTCCGTCTTCTGACGTCCACGCAGTAAAGAAAAGATTTAAAAAATAGCATAAACATTAGCAGGTACCGTCAACTACACAAACGCATTAACAAAAAATACAGAGCACATTCGAAACAAACTAAAAAAACATTTTTAATAAATAGTTACATCAAATATTTTTTCAAACACTAATATTTACAATACAAACCTAGTTAACACAAAGAAATCTACATAATACATTTTTAACTTTTATATCCCTAAAGGCGCAGTCTTATCACATCCAATCCATGTTATAGGGCATCACAAACAGAGCATAACATTTTTTTGTATGTAAATCATACACGCGTAATCCCAAACACAAAAAAACAGATTCACAAAATATTAAAATACCAAAATATTTTGAAATATGTAAGACAAAGAATTCTTTTAACTATAGCATTTCCGCTTTTTTGGCTTTAAAAGCCAAGAAAGCGGAGATAAAATTATCTCCCTATTACCTAGCTGTCGCTAACACCAGTTAGCCACAGCTAGTAGGAGATAGCAACCATCTTGGGCCCCACTTTGCATGTCAGTGATATTTATCACTAATGACATGCAAAGTGGACGTGCCAAGATGTTAGCGACTGGAAACAGTCGCTAACATCGCTATCTCCTATTACCAACTTATGGAGATATTCGCGCTAAGCGCGAATATCTCCAAAAGCTAACACCTGCCCTGAGCATTTCTTAGCCATGTTATCCAATGGGAGGTGGATAACATGGCTAAGAGCATTAGCTCTGAAATGCATGAATATCACTGACTTTTCAGCGATATTCATGCATTGCGGCCGATTTTTATCGCATTTGCGATAAACCTTGGTAATACCAAGGTTTATTTGTGATACAAATCGCCGCTGCTCAGCGGTAAATTTTTGTCTCTAACCAAGCAATAGCGATATTTATCGCTATTGCTTGGTAATATGCCCCATGGAGTCACTGTTAATCCAGATTGGGAATATATACCACAAGAAATAAACTATTGCAGTGAAACATCTGAAGATCATAATTCGACAAGCTCTTCAGACAACATACAAGCAGGAAATGTAGGTACTTTATTAATAAATGAAACGATCACAACCGTTAGTCCCAATGTATTATGTTTAGCACCTGCTGAACATAACACACCTAGAGGTTTATATGAAGACTAAGATTCAGAATTTTTAGCTTTTCCAACCATATTTGTTGGCCCTCGAAGACCTAATAATAATGATAGACATGTAACTGTACATTATAGCCGCATGCGTGCGGGCGGAATTCCGCCCGTACGCTGAGTTTTTTAAAAACGCATGTTACGTGGCGAGCTGGGCTCGTCATGAACGTGCGAGGAGGCTACCTCATGACGAGCCCAGCTCGTCATCAGCGTCGAAGGGGATAGTACAATATGTCAAGGGGAATTAAGGAGCTATGATAGAAGAGTGTCCAAATCTATTACAAACATTTTCTTTAAACTAAAAAATTTGCACTTAAAACAAATACAAGGGAAAGTAAATATTTCTTTAATGACATTTTTCAACAATGGTGAATGTATTACTGCCAAAGAAAAAACATAACTTAGAAAGCATCTTTAAATATAATGAAGGGTACAAAATATTAAAAACTATTTGCAGTTCACCACCATATTGAGAGCACTGCAAAAAAGATCTCTTTGCAATGATAAGGCAACTTGGAATACGAACATTTTTCCTCACTATATCTGCCGCAGAAACTAAATGGCAACACTTAATTAATATATTATTACGAGTGCAAAATCTACATGATTGCACTGAAGAACAATTTAAAGAAATGTCCTGGGAAACAAAATGTAAATTAATACTTGAAGATCCAATCACCTGTGCAAGGCATTTTGACTTTCAAGTAAGAAAATGATTTAATTGCGTGATAATGGACGAAACAAACCCTATTGGAAAATCACAAGACTTGTTTTACAGGGTTGAATTCCGACAAAGAGTTTCACCTCATATACACGCATTATTATGGATTGAAAATGCACCATTATATGGAATAGCAAAGTTACCACAAGTCATTACATTTATAGACAAATGTATAACTTGCAGTAAATTGCAAGAACCAGAATTAGAGAAATTACTACCTCTACGAAAGCATGCACACACCAACAATTCAGAAGATAGAGGGATGGAGGGATGGAAGAGATAGGAGGGATGGAAGAGAGCGATAGAGGGATGGATCTTCATAGTACCGTAAATAAATTGTTACAATAATATACAACCACATTCAAGAGGTAACATTAAATATCGAAGCATACCTTTCTGGTCCCATGCCATCCTCTCTTCCTAGCGGTAAGGAAACAGGTAAACATATATAAAACAAAAAGATAAACTACATCAATATCGAAGCATACCTTTCTGGTTGCATGCTGTCCTCTGTTGTCACCGCCTTATGAAAGACTTGACACATACATTAGAATGTGATGAAATACATAAAATAGAAGCAACATTAAATATTAAAGCGTACCTTTCTGGTCGCATGCTGTCCAGTCTTCTCAACTCTGTACAAAGAGGTGCACATATACAATACAGAGATATAAAATAGTCAATACATTACAGTAAACTCAAAGTACAGCCAACGTTCAAAACCAAATATTTCCTTCCTCTTCTCTTGGTGCTATGTCTTTATTACTCCTGTTTGTGATATAGGCATCGCAAAAACACTATCAATATTGTTAGTTGCAATGGGATTCTATTTTCGTAATACATAAAAAGAAACGTACCTTTCACTTCACTCGCTGCTACATCTTCTCCGGTCAGGTCTTTGGGGTGGGGTATTAATTCATAACATAAAATAACATTATGGTGACGTAAATTATACACACGTAATACCACACACAACAAAACAAATTCGCAAAATATCAAAGTATAAATTTTTTTTGCAAAAAAAGTCTTTTAGCTATAAAATTTACAGAAGATAGAGGGATGGAGAGATGGAAGAGATAGGATGGAAGGTAACACTCTGTTCCAGCCCTGGTGGGAGAGATGGAAGGGAGGGAGTGAGGGATAGAGGGATGGGTATAGGGTTATACCTAACCCTTTAGCTATATACCTAACCATGAAGCTATATACCTAAGCCTAAAGCTATGTACCTATGCCTGAAGCTATGTACCTAACCCTGAAGCTATGTACCTAACACATGGAAGGGAAAGGAGGGAAGGTAACACACTGTTCCAGCCCTGGTGGGAAGGATGGAGGGAGGGATGGAAGGGAGGGATAAAGGGATGGAAGAGAGGGATGGGAGGGATGGAAGGGAGGGATAGAGGGATGGATCTTCATAGTAACGTACATAAATTGTTACAATAATATATAACCACGATCACATAAAAGTACACTAACTATTACACACTAGCTATTTACCTTTCTATTAGCTTGCTGCTCCATTTCTTTCACTCCGTTCAGCAAAGTAAGGCATCAGAAAAATAAATAATCTTTCACAGGTCCCTAAATTGCAAGCAGTTAGTACCAAACAGTACAAAAGAGATGCCAAGCCTTGTAAAATGCACAACAATTAAAAACTAATAGCACATAATAGTTTTTTTCATACAAATATATATAATACACTGAAATGAACACATCAAGTAGAGGTAACATTAAATATCGAAGCATACCTTTCTGCTCGCATGCCATCCTTTCTTCCTAGCGGTAAAGAAACAGGTAAACATATATAAAACAAAAAGATAAACTACATCAATTACAGAAACCATTCAATATCAAAGCATACCTTTCTGGTTGCATGCTGTCCTCTGTTGTCACAGCCTTATGAAAGACTGGACACATACAATAGAATATGATGAAATACATAAAATAGAAGCAACATTAAATATTAAAGCGTACCTTTCTGGTCGCATGCTGTCCTGTCTTCTCAACTCTGTACAAAGAGGTGCACATATACAATACATAGATATAAAATAGTCAATACATTACAGTAAACTCAAAGTACAGCCAACGTTCAAAACCAAATCTTTCCTTCCTCTTCTCTTGTTGCTATGTCTTTATTACTCCTGTTTGTGATATAGGCATCGCAAAAACAATATCAATATTGTTAGTTGCAATGGGATTCTATTTTCGCAATACATAAAAAGAAACGTACCTTTCACTTCACTCGCTGCTACATCTTCTCCTGTCAGGTCTTTGGGGTGGGTTATCGCTATATAGGATGGAGCATAACAATAACAAACTTTAGGTAAAACCATAACTCACACATTTACATTAAGAATATTCACTACACGCTGCGTAAGACACTGTGTACTTGTCTGTACTGTGCTAAAATTTTATTTATTTATTTTTTGTTTTATTTATTTTAAGGTTTTTGTAGAGCGCGCAGTAACCCAAGAGCATCCCGGCGCTAGAACCTGGTAGTCAAGAGGGAGTAGCAGCGGGAGGGACGGGAGGATCAGGGAATTAGAAGAGTTTTCAGTGCTTTTCTAAAGTGGAGGAGATTTGGTTCGGTTCTCAGTTTCCGGGGAAGACTGTTCCAGTGTTTAGCTGTGTTTACTGAGAAACGGCAGCCTCCAGATCGGGCTCTTTTCACTTTATGGACGGTGATGAGGTTCTCGTGATCAGACCGGAGTGACCTGGTGGCTTTGTAGGGAGTGATGACGTTTTTGAGAATGGGTGGACCTTTGTTGTGAATGAGTTTATGTGCCAGGCAGAAGGCCTTGAAGACCACCCTTTCTCTGACTGGAAGCCAGTGAAGCTGCTTTAAGGCTGGATTAGCTGATGATCTGGTTGGGGTGTTAGTGAGGATTCAGGCAGCTACAGAATAAGGCCCTGGATCAGCAGTTTTCGGGAAGTGAAGGGGAGCTGGGGAAGCACCTTTCTGCATGCCCTGAGAAGTCCAAAGCATATGGCTGTTTTTTTAGCTTGGGCTCTAAAGGTCAGATCTTTCTCAAGCCAAATCATTGCAAAAAGCTTCCTGTACATGACCAGATATAAGAAATTAAGTGTTTCTATCTTTATATGCTAAAGTGCATATAGTACTTTCACAATGGTGAAACTGAAAAAGTAGCAAGCAGTGGGAGATGTGATGATTTTGGGATCCTCCCTAACCTAGGGAGAGTACCAAACAGATGCCTTGAAAATAAAAAAGCACATCTTATTGAACAATTTAGTTGTGGTCCCATCCTCTTAAGACAAACCCAAACAAAGTTATTGGCAAAAAAAATACCCAACCAAAGGCCCTGCAAAGCATTATGGGATGAAATTAGCAGTGGGAAGTGAATATTATATAGTATACAATATCAAAAGAATTCTACAAAGAACTGCAGTTCCACTGGTCGTCCCTAGATGTCCCTCACGAGTTAAATGCAAATGCTTGATGAAAGGGTTTCAAGGGTTTTGCATTTCACTCGTGAGGGACATCTAGGGACGACCAGTGGAACTGCAGCTTGATGTAAGAATAATTTCAATGCTTTGCATCTCACTTGTGAGGGACATCTAGGGACGACCAGTAGAACTGCAGCTCTTTGTAGAATTATTTTGATATTGGATACTATAATATTCACTGCCACTGCTAATCTTGTCCCATAATGCTTTGCAGGGCCTTTGGTTGGGATTGTTGTTTGCCAATAACTGTGCTTGGGAACGCCCACCCTGCGCCGCAACGCCCACAAGCGGCGCAGGGCTTTACAACGTGACGCATCTGCCTAGATGCGTCATGTTGTAAATCGTTTGTAGGGATGCGCCACGTTTACGCCGCCTTGCGTGACGCAACAGCGGCGTAAACGTGGCGCAAATGCCTCATAAATCTGCCCCTATATGTTTTCTCTAGCCATAACATTTACAATAGGAAAAACAGTTAACACAAAAAAATGTAACCACAATAGAAAACGAAACTTACCTTTTGCTTCGCTCACTGTGCCTTCTTTCTCGCGACAGGTTACGAAGGTGGAGTATCACAAAATTAGCATAAACATTGGAAATCCCTGTACAGTACACGTGCGCATTATGAAGCATTACACAGCAGATTTGCAACATAGTAATATATGCATTATTATTAAATAGTTGCCAAAACAACTATTTAAACACAAATACTTATTTTACGAAAAATATAAACACAAAGTAATGCAAAAATAGAATACAATATTGCATTATTACTTACCTTGCTGTTCCGTCTTCTGACATCCACGCAGTAAAGAAAAGATTTAAAAAATAGCATAAACATTAGCAGGTACCGTCAACTACACAAACGCATTAACAAAAAATACAGAGCACATTCGAAACAAAATAAAAAAACATTTTTAATAAATAGTTACATTAAATATTTTTTCAAACACTAATATTTACAATACAAGCCTAGTTAACACAAAGAAATCTACATAATAAATTTTTTACTTTTATATCCCGAAGGGCGCAATCTTATCACGTCCAATCCATGTTATAGGGCATCACAAACACAGCATAACATTTTTTTAATGTAAATCATACACGCGTAATCCCAAACACAAAAAAACAGATTCGCAACATATTAAAATACCAAAATATTTTGAAATATGTAATACAAATAATTCTTTTAACTATAGCATTTACAATAGAAAAACGGATAACATATAAAGTACTGTCAATATCACAAAGACAATTTACTTTCGCTTTGGCTGCTGCTACCCCGTGCGGTGCATGGTATGGAGCATAACAACATTAACAAACATTCAATAAAACTGTAAATCAACCATTAACATGAACAGTATTCACATAGGTAATACACAAGTACAGGCAACGTTAAAAAAAACTCTTACCTCTCTCTTTCCTCGCTTTTCAGCTCCGGTCTGTCAAGTGAAGCATCAGAACAATGACATCAGCATTAAAAGTTATGCTAAATAGCACGCGAAAATTATCAATCACTACCGAGCAGATTCGCAACACACTAAAATACTGCATAAATACTTAAATCTATATGTTTTCTTAAGCAATAACATTTACAATAGAATAAACAGTTAACACAGAAAGCTGTAACAAAAAAACCAAAAAAACGAACCTTTTACATCACTCGCTGCGCCTTGTACTATTTGCTACCAATTATGGCATAAGCAATCACTAAAAAATGCCAAAAGTTTTGCTGAAAATCCAAGATTTATCCAATGTAACATTAGTCTAAATAAAACAAACTATATATGTAGCACTTGCTATAGACATTAACAAAGATAAAATACCACCATGCTCATATATAAATGGAATGAAATTTGAACATATACCAATACAATTATAATTGCTTAATTTAGAAGAAAGATGACTTTCTCCACGAATTCCTTTTGCGCAAATTTTAACATCACCTCATGGCTCTCAAAAGTCATCAGGGGCTGTTGTTAATGTACCTGCAGATGGTATGACAACAGTCACAATCAATGATGAAATGACAATTTGAATCAAACTAAAAAGAAAGTTAGCTTTCAAATCATTTACCCATTTTGAAAATGTTAGACCAAACATAGTGAAAAGAGCAGCACTATGGCTAGCAACAAACAGTGACATGTTTAAAGAATATGGAGTCACTGTTAATCCAGATTGGGAATATATACCACAAGAAATAAACTATTGCAGTGAAACATCTGAAGATCATAATTCAACAAGCTCCTCAGACAACATACAAGCAGGAAATTTAGATACTTTATTAATAAATGAAACAGTCACAACCGATAATCCCAATGTATTATGTTTAGTACCTGCTGAACATAACACACCTAGAGGTTTATATGAAGACAAAGATTCACAATTTTTAGCTTTTCCAACCATATTTGTTGGCCCTCGAAGACCTAATAATAATGATAGACATGTACCTGTACATTATAGTACAATATGCCAAGGGGAATTAAGGAGCTATGATAGAAGAGTGTCCAAATCTATTACAAATATTTTCTTTAAACTAAAAAATTTGCACTTAAAACAAATACAAGGGAAAGTAAATATTTCTTTAATGACATTTTTCAACAATGGTGAATGTATTACTGCCAAAGAAAAAACATAACTTAGAAAGCATCTTTAAATATAATGAAGGTTACAAAATATTAAAAACTATTTGCAGTTCACCACCATATTGAGAGCACTGCAAAAAAGATCTCTTTGCAATGATAAGGCAACTTGGAATACGAACATTTTTCCTCACTGTATCTGCCGCAGAAACTAAATGGCAACACTTAATTAAAATATTATTACGAGTGCAAAATCTACATGATTGCACTGAAGAACAATTTAAAGAAATGTCCTGGGAAACCAAATGTAAATTGATACTTGAAGATCCAATTACCTGTGCAAGGCATTTTGACTTTCAAGTAAGAAAATGATTTAATTGCGTGATAATGGACAAAACAAACCCTATTGGAAAATTTCAAGACTTGTTTTACAGGGTTGAATTCCGACAAAGAGTTTCACCACATATACACGCATTATTATGGATTGAAAATGCACCATTATATGGAATAGCAAAGTTACCACAAGTCATTACATTTATATGTATAACAAATGTATAACTTGCAGTAAATCGCAAGAACCAGAATTAGAGAAATTACTACCTCTACGAAAGCATGCACACACCAACAATTGCAGAAGATAGAGGGATGGAGAGATGGAAGAGATAGCAGGGATGGAAGAGAGCGATAGAGGGATGGATCTTCATCGTACCGTAAATAAATAGTTACAATAATATACAACCACATTCAAGTGGAGGTAACATTAAATATCGAGCATACCTTTCTGCTCCCATGCCATCCTCTCTTCCTAGCGGTAAGGAAACAGGTAAACATATATAAAACAAAAAGATAAACTACATCAATATCAAAGCATACCTTTCTGGTTGCATGCTGTCCTCTGTTGTCACCGCCTTATAAAAGACTTGACACATACAATAGAATGTGATGAAATACATAAAATATAAGCAACGTTATATATTAAAGCGTACCTTTCTGGTCGCATGCTGTCCAGTCTTCTCAACTCTGTACAAAGAGGTGCACATATACAATACAGAGATATAAAATAGTCAATAGATTTAAGTAAACTCAAAGTACAGCCAACGTTCAAAACCAAATCTTTCCTTCCTCTTCTCTTGTTGCTATGTCTTTATTACTCCAGTTTGTGATATAGGCATCGCAAAAACACTATCAATATTGTTAGTTGCAAAGGGATTCTATTTTCACAATACATAAAAAGAAATGTACCTTTCACTTCATTCGCTGCTACATCTTCTCCGGTCAGGTCTTTGTGGTGGGTTATTAGTTCATAACATAAAATAACACTATGGTAATGTAAATTATACACACGTAATACCTTACACAACAAAACAAATTCGCAAAATATCAAAGTATAAAAATTGTTTTGCAAAAAAGTCTTTTAGCTATAAAATTTACAGAAGATAGAGGGATGGAGAGATGGAAGAGATAGGACGGAAGGTAACACTCTGTTCCAGCCCTGGTGGGAGAGATGGAAGGGAGGGAGTGAGGGATAGACGGATGGGTATAGGGTTATACCTAACCCTTTAGCTATATACCTAACCATGAAGCTATATACCTAAGCCTAAAGCTATATACATAAGCCTAAAGCTATATACCTAAGCCTAAAGCTATATACCTATGCCTGAAGCTATGTACCTAACCCTTAGGCTATGTACCTAACACCTGGAAGGGAAAGGAGGGAAGGTAACACTCTGTTCCAGCCCTGGTGGGAAGGATGGAGGGAGGGATGGAAGGGAGGGATAGAGGGATGGAAGAGAGGGATGGGAGGGATGGAAGGGAGGGATAGAGGGATGGATCTTCATAGTACCATACATAAATTGTTACAATAATATATAACCACGATCACATAAAAGTACACTAACTATTACACACTAGCTATTTACCTTTCTATGAGCTTGCTGCTCCATTTTTTTCACTCCGTTCAGCAAAGTAAGGCATCAGAAAAATAAATAATCTTTGACAGGTCCCTAAATTGCAAGCAGTTAGTACCAAACAGTACAAAAGAGATGCCAAGCCTTGTAAAATACACAACAATTAAAAACTAATAGCACATAATAGTTTTTTTCATACAAATATATATAATACACTGAAATGAACACATCAAGTAGAGGTAACATTAAATATCGAAGCATACCTTTCTGCTCGCATGCCATCCTTTCTTCCTAGCGGTAAAGAAACAGGTAAACATATATAAAACAAAAAGATAAACTACATCAATTACAGAAACCATTCAATATCAAAGCATACCTTTCTGGTTGCATGCTGTCCTCTGTTGTTACAGCCTTATGAAAGACTGGACACATACAATAGAATGTGATGACATACATAAAATAGAAGCAACATTAAATATTAAAGCGTATCTTTCTGGTCGCATGCTGTCCTGTCTTCTCAACTCTGTACAAAGAGGTGCACATATACAATACAGAGATATAAAATAGTCAATACATTACAGTAAACTCAAAGTACAGCCAAAGTTCAAAACCAAATCTTTCCTTCCTCTTCTCTTGTTGCTATGTCTTTATTACTCCTGTTTGTGATATAGGCATCGCAAAAACAATATCAATATTGTTAGTTGCAATGGGATATATTTTCGCAATACATAAAAAGAAACGTACCTTTCACTTTACTCGCTGCTACATCTTCTCCTGTCAGGTCTTTGGGGTGGGTTGGTATCGTAAATTATACACACGTAATACCTTACACAACATAACAAATTCACAAAATATCAAAATATAAAAAGATATTTGCAAAATTTCTTTTAGCTATAACCTTTAAAATAAGGCAATAGATAACACATACATTAGCATCAATATTAGAAAACATAACTAAACTACTTTGTTCACACATTCACATTAAGAATATTCACTAAGCCTGTAGCTAGTAAAACGCAAAATAAATGCAAAAAGCTTCCAGTACATGACCAAATATAAGAAAATAAGCGTTTCTATCTTTACATGCTTAAGTGCATATAGTACTTTTACAATGGTGAAACTGAAATAGTGGTAAGCAGTGGGAGATGTGATGATTTTGGGATCCTCCCTAACCTAGGGAGAGTACCAAACAGATGCCTTGAAAATAAAAAAGCACAACTTATTGAACAATTTAGTTGTGGTCCCATCCTCCTAGGACAAACCCAAACAAAGTTATTGGCAAAAACAAATACCCAACCAAAGGCCCTGCAAAGCATTATGGGATGAAATTAGCAGTGGGAAGTGAATATTATATAGTATACAATATCAAAAGAATTTTACAAAGAGCTGCAGTTCCACTGGTCAACCCTAGATGTCCCTCACAAGTTAAATGCAAATGCTTGATGAAAGGGTTTCAAGGGTTTTGCATTTCACTCGTGATGGACATCTAGGGACGACCAGTGGAACTGCAGCTTGATGTAAGAATAATTTCAATGCTTTGCATCTCACTTGTGAGGGACATCTAGGGACGACCAGTAGAACTGCAGCTCTCTGTAGAATTATTTTGATATTGGGTACTATAATATTCACTGCCACTGCTAATCTTGTCCCATAATGCTTTGCAGGGCCTTTGGTTGGGATTGTTTTTTGCCAATAACTGTGCTTGGGGTGGTCCTAAAATGATGGGATCACCAAAGAAGTTCAACAAAATGTGCTTTTTGTTTATGCTCTTTGTGTTCAAGGCATCTGCTTGGTGCTCCCCCTAGTTTAGGGGGGGGGCAAAATCATCAGCTCTCTCATTACCTAATGTTTCCATTGTAGAAGTTCCTTTTTGTGAATTGATTATATGCTGTTAAGCATGTAAAATTTATTTTTCAAAATATCTGAGAAAATTGTTCATTTATGTGCTACCAGCTCCGCCACCCATGGTGCGCGCGCCCGAGGCGCATTGCTGGAGTTGCGTTGTAAGTGCGACGCAGCTCCAGCAAGGCTCGGGGGTGCCCCATCTTAACAATGCTGCGCTACGCATTGGCCTGAAAGTGACTGAGTGAATTCTTATATATTTCACTCAGCCACTTTTGCGAGGCGCACCTGACCCGGAACGCCCACCCTGCGCCGCAATGCCCACAAGCGGCGCAGGGCTTTACAACGTAACGCATCTGCCTAGATGCGTCACGTTGTAAATCGTTCGTAGGGATGCGCCACGTTTACGCCACCTTGCGTGACGCAACAGCGGCGTAAACGTGGCGCAAATGCCTCATAAATCTGCCCCTATATGTTTTCTCTAGCCATAACATTTACAATAGGAAAAATAGTTAACACAAAAAGATGTAACCACAAAAGAAAACGAAACTTACCTTTTGCTTCGCTCACTGTGCCTTCTTTCTCGCGACAGGTTACGAAGGTGGAGTATCACAAAATTAGCATAAACATTGGAAATCCCTGTACAGTACACGTGCGCATTATGAAGCATTACACAGCAGATTTGCAACATAGTAATATATGCATTATTATTAAATAGTTGCCAAAACAACTATTCAAACACAAATACTTATTTTACGAAAAATATAAACACAAAGTAATGCAAAAATAGAATACAATATTGCATTATTACTTACCTTGCTGTTCCGTCTTCTGACATCCACGCAGTAAAGAAAAGATTTAAAAAATAGCATAAACATTAGCAGGTACCGTCAACTACACAAACGCATTAACAAAAAATACAGAGCACATTCGAAACAAAATAAAAAAACATTTTTAATAAATAGTTACATCAAATATTTTTTCAAACACTAATATTTACAATACAAACCTAGATAACAGAAAGAAATCTACATAATACATTTTTAACTTTTATATCCCTAAGGGCGCAATCTTATCACATCCAATCCATGTTATAGGGCATCACAAACACAGCATAACATTTTTTTAATGTAAATCATACACGCATAATCCCAAACACAATAAAACAGATTCGCAACATATTAACATACCAAAATATTTTGAAATATGTAAGACAAATAATTCTTTTAACTATAGCATTTACAATAGAAAAACGGATAACACATAAAGTACTGTCAATATCACAAAGACTATCTACTTTCGCTTTGGTTGCTGCTACCACGTGCGGTGCATGGTATGGAGCATAACAACATTAACAAACATTCAATAAAACTGTAAATCAACCATTAACATTAACAGTATTCACATAGGTAATACACAAGTACAGGCAACGTTAAAAAAAACTCTTACCTCTCTCTTTCCTCGCTTTTCAGCTCCGGTCTGTCAAGTGAAGCATCAGAACAATGACATCAGCATTAAAAGTTATGCTAAATAACACGCGTAAATTATCAATCACTACCGAGCAGATTCGCAACACACTAAAATACTGCATAAATACTTAAATCTATATGTTTTCTTAAGCAATAATATTTACAATAGAAAAAACAGTTAACACAGAAAGCTGTAACAAAAAAACAAAAAAAACTTACCTTTACATCCTCTTAGGACAAACCCAAACACAGTTATTGGCAAACAAAATACCCAACCAAAGGCCCTGCAAAGCATTATGGGATGAAATTAGCTGTGGGCAGGGAATATATAGTATACAATATCAAAGGAATTCTACAAAGAGCTGCAGTTCCACTGGTCGTCCCTAGATGTCCCTCAGGAGTCAAATGCAAATGCTTCATGAAAGGGTTTCAATGGTTTTGCATTTCACTCGTGAGGGACATCTAGGGACGACCAGTGGAACTGCAGCTTGATGTAAGAATAATTTCAATGCTTTGCATCTCAATTGTGAGGGACATCTAGGGACGACGAGTAGAACTGCAGCTCTTTGTAGAATTATTTTGATATTGGATACTATAATATTCACTGCCACTGCTAATCTTGTCCCATAATGCTTTGCAGGGCCTTTGGTTGGGATTGGTTTTTGCTGGCTCTCAAAAGTCATCAGGGGCTGTTGTTAATGTACCTGCAGATGATATGACAACAGTCACAATTTTACCAAGGCAAATCAATGATGAAATGACAATTCCAATCAAACTAAAAAGAAAGTTAGCTTTCAAATCATTTACCCATTTTGAAAATATTAGACCAAACATAGTGAAAAAAGCAGCACTATGGCTAGCGACAAACAGTGACATGTTTAAAGAATATGGAGTCACTGTTAATCCAGATTGGGAATATATACCACAAGAAATAAACTATTGCAGTGAAACATCTGAAGATCATAATTCAACAAGCTCCTCAGACAACATACAAGCCGGAAATTTAGATACTTTATTAATAAATGAAACAATCACAACCGATAGTCCCAATGTATTATGTTTAACACCTGCTGAACATAACACACCTAGGGCCTTATTTATGAGGCGGTGCGTCACTTTTACGCCGCCGGGGCGTCACTTTTTGTGACGCACCAGTGGCGTAAAAAATTAGCCTTGTTGCGCCATATTTACAAAGTGACACATCTAGGTAGATGCATCACTTTGTAAACCCCTGCGCCACATTATACCTGCGCCAGGTATAATGTATGCAAGGGGGTGTATTGACGCAAGGAAGGGTCGTAGAAGTGACGCAGTGAAATCTATGAGATTTCACTGCGTAACTTTTAGGACACAAATGCATCAATTTCTTACGCCTGCCCCACAGCAGGCGTAAGACTGACGCAGGCCCTTTCACATGTGGCTTGCCCCATGTGAAAGGATACATTGCTGGAGTTGCGTCACTTTTGTGACACACTCCAGCAATGCGTCACTTTTGCGCCATACAGATACGTCAGAAATACTGACGTATCTGTAACTCCTTGCGCCATGATGCGTCATACTGTAAATATGACGCATCATTGGGGTCACAAGGAGGGTGCAGAGAAAAGTGACGCATCGCTGTTTTCACGCAGCGATGCGTCACTTTTCATAAATGAGGCCCCTAGAGGTTTATATGAAGACAAAGATTCCGAATTTTTAGCTTTTCCAACAATATTTGTTGGCCCTCGAAGACCTAATAATAATGATAGACAAGTACCTGTACATTATAGTACAATATGCCAAGGGGAATTAAGGAGCTATGATATAAGAGTGTCCAAATCTATTAAAATATTTTCTTTAAACTAAAAAATTTGCACTTAAAACAAATGCAAGGGAAAGTAAATATTTCTTTAATGACATTTTTCAACAATGGTGAATGTATTACTGCCAAAGACAAAACATAACTTAGAAAGCATCTTTAAATATAATGAAGGGTACAAAATATTAAAAACTATTTGCAGTTCACCACCATATTGAGAGCACTGCAAAAAAGATCTCTTTGCAATGAAAAGGCAACTTGGAATACGAATATTTTTCCTCACTGTATCTGCCACAGAAACTAAATGGCAACACTTAATTAATATATTATCACGAGTGCAAAATCTACATGATTGCACTGAAGAACAATTTAAAGAAATGTCCTGGGAAACAAAATGTAAATTAATACTTGAAGATCCAATTACCTGTGCATGGCATTTAGACTTTCAAGTTCAATATTGTTAGTTGCAATGGGATTCTATTTTCGCAATACATAAAAAGAAACGTACCTTTCACTTCACTCGCTGCTACATCTTCTCCGGTCAGGTCTTTGGGGTGGGTTATTAATTCATAACATAAAATAACATTATGGTGACGTAAATTATACACACGTAATACCAAACGCAATAAAACAAATACGCAAAATATCAAAGTATAAAAATTGTTTTGCAAAAAAAGTCTTTTAGCTATAAAATTTACAGAAGATAGAGGGATGGAGAGATGGAAGAGATAGGACGGTAACACTCTGTTCCTGCCCTGGTGGGAGAGATGGAAGGGAGGGAGTGAGGGATAGAGGGATGGGTATAGGGTTATACCTAACCCTTTAGATATATACCTAACCCTAAAGCTATATAGCTAAGCCTAAAGCTATATACCTTAGCCTAAAGCTATTTACCTAAGCCTGAAGCTATGTACCTAACCCTGAAGCTATGTACCTAACACATGGAAGGGAAAGGAGGGAGGGTAACACTCTGTTCCAGCCCTGGTGGGAAGGATGGAGGGATAGAGGGATGGAAGAGAGGGATGGGAGGGATGGGAGGGATGGAAGGGAGGGATAGAGGGATGGATCTTCATAGTACCGTACATAAATTGTTACAATAATATATAACCACGATCACATAAAAGTACACTAACTAATACACACTAGCTATTTACCCTTTCTATTAGCTTGCTGCTCCATTTTTTCACTCCGTTCAGCAAAGTAAGGCATCAGAAAAATAAATAATCTTTGACAGGTCCCTAAATTGCAAGCAGTTAGTAACAAACAGTACAAAAGAGATGCCAAGCCTAGTAAAATACATAACAATTAAAAATAATAGCAAATAATAGTTTTTTTCAAACAAAAATATATAATACACTGAAATGAACACATCAAGTAGAGGTAACATTAAATATTGAAGCATACCATTCTGCTCACATGCCATCCTTTCTTCCTAGCGGTAAAGAAACAGGTAAACATATATATAACAAAAAGATAAACTACATCAATTACAGAAAAATTCAATATCAAAGCATACCTTTCTGTTTGCATGCTGTCCTCTGTTGTCACCGCCTTATGAAAGACTGGACACATACAATTGAATGTGATGAAATAAATAAAATAGAAGCAACATTAAATATTAAAGCGTACCTTTCTGGTCGCATGCTGTCCTGTCTTCTCAACTCTGTACAAAGAGGTGCACATATACAATACAGAGATATAAAATAGTCAATACATTACAGTAAACTCAAAGTACAGCCAACGTTCAAAACCAAGGGGCATATTATCAAGCCTGTGCGATAAAATTATCGCCGCTTTATCGGCCGAAAACAGCCGATAAAGCGGCGATAATGGGCTTGATAATATGCTCTATGGAATTATCAAGCCCATTATCGCCGCTTTCGGCGATAATTTTATCGCACAGGCTTGATAATATGCCCCCAAATCTTTCCTTCCTCTTCTCTTGTTGCAATGTCTTTATTACTCCTGTTTGTGGAATAGGCATCGCAAAAACAATATCAATATTGTTAGTTGCAATGGGATTCCATTTTCGCAATACATAAAAAGAAACATACCTTTCACTTCACTCGCTGCTACATCTTCTTCTGTCAGGTCTTTGGGGTGGGTTATTAGTTCATAACATAAAATAATATTATGATAACGTAAATTATACACACGTAATACCTTACACAACAAAACAAATTCGCAAAATATCAAAATATCAAAAAATATTTGCAAAAAATGTCTTTTAGCTATAACCTTTAAAATAAGAAAATGGATAACACATAAATTAGTGTCAATATTAGAAAACACAACTAATCTATTCTTTCCTCAATGCTACCTTGTGCGCTACATAGGATGGAGCATAACAATAACAAACATTAGGTAAAACCATAAATCACACATTTACATTAAGAATATTCACTAAGCCTGGGCGTAGTCTGCATAGCAGCACTACACGTACCTTCATGTAGTCTACTTTAAACTTAGCATAGTGCATGTAGTCACCTTCATGTAGTCTACTTTAAACTTAGCATAGTGCATGTAGTCTGCGTAGCGTAACTAAAGACCTTGCGCCGCCGGAAAAAGTGACGCACCGGCAGCCCAAGGTCTTCATAAATCTGCCCCTGTGTACTTGTCTGTACTGTGCTAAAATTGCAAAATAATTGCAAGAAGCTTCCTGTACATGACCATATATAAGAAAATTAGCTTTTCTATCTTTATCTGCTAATGTGCATATAGTATTTTCACAATGTTGAAAATGAAAAATTGGCACGCAGTGGGAGATGTGATGATTTTGGGATCCTCCCTAACCTAGGGAGAGTACCAAACAGATGCCATGAAAATAAAAAAGCACATCTTATTGAACGATTTAGGTGTGGTCCCATCCTCTTAGGACAAACCAAAACACAATTATTGGCAAAAACAAAAACCCAACCAAAGGCCCTGTAAAGCATTATGGGATGATATTAGCAGTGGGCAGTGAATATTATATAGTATACAATATCAAAAGAATTCTACAAAGAGCTGCAGTTCCACTGGTCGTCCCTAGATGTCCCTCACGAGTCAAATGCAAATGCTTGATGAAAGGGTTTCAATGGTTTTGCATTTCACTCGTGAGGGACATCTAGGGACGACCAGTAGAACTGCAGCTCTTTGTAGAATTCTTTTGATATTGGATACTATAATATTCACTGCCACTGCTAATCTAGTCCCATAATGCTTTGCAGGGCCTTTGGTTGGGATTGTTTTTTGCCAATAACTGTGCTTGGGGTGGTCCTAAAATGATGGGATCACCACTGACGTTCAACAAAATGTGCTTTTTGTTTATGCTCTTTGTGTTCAAGGCATCTGCTTGGTGCTCCCCCTAGGTTAGGGGGGCCCCAAAATCATCAGCTCTCTCATTACCTAATGTTTTCATTGTAAAAGTTCATTTTTATGAATTGGTTATATGCTGTTAAGCATGTAAAATTGCTTTTTCAAAGCATTTGAGAATATTGTTCATTTAGATGCTACGCTGAAGTTTGGCCTAGGGTTAATATTCACATACAGTAAACATAATAATGGCAACGCAAAATATTGCATCTTACTGTTTTTATTCTCACTGCTTCCTATCAAGCTGCTTCCTATCAACTACGGGTCTGTCTAATGAAGCATTAGAACAATGACATTGGCATTAATAGTTATGCTATATAACACACGAGTATTCGCAACACACTAAAATGCTACATAAATAATAAAATCTATATGTTTTGTTTAGCCATAATATTTACAATAGGAAAAACAGTTAGCACAAAAAGATGTAACCACAAAAGAAAACGATGCTTACCTTTTGCTTCGCTCGCTGTGCCTTCTTTCTCGCGACCGGTTACGGAGGTGGAGTATCACAAAATTAGCATAAACATTGGAAATCCCTGTACAGTACACGTGCGCATTATGAAACATTACACAGCAGATTTGCAACATAGTAATATATGCATTATTAATAAATAGTTGCCAAAACAACTATTTAAACACAAATACTTATTTTACGAAAAATATAAACACAAAGTAATGCAAAAATAGAATACAATATTACATTATTACTTACCTTGCTGTTCCATCTTCTGACGTCCACGCAGAAAAGAAAAGATTAAAAAAATATCATAAACATTAGCAGGTACCGTCAACTACACAAACGCATTAACAAAAAATACAGAGCACATTCGAAACAAAATAAAAAAACATTTTTAATAAATAGTTACATCAAATATTTTTTCAAACACTAATATTTACAATACAAACCTAGTTAACACAAAGAAATCTACATAATACATTTTTAACTTTTATATCCCTAAGGGTGCAGTCTTATCACATCCAATCCATGTTATAGGGCATCCCAAACACAGCATAACATTTTTTTATGTAAATCATACACGCATAATCCCAAACACAACAAAACAGATTCGCAACATATTAAAATACCAAAATATTTTGAAATATGTAAGACAAAGAATTCTTTTAACTATAGCATTTACAATAGAAAAACGGATAACACATAAAGTACTGTCAATATCACAAACACAAATTACTTTCGCTTTGGTCGCTGCTACCACGTGCGGTGCATGGTATGGAGCATAACAACAATAACAAACATTCAATAAAACTGTAAATCAACCATTAACATTAACAGTATTCACATAGGTAATACACAAGTACAGGCAATGTTAAAAACAAACTCTTACCTCTCTCTTTCCTCGCTTTTCAGCTCCGGTCTGTCAAGTGAAGCATCAGAACAATGACATCAGCATTAAAAGTTATGCTAAATAACACGCGAAAATTATCAATCACTACCGAGCAGATTCGCAACACACTAAAATACTGCATAAAAAATACTTAAATCTATATCTTTTCTTAAGCAATAACATTTACAATAGAAAAAACAGTTAACACAGAAAGCTGTAACAAAAAAAACAAAAAAACGTACCTTTTACATCGCTCACTGGGCCTTGTACTATTTGCTACCAATTATGGCATAAGCAATCACTAAAAAATACCAACAGTTTTGCTGAAAATCCAAGATTTATCCAATGTAACATTAGTCTAAATAAACAAACTATATATGTAGCACTTGCTATAGACATTAACAAAGATAAAATACCACCATGCTCATATATAAATGGAATGAAATTTGAACATATACCAATACAATTACAATTGCATAATTTAGAAGAAAGATGACTTTCTCCACGAATTCCTTTTGCTCAAATTTGAACATTACCTCATGGCTCTCAGAAGTCATCAGGGGCTGTTGTTAATGTACCTGCAGATGATATGACAACAGTCACAATTTTACCAAGGCAAATCAATGATGAAATGACAATTCCAATCAAACTAAAAAGAAAGTTAGCTTTCAAATCATTTACCCATTTTGAAAATGTTAGACCAAACATAGTGAAAAGAGCAGCACTATGGCTAGCAACAAACAGTGACATGTTTAAAGAATATGGAGTCACTGTTAATCCAGATTGGGAATATATACCACAAGAAATAAACTATTTCAGTGAAACATCTGAAGATTATAATTCAACAAGCTCCTCAGACAACATACAAGCAGGACATTTAGATACTTTATTAATAAATGAAACAATGACAACCGATAGTCCCAATGTATTATGTTTAGCACCTGCTGAACATAACACATCTAGAGGTTTATATGAAGAAAAAGATTCAGAATTTTTTGCTTTTCCAACCATATTTGTTGGCCCTCGAAGACCTAATAATAATGATAGACATGTACCTGTACATTATAGTTCAATATGCCAAGGGGAATTAAGGAGCTATGATAGAAGAGTGTCCAAATCTATTACAAATATTTTCTTTAAACTGAAAAATTTGCACTTAAAACAAATACAATGGAAAGTAAATATTTCTTTAATGACATTTTTCAACAATGGTGAATGTATTACTGCCAAAGACAAAACATAACTTAGAAAGCATCTTTAAATATAATGAAGGGTACAAAATATTAAAAACTATTTGCAGTTCACCACCATATTGAGAGCACTGCAAAAAAGATCTCTTTGCAATGATAAGGCAACTTGGAATACGAACATTTTTCCTCACTGTAGCTGCCGCAGAAACTAAATGGCAACACTTAATTAATATATTATTACGAGTGCAAAATCTACATGATTGCCCTGAAGAACAATTTAAAGAAATTTCCTGGGAAACAAAATGTAAATTAATACTTGAAGATCCAATCACCTGTGGAAGCATTTTGACTTTCAAGTAAGAAAATGATTTAATTGCGTGATAATGCACAAAACAAACCCTATTGGAAAATTACCAGACTCAAAGTACAGCCATTGTTCAAAACCAAATCTTTCCTTCCTCTTCTCTTGTTGCTATGTCTTTATTACTCCTGTTTGTGATATAGGCATCGCAAAAACACTATCAATATTGTTAGTTGCAATGGGATTCTATTTTCGCAATACATAAAAAGAAACGTACCTTTCACTTCACTCGCTGCTACATCTTCTCCGGTCAGGTCTTTGGGGTGGGTTATTAATTCATAACATAAAATAACATTATGGTAACGTAAATTATACACACGTAATACCAAACACAACAAAACAAATTCGCAAAATATCAAAGTATAAAAACTGTTTTGCAAAAAAAGTCTTTTAGCTATAACCTTTAAAATAAGAAAATGGATGACACATAAATTAGTGTCAATATTAGAAAACACAACTAATCTACGCTTTCCTCAAGCGACATAGGATGGAGCATAACATTAACAAACATTAGGTATAACCATAAATCACACATTTACATTAAGAATATTCATGCACGTAGTCTGCTTGGCATAGCTGAAGACATTGGGGCAGATTTATGTTGGGAATGCGCCACGTTTGCGTCACGCAACTGCGGCGTAAACGTGGCGCATCCCTACGACCCATTTACAACGTGACGCATCTAGGCAGATGCGTCACGTTGTAAAGCCCTGCGCCACTTGTGGGCGTTCCGGCGCAGGGTGGGCGTTCCGGGGCAGGTGCGCCTCGCAAAAGTGGCTGAGTGAAATCTATAAGATTTCACTCAGTCACTTTCAGGCCAATGCTGCGTCAAAACCCTGCGCCTGCTTGAAGCAGGCGTAGGTCTTGACGCAGCATTGTAAAGATAGGGCACCCCCGAGCCTTGCTGGAGCTGCGTCGCGCTTGCGACACAACTCTAGCAATGCGACACAACTCTAGCAATGCGCCACCTTTACAGCACAGATGCGTCACGCATCTGTGCCGTTTTTGCCCCATGGTTTTTTTTTTTTGCACCATGGGTGGCAGAGCAGCAGCGCAAAATAACTGGCGCATCTCTGGGGATGCACCAGTCATCATAAATCTGCCCCATTGTGTACTTGTGTAAACTGTGCTAAAATTGAAAAAAGCTTCCTGTACATGACCAGATACGAGAAAATTAGTTTTTCCATCTTTATATGCTAAAGTGCATATAGTACTTTCCCAATGGTGAAACTAAAAAATTGGCAAGCAGTGGGAGATGTGAGGATTTTGGGATCCTCCCTAACCTAGGGAGAGTACCAAACAGATGCCTTGAAAATAAAAAAGCACATCTTATTGAACGATTTACTTGTGGTCCCATCCTCTTAGGACAAACCCAAACACAGTTATTAGAAAAAAAAAATACCCAACCAAAGGCCCTGCAAAGCATTATGGGATGAAATTAGCAGTGGGCAGTGAATATTATATAGTATACAATATCAAAAGAATTCTACAAAGAGCTGCAGTTACACTGGTCGTCCCTAGATGTCCCTCACGAGTCAAATGCAAATGCTTGATGAAAGGGTTTCAATGGTTTTGCTTTTCACTCGTGAGGGACATCTAGGGACGACCAGTGGAACTGCAGCTTGATGTAAGAATAATTTCAATGCTTTGCATCTCACTTGTGAGGGACATCTAGGGACGACCAGTAGAACTGCAGCTCTTTGTAGAATTATTTTGATATTGGATACTATAATATTCACTGCCACTGCTAATCTTGTCCCATAATGCTTTGCAGGGCCTTTGGTTGGGATTGTTTTTTGCCAATAACTGTGCTTGGGGTGGTTACTAAAATGATGGGATCACCACTGAAGTTCAACAAAATGCGCTTTTTGTTTATGCTCTTTGTGTTCAAGGCATCTGCTTGGTGCTCCCCCTAGGTTAGGGGAGCCCCACAATCATCAGCTCTTTCATTACCTAATGATTTCATTGTAAAAGTTCATTTTTGTGAATTGGTGATATGCAGTTAAGCATGTAAAATTGTTTTAAAAAAGCATGTGAGTATATTGTTCATTTAGATGCTACTCAAGCATAGCGAAGTTTTAAGTTCAGGGTTAATATACATATATAATGGCAGCATAAAAAATGCATCTTTCCTCGCTGCTACTACAGTCTGTCTAATGAAGCATTAGAACAATGACATTGGCATTAATAGTTATGTATTATCAAACACTATCCAGCACTTTCGCAACATACTAAAATGCTACATAAATAATAAAATCCATATGTTTTCTCTAGCCATAACATTTACAATAGGAAAAACAGTAAACACAAAAAGATGTAACCACAAAAGAAAACAAAACTTACCTTTTGCTTCGCTCGCTGTGCCTTCTTTCTCGCGACCGGTTACGGAGGTGGAGTATCACAAAATTAGCATAAACATTGGAAATCCCTGTACAGTACACGTGCGCATTATGAAACATTACACAGCAGATTTGCAACATAGTAATATATGCATTATTAATAAATAGTTGCCAAAACAACTATTTAAACACAAATACTTATTTTGCGAAAAATATAAACACAAAGTAATGCAAAAATAGAATACAATATTACATTATTACTTACCTTGCTGTTCCATCTTCTGACGTCCACGCAGTAAAGAAAAGATTAAAAAAATAGCATAAACATTAGCAGGTACCGTCAACTACACAAACGCATTAACAAAAAATACAGAACACATTCGAAACAAAATAAAAAAACATTTTTAATAAATAGTTACATCAAATATTTTTTCAAACACTAATATTTACAATACAAACCTAGTTAACACAAAGAAATCTACATAATACATTTTTTACTTTTATATCCCTAAGGGTTTACCTAAACTAAACTAGGGAGAGTAGAACATACGGTCTCTAGCCTAGGTTATACCCACAACGAATTCCCTGCACCCCCCATGCGAGGTCTTTTAGTAAATCAAACACCTCGTCTGCTTCAAAAGGTGATCTAACATTATGCATCTTATTATTATGCATAACTCGTAGGAAGGCAGGAAATCTCATTTGCAACGTAGCGCCCAGGGCTCTAAATTTTTCCATCCTTTGGCCGAGTTCCCACTGCCGATCCAAAGTGGTCTTAGACAGATCTGAACGGATATCAAACGAGAATTCCGGACCTTTTAGTGTTTTAGCTTTTAGGGCCAAATTTAGGATCTTTTCCTTTATTGAATATGTAAGGACATTTATTTTTTTATTTTTTTTCAAAACCTTCATTTGTAATCACATATGAACACCGCTCTTATGCCAACAACCCAGGGACAGGCAGCAACGTATTTTCTGTTCTCATGATTCAACATCAGCATGAATTCTGGGTATTAACACTTCAAACTGCTCTGCAGCACATATATCAAAATGTAACAAAATTTAGCGGTTAGATAAGCAAGTCTTATACAGTTACGCAAGAATAGTCCTAAAGAGCACACACAATCATAGTACTACCTGTTGAGTGTCTTCTATCCCCCGATTCATCCATATCTTCACATGTATTCAGTCTGCAATTAGTTTCCTATCCTAACAAGATACAATTTTTTTCAGTCCATTAGATATGCTCCGTGTCACCAACCTATATTCGCTATCCTAGTCCTAGTCCAGTTACTGTTAGCACTGTCCCTTCATGCTAAAATTTCCTACCAGTATCCCACCACTCGTTCATGCTCCATCACCACAGATCAGACCCCTCCCTTCTCAGCCAGTCCACTAATGGCTCCCATATGTCTACAGGTCTAGAGCGCTGTGGCATTAGCTCCCAGTATGTCGTCAATTGATCCTTGCAGTAAATAGCAGACCTTAACCACCCTGCAATGGTCGGCGGATCAGCCCTCTTCCAGTGTAGTGCAATCTATCGTTTTGCCAGTAGCAGAAGGATGGCCACTAGTTTCCGCGAGCCAGAGGGGATGTCCATCACACATCCCAAGAGTGCCAATAACGGATTTTCTTGCAGTTCCAATTCAACCATATGACCTATGTGCTTTAGCACCTCAGTCCAATATCTACCTATTCGGTCACATTCCCACGTCAGATGGAAAAAATGTGCCTCCTGCGCGCCGCATCGCCAGCAGTTTGCGTCACTTTGAAGACCCATGCGATGGAGCTGCCTCGGTGAGCGATATGTTCTGTTCAGGTAGTTAAAATGTATTAGTCTCAATCTATAGTTAGGTGAGAGATTCTCCAGTTGCGTGCAGCTAAAAAGCCATTGTTTCTCTGTAATGACCAATCGTGCCTCCCTCTCCCACTCTTCTCTTGATGTACACATCAACACTGGTGCAGTGTTTTGGGTGCTACTATAGATACGCGTCACTAGCTTGCGCGGTGAGCTATTAGTTAATACGTTCTCCAATGCAGCCATTGTAGGTGGTGCACTCGGGAAATCCGAATACCTAGCTCTACCTGCCGCTCTCAACTGATAGTAGAGAAGCATCTCCGAGGCCGTAGTGCTGCGCGGTTCACATATCTTTTGGAGTGATAGAAAGTGGTCATCCGGGTATAAGTCACCTGCAGTAACTAGTCCACATCCACGTGCCCTTTCTGTTACCGCTCTATCCGTCAACGGCCCTATCAGCGGATTGCCACCTAGTGGCATCGAAGGTGCGTACAGTTCTGTAAGTCCAGCCCTTTTGGCTATCTGCTTCCATGCCCATCTTACGATCTCAACTGTATTTATCTCTTCGTGAGGCCTCTTGAATGAGTGGTATGCAGACACGTTAAGTGGAGTGGGGGCAGCTACATGCAATGTGTGGCTGATAGGTAGGCTTTCCTGTTTTCAGTTTCTATTTTTGGTAAATTCTGGTGGGGTTTTTTCAGTGTTTTCCAGTGATTTCAATACCTTAAAAAAACAGAGGTTATCGGTTGGTACACATTTTTGCGCCATTAAAAACAACAGAAACAGTGTTTTTCCGGTGTTTATGGAACTTTTTGCTTTTATTATTGCTTGCTTCTGCGCTGATAGTGCATGGTATATAGACAGTGTACGTACAGTGTATATGAGGTCCAAATGTATTTTTACCAATCAAACTTATCATAGTACACTATACAATACTTCTTCAGTGAGTCTTTGGTCATGCACGCTCGTTCCTTCCTTCTCATGTAAACTTTTATCTGTGAAAAGGCCCTCTGAATATTGGCACTTGAGACAGGCAATGCCAAAATAGCCAGTACACAATTTGCTAACTCTTGCCACTGGCACATTTTTCCATGCCTATACTGGTGCATCTGAAGATTGTGATTCTTAGGGCAGATTCTGCAACATTTGTTTTGAACTGGGCGCATATGCCCTCAGAGGTATTGAAGCGGTCAAAAATGAGGCAACATTTTGAAACGCCGTAGAAAATTTCCTTTTACGGAAGGGATCTATAACTTGTGCAGAGTACCACAGTGAGGCTTCAGTGACTTCAAATGCCATGGTTGGTGAAGGGATATTTCTCATACGTTGTAAAATAAAAGTTCCTGAATTCCTCCTCAACATTTCTTTGCTTACGAAGTGGCAAGCACTCTAACATGGAACATTTGCAGTGCCAAAGCCACTAAAAGTGCACCCAGCTTTCTTTCAAGGAGATGTTTCACATCTACACAAATAAGGCTGAACACTTGGCAGACAAGGGTGTTTTCAGACACTCGTTTTTTTTATTACATCCACTACAGCAGTCTTGCTTTCCTGTAAAAAGCTAAGAATGCAGCAGAGTGTATTTTTTTCAAATCCCATCAATATGTGACATAAGATCCTCACATTTCTTGCTGTTTTCATCATCACTCAGCAAAATTTTTGTGAACGGCTGTCACATGGATCATATAGCACTCATGGCCTCTAGGACTGAGAACCACCAGCTAAGTGACACATTTGGGATGATTCTTTCTTTTATGCCGCACAGAGCACAAAATGAGAAATATTTGTGTTTTAATTGCCTCGCATAACAAAACAGTGCACCAGAATGGACTAAAAAGTCAATAGCATTCTTCATTAACTCTGAAGATTGTCATGATGCTTTCAGATTGCCATCTAACAAGTGGCAAGAATCTCTTACAAGGAAGCACTTCAGCTCAGGTATAAATTTTGACAGGTCAACACACAACTTTTTAGTAAGGGTGGGCGTAGTTCGCCAAGTAGCACTATGCGAAGCTACGCGAAGTGCACTTCGCACTACGCGAACTTCACGTAGCTCTACGCGAGCTGCGTAGTAGCATGTTCGCACTGTGCAAGATGCGTTTTCAATGATTGCACAGTGCGGACAAGCATCCGGCACTGTGCAAGCATTGAAAACGGCATCTTGCACAGTGCGAGCTGTACTTTTCTGCTGCTCGAGTAGATTATTACTCGAGCGGCAGCTTTCTAAACGCGAACAGGTAGTTTCTCATTGAGAGCGGTCGCGAGCATGCGCAACCACTCACAATGAGAAACCTGACCTCCTCGCGTTGAGAATCTCTCCGGGATGTCATTTTGCTTGCTCGCGGTCGCGAACATGACGTTCAGGACCGCGAACATGCAAAAAATGACCGCTGCACTACGCTACGCTGCACTACGCATGTTCGCACTGTGCTACGTGCAGCTCGCGTAGTGCGAAGTTGCGAAAACTTCGCAAACTCCGCGAGCGTAGCGTTGTGCTTCGCCCAGGGTTACTTTTTAGTTGAATCACTGCAAATACAAACAATATCACTCCAATCTTTGGTGAACTTGGTAAGAACATTTTGCATCAGCATTCCAAGTGACACTGCATTCCATGTTTTCCAAAAGTCTGGTGTCATGTTTTCACCAGTATCCAAGATGCTTTGTGACTGCCCTCTTTTCAAATATACCAGTCATTATACCTTGCACTGAATATTTAAAGCCTGGGGTGTTTGGTAAATCACCTACTATCAATACTGACTTACTAGAAGAGAGGGCTGATGTATCAAGGGTTTTTACCCATTCTCTGTGGGTAAATGTGATGGTACATATTGGGAAAGATTCTTATGAAACCTACATCAGTGAAAGACTCAAATGTAGCCATTTAGTTTGTAGTTGTGTAGTTTTTTTTCAGTTTTTATATGTTTACACTGGTGAGGGCTATTTCCCTTCCGGTGGGGTTTTATCAGTTATTATAGGTTTAAACCTAAAACCGGACAGCCTACTGATAGGGTATCGGGTGTTGCCAATAGTGCAGGTATTGTGCCTGTGCACTATATGCATATAGTTCGAAATCTGGTGCGGCTAGGCTCCCTTGGTTGAACGGTAACATCAAAAGTGTCCACGCCACTCTTGGCTGTCTACCCGCCCATATCAGCTCCAGTACGTTTGTCCTCAGACGCTTAAAGAATTGTCCCGTAAGAGGCACCGGGATGTTAACAAATAGATAAAGCAGTAATTATCGCTATACGCCCCATTAGGGAGAGTGGCAATGTTTTCCATCTTTGTACTTTAACTTCAAGCCAGTCCATCACCGTGCCATAGTTGGCAAGCCATATTTCTTGAATCGAACAACTTATTCTAATACGTAAGTACTTGACCTCATCCGTCACCCACTCTATGGGGAATTCTGTGGCATGTTTTCGGGTCCCATCCGTTAATGGCAGCATTGTCGATTTTGACCAGTTAATATTAATGCCCGTGAGGCCTCCATATCTCACAAATTCTCTCATCAGAGGGTCAAAGTTATCTAGGGGGTTCATCATATAGACTGTCATGTCGTCTGCATACATGGAAATCAGTAACCCGCGTGATGTGAAGCCAATACTGTGTTGCATGTGGTGTTGCCTCAATCGAGCCGCGAGCGGTTCAGTCGCAATGGCAAAAAGCAGTGGCGACAAAGGACAGCCCTGTCTAGTGCCCCTCGTGAGGGTTATTTGATCTGAAATTTGACCATTAATCTTCACGAAGAGCCGTAGGCTCTGTGTATAATAGTGTTATGTGTTTTATAAATAATGGGCTGAACCCCACATGCGTGAACAGGGCAAATAAGAATTTCCATTCAAGCGAGTCAAATGCCTTTGTAGCATCTAGCAGAGCAGCTGCTGCCTGCACCTTAGGGTCTAAATAATGCAACAATCCAAATAATACACGCAAATTATGAGAAGTCGATCTACCTGGGACAAGTCCAGATTGATCAGATAGAGCAATTTGAGGTAGCATAGGTTTCAATCTTTCCGCCAGTAGTGTAGCATATATTTTTGCATCTAAGTTGATAAGCGACAGGGGGCGATACGAATCGGGGCTTGTTGGATCTTTATTAGGCTTCAAGAGAGTAATGATCATGGCCTCACGTAGCGTTAGCGGCAACATGCCTGTTTCCATCGCATCAACATATACCCGGTGTAACCGCGGTGCAATAATATCAGCATATTACTTGTAAAAGGCTGCTTTCATGCCGTCCGGCCCTGGGGCCTTATCAGCTGGCATTCCCGCTATGACCAGCCTTATATCCTCTGTAGTGAAAGGCTGAACCATGTATTTCCTAGCACCGTCATTAAACCATGCCAGGGCTATAGTCTCTAAATAATCTATTATCACCACGTCATCCGGTGTGGTTTTGGATGTATATAGCGTCCTATAGTAGTCTGTCATTGCTCTCATTATGCCTGTAGGCGTCCTTACTATTCCACCCTCTGCATCCCTCAATTCCGTAATGTATTCCATACTCTCTGGGGTACACAACAAGGCTGCCAGTGTTTTGCCTGCACGATCTCCCTTCCCGTATTTCCTGGCCTGAGCATGCTTACTAAGAAATGCAGTTTCTCTTTCCGCCTCTTCCTGATATTTCGTAAGGGTATTTCTAAAGTCAGACCACGATGTCTGTGAGGCGCCCATCGCAATTTCGGATTCCAGTCTAATAAGCTCCTTTTCCAATCTTTCTAATGTGTCTCTGATGGACTTTAGTACCCCTGTTTTTAGAGCCATACAGGACCCCTGGTTACTACTTTGCAGGCCTACCACAGAGTGCCCGGGGATTTCACAGAGCCTTCATTGAACTCAAAATATTCCTCTATTTTTGTGCGTAGCTCCTCCCGGAACACCTGATCCAGCAGTGCCCTAGATGGGAACCGCCAGCTAAACGGTTGTCTAAATGCCGGAGGTACAGCAATCACCACCAGTACAGGTGCATGATCCGATAGGGATCTTGGCAAATGAGCGGATTCCAGCACCATGGATTGTAACTCTCTGGATAGTAGCCAGAAATCTAGTCTAGACCAAGTGTGTCTGTGTGCCGTTACACAAGTGCCTTCTCGTATGCCCGGGTGCAAGACCCTCCTTGTGTCAGTCAGACCAGTGTCAGTCATAATGTCCCCCAATACCTCCGATGCCTTGGGGTGATGCTCTCTAGGTGCGCCATGTCGGTCAAGCGCAGGGGACAGTATATGACTGAAATCCCCGCCCCACAAAATCGCACTTGGACCACTAACTTGAATTTGATGCCATATTGTCTGAAAGAAAGTCAGGCAATCTGAGTTGGGTCCATATACATTTACAATCACCAATGGCATACCACATAGCGTGCCCACTAAATATATGTATCTACCCTCCTTATCAATGATTTTCGAGGCAGTTTTCCACTGCAGACCTCTGCGAATTGATATGGCCACCCCTCTGGCATAGTTGGAGTATGGTGCCTCCACTATCTCACCCCATCTACCGTGTTTTAGCATAGGCAAATTAGCATTCGCCAAATGTGTTTCCTGTAAGAGGCATATATCAACTTCTTTCCTTGACAAGTATGAATGTAGCAGTCTTGCTTTTCTGCGCTCATTTACCCCCCGTATGTTCCAAGTTATGCATTTAATTTTACTCATTTACTCCCTGAGTAGAACATATATAAGTCTATATGCGATACTAATCCTACAGCTGAACATCCTCTCATATACGCTTCTGGACCTACTAACATATTGAAGACATTCATGTTCTCAACAATTGTATTTCTAATTGTATCTTGCATGCAAAATGTAAAGAGACAATGTGGTAATCTTAGGATATAATAATTTGAACTTAGCAATAGTATCTGATTAAGCATATTTACGTTACTCTTCAACGCATGTTCGAATTTCCAACTATGATATGTGTACGCGTCAGCCCTCCTCCTCTGTATTTGAGAATTCTCTAAACAAAGATTCTCATTTCGGACTGTAACGCTAACTCCCTTACCCCTCCCACCCGCATCAACCCCCCAACTAGGTTGTGCATTCTCCCCTCCCTCAGCCCACCCGCATGTCTCAATCCAAACCAACAATAAGAAAAAAGTGGCCGATACGGGAATCATCCCAGTGGGAACGCAGGTTGGCTACCATACTACCCTGTTGTAGTTACAGGGTGACCGAGCGCTAATGCCATGTTAGTCTCTCAAGGTCTCACCCGGCACGTGATGATCTCTTAAGTTAATGGGGAGAAAGTATCTAACATAACTTTAATACCTTCCATCTAGTAGCCGCCAATGTAATTATCACATGTATCTATTTGTATAGTGCAAGGCTAGAACCTCCGCCTGTCGCAATCATACATGCACTTTAGTACTACAAAGCGTGAAATGTATTCAATGTCACTTAGCCTGTCCGTAGAGCCCCTCCTCTCCGGCGTCGACTGCTGCTTCTGTTCCTTTACCAGTTGCTTGGCATATTGAAGTGACGCCTTTGCGTCAACGAAATATGTAGGTCTGCCTGGGCCCCGAACTCTCAGCTTAGACGGGTATATTAGCGAGTATTTGGTGCCTGATTGCTGGAAGACTTTTTTCGCTGGTATGAAGTCCCTCCGGGCAGCCTGTACCTGCATCGTGAAGTCTGGATATAGTTCTATGTTGTTGCCTTGATATTGGATCTTCCCCTTGTCTCTCGCCAACCGGAGGATTGCGTCCCGATCCCTGTAGTTCAAGACCCTGGCCAAGATTGGCCTGGGTGGTGCAGCAGGTTTTGATCTGGGGCCTATGGACCTACGCGCCCTTTCGATTAAGAACATTGGGGAAATACCATCATCAAACAGGTCCCTCATCATTGTTTCAATATAGCGTTCCATGTTCGAAATATCTGTAGATTCTGTCACACCTATAATGCGTACGTTATTCCACCTTGATCTTGCTTCCAACTCCTCGTTCTTCTGCTGGATGAGGGCCAGTACTTTATCCATTCCTTTCACCGTCTTTTCTATCTCTGTCTGTCCCTCCTTCATTTCAGTGACTCGCGTTTCCAACACACTCACCCTTCCCTCTTGCTTATCCATCCTGTGCGTGATACCATCCATTCGGGCAGCAAGCGTGTCCATTATAGAGTCGAGACCCTGCAAACTAGTTTTCAAGTCCTTGAACATAGACCTTATATCATCAGTTGAGATCTGACTCGCTCCTTCTTCAGCAGCGTCTTGGTCTGATTGTTCCGGTCCAGGCGGTTTCGGCGTTTTCCTGTCAAATGCGATTTTGGATTGTTGAGTGTCCGGTTTACCCATTTGGACGTCTGCGGATTGACTTATGGTCGCTCTGTTACGTGGCGCCCCTTATTTTCCGGTGCTTGCAGTAGTGACCCCCGTCGCCCACGCTCGTGCCCAATCACGATGGATATACTTCTATGTAGGCTTTCAACCTCAGAACGCCATATTACTCACCCAGGTTTCACAATAGACCGTTTGGCGATCTGCACGTGCATACACAGATGCGTGTCATATGTAGCCTACTTCCACAGTATCAGCCCAGTTGTGCAGCGCGTGTCTTAGTCAGGGCACTGGTTGTTTTCTACAGCCGTCTGTTTTTACTGCGATTTTCTACCTCTTGCCTATAGGGGTACAGCGATCTCACAGTACCGTGCTCAAGCCAAATTCGCCGTCATCAAGCCCATCTAGGCAAGCAAAGGGTCAAGGTACGCACCCATAATCTCTGTATTCGTCTCCACACCAGATTGTAGTGTTTGCGTTTAATTTAGCCTCACTGAGTTACGTAGGTGCCCAATCGCGTCTGTGCTGATATTTTCAGGCGTCACACCGTCTTCTGCACGTTTACACCTGGCGTGGTATTACGTTTATTTACTGCCCTCTAGCATGCACTGCTTATGTATGTATTCAACCGCCCTTTCCACTCCAGCGCTCTGCCGCTTCAATGCGCAAGTGTGTCTGTGCAACGCTATATACAGCACGTTGACTCTGCCGTCCGGGACCTTCTAGTGAAAGGCCTAATCGTGTGCCTCCTCGGTGCCAAGTTGTGGCAGCGCTGCACCCAACGCTCCAGGCAGGGTCTCAAATCTCGCTAAGGGGCAGTTACACAACGTCTCCTTCTGCCTATGAAGCTTCACAGCCTGCAGCTCGATGCCTATGTGGGCTCCGTTTAAATCACGGACCTGACCGCTATCACAGTTGTCGGTCAGGCAGTATCGCAGGGGCAAGGCTCCACAGCAGACACCATTCTGTTTTTGCTTGGCCCTATTACAGCGCTCACGATGGACACTGCAGTTCCGCTCATCAGCCGTCCGCCACTGCGGGTCCCGGTCTTGCAAATCTCGCCAGGCCGCACCTCCTTCTATCTCCGGCAACGCCGGCAGTCCGGGTTTCAGCTATTCAACAGTTACGCGTCCTCTGCAACCCGTTCACCCCCACAGGCTTGACGTTCGGGAATCCTTAGCGGCCAGGCTGGTACACTTCACTTGCTGACTAGCGCTAGGCCAAAGCCGTAGATAGGGTGCAAAACACTTCTGATACCCCCTATGCCAAATCTCTGTTAATGAGGCCCTTAGTGCATGAAAGTGTGAGATAACCCTTCTAGAAGAAGCTCATTGGAATTTGAACCAAGGATTATGCCTCACCAATGTTAAAGGTCATCTACTGCCACTGTAGACCGCCTGTGTGTATTGTCCGTGAGTCTAGCTAGATATTATATAAAGATGTGTATACCAAGCTGTCCTTAGAAGGCACAGAGCTCCAGGATTAGAAATGCGTTGCGTCAGGTTTGTGCTACTTTTCTAATGCAGACCCAACGCAAAGTGTTTAGGCGGGATTTGCGATCCAGCACACATTAGGACCACGGATAGTAACTCAAAGTTTAACAATGTGATGCCTTGAGTTACTTTGGGTCAAGGGGACATTATTGGGTTGGTGGATGGGCGTTATGCAACCACCTATGTGTTTTGACACAAATCCCTATTTACAAAGAAATATGGATTGGGATTTAGTTACAATAAGGAAAAAGGTTTTCATTTCTCCTTGTTTTTCCCACTTTTCATGTGTGCAGGACACATACAAAGTGGGAAAGCTTTAAAGCATGGGCTTTGCACTGGAATGAGCCCCTTCCAATACAAAACATGTGCTTCAGACAACACAGATGCCCTTGCACCCAAGGGTGTCTTTGTTGATGCGTGACTTTCCGGCATAACACAGTGTCAGAGTGAGGAGCTACAGGGCGTACTCGCCAGACCCTTTCCTATGGTGGATGGCGCCAAGTTACTCTTGTTTTGCCTAAAGAGGCGTATTAATATTTAAAGGATACAATTGTGGCTTACAAAGCCAGTTTCAGCGACAGAAGCTCAATAGTATTACCTTCCACAAGAGATTTACTGAAGCTTTGAAAAAGAGAACTTATGCATCGGAGTGATTGTTAGGACCCGCTGGGTCGGAAGTATCACCAGCCGAAAGGTCCGAAGACTTGCTATACTCTACCTGAGCCCTGAAGAAGTAAAGGGTTATACAGCCAATGACGAAACATGAATTGGCTAGCCTATGAAGCGACACACCAATAAATCGACACTCCAAGCAAGAACGCTTTGTCTTCATTTCTGAATAATGTTCACCTTTATGCTGTATTTATTCCTATGTATGTGCACAGGACCTGTTGTTATAGGGTGTCTTTGTTGATGCATGGCTGCATAAAGTGTGCCAGTGCAGGGAGAGAACAGAACAGCACCACATTTTAATAGACATGGTGCAGTTCTGCCCTCCCTTTCACGCAACACAGCAACCTTACTTGATGTGCTGTGTTGCGTGACTTCTTGATAAACCAGAGACCACTCAAGAGGGGACATTATGCCTTCCCAGGTCACAAACCCACACATCATTAGACCACTAAATCATCACACATCTACACTTACAGGTTCAACCTATAGAATTCTCTCACACTCAGCAGGGAGCATGGCCTATCAAGCACTGAGCTCTACCCCGGGCCCAATCTCCTTTTGTTAAACTCAGACTGTCTGGTTTGGCTGACATTCCCAAGAAGAAATGAGACCTATCTCTACAAACAGATTAAAACAAGGGGTGAACTGCCATAGGACAGAGTCCGACTGGGAGAGAAAATAGGCCAACCTAAAAATGCCCCCATTGGCAAATGAGAAACCTGGAAAAACTGCTGTAAAAACCAGTCCAGAAGACAATAAAAGAGGCCCACTAATGACCAAAAAATGGCCCAAAGAGTGAACTGTCCGAGCCTGGCCACAGTGCCACACCCTCAGAATGAGATGGACACAAGGCGATCCAGTGTCTCATGACGTCACGGTTTGAGAGTGTGCAGTTCTGGAAGTTCCAAAACCGCATACTTTTAACATGACGTGACGTAACGTCTTGAGACACTATGCGACTGGTGACGCAGTGTTCTTATTATACCAGTGTTCTAGTCTCAAAATATTTCTGCAATAAAAAAAATATCTAATATATTAATTTTTCGTGAAATTTCAGTGCACCATTGCACAATCTTTAAGGTTACATTGAGAATTTAGAGAGAAACGAATCTGTATTTTTTTATTTACTCTAAAGTGCCGACGGTGATGGACATGGCAACAAGAAAGAGTATGAACAGATTTTTAGGAAAATATTATAAACTGGATTCAGCTTGTAAAAACCCCGGAGGTCCAGAAATGGTTCTTACCTTTCAGGCACAGATTATCAGGTGTGTGAGTAAACCTGTGTGCTTCTGTGTGCTGAAACTGTTTAAAACGTCCAGTGGAAGTTCCTTTACTATCATCGTTCAGATGAACAAAGGCGGGAAGAGGCTTCTTGAAACATTCCACTAAACATGTGTTCTTGAGCTCCATTATCAGGGAAATCCTCCTAGTGGGGACTTTCAAAAGTGCTTAGTTATGGCATGTTTACACAGTTTAAGACTACTAATAAAACTGTACAAAGAAGTTACAGAATACCAGTTGGTACCTTTTCAAAGAAGAATGGATGATGAGCTGCATTTTGTGTGACACTATAGTTTTATTTCCTTATCACCTTTAGGTTGTAAAAGGGTAAATACATTCTGCTCACATTTGAAAAAGACTGTCAGATAAAAACACATAACTATTGACCTTGTTTATGAAAGTCACATGAACATGTCCCCAATGACATGCATGCTCCCCATAGTTTCCCAGATCTCTGCATCAGCAGCTTATAAAGTCCTGTTTTGCTTTCACGCAGCTTTAGCTGTTTGTTGTCGAAGACCTCAGGCGGACGATACCAATACTAACAGGGGGCTTCAGACCAGCCCACTGGTTACCATGGTGAAGATTATTGGTCACTCATTTTCTGGCTTCTTATTCAGTGTTTTTCCTTCCTCTTCTCTGTCCCTATCTTACTACACAGCTGCTTTACTGACCTTTTGATTTGATGACTTGTATACTTCCGCTGCTCACTGGTTAGAGCGGCAGACCCTGATGCAGAGGTCTGGTCCGGGACCAGGGTTCAATTCCCTCCTCGGCGGCTCTTGGACCCAATTTCCTTGGACCTGTTAATTCTCGCCTCGGTGCCGAGTCTAATCATGGGTCCCACTCTGTGACTCTGGGCAATAGCTTGCTTAATCTCCATAACGGCCCCAGCAGCGCTTGGATGCCTGGCTTCACCTTGGGGGTGCCCAGGAGTGGGCATTTCACAGGAAAGCCAGGATGGGTTCCACATCGGTATGAATACAGCGCTACGAGGCCTCCGGGTAGAAGTGCGCTATATAAAATACAATACATTTACATTCACTTTCATGGAACTTTTTTTTTTGCCTTTAGCCCTCCATGGCTGTGCATGCATGTGTGTTCTCCCATGTATGCTGCTTCCCACTCACTTCTATGCCCCTGGTTTCCATGTTGCCCTCTTCGGCTCGTCATTTGGATCTCTACCTCTTTTCTTTTCAATTTAACGGCCCCCCCACCTCCTCACTTGCTCCCCCATCTTGTCCCCCTTTTCCCGGGCTGCATTCACTATCATCGCTCCCCTCCCCCTCCACCGTCGTTCCTCAGCCGCTCCCTATCAAGACTGTTTCTTCATTTTTTCCTCATTGGAGGGCCCGGCGTCTGTAACTTGCCGCGGGGCCACTTCTCTTTGAAAAATGCAGCTTTGCACACATTTAAATATTTTCTACTGATTGCACCCAGATTGATGCCTGAAAGGGTGAATGGTAAGAGAAAGGATGGATAGATGAGTGAAAGGATGGATGGTAAGAGAAAGGATGGATAGATGAGTGAAAGGATGGATGAGGTATAGAGTCAATGGATGGATTCATGATTAAATGGATGAGTGGGTGGATGGGTGATGGGTGAATGGAAGGATGATGGGTGGTTAAGTGAAAGGGGAATGGAGAGAGAAATGGAGGATGAATGGATGGATGGATGAGTGAAAGCATGGATGAATGATTGCCAGAATGGATGGGTGCCTGGATGAGTGAAAAGAAGAATGTAAAATGGATGAGTGAAAGAATGCATCCATGAGTTAAACGGAGAATGGAGAGCTGGTAGAAAGGATGAATGGATGAGTGAAAAGTTGAATGGGTGGACGGATGAGTGACTGGGTGGATGGATGATTAAGTGAAAGGATGGCTGGTTGGGTGAAAGGGTAAATGAATGAATGAGTGGAAGGATGGATTCGGTGAAAGGGTAGATGCATACGTGAAAGGATGGATGAAGGGATGGATGAGTGAAATGATGGATGGAAGGATAGATGATGGTTAGTTTGCAAATGGTTGAAATGTTTGGATATGGATGGGCATACAGATGGAAGGACAGAATTGATGGTGAAAGACGGAATGATGGATAAAAGAATTAATAAGTGAAAATTTAAATTTAAAATGGCGGCTATCAGGGGTTTGATTGAGGATGAATGGCTAGATCCTTGGACAAGAGAGCTCTTCTTGGGAGGGTTGTGATGACTTACTTTACTTTCTTAGTGCCATAAGAGCTTTAGTTCAAAGTGGAAGGTATTTACAGTTTCTGGCTACCCCTTGCTTATGTGTTACTATTCTGAATTTTCTGTGTGCTTATGTGTGGGATCTACACATCATGCATATGACATTTTGAGTGACACAGCTGCTGCTTGAATGTTACACTAGTAATTGTAAATGTTTGCATGTTTTGTTTTAGGTGTAAGGTTTCAGAGACAGCCTCACAGTGTCATGAGCTGTGTTTTTAGCAGTAGGCAAGGCGTCAAAAATAAACTATGCAATAGTGTATCAACAGTGCCTTCTTTAAGAAATCTGCAGGGAAAGACACCTCTGTGACTCCCGTCAGCCCAGGGCAACTCTCTACGCAACCCCAATAAGCAAAGTTAGATTCCATATTTAAGTTCCATAATGCATTCCCTACAGTGGGTTCATCACTGCAATCCTCCCTTTAGTTCACCTATGCGTGCCGCGTTACATCTCACAATGGCGCTCTGACATGAGATGCGCGTAACAAAGTCAGTCCGAGCAGATCTTCCGGAGCACTTCTCTCACCAAACATGCCTGCTCAGGACCATGAGTTGTAAACAAAATAGACTGGACAACCCAGTGCAGTAACCATATGAAATACAAGACCTGCACAGTTGCTCAAAGCTGCACGCATACTGACAAACTGTGAAGTGCACGATTGCCACAACCTAATATAAACGTATTTTGACTTGTACTTAAGTGGTTGTCTATTTATGTACTTTTATACTATCGCGCAACTTCCTCTGATGTGTCTGTAAAACTTACCTTTTGTTCCGAAGTTTTGTCCAGAATTTTGACCTTCTGTCCTGAATTTTTGTCCTGTATTTTGACCCTTGGTCCTGAATTTTTACACTCACAGTCCTGAATTTGCACCCATGTCAGTTGGTCACCCTAAGTGTGGTCAGCCCTGAGGGTTTCAGAGCGCAAGACATGTTAAGGGTGCCATGAGGTGCCTGTTTGTGTGTCTAGCAGCAGTGAGTGCCTCACTGAAGCCCTGAAACTGAGAGCAGCGTCTGAAGGGCTGGGGAGGTGGGACTCTGAGCCGCTTTCTTTGGTTGATCCAGGGAATTTCCGCTCTTAATTCAGGCGTTGACCCGCACTCTACTGTTTCTCAAGTCAGGGTCACGCAATTATACAGATATTAGCCTGGCCTCTCCCTCTGGCCTTCCTTGTGCACTTTACTTTGACTTTTTTCCAAGTATGCACATGCATGACGTGAGGCTGGATTAGCACGCGAGACCTGCATTCATCGAAAACTGAGTTTTAATCCAGGCCATGAAATAAGTGAACAAAAGCCATTGTAATTTGGAGTTAACGGGGAGGAGAAAGGGGAGATTTTATTGAGTGGCTGAATTCAACATTGCACATCCTGGAACCCTGGTTCGAATCTCGGCTCCCCCATAAATGGAGTGATCCCAGGCAAATCAACCAACGTCACAACGCTTCATTTTGACTCAGTGTTAGGTGTAGGACACCATGAACGAGTGAAGGTCAGCGTGTACATTATTATTATTATTATTATTATTATTATTATTATTATTAGGAGCTTATAAAGCGCACTTCTACCTCAGGGCGTCCTGGCGCTACACACTGACTCCCTAGAGCACGTGAAGATCTAATCCCTGAATAACCAGGTCTTAAAACCCTTTCTGAAAGAGAGGAGCTCCGACGCATTCCTGATATGAGTCGGCGGCTGTTCCAGGCCTTTCCTCCCCAACTGGCCTTTTTAGGATTTGCCTGTCGAAAGCTGGGCAAGCAGCATTTCGTGCAGGCGAAATCTAATGTTAGAACACTATGGGGGACTTGAACCCGCCCCTTCTTCCATTGGCTAGCTCCATAAATGGAGGCTAGCCATTGAAAGAGATTGGCTGTCAATCACGCTTTCCCCGTTGGAACGCGATTTGGGGGCGTTTCTCGGTCTTTTTTTAAGTCCCGCCCCTTGTTGCCGTGTGTCCTGGGCCGCGCTATGATTGGCTGCCGGCTGGGACCTGACTTGTTTTTGTGTTTCAATCTAGGACTCTCACCAGAGGCTGATCAATAGATTTTATTGTAGCCCTCGCGGTCTCCGAGGGCTCCCTAACCTTATGCCGGCTAAAAATAGTCTTGCTCCTGCAGCCGACGGAACCTTGACCCACGAAAACCCATTCGGAGCCTATCTGACACATCCAGTCAGCTGAACATCCCAGACACGCTCCTGGCGGGGTTTCAGTAGAGGCGTCCGGCTGCGGGAGGGCCCTTTCTGGGCGAGGGAGCACTACACGAGCTGTTGCTATTCGGAGTGAGGCTGTGCGGGCGGTCTCCCCCATCGGCCTCGCTTTCCAAAGCCAGCCGTCCGTTTCCTGCAGGGATCATCGAGATGTTGGTAGTTTGTGGATGAACGAGCGACTTCTATACCTTCGCACACAATGCTTTTTTCCCTGACAGATGCATTGAGAGGTTTTACCGTACTTTTGTGCGTGGCCTGTACTCCCAAACAACAAAACAGAGAAACGCTGTATTTTTACTGCTTGTTTCATGATTTCCCTTCTAAGCGCTGAATAGAAGTGTGCTGTTGTTGCTGTGTGCAGTGCTTCCTGTACCCCGGGGCTGGGGCAGAGGGTGTGGCCGGGGCTTGCTGAAAGGGATGGTGCGGGCAGTGCTTTGAATGGAAAACTCTGGAGAGGGGCGCCTGCTGAACGGAGCGGTGGGGGGGCTCTGAGAGGTGCCGGAAGAGGCGCAGTCCCAGGTAAGGGGCTCTGATCGCGCGTCACGCGGGCGTTTTGTTATTAATTTCTATGCGCATTGCTCTTTATCCAGGTAGAACATGTGATCTAGAGTGGCTAGGTCGCAGACATGGTCTGGAATGCTGTCTTCATCTGTTGATCCCATTGTGTGACCTTCATAAAATCCCTTTCGCGCCATTTACCTTAAAATTACTCTATGCTAAAACAGGTAGTGCTTAGAAACAAGTCCGTCTGCTTTCACATGCTGTAGGACAGCATGCATTACTTAATCTGTACAGTATGCGGCTGCACTAGTGCATTCTAAACGCTACCAATGACAGGACATCAGCATAGCGCCGAGAGGCCTGCACTGCGCACACTGTCTGGTAAACTGATACATGTTTTGTACACATGGCGCTTACGTGCGTATGTGTGTCTATTAGTTGTATGTTAGCTTGTTTCTAAACTTCTGCCAGATTATAACACCGAGGAATTTGGGGGGGGGGGGTTGTTCAGAGTCACACAACATGTTCTTGGGGCAGCCTGGATTAGAACTGAGGAGCAGAGTGACCCAGGCGCTGCCTTGTCACCAGCGAGTGTCAGATGCACAGTGATGGCTCGCCACAGACAAGTGCGCCCTTCCTGCTTACGTAACTCTCCCTGAAACAGCTGTCTGGGCTTGTGAGGCTTAAAGGAGGTATTCCGCGTCTGGGAGGTGCGGTGGCTGTCTGAAGATGACAGGGCAGGTGTTTACCTGGACACCTCGGGCTGTGAGACGCCTCTGTCAACCATTCTCTTCAGGTTTCTTCGAAAAGCCTGTACACATTTAAAGTGCTCTGCACTCCTGTCACAGTCCCGTCCCTTCTATAAAGCCGTGTGTGCACCTTTCTTGAGGACTGTTCCGTCATGAAAAGACGGGCTAACATATCAGTGAGTTCTTCAAACTTCAGAAAGAGTTCAGTAAACTTTTTCAAAATATCTGCACGCTTATTGAAGGGATGTTTTTGCTCTTATTCAAAGAGTTCTGTCCGCATAAACTGTTTAGGTTGTTTTTTCTTACAATGATTTGCTCGTTTCTGAGACTCGTTTTCACTTTTCAATAACTTCTTTACACGTTTCCTAAGAGTTCTGCACACTTTTTCAAAACTTTTGGTGTCATTTTCAAATAATTCAGCATACTTAAACAGAGCTGTCAATTATTTTTCAAACATTTCAAGGCATTTTTCTGAAAGAGTTGTGTACACCTTTTACATTTCTTCCCACCTTTTCAGAAGGTTTTACTCAACTTTTCGTTATATATACACTTTTGGGAAAATGTCTGCACCATTTTTTCAGAGGATGCACTTCATTTTTTAAAGTTTACTATTGCACCCGCCCCCCACCCCGCCACCCCCCCACTCACCTCGAGTGTCAATTAGACTTCTTAACAGAGACCACGAGATTGTTCTATCAACATTTTGCTGAACTTTATCAAGATGTTTTCTTGGACTTTTTTCAACCTGTTCTGCACACTTACAAAGAATTCTATGAATATTTGAAATTAGCATCATGTTTAAAACAGTTTACCTTATCTTTTCAAAGTTATGATTTTTTGTGCTTACAATATGTGAACGAGCTAGGTTGAATATATATGTACAAAATAAGCATGCATTCTTTACAGTGTGCAGCTGCCTGCAAATGTGTACTCATTACAGAGCTCTGTGTGTGTTGGGGCTCTGTCTGTGTGGCTAGCTGTTTTTTGTAGGTGGCTCTATGTGTGGGTGGCTCTGTGTGTGTGTGGGTGGCTCTGTGTGTGTGTGGGTGGCTCTGTGTGTGTGTGTCTGTGTGTGTGCGTGTGGGTGCAAATGCAATAGGTCTCGCATTTGCAAGAGATTAAGCTATTGGCATTGTAAATGACAATGCCATTTATTTATCTGTTTTCAAAACCAACACATAAATAAAAAAATGGTCATTTACAATGCCAATAGCTCTACCTATAATATTGCCGAGACCATTGCATTGTAAATGCTTGTTTATTCGTGGCACCACAACTAGTCTGCCTTCGGCCGAACGCAAGCCTCTCCCTGGCACGTACCATTTGAAACGCCTCCTCCAAACCTCTGGGCCACTGCCAATTGTAGAGTGCAGCCTCCCCGGGCAGGTTTGCCTCCATTTATATTATTGTATTTCTCCAAAATGCCCATCGCTCCTTTCATAGGTCACAGCCTCTCCTGTGAAGTCACAGACCTGCAGCCTCACAATTCCAAACCTGCTCTAGACTGTTAATCCCATAAACCCTTTGTATGGAGCTCACACTACAAGTCCAGAAACTGGAGCTAATGCTTGGAATGGTTTCTACGACACCACACAACTAATCCTAGTAACAACCAAAAACCATTCGCCATTGCATACACCAGTAACCCTGGGCTCCAGGGCAGCGCGTTGCCTGCTTTAAAGAGCCCCGACGTCTCATCAGGGGTACGAAGCACTATAGACGTGCAATTACAAGCCAATACAAAAGCAGAAATTGTCAGAACGGGAAACCCCACAACTTAGAACCTTACATCATGTACCTGTGTTGCTGCTGGTGTGTATGTCTAAAAGGTTGTTCACGACCTCTACAGAAATGAGACTGCTCGAGCAGCTTTCGATGCACAGTTTGCAAGTACACAAGACCCCTCTCTGTAATCCTTACATGGCTCAGCGTGGAAGGAACGTTTGTGAACATGCTGCCATTGCTTTGTAATGGAATATATGAATAACCCAGAGGATATAAATAAACACTGCTTTGTGACCATGTTTCCTAATGGCGTCTTTATTCAGCAATGGAACAGCTGGGTTCTCATTTCTTGCGTGTTTGGTTGCGTGGTTACGAGGGCCCGGATGCACGAGAGCTGCAGATGCAACCCCCATTGTCATCCCTTGACATGCTGTGCATTGGCACTTCTTTGAACAGCGGTGTTTCATTCCAGAATAGTTGGCAAACATCAAGCCTATTGCCTTTGTTCATTCTTGTCTGTTTTTGCTCATGCTGTAAAGTATCTGCCACAAGCATTCGAGAAGGTCAGCAAACATTTCACAAGTAAGACATGTTGGCTTTGCCAGTGCTTGTTACGATGGGTTGCTGGCATTGGGTAGTAGTGGATGGTGCAGGGGGATACAGAGGTGGAAGGTGAGAGCCTGTCAATGCCTGGGCAGTGGGATAGCCTGCTGTGCTCAGGGTCTTTGTCATGGACCATGGGGGCAACCTTGGGCCCGCCCGAGTAGGGGCAGGTTGTGCCTACTCTTGACACCGCAGTAGTGGGATGAAGTACAGAATCTGTGCGTTGGAACGGTGGACACGTTTGGGAGCACCAGGAACTGAAGATCAAAGGGCAGCCTGTGGATTCCTCAGGTATGGACTCGATCTCTGTGCTGCAGGGGGGTAAAGTTGTATCATCATGACACCACAAATGCCTCATTGTAGGGACATCACTGCATGATATATGACCTCAGAGAGGAAGGACAGTCCCGAACTTGACAAAAACCAGTGTCAAGACACTTCAACTCTTACCTGGAATGACAGTCTGGCATCATTTCCGGCCTGCATACCTCTCTGCCACATGAGTCCCTTGGGAGTGGTTAGTTTCCGGCCCGCATACCCCTCTGCCACATGAGAGTCCCTTGGGAGTGGTACATTTCCGGCCCGCATACCTCTCTGCCACATGAGTCCCTTGGGAGTGGTTAGTTTCCGGGCCCGCATACCTCTCTGCCACATGAGTCCCTTGGGGGTGGTACATTTAGGGCCCTCATACCTCTCTGTCACATGAGTCCCTTGGGAGTGGTACATAATTTCCGGCCTGCATACCTCTCTGCCACATGAGAGTCCCTTGGGGGTGGTACATTATTTCCGGCCCGCATACCTCTCTGCCACATGAGAGTCCCTTGGGAATGGTTCATTTCGGGCCCGCATACCTCTCTGTCACATGAGAGTCCATTGGGGGTGGTACATTATTTCCAGCACGCATACCTCTCTGTCACATGAGTCCCTTGGGAGTGGTACATTTCTGGCCCGCATACCTCTCTGCCACATGAGTCCCTTGGGAGTGGTTAGTTTCCGGGCCCGCATACCTCTCTGCCACATGAGTCCCTTGGGGGTGGTACGTCATTTCTGGCTCCCATACCTCTCTGCCACATGAGTCCCTTGGGGGTGGTACATTTAGGGCCCGCATACCTCTCTGCCACATGAGAGTCCCTTTGGGGGTGGTACATTATTTTTGGCCCGCATACCTCTCTGTCACATGAGTCCCTTGGGAGTGGTACATCATTTCCAGTCCGCATACCTCTCTGCCACATGAGAGTCCCTTGGGAGTGGTACATCATTTCCGGCCCGCATACCTCTCTGTCACATGTAAGTCCCTTGGGAGTGGTACATCATTTCCGGCCCACATACCTCTCTGCCACATGATAGTCCCTTGGGAATGGTACATCATTTCCGGCCCGCATACCTCTCTGTCACATGAGTCCCTTGGGAGTGGTACATCATTTCCAGTCCGCATACCTCTCTGCCACATGAGAGTCCCTTGGGAGTGGTACATCATTTCCGGCCCGCATACCTCTCTGCCACATGAGAGTCCCTTGGGAGTGGTACATCATTTCCAGTCCGCATACCTCTCTGCCACATGATAGTCCCTTGGGAGTGGTACATCATTTCCAGTCCGCATACCTCTCTGCCACATGATAGTCCCTTGGGAGTGGTACATCATTTCCAGTCCACATACCTCTCTGCCACATGAGAGTCCCTTGGGAGTGGTACATCATTTCCGGCCCGCATACCTCTCTGCCACATGATAGTCCCTTGGGAGTGGTACATCATTTCCGGCCCGCATACCTCTCTGTCACATGAGTCCCTTGGGAGTGGTACATCATTTCCAGCCCGCATACCTCTCTGCCACATGAGAGTCCCTTAGGAGTGGTACATCATTTCCCGCCCGCATACCTCTCTGCCACATGAGTCCCTTGGGAGTGGTACATCATTTCTGGCCCGCATACCTCTCTGCCACATGAGAGTCCCTTGGGAGTGGTACATAATTTCCGGCCCGCATACCTCTCTGCCACATGAGTCCCTTGGGAGTGGTACATCATTTCCAGCCTGCATACCTCTCTGTCACATGAGTCCCTAGGGAGTGGTACATCATTTCCGGCCCGCATACCTCTCTGCCACATGATAGTCCCTTGGGAGTGGTACATCATTTCCGGCCCGCATACCTCTCTGTCACATGAGTCCCTTGGGAGTGGTACATCATTTCCAGCCCGCATACCTCTCTGCCACATGAGTCCCTTGGGAGTGGTACATCATTTCTGGCCCGCATACCTCTCTGCCACATGAGAGTCCCTTGGGAGTGGTACATAATTTCCGGCCCGCATACCTCTCTGCCACATGAGTCCCTTGGGAGTGGTACATCATTTCCAGCCTGCATACCTCTCTGTCACATGAGTCCTTAGGGAGTGGTAAATCATTTCCGGTCCGCATACCTCTCTGCCACATGAGAGTCCCTTGGGAGTGGTACATCATTTCCGGCCTGCATACCTCTCTGCTACATGAGTTCCTTGGGAGTGGTAAATCATTTCCGGTCCGCATACCTCTCTGCCACATGAGAGTCCCTTGGGAGTGGTACATCATTTCCGGCCCGCATACCTCTCTGTCACATGAGCCCCTTGGGAGTGGTACATCATTTCCGGCCCGCATACATCTCTGCCACATGATAGTCCCTTGGGAGTGGTACATCATTTCCGGCCCGCATACCTCTCTGTCACATGAGTCCCTTGGGAGTGGTACATCATTTCCGGCCCGCATACCTCTCTGCCACATGAGAGTCCCTTGGGGGTGGTACATAAATTCCGGCCTGCATACCTCTCTGCCACATGAGTCCCTTGGGAGTGGTACATCATTTCCGGCCTGCATACCTCTCTGCCACATGAGAGTCCCTTGGGAGTGGTTCATTTCCGGCCAACATACCTCTCTGCCACATGAGTCCCTTGGGAGTGGTACATCATTTCCAGCCTGCATACCTCTCTGTCACATGAGTCCCTTGGGAGTGGTAAATCATTTCCGGCCCGCATACCTCTCTGCCACATGAGTCCCTTGGAGGTGATAGATTTCCGGCCCGCATACCTCTCTGCCACATGAGTCCCTTAGGGGTGGTACATTTTCGGCCGGCCATACCTCTCTGCCACATGAGTTCCTTGGGACTGGTACATTTCTGGCCTGCATACCTCTCTGCCACATGAGTACCTTGGGGGTGGTACATTTCCGGCCCGCATACCTCTCTGCCACATGAGTCCCTTGGGGTTGGTACATTTCTGGCCCGCATACCTCTCTGCCACATGAGAGTCCCTTGGGAGTGGTACATTTCCGGCCCGCATACCTCTCTGCCACATGAGTCTCTTGGGAGTGGTTAGTTTCCGGGCCCGCATACCTCTCTGCCACATGAGTCCCTTGGGGGTGGTACATCATTTCTGGCTCCCATACCTCTCTGCCACATGAGTCCCTTGGGGTGGTCATTTCCGGCACGCATACCACTCTGCCACATGAGTACCTTGGGAGTGGTACATTTCTGGCCTGCATACCTCTCTGCCACGAGTCCCTTGGGAGTGGTACATCATTTCCGGCCCGCATACCTCTCTGTCACATGAGTCCCTTGGGAGTGGTAAGTCATTTCCGGCCCACATACCTCTCTGTCACATGAGTCCCTTGGGAGTGGTACATCATTTCCAGCCCGCATACCTCTCTGCCACATAAGTCCCTTGGGGGTGGTACATTTAGGGCCCGCATACCTCTCTGCCACATGAGTCCCTTGGGGGTGGTACATTTAGGGCCCGCATACCTCTCTGTCACATGAGTCCCTTGGGAGTGGTACATCATTTCCGGCCTGCATACCTCTCTGCCACATGAGAGTCCCTTGGGGGTGGTACATTATTTCCGGCCCGAATACCTCTCTGCCACATGAGAGTCCATTGGGAATGGTTCATTTCCAGCCCGCATACCTCTCTGCCACATGAGAGTCCCTTGGGGGTGGTACTTTATTTCCGGCCCGGATACCTCTCTGTCACATGAGTCCCTTGGGAGTGGTACATTTCTGGCCTGCATACCTCTCTGCCACATGAGTCCCTTGGGGGTGGTACATCATTTCTGGCTCCCATACCTCTCTGCCACATGAGTCCCTTGGGGGTGGTACATTTAGGGCCCGCATACCTCTCTGCCACATGAGAGTCCCTTGGGGGTGGTACATTATTTCCCGCCCGTGTACCTCTCTGCCACATGAGTCCCTTGGGGTGGTACATTTAGGGCCCGCATACCTCTCTGCCACATGAGAGTCCCTTGGTGGTGGTACATTATTTCTGGCCAGCATACCTCTCTGTCACATGAGTCCCTTGGGAGTGGTAAATCATTTCCAGCGCCATACCTCTCTGTCACATGAGTCCCTTGGGAGTGGTAAATCATTTCCGGCCCGCATACCTCTCTGTCACATGAGTCCCTTGGGAGTGGTACATCATTTCCGGCCCGCATACCTCTCTGTCACATGAGTCCCTTAGGAGTGGTACATCATTTCCGGCCTGCATACCTCTCTGCCACATGATAGTCCTTTGGGAGTGGTACATCATTTCCGGCCCGCATACCTCTCTGTCACAAGAGTCCCTTGGGAATGGTACATCATTTCCGGCCTGCATACCTCTCTGCCACATGAGAGTCCCTTAGGAGTGGTACATCATTTCCGGCCCGCATACCTCTCTGCCACATGAGTCCCTTGGGAGTGGTACATCATTTCTGGCCCGCATACCTCTCTGCCACATGAGAGTCCCTTGGGAGCGGTACATCATTTCCGGCCCGCATACCTCTCTGCCACATGAGTCCCTTGGGAGTGGTACATCATTTCCAGCCTGCATACCTCTCTGTCACATGAGTCCCTTGGGAGTGGTAAATCATTTCCGGTCCGCATACCTCTCTGCCACATGAGAGTCCCTTGGGAGTGGTACATCATTTCCGGCCTGCATAACTCTCTGTCACAGGAGTCCCTTGGGAGTGGTACATCATTTCCGGCCCGCATACATCTCTGCCACATGATAGTCCCTTGGGAGTGGTACATCATTTCCGGCCCGCATACCTCTCTGTCACATGAGTCTCTTGGGAGTGGTACATCATTTCCGGCCCGCATACCTCTCTGCCACATGAGAGTCCCTTGGGAGTGGTACATCAATTCCGGCCCGCATACCTCTCTGCCACCTGAGTCCCTTGGGAGTGGTACATCATTTCCGGCCCGCATACCTCTCTGCCACATGAGAGTCCCTTGGGAGTGGTTCATTTAAGGCCCACATACCTTTCTGCCACATGAGTCCCTTGGGAGTGGTACATCATTTCCAGCCTGCATACCTCTCTGTCACATGAGTCCCTTGGGAGTGGTAAATCATTTCTGGCCCGCATACCTCTCTGCCACATGAGTCCCTTGGAGGTGATAGATTTCCGGCCCGCATACCTCTCTGCCACATGAGTCCCTTGGGGGTGGTACATTTCCGGCCGGCCATACCTCTCTGCCACATGAGTTCCTTGGGACTGGTACATTTCTGGGCTGCATACCTCTCTGCCACATGAGTCCCTTGGGGGTGGTACATTTCCGGCCCGCATACCTCTCTGCCACATGAGTCCCTTGGGGGTGGTACATTTCCGGCCTGCATACCTCTCTGCCACATGAGTCCCTTGGCGATGGTACATTTCCAGCCCTCATACCTCTCTGCCACATAAGTCCGTTGGGACTGGTACATTTCTGGCCCGCATACCTCTCCTCCACATGGGTCCCTTGGGAGTGGTACATCATTTCCGGCCCACATACCTCTCTGTCACATGAGTCCCTTGGGAGTGGTACATCATTTCGGGCCCGCATACCTCTCTGCCACATGAGTCCCTTGGGGGTGGTACATTTCCGGCTTGCATACCACTCTGCCACGTGAGAGTCCCTTGGGAGTGGTACATCATTTCCGGCCAGCATACCTCTCTGCCACATGAGTCCCTTGAGAGTGGTACATCATTTCCGGCATGCATACCTCTCTGCCACATGAGTCTCTTGGGAGTGGTACATCATTTCCGTCCTGCATACCTCTCTGCCACATGAGAGTCCCTTGGGAGTGGTATATTTCTGGCCCGCATACCTCTCTGCCACATGAGAGTCCCTTGGGAGTGGTATATCATTTCCGGCCTGCATACCTCTCTGCCACATGAGTCCCTTGGGAGTGGTACATCATTTCCGGCCTGCATACCTCTCAGCCACATGAGTCCCTTGGGAGTGGTACATCATTTCTGGCCCGCATACCTCTCTGTCACATGAGTCCCTTGGGAGTGGTACATCATTTCCGGCCCGCATACCTCTCTGTCACATGAGTCCCTTGTGGGTGGTACATCATTTCCGGCCTGCATACCTCTCTACCACATGAGTTCCTTGGGACTGGTACATTTCTGGCCTGCATACCTCTCTGCCACATGAGTCCCTTCGGGGTGGTACATTTCCGGCCCGCATACCTCTCTGTCACATGAGAGTCCCTTGGGGGTGGTACATTATTTCCGGCCCGCATACCTCTCTGTCACATGAGTCCCTTGGGAGTGGTACATTTCTGGCCTGCATACCTCTCTGCCACATGAGTCCCTTGGGGGTGGTACATCATTTCTGGCTCCCATACCTCTCTGCCAAATGAGTCCCTTGGGGGTGGTACATTTAGGGCCCGCATACCTCTCTGCCACATGAGAGTCCCTTGGGGGTGGTACATTATTTCCGGCCCGTGTACCTCTCTGCCACATGAGTCCCTTGGGGGTGGTACATTTAGGGCCCGCATACCTCTCTGCCACATGAGAGTCCCTTAGGGGTGGTACATTATTTCTGGCCCGCATACCTCTCTGTCACATGAGTCCCTTGGGAGTGGTAAATCATTTCCAGCCCGCATACCTCTCTGTCACATGAGTCCCTTGGGAGTGGTAAATCATTTCCGGCCCGCATACCTCTCTGTCACATGAGTCCCTTGGGAGTGGTAAATCATTTCCGGTCCGCATACCACTCTGACACATGAGAGTCCCTTGGGAGTGGTCCTTCATTTCCGGCCCGCATACCTCTCTGTCACATGAGTCCCTTAGGAGTGGTACATCATTTCCGGCCCGCATACCTCTCTGCCACATGATAGTCCTTTGGGAGTGGTACATCATTTCCGGCCCGCATACCTCTCTGTCACATGAGTCCCTTGGGAGTGGTACATCATTTCCGGCCCGCATACCTCTCTGCCACATGAGAGTCCCTTAGGAGTGGTACATCATTTCCGGCCCGCATACCTCTCTGCCACATGAGTCCCTTGGGAGTGGTACATCATTTCTGGCCCGCATACCTCTCTGCCACATGAGAGTCCCTTGGGAGTGGTACATCATTTCCGGCCCGCATACCTCTCTGCCACATGAGTCCCTTGGGAGTGGTACATAATTTCCAGCCTGCATACCTCTCTGTCACATGAGTCCCTTGGGAGTGGTAAATCATTTCCGGTCCGCATACCTCTCTGCCACATGAGAGTCCCTTGGGAGTGGTACATCATTTCCGGCCTGCATACCTCTCTGTCACATGAGTCCCTTGGGAGTGGTACATCATTTCCGGCCCGCATACATCTCTGCCACATGATAGTCCCTTGGGAGTGGTACATCATTTCCGGCCCGCATACCTCTCTGTCACATGAGTCTCTTGGGAGTGGTACATCATTTCCGGCCCGCATACCTCTCTGCCACATGAGAGTCCCTTGGGAGTGGTACATCAATTCCGGCCCGCATACCTCTCTGCCACCTGAGTCCCTTGGGAGTGGTACATCATTTCCGGCCCGCATACCTCTCTGCCACATGAGAGTCCATTGGGAGTGGTTCATTTAAGGCCCACATACCTCTCTGCCACATGAGTCCCTTGGGAGTGGTACATCATTTCCAGCCTGCATACCTCTCTGCCACATGAGTCCCTTGGGAGTGGTAAATCATTTCCGGCCCGCATACCTCTCTGCCACATGAGTCCCATGGAGGTGATAGATTTCCGGCCCGCATACCTCTCTGCCACATGAGTCCCTTGGGGGTGGTACATTTCCGGTCGGCCATACCTCTCTGCCACATGAGTTCCTTGGGACTGGTACATTTCTGGGCTGCATACCTCTCTGCCACATGAGTCCCTTGGGGGTGGTACATTTCCGGCCCGCATACCTCTCTGCCACATGAGTCCCTTGGGGGTGGTACATTTCCGGCCTGCATACCTCTCTGCCACATGAGTCCCTTGGCGATGGTACATTTCCAGCCCTCATACCTCTCTGCCACATAAGTCCGTTGGGACTGGTACATTTCTGGCCCGCATACCTCTCCGCCACATGGGTCCCTTGGGAGTGGTACATCATTTCCGGCCCACATACCTCTCTGTCACATGAGTCCCTTGGGAGTGGTACATCATTTCCGGCCCGCATACCTCTCTGCCACATGAGTCCCTTGGGGGTGGTACATTTCCGGCTTGCATACCTCTCTGCCACATGAGTCCCTTGGGAGTGGTACATCATTTCCGGCATGCATACCTCTCTGCCACATGAGTCTCTTGGGAGTGGTACATCATTTCCGTCCTGCATACCTCTCTGCCACATGAGAGTCCCTTGGGAGTGGTATATTTCCGTCCTGCATACCTCTCTGCCACATGAGAGTCCCTTGGGAGTGGTATATCATTTCCGGCCTGCATACCTCTCTGCCACATGAGTCCCTTGGGAGTGGCACATCATTTCCGGCCTGCATACCTCTCAGCCACATGAGTCCCTTGGGAGTGGTACATCATTTCCGGCCCACATACCTCTCTGTCACATGAGTCCCTTGGGAGTGGTACATCATTTCCGGCCCGCATACCTCTCTGTCACATGAGTCCCTTGGGGGTAGTACATCATTTCCGGCCTGCATACCTCTCAGCCACATGAGTCCCTTGGGAGTGGTACATCATTTCCGGCCCACATACCTCTCTGCCACATGAGAGTCCCTTGGGAGTGGTATATCATTTCCGGCCTGCATACCTCTCTGCCACATAAGTCCCTTGGGACTGGTACATTTCTGGCCCGCATACCTCTCCGCCACATGGGTCCCTTGGGAGTGGTACATCATTTCCGGCCCACATACCTCTCAGCCACATGAGTCCCTTGGGAGTGGTACATCATTTCCAGCCCGCATACCTCTCTGTCACATGAGTCCCTTGGGACTGGTACATTTCCGGCACGCATACCTCTCTGCCACATGAGTTCCTTGGGACTGGTACATTTCTGGCCTGCATACCTCTCTGCCACATGAGTCCCTTGGGGGTGGTACATTTCCGGCACGCATACCTCTCTGTCACATGAGTCCCTTGGGGGTGGTACATTTCTGGCCTGCATACCTCTCTGCCACATGAGTCCCTTGGGGGTGGTACATTTCCGGCCAGCATACCTCTCTGCCACATAAGTCCCTTGGGACTGGTACATTTCTGGACCGCATACCTCTCTGTCACATGAGTCCCTTGGGAGTGGTACATCATTTCCGGCCCGCATACCTCTCTGTCACATGAGTCCCTTGGGAGTGGTACATCATTTCCGGCCTGCATACCTCTCTGCCACATGAGAGTCCCTTGGGAGTGGTATATTTCCGGCCCGCATACCTCTCTGCCACATGAGAGTCCCTTGGGAGTGGTATATCATTTCCGCCTGCATACCTCTCTGCCACATGAGTCCCTTGGGAGTGGTAAATCATTTCCGGTCCGCATACCACTCTGACACATGAGAGTCCCTTGGGAGTGGTACATCATTTCCGGCCCGCATACCTCTCTGTCACATGAGTCCCTTAGGAGTGGTACATCATTTCCGGCCCGCATACCTCTCTGCCACATGATAGTCCTTTGGGAGTGGTACATAATTTCCGGCCCGCATACCTCTCTGTCACATGAGTCCCTTGGGAGTGGTACATCATTTCCTGCCCGCATACCTCTCTGCCACATGAGAGTCCCTTAGGAGTGGTACATCATTTCCGGCCCGCATACCTCTCTGCCACATGAGTCCCTTGGGAGTGGTACATAATTTCTGGCCCGCATACCTCTCTGCCACATGAGAGTCCCTTGGGAGTGGTACATCATTTCCGGCCCGCATACCTCTCTGCCACATGAGTCCCTTGGGAGTGGTACATCATTTCCAGCCTGCATACCTCTCTGTCACATGAGTCCCTTGGGAGTGGTAAATCGTTTCCGGTCCTCATACCTCTCTGCCACATGAGAGTCCCTTGGGAGTGGTACATCATTTCCGGCCTGCATACCTCTCTGTCAGATGAGTCCCTTGGGAGTGGTACATCATTTCCGGCCCGCATACATCTCTGCCACATGATAGTCCCTTGGGAGTGGTACATCATTTCCGGCCCGCATACCTCTCTGTCACATGAGTCTCTTGGGAGTGGTACATCATTTCCGGCCCGCATACCTCTCTGCCACATGAGAGTCCCTTGGGAGTGGTACATCAATTCCGGCCCGCATACCTCTCTGCCACCTGAGCCCCTTGGGAGTGGTACATCATTTCCGGCCCGCATACCTCTCTGCCACATGAGTGTCCCTTGGGAGTGGTTCATTTAAGGCCCACATACCTCTCTGCCACATGAGTCCCTTGGGAGTGGTACATAATTTCCAGCCTGCATACCTCTCTGTCACATGAGTCCCTTGGGAGTGGTAAATCATTTCCGGCCCGCATACCTCTCTGCCACATGAGTCCCTTGGAGGTGATAGATTTCCGGCCCGCATACCTCTCTGCCACATGAGTCCCTTGGGGGTGGTACATTTCCGGTCGGCCATACCTCTCTGCCACATGAGTTCCTTGGGACTGGTACATTTCTGGGCTGCATACCTCTCTGCCACATGGGTCCCTTGGGGGTGGTACATTTCCGGCCCGCATACCTCTCTGCCACATGAGTCCCTTGGGGGTGGTACATTTCCGGCCTGCATACCTCTCTGCCACATGAGTCCCTTGGCGATGGTACATTTCCAGCCCTTATACCTCTCTGCCACATAAGTCCGTTGGGACTGGTACATTTCTGGCCCGCATACCTCTCCGCCACATGGGTCCCTTGGGAGTGGTACATCATTTCCGGCCCACATACCTCTCTGTCACATGAGTCCCTTGGGAGTGGTACATCATTTCCGGCCCGCATACCTCTCTGCCACATGAGTCCCTTGGGGGTGGTACATTTCCGGCTTGCATACCTCTCTGCCACATGAGTCCCTTGGGAGTGGTACATCATTTCCGGCATGCATACCTCTCTGCCACATGAGTCTCTTGGGAGTGGTACATCATTTCCATCCTGCATACCTCTCTGCCACATGAGAGTCCCTTGGGAGTGGTATATTTCCGGCCTGCATACCTCTCTGCCACATGAGTCCCTTGGGAGTGGTACATCATTTCCGGCCTGCATACCTCTCAGCCACATGAGTCCCTTGGGAGTGGTACATCATTTCCGGCCCACATACCTCTCTGTCACATGAGTCCCTTGGGAGTGGTACATCATTTCCGGCCCGCATACCTCTCTGTCACATGAGTCCCTTGGGGGTGGTACATCATTTCCGGCCTGCATACCTATCAGCCACATGAGTCCCTTGGGAGTGGTACATCATTTCCGGCCCACATACCTCTCTGCCACATGAGAGTCCCTTGGGAGTGGTATATCATTTCCGGCCTGCATACCTCTCTGCCACATAAGTCCCTTGGGACTGGTACATTTCTGGCCCGCATACCTCTCTGCCACATGGGTCCCTTGGGAGTGGTACATCATTTCCGGCCCACATACCTCTCAGCCACATGAGTCCCTTGGGAGTGGTACATCATTTCCAGCCCGCATACCTCTCTGTCACATGAGTCCCTTGGGACTGGTACATTTCCGGCACGCATACCTCTCTGCCACATGAGTTCCTTGGGACTGGTACATTTCTGGCCTGCATACCACTCTGCCACATGAGTCCCTTGGGGGTGGTACATTTCCGGCACGCATACCTCTCTGTCACATGAGTCCCTTGGGAGTGGTACATCATTTCCGGCCTGCATACCTCTCTGCCACATGAGTCCCTTGGGAGTGGTACATCATTTCCGGCATGCATACCTCTCTGCCACATGAGTCTCTTGGGAGTGGTACATCATTTCCGGCCTGCATACCTCTCTGCCACATGAGAGTCCCTTGGGAGTGGTATATTTCCGGCCCGCATACCTCTCTGCCACATGAGAGTCCCTTGGGAGTGGTATATCATTTCCGCCTGCATACCTCTCTGCCACATGAGTCCCTTGGGAGTGGTACATCATTTCCGGCCTGCATACCTCTCTGCCACATGAGTCCCTTGGGAGTGGTACATCATTTCCGGCCCGCATACCTCTCTGTCACATGAGTCCCTTGGGAGTGGTACATAATTTCCAGCCCGCATACCTCTCTGCCACATGAGAGTCACTTGGGGGTGGTACATCATTTCCGGCCTGCATACCTCTCTGCCACATGAGTTCCTTGGGACTGGTACATTTCCGGCCCGCATACCTCTCTGCCACATGAGTTCCTTGGGACTTGTACATTTCTGGCCTGCATACCTCTCTGCCACATGAGTCCCTTGGGGGTGGTACATTTCCGGCCCGCATACCTCTCTGCCACATGAGTCCCTTGGGGGTTGTACATTTCTGGCCTGCATACCTCTCTGCCACATGAGTCCCTTGGGGGTGGTACATTTCCGGCCAGCATACCTCTCTGCCACATAAGTCCCTTGGGACAGGTACATTTCTGGACCGCATACCTCTCTGTCACATGAGTCCCTTGGGAGTGGTACATCATTTCTGGCCCGTATACCTCTCTGCCACATGAGAGTCCATTGGGAGTGGTACATTTCTGGCCTGCATACCTCTCTGCCACATGAGTCCCTTGGGGGTGGTACATCATTTCCAGCTGTGCTCAGCTGTTACCTATCCTAAAGTCTCACAATAGCCGCCCTAGTTATGCCCGCACAGAGAAGCCCACCTCGCTCCTTTGTGCATGGGGGTACCAGCGAGGCTGTGGGGGGGCGGGCTGTGGGAGAGCGCTAAACCCTAGCTGTGTTGGGCCTGGCCTGGAGTCGGTGTTGGTCCATCAGTACTGTGCTGTGGGGATACTTATATGAGAAAGTAATGAAATTCTTGGTCAGTGTTATGTCAAGTGGATATGCAGATTAAATGCGGTCAAAGGGGGACAAAAGACTGACCATAAATGTAATTCCTTTCTCAGATAAGTATCCCGCGCCCCCAGCACCGACTCCAGGCAGGCCCAATACAGCCAGGGCTTAGGGTCTCCCACGGCCCGCCAATGCCCCGAGCATATCGTCTTCGTTTTTAGGGCTCAACCTCTGCCAATGCGCAAGCATTGCAGATGTCGAGACATATTGGGGCTTCTCCAGAGCTTAACCAAATGGGCGATTTGATGCTGTGCCCGTGAAAAAAGCGTGTGCACAAAGCCACCAGCCTCCCTCCCACAAGCTTCCCCCAGCGTGCGCTCTGGCATTTCTCCTCCGCTAATTATTCACTGCCCACGGCCGGCCTGCACATCAAAGGCTGCTGCTCCCTTTATCTTACTCTTGGAGCATTCTGCTTTCTCACTTTAGGACTGGTTCTCAGTCTCTCTCCTCCTCAGTCTTTCCGCTTTGTCTTTTTCCCTCTCTCACTCTAGGTAAATGCATTATCAGGAGAATTTGGGTGTCTCTGGCCCGCAACAGCTACCATTGGATCAAATTAAGCACAGACCTAAAGTAAATCTCTGTATTTTGTTTCAAACTTTTAACAAACCCAATAAATATTAAACTTGCAGTATTGTAAAGTAGCACCCTATTCACATGCATCTCATACGGGTCTAAAACTTTTTTATGCTGGATTTGCCTTGGCGGATCATATGTTAGTCACTTCCCCCTACCTGGCACCACCTCGTTGTCGCATGCCTTTTACAAATGCGGTACCGGCACTTTTGTTTTAAACATCCTAATCAAAAGCGTGGGTGCCGCATTGCTTTCAATATAAAGAAATAGAAAAATAAAATTCAATGGAAAAGGGACTTGGGTCGGAGACTTGCCGTTATCTTAAGGGAGACACTAAAACAGCGTTTAAATACAACTCGATAACCTGTTCTTTCAAGGTCCTTACCCCGGATTATGTGCACTTTTTATCTCTCCCTGACCTGGTCGCTCCAGCTCAGCTCCTTGGAGGGCCTCTGTACAGCTTCACACGCAGTGCTGCAGCGCACAGAAACATGGCTCCGTCTCTAGGGAAATAATGGGGTTGTCAAGCTGTGGCGGATATGGCAGTGCGGGGACGGGTGACCATTTCATCCGCACAGAGCTGGTGGTGCCCTAAGAACATCCAAAGGGGCAGCATGGTCTTTCATCACTATCGTGCACCGCGCAGGCCCAGATGGAGAATAAAACATGCATGGCTTGCCCACAGCCCTGAAAATGATTGCGCTCATTTACCATAAACAAAGAAAGCGCATTCAGCCAAGTCACCACCCATCATGGTGACACACGTTTGCATACTGATTAAATTTACAGATAGAGACAATGGCTCTGATATCATTAACAGTGGCGTGGGGTTTGCGATGCGAACAGCGCAAGATAAATAGCGCCATCATTTTACATTAGGCAGCCTTACATTTCCGCGGCACATCAAGGGGACTCAGCTTCGGTGCATCTCACGGCTGCTGTTTGTCTGATCTCAGACTTGCAAAGAGAAACATTACGTCACTTATTTAAAGACGATGAAAACAGGACAAATATGTCGCCTGCATTTTCTTGTGGGCAGGAATAGCTTGCAATGAAAGGTAGTAGGCAGGATGAAGTGTGTTTTAGGAAGATGGGAAGAAGTGTTTTCTCCTCACCTAATTATTCACTGCCCACGGCCGGCCGGCACATCAAAGGCTGCTGCTCCCCGTGCGTCTCGTCACCCTTACTCTCCACTATTCTACCCTAAACTATTTCTGCTTCTGCACAAATGCATCCTCAAACCTTTGCTTTCAGGACAAGCTCATTTTACAGAGCTTCACATATAATTTCGGTTCAAACTTCTTAATCGAGGGAGACCGCAGTGTTGTATTATAACAACGATTGAGTTGAGCGTTACCAAAAGACATCGAGTTTTAGCTATTATCTTGACATTTTAGCGGCATCCATTTTGTATTCACGGCAGCCGTTTTGTCTGCCACATACTGCCTCGTGGCGACCATGTGCGTTGTCCTACCTTTCTGCTCATGGCCTTTGAAATCTGCCCGGCAACAGTCTATTAATAGCATCTCTGTGTTTCGCCGCTGACCGTTAGGGTCCACATCTGCTAAAGGTTAATCCTAGATTGGAATGTGTTAGCCGAGACCCCAAGACTGTTAACTCATCCCACTGATTGATTCTGCTGCTCGATATTACCTTGTATGGACGTAAAATGTGCCTTTGTGCTTTGTACCGCCGTCTCTTGAGCCCCTGTGTGGGTATAAATAAACCATGTGTCCGGTAGCCCTTTGTGCTACTTCTCATAGTGCCGAAGGGTACTGTTTGAACTTTAGCACCATCTCATGAGGTGTAATAAATTCTATGTTTTGCAATTCCAGTTTCCGTGCCAACTTTATTACTGGGTCTGAGGACTTCGTGCACAGAAGGGCGAACCCCTAGCACTAGCGGGCCAGGCTGAGGCCTCTACGACAAATTGGCGCCCGACACGTGGGGCTCATCGGCGACTCGGATGCCCGAAGGATTGGTCGTGACGAAGGTTCGGAACTTCGCTGAGAATGCGATCGCTACCAGAGAAGACCCGTGTCTTGGTATCCGAGGTGTTCCTTCCCTACTTTATGATCAGACCATCCAGGTTGCGCCGGTCCTCGACTTAGATCTCTTCTGTTGGTCCGCCGTGCAGTGACCGTTTGGTCGAATTTAGAACTTGGCAGTTGGAACCTGGACAGCCTATGATTGGTAAGAGTCACTTTGCGGCGCTTTCCGCTTGTTATAGGTTTTGGCAATATGTGGCTCCCGTATTGGTAAGGCAGTTTTAGGAACGCTTGCCCGAGCATTTTGTATTTGGATAGACTTGTTTACTTTGGTTTGGTTTTGGTCCTATGTTTCGCAATATATGGTTTGCAACTCATATAGGCAGGTGATGCACAGAGTTTTCTCCGCCCGTTCTATGTATAGCGCATCGTACTAAGAAAGTACCTTAATCGCTCTTTACCTATGGTAGTGTATATTTTGCACTATTTTTGAAGCAATGCCTGTTTGCCGCGCACTTCGAAAGATGTGCTTCTTAGTTTGGAGGCGCCAGTTTACGACTTGAGGAATCACAGCCGGCTCCCCCCGAAGGGACTCCTAATCGAGATATGTATGTGAAGTTTGGTACTTCTGCCATAATGTACAGCGCGTTGTGGCACAAGTATACGAAAAAGGATCCTGAGTTACGTTGGCCATTGTATGGGTCGTTTGATGCGCGAAATGTTGAATATGTGGAGCGCTGTTTGTTTGAGCGAAAGTCTAGACGTGATATGTTTGAGTGTTTTCGAATGTGGGAGAAAGAAGTATGGCAGCAAGAGAAGCGAGAGCAAGCGTTGATTGAGAAACAGCAGCGAAAGACTGTGTATGAGAAAGTGCTGGAATTACGAAAGAAAGAAGCAAAAGAAATGCAGGAAAGAGAGGAAAAAGAACGAAGGTTACAGATGTGTGGCCAATATCCTGTCCGTCAGCCTCTCTATCCTGTCCTATCATGTTTCGGAAATATTCCGATGTGTTCGAACCTACTGATGTTGCACCTGATCATAAGCAAATGCGTGATGGTCTTCTTGTTTTTTCTCAGGCACCCGACTTCGTTAGACGGCTGGTTAAAATACGAGACGAGGCGCGACAGCTGCAGGAACAGAAAAAGGCTGCGGATGCCGTTCCACAGACTAATTCGTCTGGAGTGGCACAACGTCCTATCTTCGTGACAGATAAGATGATACCAGTTGTCATGAAACCCATGCGGGAAGCCGCGCCTATGTATGTTCCTCCTAAAGGAGCGGGTGATAGTGATAATAAAAATTCCTCAGATGCGAAGGGTTATTTTATTTATAATTGGGTTTACACTCCTTGGAATAGAGCAGACGTAATGGCACTTAAAAATACGTTACCTGATCCACGTAAAAATCCAGCTGCCTTTTATGAAGAAGTCGAGGGTGCTTTAAATTCTTGTGTTATGACCTTATGTTATATAGATTTGTTTTTCGGTCTTATTTTACCCCCAGATATGTGGAGGACCATTCGTAGAATTGATGATCGCGCTGTTCTTGGAGCTGAATGGAAAGAAATAGAGCGCATAGACGCAGAGAGAGAGCCCGCCCAAAAGCCACATAAATTGATCTTAGATCTTCCTGCAGCCATTTTAACTAAATTAAAAGCGGTCATCCCCCCTAAAATGATTGATTGGACTGTTTTAGCGTCATGTAAGCAAAAAACAGATGAATCGGTTTCTGATTTCTTTACTCGTTTTGAGGAAGCCTTTCATGATTTTAGCGGTCAGTCTCTTACTGACGATACAGGCAGGCATTTGTTTGTCGATAAATATGTTTCAAATTTGTTACGTAGTATAGCGAGTCGATTAAAAGCTAGCGAGAGTTCTTGGACTACGTCCTCTCCGGCCTCTGTGTTGACGATGGCTCAGTATTATGAGCGCCAGGAGGCGGAGGCGAAGGGGACTGAGGACAAGAAGTCGAAAGAGTTAAAAACAAAGGTTAAGTTGGCTCAAGTGTATGGTCTGCCTTCTAGAAGCTACGATAGGGGCCCTGACAGAAATTACGATAGAGGTGGCCAATCATCCCTTAACACTTTCTCTGGTCGTTCAAATGTAGCTCCGAATCAATGTGTTTATTGTAAACAGTACGGCCATTGGGCGCGAGACTGCCCGGTGCTTCACGCTCAACGGGAAGCTCCGGAGCGGGGCCAAGGGAGACCTGGCTCAGGTTACTCAGCGCCCCGTGGTAATATGAATGATCGAACTAGATCTGATACGAATTCCCATCCACAACATAGACAGAACGTTTGATAAGTGAAACCAATGTCAAGTATCTGATTATATTCCTCCTGGTTCATACGATTCAGCTTATGCATAGGCGTGCCTAGGATGGGGTAAGGAATCAGTTGAAGTTCCAGTAGATCCGACGGGTCCCTATGTTACAGTACATGTTTTGGGCTCTACTGATCGGTTTCTGGTCGACACAGGAGCTACACGTAGCGCTTTGTCTAAACAATTGGTTCCGAGGGCTCCCCTGTCTGGCACGACTATTACTTCGATAGGTTTCGATGGAACACCTTCCCTTAGCCCACTGTCCGAGCCTCTTTTATTTTCTGCCGATAAATTTGATGCTCCATGCCCGTTTTTGCTTTCCCCGAAAACTCCAGATAATATATATGGCCTTGATATGTTAAAACATTTTAGAGCAACGATACAATGTTTTCCTGAAGGGGTGCGTGTCATATTAAATGATAATTACATTGACACTAATGGGATGTGTTTGATTAAAGAAGATACTGCACTAGCTTCACTCCCTGCAGCCCTATGGGCTACCTCAGACACTGATGTGGGTCAGATGGTTATCCCTCCGATCCAGATTAGTGTCAAGGAGGGAGCTGTGTTACCTCGTTTGCCACAATATCATATTTCACAGGAGGGTGATGAAGCACTCATACGAATTGTACATGATTTGATACAAGTTGGGGTTGTTGAGGAGGTCCCATATAATGTTTGCAACAGCCTGATTCTTCCGATTTTGAAGAAAGACTCAGATACACGAGTTTACAGGTTCATTATTGATTTGAGGGAGGTGAATATGATAGTGATACCACAATACCCTGTGGTTTTAGACATTACGACACTTCTTACTCTTGTCCCCCCGACTGCAACCACATTTACAGTAATCGATTTGAAGAGCGCTTTCTTCTCGATCCCTATTCATTCTGATAGCCGATATTTGTTCGGTTTCACTTTGAATAATCGATCGTATCGATTTTGTAGAGTTCCTCAAGGTTACACTGAAAGTCCGAGCATTTATAGCCAAGCATTGAAGAGGGAACTTGATTCTTTCGCATCGACCGAAGGTGTGGCTCTCATACAATATGTCGACGACATCTTGCTGGGCGCCGACACCCCGGAGCAGTGTGAAACATGTACTTTGTCTCTGCTTTCTTTTCTTGCTTCACATCATCACAAAGTCTCTCGAAAGAAGTTGCAATATTGTAGACCAAAGGTAACCTACTTAGGTCAACTTTTGTCTAAGGAGGGGCGTGCATTGACATCAGATCGTATACAAGCCATTTTAGACACGCCAGTTCCTACTACACAGAAAGGAGTGCGTGCATTTGTGGGTCTCACTTGTTTTTGTAGACAATGGATTTTGGGATTCTCACACATTGTTAAGCCCTTGTTAGCACTTTTGACGAAAGATACCCATGTACCCCTTCCATGGACAGAAGAATGTGAAAGGGCTTTTCGACAATTACGACAAGCTCTTTGTTCAGCACCAGTGTTAGGTACACCAGATTACACAAAGATTTTCACACTTTACATGCACGAGAAAGATGGATGTGCATTGTCAGTGTTGGTCCAGTTGCACGGCGATAAGCAGCGTCCGTGTGCATACTTCTCTGCAGTGCTCGACCCTGTTGCGTGAGCATTGCCTGGATGTTTTCGTTCAGTTGCAGCAACAGCGGTGTCTATTCGACAGAGTGAAGGAATAGTTTTGTCACACAAGTTATTAGTGTTAGTACCACATGCTGTTGATGCCCTTTTGAATCAGACAAAGACGCAGCACTTGACTAGCGCTCGTCTTACAGGATATGAATTGACACTGTTAGCTCCTCACATTACATTGAAGAGATGTGCAACTTTGAATCCAGCCACATTGTTGGCATATCCGGTGACTCAGCCTCAGTCACAAGAAACGCACAATTGTATTTTTCTGACTGAAGAGCAGACAAAGGGTTGCATTGATTTACAGGAAAAGCCCCTTTCAGATGTAGATGGTGAATTATGGGTTGATGGGTCCTGTTTGAAATTATCGGATGGTATGACCTCAGCCGCATATGCAATCACCACACTTGAGACAGTAGTCGAGACAGCTTGCATACCACAGAAATCGGCTCAAGCAGCTGAATTGATAGCACTAACGCAAGCGTGTGAGCTCAGTGCTGGTTTGTGTGTGAATATCTACATAGATAGCCGCTATGGTTTTGGAGTAGCGCATGATTTCTGCCTACTCTGGAAGGAAAGAGGCTTTCTTACATCTCATGGAATGCAGATAATGCACGGAGATTTAGTGCACAATCTCCTGACCGCATTGACATTGCCGAAGAAAATTGCTATAGTAAAGTGTAGTGCACACAAGAAAGTCACAGATAAGATTGGTCAAGGAAATGCTTTTGTAGACCGTATAGCACGTGAGACTGCCATGCAAAGAAACACCACTTCTATGTACGTGGTGAAGTCGCAAGCTGAGAGATGGCATGATGCTAGGCAGGAAGTGCGAGAGATACAGAAGACAGCTTCTGATAAGGAACGTGAGCAATGGTCTAAGGAGGGAGAGTTAGATGATGAAGGAATAAGCAAATGGATCGATGGAAGCTGCCAATTGCTTTTGTGTAACCCATGGTTCAGATGGCACATGGTGTGGCACGTGTTGGAGCTCTTGCAATGACGAAAATGCTTACGCAAGTTTGGGAGCATCCTGAGATTGCTAACACAGCTAGGAGAGTAGTACAGTCTTCCTTGATTTGCCTACAATATAATCCTGGAAAAGGGACATGAGCTCCATCTGGAGGGTTTGTGACACCAACCGCACCTTTTGAAGTCTTGCAAATGGACTACATTCAACTTGAGCGGTGTAATAATTTGAAGTATGTCCTAGTGGTGGTTTGTGCCTTCAGTAAATGGATTGAGGCGTACCCCACGAAAGATAATACGGCTATTACTACTGCTAAGGTGCTACTGAAGGAGTTCTACCCGAGGTTCGGTGTTTGCAGACTCTTGTGGAGTGATAACGGACCTCATTTTGTTGGGGAAGTTATCAAGTATGTTCTGAAGGGATTAGGCATTAAGCAAAAGTTCTATGCTGTGTTCCATCCACAATCAGCAGGATTAGTGTAACGGTATAATGGCACTCTCAAGCTCAAGATTGCGAAAATTCAAGCCTCCACGAAGTTAACATGGCCAGATGCGTTGCCATTGGCTCTATTGTCTATTAGGTCAGTGCCGCATTCTCGTACGGGTCTTACTCCGTACGAGGTGGTGTTTGGCCGGCCGATGAATATTTGGGGAGTTCCGAAGCCAAGATCTGTGTATGATGTACCTTGTGTTTTAATGAATTACTATTTGGCACAATTAACTGACAGCTTGGTTTCTATTCATCAACAGGTTCGAGAAGCGCTCCCGGATAAATCTCAAGGTGAGGGCCATGGTCTCCGTCCTGGTGATTACGTAATGGTCAAGTCATTCGAGAGGTCGAACAGCTTGGAGCCAAGGTGGCGTGGACCAGAGAAAGTCCTCCTCGCTACGAGGACAGCCGTTCGCATCACCAACAGACGCAATTGGGTCCATAGTGCCCTTTGTCGCAAGGTATTGTCGACCTTGGCGGATTCTGCTGTTTTTTACGATCATCGAGATATTCTAGCTACGGAGAAGGGCCCTGTTGTATCTCCTGACGAATGTGTGGAGTTCTTCCCGGTCCAGACGACTTCTGGAGCAGCACGTTATGATTTGAGATCTAGGAGAAAGATTTGAAAAAGTTTTTTGTTGCGAGACTGGTTGAGCAACCGCTCTCGGTAGTGGAAACGGAGAGCCGATATGACAAGGGAGGGGGATCAGCCCTGCGTAGTGTAGTGACACCTGTCTTGGTCTATGGCAAAGAAACCAACGTCTACCCAGGGTAAAGAGCTCATTGACTATTTATTTTTTAGTTTTTTAGTTTGAAGAAGACTTTCGAGAACTATGAATGCTACTAAGAAAAAGATATTGGGAGTATTGGGTGTTTTTGTTGTTCTAATGATCATTGCAGTAATTACCTGGCTAGTTGAGACAGTGAACCCTGCCAGAGAAACTTGTATGGTTCCTACTACTCCGATTCCTGAAGAGCATCAGCATTTCACTCTTCCCTATCATGAGCAAAAGCATCGAGAATCTTACTTAAATAATACGTTTGTTCAGATGCTTCACTATACTCACGATGCCACGAATATGACGAACTGCTGGATTTGTGGTATGCTTCCAGCTCATCAGAAGAGAGGTGGAACGCCATTCATTCCACTTCCTTTTTCGCACAATGGTTCTTGTCGAGCTTGGTATACTCTTCTCTTTATGAATAGGTAACCTACTGTAGGTGGACTTCTTTTTCGCTTGAATAAAGAATATTATCAAGATGATGTCAGATCCGGATGTAAAACTATTTCCTGGTGCCCCAAAAGCGCTATTCATCAAGCCGCTACTAGCGTCCTTGCTGCTTGGAGTTGGCGACAGCGGGTGGCTCAGTCACTGTATTCCTAATGCCCGCTCTAGTTCCTGGTTGTGCCATGCTTCCTGTTTAGTCTGCGCTCTAGCGTTTTTTTGCAATCCGCCATTTTAGGTGCGCTGGTCTTTTCCTCTGCGCACTTCAACTGTGGAAATTCAGGCGGCATGACGCTCATTGCAGAGCGCGTCAATTAAGCCCGCAATCTCGTATTTTTGGCTTGCCAGTTTAGCGCTGTAGTTTTGGGATAAAACTGTATTTAGTTTAATAGTCATTTCGATACCTTTTTGCCTTCACGCTTCCAGTTTTGAAGCGTCCAGTTTTCTGTCATCTGCCCGTCTATCGGCATAGGTGCTGATAGCCCCTGTCTGAGTTGAAGCTTCCTTCCATCTCCTCTGGGCGTTCAAGCTTCAGTATCCCGTTCCCCCCTCAGGAGCCTCTTCGTGAACTTCAGCAGCTGGTTTGGGGGTTTGTCTGTGAGAGTTTTCAGCGCTTGTAATTCCTGTGGAGGCTTTCCAGTGTAACCTACATAGCGGTAAGAGAACTTGCTCAGATAATTTGCCGCTTGTTCAGAATATTATTACTACCTCTGAGAACTGGTCTATCTACTGGAATACCTGTTAACCCTGTTAACCCTGCATAGAATTGAAGTTCAAGTACGAACATTATATTGTCTTCATTCTGAGAGAGCCAAGTGATAAAACTGGAATTAAACTCATTCAGTATAGTTCGTTGTGAACAGCAGTCTTCATATTTTGGGCCAGAAGATAACTCCAGCAGTCACCAAGTATATGGGGGGTATCTTAATTATATGCCTATGATTGATACTGTTATATACCACCACTTCAATTCTGCTGGCGCCTAAAACTAGACTTTTGACTCATCTTCAATATACTTCAAAAAAGAACTCTTACACCATTATTCATCTATTGAAGAATCCATAAGAGAGCAGCTAATTCCACATAATTAATAGGTGGGTAGAGTGTGAGTCTGATTCAAGGATAGAATTCCAAAGGGTTATTTGGGAACTGTAGTAATGATGTGCTTAATGTTCTAGGTGTGACCAGACCATAGAAGAAGAGTCTTGACTACACCTTGTGGATGTCTCTCTTGTCTCTCCACTTCCCCTTTCCCCCTCCCTCCTGGATTTAGAGTACTCTGGGTCCAGGGGTGTTGGGGAGTTGGGAACTAATCAGCTGGAACCTCCCTTCACGCCATCTGTTCCCACGGAAACCAAAGGAATTCAGGTACACTTCGTGACAGATTGAAGTGCCCTACATTTCTTCCGTCTGAGCAAGATGGCTGAAGGATTTGATGTTAAGGCGTTAGCTTCTATTTTGGAAGGATTACAGAAGCAATTGAGTGAAACCAGGGAAGAGGTTAGGAAATCTAATCAAGAGGCCAGTTATTTGCGACAGAGAATAGATCAACTGTCTGTAAGTCCTAGTCCTAATTTTGGGGGTTTAAAATCTCCAACCTTTGATCCCTCCCCCTCCACGTCCTCAACCTTAACCACGCAGGTAGTGCATGCAATGTCACCAACCATTCCATTGGCACCCCCAGAAAGGTTTCAGGGAGACCCGCATAAGGCTCAAATTTTTATGACTCAGTGCTCCTTACATTTCCTTTGTAAACCAATTTTGTTTAAGGAAGACCAGTCAAAAGTGGCTTTCGTGCTTTCTTACCTGAGTGGTGATGCCGCGGCATGGTCCATGCCTCTGGTAACCTCTAATGATCCGGTCCTGTACAAATTTGAAGATTTCAAGGCGGAATTCTTACGGATTTTTGATCGAAGAACTATTTCGCAGGCCACAGATAATGAATTGCTGGATCTGAAACAGGGAAATAAGGAATTGGTGGCCTACCTGGCGCAGTTCAATAAACTGATTGTAGAAACCAATTGGCCAGCTGAAAAAAGAGCCGCAATTTTTTACAGGGGACTCAAGGACGAGTTGAAGGATGGTCTAGCTCAAATTCCTAAGAGACCCACGGATGTGTCAGAGCTCATTGATCTAGTGCTCCAAATTGATCAACGGCAGTCGGAGCGGCGTAGTGAGAAGCGAAAAGATTTTAAGCCTTTCCCACCTCGTTTGGATCGTGTCAGGACGGAACCAGTCAAGAATGTCGAAGGAAGCGTTGGAGAAGAACCTATGCAAATTGGCACAGTCAGAGGCCCTCTCTCAAAAGAAGAAAGAGAAAAGCGAAGATTGGGCAAGTTATGCATGTACTGTGGCCAGTCCGGTCATTTTGTTAAAGAATGTTCTAAGAGGCCTAAGACAAATCAGTGGGTAAAAGACAAGCCCCACCAGTAGACGGAGTTGCACTGGTGGGAGCACAGCTAGAGACAACTCCAGAATCTCAACTTGTAGCCAATACTCTCCAGTCGGCTGCACCTCATTTGATATTGCCTTGTAAAATCCAATTTGGAAAAACTCGTGAGGAAGAGGTTGCTATTATGTTGGACTCCGGAGCAACTGGAAATTTTTGTGATATTCAGTTTGCAAAATCTTTGGGAATCCAATTTGTAAAGAAACTTCGACCTGAGCCTGTTCGAGCAGTAGACGGTACTAATTTATCGTCTGGACCGATTGTCTTTGATACTGAGGATATTACAGTCCTGGGTCCAGGAGAGCATCTAAGTCACCTCAGTTTTAATCTTATTGACGCTCCACAATTTCAGATGATTCTTGGACTACCTTGGCTCACAGAACACAACCCTCATATTGACTGGGCTAATCGCACAGTGGAAATGAATTCAACCTTTTGTTTGGATCATTGTTTTCAGAGTGTAGTGGAAAGGGTCCAGGCCACCATGTCATCAAGTTTTGCGGATCAAGCACAGATGATTTGTGCGGTGGAGCTGCCTGAAATCCCAGAGGAATATCAAGATCTGAGGGAGGTGTTCGATGAGAAGGAAGCTCGGAAATTGCCTCCACATAGAGAGTAGGATTGTCGGATTGAGATTGAGCCTGGCGCCTCTTTGCCTTTTAGTCGGATCTATGCCCTATCAGAACCTGAAAATCTGCATTTGAAGGAGTACATAGAACAGAGTTTGGATTGTGGCTTTATACGACCATCCCAGTCACCTGTGTCTTCCCCTCTCTTCTTTATTCCAAAGAAGGATGGTTCTTTACGGACTTGCATCGATTATCGGGCCTTAAACCAGGTGACTAGAAAGAATCGCTACCCGTTACCCCTCATTTCTGAGCTCCTTGACCAGGTGAAGGACGCTAGAATCTATACCAAGTTAGACTTGAGGGGGGCATATCACTTGGTTCGCATGGCTGAGGGAGAGGAATGGAAGACAGCCTTCCGGACCCGGCTGGGGTTGTTTGAATATCAGGTTATGCCTTTTGGTCTATGCAACGCCCCGGCCGCCTTTCAGCATTTTGTTAATGATGTACTTTGAGAGTTTTTGGATCGTTTCGCAGTGGTGTACGTCGATGACATCCTCATTTTCTCTAACAATCCAGAAGATCATGTGGAACATGTCCGAGTCATTCTGAAGCGTTTGCTGGAACATCATTTGTTTGTAAAACTTGAGAAATGTGTTTTTCATACCTCTAAAGTGGAATTTTTGGGGTTTATACTCTCCCCTGCAGGAGTTTTTATGGATGACACCAAGTTACAAGCCATAAGATCTTGGCCATCCCCGAGATCGGTAAAAGAAATACAAAGCTTTTTGGGCTTCGCAAATTTTTATCGAAGATTCATTCAAAATGTTTCTGAGAAAGTGAGTCCCATTACTAGGCTTTTGAAGAAGAATGTGAGTTTTGATTCGACGAAAGATTCAGAAGAGGCTTTTCAATCTTTAAAAGAAGCTTTTGTTTCAGCCCCAATGTTACAACATCCAGATCTGAAGGAGTCTTTTTTCGTGGAAGCAGACGCATCAAATTTGGCTATTGGTGGAATTCTGTCCCAGCGCCATAAACAGACTGGTCAATTGCATCCGGTGGCTTGCCATTCTCGCAAACTGTCTCCTGCTGAAATCAACTATTCAATAGCTGATAAGGAACTTTTGGCGGTGAAAGATGCGTTTAAAGTTTGGAGACACTACCTACTTGGAGCTAAGCATGTAATAACTGTGTTCACAGATCATCGCAATTTGCAATTTTTAAAATCAGCAAGAACGCTCACTCCTCGTCAGTTGAGGTGGTCTCTTTTCTTTGCAGATTACAATTTTGTCCTGACTTATAAACCAGGATCTGCTAATGGAAAGGCGGATGCTCTTTCTCGTCTCAGCACTGAAGGTGAAAGAGAAGAAGTCTCTGAAGGATTCATCATACCACAAGAAAAGTTGGTAGCCACCATTGGTGCAGATGATCTAGGAGATCGGATCAGAGAAGAATTTCAGGGTGCTGAATTCTCCAACTGGGTAATGGAAGGTCCGGATCGAGAAGTTCGAGAGGGAAAGCCGTATGTTCAAGGAAAAATGTTTGTTCCAAGTGAGGAATTGCAGAAGGAAGTCCTCCATGTGCTTCATGACCATCCTTTGGCAGGCCATAAGGGAGCTGTTAAGACTTTGGAACTGGTGAAGAGAACCTTTTTTTGGCCTGGTATGGACACTCAGGTGAGACAGCATGTTGCCACGTGTGAGCAGTGTATTAAAGGGAAAAGTTCCAGACAATCCCCTCAGGGTTTGCTCCAGCCACTTCCCACTGCCCCATCCCCTTGGCATACCATTCTAATGGATTTCATTGTAGACTTGCCCTCTAGTTCGGGATATTCTGTGATATGGGTGGTGGTGGACCAATTTACTAAAATGAGTCACTTTATTCCCTTGAAGGCCTTACCAACAGCCCAGCAATTGGCTTCCCTATTTGTTCAGCACATAGTCAGGCTTCATGGGATTCCAAGGGTAGTTATTTCTGACCAGGGCTCACAATTTGTTTCCCGTTTTTGGAGGTCATTTTTGAAGGGTTTGGGAGTAGATTCTCGTTTGTCCACCAGTTTCCATCCTGAAACGGATGGACAGACTGAGAGAGTCAATCAGGACCTGGAGCAGTATCTGCGGCTGTACTTGATGGATCAGGAGGGGGAATGGCCCTCTTTATTGAGTACTGCAGAGTTCGCCTATAACAACTCAGTCCATTCTGCCACAGGTTTCTCCCCATTTTTTCTTAATTCAGGTCGACACCCAAATATGCTAATGGGACAGGTGGAAGTCGATGTTCCAGCTGCTGAGGAGGTGATTCGGGATTTGCAGAAGACCTTTCAGTCGGCATCTCAGAATCTCTCCAAAGCAAAATCTGGTTATAAGAAACAGGCAGATAAACGACGAAGAGAGAGTCCAATCTTTAAGGCTGGGGATTTGGTTTGGGTCTCTACTCGCCACATGAGATTAGTTGGGAATCGGAAGTTTCAACCAAGGTTTGTGGGGCCTTTTCCAGTGGTGCGTATGATCAATCCTGTTAGTGTAAGGTTGGCTCTCCCTAAGTCAATGAGGATCCATCCCACCTTCCACGTCTCTTTGATCAAGCAAAACCCACCAAATCTGAGAAAGCAACTTCCACCAACTACTGTTCAAGTGCAATCTGCAGAAGAGTTTGAGGTGAAAAGAATTCTGGACTCAAAATGGAGAAAGAACTGTCTGTTCTATCTGGTTGATTGGAAGGGCTAGGGCCCAGAGGACCGATCATGGGAGCCTAGTTCTAATGTTCATGCTCCAAGATTGGTGGCTGAATTCCACAAGATCCACCCACTGAAGCCCAGGGAGGGGTCTTTGGTGGGGGGTACTGTCAGATCCGGATGTAAAACTATTTCCTGGTGCCCCAAAAGCGCTATTCATCAAGCCGCTACTAGCGTCCTTGCTGCTTGGAGTTGGCGACAGCGGGTGGCTCAGTCACTATATTCCTAATGCCCGCTCCAGTTCCTGGTTGTGCCATGCTTCCTGTTTAGTCTGCGCTCTAGCGTTTTTTTGCAATCCGCCATTTTAGGTGCGCTGGTCTTTTCCTCTGCGCACTTCAACTGTGGAAATTCAGGCGGCATGACGCTCATTGCCGAGCGCGTCAATTAAGCCCGCAATCTCGTATTTTTGGCTTGCCAGTTTAGCGCTGTAGTTTTAGGATAAAACTGTATTTAGTTTAATAGTCATTTCGATACCTTTTCGTGAACTTCAGCAGCTGGTTTGGGAGTTTGTCTGTGAGAGTTTTCAGCGCTTGTAATTCCTGTAGAGGCTTTCCAGTGTAACCTACATAGCGGTAAGAGAACTTGCTCAGATAATTTGCCGCTTGTTTAGAATATTATTACTTCCTCTGAGAACTGGTCTATCTACTGGAATACCTGTTAACCCTGTTAACCCTGCACAGAATTGAAGTTCAAGTAAGAACATTATATTGTCTTCATTCTGAGAGAGCCAAGTGATAAAACTGGAATTAAACTCATTCAGTATAGTTCGTTGTGAACAGCAGTCTTCATATTTTGGGCCAGAAGATAACTCCAGCAGTCACCAAGTATATGGGGGTATCTTAATTATATGCATATGGTTGATACTGTTATATACCACCACTTCAATTCTGCTGGCGCCTAAAACTAGACTTTTGACTCATCTTCGATATACTTAAAAAAATAACTCTTACACCATTATTCATCTATTGAAGAATCCATAAGAGAGCAGCTAATTCCACATAATTAATAGGTGGGTAGATGTGAGTCTGATTCAAGGATAGAATTCCAAAGGGTTATTTGGGAACTGTAGTAATGATGTGCTTAATGTTCTAGGTGTGACCAGACCATAGAAGAAGAGTCTTGACTACACCTTGTGGATGTCTCTCTTGTCTCTCCACTTCCCCTTTCCCCCTCCCTCCTGGATTTAGAGTACTCTGGGTCCAGGGGTGTTGGGGAGTTGGGAACTAATCAGCTGGAACCTCCCTTCACGCCATCTGTTCCCACGGAAACCAAAGGAATTCAGGTACACTTCGTGACAGATGAATATGGTTATCCTCAGGCGAATGGAACTGTTTGGGAATGGGAAGAATATCGACCGGACAATGCTTCTACGCCTCGTGTTTTCACCCATACGAGAGACTCTACTACGAACAATAAATCTGTGATTACTGTAACACGTACGAAAGCAAACCTTTGTATACAGAGTACTGGATGAATTCCAGTGGGGACTTGTGAGTGTGTTACTGTGTTACATATGGATGGAATAAACGATAGTACGTTTTTAGCTTCACATAATACATATTTAGTATGTGGAAGTCATGGTTATCATAGACTACCTATAGGATGGTCTGGTGTTTGTTATGTATCTTTTCTATTGCCACCTGTTTTTCTTGCACCTGCCTCTTATCACCGAGATTTCAAGTTGTTCCAAAATATTTCTTTGAATAGATATAAACTAACAATTCGAGTTGAAGACATTGATCAAACAGACACCAGTCTGCAGCAATATGTTGATTTTAATTTAGGATTGTTCTCATTTGTAGATGCTGCCTTAAACAGCAGGAAAGTACGACGATTAACTAGAGTAGTGGAAGCTGTCACCAATGAAACTGCTGTAGCACTTGGTAATATTACTGAGGAATTGCAAATTGCTAAGATTGTAACTCTTCAGAACCGTATGGTTCTAGATGTAATGTTAGCAGATAGAGGAGGAGCATGTAAAGTGATTGGAAGTAGTTGTTGTGTGTACATACCAGATAACTCACCTTCTGTCTATGAAGCAATTCTTAAACTGCATAAAATAGCTTCTGATATTCATGAGAAGAATGGTACCTGGACATTTGCGGGATGGTTCTGGGCTCTGATTTCTGCTTGGGGTTGGAAATTATTGACTATTCTGTGTATTGCTATTGCATTGATTTTCACCTGTTGCTTATGTATACCTTGTGGTCCAATGTTATGTTCCATGTGCATAACTGCCTGCATACCGTCCAAACGAAATGCCGTAAAAGCGCAACGATTAGTGGACGAAGAAGTGACCAATATAATATGCATAAATATACGAGATGAATACACAGATTATCCAAAAAGAGCCTATGTCTTTAGCTAACGCTAAAAGGGTCGTCTGTTGTATTATAACAACGATTGAGTTGAGCGTTAGCAAAAGACATCGAGTTTTAGCTATTATCTTGACATTTTAGGGCATCCATTTTGTATTCATGGCAGCCATTTTGTCTGCCACATACTGCCTCGTGGCGACCATGTGCGTTGTCCTACCTTTCTGCTCATGGCCTTTGAAATCTGCCCGGCAACAGTCTATTAATAGCATCTCTGTGTTTCGCCGCTGACCGATCGGGTCCACATCTGCTAAAGGTTAACCCTAGATTGGAATGTGTTAGCCGAGACCCCAAGACTATTAACTCCTCCCACTGATCACTTCTGCTGCTCGATATTACCTTGTATGGACATAAAATGTGCCTTTGTGCTTTGTACCGCCGTCTCTTGAGCCCCTGTGTGGGTATAAATAAACCATGTGTCCGGTAGCCCTTTGTGCTACTTCTCATAGTGCCGAAGGGTACTGTTTGAACATTAGCACCATCTCATGAAGTGTAATAAATTCTATGTTTTGCAATTCCAGTTTCCGTGCCAACTTTGTTACAGGGTCTGAGGACTTCGCGCACAGAAGGGTGAACCCCTAGCACTAGCGGACCAGGCTGAGGCCTGTACGACAGCAGAAAACATTAATATTCTTTCACAGTCTCATCAATCCAGAACGGAAGTATTGTCAATACTATATGCCACAAAGCGAATATTGTTGCTTATTTTTCTTATGCAACTAACAGCCCTTGACAAAGCCAATAACGCTAGCTTGTTGTAGGTAAACTTACGTTTTGTATTATAAATCTAGATGCAATCACAGAGGCAGCAAAATGCCAGTCAGGCGGCACTCTATGATCTGCACAGGTTTTTAGCTGGGGTGTTTTAAGCCACACTCTTAACTGCATCGACAACGCCCCTTTGAGAGACACCCCCTCCCCCCAGGTCTGATGGGGAGGGGAGCCCCTGAACTATCACAGCTCCGTTGGTACATCCTACCATGAATGAATGTTATTCATTAGTAATGTGTTCATCGGACGAATGTCACACTAGTGCTCAAAGGTGAAGTGGAAAGGAGGAGGGGCGAGTGAAAAAGCACTGCTTGCACCAGCAGTGGCAATTCAGATCATCTACTCTAGTCCAGGCGGTGATACCCTCAGCTGGTGAGCTGTGCATGGTCACAGCGTGCGCCGTGCATATGAGGCTGGTGTTGCACGCCATGGCCCCAAGCGGCCTTTCACTCTCAACCTTGTGACTTTCCTTGTGGGGGAGGCTCGTTTTATTTGTGTATCCAACAGCTCGGGGACCCCTTTACAGCCCCCTGAAGGCACTGCATGATTAGAACTCAGACTATCAGCTTTCGGTTGAAGGTTCATTGAAAAGACAGGCAGAGGCTGCGGTTTATCCACAGCTCTCAGACTCGAGTCACCCCTGCTGCAAACGTGACATATCCATGCGGAGGTTCAAGTATCTTTAAAGGCCGCAAAAGAAATGAAACTGCAAGATTGAAGACGTGAGATGGAGAGGCACCTCAACTCATGACTTGTCCGAGCCTGTTACTCCAGATTAAAGATCTGATTCAAATAGAAAGATGAAAATATTTAACATAAGAAATAAGTCTAATATTCTTATTGAATTCCATTTGGGGACTTCTAAAATAATATTTATACTCGTAATCGAAATACCCTCTCCCACTCACTCCCCTCTCCCCTCATTCTCCCCTCTCCTCACTCTCCCCTCTCCTCACTCTCCAATCTCTCTCTCCCCTCCCTCTTTCCCCTCTCTCCCCACTCCCCTCTCTCCTCACTACCCTCTCTCTTCACTCCCCTCACTCCGCTCTCTCCTCTCCATCTCCCCTCTCCTCACTCTCCCCTCTCCTCACTCAACCCTCTCCTCACTCTCCCCTCTCCTTACTCTCCTCTCTCCCCTCTCTTATTCTCTCTCACCTCTCTTCTCCTATCTACTCTCTACCCTCTTACCTCTCTCCTCTCGTCCTGCTCCCCTCAGCACCACCACAGCATCACTCAGGGGCACCACAACATCACTATGCGCCACTACAGCATCACTGAACGCCACAGCATTACTCATCGCCACCACAGCATCACTCAGCCCCACCCTAGCATCACTCAGCACCACTCACCATCACCACATCATCACTCAGCATCACCCCAGCATCACTCAGCAGCACCACAGCACCACACATCATCACCACATCATCCCTCAGCAACACCACATTATCACTCAGCACTGCCACATTATCACTCAGCGCCACCCCAGCATCACTCAGTGCCACCCCAGCATCACTCAGCCCAACCACAGCATCACTCAGTGCAACCACAGCATCACTCAGCGCAACCACAGCATCACTCAGCGCAACCACAGCATCACTCAGCACCACCACAGCACCACCCCAGCATCACTCAGCACCACCACAGCATCACTCAGCACCACCACAGCACCACCCCAGCATCACTCAGCACCACCCAAGCATCACTCAGCACCACAACAGCATCACTCAGCACCACCACAGCACCACTCAGCACCACTCCAGCATCACTCAGCACCACCACAGCATCACTCAGCACCACCCCAGCATCACTCAGCACCACCCCAGCATCACTAGGCACCACCCCAGTATCACTCAGCACCACCACAGCATCACCACAGCATCACTCAGCACCACCACAGCACCACCACAGCATCACTCAGCGCAACCACAGCATCACTCATCGCAACCACAGCATCACTGGTTCAAATATGTTCTTTCAATGTTTCAAGCTGTTTTCAAGCTTTGACGCTTTATTACAAATCACAAAAAGATGTTAATATTTCACTTCTGTTCTTGGATTTTCGTCACAATAAAAAACACTGAACATAATCTTCACAAAAGTTATTTGCAAAATTTTAAGCTATTGCCATTACAAATTAAATACATTTTTTAAGTATTAATTATTTAAAAAAATTAAAAGCCATTGTTATTTGTAATATTAATACATCTAAGTCACGTAAATACAAAACATGTTGCATTACAAATGCTATAGGTGTCACATTTGTCAAAGTTATAACTATTGGCATTGTAAATGACAAAGCTATTAATTTAGCTATTTTAAAAAATAACACATAAATAAATAAAAATTCATTTATAAGACCAATAGCTCAAACTTTCCTAATGCGAGCCCTATTGCATTTCCAATGCTTGTTTCATATCCCTTCCTCCTGCTTTCCCCCCGGAAGTCCTGCAGGCGTGTTGCCACCTTCTCGACCACCTTTGGATTCCCTTTATTCCTCGGCTTCTTCTTGGCCCCAGCGAGTCCTCTATCTGTGTCCCCTTGACCTCAGTCCTGCTGCCCTTCTGCCCACCCTGACACGGCTCTCAGCTGGCCAAGGATGCCCACCCTGACATGGCTCTCAGCTGGCCAAGGATGCCCACCCTGACACGGCTCTCAGCTGGCCAAGGATGCCCACCCTGCCACGGCTCTCAGCTGCCCTTCTGCCCACCCTGACACGGCTCTCAGCTGGCCAAGGATGCCCACCCTGACACGGCTCTCAGCTGGCCAAGGATGCCCACCCTGACACGGCTCTCAGCTGGCCAAGGATGCCCACCCTGACACGGCTCTCAGCTGGCCAAGGATGCCCACCCTGACACGGCTCTCAGCTGGCCAAGGATGCCCACCCTGACATGGGTCTCAGCTGGCCAAGGATGCCCACCCTGACACGGCTCTCAGCTGGCCAAGGATGCCCACCCTGACACGGCTCTCAGCTGGCCAAGGATTCCCACCCTGACACGGCTCTCAGCTGGCCAAGGATGCCCACCCTGACACGGCTCTCAGCTGCCCTTCTGCCCACCCTGACACGGCTCTCAGCTGGCCAAGGATGCCCATGCCGGTTCGAGGTGTCTTTAATAGTCAGCTGTTGTGATTGTATTTGTTGTGTTGATGTTTGTCGTTCTGTTGTGTATTCGCTCCTTATTTGGGTCTTGTCCTTGTGTTGGTATCTTGCAGGTGCACGTCTGATGGGACTGGCAGATCACTTAGGTGTGTTCACGTCCCCGTGCACGCGCGCGCAGCGTGGAATGAGCCTGCGTGGGAGCTCCCTAACCGACATGTGCTGCCGCTGCCCCTCTGACAGCAGATGACAGGATCCATCCGTCTATCAGTTAGCAACTAGGGCGCCCTACACCGGCCTCTGACGGCCTACATGCCCTTCAGCACGGCCTCCATGGTTTGCGCGCGCTTTTTGGTCGTATAATGGGAGAGCCCCTGCCCTCCGGCTCCCGCAGTCTCATAGCAAGGGCCGGAGGAGAGCAGAGCAGAGCAGAGCAGAGGAGAGCAGAGGAGAGCAGAGGAGAGGAGAGGAGAGCAGAGGAGAGCAGTGGAGAGCAGAGGAGAGCAGAGCAGAGCAGAGAGACTGAACTAAACAGAGCTAAACGACTGAAGCATAACACTATTGAACGTTTCCCGGACTGCCTTTTTGTTGATCAATTTTACAATGGTTGTCTTGGGAGGCTCAAAAACGATTTCATTTTCTTCACTCGCGACACCCCCTCTTGGTCCAACAGTTTTTACAATTCCCTTAACGTCACCTCCTCCTCCTCTATCCCTTATGGGAAACAACTAAAAATGTCCCCCTCTGAGTGCTTCAATGGCTACCTCACTATCTCACTCTATAACAACGGTACTGTCATGATCCAAGGCAAAGACACCTGCCTCTCGCTCTTTGACCACCTCTTCCACTCCTTACTCCCCTCATCTGCAACCGGGCTTCCCCCTGTCTCTCCTTCCAGCTCCAGTACTCCCTTTCTCCCCCTCCGACCCCACCCCACTCCAATTGGCTGCACTCTCGAGTAGCACAGGTCGGTCCTCTTCCCTCCGCGCCCCAACTTACCTCATATCCTATTCCTCCCCCCTCACAGCATGTCCCCTTCCACATTACTTCAGCCTTACCACTAGCTAATACGCTCCTCGTCCCATCCGCACTATCGCTATACTCAAATCTCTTCTCCTCCCCCATACTTCTCCCTATCACCCCCCTTCTTAGTTCACCTCTCCTCCAACCCTCTCCCCCGATTAACTTTCCCTATGCTTCCCTTATCTCTACTTCCATCCCTCCTCTCCACCCCTTCATCCCCTCGCCATTCATCCCGTTTTTGCCACATTCCCACTGCTTCTCTCCCCTCCCTCCTACTCCTCCAGTACTGCTGCACTACCCCCTTTCCCCTCCTAGTAACCCCTCCCATCTCCCTCCCTCGGGCCCAGCAGGACTATTTCCCTTCCACAACTTCCCTCTCTTTCAATCCCCCTCACTCTGCCAGATGACCGTTCCCTCACCGTCACCTCTCCTAACTGTCAAGACCTCCACAACTACTGCACCTCGCTTCCTCCCTAACCTCCTACATACCCATAACGCTACTCAGGCCTCCCCCTCCTACTCCCCTACCGCCGTGTTCTGCACCTTTCTCCCTCTAAACTTGTCCTTAACTCCTCTCCCTCTTGCGACACCAACAATGACTACTCTCCTTTAACGCCCAATGCACTTACTCCACCTGTGAACCCCACACCCCAACTTACCTCCTGTCCCCCCACCTCTCCCCAACTTACCTCCTGTCCCCCCACCTCTCCCCAACTTACCTCCTGTCCCCCCACCTTTCCCCAACTTACCTCCTGTCCCCCCACCTCTCCCTGCCTTCCACCACCAATACCACCACCCCTTGTCTCAATCGAGCCACCCAACCTTCCGTGCTCTGCCTCATTCTCACTGGAAAATACGCTAGGCTCTCTGATCACCTCCATCTCCCAGCTCACAGCTGCCATTTCACTTTTATGCTCTAAGATCTCCACCCATCCATGCACCTCTACTCCCTCTCAACTTCCCATGAGATGCACCTCGCCCCTTCACCCCAATACAACCAAGCCCAACCTCTCGTCCGCAAACGTCTTTAATTCACACAAGCCCTTGAACGCCACCCTCCTTCAACAGACATACCCTAGCAACCCCACTATCTACACTATTCCGACCATCACCTCTGTCAGAACAAAGCATCCACCTACACCTTCCCGAGCACCCCCACATAAGTACAATATCCCAATCACCCTTCAGAGCCCAAGTGCCCACGTCACCAAAACAGTCTTGACAGAGCTGCGCTGTATGCTTCACAACTGCAGATCTGCAGTAAAACACAAACTTGAAATCTCCGATACCATCACCCTTCACAAACTTGACATGCTCTTCCTCACTGAGACCTGGTTCAAAGATACTTCTCACTCTATTTTTGATCTCCTATTACCCACAGGTTACTCCATATTTAGGAATGACAGAACTGACAACACGGGGGGAGGTGTTGAAGTCATCTTTAGAAACGCCCTCCAACTTAAGGCTTCTCCAAGCAGTTCCTCCCTCACCTTTGAATGCCTTTCTCTTGAGCTTCAATTGAAACACCGTCCATCACTCAGATTCCATATAATTTACCGCCCGCCTCGTAGTGGCCCTTCGTTTATAGAGGATATCACTGACTTCATCAGCGACCAATATACACAAAGTGACAATCAGACCTTCATGGGTGACTTCAATCTCCACTGGGGCGTACCGCAAGACTCCTCTGCGAACTCTCTGGCCACCTTCCTCTCTACAAACGATCTTATCCAACACTGCATTGAACCAACCCACTCTAAGGGCGCAATCCTGGACCTTGTTATTTCTAATGCAGGCATGCTTTCTACCTCTTCCCCATTCCATGTAGATTGGTCTGACCACCACCTCATCCCATTCTCTCTTCAACTTTCACACTCTATAACTCTTGGCCAACCCAAGAGGGCCATCTCCTGGTTCCGTGATGCCAAAAATATTGATGTCGGTCCCCTCTGTGAATCAGCTTTGCTATCACTTCCAAGGCTAGACCCAAACATAGCTGTTGATGATCTCACCTCCCAATGCCTCACAGTTCTTGCAGCTGAAATTAATAACGTCGCTCCACTCAAAAGCAAAAGGATAAGGCCCACTCCCTCAGCACCTTGGTTCAACAAATCCCTTTATGAGGAAAGAAAGCAGCTAAGATTCCTGGAGAAGCAATGGAGGCAAGTGCCCTCCACAGACAATTTAGCCATGCTTCGCACAGCAAGATCCAGGTACCACAAGCATATCTTCCTTGAGAAAGCGGCGCACTTCAAAACCCTCCTTGACTCCGCCAAAAATAGACCCAAAAAACTATTCGATCTCGTCAAGTCTCCGAGCTGCTCTCCCCCTTCTTCCGAGGTGGAGGATCCTACTAAGAGAGCAGCGGATTTCGCTATTTTCTTCGATGAAAAAGTGAAATCACTTGTGTATCAGGTCGCTCATCCTACACCTCCAGAGGAGCGTAAATCCTTAGCCATCTGGCAGAGCTTTGACCCCATATCTGAAGATGCCCTTCTCAAGTGCATACGCGAAACAAAGCCCTCCAACCATTCTCTTGACCCTATCCCCAGTGCCATTGCCTTGGACTTCTATACCCAGTCCCTTTCCTATTGGGCCTCTCTGATCAACCTCTCCCTCTGACAAGGCTCCCTTCCTGTCCCCTTCAAAACTGGACAGGTCACCCCTCTGCTTAAAAAGCCCACTGCTGATGCGAATGACCTCAACAACTTCCGCCCCATCACTAACATTCCCTTCCTTGCGAAGATCACAGAAAGATGTGTAGCAAAACAACTCTCTCGTCATATCAAGGACAATGATCTTCTTGACAATTGTCAATCTGGCTTCATGCAAAACTGCAGCACTGAAACAGCCCTACTGCAAGTGGTTGATGACGCGCTGAGGATACTCGATTCGGGGGGGTCCTGTCTTCTAATTCTCCTGGACCTTTCTGCAGCCTTTGACACTGTCAATCACAACACCCTCCTCAATATCCTTCAACAGAGAATGGGCATGGAGGGCACTGTGCTCAAATGGTTTGCATCCTTCCTCTCTGACAGATCCCAAATGATCAAAATTGCGAACAGTCTTTCTTCTCCTGTGGCGGTAGGTCAGGGTGTTCCTCAAGGCTCTATACTTGCACCTACATTGTTCAATCTCTACTTAGAACCACTGGGAAACCTCCTAAGCAAATCCGGGATTCACTACCATCTCTATGCAGACGACACTTAACTCTACCTCAAGGTTGCCTCCACTCATGATATCTCCTTCCTAAGCTCTACTCTGGACTCCATCCAAAACTGGATGTCAACTCATCAACTGATTCTGAATCCCTCCAAAACTGAATTCCTCCTCTTCTCCTCCTCACTCTCTCCCCCCCCCCGGTTCAATCATGGATGGATCAGATGAATCTACTAAACAATAAACCCATCATTGTCGACAGCGCAAAATCCCTTGGAGTTATTCTAGACAAAAAACTCAGTCTAACTCCCCACATCAATTCTATTGCAAAATCTGCTCGTTACCAACTGCGCCTTCTTTGGGGAATCAGACGCTTCTTCCCGGAACAGGACCTTATAACCCTGGTGCAATCACTGGTCCTCCCCAGACTAGACTACTGCAATTCTCTTCTTACTGGCCTCCACAAATCCCACCTGTCCCCACTTAAGTCTGTTTTCCATTCAGCAGCTCGCTTCATTTATGGGGCCAAAAGAAGCGATCACATCACACCGATGTTATCCACCCTTCGCTGGCTTCCCTTCGAGGCTAGAGCTATCTACAAGACCGCTTGTATCACCCACAAAGCCTTGCACTCCTCCTCTCCTCGCTACCTGGCGAATAAACTGAAACTCTCTGGAGGCTCTAGACCCTCACGCAATGCGGAGAATCTTCTACTTGAACCTCCCACTTTCAAGAAGGAGAGAACAATGGCCCAATCCTTTTCAGGCAACGCAGTGAGAATCTGGAACTCCCTTCCGCCTCAGCTCCGGACCACTGCCTCCTCCCAGGCTTTCAAAAGGGACCTCAAAGTTCTCCTCCTCCAGAGACACCTCCAAAAGTAATTCACGTCCTCTTGTTATTTGGAGGAAGACTTCCCACTACTGATATTTTCCACGACCATGGAAGTGCCTTCCCAGGGTATTCCTGGGGTTGGAGTGTCTGCCTCTTTGGAGTATTTTCCATGTACTTGTGTTTGGTGCCCTTGTGTAACATGCACACACCACTTTACCCTTTTAACACACGGTTTGCTACCTCTCACATGTCTTTATCGTTGATACTGGCACAAGTGCCACCTTTGCCTACATAACGCTTGTTCGTGTGCCTGAGTGTCTAGCACCTTTTGCAGTATTATACCTCAAATGATACTTTGTTTTCTCTTGTAAATGCACACTTGTCACATTTTCCTCCTGTGCACTTTTTACTACCTTATGTATTTTTGGCTGCTCACAATTGTTACTACCACATGTATTCTGTTTGCTCACAATTGTCACTATTACCTTTACTACCTCATGTATTTTTGTTTGCTCACAATTTTTACTACCTCATGTATTCTGTTTGCTCACAATTGTCACTATTACCTTTACTACCTCATGTATTTTTGGTTGCTCACAATTTTTACTACCTCATGTATTTGGTTTGATCACAAATGTCACTATTACCTTATGTAACGTAACGCATGCTTTTGTAATGTTTCTCATTATGTTCCATTTCTGTTCCTTTTGTGAAGCGCTCTGACACCTTTGGGTAAAGTCCGCGCTATATAAAAATGCATAAATAAATAAATAAATAAGAGAGCAGAGAGAGGAGAGGAGAGGAGAGGAGAGAGAGCAGAGAGAGCAGAGGATAGGAGAGAGAGCAGAGAGAGGAGAGGAGAGGAGAGGAGAGGAGAGAAGAAGAGAGGAGAGCAGAGGAGAGCAGAGGAGAGCAGGAGGTGAGCAGAGGAGAGGAGAGGAGAGGAGAGGAGAGGAGAGCAGAGAGCAGAGGAGAGCAGAAGAGAAAGCAGAGGAGAGGAGAGAGAGCAGAGAGAGGAGAGGAGAGGAGAGGAGAGAAGAGGAGAGCAGAGCAGAGCAGAGGAGAGCAGAGGAGAGCAGGAGGAGAGCAGAGGAGAGGAGAGAGAGCAGAGAGAGGAGAGGAGAGGAGAGAAGAGGAGAGGAGAGGAGAGGAGAGAAGAGGAGAGCAGAGCAGAGCAGAGGAGAGCAAAGGATAGCAGAGGAGAGCAGGAGGAGAGCAGAGGAGAGGAGAGGAGAGGAGAGGAGAGGAGAGGAGAAGAGAGCAGAGAGGAGAGAGCAGCGGAGAGCAGAAGATAGAGCAGAGGAGAGAGCAGAGGAGAGAGCAGAGGAGAGAGCAGAGAGCAGAGCAGAGCAGAGCAGAGGAGTGGAGTGAGGAGAGCAGAGGAGAGAGAGCAGAGGAGAGGAGAGCAGGAGGAGAGGAGAGGAGAGGAGAGCAGAGGAGAGAGCAGAGCAGAGAGCAGAGCAGAGCAGGGTGCACAGACATAATATCGACTCCAAAATATCGACTGGAAAGAATATCGAGTTTTAAATATCGTTTGGAGAAAATATCGACTAGACAGAATATCGACAGTCAAAATATCGTTTTTAAGGTAAGTGAAGTAATATCGACTGTAAATAATATAGACAGTGAAAATATCCAAGTATATAATCTAGATAGTAAAAAATATAGTTTTTTCAATAATATTTAATTATTTATAGTGTTTTTATGTTATAATATATGTGAAAAGTGTCATTTTTTTAAATAATTATTTTTAATTAATAATTTTTTTTAATTATTGTGTAATTTTATTCTGTAGCGGGTTGTGGGTTTATAGGGGAATAGGGTGGGAAGTAATTTAATTATAATAAATTAAATATGTAAATTTATTAATTGGTAGTAATAATTAATTAATTGGTAATTAAATAATATATGTTAATTATTTACAATTTAATTGGTAATTAATTTAATTTAATTGATTAATTGCTAATTATGTTAAATTAAAGGGGTATTTTTAGGGTTCAGGGTCAGTTTTCAGTTTTTGGGTAAAGGGGTATTTTTAGGGTTCAGGGTCAGTTTTCAGTTTTTGGGTAAAGGGGTATTTTTAGAGTTCAGTGTCAGTTTTCAGTTTTTGGGCAAAGGGGTATTTTTAGGGTTCAGGGTCAGTTTTCAGTTTTTGGGTAAAGGGGTATTTTTAGGGTTCAGGGTCAGTTTTCAGTTTTTGGGTAAAGGGGTATTTTTAGGGTTCAGGGTCAGTTTTCAGTTTTTGGGTAAAGGGGTATTTTTAGGGTTCAGGGTCAGTTTTCAGTTTTTGGGTAAAGGGGTATTTTTAGGGTTCAGGGTCAGTTTTTGGGTAAAGGGGTATTTTTAGGGTTCAGGGTCAGTTTTCAGTTTTTGGGCAAAGGGGTATTTTTAGGGTTCAGGGTCAGTTTTCAGTTTTTGGGTAAAGGGGTATTTTTAGGGTTCAGGGTCAGTTTTCAGTTTTTGGGTAAAGGGGTATTTTTAGGGTTCAGGGTCAGTTTGGGGTTTTTGGGGTACATATACAATATTGCCTATTATTTAATTAAATTTTGTTACTATATATATATGTTTTAAGAAATATGATGAAAAAAATATATATTTTTACTTTCATTAATTATTTAATTATTAAAAGTTATTTTAAGTATTGTTAATTATATTTTAGTAATTAATTTTTTATATTAATGTAATTAAACATTGTTTTTAGTAAAGTCGATATTTTTAACAACGATATTTTTGTAAACGATATTTTGTACTCGATATTTTTGTACTTACCTGTTTGTAGATAGAAACTCGATATTTTGTACTCGATATTTTCTCAACGATATTTTGGGTAGTCGATATTCTTTCAGTCGATATTCTTTCAGTGATCCCAGAGCAGAGCAGAGGAGTGGAGTCAGGAGAGCAGAGGAGAGAGAGCAGAGGAGAGGAGAGCAGGAGGAGAGGAGAGGAGAGGAGAGCGGGAGAGAGAGGGAGAGAGAGGGAGAGAGAGCTCCGCGTGTTTGCAGAGAGACCACCCATCGCTTCTTGCTTGTGGCCTCTGGCACGGTAAGTGTGGGGCTCACGCTCGTCTCTTTGTCTCGTGTTTGTGTCTTCACTGGGCTGATCCGAACATGTTTCTTCCCTCTATGGCTTCGCCTTTTCGCGCTCGGATATTGTCCACAACACTCGTCTCTTCTTGATTTTGGACTCAGCGTCTCCTTCCTTCCCCCGGGTGCGCCCCCCTTCTTCCATCTCCATCACCCATGCGTCTCATTGCCCGGCTCTTATTCTTGAGAGCTCATGCCTCATTGGTGTGTGCCTCGTGAGCTGGGATGGATGGATTCCCCATCTTCTTTCTTCTCCCAGATTGTGATTGCCTCCTGAGGTGCAGGCCCGTGGGCAGCGGGAAGGATGCGAGGCCCCCTCCCCCGGGCAGATTGGAAACTTTTGCATGCCAGGATTTCATTGCATTTTTTAGAGATAGGGAATGCACACCTTTAATTTTGATTATCAGCCAATGTTAATCCAGATACTGTACTCGTGCGTGCTCCCCGGAAAAGCGCCTTGCCCAGGCGGCACTTGAGATTAGAATAGCAGCATTTTGGGGCGGCATTGCGCCCCCACCCAAAGGCACAGCGTGCAGCTACTTTGTAACTTTGTCATTTGAACCCTGTTTGTCAACGTTTATACCATGTAATCATTCACTTATTCCATTTGATCATGTTCATCCAGTTTGATCCACGCGCACGGAGTCATGCCATTTATCCAGGTTTCTCACGTTATTGAGGTGTCCATACGACCTCTTTTCAAAAACGCCTACAGACGCAGTTGTTCATCCAAAGGCAGCATTTATTAAAAACCCAATGAATTTCGGGCCACTGGGGCCCTTCGTCAGGGGTCACTACAAAAAACAGATAAAAAACATTCGTTGTTCAACCTTTGTATATGCTCAATACAGTGTGCACATTTTTTTTAATCAACTTATAATTAGTTTCACCCCACCTCATAATTACCACATTCCATCTAGTGTGTAACTCGTTATCAAATCCAGCAACCCCATCTACCACAAAACACTCTTTTCCCTCAATCATTTGTAAAACAAACCTGTTCCTCTACCGATGGTTCCCTTTCAAATGTAACTTCACTCTGAACGCCTCCTTCTCCCTCTTTAAACGGACGCGCTGAACCTCTCAAACCTGGCTGTTCACCCCAGATATACTCCCAGTTCAATTCCCCTTCTCGAGCGCACTCACTCCCCCCACTCTTCTTGGTCTCATTCTCACATTCTGAATCTACTCCATACATTACGCACCTCCGTGCCACCACTGAAAACTACTGGCTGTTCAATAACCTGGACACTGGTTTTATCACTTTATAACTAAACTTGTTAAATGAGCCCGATTTCCCCACTGTCACTGTTCCTAACACATGACTGTGATGCACATTTCCTCACGTACCTGCCACATTCAATCCATCTTCCTGGAGCTTTACGAAGTGTCACTCATCTCTTTCTACATTCCGATGTAACCCTACCCAGGTGCTCTGACCCCTCCCTCGTCGACATTGGTTTGATGAACCCCCTGATCCCGAGCACGGCGGAACACCACGTCCTAGTAATGTTTTCAAGAAGAGGACAAGAAATTCAGAAAAGCACATTTTGCTCAGCAGCGTGATCTACAGCAGTGATGTACTAGGCTATTATAATTATTTACAGCGGTTCATCCTACAAATTGATACTAATAACTATTTTCATTGTCAAAACGTGCATTGCGACGTCAAATGAGTTTATATTATTGCATTGTGGGAATGATAGTGTCGATTGATTTAAGGCCGGGCGCTTGAATCAAAGAAACAGATCAGGTGGTTAATCAACGAGAGGGGGTCAGAGCACCTGGGTATATATCTTATATGACAATCACCAACACCCGAGAGATAATCCATCCCAACACATGTATCCCATTTCTGAGACAGACATATCCCTACTAGACACTTTACCCTTGCATCTTTGGGCTAGGGCTGATTCAGACGTAGGACGAATGATGATTGACCCAGTACACGTGATGCTAGATCCATAAAAAGAACTTTCCTTATAACCCAACTCTTTTTCCTAGCAGCTGGGCTACAGGTGAATGTGGAGAAAACACACTGCATGACGGTGGGACAATGGGACAAACTGTCTCAGCTCCCAGTGAACCCATCCAAAGACCAAGTAAAAGTACTGGGGATTCTTTTTTCACAGGACATGAAGGGAGAAATAAATTGGGAGAAGATCCAGACCAAGCTCAAGCAGAAAATGGAGCTCTGGACGACAAGAAAACTTTCCCTGGAAGGGAAAGTCTTGGTGCTGAAAGCAATATGTCTAACAATCCTGATGTTTATTGCCATGATTTTCCCTCCATCATACAGGTGGACAATAGTGACACAAAGACTTTTTGCAAACTTCTTTTGGGGGTCAAAAATTGAAAAACTAAAAAGAGACACAGTTTTCAAACTACCCACAAAAGGAGGGAAAGACCTGCCAAACCTCCATGACTTCCTGATGTCACATTTTGTTAAAAAAGTAATGGGCAATGCAAAGAAAGACTCACATGTGGCTGCCTACACACTGTTTGCTACAAGTTTCATCTTATCAAGAGTGGGCATATGTAAACTGGACAATACAAAGCCTTTTTTACTAGAACCACCCCTTGCGTACAAAGGCATCAAACCTTTTTCAAGAAGCTGGAAGAGAGGCAAATTCAAGCGAAGGACATCACACCCCAGATGGCCTTAAGCAAAGAACTGAAAGAAACGGACTCAGTGACAATGGTAAACAACTTATCAGAGAAGCAATCAGGGAAGGTTTGGGAGATGGTGAACCACAAAGACTTGACAAACTCCCAGAAAGACTTGGCATGGATGATGGTATCCAAATGCCTACCAGTGAAGCAATTCCAACATGCAAGGAAACTGGCAAAAACAGCAAGATGCCCAACACCAGCTGTGCAGCAGATGAATCCCTGATGCACTTCATTTGGAACTGCGGCGAAGCACAAAGCATGTGGAAGGCAATGGGACAGCTCATTAAAGAATTAACCGGACAGGCATCCCTGTCCTATGAACTGGTTCTCTATGGTTTGGGCATGAATTGCAATGCAAATAAAGAAAGGACGCTATGGAGAATAATAAACTGCGTGAAAGAGGCGATGTGGGAAATCAGGAAACTTTCCTTATACAAACACCAAGCAACCACGGAAAAGGAATGCCAAAAGCTTGTTTTCACTAAAATGTTCTCTTACATGTGCATAGACACCCATAGATTTGGACAAGAGTGGGCAAAGTAAACCTGGAAAATCAGGAGTTGGTCTGGATGGGTAAAATGAGCAATCTTGATGGAAAACCACCAAAGATTGCCTACGTGCGCTTCTTTGAGAATGGTTAAATGTACAGCACCCAAATATAAGGAACTGCTTAAAATGTAAACCTGACACATAATTTTTAATAAAGTATATTTTTACAACAAAAAAAAGCATGTAAATTTGCTTTTTGCAAGCATCAGAGAATATTGCTGATTTAGATATTACGCTACATGATTACACACAGTTTTGGTACTATACTATTAGTACAAACTTTGCATGTTCTATAAAATTTGCAAAACAATTGCAAAAAGCTTCCTATACATGACCACATATGATAAAATAAGTATTCTATCTTTACATGCTAAAGTGCATATAATACTTTCACAATGGTGAAACTGAAGAATTAGCAAGCAGTGGAAGATGTTATGATTTTGGGATCCTCCCTAATCTAGGGAGAGGACCAAACAGATGCCTTGAAAGCAAAAAAGCACATCTTATTGAACAATTTAGTTGTGGTCCCATCCTCTTAGGACAAACCCAAACACAGTTATTGGCAAAAAAACATTCCCAACTAAAGGCCCTGCAAAGCATTACGGGATGAGATTAGCAGGGGCAGTGAATATTATATAGTATACAATATCAAAAGAATTCTACAAAGAGCTGCAGTTCAACTTGTGGTTACTAGATGTCCCTCACTAGTCAAATGCAAATGTTAGATGAAAGGGTTTTAATGGTTTTGCATTTGACTCGTGAGGGACATCTAGGGACGACCACTGGAACTGCAGCTTGATGTAAGAATAATTTCAATGCTTTGCATTTGACTCGTAAGGGACATCTAGTAACAACTAGGTGAACTGCAGCTCTTTGTAGAATTATTTTGATATTGGATACTATAATATTCACTGCCACTGCTAATCTCGGCCCATAATGCTTTGCAGGGCCTTTGGTTGGGATTGTTTTTTTGCCAATAACTGTGCTTGGGGTGGTCCTAAAATGATGGGATCACCACTGAAGTTCAACAAAATGTGCTTTTTGTTTATGCTCTTTGTGTTCAAGGCACCTGCTTGGTGCTTCCCCTAGGTTATCCAAATATTGGGAAGAAGGCCCCTCTAATTAGTCTGGGGGTGGAAACAAGAATGCTGGAATAGGCATTCTCATAAAGAAATAAAGAAATGTCAATCCTTGATACTAAAATTATACAGCCAGGCAGGGCTATGATGGTCACCATACAATACAGAAACACCACCTTTAAGGTCTGTAATATTTATGCACCAACCGACAAGAATGAAAGAATGTCCCTGTTTGAAATGCTCCCACTTTTTATTGTAGGTGCAACTTCAATGGTGTTAACAAGGGGATTTCAACTGCATCATAAACCCCACAGACAGATGTGGCAAGAAAAATTGTTACGAAATTGATAAGTCTGCAAAATGTCTCAAAAACATGTATAAAGATTTGCAACTGTCAGATACAGGGGCAAAATCAGGGGCAAAACAAAGGTTCACCTGGGAAGCAGAAAGTGGCAAAGTCAAATCAAGAATTGATTTAATTTTCACCTCCAAAAATATAAAAGCAAAGAATTATGAAAGAAACGAAAGTGGTATGTCAGACCACAAAATCTTGAAAGCAACCGTTGAAATCTCAAACATGTGTCAAATGGGGAGGGATGTGTGGAAAATGAACATCTTGTTATTACAAGACGAAAATATATGGAAAAATTACAGTAATATGTACAACAACTTAAAAACCAGGAAGGAAAGTTTCCCATCCTTAGCAGAATGGTGGGAAGCGGTAAAAAACAAACAAAACTTTTTTTCAGAAAACAGAGCATGGTCAAAAGCAAGGAAAAGTTTTAAAAATTTGATGAAATACAACAAAGAATGATCACGCTAGAAAGCTGGAAAGGGGTGGAATGGAAGTAGGGGAGGAAAGAGAAAAAACAAAAACAGAACTGAAAGAATGGCTGAAACAACGAGGGAAAGAACACATTTTTAACTCCAGGGTCAAAATCTTTGAGGAAGAGGAAAAGTGCTCAAGGTTCTTTTTCAAAAAGGCACAGCAAGTGCAAAAGGTAATGAATGAACTGAAAGACACAAATGACAAACACAAAAGGGCACAGAGAAAGTAGGGAAAATAACTACAGCCTTTTTTTCCCAATTGTACAAAAAAGAGCCATCAGATATAAGTGAATGTGAGGATTTTCTAGGGTCTTTGCCGAGCTCTTATCCCAAGAGGAACAACATTTTCTAACCACCCCCATTTCAGGAGAAGAACTCTTCCAAATCATTCAGGAAGCCCCAAAAGGATCAGCCCCTGGGCAAGACGGCCTTCCATGGGAGTTTTACAAAGCTTTCTGGGGGCTTATTTCAAAGGATTTTTGGAGTCTGTTGAAAGAATGCTTGGAAAAAAATGTTTTACCCCCCTCCTTTATACAGAGCATCATCAAACTTGTGGAGTAGTGTGGCTCACTGGTTAGAGGCAGCAGACCCGAGAGCAGAAGTCGGACCTGGACCAGGGTTCAATTCCCGACGCGGCAGGGTCATGGACCTGGGTCAGCGGACTTGATAATTCTCACTTCGGTGCTTACTCTCATCAGGGGTTCCACTCGGCAACTCTGGGCCTTAGCTTGCCTTATCTCCACAACGGCCCCATCAATTTCAGGGATGCCTGGCTCCACCTTGGGGACTCCCAGCAGGGACCATCCGACAGGGAAAGCCAGGACGGGTTCCCCAGAGTTATACAGCGCCAGGAAACCTATGGACAGGTAGCAGTGCGCTTTACAAGCTCAAATACATTACATTACATTACAAACTGCTAGAGAAAAAGGGGGACAAGCTGGACATCAACAATTGGAGGCTAATCACCCCCTTGAATGTGGACAGTAAGATCCTAAGTAAAGTCCTGGCAGGAAGATGCAGAAAGGTGCTGGCCTCCATCGTGCACCCAGAACAAACATGTGCGGTCCCAGGAAGGAAAATCTGGGACAGCTTGACCATCATTAGAGACACCTTGTGGTTAGCGAAAGACAGGGGGAATCCACTAGCTATCTTGGCCTTTGATTTCCAGAAAGCCTTTGACTCCCTCAGTCATGAATACCTTTTCAAAGTTCTCAGGAAAATGGGATTCCCAGAAGGTTTCATCAAAACTATTGGCTTAATATACACTGGATGTGATAGCCAGGTCCTTATCAATGGTACACTATCTGAGGGGTTCCACATTGAATCAGGGGTCAGACAGGAATGCCCCTTATCACCGGCACTCTTTGTATGTGCAATTGAACCTCTCCTATGTGCCATCAGGAAGGACAAGTGTATAACTGGCCCTCTGGTGCCGGACAGCCAAGGCAAACAGGTCAAATGTGTAGCATACATGGACGATGTCACCATTGCTTGCACTGACGCTAGATCCATAAAAAGAACTTTCCTTATAACCCAACTTGTTTTCCTAGCAGTTGGGCTACAGGGGAATGTGGAGAAAACACACTGCATGACGGTGGGACAATGATACAAACTTTCTCAGCTCCCAGTGAACCCTTCCAAAGACCCAGTAAAAATACTGGGGATTCTTTTTTCACAGGACATGAAGGGAGAAATAAACTGGGAGAAGATATAGACCAAGCTCAAGCAGAAAATGGCACTCTGGACGACAAGTAAAATTTCCCTGGAAGGGAAAGTCTTGGTGCTGAAAGCAATATGTCTACCAATCCTGATGTTTATTGCCATGATTTTCCCTCCATCATACAGGTGGACAAAAGTGACACAAAGACTTTTTGCTAACTTATTTTGGGGGTCAAAAACTTGAAAAACTAAAAATAGACACAGTTTTCAAACTACCCACGAAAGGAGGGAAAGACCTGCTAAACCTCCATGACTTCCTGATGTCACATTTTGTTAAAAACGTACTGGGCAATGCAAAGAAAGACTCACATGTGGCTGCCTACACACTGTTTGCTACAAGCTTCATCTTATCAAGAGTGGGCATATGTAAACTGGACAAGACAAAGCCTTTTTTACTAGAACCACCCCCTGCGTACAAAGGCATCAAACCTTTCTTCAAGAAGCCGGAAGAGAGGCAAATTCAAGCGAAGGACATCACACCCCAGATGGCCTTAAGCAAAGAACTGAAAGAAACGGACTCGGTGACAATGGTAAACAACTTATCAGAGAAGCAATCAGGGAAGGTTTGGGAGATGGTGAACCACAAAGACTTGACAAACTCCCAGAAAGACTTGGCATGGATGATGGTATCCAAATGCCTACCAGTGAAGCAATTCCAACATGCAAGGAAACTGGCAAAAACAGCAAGATGCCTAACACCAGGCTGTGTAGCAGATGAATCCCTGATGCACTTCATGCAAGTGGAAGGCAATGGGACAGCTCATTAAAGATTTACCCAGACAGGCATCCCTGTCCTATGAACTGGTTCTTTATGGTTTGGGCATGAATTGTAATGCAAATAAAGAAAGGACGCTATGGAGAATAATAAACTGCGTGAAAGAGGCGATGTGGGAAAACAGGAACCTTTCCTTATACAAACACCAAGCAATCACGGAAAAAGAATGCCAAAAGCTTGTTTTCACTAAAATGTTCTCTTACATGTGCATAGACACCCACATATTTGGACAAGAGTTGGCAAAGGAAACCTGGAAAATCAGGAGTTGGTCTGGATGGGTAAAATGAGCAATCTTGATGGAAAACCACCAAAGATTGCCTACGTGCGCTTCTTTGAGAATGGTTAAATGTACATCACCCAAATATAAGGGACTGCTTAAGATGTAAATCTGACACATAATTTTTAATAAAATATATATATATTTTTTTAAAAAGCATGTAAAATTGCATTTTGCAAGCATTAGAGAGCATTGTTGATTTAGATACTACACAATTAAACACAGTTTTGGCACTATACTATTAGTACAAACTTTACATGTTCTACAAAATTTGCAAAACAATTGCAAAAAGCTTCCTATACATGACCAGTTATGATAAAATAAGGATTCTATCTTTACATGCAAAAGTGCATATAGTACTTTCACAATGGTGAAACTGAAGAATTGGAAAGCAGTGGGAGATGTGATGATTTTGGGATCCTCCCTAATCTAGGGAGAGTACCAAACAGATGCCTTGAAAACAAAAAAGCACATCTTATTGAACAATTTAGTTGTGGTTCCATCCACTTAGGACAAACCCAAACACAGTTAAATGTACAGCAGCCAAACATAAGGGCCTGCTTAAAATGTAAACCTGACAAATAATTTTAAATATTGTATATTTTTACACAAAAAAAACATTTAAAATTGTTTATTGAAAGCATCACGTGATTAAACACAGTTTTGGTACTGTACTATTAGTACAAACTTTGAATGTTCTACAAAATTTGCACAACAATTGCAAAAAGCTTCCTATACTTGACCAAATATGACAACATAAGTATTCTATCTTTATATGCTAAAGTGCATAGAGTACTTTCACAATGGTGAAACCGAAGAATAAGCCAGCAGTGGGAGATGTGATGATTTTGGGATCCCCCCTAATCTAGGGAGAGTACCAAACAGATGCCTTGAAAACAAAAAAGCACATCTTATTGAACAATTTAGTTGTGGTCCCATCCTCTTAGGACAAACCCAAACACAGTTATTGGCAAAAAAAAATTCCCAACTAAAGGCCCTGCAAAGCATTATGGGATGAGATTACCAGAGGGCAGTGAATATTATATAGTATACAATATCAAAAGAATTCTACAAAGAGCTGCAGTTCAACTGGTGGTTACTAGATGTCCCTCACTAATCAAATGCAAATGCTTGATGAAAGGGTTTCAATGGTTTTGCATTTGACTCGTGAGGGACATCTAGGGACGACCACTGGAACTGCAGCTTGATGTAAGAATAATTTCAATGGTTTGCATTTGACTCATGAGGGACATCTAGTAACAACTAGGGGAACTGCAGCTCTTTGTAGAATTATTTTGATATTGGATACTATAATATTCACTGCCACTGCTAATCTCGTCCCATAATGCTTTGCAGGGCCTTTGGTTGGGATTGTTTTTTTGCCAATAACTGTGCTTGGGGTGGTCCTAAAATGATGGGATCACCACTGAAGTTCAACAAAATGTGATTTTTGTTTATGCTCTTTGTGTTCAGGGCATCTGCTTGGTGCTCCCCCTAGGTTATCCACATTTTGGGACGAAGGCCCCTGCAAATGGTCTGGGGGTGGAAACAAGAATGAAGGAATAGGCATTCTCATAAAAACCAAAGAAATGGCTATCCTTGATACAAAAATTATACAGCCAGGCAGGGCTATGATTGTCACCATACAATACAGAAACACCACCTTTAAGGTCTGTAATATTTATGCACCAACCAACAAGAATGAAAGAATGTTCCTGTTTGTAATGCTTCCACTTTGTATTGCAGGTGCAACCCCAATGGTGTTAACAGCGGATTTCAACTGCATCATAAACCCCACAGACAGATGTGGCAAGAAAAATTGTTATGAAATTGATAAGTCTGCAAAATGTCTCAAAAACATGTGTAAAGATTTGCAACTGTCAGATACAGGGGCAAAATCAGGGTCAAACAAAGGTTCACATGGGAAGCAGAAAGTGGCAAAGTCAAATCAAGAATTGATTTCATTTTCACCTCCAAAAATATAAAAGCATGGAATTATGAAACAAACAAGAGTGGTATGCCAGACCACAAAATCTTGAAAGCAACTGTTGAAATCTCAAACATGTGTCAAATGCGGAGGGGTGTGTGGAAAATGAACATCTTGTTATTACAAGTGGAAATATATGTAAAAATTACAGTGATATGTACAACAACTTAAAAACCAGAAAGGAAAGTTTCCCATCCTTAGCAGAATGGTGGGAAGAGGTAAAAAACCAAACAAAACTGTTTTTCAGAAAACAGAGCATGATCAAAAGCAAGGAAAAGTTTCAAAAATTTGATGAAATACAACAAAGAATGATCACGCTAGAAAACCTGGAAAGGGGTGGAATGGAAGTAGGGGGGGAAAGAGAAAAAACAAAAACAGAACTGAAAGAATGGCTGAAACAACGAGGGAAAGAACACATTTTTATCTCCAGGGTCAAGATCTTTGAGGAAGATGAAAAGTGCTCAAGTTTCTTTTTCAAAAAGGCACAGCAAGTGCAAAAGGTAATGAATGAACTGAAAGACACAAATGGACAAACACAAAAGGGCACAGAGAAAGTAGGGAAAATAACAACAGCCTTTTTTTCCCAATTGTACAAAAAAGAGCCATCAGATATAAGTGCATGTGAAGATTTTCTAGGGTCTTTGCAGAGCTCTTTATCCCAAGAGGAACAACATTTTCTAACCACCCCCATTTCAGGAGAAGAACTCTTCCAAATCATTCAGGAAGCCCCAAAAGAATCAGCCCCTGGGCAAGACGGCCTTCCATGGGAGTTTTACAAAGCTATCTGGGGGCTTATTGCAAAGGATTTTTGGAGTCTGTTGAAAGAATGATTGGAAAAAAATGTTTTACCCCCCTCCTTTCCACAGGGCATCATCAAACTGCTAGAGAAAAAGGGGGACAAGCTGGACATCAACAATTGGAGGCCAATCACCCTCTTGAATGTGGACAGTAAGATCCTAAGTAAAGTCCTGGAAGGAAGATGCAGAAAGGTGCTGGCCTCCATCGTGCACCCAGACCAAACATGTGCGGTCCCAGGAAGGAAAATCTGGGACAGCTTGACCATCATTAGAGACACCTTGTGGTTAGCGAAAGACAGGGGGAATCCACTAGCTATCTTGGCCCTTGATTTCCAGAAAGCCTTTGACTCCCTAAGTCATGAATACCTTTTCAAAGTGCTCAGGAAAATGGGATTCCTAGAAGGTTTCATCAAATCTATTGGCTTAATATGCACTGGATGTGAAAGCCAGGTCCTTATAAATGGTACACTATCTGAGGGGTTCCACATTGAATCAGGGGTCAGACAGGAATGCCCCTTTTTACCGGCACTCTTTGTATGTGCAATTGAATCTCTCCTATGTGCCATCAGGAAGGACAAGTGCATAACTGGCCCTCTGGTACCGGGCAGCCAAGGCAAACAGGTCAAATGTGCAGCATACATGGACGATGTCACCATTGCTTGGTCAAGGCTTCTTGCATGACGCTGCCCTGAAATCTACAGCGCTTCTAATAGTACTGCATTTAAGGCGTTCGCGCTTTTAAATAATTTTTTCCCCCCCGTTTAGTACCCCAGTGGTAATTGATTTATTTTGCCCCTGTTTTTAAATCGTCATTTTTTACCTGCTAACAGAGCGCCTACCTGCAACTTGGTGATTTCCACCGCTGTTGGGCGGGCCATTAGCTGTTTGTTTGTCAAAGTGTGTCGGCCATCTTGGGCGTAGTTGGGACGTTAGTGGCCATTTGAGTTAGCACTCTAGTGCTCACCTGGGCACACGAGCTCCCTACTTAAGGTGAGTTTGTTTGTTCATTCGGCCTTGGTCAAGGCTTCTTGCATGACGCTGCCCTGAAATCTACAGCGCTACTAATAGTACTGCATTTAAGGCGTTCGCGCTTTTAAATACATTTTTTTCCCCCCGTTTAGTATCCCAGTGGTAATTGATTTATTTTGCCCCTGTTTTTAAATCGTCGTTTTTTACCTGCTAACAGAGCGCCTACCTGCACTTTAACTTGGTGATTTCCACCGTTGTTGGGCGGGCCATTAGCTGTTTGTTTGTCAAAGTGTGTCGGCCATCTTGGGCGTAGTTGGGACGTTAGTGGCCATTTGAGTTAGCACTCTAGTGCTCACCTGGGCACACGAGCTCCCTACTTAAGGTGAGTTCGTTTGTTCATTCGGCCTTGGTCAAGGCTTCTTGCATGACGCTGCCCTGAAATCTACAGTGCTACTAATAGTACTGCATTTAAGGCGTTCGCGCTTTTAAATAATTTTTTTCCCCCCCGTTTAGTATCCCAGTGGTAATTGATTTATTTTGCCCCTGTTTTTAAATCGTCGTTTTTTACCTGCTACTAGAGCGCCTACCTGCACTTTAACTTGGTGATTTCCACCGCTGTTGGGCGGGCCATTAGCTGTTTGTTTGTCAAAGTGTGTCGGCCATCTTGGGCGTAGTTGGGACGTTAGTGGCCATTTGAGTTAGCACTCTAGTGCTCACCTGGGCACACGAGCTCCCTACTTAAGGTGAGTTTGTTTGTTCATTCGGCCTTGGTCAAGGCTTCTTGCATGACGCTGCCCTAAAATCTACAGTGCTACTAATAGTACTGCATTTAAGGCGTTCGCGCTTTTAAATAAATTTTTTTCCCCCGTTTAGTATCCCAGTGGTAATTGATTTATTTTGCCCCTGTTTTTAAATCGTCGTTTTTACCTGCTAACAGAGCGCCTACCTGCACTTTAACTTGGTGATTTCCACCGCTGTTGGGCGGGCCATTAGCTGTTTGTTTGTCAAAGTGTGTCGGCCATCTTGGGCGTAGTTGGGACGTTAGTGGCCATTTGAGTTAGCACTCTAGTGCTCACCTGGGCACACGAGCTCCCTACTTAATCCTCCTATGGAAACGCGCAGCGGTGACGCGCAGCGGGCGCGCCGTATTCGCGCCGGAGTCACGCCAGAGTCCAGCCCATCTGTGCCCGTCTGCGCCCGTCTGTGCCCGTCTGGGCCCAGACGGGGCCAGACTCCCTGGCGAATTCGTTTGACATGCCGATAACTTACTCTCTGGAGGAGAATATGTCATTGCGTGCGCCTAAAAGACCATCATGTAAATATGTCCATAGGGGATTTAAACCTTATTTTGCTTGTAGCACATGTCACATTATGCAACTGGATAGGGGGAAAAACACCCTCTCAATGGCTCTGCTCAATTGTAGATCCCTCCCGTGTCATGCGCTGGAAATTAATTTCCTGATACAAGATCATGATCTGGACAACCTGTTTCTGATGGAAACTTGGATTGTTGCCAGCTCAGACGCAGACATGGTTCGAGTCCTTCCCCCAGGTTTTCTGATATACCATCTTGATAGACCTAAGGGGCGGGGAGGCGGCATTGCCATTATTTATAGAGATAGGTTTGTATGTAGAGCGCAGAACAGTGACGTCCAGGACTTTGAGAGCTGTCAGTTCTCACTACAGATGTCCCCTATGGTGACGGTGTCAGGTATCCTGATCTATCGCCCTCCAGGTGGCATGGGAAGCTTTGTCAGTTCCCTGATGGAAACTGTCAGGCAGTTGGCTTCTTCGATGACTAATTTTATGGTGCTGGGGGACCTAAATCTCCATTTAATGAACCGGCGGACTTAGTGGCGGCTGATCTGCTGGGTGACCTTAAAGCCTATAATCTTAGTCTAAAAAACTCAGGACCCTCGCATTCTAAGGGCCGCCTCCTTGATCCTATCTTTTCGAACATTCCCCATCTCACAGCTCTGCCCGCTTGCCCTTTACCTTGGACAGACCATTTTTTGGTTCCGGTCAGTCTGCAAGTTGATTTAAGAACTGTCCCCTCTCCGAGAGTTTATACTCTGGAAAGAGCTTGGTCCAGGCTATCAGTTGAGAACTGGACCGCGAAACTTGAGAGCTCGTGCCCTCCTGCAGCAGGGGACCCGGTAATGGCTGATGCGGATTTTGAGCTGTGGATTACTAATTCCCTGGATGACATTCTCCCTAAGAAGAGAATGGTTATGAGGGGAAAGAGGACGGGCTCTGCCCCTTGGTATTCGCCGGAACTACGAATCCTCAGGAAAGGATGCAAGAGGCTCGAGAGGACCTGGAGAAAAAACTGGGGGGTGGCTAGTCGGGACGAATATCGCGCTGCAATAAGAGCATATAAAAATGCCCTTCGCAGGGCCAAGGCACAATTTTTTGAGGAAAGGATAAAAAGTTCCTCCAACTCGTTGACAGAGACGTTTAAAGTGGTAAAGGAACTCCTTAAAATTCCGGAGCCCCCGCGGACTCAGGATAATCCAGCCGAGAAGTGTAGAGAGCTAGCGGAGTATTTCCACCTAAAAATAGAAAATATCATAGCTGCTCTGCCTCAAGTTGTGCAGACCGATCACCCAGGCAATCAGATAGGAGGAGATCGTGCCCGCCTGGACATCTTTGGCCCATTCCCTGTAGCAGAGGTCGCAAAGGAGCTAGGATCCATGAAGAGCGGTTCCCCTGGGGATCCAGCTCCAATGAGATTTCTGAAACAGGTGACATCCGTGGTCGCGGCCCCCATTGCGAACCTGATTAATATGTCTCTCACCCAGGGTGTGGTGCCGCCGAGCTGGAAAAGAGCAGTTGTAAAGGCTCTCCTGAAGAAACCCAATCTGGATTCCTCAGATCTGGCAAACTTCAGGCCCATCTCTCTGCTGCCGGGTCTTGGTAAGATTGCAGAAAGACTGGTCAACCATCGACTGTCTGATTTTCTGGAATCCAACGGCCTGCTGCGAGAGTCACAAACGGGCTTTCGGCCAGGGCAGAGCACAGATACCGCCCTATTGGCAGTCGTGGAGGAAGCAAGGAGCATTTTGGATTCAGGAGGGTCAGTGGCAGTGATCCTCCTGGACCTTATTTATTTTGAAAGTTTTATATAGCGCGAACAAGATCTTCGCAGATATCAGAGCGCTTTACAGAGGAGGGGAGCATGTATACGCAGATACATCAATCATGTTAACAGTACATTGAAGTGATATCATAAAACAATCAAGTAAGTCAATTTCAAAGTCAAAAATAAAAATACAAGGGTTCGAACAAGTAGTACAGATGAGTATCGAGTCTTTGTAGTTTTTCCCCAGTAGTCGTTCAAGTGTATTTAGCCATGAGGATCGCTTTTACTTCTCTCTTGAAAAGTATGGTAGAGGTGATGAGCCTTGTTTCAGGGGGGAGCAAGTTCCAAATCCTGGGAGCCATTTCTGAGAAAGAGCGTTTATAGGTTTTTTCCTTGCGGAATCTTTTAGGCTTTAGCAAAAGATTGTTTGTGCCTCTAGTGTTTCTGGAGCCTCCAGAAATCGTCAGCTTCTGAGCGAGGTATCTAGGTGAGCTCAGGTGGACAGCCTTGTGGGTCAAACAAGCGATTTTCTGGTGTATTCTGGCTTCAAACGGCAGCCAGTTCAGTGATTTGAAGTCAGGGGAAATGTGTGAGTGCTTTTTTGATCCAGTGATAAGTCTCGCTGCGGCGTTTAGAGAGGCTCTTATGGGGGCCGTAGTAGCTAGGGGGAGACCGCAGAGGGCGGTGCTGCCGTATTCTATTCGAGGTATGACTAGTGATTGTACCGCAGTCTGGAAGTCTTTGGCTGGAAGGAAAGGTTTAAGTTTCCTAAGGGTGTTGATTTGGTAGTTTGCTCCCTTAGTTGCTTTGTTGATGTGTTCCTGCATGCTGAGATTGGTGTCAAGTGTTATGCCCAAAGATTTCGCTGAGTCCACGATGGTGGGTTGAACATTGAGTGCCGTTAGGTCTTTAAGCCACATTTGTGCGGTAGTGATCTTCGCTGGAGGTGAGATCAGAAGGAACTCTGTTTTAAGGGCATTGAGTTTGAGATGATTAGCGGCCAACCAAGATTGGGTGCTTCTGATCGTTGAGTTCAAGAGCGTGATGTCTTTGGGTGATTGTAGTTTGAGATAAAGTTGGGTGTCATCAGCATACATGTGGAAGTGTACATTGGATTCTTGCAACAAGGTGGTGAGAGGTTCCATAACTAGGTTGAACAAAGTTGGGGATAGGGAGGATCCTTGTGGTACGCCTAGCGATACAGGTCTTGGTGCGGACATCAAGTTGTTGCTCTTGAATTTCTGCGACCTGTTTTGCAAAAAGGAAGTGAACCATTTGAGCACAGTTCCAGATAGGCCCATTCTTGTGTTTAATAGTTCGAGTAAGCTCTCATGTTTGACGGTGTCAAATGCGGAGGAGAGATCAAGGAGGATGAGGAGGCAGGTATCGTTATGATCTAGGATTTGGAGGGCGTCGTCGATTATGTGAATCATGGCAGTTTCCGTACTGTGATTAGCTCGGAAGCCTGATTGATGAGAGTTGAGGAGATCAAATTGAGTAATGTGTTTAGTCAATTGTATTTGTGCGCATTTTTCCAGCAGTTTGGCAAGAGTCGGAATGTTGGTAATGGGACGGTAGTTGTTTAGGTCAGAGGGGTCGGCTGTAGGTTTCTTTAGCAAAGGTGTTACTTGTCCAACTTTGAGGGAGTCGGGAATGATCCCTTGTTGAAGTGAGCTGTTAATAATTTTGGTCCAGAGTGGAAGGAGCGACGGGGTAAGGACTTTGACAGCGTTAGCAGGAAGGGGGTCCGTGAGGTGATTGGATGGTTTCAGAGTGCTGAGCAGTTTGCCAATTTCTTCTTCCGTGTAGGTTGCATTGTTTTTTGGTTTAGTGGGTGTTATGCGGTGGGGTTTGGGATAGAGGCTTGCGTCCATGAGGAGATCATTCTTTATGTTGTCAGTTTTTTGGTTAAAGAAAGAGGCGAAGTCTTCGCAGGAGGGAGCTTCGCACATAGTGTTGAGAGGTTGGGGTTGTTCTTTGGTTTGTGTTCGGATAAGCTCAAACAGCTTTCTCGGACGATTTTTGGCTTGGTCGAGCTGACGGCTGAAGAAGTCTGATTTTGATCGTTTTATTTTCCTGAAGTAGGCATTTCTCTTTTTCTTCAGGTTTTTTAAGTTCAGTGCAGAGGGAGCTGATCTCCAGGAACGCTCTGCCATTCGCATGGCGCGTCTATCGTCATTGAGACTCCCGTCGTACCAGGGATTGGAGATTTTTGTGGTGGCTTTTTTTAGCTGCAAGGGTGCGACTTCATTAATTATTGCGGTCATATTGTTAAGATAGTGATCAGTCAAGGATTGGACGTCCTTAACGCCAGCCGGAGGAAGTAGTAAGTTGCAGCTGTTGGGGGGCAGAGAGTTTGAGTTTAGTTTTTTCATGTCTCTTTTCCAGACTTTGGGCCTGGCGGATTGAATAGGGTTAAATTTAACTTTTTCATTGATGAAGAACGTGATAATATGATGGTCCGACCAGTCACAGGGTTGGATAGATTCGAGTTGGATAGAGGCCTCTTTGGAGATGATAAGGTCGAGGGTAGAGCCTTTCTTGTGAGATGGACTGTTGCAAATTTGTGTAATGTCAAGGGCGTTAAGGAAATTCTTCAGACCTTTTACCACCGCATCATTATGATCGTTCCAGTGGAGGTTGAAGTCCCCAAGGTATATTTGTGTGAGTTGCCGCCCTGAGTTGGTTGAGATCATGTCCATGATTTGTTGGGAGAAGGTGAGGTTGTCACCGGGTGGGTGGTAAACGCCGTGAAGAGTGCAGATCGGTTTGCCCTCACTGATAATATCTAGGCTGATGTATTCACAGGACGTTGGGGAGGGTAGGGAAGGGGAAGATACTTTCAAGACAGAGAGGTTGCTCCTGTATATACATGCGATTCCGCCACCTTTTTTATTGCCAGACCTGTCAAGTCTAGTGATGTGGTAGTTGGGGGGAACCAGAATGTCCATTATAGGTGTAGAAGATTCTGTTAGCCATGTTTCAGTCATGATGATTAAGTCAAGATCCAATTTTAGGATGAGATCGGATATAGCGGCGGAGTGTCTAGCGACTGATCTGCAGTTTAGGAGAGTGCATTTGAGACGGGGTGTGTCGAGGGTGGAAGGGTGTTCTAGAGCGAGGGGGACTTTACTCAGGTTACTATGGATAGCGACTCTGTTGTTCAGTGTGGGGGGTCTAAGGGGATTGGAGTGAATCGTAGGTATGGCAGTGAGAGTGTCGGGTGTGTTGCTAAGGGGAGCTGAGTCATAGGAGCGGAGGAGGATGATTGTGTCTAGGTCCGAGAGAGGGTTGCAGGAGCGATGGGGGCGGTTTTCACGATTGAGAACAGGGATTGAGGTCCAGTGCGGTGGGGGTCGAGTGCGAGAGTTCGCCGCCCGGGTGGAGGACCAGTTGGGAGGGGAGGTGATGGTGGAGGCGCGTGAGTGGTGTCTGGGGTGTGTGCTGAGTAGTTGTTTGATGATGTGAATGTCTTGTTTGATCTGGTGGAGGGTGTTGGGTGGGGGGGTGACTGGAGTGTGATAGACAGAGTAGTTGTTGTTTGATGATGTACATGTCTTCTTTGAGTTGGAGGAGTGAGGCCGTAATGTGGTCCACAGTGGGACATGTGTTGGAGGTGGGGATGGGAGGGTCAGGCGTGGATGACATAGGGGAGAGGTTGGTGGTGTGGATGAGAGTATTGGTGGTGGGCGTAGAGTGCAGGGTGGAGGATGGGCGTTTATTAGTGGTGGCGGGGGTGGAGGTTGGGTAATGGGGGGTGAGACTGGGGGGGTAGTGGGATTGCAGATGGGGTCGAGTTGAGTTGATGGAGGTGGCGTGTTCTGTGTGATTAGTTAGTGGGAGGAAGTGGGGGCTGAGAATGGGTGGGGGTAAAGGGTGGGGTTTGCCTTTGTGTGTGTCGGTCTGATGTTGATCTAGGATAGGCCGGTTGCGGGTGGGAGCTGTGGTATCAGGGGTGAGAGGAATGGGGATGAGAGGAACGGGGATGAGGGCTGGTGTGTAGGTGGAAGGGGTGGGGTGGTTGTTGTAAGAGGGAGAGAGATCTATGTCTGTGCTTGAGGGATGTGGGGTAGCTACGGTAGGTGGGAGAATGACTAAGGTGCCGGGAGTAAAGGGGTGGTGCATGTCTTTTTGGGTGGGGGCTGTGGTATCAGGGGTGGGGAAGGGGATGAGGGCTGGTGTGTGGGGGGAAGGGGTGAGGTGGTTGGTGTAAGAGGGTAAGTAATCTATGTCTGTGCTCGACGGGAGGAAGGTAGATACGGTGGTGGGTGAGTGACTGGGGTGTCGGGAGTGAAGGAGAGGTGCATGTTGTTTTGGGGTTGGGCTGGGTTAGAATGAATGTGGTTTGAGGCTGTGGTGTCAGGGGTGACGGGAATGGGTGTGGTATGGGAGGGTGACAAGGTGAGGTTGTAGGGGGGGAGGGGGTGCCGCTGGAATGTATGGGTGAGGGATCTATGTCTGTAAATGTGGAGTGCGAGGTAGCTACATTAGGTGGGTGAATGTCTAAGGTGCAGGGGGTGGAGAGAAGGTGCGTGTCGTTTTGTGGTTGAGCTAGGTTAGAAGGGCTGTGGTTGGGGGCTGTGAATTCAGGGGTGATAGGCCTGCGGGTGCTATGAGTGGGGGTCCGATGACTGGCGAGGTGCTGTTTGAACGTGGGGAACAGGTTGTCTAGTAGTTCCAGGTTCTTGTCTGTGGATTGAATTAGGATAATCCCGTTATTGTATATAGTGATGGTTGTTCTGCCCGGGAAGAGTTGTGATGGAGTGATGGAGAGTTTTAGGCCATGCGCGAAATTCCTGGAGGTGGAGACGGTGAGTAAGGTGCGGAACGTGTTTCTCCATTGGGCTCTGCGTGTGGTGTGGAAGATAATATCAATGTTCAGTGAACCATTGACTGGTGAGAAGTAGGTGTCTGCACAAGGAGTTTCAGGGTGGGACCTCAGGAAGTTGTGTTTAAAACGTTTAGCGGCTTTTTTAGTGAGTGAGGGTGGGTAGTTGATTTTGTATGTGTGGTTGCCGACGGGTTCCATGATGGGAGGACAATCTAGGTAGGTGTAGGAGGGAGGGTGTAGGAGGGAGGGTGCACTGTCCTAAACAGTTGCGTGGGCCTAAAGTGATACTAGTGCGTGCACAGTAATGCTATGCGCAGAGTACCGCTGCAGACAATAATAGTGAGATAATTGGGAGTGACACTAGTGAGCTGCCAAGGTATTTGAGGTAGTAGTTGGTGCATACAAGATTAACTGACACTAGTGAGTTGCCAAGGTATTTGAGGTAGTACTCGGTGCATACAAGATTAACACTTGAGATAGGTGCGAGTTGCACAAGTATAGGGTGCGCAATAAGGATATAAGGGTGCAGAAAAATGCAAGCAGTTAACACATATGCGGTAGTAATCAGTGTATACGGGAAGGGACAATGTAAGTGCAGGTTACATCAGTGACAAGTCTATGTGAGAAAATCGACAATACATTTTAGGAATAGGAGTGAGGAGTGACAATAGTGAGTAGTCGAAAATGCGTAAGGTACAGGAGTCTGTGACAGAATACCATTGCACACACAACTTATATGAACCAACAAGTGACATTAGTGAGCAGCAACGAAAAATATATGAGGTATAAAATATGAAATATAGCACTGAGAAAAATACTTGAATAAAATAAACTAACTGTGCAGACCATAAAGAATATCTAAATCGAAGGTGCCAATAGTGAGTAGTCAAAAATATGAAGGTACAGTGAGTCTGTGACAGAATACCATTGCACACACAACTTATATGAACCAACAAGTGACATTAGTGAGCAGCAACGAAAAATATATGAGGTATAAAATATGAAATATAGCACTGAGAAAAATACTTGAATAAAATAAACTAACTGTGCAGACCATAAAGAATATCTAAATCGAAGGTGCCAATAGTGAGTAGTCAAAAATATGAAGGTACAGTGAGTCTGTGACAGAATACCATTGCACACACAACTTATATGAACCAACAAGTGACATTAGTGAGCAGCAACGAAAAATATATGAGGTATAAAATATGAAATATAGCACTGAGAAAAATACTTGAATAAAATAAACTAACTGTGCAGACCATAAAGAATAATAAATCGAAGGTGCCAATAGTGAGTAGTCAAAAATATGTAAGGTACAGTGACAGAATACAATTGCACACATAGATTAGATGACACAGATTAAATGGCACAACAAGTGGCATTAGCGAGCAGCAAAAGAAAAATGTATGAGGTAGCAAACGGTGCATTACCGTTGACGATAAAGTGGGACGTGCAAGATACAGTTAGGAATATATCGAATATAATGCTACTGTACGAGGCAGTAATATATGGGTAGCAATTGCAATTTGTGCAGAAAAAGTGAAATGTGCTGGATACAATCAGGAATATAATAATACATATCACTGTGAAAAAGCAGACTATCTAAATCCGACGTGAAAAACGCCCAGCTGTGTAAATTGTGCAACCGATAAAAAGTAGTCTGAGAGTCTAAGACCGTCGATGGTAGAAATGACTAGACCATGATGGTCTCCCCAAGATAGACCAGCTAAGATGGCCGAACCGATGGGGGAGATAGAAAATTATTGGTCCTTTGTCTGTTGTTGTTACTTTGGGCTCAGAGCAGGACCATTTCACTTTCTATTCAGGCAGGCATTGCTCATAGCTTGCTGGTATGGAAAAGTGGGGGAGTTAGAGCTGTAGAGCCTCGTGGACATCAAAGGTACTAGCGAGGATTTATTTCTACAGATTTATGGCCCCATGTTGCTCAAGGAGGTAGCTTACGAATGTGAGCAGTTTTATGGCCCCAGCCATTTTGTATAAAGGAGGTAGTCTAAAAAATGTGCGCAGGCGGGTGGGGTGAGATAAATACCTTATGCCTCCCTAAGCGTGTTGGTTTTGCCAGCAGATTTTGTTGTACTGCTTTGATCCAGGTGTGACGCAGATAGATCGGACTGTAGTTATGTGTTTGCCTCGATGATCCAAACCTGTATTTCCCTGGGAGGTGGGGGGCTCAATGACACATATCCACTCCCGGATGGGGGCGGCTCATGTCGGTCCTCCAGCTCTTGTTTGGCCCCAGAGCCCAGTTCAGCAGTTCCCCAGCCTCTATACCTTCCCATCCGTTTCCCGGTGCTTCCAGGAGCCGACTCCACTCAACCGGCGTCCTTCCTGGTTCCGAATCCAACCTCCTATGCTGTGGTGCGGGCGGGAGGGGGTGTCCGCCGACGTCCTCCGGCCAGTCCAGGCACCGCAATCAGCAGCCTGCGCCTTGGAGCGGGTGGGAGGGGGGCCACTCTCCGGTGCAGTCGATCGTACACGGCGGTAGTCAGAACTCCCCGCGGGGTCATCAGAGATGGTGGTATCCCGGCTTCAGAGTCAGAGTTATGCGTTCCACTGCGGCGGCCATTTTTGGAATTGCGCGATTCGGTGGAACGCACGCCGGGTTTGATGCTATTCTTCTTTGTTTGCCAAGAAGCCGGCGCTGGTCACCAACTACAAACTCCAGGGCTTCTGGGCGGCGATCCTCCAGAGGCTCGAGGCTCGACCAGCGCTGGAGCCCATCGATCGGTAGATCTACTGCTCCGATGCAGGGGTGGGGGAGGGGGTCAGCTTCAGGTCGCTCCACAACCCACCGTGGGCACGGGACTCGACGATGGCAAGAGCCCTTTGCGTGATCACAATCGTGCTGGGGGAGCCTCAAAGCGACGCATCAGAGTGCCAACTCTCCGCAGGCTCGGGGCATCCGATTCCCGTGTTCAGCAGACGTCCGTTGAGAGAGGTGATGTCTCCAGCTGACCCAGGCTGCGACGGGTGGCTCCAGTATGAGGAAATAAAACCTTAGTGCTGCCTTTGACACTGTTAACCATCAAGTGTTGATCCAACGGCTTTCCAATGTGGGGGTCACAGGAGTGGCGTTGCAGTGGCTTAGGTCATTCCTGTGTGGTCGTACCTATCAGGTTTGGGAAGGCAGCGAGAAGTCTACATCCATCCCCCTCCAGTGCGGTGTGCCACAGGGCTCTTCGTTGAGCCCTACGTTGTTTAATGTCTATATGGCCCCTCTGGAGGATGTGGTCGCCCCTTTTGGGGTAAAAATTATCAGCTATGCTGACGACACCCAGTTGGTGGTCGCATTATCCCAACTGGTGAAAAATCCAGACTCGTTGCGCCTATGCCTGACCAATGTACACACTTGGATGTGTGAATCGTCGCTCAAATTAAACGGTTCTAAGACCGAGATAATGCTGTTAGGGCATAAGACTTCCTCTCTTCCCTCGATCATTTGGCCTAGCTGCCTGGGTGAGCTCCCCAGCCCCAAGCAGGAGATCAAGAGTTTGGGAGTATGGTTGGAGCAAGATCTCTCTTTTAAGACCCAGGCTAAGAAAACGGCGGGGATCTGTTTTGGACTTCTTCGCTCAGCCCGCAAAGTCCTGCCCCTCCTCCCCTTGCCATCGAGGAGGTTACTTATCCAGGGGCTAATTATTTCTAGGCTCGATTACTGTAATGCCATATTCCTTGGCGCCCCCGAAGCCACGTTCAGCAAACTGCAGCAGGTGCAAAATGCTGCTGCTAGGATGCTGACTAACGCGCCAAGGAGGCAATCAGCTAAGCCCGCCTTGAAAACATTGCATTGGCTACCGGTGCGAGAGAGGGTTAAGTTTAAAGCTCTCTGCACAGCCCACAAGATCCTTCAGGGGAAAGGACCCCCCGCCTTAAGGAAGTTAGTGGTGCCCTATAAAGCGAACAGAGCTCTTCGCTCTGATCAGGAATTTTAGCTTCAGGTCCCCAGAGTGTATAAGGCTCGCACTGGGGGTAGAAGATTCTCGGTGCACACAGCTACCCTCTGGAATGCGCTCCCATTGAAAATGCGTCTTGAGACATGTACACTTCGTTTTCGGAAACTTCTGAAAACACTACTCTTCTCATCTTAGACGCTGGAGTTGGCTTTGCAGCGGGTCGGCGGATACCTTGACAAGCGCTGGGATGCCCAAGGGTAACCACGCGCTATATAAGACTCATAAATAAATAAATAAATAAAATAAAATTGCTTGCACTGACGCTAGATCCATAAAAAGAACTTTCCTTATAACCCAACTCTTTTTCCTAGCAGCTGGGCTACAGGTGAATGTGGAGAAAACAAACGGCATGACGGTGGGACAATGGGACAAACTGTCTCAGCTTCCAGTGAAACCTTCCAAAGACCCAGTAAAAATACTGGGGATTCTTTTTTCACAGGACATGAAGGGAGAAATAAACTGGGAGAAGATCCTGACCAAGCTCAAGCAGAAAATGGCGCTCTGGACGACAAGAAAACTTTCCCTGGAAGGGAAAGTCTTGGTGCTGAAAGCAATATGTCTACCAATCCTGATGTTTATTGCCATGATTTTCCCTCCATCATACAGGTGGACAAAAGTGACACAAAGACTTTTTGCAAACTTCTTTTGGGGGTCAAAAATTGAAAAACTAAAAAGAGACACAGTTTTCAAACTACCCACAAAAGGAGGGAAAGACCTGCCAAACCTCCATGACTTCCTGATGTCACATTTTGTTAAAAACGTACTGGGCAGGAGGAGCCAAGATGGCGATCGGAACAGTCGCATGAACGCTTCGCTCCGAGGGCCCTTCCTCCCTGCACGTCTATCCTGACGATAATCCTGAGTGAGGCTTTTTGATTCGAGTTGTTTGAGAGAAGCGATCACTTACCATCTATTCCTGGAGCGCCACCGTGCAGTAGATCCGAAGAACTGCCTTCGTCTGCTTGCCGGCCTTCGTGGCGCTGACGCCGGAGCCTCGAGTGCAGAGATTGCCCGGCAGTGTTCGTAGTGTCGGCGGCCCCGGTTTGGATGAGAAGCCGGTCAGTGGGAGCCTGAGAGCCGCGAGCCGGGAGAGTTGGTGCCAACCCACTCCCAATAGTGGGTTGCCCCGTGAACCCGAGATGTCGCCGAGCCGGAGAGAGGCCGTGTCGCCCGGTTCCCCTTGGGTGTCACGCCCACCCATGTTAATAGTCCCGTCCGGGAACCGGTGGTTGGCTCCCGGCGAGCTGCAGGGAGCGCACCTGGCCTTTTGTTGACTCTCCTTTCTGCACCAAGCGCCGACTGTCGAGGTTCAGCCGTGAGACCTTTTGACTCTGGTGGTCGGACTGGACTCGGAGGTAGAGGGGAAGTGGCAGAGAACGGAAAGGCTAAAATGGCGGATGGTGCCTTGGAGTGCCCCCCTCCCGGGGACGGAGAAACCGCTGAACTTGAGACCCCCGGAATTCGGCTGCATGGGGAGATGCTTACGCATAGCCACGTACTGGTTGCACTGATGACCCTGCGGACTGCTCTGCTCCGGAGATCCCGGGACTTGGAGGGTCGAATCGCCGCCATTGCTGACCCGCCATTTTGTAGCGTAGTGGCTTTCCCCTGAGTCGGTGCCGATGAACCTCCTTCTGTCGCAGTGCCATGTTCCCCGGATGAGTCTACAGTCTTGAGGGCGCGAATGGATTTGGTTCCTGAGCTTGTTGTCGTCTCACCTGTTCCGCAAGTGGTGGTCTCATCGGGGCCTTTTTCTGCCCAGCAAGTGGAGAGACTCCATCGATCCATGGTGCGTGGGGCCTGGGCTGTGCTGTGGTGCTTCCCCCATCCTGTGCTTTCCTTTCTGTGCTTGGCAGCCCTGTTTTTGGACTTGGAACTGTTGGTGGTCAGGGTATTGTTGAATTCTGGCCTCCGCCATGTATCGTCAGTTGTTTCTTGGTGGCTGGGACGATGTTGGGCGGCGGCGCTACCTGCTCTGCCTGGAAAGATTGAACCTTTTGTATCGAACTATCTCCTGACTGCAAGGCTGTTTAACATTTTTACTATTAACAGAAGTGGCCAGGGGTGACCTCGCTTGGGACTTGGAAGGACTTCTTGCTGGTTAATGGTGATTCAAGGACACGTCTGGTGGGGCTGTTACTGATTGCGTTTTTATGTGCTTGCTGATATTTGTACTTTCTATGGCTTCTGTTTATACGATTTTAGTATGCGGGGGTGGAGGGACCGGGTATCTGAATCGCCGGCTCCTCTTCTCATAATTTTTCTTTATTGTCTTCCTCTCTTTCTTCACTTTATTTCCTTTCTTTGGGGTAACTCTGGGGCGACAGGCACCCTGTTAGTGGGGTAGGCCATAGCCATTACTGTGATGTAGGGTGGCGGGTGTTGGAGGGGTTTTTCTATTTTAGTTTGTTTTGTTCTATGGTCCCTTTCTCTCTTCCTTCTTAGTAGAGTTGGCTGTATCTTCCTCTTTCATCCTTTTTTCTGTTGGGCATCTGCACTTGCCTCTTCTTTTTGTCTTGGACGGGTGGGTTTTCCATATGTTGTTCTTGCTAAATTGTTCGCCATTGTTTGACCTTTACTCCTGGCCTGCCTTCGGCGGGCGTAGTGTGAGTTTTTCACCTTATGGCTCATCATCGATTCCCGATTGCATGGAGGGATACGCCCCTCCCGTCTCTTCTTGTTGATTGTGCAGTGTGATGCCTCTGATTATATAGCTGCAGCCTCTTTTCCAATATTATAAAAATGAAACCTCTTTTATCCTTGTGCTTCGTTGTGCTACAACCACGTAATATGACTATACCGTGATTCCTCCTTGTACCGTAAACATTGACAATGCTCCTGTCTCTATCTCCTGATTTTGCGGCCGGCCCCTGTGGTTGTAGGCCTGCGCCTGTACTGATCTGTTTGAATCAATAAAGGTTTTTTTTTTTTTTTTAAACGTACTGGGCAATGCAAAGAAAGACTCACATGTGGCTGCCTACACACTGTTTGCTACAAGCTTCATCTTATCAAGAGTGGGCATATGTAAACTGGACAATACAAAGCCTTTTTTACTAGAACCACCCACTGCGTATAAAGGCATCAAACCTTTCTTGACGAAGCTGGAAGAGAGGCAAATTCAAGCGAAGGACATCACACCCCAGATGGCCTTAAGTAAAGAACTGAAAGAAACGGACTCAGTGACAATGGTAAATAACTTATCAGAGAAGCAATCAGGGAAGGTTTGGGAGATGGTGAACCACAAAGACTTGACAAACTCCCAGAAAGACTTGGCATGGATGATGGTATCCAAATGCCTACCAGTGAAGCAATTCCAACATGCAAGGAAACTGGCAAAAACAGCAAGATGCCCAACACCAGGCTGTGCAGCAGATGAATCCCTGATGCACTTCATTTGGAACTGCGGCGGAGCACAAAGCATGTGGAAGGCAATGGGACAGCTCATTAAAGAATTAACAGGACAGGCATCCCTGTCCTATGAACTGGTTCTCTATGGCTTGGGCATGAATTGCAATGCAAATAAAGAAAGGACGCTATGGAGAATAATAAACTGCGTGAAAGAGGCGATGTGGGAAAACAGGAACCTTTCCTTATACAAACACCAAGCAATCATGGAAAAAGAATGCCAAAAACTTGTTTTCACTAAAATGTTTTCTTACATGTGCATAGACACCCATAGATTTGGGAAAGAGTGGGCAAAGGAAACCTGGAACATCAGGAGTTGGTCTAGATGGGTAAAATGAGAAATCTTGATGGAAAACCACAAAAGATAGCCTACGTGCGCTTCTTTGAGAATGGTTAAATGTACAGCACCCAAATATAAGGGACTGCTTAAAATGTAAACCTGAGAAATAATTTTAAATAAAGCATATTTGATTACACACAATTTTGGTACTGTACAAACTCTGCATGCTCGACAAAAATTGCAAAACAATTGCAAAAAGCTTCCTATACATGACCACATATGATAAAATAAGTATTCTATCTTTATATGCTAAAGTGCACCTGAGCTCTTCCTCGACCTTCTTGTCAAAGTCAAGTCCGGTTCTCCGGCTGACTGCGTACCCGCTCGGATTCTTAGAACCTTATTCACTAGTTGTCCTACCCCTCCTTTAACTCTTCTCAACTCTTGCTTAGCTCTGGGTTCTCTCCCCTCTTCTTTTAAAACTGCCATTGTGCTTCCTATCCTGAAGAAAGTTGGCCTGGACCCCTCTCTTCCATCTAATTTCAGGCCGATCTCCCTTCTTCCCTATCTTGGGAAGATCCTTGAGAGCTACGTGACATCTTGCCTCTCTAATTACATCGAGGAGAATAACATTCTGGCCTCTCACCAGGCCGGCTTTCGACCTGGCCACTCTACTGAGAGTGTGGTCCTCGCGGTCCTGGACGAACTGAAAGCGAAGGCCGACAGCAACCTCCCTCAGGCCTTAGTCCTCTTGGATCTGTCCGCTGCGTTTGATACGGTCGACCATGCCACTCTTCTCGACCGTGTCAGCGCAGCGGGCATCCAGGGCACCGCCCTATCCTGGATCGCGTCCTTCCTTCGGGGCAGATCTCAGGCAGTTCACCTCTCTGATTTCTCTGCACCCCCTCTACCGGTTACCTGTGGGGTCCCCCAGGGTTCTTCTCTCTCCCCTCTTCTCTTCAATCTCTATATCCGTACTCTCATTTCCTCTCTCATTGAGCTGAGGGTCTCGGTGTATAACTACGCAGACGACCTCCAGCTCGTCTTTGACCTTTCCTCTCCCACTTATTCTCTTCCCAAGCTCAGTTCTACCCTTGTCTTCATCTCTCAATGGATGAGCTTCAATCATTTGAAGCTCAATCCTGACAAGACTGAGCTTGTTCTCACTGGTGGTCCCTCCAATCCTTGGTCCCCCCTTCACTGGCCCTCTTCCTTTGGCCCTTCCCCCTCTCCAGTCTCTTCTGTCCGGACTTTGGGCATTAAGATCAGTAATGATCTTTCTATGCACGCGCACATCAGCTCAGTTGTTTCCTCTTGTTTTCTTTCCCTCCGCCTCATTCGTAAAATTTCCCGGTTCTTTTCTGTCGACGCCCTCAAAGTCATTATTTCTGCCCTTATTACATCCCGCCTGGATTATGGAAATGGCCTGTACGTAGGCATTCCCGCCTACGAAACTCGCCGGCTCCAGGCCATCCAGAACCAGGCGGCCCGTCTTGTTTTTCGTCTTCCTAAGTTTTCCCACATCACTCCCGCCCTTAAATCCCTCAACTGGCTCCCCGTTCATTTTAGGTCCCAGTTCAAACTTGCCTGTTTGGCTTTTCGGGCAAATGCTCGTTCTGCCCCTCTCTTCATCAACTCTTTAATCTCCTCTCATGCCCCAATCCGCTCTCTTCGCTCTTCTTCTCTCTCTCTTCTTCACGTTCCCCGCTTCCGCAAATCCCGCACCGGAGGCACTCGCTTCGGGCCCCTCAGATCTGGAATACTCTCCCTCTCTCTATTCGTTCCATCCCTATCTTTTCACACTTTCGCAAAGCTCTGAAAACCTTTCTCTTTCTCCAGGCTTTTCCTGACTAATTCCCCCCGCCTCTGGCAGATATGGTTGTGTTCCCCAGCGCCAGGAAGCCGCTCGGCCGCAGTGCGCTTTATAAATTTCTATTTCTTTTTCATTTCATTTCATTTCATTTCATTTCATTTCATTTCATTTCATAGTACTTTCAAAATGATGAAACTGAAGAATTAGCAAGCAGTGGGAGATATGATGATTTTGGGATCCTCCCTAATCTAGGGAGAGTACCAAACAGATGCCTTGAAAACAAAAAAAGCACATCTTATTGAACAATGTAGTTGTGTCCTCATCCTCTTAGGACAAACCCAAACACGGTTATTGGCAAAAAACACATTCCCAACTAAAGGCCCTGCAAAGCATTGTGGGATGAGATTAGCAGTGGGCAGTGAATATTATATAGTATACAATATCAAAAGAATTCTACAAAGAGCTTCAGTTCAACTGGTGGTTACTAGATGTCCCTCACTAGTCAAATGCAAATGCTTGATGAAAGGGTTTCAATGGTTTTGCATTTGACTCGTAAAGGACATCTAGGGACAACCACTGGAACTGCAGCTTGATGTAAGAATAATTTCAATGCTTTGCATTTGACTCGTGAGGGACATCTAGTAACAACTAGGTGAACTTCAGCTCTTTGTAGAATTATTTTGATATTGGATACTATAATATTCACTGCCACTGCTAATCTCGTCCCATAATGCTTTGCAGGGCCTTTGGCTGGGATTGTTTTTTTTCCAATAACTGTGCTTGGGGTGGTCCTAAAATGATGGGATCACCACTGAAGTTCAACAAAATGTGCTTTTTGTTTATGCTCTTTGTGTTCAAGGCATCTGCTTGGTGCTCCCCCTAAGTTATCCAAATATTGGGAAGAAGGCACCTCCAAATGATCTGGGGGTGGAAACAAGAATGCTGGAATAGGCATTCTCATAAAAAACAAAGAAATGTCAATCCTTTATACTAAAATTATACAGCCAGGCAGGGCTATGATGGTCACCGTACAATACAGAAACACCACCTTAAAGGTCTGTAATATTTATGCACCATCCAACAAGAATGAAAGAATGTCCTTGTTTGAAATGCTCCCACTTGTTATTGCAGGTGCAACCCCAATGGTGTTAACAGCGGATTTCAACTGCATCATAAACCCCACAGACAGATGTGGCAAGAAAAATTGTTACGAAATTGATAAGTCTGCAAAATGTCTCAAAAACATGTGTAAAGATTCGCAACTGTCAGATACAGGAGCAAAATCAGGGTCAAAACAAAGGTTCACCTGGAAAGCAGAAAGTGGCAAAGTCATTTTCACCTCCAAAAATATAAAAGCAAGGAATTATGAAACAAACGAGAGTGGTATGTCAGACCACAAGATCTTGAAAGCAACCGTTGAAATCTCAAACATGTGTCAAATTGGGAGGGGTGTGTGGAAAATGAACATCTTGTTATTACAAGAGGAAAATATATGTAAAAATTACAGTGATATGTACAGCAACTTAAAACCAGAAAGGAAAGTTTCCCATCCTTAGCAGAATGGGGGGAAGAGGTAAAAAAATAAACACAACTTTTTTTCAGAAAACAGAGCATGATCAAAAGCAAGGAAAAGTTTCAAAAATTTTATGAAATACAACAAAGAATGATCACGCTAGAAAACCTGGAAAGGGGAGGAATGGAAGTAGGGGAGGAAAGAGAAAAACCAAAAACAGAACTGAAAGAACGGCTGAAACAACGAGGGAAAGAACACATTTTTAACTCCAGTGTCAGGTTCTTTGAGGAAGATGAAAAGTGCTCAAGGTGCTTTTTCAAAAAGGCACAGCAAGTGCAAAAGGTAATGAATGAACTGAAAGACACAAATGGACAAAGACAAAAGGGCACAGAGAAAGTAGGGAAAATAACAACAGCCTTTTTTCCCAATTGTACAAAAAAGAGCCATCAGATATAAGTGCATGTGAAGATTTGCTAGGGTCTTTGCAGAGCTCTTTATCCCAAGAGGAACAACATTTTCTAACCACCCCCATTTCAGGAGAAGAACTCTTCCAAATCATTCAGGAAGCCCCAAAAGGATCAGCCCCTGGGCAAGACGGCCTTCCATGGGAGTTTTACAAAGCTTTCTGGGGGCTTATTGCAAAGGAATGTGGACAGTAAGATCCTAAGTAAAGTCCTGGCAGGAAGATGCAGAAAGGTGCTGGCCTCCATAAAGCACCCAGACCAAACATGTGCGGTCCCAGGAAGGAAAATCTGGGACAGCTTGACTATCATTAGAGACACATTGTGGTTAGCGAAAGACAGGGGGAATCCACTAGCTATCTTGACCTTTGATTTCCAGAAAGCCTTTGACTCCCTAAGTCATGAATACCTTTTCAAAGTGCTCAGGAAAATGGGATTCCCAGAAGGTTTCATCAAACTATTGGCTTAATATACACTGGATGTAAAAGCCAGGTCCTTATAAATGGTACACTATCTGAGGGGTTCCACATTGAATCAGGGGTCAGACAGGGATACCCCTTTTCACCAGGCACTCCTTGTATGTGCAATTGAACCTCTCCTATGTGCCATCAGGAAGGACAAGTGCATAACTGGCCCACTGGTGCCCGGCAGCCAAGGCAAACAGGTCAAATGTGTAGCAACATGGACGATGTCACCATTGCTTGCACTGACGCTAGATCCATAAAAAGAACTTTCCTTATAACCCAACTAGTTTTCCTAGCAGCTGGGCTACAGGGGAATGTGGAGAAAACACACTGCATGACGGTGGGACAATGGGACAAACTGTCTCAGCTCCCAGTGAACCCTTCCAAAGACCCAGTAAAAATACTGGGGATTCTTTTTTCACAGGACATGAAGGGAGAAATAAACTGGGAGAAGATCTAGACAAAGCTCAAGCAGAAAATGGCGCTCTGGACGACAAGAAAACTTTCCCTGGAAGGGAAAGTCTTGGTGCTGAAAGCAATATGTATACCAATCCTGATGTTTATTGCCATGATTTTCCCTCCATCATACAGGTGGACAAAAGTGACACAAAGACTTTTTGCATACTTCTTTAGGGGGTCAAAAATTGAAAAAACTAAAAAGAGACACAGTTTTCAAACTACCCACGAAAGGAGGGAAAGACCTGCCAAACCTCCATGACTTCCTGATGTCACATTTTGTTAAAAACGTACTGGGCAATGCAAAGAAAGACTCACCTGTGGCTGCCTACACACTCTTTGCTACAAGCTTCATCTTATCAAGAGTGGGCATATGTAAACTGGACAATACAAAGCCTTTTTTACTAGAACCACCCCCTGCGTACAAAGGCATCAAACCTTTCTTCAAGAAGCTGGAAGAGAGGCAAATTCAAGCGAAGGACATCACACCCCAGATGGCCTTAAGCAAAGAACTGAAAGAAACAGACTCTGTGACAATGGTAAACAACTTATCAGAGAAGCAATCAGGGAAGGTTTGGGAGATGGTGAACCACAAAGACTTGACAAACTCCCAGAAAGACTTGGTATGGATGATGGTATCCAAATGCCTACCAGTGAAGCAATTCGCACATGCAGGGAAACTGGCAAAAACAGCAAGATGCCCAACACCAGGCTGTGCAGCAGATGAATCCCTGATGCACTTCATTTGGAACTGCGGCGGAGCACAAAGCATGTGGAAGGCAATGGGACAGCTCATTAAAGAATTAACAGGACAGGCATCCCTGTCCTATGAACTGGTTCTCCATGGCTTGGGCATGAATTGCAATGCAAATAAAGAAAGGACGCTATGGAGAATAATATAAACTGCGTGAAAGAGGCGATGTGGGAAAACAAGAACCTTTCCTTATACAAACACCAAGCAATCACGGAAAAAGAATGCCAAAAATTTGTTTTCACTCAAATGTTCTCTTACATGTGCATAGATACCCATAGATTTGGACAAGAGTGGGCAAAGGAAACCTGGAAAATCAGGAGTTGGTCTGGATGGGAAAAATGAGAAATCTTGATGGAAAACCACCAAAGATAACCTCCGTGCGCTTCTTTGAGAATGGTTAAATGTACAGCACTCAAATATAAGGGACTGCTTAAAATGTAAACCTGTGAAATAATTTTATATAAAGTATATTTTTACAATAAAAAAAAGCATACAAAATTTCTTTTTGCAAGCATCAGAGAATATTGTTGATTTAGATACTACGCTACATGATTACACACAGTTTTGGTACTGTACTATTAGTACAAACTTTGCATGCTCTACAAAAATTGCAAAACAATTACAAAAAGCTTCCTATACATGACCACATAAGATGAATTAAGTATTCTATCTTTATATGATAAAGTGCAAATACTACTTTCACAATGGTGAAACTGAAGAATTAGCAAGCAGTGGGAGATGTGATGATTTTGGGATCCTCCCTAATCTAGGGAGAGTACCAAACAGATGCCTTGAAAACAAAAAGCACATCTTATTGAACAATTTAGTTGTGGTCCCATCCTCTTAGGAAAAACCCAAACACAGGTATTGGCAAAAAAACATTCCCAACTAAAGGCACTGCAAAGCATTATGTGATGAGATTAGCAGTGGGCAGTGAATATTATATAGTATACAATATCAAAAGAATTCTACAAAGAGCTGCAGTTCAACTGGGGGTTACTAGATGTCCCTCACTAGTCAAATGCAAATGCTTGATGAAAGGGTTTCAATGGTTGTGCATTTGACTCGTGAGGGACATCTAGGGACGACCACTGGAACTGCAGCTTGATGTAAGAATAATTTCAATGCTTCGCATTTGACTCGTGAGGGACATCTAGTAACAACTAGGTGAACTGCAGCTCTTTGTAGAATTATTTTGATATTGGATACTATAATATTCACTGCCACTGCTAATCTCGTCCCATAATGCTTTGCAGGGCCTTTGGTTGGGATTGTTTTTTTGCCAATAACTGTGCTTGGGGTGGTCTAAAATGATGGGATCACCACTGAAGTTCAACAAAATGTGCTTTTTGTTTATGCTCTTTGTGTACAAGGCATCTGTTTGGTGCTCCCCCTAGGTTATCCAAATATTGGGAAGAAGGCCCCTCCAAATGGTCTGGGGTGGAAAAAAGAATGCTGGGATAGGCATTCTCATAAAAAAAATAAAGAAATGTCAATCCTTGATACTAAAATTATACAGCCAGGCAGAGCTATGATGGTCACCATACAATACAGAAACACCACCTTTAAGGTCTGTAATATTTATGCACCAACCGACACGAATGAAAGAATGTTCCTGTTTGAAATGCTTCCTCTTTTTATTGCAGGTGCAACCCCAATGGTGTTAACAGGGATTTCAACTGCATCATAAACCTCACAGACATATGCGGCAAGAAAAATTGTTACGAAATTGATAAGTCTGCAAAATGTTTCAAAAACATGTGTAAAGATTTGCAACTGTCAGATACAGGGGCAAAATCAGGGTCAAAACAAAGGTTCACATGGGAAGCAGAAAGTGGCAAAGTCAAATCAAGAATTGATTTCATTTTCACCTCCAAAAATATAAAAGCATGGAATTATGAAACAAACGAGAGTGGTATGCCAGACCACAAAATCTTTTAAGCAACCGTTGCAATCTCAAACATGTGTCAAATGCGGAGGGGTGTGTGGAAAATGAACATCTTGTTATTACAAGCGGAAAATATATGTAAAAATGACAGTGATATGTACAACAACTTAAAAAACAGAAAGGAAAGTTTCCCATCCTTAGCAGAATGGTGGGAAGAGGTAAAAAAACAAACAAAACTATTTTTCAGAAAACAGAGCATGATCAAAAGCAAGGAAAAGTTTCAAAAATTTGATGAAATACAACAAAGAATGATCACGCTAGAAAACCTCGAAAGGGGTGGAATGGAAGAAGGGGGGGAAAGAGAAAAAACAAAAACAGAACTGAAAAAATGGCTGAAACAACGAGGGAAAGAACACATTTTTATCTCCAGGGTCAAGATCTTTGAGGAAGATGAAAAGTGCTCAAGGTTCTTTTTTTCAAAAAGGCACAGCAAGTGCAAAAGGTAATGAATGAACTGAAAGACACAAATGGACAAACACAAAAGGGCACAGAGAAAGTAGGGAAAATAACAGCCTTTTTTCCCAATTGTACAAAAAAGAGCCATCAGATATAAGTGCATGTGAAGATTTTCTAGGGTCTTTGCAGAGCTCTTTATCCCAAGAGGAACAACATTTTCTAACCACCCCCATTTCAGGAGAAGAACTCTTCCAAATCATTCAGGAATCCCCAAAAGGATCAGCCCCTGGGCAAGACGGCCTTCCATGGGAATTTTACCAAGCTTTCTGGGGGCCTATTGCAAAGGATTTGTGGAGTCTGTTGAAAGAATGCTTGGAAAAAAATGTTTTACCCCCCTCCTTTCCACAGGGCATCATCAAACTGCTAGAGAAAAAGGGGGACAAGCTGGACATCAACAATTGGAGGCCAATCACCCTCTTGAATGTGGACAGTAAGATCCTGAGTAAAGTCCTGGCAGGAAGATGCAGAAAGGTGCTGGCCTCCATCGTGCACCCAGACCAAACATGTGCGGTCCCAGGAAGGAAAATCTGGGACAGCTTAACCATCATTAGAGACACCTTGTGGTTAGCGAAACACAGGGGGAATCCACTAGCTATCTTGGCCCTTGATTTCCAGAAAGCCTTTGACTCCCTAAGTCATGAATACCTTTTCAAAGGGCTCAGGGAAATGGGATTCCCAGAAGGTTTCATCAAAACTATTGGCTTAATATACACTGGATGTGAAAGCCAGGTCCTTATAAATGGTAAACTATCTGAGGGGTTCCACATTGAATCAGGGGTCAGACAGGGATGCCCCTTATCACCGGCACTCTTTGTATATGCAATTGAACCTCTCCTATGTGCCATCAGGAAGGACAAATGCATAACTGGCCCTCTGGTACCGGGCAGCCAAGGCAAACAGGTCAAATGTGTAGCATACATGGACGATCTCACCATTGCTTGCACTGACGCTAGATCCATAAAAAGAACTTTCCTTATAACCCAACTCTTTTTCCTAGCAGCTGGGCTACAAGTGAATGTGGAGAAAACACACTGCATGACGGTGGGACAATGGGACAAACTGTCTCAGCTCCCAGTGAACCCTTCCAAAGGCCCAGTAAAAATACTTGGGATTCTTTTTTCACAGGACATGAAGGGAGAAATAAACTGGGAGAAGATCCAGACCAAGCTGAAGCAGAAAATGGCGCTCTGGACGACAAGAAAACTTTCCCTGGAAGGGAAAGTCTTGGTGCTGAAAGCAATATGTCTACCAATCCTGATGTTTATTGCCATGATTTTCCCTCCATCATACAGGTGGGCAAAAGTGACACAAAGACTTTTTGCAAACTTCTTTTGGGGGTCAAAAATTGAAAAACTAAAAAGAGACACAGTTTTTAAACTACCCACAAAAGGAGGGAAAGACCTGCCAAACTTCCATGACTTCCTGATGTCACATTTTGTTAAAAACGTACTGGGCAATGCAAAGAAAGACTCACATGTGGCTGCCTACACACTTTTTGCTACACGCTTCATCTTATCAAGAGTGGGCATATGTAAACTGGACAATACAAAGCCTTTTTTACTAGAACCACCCCCTGCGTACAAAGGCATCAAACCTTTCTTCAAGAAGCTGGAAGAGAGGCAAATTCAAGCGAAGGACATCACACCCCAGATGGCCTTAAGCAAAGAACTGAAATAAACGAACTCGGTGATAATGGTAAACAACTTATCAGAGAAGCAATCAGGGAAGGTTTGGGAGATGGTGAACCACAAAGACTTGACAAACTCCCAAAAAGACTTGGCATGGATGATGGTATCCAAATGCCTACCAGTGAAGCAATTCCAACATGCAAGGAAACTGGCAAAAACAGCAAGATGCCCAACACCAGGCTGTGTAGCAGATGAATCCCTGATGCACTTCATTTGGAACTGCGGCGGAGCACAAAGCATGCGGAAGGCAATGGGACAGCTCATTAAAGAAGTAACAGGACAGGCATCCCTGTCCTATGAACTGGTTTACTATGGTTTGGGCATGAATTGCAATGCAAATAAAGAAAGGACGCTATGGAGAATAATAAACTGCTTGAAAGAGGCGATGTGGGAAAACAGGAACCTTTCCTTATACAAACACCAAGCAATCACGGAAAAAGAATGCCAAAAACTTGTTTTCACTAAAATGTTCTCTTACATGGGCATAGACACCCATAGATTTGGGAAAGAGTGGGCAAAGGAAACCTGGAAAATCAGGAGTTGGTCTGGATGGGTAAAATGAGAAATCTTGATGGAAAACCACCAAAGATAGCCTCCGTGCGCTTCTTTGAGAATGGTTAAATGTACAGCACCCAAATATAAGGGACTGCTTAAAATGTAAACCTGACAAATAATTTTAAATAAAGTATATTTTTACCAAAAAAAAACATGTAAAATTGCTTTATACAAGCATTAGAGAATATTGTAGATTTAGCTACTACGCTATGTGATTAAACACAGTTTTGGTACTGTACTATTAGTACAAACTTTGTATGTTCTACAAAATTTGCAAAACAATTGCAAAAAGCTTCCTATACATGACCAAATATGATAAAATAAGTATTATATCTTTATATGTTAAAGTGCATATAGTACTTTCACAATGGTGAAACTGAAGTATTAGCATGCAGTGGGAGATGTGATGATTTTGGGAGCCTCCCTAATCTAGGGAGAGTACCAAACAGATGCCTTGAAAACAAAAAAGCACATCTTATTGCACAATTTAGTTGTGGTCCCATCCTCTTAGGACAAACCCAAACACAGTTATTGGCAAAAAAACATTCCCAACTAAAGGCCCTGCTAAGAATTGTGGGATGAGATTTGCAGTGAGCTGTGAATATTATATAGTATGCAATATCAAAAGAATTCTATAAAGAGCTACAGTTCAACTGGTGGTTACTAGATGTCCCTCACTAGTCAAATGCAAATGCTTCAGGGTTTCAATGGTTTTGCATTTGACTCGTGAGGGACATCTAGGGACGACCACTGGAACTGCAGCTTGATGTAAGAATAATTTCAATGCTTTGCATTTGACTCGTGAGGGACATCTAGTAACAACTAGGTGAACTGCAGCTCTTTGTAGAAGTATTTTGATATTGGATACTATAATATTCACTGCCACTGCTAATCTCGTCCCATAATGCTTTGCAGGGCCTTTGGTTGGGATTGTTTTTTTGCCAATAACTGTGCTTGGGGTGGTCCTAAAATGATGGGATCACCACTGAAGTTCAACAAAATGTGCTTTTTGTTTATGCTCTTTGTGTTAAAGGCATCTGCTTGGTGCTCCCCCTAGGTTATCAAAATATTGGGAAGAAGGCCCCTCTAATTAGTCTGGGGGTGGAAACAAGAATGCTGGAATAGGCATTCTCATAAAAAACAAAGAAATGTCAATCCTTGATACTAAAATTATACAGCCAGGCAGTGCTATGATGGTCACCATACAATACAGAAACACCACCTTTAAGGTCTGTAATATTTATGCACCAACCGACAAGAATGAAAGAATGTTCTTCTTTGAAATGCTTCCTCTTTTTATTGCAGGTGCAAACCCAATGGTGTTAACAGGGTATTTCAACTGCATCATAAACCCCACAGACAGATGTGGCAAGAATAATTGTTACGAAATTGATAAGTCTGCAAAATGTCTCAAAAACATGTGTAAAGATTTGCAACTGTCAGATACAGGGGCAAAATCAGGGTCAAAACAAAGGTTCACTTGGGAAGCAGAAAGTGGCAAAGTCAAATCAAGAATTGATTTCATTTTCACCTCCAAAAATATAAAAGCATGGAATTATGAAACAAACGGGAGTAGTATGCCAGACCACAAAATCTTGAAAGCAACCGTTGAAATCTCAAACATGTGTTAAATGCGGAGGGGTGTGTGGAAAATGAACATCTTGTTATTACAAGTGGAAAATATATGTAAAAATTACAGTGATATGTACAACAACTTAAAAACCAGAAAGGAAAGTTTCCCATCCTTAGCAGAGGGTTGGGAAAAGGTAAAAAACCCAAACAAAACTATTTTTCAGAAAACAGAGCATAATCAAAAGCAAGGAAAAGTTTCAAAAATTTGATGAAATACAACAAAGAATGATCACGCTAGAAAACCTGGAAAGGGGTGGAATGGAAGTAGGGGGGGAAAGAGAAAAAACAAAAACAGAACTGAAAGAATGGCTGAAACAACGAGGGAAAGAACACATTTTTATCTCCAGGGTCAAGATCTTTGAGGAAGATGAAAAGTGCTCAAGTTTCTTTTTCAAAAAGGCACAGCAAGTGCAAAAGGTAATGAATGAACTGAAAGACACAAATGGACAAACACAAAAGGACACAGAGAAAGTAGGGAAAATAACAACAGCCTTTTTTTCCCAATTGTACAAAAAAGAGCCATCAGATATAAGTGTATGTGAAGATTTTCTAGGGTCTTTGCAGAGCTCTTTATCCCAAGAGGAACAACATTTTCTAACCACCCCCATTTCAGGAGCAGAACTCTTCCAAATCATTCAGGAATCCCCAAAAGGATCAGCCCCTGGGAGTTATACAAAGCTTTCTGGGGGCCTATTGCAAAGGATTTTTGGAGTCTGTTGAAAGAATGCTTGGAAAAAAATGTTTTACCTCCCTCCTTTCCACAGGGCATCATCAAACTGCTAGAGAAAAAGGGGGACAAGCTGGACATCAACAATTGGAGGCCAATCACCCTCTTGAATGTGGACAGTAAGATCCTAAGTAAAGTCCTGGCAGGAAGATGCAGAAAGGTGCTGGCCTCCATCGTGCACCCAGACCAAACATGTGCGGTCCCAGGAAGGAAAATCTGGGACAGCTTGACCATCATTAGAGACACCTTGTGGTTAGCGAAAGACAGGGGGAATCCACTAGCTATCTTGGCCCTTGATTTCCAGATAGCCTTTGACTCCCTAAATCATGAATACCTTTTCAAAGTGCTCAGGAAAATGGGATTCCCAGAAGGTTTCATCAAAACTATTGGCTTAATATACACTGGATGTGAAAGCCAGGTCCTTATAAATGGTACACTATCTGAGGGGTTCCACATTGAATCAGGGGTCAGACAGGGATGCCCCTTATCACCGGCACTCTTTGTATGTGCAATTGAACCTCACCTATGTGCCGTCAGGAAGGACAAGTGCATAACTGACCCTCTGGTACCAGGCAGCGAAGGCAAACAGGTCAAATGTGTAGCATACATGGACAATGTCACCATTGCTTGCACTGACGCTAGATCCATAAAAAGAACTTTCCTTATAACCCAACTCTTTTTCCTAGCAGCTGGGCTACAGGTGAATGTGGAGAAAACACACTGCATGACGGTGGGACAATGGGACAAACTGTCTCAGCTCCCAGTGAACCCTTCCAAAGAGCCAGTAAACATACTAGGGATTCTTTTTTCACAGGACATGAAGGGAGAAATAAACTGGGAGAAGATCCAGACCAAGCTGAAGCAGAAAATGGCGCTCTGGACGACAAGAAAACTTTCCCTGGAAGGGAAAGTCTTGGTGCTGAAAGCAATCCTGATGTTTATTGCCATGATTTTCCCTCCATCATACAGGTGGGCAAAAGTGACCCAAAGACTTTTTGCAAACTTCTTTTGGGGGTCAAAAATTGAAAAACTAAAAAGAGACACAGTTTTTAAACTACTCACAAAAGGAGGGAAAGACCTGCCAAACTTCCATGACTTCCTGATGTCACATTTTGTTAAAAACGTGCTGGGCAATGCAAAGAAAGACTCACATGTGGCTGCCGACACACTTTTTGCTACAAGCTTCATCTTATCAAGAGTGGGCATATGTAAACTGGACAATACAAAGCCTTTTTTACTAGAACCACCCCCTGCGTACAAAGGCATCAAACCTTTCTTCAAGTAGCTGGAAGAGAGGCAAATTCAAGCGAAGGACATCACACCCCAGATGGCCTTAAGCAAAGAACTGAAAGAAACGAACTCGGTGATAATGGTAAACAACTTATCAGAGAAGCAATCAGGGAAGGTTTGGGAGATGGTGAACCACAAAGACTTGACAAACTCCCAGAAAGACTTGGCATGGATGATGGTATCCAAATGCCTACCAGTGAAGCAATTCCAACATGCAAGGAAACTGGCAAAAACAGCAAGATGCCCAACACCAGGCTGTGCAGCAGATGAATCCCTGATGCACTTCATTTGGAACTGCGGCGGAGCACAAAGCATGTGGAAGGCAATGGGACAGCTCATTAAAGAATTAACAGGACAGGCATCCCTGTCCTATGACCTGGTTCTCTATGGTTTGGGCATGAATTGCAATGCAAATAAAGAAAGGACGCTATGGAGAATAATAAACTGCGTGAAAGAGGGGATGTGGGAAAGCAGGAACCTTTCCTTATACAAACACCAAGCAATCACGGAAAAAGAATGCCAAAAACTTGTTTTCACTCCAATGTTCTCTTACATGTGCATAGATACCCATAGATTTGGACAATAGTGGGCAAAGGAAACCTGGAAAATCAGGAGTTGGTTTGGATGGGTAAAATGAGAAATCTTGATGGAAAACCACCAAAGATAACCTCCATGCGCTTCTTTGAGAATGGTTAAATGTACAGCACCCAAATATAATGGACTGCTTAAAATGTAAACCTGTGAAATAATATTGAATAAAGTATATTTTAACAAAACCAAAAAAAATGTAAAGTTGCTTTTTGAAAACATCCGAGATTAGCTAAGTGATTAAACACAGTTTTGGTACTGTACTATTAGTACAAACTTTGAATGCTCTACAAAATAATTCAAAAAGCTTCCTATACATAACCAGATATGATAAAATAAGTATTCTATCTTTATATGCTAAAGTGCATATAGTACTTTCACAATGGTGAAACTGAAGAATTAGCAAGCAGTGGGAGATGTGATGATTTTGGGATCCTCCCTAATCTAGGGAGAGTACCAAACAGATGCCTTGAAAACAAAAAGCACATCTTATTGAACAATTTAGTTGTGGTCCCATCCTCTTAGGACAAACCCAAACACGTTATTGGCAAAAAAACATTCCCAACTAAAGGCCCTGCAAAGCATTGTGGGATGAGATTAGCAGTTGGCAGTGAATATTATATAGTATACAATATCAAAAGAATTCTACACAGAGCTGCAGTTCAACTGGTGGTTACTAGATGTTCCTCACTAGTCAAATGCAAATGCTTCAGGGTTTCAATGGTTTTGCATTTGACTCGTGAGGGACATCTAGGGACGACCACTGGAACTGCAGCTTGATGTAAGAATAATTTCAATGCTTTGCATTTGACTCGTGAGGGACATCTAGTAACAACTAGGTGAACTGCAGCTCTTTGTAGAATTATTTTGATATTGGATACTATAATATTCACTGCCACTGCTAATCTCGTCCCATAATGCTTTGCAGGGCCTTTGGTTGGGATTGTTTTTTTGCCAATAACTGTGCTTGGGGTGGTCCTAAAATGATGGGATCACCACTGAAGTTCAACAAAATGTGATTTTTGTTTATGCTCTTTGTGTTCAAGGCATCTGCTTGGTGCTCCCCCTAGGTTATCCACATATTGGGACGAAGGCCCCTGCAAATGGTCTGGGGGTGGAAACAAGAATGAAGGAATAGGCATTCTCATAAAAAACAAAGAAATGGCTATCCTTGGTACAGAAATTATACAGTCAGGCATGGCTATGATTATGATTGCCCCCATACAATACAGAAACACCACCTTTAAGGTCTGTAATATTTATGCACCAACCAACAAGAATGAAAGAATGTTCCTGTTTGAAATGCTCCCACTTTTTATTGCAGGTGCAACCCAAATGGTGTTAACAGGGGATTTCAACTGCATCATAAACCCCACAGACAGATGTGGCAAGAAAAATTGTTACGAAATTGATAAATCTGCAAAATGTCTCAAAAACATGTGTAAAGATTCGCAACTGTCAGATACAGGGGCAAAATCAGGGTCAAAACAAAGGTTCACCTGGGAAGCAGAAAGTGGCAAAGTCAAATCAAGAATTGATTTCATTTTCACCTCCAAAAATATAAAAGCATGGAATTATGAAACAAACGAGAGTGGTATGTCAGACCACAAAATCTTGAAAGCAACCGTTGAAATCTCAAACATGTGTCGAATGGGGAGGGCTGTGTGGAAAATGAACATCTTGTTATTACAAGAGGAAAATATATGTAAAAATGACAGTGATATGTACAACAACTTAAAACCAGAAAGGAAAGTTTCACATCCTTAGCAGAATGGTGGGAAGAGGTAAAAAAACAAACAAAACTATTTTTCAGAAAACAGAGCATGATCAAAAGCAAGGAAAAGTTTCAAAAATTTGATGAAATACAACAAAGAATGATCACGCTAGAAAACCTGGAAAGGGGTGTCATGTATTCCTATCGGTTCTGAATCGATCCCCCTATTCCTGACCCTATTCTAGTTAAACAAAACAACAAGTTAACTAGCAGTCAGCCCATGAGGCAGAAATTCCCCATGATGCAGATACCGTTATCTGACGCAGTCACACTACGGCACAGGAACGTGTTATCTGATTAGGTCATAACGCTTGCGATCTAATTAGACAAGCGATATTCCTCCAGCCCCTGATAAGGCATACGGAGTTCTCATAACAAATCAAACCTATGACAACCTGGGCAAAACCCTGCGGCCATTGTTTTGATTTCACCGAGAACTTTAGTAAAGAATGTGCTAACGAGCAAATCGTATGACATCTTTATTGACGTATCTATGTCCATCCTTACGTCAATCTCGGCACCTTAAAGGTATAAATATTACCGATCTTGCCATATGCAAACACACGCGTGGTGACGAGACGGAGCAGCCACACTTGCCGAAGCCGAGAGCAGAGCAGACCCCGCTGGCAGCAGCCCCGCCTTTCTGACGCGCTGAGAGACGCGCTGCTTTCTCCTGCCGAGAATCCAGCACCGGCGTTTCTGGGCAGCCCTCGCAGGCCGCCTGGAATATCGAGACCAGAGAGAGAGATACCATTCCTCATTCATCCTAACTTCCAGGTACAGAACTGAATAACCCCTCACAGAGAATTCTTTAGTTATTCACTTGGCAAAAACAAACTTAACTTAAACTGTAACTTTCTATTCCCGCCCACGTATTAGACTTAGGTCAGGTACACGGGGTAGGCGTATCTAGAAACACCAGTTGAGTACGTTTAGTCAAATGTATATGTGTATGTAAATATATTTTATTCATTTTAAACATCATATGGCTTAGAAACCATATCAATGTTTTTACAGTATTATTTTATACTATTGCTTTTAATGTATGCACTTTACTTAACTATAAGTATCGCAATAATATCGATCCATTTCTCTTGTATGAGAAAAGAGACTGATCAATAAATAACATCTTTTATTGAACACGCCCGTCTCTTCCTTTTCTCTACATTCTGATGAGACTAAGAAAGCACGTACTGACTGAGTAAAATAATTTGCCTTTTGTTCACACGACTCTCGAGATTGACTCTTGATTAGGGGAGAGCAAAGTTGTCATGTTCTATGGTTGTCAGAAACTAAATCCCTTCTTGTCTAATCAGGGAAGTTAATTCCTCCTTGAACATTCGAGAAAGTTTCTAGCGAACTCTGAGCTACGCTGGCAAACCCAAAACTTAAGTCTAGTATCGACAGTAGTAGACCTAGTTAACGTCTGGCCTAGGCCTTTACTGCTGTAGGTATTATTCCAATGCGCAGAGCCTATTGGGAAGATAGGAACTACACTACAGGGGTGGAATGGAAGTAGGGGAGGAAAGAGAAAAAACAAAAACAGAACTGAAAGAATGGCAGAAACAACGAGGGAAAGAACACATTTTTACCTCCAGGGTCAAGATCTTTGAGGCAGATGAAAGTGCTCAAGGTTCTTTTTCTAAAAGGCACAGTAAGTGCAAAAGGTAATGAATGAACTATCAATCAATCAATCATGCCATTTGTATAGCGCACTACTCACTCGGGAGGGTCTCAAGGCGCTTGGGGGGAGGGGTATGCTACTGCTCGAACTGCCAGGTCTTGAGTTTTTTACTGAAGGCGAGTTGGTCCTGGGTCAGCCGAAGGTGGATGGGGAGGGAGTTCCAAGTCTTGGCAGCCAGGTAAGAGAAGGATCTTCCTCCGGCGGTGGCTCTTCGGATGCGTGGTACGGCTGCGAGGGCAAGGCTGGTGGACCGTAGCTGGCGGGTGGGCGTGTAGAAGGTCAGGCGGTCGTTGAGGTACTTGGGGCCCAGGTCATGGAGAGACTTGTGTGCGTGGGTGAGGAGCCGGAACGTGATCCTCTTGTCGACGGGGAGCCAGTGCAAGTTCCTCAGGTGGCTGGAGATGTGGCTGCGTCGGGGGACATCCAGGATAAGTCGAGCGGAGGCGTTCTGGATGCGCTGGAGTCTTTTCTGTAGCTTGGCTGTGGTTCCGGCATAGAGGGCGTTTCCGTAGTCCAGTCGGCTGGTGACGAGTGCCTGGGTGACAATCTTCCTGGTCTCGGTCGGGATCCAGCGGAAGATCTTGCGAAGCATACGCAGGGTGTTGAAGCACGATGAGAAGACGGCGTTGACTTGTCTGGTCATCGAGAGGGAGGTTTCCAGGATGAAGCCCAGGTTGCGTGCGTGGTCGGTTGGCTTGGGTGCGGTGCCCAGGGCTGGGGGCCACCAGGAGTCGTCCCAGGCGGAGGGCAAAGATCCCAGGATGAGGACTTCCATCTTGTCCGAGTTCGGTTTCATTCGGCTGTCCTTCATCCACTCGGCGACGTCTTTCATCCCTTCGTGTAGGCAGGTTCTGGCGGTGTCGGAGTCTCTGGTGAGGGAGAGGATCAGCTGGGTGTCGTCGGCGTAAAAGATGATGTTGATGTTGTGCTGGCGTGCGATGGCTGCGAGAGGTTTCATGTAGATGTTGAAGAGGGTGGGGCTGAGTGAAGATCCTTGCGGGACGCCGCAGAAGACTTCGGTGGCCTCGGAGCGAAACGGGGGGAGGCAGACTCTTTGTGTTCTTCCGGCGAGGAACGAGATGATCCACTCCAGTGCCTTCTCTTGGATACCGATGTTCCTGAGGCGCTGGACTAGGGTGCGGTGGCAGACCATGTCAAACGCAGCGGAGAGGTCCAGGAGGATGAGGGCCAATGTTTCCCCCTTGTCGAGCAGGGTCCGGATGTCGTCGGTGGCTGCGATGAGGGCGGTCTCGGTGCTGTGGTTGGCTCTGAAGCCGGACTGCGAGGGGTCGAGGGATCCGTTCGTCTCGAGGAAGGCGGTCAGCTGTCTTTTGACGATCTTCTCGATGACTTTAGCAGGAAAAGGGAGGAGCGAGATGGGGCGGAAGTTTTTGAGATCGGTGGGGTCCGCTGTAGGTTTCTTCAGGAGGGCGCTGATCTCTGCGTGCTTCCAGCTCTCCGGGAAGGTTGTGGTGTTGAAGGAGGCATTGATGATTTTCCGGAGTTGGGGTGCGATGGTGGAGTCGGCCTTGTTGAAGACGTGGTGTGGGCAGGGGTCGGTCGGTGATCCGGAGTGGATGGTGTTCATCGTGCGGGCTGTGTCTTCGGTGGTCACCGTGGTCCAGGTGCGAAGGGTGGCGGTGGGGGGCATTGGTTCGACGGTTGGGTGCGTGGGTGGGGCGCCGAAGCTGTTGTGGATGTCGGCGATCTTGCGGTGGAAGAACGAGGTAAGGGAGTCGCAGAGGTCTTGTGACGGAGTGATGTCGTTGGTGCCGGTGCTGGGGTTGGAGATCTCCTTGACGATAGTGAAGAGCTCTTTGCTGTCGTGGGCGTTGTTGTCCAGTCGTTCCTTCAGGGATTTCTTTTTGGTGGTGCGGATGAGCTGGTGGTGCTTGCGGGTAGAGTGTTTGAGGGCGGTCATGTTGTCGGTGGTCCGGTCGAGGAGCCAGGCTTTCTCGAGGGTGCGGCAGGTCTTCTTGGAGTCCTTGAGGTCATCGGTGAACCAGAATGCCTTCGTGCTTCTGGGTCTGCTGGGAGGGTTCTTTAGTGGCGCGAGGTCGTCGGCGCAGGCGGTCAGCCACTGTGTGATGTTGTGGGCTGCTTCGTTGGGGTCCGTTGTGTTGGAGGGTGGGCTCTGGCTGAGGGAGGTGGTGAGCTGGTCTGTGGTGATCTTGCTCCAATTCCTGTGAGGTACCTGTTGCGGGTGGTGGTGGGTCGTGGATCTTTTGAAGCTGAAGTGGACGCAGCTGTGGTCGGTCCAGTGGAGTCCGGTGGCGTGGCTGAAGGTGATGTACTTGCTGGAAGAGAAGACGGGATCAAGCGTGTGGCCGGCGTAGTGGGTGGGGGTGTTGACCAGTTGCTTGAGTCCGAGGTTGGCGAGGTTTTCCAGCAGGGCGGTGGTGTTGCGGTCCTTCTCCAGGTGGAACTTGAGGTCCCCGAGGAGGATGTAGTCAGTGGAGGGGAGGGCGTGCGGGCTGATGAAGTCTGTGATGTCTTCTCTGAATTGTGTGCGTGGTCCCGGGGGTCTGTAGACGAGGGTGCCTCTGAGGGTCGTCTTAGGGTCGGTGTGAATCTGGAAGTGGAGATGTTCGGCTGCGGCGAAGGAGTCGTTGGCGTCGGTCGTGATGGGGATGGTGTTCCTGTGGACGATGGCGATGCCACCTGAACTGAAAGACACAAATGGACAAACACAAAAGGGCACAGAGCAAGTAGGGAACATAACAACAGCCTTTTGTTCCCAATTGTACAAAAAAGAGCCATCAGATATAAGTGCATGAGAAGATTTTCTAGGGTCTTTGCAGAGCTCTTTATCCCAAGAGGAACAACATTTTCTAACCACCCCCATTTCAGGAGAAGAACTCTTCCAAATCATTCAGGAAGCCCCAAAAGGATCAGTCCCTGGGCAAGATGGCCTTCCATGGGAGTTTTACAAAGCTTTCTGGAGCTTATTGCAAAAGATTTTTTGAGTCTGTTGAAAGAATTCTTGGAAAAAAAATGTTTTACACCCCTCCTTTCCACAGGGCATCATCAAACTGCTAGAGAAAAAGGGGGACAAGCTGGACATCAACAATTGGAGGCCAATCAACCTCTTGAATGTGGACAGTAAGATCCTAAGTAAAGTCCTGGCAGGAAGATGCAGAAAGGTGCTGGCCTCCATCGTGCACCCAGACCAAACATGTGCGGTCCCAGGAAGGAAAATCTGGGACAGCTTGACCATCATTAGAGACACCTTGTGGTTAGCGAAAGACAGGGGGAATCCACTAGCTATCTTGGCCCTTGATTTCCAGAAAGCCTTTGACTCCCTAAGTCATGAATACCTTTTCAAAGTGCTCAGAAAAATGGGATTCCCAGAAGGTTTCATCAAAACTATTGGCTTAATATACACTGGATGTGAAAGCCAGGTCCTTATAAATGGTAAACTATCTGAAGGGTTCCACATTGAATCAGGGTTCAGACAGGGATTCCCCTTATCACCGGCACTCTTTGTATGTGCAATTGAACCTCTCCTATCTGCCATCAGGAAGGACAAGTGCATAACTGGCCCTCTGGTACCGGGCAGCCAAGGCAAACAGGTCAAATGTGCAGCATACATGGACGATGTCACCATTGCTTGCACTGACGCTAGATCCATAAAAAGAACTTTCCTTATAACCCAACTCTTTTTCCTAGCAGCTGGGCTACAGGTGAATGTGGAGAAAACAAACTGCATGACGGTGGGACAATGGGACAAACTGTCTCAGCTCCCAGTGAACCCTTCCAAAGACCCAGTAAAAATACTGGGGATTCTTTTTTCACAGGACATGAAGGGAGAAATAAACTGGGAGAAGATCCAGACCAAGCTCAAACAGAAAATGACGCTCTGGACGACAAGAAAACGTTCCCTGGAAGGGAAAGTCTTGGTGCTGAAAGCAATATGTCTACCAATCCTGCTGTTTATTGCCATGATTTTCCCTCCATCATACAGGTGGACAAAAGTGACACAAAGACTTTTTGCAAACTTCTTTTGGGGGTCAAAAATTGAAAAACTAAAAAGAGACACAGTTTTCAAACTACCCACGAAAGGAGGGAAAGACCTGCCAAACCTCCATGACTTCCTGATGTCACATTTTGTTAAAAACGTACTGGGCAATGCAAAGAAAGACTCACATGTGGCTGCCTACACACTGTTTGCTACAAGCTTCATCTTATCAAGAGTGGGCATATGTAAACTGGACAAATACAAAGCCTTTTTTACTAGAACCACCCCCTGCGTACAAAGGCATCAAACCTTTCTTCAAGAAGCTGGAAGAGAGGCAAATTCAAGCGAAGGACATAACACCCCAGATGGCCTTAAGCAAAGAACTGAAAGAAACGGACTCTGTGACAATGGTAAACAACTTATCAGAGAAGCAATCAGGGAAGGTTTGGGAGATGGTGAACCACAAAGACTTGACAAACTCCCAGAAAGACTTGGCATGGATGATGGTATCCAAATGCCTACAAGTGAAGCAATTCCAACATGCAAGGAAACTGGAAAAAACAGCAAGATGCCCAACACCAGGCTGTGCAGCAGATGAATCCCTGATGCACTTCATTTGGAACTGCAGCGGAGCACAAAGCATGTGGAAGGCAATGGGACAGCTCATTAAAGAATTAACAGGACAGGCATCCGTGTCCTATGAACTGGATCTCTATGGTTTGGGCATGAATTGCAATGCAAATAAAGAAAGGACGCTATGGAGAATAATAAACTGTGTGAAAGAGGCGATGTGGGAAAACAGGAACCTTTCCTTATACAAACACCAAGCAATCACGGAAAAAGAATGCCAAAAACTTGTTTTCACTAAAATGTTCTCTTACATGTGCATAGACACCCATAGATTTGGACAAGAGTGGGCAAAGGAAACCTGGAAAATCAGGAGTTGGTCTGGATGGGAAAAATGAGAAATCTTGATGGAAAACCACCAAAGATAACCTCCATGCGCTTCTTTGAGAATGGTTAAATGTACAGCACTCAAATATAAGGGACTGCTTAAAATGTAAACCTGTGAAATAATTTTATATAAAATATATTTTTACAATAAAAAAAAGCATACAAAATTTCTTTTTGCAAGCATCAGAGAATATTGTTGATTTAGATACTACGCTACATGATTACACACAGTTTTGGTACTGTACTATTAGTACAAACTTTGCATGCTCTACAAAAATTGCAAAACAATTACAAAAAGCTTCCTATACATGACCACATAAGATGAATTAAGTATTCTATCTTTATATGATAAAGTGCAAATACTACTTTCACAATGGTGAAACTGAAATATTAGCAAGCAGTGGGAGATGTGATGATTTTGGGATCCTCCCTAATCTAGGGAGAGTACCAAACAGATGCCTTGAAAACAAAAAAGCACATCTTATTGAACAATTTAGTTATGGTCCCATCCTCTTAGGACAAACCCAAACACAGTTATTGGCAAAAAAAACATTCCCAACTAAAGGCCCTGCAAAGCATTATGTGATGAGATTAGCAGTGGGCAGTGAATATTATATAGTATACAATATCAAAAGAATTCTACAAAGAGCTGCAGTTCAACTGGGGGTTACTAGATGTCCCTCACTAGTCAAATGCAAATGCTTGATGAAAGGGTTTCAATGGTTGTGCATTTGACTCGTGAGGGACATCTAGGGACGACCACTGGAACTGCAGCTTGATGTAAGAATAATTTCAATGCTTCCCATTTGACTCGTGAGGGACATCTAGTAACAACTAGGTGAACTGCAGCTCTTTGTAGAATTATTTTGATATTGGATACTATAATATTCACTGCCACTGCTAATCTCGTCCCATAATGCTTTGCAATGCCTTTGGTTGGGATTGTTTTTTTGCCAATAACTGTGCTTGGGGTGGTCTAAAATGATGGGATCACCACTGAAGTTCGACAAAATGTGCTTTTTGTTTATGCTCTTTGTGTACAAGGCATCTGTTTGGTGCTCCCCCTAGGTTATCCAAATATTGGGAAGAAGGCCCCTCCAAATGGTCTGGGGTGGAAAAAAGAATGCTGGGATAGGCATTCTCATAAAAAAAAATAAAGAAATGTCAATACTTGATGCTAAAATTATACAGCCAGGCAGTGCTATGATGGTCACCATACAATACAGAAACACCACCTTTAAGGTCTGTAATATTTATGCACCAACCGACAAAAATGAAAGAATGTCCCTGTTTTAAATGCTCCCACTTTTTATTGCAGGTGCAATCCCAATGGTGTTAACAGGGGATTTCAACTGCATCATAAACCCCACAGACTGATGTGGCAAGAAAAATTGTTACGAAATTGATAAGTCTGCAAAATGTCTCAAAAACATGTGTAAAGATTTGCAACTGTCAGATACAGGCGCAAAATCAGGGTCAAAACAAAGGTTCACCTGGGAAGCAGAAAGTGGCAAAGTCAAATCAAGAATTGATTTAATTTTCACCTCCAAAAATATAAAAGCAAGGAATTATGAAACAAACGAGAGTGGTATGTCAGACCACAAAATCTTGAAAGCAACCGTTGAAATCTCAAACATGTGTCAAATGGTGAGGGGTGTGTGGAAAATGAACATCTTGTTATTACAAGAGGAAAATATATGTAAAAATTACAGTGATATGTACAGCAACTTAAAAACTAGGAAGGAAAGTTTCCCATCCTTAGCAGAATGGCGGGAAGAGGTAAAAAAAAACAAAAAACTTTTTTTCAGAAAACAGAGCATGATCAAAAGCAAGGAAAAGTTTCAAAAATTTGATGAAATACAACAAAGAATGATCACGCTAGAAAACCTGGAAAGGGGTGGAATGGAAGTAGGGGAGGAAAGAGAAAAAACAAAAACAGAACTGAAAGAATGGCTGAAACAACAAGGGAAAGAACACATTTTTAACTCCAGGGTCAAGATCTTTGAGGAAGATGAAAAGTGCTCAAGGTTCTTTTTCAAAAAGGCACAGCAAGTGCAAAAGGTAATGAATGAACTGAAAGACACACCTGGACAAACACAAAAGGGCACAGAGAAAGTAGGGAAAACAGCCTTTTTTTCCCAATTGTACAAAAAAGAGCCATCATGTGAAGATTTTCTAGGGTCTTTGCAGAGCTCTTTATCCTAAGAGGAACAACATTTTCTAACCACCCCCATTTCAGGAGAAGAACTCTTCCAAATCATTCAGGAATCCCCAAAAGGATCAGCCCCTGGGCAAGACGGCCTTCCATGGGAGTTTTACAAAGCTTTCTGGGGGCTTATTGCAAAGGATTTTTGGAATCTGTTGAAAGAATGCTTGGAAAAAAATGTTTTACCCCCCTCCTTTCCACAGGGCATCATCAAACTGCTAGAGAAAAAGGGGGACAAGCTGGACATCAACAATTGGAGGCCAATCACCCTCTTGAATGTGGACAGTAAGATCCTAAGTAAAGTCCTGGCAGGAAGATGCAGAAAGGTGCTGGCCTCCATCGTGCACCCAGACCAAACATGTGCGGTCCCAGGTAGGAAAATCTGGGACAGCTTAACCATCATTAGAGACACCTTGTGGTTAGCGAAAGACAGGGGGAATCCACTAGCTATCTTGGCCCTTGATTTGAAGAAAGCCTTTGACTCCCTAAGTCATGAATACCTTTTCAAAGTGCTCAGGAAAATGGGATTCCCAGAAGGTTTCATCAAAACTATTGGCTTAATATGCACTGGATGTGAAAGCCAGGTCCTTATAAATGGTACACTATCTGAGGGGTTCCACATTGAATCAGGGGTCAGACAGGGATGCCCCTTATCACCGGCACTCTTTGTATGTGCAATTGAACCTCACCTATGTGCCGTCAGGAAGGACAAGTGCATAACTGGCCCTCTGGTACCAGGCAGCGAAGGCAAACAGGTCAAATGTGTAGCATACATGGACGATGTCACCATTGCTTGCACTGACGCTAGATCCATAAAAAGAACTTTCCTTATAACCCAACTCTTTTTCCTAGCAGCTGGGCTACAGGTGAATGTGGAGAAAACACACTGCATGACGGTGGGACAATGGGACAAACGGTCTCAGCTCCCAGTGAAACCTTCCAAAGACCCAGTAAAAATACTGGGGATTCTATTTTCACAGGACATGAAGGGAGAAATAAACTGGGAGAAGATCCAGACCAAGCTGAAGCAGAAAATGGCGCTCTGGACGACAAGAAAACTTTCCCTGGAAGGGAAAGTCTTGGTGCTGAAAGCAATATGTCTACCAATCCTGATGTTTATTGCCATGATTTTCCCTCCATCATACAGGTGGGCAAAAGTGACACAAAGACTTTTTGCAAACTTCTTTTGGGGGTCAAAAATTGAAAAACTAAAAAGAGACACAGTTTTTAAACTACCCACAAAAGGAGGGAAAGACCTGCCAAACTTCCATGACTTCCTGATGTCACATTTTGTTAAAAACGTACTGGGCAATGCAAAGAAAGACTCACATGTGGCTGCCTACACACTTTTTGCTACAAGTTTCATCTTATCAAGAGTGGGCATATGTAAACTGGACAATACAAAGCCTTTTTTACTAGAACCACCCCCTGCGTACAAAGGCATCAAACCTTTCTTCAAGAAGCTGGAAGAGAGGCAAATTCAAGCAAAGGACATCACACCCCAGATGGCCTTAAGCAAAGAACTGAAAGAAACGAACTCAGTGATAATGGTAAACAACTTATCAGAGAAGCAATCAGGGAAGGTTTGGGAGATGGTGAACCACAAAGACTTGACAAACTCCCAGAAAGACTTGGCATGGATGATGGTATCCAAATGCCTACCAGTGAAGCAATTCCAACATGCAAGGAAACTGGCAAAAACAGCAAGATGCCCAACACCAGGCTGTGCAGCAGATGAATCCCTGATGCACTTCATTTGGAACTGCGGCGGAGCACAAAGCATGTGGAAGGCAATGGGACAGCTCATTAAAGAATTAACAGGACAGGCATCCCTGTCCTATGACCTGGTTCTCTATGGTTTGGGCATGAATTGCAATGCAAATAAAGAAAGGACGCTATGGAGAATAATAAACTGCGTGAAAGAGGCGATGTGGGAAAACAGGAACCTTTCCTTATACAAACACCAAGCAATCACGGAAAAAGAATGCCAAAAACTTGTTTTCACTCAAATGTTCTCTTACATGTGCATAGACACCCATAGATTTGGACAATAGTGGGCAAAGGAAACCTGGAAAATCAGGAGTTGGTCTGGAAGGGAAAAATGGGAAATCTTGATGGAAAACCACCAAAGATAGCCTCCATGCGCTTCTTTGAGAATGGTTAAATGTACAGCACCCAAATATAATGGACTGCTTAAAATGTAAACATGAGAAATAATTTTGAATAAAGTATATTTTAACAAAACAAAAAAAAATGTAAAGTTGCTTTTTGAAAGCATCCGAGATTAGCTACGTGATTAAACACAGTTTTGGTACTGTACTATTAGTACAAACTTTGAATGCTCTACAAAATAATTGCAAAACGCTTCCTATACATGACCAGATATGATAAAATAAGTATTCTATCTTTATATGCTAAAGTGCATATAGAACTTTCACAATGGTGAAACTGAAGAATTAGCAAGCAGTGGGAGATGTGATGATTTTGGGATCCTCCCTAATCTAGGGAGAGTACCAAACAGATGCCTTGAAAACAATAAGCACATCTTATTGAACAATTTAGTTGTGGTCCCATCCTCTTAGGACAAACCCAAACACAGTTATTGGCAAAAAAACATTCCCAACTAAAGGCCCTGCAAAGCATTGTGGGATGAGATTAGCAGTTGGCAGTGAATATTATATAGTATACAATATCAAAAGAATTCTACAAAGAGCTGCAGTTCAACTGGTGGTTACTAGATGTTCCTCACTAGTCAAATGCAAATGCTTCAGGGTTTCAATGGTTTTGCATTTGACTCGTGAGGGACATCTAGGGATGACCACTGGAACTGCAGCTTGATGTAAGAATAATTTCAATGCTTTGCATTTGACTTGTGAGGGACATCTAGTAACAACTAGGTGAACTGCAGCTCTTTGTAGAATTATTTTGATATTGGATACTATAATATTCACTGCCACTGCTAATCTCGTCCCATAATGCTTTGCAGGGCCTTTGGTTGGGATTGTTTTTTTGCCAATAACTGTGCTTGGGGTGGTCCTAAAATGATGGGATCACCACTGAAGTTCAACAAAATGTGATTTTTGTTTATGCTCTTTGTGTTCAAGGCATCTGCTTGGTGCTCCCCCTAGGTTATCCACATATTGGGACGAAGGCCCCCTGCTAAAGGTCTGGGGGTGGAAACAAGAATGAAGGAATAGGCATTCTCATAAAAAACACAAAGAAATGGTTATCCTTGGTACAAAAATTATACAGCCAGGCATGGCTATGATTGTCTCCATACAATACAGAAACACCACCTTTAAGGTCTGTAATATTTATGCACCAACCAACAAGAATGAAAGAATGTTCCTGTTTGAAATGCTCCCACTTTTTATTGCAGGTGCAACCCAAATGGTGTTAACAGGGGATTTCAACGGCATCATAAACCCCACAGACAGATGTGGCAAGAAAAATTGTTACGAAATGGATAAATCTGCAAAATGTCGCAAAAACATGTGTAAAGATTTGCAACTGTCAGATACAGGGGCAAAATCAGGGTCAAAACAAAGGTTCACATGGGAAGCAGAAAGTGGCAAAGTCAAATCAAGAATTGATTTCATTTACACCTCCAAAAATATAAAAGCATGGAATTATGAAACAAACGAGAGTGGTATGCCAGACCACAAAATCTTGAAAGCAACCGTTGAAATCTCAAACATGTGTCAAATGCGGAGGGGTGTGTGGAAAATGAACATCTTGTTATTACAAGTGGAAATATATGTAAAAATTACAGTGATATGTACAACAACTTAAAAACCAGAAAGGAAAGTTTGCCATCCTTAGCAGAATGGTGGGAAGAGGTAAAAAACCAAACAAAACTATTTTTCAGAAAACAGAGCATGATCAAAAGCAAGGAAAAGTTTCAAAAATTTGATGAAATACAACAAAGAATGATCACGCTAGAAAACCTGGAAAGGGGTGGAATGGAAGTAGGGGGGGAAAGAGAAAAAACAGAACTGAAAGAATGGCTGAAACAACGAGGGAAATAACAAATTTTTATCTCCAGGGTCAAGATCTTTGAGGAAGATGAAAAGTGCTCAAGTTTCTTTTTCAAAAAGGCACAGCAAGTGCAAAAGGTAATGAATGAACTGAAAGACACAAATGGACAAACACAAAAGGGCACAGAGAAAGTAGGGAAAATAACAACAGCCTTTTTTTCCCAATTGTACAAAAAAGAGCCATCAGATATAAGTGCATGTGAAGATTTTCTAGGGTCTTTGCAGAGCTCTTTATCCCAAGAGGAACAACATTTTCTAACCACCCCCATTTCAGGAGAAGAACTCTTCCAAATCATTCAGAAAGCCCCAAAAGAATCAGCCCCTGGGCAAGACGTCCTTCCATGGGAGTTTTACAAAGCTATCTGGGGGCTTATTGCAAGGGATTTTTGGAGTCTGTTGAAAGAATGCTTGGAAAAAAAAGTTTTACCCCCCTCCTTTCCACAGGGCATCATCAAACTGCTAGAGAAAAAGGGGGACAAGCTGGACATCAACAATTGGAGGCCAATCACCCTCTTGAATGTGGACAGTAAGATCCTAAGTAAAGTCCTGGAAGGAAGATGCAGAAAGGTGCTGGCTTCCATCGTGCACCCAGACCAAACATGTGCGGTCCCAGGAAGGAAAATCTGGGACAGCTTGACCATCATTAGAGACACCTTGTGGTTAGCGAAAGACAGGGGGAATCCACTAGCTATCTTGGCCCTTGATTTCCAGAAAGCCTTTGACTCCCTAAGTCATGAATACCTTTTCAAAGTGCTCAGGAAAATGGGATTCCCAGAAGGTTTCATCAAAACTATTGGCTTAATATGCACTGGATGTGAAAGCCAGGTCCTTATAAATGGTACACTATCTGAGGGGTTCCACATTGAATCAGGGGTCAGACAGGGATGCCCCTTATCACCGTACTCTTTGTATGTGCAATTGAACCTCACCTATGTGCCGTCAGGAAGGACAAGTGCATAACTGACCCTCTGGTACCGGGCAGCCAAGGCAAACAGGTCAAATGTGCAGCATACATGGACGATGTCACCATTGCTTGCACTGACGCTAGATCCATAAAAAGAACTTTCCTTATAACCCAACTCTTTTTCCTAGCAGCTGGGCTACAGGTGAATGTGGAGAAAACACACTGCATGACGGTGGGACAATGGGACAAACTGTCTCAGCTCCCAGTGAACCCTTCCAAAGACCCAGTAAAAAAACAGGGATTCTTTTTTCACAGGACATGAAGGGAGAAATAAACTGGGAGAAGATACAAAGCTCAAACAGACAAAGCTCCAGCAGAAAATGACGCTCTGGATGACAAGAAAACTTTCCCTGGAAGGGAAAGTCTTGGTGCTGAAAGCAATATGTCTACCAATCCTGGGGCCTCATTTATGAAAAGTGGCGCATCGCTGCGTGAAAACAGTGATGTGTCACTTTTCATTACGCCCTCCTTGCGACACCAATGATGCGTCATATTTACAGTATGACGCATCATTGCGCAAGGAGTTACAGATACGTCAGTATTTCTGACATATCTGTATGGCGCAAAAGTGACGCATTGCTGGAGTGTGTCACTTCTAGGACGCAACTCCAGCAATGTGTCTTTTCACATGGGGCAAGCCCCATGTGAAAGGGCCTGCGTCAGTCTTACGCCTGCTGTGAGGCAGGCATAAGAAAGTGACGCATTTGCATCCTAGAAGTGGCGCAGTGAAATGTTAAAGATTTCACTGTGTCACTTCTATGACCCTTTCTTGCGTCAGAACGCCCCCCTGCATACATTATACCTGGCGCAGGTATAATGTAGCGCAGGGGTTTACAAAGTGACGCATCTACCTAGATGCGTCACTTTGTGAATATGGTGCTACAAGGCACATTTTTTACGCTGCTGGTGCGTCACAAAAAGTGACGCACCGGCGACGTAAAAGTGACGCACGGCCTCATAAATGAGGCCCCTGATGTTTATTGGCATGATTTTCCCTCCATCATACAGGTGGACAAAAGTGACACAAAGACTTTTTGCAAACTTCTTTTGGGGGGCAAAAATTGAAAAACTAAAAAGAGACACAGTTTTCAAACTACCCACAAAAGGAGGGAAAGACCTGCCAAACCTCCATGACTTCCTGATGTCACATTTTGTTAAAAACGTACTGGGCAATGCAAAGAAAGACTCACATCTGTCTTCCTACACACTGTTTGCTACAAGCTTCATCTTATCAAGAGTGGGCATATGTAAACTGGACCATACAAAGCCTTTTTTACTAGAACCACCCCCTGCGTACAAAGGCATCAAACCTTTCTTCAAGAAGCTGGAAGAGAGGCAAATTCAAGCGAAGGACATCACACCCCAGATGGCCTTAAGCAAAGAACTGAAAGAAACGGACTCAGTGACAATGGTAAACAACTTAACAGAGAAGCAATCAGGGAAGGTTTGGGAGATAGTGAACCACAAAGACTTGACAAACTCCCAGAAAGACTTGGCAAGGGTGATGGTATCCAAATGCCTACCAGTGAAGCAATTCCAACATGCAAGGAAACTGGAAAAAACAGCAAGATGCCCAACACCAGGCTGTGCAGCAGATGAATCCCTGATGCACTTCATTTGGAACTGCGGCGAAGCACAAAGCATGTGGAAGGCAATGGGACAGCTCATTAAAGAATTAACAGGACAGGCATCCCTGTCCTATGAACTGGCTCTCTATGGTTTGGGCATGAATTGCAATGCAAATAAAGAAAGGACGCTATGGAGAATAATAAACTGTGTGAAAGAGGCGATGTGGGAAAACAGGAACCTTTCCTTATACAAACACCAAGCAATCACGGAAAAAGAATGCCAAAAACCTGTTTTCACTAAAATGTTCTCTTACATGTGCATAGACACCCATAGATTTGGACAATAGTGGGCAAAGGAAACCTGGAAAATCAGGAGTTTGTCTGGATGGGTAAAATGAGAAATCTTGATGGAAAACCACCAAAGATAGCCTCCGTGCGCTTCTTTGAGAATGGTTAAATGTACAGCACCCAAATATAAGGGATTGCTTAAAATATAAACCTGACAAATAATTTTAAATAAAGTATATTTTTACCAAAAAAAACATGTAAAATTGCTTTATACAAGCCTTAGAGAATATTGTAGATTTAGATACTACGCTATGTGATTAAACACAGTTTTGGTACTGTACTATTAGTACAAACTTTGCATGTTCTACAAAATTTGCAAAACAATTGCAAAAAGCTTCCTATACATGACCAAATATGATAAAATAAGTAATATATCTTTATATGCTAAAGTGCATATAGTACTTTCACAATGGTGAAACTGAAGTATTAGCATGCAGTGGGAGATGTGATGATTTTGGGATCCTCCCTAATCTAGGGAGAGTACCAAACAGATGCCTTGAAAACAAAAAAGCACATCTTATTGCACAATTTAGTTGTGGTCCCATCCTCTTAGGACAAACCCAAACACAGTTATTGGCAAAAAAACATTCCCAACTAAAGGCCCTGCTAAGCATTGTGGGATGAGATTTGCAGTGAGCTGTGAATATTATATAGTATGCAATATCAAAAGAATTCTATAAAGAGCTACAGTTCAACTGGTGGTTACTAGATGTCCCTCACTAGTCAAATGCAAATGCTTCAGGGTTTCAATGGTTTTGCATTTGACTCGTGAGGGACATCTAGGGACGACCACTGGAACTGCAGCTTGATGTAAGAATAATTTCAATGCTTTGCATTTGACTCGTGAGGGACATCTAGTAACAACTAGGTGAACTGCAGCTCTTTGTAGAATTATTTTGATATTGGATACTATAATATTCACTGCCACTGCTAATCTCGTCCCATAATGCTTTGCAGGGCCTTTGGTTGGGATTGTTTTTTTGCCAATAACTGTGCTTGGGGTGGTCCTAAAATGATGGGATCATCACTGAAGTTCAACAAAATGTGCTTTTTGTTTATGCTCTTTGTGTTCAAGGCATCTGCTTGGTGCTCCCCCTAGGTTATCAAAATATTGGGAAGAAGGCCCCTCCAATTAGTCTGGGGGTGGAAACAAGAATGCTGGAATAGGCATTCTCATAAAAAACAAAGAGATGCCAATCCTTGATATTAAAATTATACAGCCAGGCAGTGCTATGATGGTCACCGTACAATACAGAAACACCACCTTTAAGGTGTATAACATTTATACACCAACCAGACAAGAATGAAAGAATGTCCTTCTTTGAAATGCTTCCTCTTTTTATTGCAGGTGCAACCCCAATGGTGTTAACAGGGTATTGCAACTGCATCATAAACCCCACAGACAGATGTGGCAAGAATAATTGTTACAAAATTGATAAGTCTGCAAAATGTCTCAAAAACATGTGTAAAGATTTGCAACTGTCAGATACAGGGGGAAAATCAGGGTCAAAACAAAGGTTCACTTGGGAAGCAGAAAGTGGCAAAGTCAAATCAAGAATTGATTTCATTTTCACCTCCAAAAATATAAAAGCATGGAATTATGAAACAAACGGGAGTGGTATGCCAGACCATAAAATCTTGAAAGCAACCGTTGAAATCTCAAACATGTGCCAAATGCGGAGGGGTGTGTGGAAAATGAACATCTTGTTATTACAAGTGGAAAATATATGTAAAAATTACAGTGATATGTACAACAACTTAAAAACCAGAAAGGAAAGTTTCCCATCCTTAGCAGAATGGTGGGAAAAGGTAAAAAACCAAACAAAACTATTTTTCAGAAAACAGAGCATAATCAAAAGCAAGGAAAAGTTTCAAAAATGTGATGAAATACAACAAAGAATGATCACGCTAGAAAACCTGGAAAGGGGTGGAATGGAAGTAGGGGAGGAAAGAGAAAAAACAAAAACAGAACTGAAAGAATGGCTGAAACAACGAGGGAAAGAACACATTTTTATCTCCAGGGTCAAGATCTTTGAGGAAGATGAAAAGTGCTCAAGTTTCTTTTTCAAAAAGGCACAGCAAGTGCAAAAGGTAATGAATGAACTGAAAGACACAAATGGACAAACACAAAAGGACACAGAGAAAGTAGGGAAAATAACAACAGCCTTTTTTTCCCAATTGTACAAAAAAGAGCCATCAGATATAAGTGTATGTGCAGATTTTCTAGGGTCTTTGCAGAGCTCTTTATCCCAAGAGGAACAACATTTTCTAACCACCCCCATTTCAGGAGCAGAACTCTTCCAAATCATTCAGGAATCCCCAAAAGGATCAGCCCCTGGGCAAGACGGCCTTCCATGGGAGTTATACAAAGCTTTCTGGGGGCCTATTGCAAAGGATTTTTGGAGTCTGTTGAAAGAATGCTTGGAAAAAAATGTTTTACCTCCCTCCTTTCCACAGGGCATCATCAAACTGCTAGAGAAAAAGGGGGACAAGCTGGACATCAACAATTGGAGGCCAATCACCGTCTTGAATGTGGACAGTAAGATCCTAAGTAAAGTCCTGGCAGGAAGATGCAGAAAGGTGCTGGCCTCCATCGTGCACCCAGACCAAACATGTGCGGTCCCAGGAGGGAAAATCTGGGACAGCTTGACCATCATTAGAGACACCTTGTGGTTAGCGAAAGACAGGGGGAATCCACTAGCTATCTTGGCCCTTGATTTCCAGATAGCCTTTGACTCCCTAAATCATGAATACCTTTTCAAAGTGCTCAGGAAAATGGGATTCCCAGAAGGTTTCATCAAAACTATTGGCTTAATATACACTGGATGTGAAAGCCAGGTCCTTATAAATGGTACACTATCTGAGGGGTTCCACATTGAATCAGGGGTCAGACAAGGATGCCCCTTATCACCGGCACTCTTTGTATGTGCAATTGAACCTCACCTATGTGCCGTCAGGAAGGACAAGTGCATAACTGACCCTCTGGTACCAGGCAGCGAAGGCAAACAGGTCAAATGTGTAGCATACATGGACAATGTCACCATTGCTTGCACTGACGCTAGATCCATAAAAAGAACTTTCCTTATAACCCAACTCTTTTTCCTAGCAGCTGGGCTACAGGTGAATGTGGAGAAAACACACTGCATGACGGTGGGACAATGGGACAAACTGTCTCAGCTCCCAGTGAACCCTTCCAAAGAGCCAGTAAACATACTAGGGATTCTTTTTTCACAGGACATGAAGGGAGAAATAAACTGGGAGAAGATCCAGACCAAGCTGAAGCAGAAAATGGCGCTCTGGATGACAAGAAAACTTTCCCTGGAAGGGAAAGTCTTGGTGCTGAAAGCAATATGTCTACCAATCCTGATGTTTATTGCCATGATTTTCCCTCCATCATACAGGTGGGCAAAAGTGACCCAAAGACTTTTTGCAAACTTCTTTTGGGGGTCAAAAATTGAAAAACTAAAAAGAGACACAGTTTTTAAACTACTCACAAAAGGAGGGAAAGACCTGCCAAACTTCCATGACTTCCTGATGTCACATTTTGTTAAAAACGTGCTGGGCAATGCAAAGAAAGACTCACATGTGGCTGACGACACACTTTTTGCTACAAGCTTCATCTTATCAAGAGTGGGCATATGTAAACTGGACAATACAAAGCCTTTTTTACTAGAACCACCCCCTGCGTACAAAGGCATCAAACCTTTCTTCAAGTAGCTGGAAGAGAGGCAAATTCAAGCGAAGGACATCACACCCCAGATGGCCTTAAGCAAAGAACTGAAAGAAACGAACTCGGTGATAATGGTAAACAACTTATCAGAGAAGCAATCAGGGAAGGTTTGGGAGATGGTGAACCACAAAGACTTGACAAACTCCCAGAAAGACTTGGCATGGATGATGGTATCCAAATGCCTACCAGTGAAGCAATTCCAACATGCAAGGAAACTGGCAAAAACAGCAAGATGCCCAACACCAGGCTGTGCAGCAGATGAATCCCTGATGCACTTGATTTGGAACTGCGGCGGAGCACAAAGCATGTGGAAGGCAATGGGACAGCTCATTAAAGAATTAACAGGACAGGCATCCCTGTCCTATGAACTGGTTCTCTATGGTTTGGGCATGAATTTCAATGCAAATAAAGAAAGGACGCTATGGAGAATAATAAACTGCGTGAAAGAGGCGATGTGGGAAAACAGGAACCTTTCCTTATACAAACACCAAGCAATCACGGAAAAAGAATGCCAAAAACTTGTTTTCACTCAAATGTTCTCTTACATGTGCATTGACACCCATAGATTTGGACAAGAGTGGGCAAAGGAAACCTGGAAAATCAGGAGTTGGCCTGGATGGGAAAAATGAGAAATCTTGATGGAAAACCACCAAAGATAACCTCCATGCGCTTCTTTGAGAATGGTTAAATGTACAGCACTCAAATATAAGGGACTGCTAAAAATGTAAACCTGACAAATAATTTTAAATAAAGTATATTTTAACAAAACAAAACAAAAAAAATGTAAAGTTGCTTTTTGAAAGCATCCAAGATTATTGTTGACGCTACGTGATTAAACACAGTTTTGGTACTGTACTATAAGTACAAACATTGAATGCTCTACAAAATTTGCTAAATAATTGAAAAAGCTTCCTATACATGACCAGATATGATAAAATAAGTATTCTATCTTTATATGCTAAAGCGCATATAGTACTTTCACAATGGTGAAACTGAAGAATTAGCAAGCAGTGGGAGATGTGATGATTTTGGGATCCTCCCTAATCTAGGGAGAGTACCAAACAGATGCCTTGAAAACAAAAAAGCACATATTATTGAACAATTTAGTTGTGGCCTCATCCTCTTAGGACAAACCCAAACACAGTTATTGGCAAAAAAACATTCCCAACTAAAGGCCCTGCAAAGCATTGTGGGATGAGATTAGCAGTGGGCAGTGAATATTATATAGTATACAATATCAAAAGAATTCTACAAAGAGCTGCAGTTTAACTGGTGGTTACTAGATGTTCCTCACTAGTCAAATGCAAATGCTTCAGGGTTTCAATGGTTTTGCATTTGACTCGTGAGGGACATCTAGGGACGACCACTGGAACTGCAGCTTGATGTAAGAATAATTTCAATGCTTTGCATTTGACTCGTGAGGGACATCTAGTAACAACTAGGTGAACTGCAGCTCTTTGTAGAATTATTTTGATATTGGATACTATAATATTCACTGCCACTGCTAATCTCGTCCCATAATGCTTTGCAGGGCCTTTGGTTGGGATTGTTTTTTTGCCAATAACTGTGCTTGGGGTGTTCCTAAAATGATGGGATCACCACTGAAGTTCAAAAAAAATGCGCTTTTTGTTTATGCTCTTTGTGTTCAAGGCACCTGCTTTCTGCTTCCCCTAGGTTATCCAACTATTGGGAAGAAGGCCCCTCCAAATGGTCTGGGCGGTGGAAACAAGAATGCTGGAATAGGCATTCTCATAAAAAACAAAGAAATGGCTATCCTTGATACAAAAATTATACAGCCAGGCAGGGCTATGATTGTCACCATACAATACAAAAACACCACTTTTAAGGTCTGTAATATTTATGCACCAACTGATAAGAATGAAAGAATGTTCATGTTTGAAATGCTCCCACTTTTTATTGCAGGTGCAACCCCAATGGTGTTACCAGGGGATTTCAACTGCATCATAAACCCCACAGACAGATGTGGCAAGAAAAAATGTTACGAAATTGATAAGTCTGCGAAATATCTCAAAAACATGTGTAAAGATTTGCAACTGTCAGATAGAGGGGCAAAATCAGGGTCAAAACAAAGGTTCACCGGGGAAGCAGAAAGTGGCAAAGTCAAATCAAGAATTGATTTCATTTTCACCTCCAAAAATATAAAAGCAAGGAATTATGAAACAAACGAGAGTGGTATGTCAGACCACAAAATCTTGAAAGCAACCGTTGAAATCTCAAACATGTGTCAAATGGGGAGGGGTGTGTGGAAAATGAACATCTTGGGGCATATTATCAAGGGGGTTTATCTCCGCTTTTTTGGCTTTAAATGCCAAGAAAGCGGAGATAAAATTATCTCCCTATTACCAAGCTGTCGCTAACACCAGTTAGCAACAGCTAATAGGAGATAGCGACCATCTTGGGCCCCGCTTTGCATGTCAGTGATATTTATCACTAATGACATGCAAAGTGGGCGTGCCAAGATGTTAGCGACTGGAAACAGTCGCTAACATCGCTATCTCCTATTACCAACTTTTGGAGATATTCACGCTAAGCGCGAATATCTCCAAAAGCTAACACCTGCCCTGAGCAGTTCTTAGCCATGTTAACCAATGGGAGGTGGATAACATGGCTATGAGCATTTGCTCGATATTGCATGAATATCGCTGACTTTTCAGCGATATTCAGGCATTGCGGACGTTTTTTATCGCATTTGCGATAAACCTTGCTAATAGCAAGGTTTATCTGCGATAAAAATCGCCGATGTGCGGCGATAATTTTTGTCTCTAAACAAGTTAGAGACAAAAATTATCTCTATTGGTTGGTAATATGCCCCCTTGTTATTACAAGTGGAAAATATTTATGTAAAAATTACAGTGAAATGTACAACAACTTAAAAACCAGGAAGGAAAGTTTCCCATCCTTAGCAGAATGGTGGGAAGCGGTAAAAAAACAAACAAAACTTTTTTTCAGAAAACAGAGCATGATCAAAAGCAAGGAAAAGTTTCAAAAATGTGATGAAATACAACAAAGAATGATCACGCTAGAAAACCTGGAAAGGGGTGGAATGGAAGTAGGGGAGGAAAGAGAAAAAACAAAAACAGAACTGAAAGAATGGCTGAAACAACGAGGGAAAGAACACATTTTTAACTCCAGGGTCAAGATCTTTGAGGAAGATGAAAAGTGCTCAAGGTTCTTTTTCAAAAAGGCACAGCAAGTGCAAAAGGTAATGAATGAACTGAAAGACACAAATGGACAAACACAAAAGGGCACAGAGAGTGTAGGGAAAATAACAACAGCCTTTTGTTCCCAATTGTACAAAAAAGAGCCATCAGATATAAGTGCATGTGAAGATTTTCCAAGGACTTTGCAGAGCTCTTTATCACAAGAGGAACAACATTTTCTAACCACCCCCATTTCAGGAGAAGAACTCTTCCAAATCATTCAGGAAGCCTCAAAAGGATCAGCCCCTGGGCAAGACGGCCTTCCATGGGAGTTTTACAAAGCTTTCTGGGGGCTTATTGCAAAGGATTTTTGGAGTCTGTTGAAAGAATGCTTGGAAAAAAATGTTTTACCCCCCTCCTTTCCACAGGGCATCATCAAACTGCTAGAGAAAAAGGGGGACAAGCTGGTCATCAACAATTGGAGGCCAATCAACCTCTTGAATGTGGAAAGTAAGATCCCAAGTAAAGTCCTGGCAGGAAGATGCAGAAAGGTGCTGGCCTCCATCGTGCACCCAGACCAAACATGTGCGGTCCCAGGAAGGAAAATCAGGGACAGCTTGACCATCATTGGAGACACCTTGTGGTTAGCGAAAGACAGGGGGAATCCACTAGCTATCTTGGCCTTTGATTTCCAGAAAGCCTTTGACTCCCTAAGTCATGAATACCTTTTCAAAGTGCTCAGGAAAATGGGATTCCCAGAAGGTTTCATCAAAACTATTGGCTTAATATACACTGGATGTGAAAGCCAGGTCTTTATAAATGGTACACTATCTGAGGGGTTCCACATTGAATCAGGGGTCAGACAGGGATGCCCCTTTTCACCGGCACTCTTTGTATGTGCAATTGAACCTCTCCTATGTGCCATCAGGAAGGACAAGTGCATAACTGGCCCACTGGTGCCCGGCAGCCAAGGCAAACAGGTCAAATGTGTAGCAACATGGACGATGTCACCATTGCTTGCACTGACGCTAGATCCATAAAAAGAACTTTCCTTATAACCCAACTAGTTTTCCTAGCAGCTGGGCTACAGGGGAATGTGGAGAAAACACACTGCATGACGGTGGGACAATGGGACAAACTGTCTCAGCTCCCAGTGAACCCTTCCAAAGACCCAGTAAAAATACTGGGGATTCTTTTTTCACAGGACATGAAGGGAGAAATAAACTGGGAGAAGATCTAGACAAAGCTCAAGCAGAAAATGGCGCTCTGGACGACAAGAAAACTTTCCCTGGAAGGGAAAGTCTTGGTGCTGAAAGCAATATGTCTACCAATCCTGATGTTTATTGCCATGATTTTCCCTCCATCATACAGGTGGACAAAAGTGACACAAAGACTTTTTGCAAACTTCTTTTGGGGGTCAGAAATTGAAAAAACTAAAAAGAGACACAGTTTTCAAACTACCCACGAAAGGAGGGAAAGACCTGCCAAATCTCCATGACTTCCTGATGTCACATTTTGTTAAAAACATACTGGGCAATGCAAAGAAAGACTCACAGTTGGCTGCCAACACACTGTTTGCTACAAGCTTCATCTTATCAAGAGTGGGCATATGTAAACTGGACAATACAAAGCCTTTTTTACTAGAACCACCCCCTGCGTACAAAGGCATCAAACCTTTCTTCAAGAAGCTGGAAGAGAGGCAAATTCAAGCGAAGGACATCACACCCCAGATGGCCTTAAGCAAAGAACTGAAAGAAACGGACTCTGTGACAATGGTAAACAACTTATCAGAGAAGCAATCAGGGAAGGTTTGGGAGATGGTGAACCACAAAGACTTGACAAACTCCCAGAAAGACTTGGCATGGATGATGGTATCCAAATGCCTACCAGTGAAGCAATTCCAACATGCAAGGAAACTGGCAAAAACAGCAAGATGCCCAACACCAGGCTGTGCAGCAGATGAATCCCTGATGCACTTCATTTGGAACTGCGGCGGAGCACAAAGAATGTGGAAGGCAATGGGACAGCTCATTAAAGAATTAACAGGACAGGCATCCCTGTCCTATGAACTGGTTCTCTATGGTTTGGGCATGAATTGCAATGCAAATAAAGAAAGGACGCTATGGAGAATAATAAACTGCGTGAAAGAGGCGATGTGGGAAAACAGGAACCTTTCCTTATTCAAACACCAAGCAATCACGGAAAAAGAATGCCAAAAACCTGTTTTCACTCAAATGTTCTCTTACATGTGCATTGACACCCATAGATTTGGACAAGAGTGGGCAAAGGAAACCTGGAAAATCAGGAGTTGGTCTGGATGGGAAAAATGAGAAATCTTGATGGAAAACCACCAAAGATAACCTCCATGCGCTTCTTTGAGAATGGTAAATGTACAGCACTCAAATATAAGGGACTGCTTAAAATGTAAACCTGACAAATAATTTTAAATAAAGTATATTTTAACAAAACAAAACAAAAAAAATGAAAAGTTGCTTTTTGAAAGCATCCAAGATTATTGTTGACGCTACGTGATTAAACACAGTTTTGGTACTGTACTATTAGTACAAACATTGAATGCTCTACAAAATTTACAAAATAATTGAAAAACCTGCCTATACATGACCAGATATGATAAAATAAGTATTCTATCTTTATATGCTAAAGTGCATATAGTACTTTCACAATGGTGAAACTGAAGAATTAGCAAGCAGTGGGAGATGTGATGATTTTGGGATCCTCCCTAATCTAGGGAGAGTACCAAACAGATGCCTTGAAAACAAAAAAGCACATCTTATTGAACAATTTAGTTGTGGCCTCATCCTCTTAGGACAAACCCAAACACAGTTATTGGCAAAAAAACATTCCCAACTAAAGGCCCTGCAAAGCATTGTGGGATGAGATTAGCAGTTGGCAGTGATTATCATATAGTATACAATATCAAAAGAATTCTACAAAGAGCTGCAGTTCAACTGGTGGTTACTAGATGTTCCTCACTAGTCAAATGCAAATGCTTCAGGGTTTCAATGGTTTTGCATTTGACTCATGAGGGACATCTAGGGACGACCACTGGAACTGCAGCTTGATGTAAGAATAATTTCAATGCTTTGCATTTGACTCGTGAGGGACATCTAGTAACAACTAGGTGAACTGCAGCTCTTTGTAGAATTATTTTGATATTGGATACTATAATATTCACTGCCACTGCTAATCTCGTCCCATAATGCTTTGCAGGGCCTTTGGTTGGGATTGTTTTTTTGCCAATAACTGTGCTTGGGGTGTTCCTAAAATGATGGGATCACCACTGAAGTTCAAAAAAATGTGCTTTTTGTTTATGCTCTTTGTGTTCAAGGCACCTGCTTTCTGCTTCCCCTAGGTTGTCCAAATATTGGGAAGAAGGCCCCTCCAAATGGTCTGGGCGGTGGAAACAAGAATGCTGGAATAGGCATTCTCATAAAAAACAAAGAAATGGCTATCCTTGATACAAAAATTATACAGCCAGGCAGGGCTATGATTGTCACCATACAATACAAAAACACCACTTTTAAGGTCTGTAATATTTATGCACCAACTGATAAGAATGAAAGAATGTTCCTGTTTGAAATGCTCCCACTTTTTATTGCAGGTGCAACCCCAATGGTGTTACCAGGGGATTTCAACTGCATCATAAACCCCACAGACAGATGTGGCAAGAAAAAATGTTACGAAATTGATGTCTGCAAAATATCTCAAAAACATGTGTAAAGATTTGCAACTGTCAGATAGAGGGGCAAAATCAGGGTCAAAACAAAGGTTCACCGGGGAAGCAGAAAGTGGCAAAGTCAAATCAAGAATTGATTTCATTTTCACCTCCAAAAATATAAAAGCAAGGAATTATGAAACAAATGAGAGTGGTATGTCAGACCACAAAATCTTGAAAGCAACCGTTGAAATCTCAAACATGTGTCAAATGGGGAGGGGTGTGTGGAAAATGAACATCTTGTTATTACAAGTGGAAAATATTTATGTAAAAAGACAGTGAAATGTACAACAACTTAAAAACCAGGAAGGAAAGTTTCCCATCCTTAGCAGAATGGTGGGAAGCGGTAAAAAAACAAACAAAACTTTTTTTCAGAAAACAGAGCATGATCAAAAGCAAGGAAAAGTTTCAAAAATGTGATGAAATACAACAAAGAATGATCACGCTAGAAAACCTGGAAAGGGGTGGAATGGAAGTAGGGGAGGAAAGAGAAAAAACAAAAACAGAACTGAAAGAATGGCTGAAACAACGAGGGAAAGAACACATTTTTAACTCCAGGGTCAAGATCTTTGAGGAAGATGAAAAGTGCTCAAGGTTCTTTTTCAAAAAGGCACAGCAAGTGCAAAGGGTAATGAATGAACTGAAAGACACAAATGGACAAACACAAAAGGGCACAGAGAGTGTAGGGAAAATAACAACAGCCTTTTGTTCCCAATTGTACAAAAAAGAGCCATCAGATATAAGTGCATGTGAAGATTTTCTAGGGACTTTGCAGAGCTCTTTATCCCAAGAGGAACAACATTTTCTAACCACCCCCATTTCAGGAGAAGAACTCTTCCAAATCATTCAGGAAGCCCCAAAAGGATCAGCCCCTGGGCAAGACGGCCTTCCATGGGAGTTTTACAAAGCTTTCTGGGGGCTTATTGCAAAGGATTTTTGGAGTCTGTTGAAAGAATGCTTGGAAAAAAATGTTTTACCCCCCTCCTTTCCACAGGGCATCATCAAACTGCTAGAGAAAAAGGGGGACAAGCTGGACATCAACAATTGGAGGCCAATCACCCTCTTGAATGTGGACAGTAAGATCCTAAGTAAAGTCCTGGCAGGAAGATGCAGAAAGGTGCTGGCCTCCATCGTGCACCCAGACCTAACATGTGCGGTCCCAGGAAGGAAAATCTGGGACAGCTTGACCCTCATTAGAGACACCTTGTGGTTAGCGAAAGACAGAGGGAATCCACTAGCTATCTTGGCCTTTGATTTCCAGAGAACCTTTGACTCCCTAAGTCATGAATACCTTTTCAAAGTGCTCAGGAAATGGGATTCCCAGAAGGTTTCATCAAAACTATTGGCTTAATATACACTGGATGTGAAAGCCAGGTCCTTATAAATGGTACACTATCTTAGGGGTTCCACGTTGAATCAGGGGTCAGACAGGGATGCCCCTTATCACCGGCACTCTTTGTATGTGCAATTGAACCTTTCCTATGTGCCGTCAGGAAGGACAAGTGCATAACTGGCCCTCTGGTACCGGGCAGCCGAGGCAAACAGGTCAAATGTGTAGCATACATGGACGATGTCACCATTGCTTGCACTGACGCTAGATCCATAAAAAGAACTTTCCTTATAACCTCAACTAGTTTTCCTAGCAGCTGGGCTACAGGTGAATGTGGAGAAAACACACTGCATGACGGTGGGACAATGGGACAAACTGTCTCAGCTCCCATTGAACCCTTCCAAAGACCCAGTAAAAATACTGGGGATTCTTTTTACACAGGACATGAAGGGAGAAATAAACTGGGAGAAGATCCAGACAAAGCTCAAGCAGAAAATGGCGCTCTGGACGACAAGGAAACTTTCCCTGGAAGGGAAAATCTTGGTGCTGAAAGCAATATGTCTACCAATCCTGATGTTTATTGCCATGATTTTCCCTCCATCATACAGGTGGACAAAAGTGACACAAATACTTTTTGCAAACTTCTTTTGGGGGTCAAAAATGGAAAAACTAAAAAGAGACACAGTTTTCAAACTACCCACGAAAGGAGGGAAAGACCTGCCAAACCTCCATGACTTCCTGATGTCACATTTTGTTAAAAACGTACTGGGCAATGCAAAGAAAGACTCACATGTGGCTGCCTACACACTGTTTGCTACAAGCTTCATCTTATCAAGAGTGGGCATATGTAAACTGGACAATACAAAGACTTTTTTACTAGAACCACCCCCTGCGTACAAAGGCATCAAACCTTTCTTCAAGAAGCTGGAAGAGAGGCAAATTCAAGCAAAGGACATCACACCCCAGATGGCCTTAAGCAAAGAACTGAAAGAAACGGACTCAGTGACAATGGTAAACAACTTATCAGAGAAGCAATCAGGAAGGTTTGGGAGATGGTGAACCACAAACAATTGACAAACTCCCAGAAAGACTTGGCATGGATGATGGTATCCAAATGCCTACAAGTGAAGCAATTCCAACATGCAAGGAAACTGGCAAAAACAGCAAGATGCCCAACACCAGGCTGTGCAGCAGATGAATCCCTGGTGCACTTCATTTGGAACTGCGGCGAAGCACAAAGCATGTGGAAGGCAATGGGACAGCTGTAACGACTGGGTTTTTGGATTACTCGGTGGCCATCTATAATGGCTGCCTCAGCCGTCACGTAATTTCCCTCTTCTCAGGCCACTATTTACAAGATACTTAGAAGACTCGCCTGAGAAGACGATTATTAGCTATTTACAAGGATACATTTACAAAGATACAACTAACGTCTAAGGGATCCCTTATCTTATATTTACATAGAGCTCTGAGTACTTACCTGATATAAAGTCGCCAGACTGTTACTTACCTGATTTAAAGTCGTCAGACTGTTACTCACCTGATTTAAAGTCGCCAGACTGTTACTCACCTGATTTAAAGTCGCCAGACTGTTACTCACCTGATTTAAAGTCGCCAGAGTGTTCCCTAACTCTTGGGGTCAATTCTATTCTACACTTCCTGTTGGTATACCTTTTGTCTGCCAGCAGGGTATCCTATCATGGACGGCGGCACACCTATAGCGTGCCGACGCTAATAACTAGTCCTCAATTTTGAAGAGTTGTAGCATTAGAATATCTGAGAGTTCCCTCCAGTCAAAGGCTACACTATCTCCCATGTCTCAGTTACCTGCTAGAAGGGTCCAACTCACCTTCTAACCTGCCAGTATCTGGTTGAAGAAAAAGGTTAGTCCTGTCTAAGAAACAACACTCAAATATCGGTATTGGACATTATTGCTTTTATTCTCTACTTAAACATAATCATAATCATAGAAAGTTAGACATTATCACAAGTAGTCTGCATCTACAACCTAAAAGGGAGGAAAGGTGTACGATTATTAGATATATGTACTCTACACTAACTCAGAACGCCTCACCTTATACGTGCGTCTTTCCATCTCAGCAGCGGAGCTGATCCCTCTCTCCCTCTCGGGTCTTCACTCGCTTTCGGGGCTCTGCTCTCCCACTCTGGCTCACGGATACACGTCTGCACCGCTACACCTCGTCTACGCTGCCTTGGCTCTGAAACTCGAACCCTCTTCGGGATTACGTCTCGGCTTCTACCACTCCTGCAGGTTGAATCTCACAGGGCTCTTGATTTCTTCCTCCTCTTAGTTACAAGCTAGTAGTTAATCACCAGCTCTTTGAACATCTTCATCTGTCTGCTCCGCACGTAGCTCTCTCACCCTTGTCTCGCTAATCTTCGATAATATATCTCTCCCTTTCTCTACGGAAATTTCCAGTCCTAGGCCGACTCCCACCGAATTCCTGTACCAGCCTCCGGGGTCCCACGCCGTTAGCAGTGGCCACCTGCGTATTGCGTCTACCACCAGGGAGCAAAATACATTCTTTCGATAAGAGCCGGTCTCGACCGGTTTCTAACTAGTGAATAATAGTTCTTTTCTAAACATGCCCTTTGCTCTCCAAGCGCCTCGCACAGACGAGTCATCTATCTAAAATGGATGAGACAGTCATCCAAAATGGCTGCTCTCTGGTTTTGGGCCTACTGGCCTGACTATCGATTAAAAGGCATTAAACTCTAATAAAGCACTCGGTTAAACCCCTATTTCTAAATAGATGGGTTACTTAAACTAAATGATAGCATCATATAGTCGACATCATCCCCAGAAATAATCCGGGCGGTACATTCCACTCCCGACTATATATGCTAACGTTGAAGGAGTTAATTAGATAAAGTAGAAAGATAAGTATTTATGCAACATGTATATCATTTGAAGAATAATAAGACACAATGCTAAAAGATCTATTCATAGTCTTTGGGCGAAACATCTTTAGAAAGGATGGTATACATTGGATACAACAACAAATTGCAATCAGAACACATATCACCAAAAGGATGACACCTAAAATTTGTCGTACAGAATGAAAATCTGGTATCCAGCTAAACAGCCAATCAAGCCATCCACTGTCTACATGTTTTCGAACTTCTTCAGTTAATTCATGTAATTTGTTAAGATGTGATCTAATAGATTGGGAATGGTCAGACAAATTAAAACAACACAAGCCCTCAAAATCAGAACAGCCGTGGTCATGCTTTAGAAGGAAATAGTCAATCGCAACTCTATTTTGTAAAATAGCACGGCGTTCCCCTTGATTGTCTAATAACAAATCAGTTAAAATTTTAGAGGTACTGTTAAGGGATTTCACCATCCAGCATGCCATCTTGCCGATGGTTTTTGCATTGTATACAGAAAGAGCAGGAACACCTATAATGGAGATTGCTAAACTAAGGTATTCGGTTTTAGAATATAAATGTATTGAGGAATCACAGTCACTGGATAGCATGACATCACGTGTCACACGGGACGAACTCACTGCATCAGGGGGAAATAGCAACAGACTCGATCTTGTTAGGGCACAGGGGCCACCTGTTATTTTAGCGGGAATATAGGACCAAGATGTTACCGCAAGAGAAAAGCCATCCAGTAGGTAACGAGACATGATAGTAATGGCTTGCAGCCACTATTATGCGCTCACATTTCATATTATTATCAAAAGAGGTACAGGAGTGTTCCGTCCTGGTGTGGCATAAGATTGTCTCATGGGTTGTAAATGATGTTGTACCTTCTAATCTCAATTGGACACATTTGCCTATAAATCTAGGGTTACATGTCAAATTATAACAAATGTCACCTTCAGTAATATTAAATGTCAATATTTGAAAAGCACGTGGAGGTTCTGGATCAATTAGGACCGTACACGAAACGCAGTAAGTATATGGGGTAAAATCAAGGTAAATGAAATCTGGATGAGTGTTGGTGACATTGAAAAAATGAAGAAGGGAGGCAGTCGATATCGGAACAGCCACAAGACATGTGGCAAGGAGGTCATTAACGGACCTCTTAGGGGCCAGGCAGAAATGGGAAGAGTTGCTGATGGAGTGGGCCAAACTGGCCCAAAAGTTCGTAGTAACATCCCACGCAGCATTGGGTCGACGTTCTCTGTCCATGTAGTTAGCCCGATCCTGGACCCTTTCTTGACTCTCGTCGCAGTAGACCCACGGGAGTCCAACGACGACACATCCGGCAGCAGCAATCCATGCAATGATCTGTAATTCAAATAACGCGCATCATTATTCTCGCAAGTAACATTTATCAGCCGGAACTACATTCCAGCTTTCTTGCCCTGGCCTCATCACTAGTATTGTATTATCAGATCCAGTTGCAATAATTTCGGCCTGTTCAGGGGGATTATTTGGTGATTGCACCCATACTCTAGCTCCAGGATTATTAGTGGAACCAAAGCCACCTGTACCACGTATTGTCAGCAGAGTCGGGGCTGCACCTTTCTGAATCTCACCACTGAATACAGGCATAATGACCAATTGGGCAATTCTATCACTCTTCTTAATCGTGATTTCAGAATCACCACTGTTCAACAGGATCACTTTGAGTTCTCCTTGGTAATCACTGTCGATCACACCTCCAAGCACCTGAATACCTTTTAAGGCCAAACCAGATCTCGGAGCAATCAGACCAAAACATTCTGAAGGTATTTGAACACCTATTCCTGTTTCAATTTTGGTAATGCTATTAATTTGTAGAGTAGCATCTTTTAAAGAGTGCAGGTCTAAGCCTGCAGATCCAGGGGTAGCTCTGCATGGAGCCAAGGCTCCAGGGGTAATTTCCCAATAGGATACTGTACCGGTCACTGTATTGGGTTTAACCTCAATTGCTGGAGGGAATAAACGCATTAGAGGAGAGTTAGCATACAAATACGGTCGATTATTCAAAATTAGCATAGCATCAGATAAATGATCTCTCCAATTCTTGTAGGTACCCTCTGACAATTTACGTAATTGATCTTTCAGTAATCCGTTCATTCGCTCAATCAGACCGGATGCTTGAGGATAATAGGGTATATGAAACACCCACTCGATATTATTTTCTGCACAATAATTTTTCACTAATCTTCCTTTAAAATGAGAGGCATTGTCAGATTGCACCTGAAGTGGAGTACCATAGTACAATGTAATCAAATCTAAAGTTTTCATGGTATTGACTTGTGTGGCATTTTTACAAGGAAAAGCGATTAAATAACCGCTAAAAGTGTCCACGACCGTGCACACATACTGACAATTTCTACTCATTGGTAAGGGGCCTATATAGTCTATCTGCCATATCTGAGCAGGAGACTTTCCTCCTTCCTGCAATAAAAAGTGGGAGCATTTCAAACAGGGATATTCTTTCAGTCTTGTAGTTGGTGCATAAATATTACAGACCTTAAAGGTGGTGTTTCTGTATTGTATGGTGACCATCATAGCACTGCCTGGCTGTATAATTTTAGTATCAAGGATTGACATTTCTATGTGAATGCCTATTCCAGCATTCTTGTTTCCACCCCCAGACCATTTGCAGGGGCCTTCTTCCCAATATTTGGATAACCTAGGGGGAGCACCAAGCAGATGCCTTGAACACAAAGAGCATAAACAAAAAGCACATTTTGTTGAACTTCAGTGGTGATCCCATCATTTTAGGACCACCCCAAGCACAGTTATTGGCAAAAAACCAATCCCAACCAAAGGCCCTGCAAAGCATTATGGGACGAGATTAGCAGTGGCAGTGAATATTATAGTATCCAATATCAAAATAATTCTACAAAGAGCTGCAGTTCACCTAGTTGTTACTAGATGTCCCTCACAAGTCAAATGCAAAGCATTGAAATTATTCTTACATCAAGCTGCCGTTCCAGTGGTCGTCCCTAGATGTCCCTCACGAGTCAAATGCAAAACCATTGAAACCCTTTCATCAAGCATTTGCATTTGACTAGTGAGGGACATCTAGTAACCACCAGTTGAACTGCAGCTCTTTGTAGAATTCTTTTGATATTGTATACTATATAATATTCACTGCCCACTGCTAATCTCATCCCATAATGCTTTGCAGGGCCTTTAGTTGGGAATGTTTTTTTGCCAATAACTGTGTTTGGGTTTGTCCTAAGAGGATGGGACCACAACTAAATTGTTCAATAAGATGTGCTTTTTTGTTTTCGAGGCATCTGTTTGGTACTCTCCCTAGATTAGGGAGGATCCCAAAATCATCACATCTCCCACTGCTGGCTAATTCTGCATTTTCACCATTGTGAAAGTACTATATGCGCTTTAGCATATAAAGATAGACTACTTATTTTATCATATCTGGTCATGTATAGGAAGCTTTTTGTAATTGTTTTGCAAATTTTGTAGAACATGCAAAGTTTGTACTAATAGTACAGTACCAAAACTGAGTTTAATCACTTAGCATAGTATCTAAATCAACAATATTCTCTGATGCTTGCATAAAGCAATTTGACATGCTTTTTTTGTGTAAAAATATACTTTATTTAAAATTATATGTCAGGTTTACATTGTAAGCAGTCCCTTATATATGGGTGCTGTACATTTAACCATTCTCAAACAAGCGCGCGTATGCTAACTTTGGTGGTTTTCCATCAAGATTTTTATTTTACCCATCCAGACCAACTCCTGATTTTCCAGGTTTCCTTTGCCCACACTTATCCAAATATATGGGTGTCTATGCACATGTAAGGGAACATTTTAGTGAAAACAAGTTTTTGCCATTCTTTTTCCGTGATTGCTTGGTGTTTGTATAAGGAAAGGTTCCTGTTTTCCCACATTGCCTCTTTCACGCAGTTTATTATTCTCTATAGCGTCCTTTCTTTATTTGCATTGGAATTCATGCCCAAACCATAGAGAACCAGTTCATAGGACAGGGATGCCTGTCCTGTTAATTCTTTAATGAGCTGTTGTACCGCCCGGATTATTTCTGGGGATGATGTCGACTATATGATGCTATCATTTAGTTTAAGTAACCCTTCTATTTAGAAATAGGGGTTTAACCGAGTGCTTTATTAGAGTTTAATGCCTTTTAATCGATAGTCAGGCCAGTAGGCCCAAAACCAGAGAGCAGCCATTTTGGATGACTGTCGAGTAATCGAAAAACCCAGTCGTTACACTTGGCGTCACAAACAGTTTTCGTTCTATTGGTGCGGGAATGCCTTTGTGATCTTATGTGAGGCGCAGTGGGTTCTCGCCGTGTTTAATTTTGTATATATTTGATTTTTTTTTTTGTACAGTTTTTCATTGCTGTTGTTTCGTTTTATTTGTGATCATGTTTTCGAAGAAACTGAAACCGACTTTTCAAGTGCCTGTTGATATTCCTGGTTGGGAGGCTTCTGCTTACGAAGCGCTTGCGCGTGAGTTGGCTAATTCCACAGGTTTGAGTGAAAGTTGGACTTCTACCTTGGAGCGTGCTGATCCGGCTCAGGTGGTTGCGTGCTTGCAAAAAGTCCCGATTGTACAGAATTCTGAGCTTCCTCTCGTTGGTCGGAGAGGTTGGATTTTATTGCATGCATATAGAATTGTTCATGAGACTTGTGCTCGATTGTTGACTGAAAATAAGACTTTGGAAGAACAATATGTTGAAGTTAAGAATGAAATTACTCTTTTGCGTTGTCAAAATAAACTGCTTGCTGACAAACTTGACACTTATCAGGCGGTGGCCGAAAGGGCTGCTGTCCGCATTGCGAGGTACAAATATAAGCACAGACGTGGAAGGGTTAATACCAAAAAAGTGCGTATGGTTGTTGCGAAGGCAGGACTTGATTGGAATCCCGATGAATGGGATGGTGATATTTGGAATTCATCTGATTCTTTGTCCTCTAATGATGAGACTGCAGCAAACACGCCTTCTAATGTTACTTCTCGGGACCCGTCAAAGGGTCCCACTGATGTGTCTGCTCATCCGATTCACCGACGTAAGCTACAGGGTAATCCTAATGCTCCCCATGGTATTCCTCTTGACAGCCTGGAAGATTACACACAACAAGAGTTAAATGACATTTTGGATCGCTTCCGGCAGAGGTCGGGTGAATCCTTATTGACTTGGATGGTCCGTCTTTTTGACTCTGGTGCTTCAGGTATCTTGTTAGATCATGGTGATGCTATGAAGTTTTGTACGTTGAGTACTGACTCTACTATTCAGGAGTCTTTTCGCCATTACAATACCAATGCTCAGACTAATCTTTTACAGTTAGCGGTTGATGGTTGTAATCGTAAATACCCTACTGAATCTGATTGGCCTCTGAATGACAAGCAGTGGTACACTTTGAGAGATGCTTCTCAGCACTTGAAAGAGGAGTGAATGAAGACCGCTGTCTTTTTGGGTACGGCTCATCGCTTGATGGATGGTGTGCTTAATCCTTCGGTGAGGAACAGGATTATTCGTACATCTCCTCCTGCTTACAAACAAGTAATGATGACTTTGTTGATTAATCAGACTGGTAATCCTTTGTCTTACGTGATTGAGGCTGTGCGTGAACTTGGAGAGTTGGGTGAATGGTTTAAACCTGAACGGCAGTCTCGTCCGGGAAGTCGCTATGCTGATTTTAAATTTTCTAGACGTGACATGTACATGGCTCTGCTGCGGGATGGTGCCCGTGAGAAAGAAATACAGGACTAGCCCAATGATGTGTTATGGGCCATGTTTCGTGAGCGAGGCTTGGATAGGAAAGAAGGTGCTCGGAAGGTTCGTAAACAAGACCTGGGCCACGACCGTTCTGATGACAGTGGTAATGATACCGGCACATCTCGTGTGAGAGAGAGAGAGAGTGAGAGAGAGAGGGGGAGGGAAAGAGAGTGGGATAGAACACGAGATGAATCGTCTCATACCCGGAGGGAAAGAGATAGTGTTCATGAGAGAGAGAGAGAGAGAGAGAGAGAGAACAATCCCCAGAAGTGCGGATGAGAGATAAAAACACACGACCTAATGAAAGAGGTTCACAATACTTCATGAGTGACAAAAATCCTTTTCTTGAGAATAAAGGGTATGAAAGGGAGGCGTCTTTACCTAAAAGATATGAGAGTCTGTATCCTGATTTGTCTTGGGCGTGAGAATATGGTAAAAGAGACTAGGAAGTAGGTCAAGCTCCAGTGCGAAATTGGTCTCGCAGAGACCATAGGCCTTATGTAGATATTGAAATATATTGGAGACATCGAAATATACAGAGGGCCCGAGCATTGGTAGATACTGGAGCGGAGGCCACTCTAATTTCTGGAAATCCTAAAAAGTTTAAAGGACAGGGTTACACGATTACTGGACTAGGTGGTAAAGAGACCCCCGCGATACAAACTAAACTTGAGCTAAAAATTGGAAGAAATCCCCGGAAAGAGTATCATGTATTGGTGGTACCTCTTGATGAATATATAATTGGCATTGATATTTTAAAAGGTATGACATTGCACTTGGATGATGGATGTTATAAGTTTGGACATACTTCTTACATATCAACCAAAATTGTGAGAGTGGGGTGTTTAACAATGCCTCCCATTAAGATTCCTCAAGCCACAAAAGTGGTTTCAATGAAACAGTACCACATTCCCGGTGGGCACGATGAGATCAGCGCTACCATTCAAGATCTAATGGACGCAGGAGTAATAATCCCTGTCACTTCGGCTTGGAACAATCCTGTTTGGCCGGTCCGTAAGAGTGATAATTCTTGGCGCATGACTGTTGATTATCGAGAATTAAATAAACATACACCTCCTTTGACTGTTGCAGTTCCTGATGTTATCACGTTGATTGAGAGAATTCAGAAACATTCAGGAACATGGTATGCAACCATTGATATTGCTAATGCTTTCTTTTCAATTCCAATTGCACCCGAATGTCAGGAACAATTCAGTTTTTCGTGGAATGGCCGTCAAATGACGTTCAGACGCCTTCCGCAGGGCTATTTACATAGTCCGACGATATGTCATCGAATAGTGGCAGAACATTTAGATGAGGTGACTGTTGATCCCAAAGTACAGGTGTGTCATTATATTGATGATATAATGATTCAAGGTGAAACACAAGATCAGGTGCGAATTCAATTTGAACAAATCATTGCACATTTACAGAGCAAAGGCTGGGAGATTAATCCTGATAAATTGCAGGGTCCAGCACAACATGTTACATTTTTAGGTATTCATTGGAATGAGGGAAACAGAGAAGTAATTCCTCAAGTGAGACAGAAAATTGCAGAATTTGCAGCCCCTAAAAATAGGAAAGAAGCCCAGAAATTCATTGGTTTATTTGGCTTTTGGCGCCAACATATTCCGCATTTGAGTCAGATTCTGGCCCCCTTAAACAAAGTTATCCGTAAAACGAATGTGTTTGAATGGAACAAAGCACAGCAAGATGCATTCGAATTAGCGAAAGAAGCAATTCAGCATGCCTTAGACTTGTGGCCAGTACGCGATGGTGATGTGGATTTGAATGTGTCTGTACAAGAGATGTATGCAAACTGGAGTTTGTGGCAGAAGCAAGGCAATACTAAAGTACCTCTAGGTTTCTGGACCAAAAAGCTACCAGACGCGGGTTAGCGTTATACACCTTTTGAGAAACAGTTGCTTGCGTGTTACTGGGCTTTAGTGGACACTGAGCAATTGACACTAGGACATGATGTGGTACTGAGACCGGAGATTCCTATTATGCAATGGGTCTTGAGTTCGCCAAAAACCCATAGAATTGGTCACGCTCAGGAAATGAGCATAGTGAAGTGGAAATGGTACATACAAGATCAGGCTCGAGTGGGCCCAAAAGGAGTGGCGATGTTGCATGAAAAAGTGGCGCAGGCGCCGCTTTCAGAGAAAGAGAATGAGTGCTCCGTACCTATAATACAGGAATCACCTGTTAAATGGGGTAAGCCATTCGATGATCTGTCCGCGGAGGATAGAAAACACGTTTGGTTTACGGATGGTTCAGCCAGGTACATAGGAGAGAAGAGACATTGGAAAGCTGTTTCCTATAACCCCACGACACAAAAATTATTGAGTACTACTGGTGAAGGGCAAAGTAGCCAGTTTGCAGAATTATATGCTGTTTATCAAATTCTAAAACAGGAATTGCCCGGAAAATGTTATATCTTTACTGATTCATGGTCCACCGCAAATGGACTAGTGGTGTGGTTACCCACTTGGAAATCACATGATTGGAAAATCCATAATAAGGAAATTTGGGGCAAAGAGTTGTGGCGGGAGATCTGGGAGTTCCTTCCTCAAAGTGAGGTAACTGTTTTCCATGTTGATGCTCATACACCTATTGACTCTTTAGATAAATTATTTAATAATGTTGCAGATGAGCACTCTAAAATTCGTGAAGCAGTGGTGGACCAACGAGACTCTGATTTGGCAGGCTTGGCGAAATGGGCTCACCAAAAAGCAGGACACTATGGCGAGAAAATTACTAGCAGGTGGGCTGCTGAGAGAGGCATTTATATCCCTCTAAATTTAATTAAAACAGCTGTACTTCATTGTCCCATATGCCAGCACTCCCGACATAGAGAGGTGCCCCGAATAGTGAAAGGACAACTACATATCCCTGTTTGAAATGCTCCCACTTTTTATTGCAGGTGCAACCCCAATGGTGTTAACAGGGGATTTCAACTGCATCATAAACCCCACAGACAGATGTGGCAAGAAAAATTGTTACGAAATTGATAAGTCTGCAAAATGTCTCAAAAACATGTGTAAAGATTTGCAACTGTCAGATACAGGGGCAAAATCAGGGGCAAAACAAAGGTTCACCTGGGAAGCAGAAAGTGGCAAAGTCAAATCAAGAATTGATTTAATTTTCACCTCCAAAAATATAAAAGCAAGGAATTATGAAACAAACGAGAGTGGTATGTCAGACCACAAAATCTTGAAAGCAGCCGTTGAAATCTCAAACATGTGTCAAATGGGGAGGGGTGTGTGGAAAATGAACACCTTGTTATTACAAGAGGAAAATATATGTAAAAATTACAGTAATATGTACAACAACTTAAAAACCGGGAAGGAAAGTTTCCCATCCTTAGCAGAATGGTGGGAAGCGGAAAAAAACCAAACAAAACTATTTTTCAGAAAACAGAGCATGCTCAAAAGCAAGGAAAAGTTTCAAATATTTGATGAAATACAACAAAGAATGATCACGCTAGAAAACCTGGAAAGGGGTGGAATGGAAGTAGGGGAGGAAAGAGAAAAAACAAAAACAGAACTGAAAGAATGGCTGAAACAACGAGGGAAAGAACACATTTTTAACTCCAGGGTCAAGATCTTTGAGAAAGATGAAAAGTGCTCAAGATTCTTTTTCAAAAAGGCACAGCAAGTGCAAAAGGTAATGAATGCACTGAAAGACACAAATGACAAACACAAAAGGGCACAGAGAAAGTAGGGAAAATAACAACAGCCTTTTTTTCCCAATTGTACAGAAAAGCGCCATCAGATATAAGTGCATGTTTAGATTTTCTAGGGTCTTTGCAGAGCTCTTTATCCCAAGAGGACCAACATTTTCTAACCACCCCCATTTCAGGAGAAGAACTCTTCCAAATCATTCAGGAAGCCCCAAAAGGATCAGCCCCTGGGCAAGACGGCCTTCCATGGGAGTTTTACAAAGCTTTCTGGGGTCTTATTGCAAAGGATTTTTGGAGTCTGTTGAAAGAATGCTTGGAAAAAAAATGTTTTACCCCCCTCCTTTCCACAGGGCATCATCAAACTGCTAGAGAAAAAGGGGGAGAAGCTGGACATCCACAAGTGGAGGCCAATCACCCTCTTGAATGTGGACAGTAAGATCCTAAGTAAAGTCCTGGCAGGAAGATGCAGAAAGGTGCTGGCCTCCATCGTGCACCCAGACCAAACATGTGCGGTCCCAGGAAGGAAAATCTGGGACAGCTTGACCATCATTAGAGACACCTTGTGGTTAGCGAAAGACAGGGGGAATCCACTAGCTATCTTGGCCCTTGATTTCCAGAAAGCCTTTGACTCCCTAAGTCATGAATACCTTTTCAAAGTGCTCAGGAAAATGGGATTCCCAGAAGGTTTCATCAAAACTATTGGCTTAATATACACTGGATGTGAAAGCCAGGTCCTTATAAATGGTACACTATCTGAGGGGTTCCACATTGAATCAGGGGTCAGACAGGGATGCCCCATATCACTGGCACTCTTTGTATGTGCAATTGAACCTCTCCTATGTGCCATCAGGAAGGACAAGTGCATAACTGGCCCTCTGGTACCGGGCAGCCAAGGCAAACAGGTCAAATATGTAGCATACATGGACGATGTCACCATTGCTTGCACTGACGCTAGATCCATAAAAAGAACTTTCCTTATAACCCAACTCTTTTTCCTAGCAGCTGGGCTTCCCTTCTCCAAAACACGCTTGTTTTAGCAGTTTTTGGCTTCAAAGTTGGGAAGTGGCATGGGGTTGACCAGCTTTTCTGGGCAGAGCCTGCTCTGGACCTGTAGTGCCTCCTTCGCATACCGGTATGCGAAGGAGGCACTACTTCTCAACTTTGAAGCCAAAAACTGATAAAACAAGCGTGTTTTTGAGAAGGGAATCCCCCCTCTCACACATAGACAAACACTTTAGGGCGTGTATACACATAGTCTGAATTACACACCCACTAGTTTTAGTCACACCTACACCCTTTTTTTATTTAGGTCCTGAAGAAAGCCAGCATGTTCATAAGGCACTGGCTGAAACATGTCGACCCATCACTGGATGTGAGAGGTCGTAACTCACCTCCAACATCCAATAGCCTTATTTTTAACCGCTGATGGAGGCCCAGGTATTAAAGTTTAATTTACCCTTGGGTACTGGGACCCCCGCCAAGCCGTTTTAACATCACTACCCTGACACTTCTCACTGCACACTCAGCAACATACCTGCTCCGCTGTAATCAGGCGTCGAAGCACACCCGGGACACGCTAGGTGTCACTGGGTGGGCCAGATGATGAAGCATGCCACCAACTAGGTTGGTGGGTGAGGGCTTCATGAACACACTCACCAGGTGTTCTCACCCCCTGACAAAACATACCAGAGTCCTTTACTTTCGGTAATTTTGTAATAGATGAGCTAGTCTCCTTTTGATTAATCATATATAAACCTCGTGGATACGGACTAGCTATCTGGTCCTCTCTCTCTCTTGATACGCATACACGTAATATATAACAGTAAATTATTACAATATACGCTAGGCCCTAGGGGCGGACCAAACCATATATCGATAATGTGGTATAAGAACACAATTTGACTAGACACAAGGCCTAGAGCCTGTAGAATTGCTGGGACCCCAAGGAACCACCCAAGGTAGTGACACAGGGGACCCACGGGGGACGCATGCTGTGTGAGAACACAGACGCAAATCGCCATTATCTTCTATGGGGAAAGTCGCGGTTGGAAATTTAAAGATTAAGGACACTTAGGAGAGGACTTTGAGAATAGATTCCAAAGGCTGCAGAGTAGCCCTGCTCATGCAAGGGCACCCGCTCACACAAAACCCAGCACCCTGCCTTCAGGATTGATAAGGCTTGCCATAGGGGTTTATATGTGTGATGATTTAAGATAGACATAGGTAGCCTATATCTACGTAAGGGGGGCATGCACCACCTTACCCAGGCTGCAGTAGCAGTCCTGTTGTGTCATTTTGGAAGGCTTCCCAGGGGTGGCACAATTCATGCTGCAGCCCCTGGTAGGCCTCTGGTGTACCTCTGCCCAGAGGGGCAGATTTACAAGCCGCTGGCCACACATTTACACCACCGTTGCGTCACTTCTTTGATACAGCGGCTGTGTAAATCATGCGCCATGTTGCGCCGTATTTACAACGTGAATCATATAGAGAGATGCATCACGTTGTAAACCCCTATGCCACATAAAAACCTGCGTCAGGTTTCATGTGGGCGTTTCGGCGCAGGGTGGGCGTTTCCTCGCAGGTACGCCTCGTAAATGTGACGCAGTGAAATCTACAAGATTTAACTGAGTCACTTTTATGGCCATGCTGCGTCAAAACCCTGCGCCTGCTTGAAGCAGGCGTAAGGATTGATGCAGCATAATAGGCATAGGGCACCCCCTAGCCTTTCTGGAGCCGCGTCGCACTTGCAATGCAACTCCAGCAATGCGCCGCATTTCCGCAGGGGGATGCGACACACATCTGCCCATCTGTGCGCCATGGTGCGGCACATTGTAAATATGATGCATCAGTGGTGGCACACGGGTGGGAAGATGCGTCGCAACTCCTCTGGCGCATCCCTGCTGATTAGCAGAGATGCACCAGAAGTTGTAAATTTGCCCCTTAGTACCTAGTGGACCATATACTAGGGACTCATAAGGGTACCCCAGGAACCAAACTGGAGTGTACCTATAGTACATGGAATAATTTTAGAAGATAAAGAAGATAGGCTGGGGCCCTGAATAGCAGGTTCCCAGCCAAATTAAGTCAAAAACCATTAAAACACACGGAAAAAAAGCGGGACAACTATGTAGTCAGATTCCACCTTCCTACAAGCGGTCATTTAATTTTCCTTCTGAGGTCAAACCTGTGTTCTTTGCACCTGCTTCTTTTGTTACCTGTTAGATTTGGGGGTCACTGGTTGGCACAGGTATGCACTTGTGAAAAACAGGGACCCTCTCCTCTAGTCAGGGCAAGGGACTTACTCCTAAAAATAACCCCTGCTCACCCTCTAGGTAGTGTGGCACGAACAGACAAGGCTAAACTTCAGGGCGTTAGTAGTAAAGCATTTATGATCACATACAGTAACCCAGGAATACCACAAATGGACACCAGGCTTAATGATATATAAAATACATTTTATTTTATAGGAATTCTTTAAGCAGACTTATTACAAGACCATGATAAAGTTTTTAGAACTGAGCCACAAGTTTGTTTAGGCAAAGTGTCCTTTAAATAAGTGAATTTTCTGTTTTTGATGCGCGTTGCTCACTCTGTCCGATTCCCCCGGGAAAATGTACCATGTCAAAGGAAAAAGGTAGGCACACTCATTGGGGCCCATCCGGCCCGAAGGGTAGAGTCCAGCTCGTCGGCGTCGTGTGGGTCAAGGAACAGCCTTGGAGAGTTGGCGGCCCCTCTACGTTGTGGTCTGGGCTGGGGGCGGCACTTTTGAGCGCGGCATGGAGCCGAGGGGGTCACAGGGTTTTGATGCGGGCGGTCAGGGTCTCAACGGCTTTTGTGACTTGTGTTCGAGCCGTACCTTCGGTTTCCGGAGCGGGCGGCCCTGTGTTTCAACACGTTGTACGAGACGTACTGGGCAGCACGGCTTCAGGAGCTTAGGCGGGCGGTGCGGTCCGGTGCGCTGGCAGCGTAAGAACCGTACATGGCTGGGAAGAGGCTTGTTCCGAGGCGGACAGTACGCAACATATTGGACGGCCCTGGCAGTACGGCGCGGCCTCGGAAGATGTCAGCGGGGTGCGGTCTGAGTACGCTTGGATCGTACGAGTCGTACCTCACTGGTGAAGCGTTTCCGTAGTCCGTGGTGGCTGAAGGCAGTGGCGGTGTGACTCGCACAAAAGGGGGAAGTTGTGCACGGTGCGGCGCGGCCCAATTGGGTACGGTGCGAACTACCACTTCAAGAGCAGCGGAGTCACACGGTGCAGGGCGGCAGCGGCACGGACTTCCAGGCGGCAAAGGGGGGGGAGAGGCGCACTTGGCGACGGTTCCAGCAGGCACGGGCACAGGCAATCCAGCAGCTCCTAGCAAAGGCAGGAGAAGAGCCCAATGTTCCTGGGGCTCAGTTCAGGGGGCAAGCTCGCTTCCAAGCCCTTGGAGATCGTTTTGAGCATAAGTATTTTAAGCAAATTAAACAAGTCTCTGTAGGTTCCTTCTCTGCTTTGGCAGCAAGGCAACCACTGCAGGCCAGTCCCCCAGGGTAGGGACAGTACTCCTCCTTCAGCTTTCCCGGTTCCTCCTCCTCAGGCAGAGATTTCTTCTTGGTTCAAAAGCAGAATCTGATTTCTTTTATACGCAAAATCCTTTGTTCTTTCAGGCCAGGGGGTCTTTGCCTAATCCAGTCCAGTTCCTGAGCACTTTGTATTGGGCAGCTCTGGCTTTTCTTTCAGTGAGCAGGACAGGGACATCAGACGCTCTGCAGGAGGTGGAGCCAGCGTTGTGGTGACAAGTACAGTCCAGGAGTACTCTGTTGACAGTCTCCCCCTCTCTCTTTACAAGGTGCAGGGCAGAGACATCAGACGCTCTCCAGGGGGTGTAGCCAGCATTGAGGTGGCAGAGTACAGCCCTATTCAGAGTCAAGGGGCACTCCCAGCACCCATCCTGGTGTAATCCCTCTATTCACCACCTGTCAGCCCCTGCCTGTCTCCTGGAATTCCCCAGCCCTGTCACACACAGAAACCAGACAACAGATACACATCCTAGCAGAGGCGGGCTGAAATGGTTAGGCAAGCAAATACCAACTTTCTAAAAGTGGTATTTGCAAACACAGAACATTAAAATAAACTTTACTAAAATATGTATTTTATTAGTCTGAGTTCAGGCATACTAAACTTAACTTTCTACCATGTTCCCTGAGCCTGCTGGGATTATAGGGTGTAATAATTCCAGCAGCCCATTCTGGCCTATGAGACCAGGTAGCCTTACAATAGTGAAAAACGAAAATGGCTGTAATTCACTATTAGGACATGCCGCACACATCAGGGCTTGTCCTACCTTATGCTTACAATGCACCCTGCCCTTGGGCCTACCATAGGGGTGACTCACATGAAGTAAAGGGAAGGTTTAGGGGTTGGCAAATGTGTGCACTTGTCCAGCCAGCATGACAGTACCAGACTGCACGCAGGTTCTGCAATGGCAGACCTTAGACACATTTTAAAAGTCTGCTTCTGTGGGTGGCACAACCAGTGCTGCAGGCCCACTAGCAGCATTTGTATTTACAAGCCCTGGCACTCCTGGTGCCCTTTACTGGGGTCTGACAGAAAACCAAATAAGCCAATCATGGACATCAATTACATATACACTTTTCATAAGGAGCACTTGCACTGTGGCAATGATTGGCAGTGGCACAGTGCCCTGAGCTGCTAACACCAGCAAAACACATGAGGCACATCAGCAAAAAGTGGAAAGGAGACACACGCCAAGGTGCCAGGTCTAACATTACCTACAAGGAGGAGGGTTCCTGCCTCTGCGTGTTCCCAAGTGAAAAGTTTTTCTTCCTTAGTTTTACAGACTTCCTTTGTTTTACAGATGTAAGGAAAGAAGTGCCCAGATTGTAGTATTGTGATGTGGATAGTTTAGGAGACCATGTCTTTCTCACTTTCTTTTCACATGTCTAATTGTTGGCAAACTCTGTCCTCTGTTTGCAGTTTGACCAGTTCCCAAACTTTTCACACTCACCTCTAATCAGCCTATACTTGGAGAGGGTTTGCCTGTGCTCTGTGTTGTTCGCCACAATCCTTGTACTTGCAGTATTGAAGTGGGTGTATCGAGCTCTCTGTGTGTAGCCCGGACCCACTGCGGACATTGTGGTGCCCAATGCAGGCACCGTGTGGCTGTGTTGTATGACCTGAGGAGCCTCCGGTGAATTATACTTGTCAGCAGAGGGAGGGTTTGTGTTCTGGCCCTGACAGGATTCTGCTCGGTCCTCTTCCTTCCTGACCATTTTGTTTCCATGCGAAGAAAGCTGCATCGAAGGTGCAGTCAAGCAGGAAATGGTAGTGAGACAAAATAACGAAATTAAAATATCGATATACAATAATATCGATGTTTTAATATCGATGGTATAGAATATCGATGTGTAAAATATCGATATATAGAATATCGTTTTTTAAGGTATGTATGTTACTAGAATATCGATGTGTGAAATATTGACAGACATAATATCGTTTCTTAAGGTATGTATGTTACTAATATCGAAATTTACAAACATCTAAATTTTGTTTAGTGTTATGTATTTTATTATGTTGTCTATATGTTTGTGTAGGAAAGGGGAGTCTCTGGTTGGCGCAGTGCAGCACTGGCGACAAGCAGGGACCCTCTCTTCCACGTCAGGGCTAAGGGTTACCTTCAAGAACAACCTCTGCTTACCCTCTAGGTAGTGTGGCGCAAGCAGTCTAGGCTAATCTCTGGGGCACATAGGGTTAAACATTTGCAATATCATACCATCACAACCAACCCACCACACAATGACACCAAACTGTATTTGTAAAAATATATTCTTTTTATATATTTGTTTTAGAATCAGGCTTGTAAATACAGTCTTGGTTACTTAAGAAATGCGAGGTTCCAGTTACTCTTAAAAAGTCACAGTGTCTTCAAAATGCAATGTTTTGGGCCTTCTGCCCAGGTTTATCAAGGTTCAGTGTTTTCTAGCGCCTCAATGCGCTTCCCTCCGTCTCCGCTCGCTTCCTCAGAGAAAATCGGGCCCGGCCTGCCAAAGCTCCCGCTTCCCGCGTGAGCAGCGAAAGGCACGGCCGGGTCCGCTCTGGTAATGAGTCACCCTTCTGGGCTCGACTCGAGGGGAGGGGGCCGCGGGCCACAGGGAGCGTCAGGAGGGGCCTCCGGGGCCAGGAGCAGTGCGAGCCTCTGTCTCAGGGGCGGCTCGCGCTGCAAGGCAGACAGCAGCTGCGAGGCTCCCGGGGTGCCCAAGTTCACACAGCGCGGTGCGAGCTCAGGTTGCAGGACGCTCGCACCGCGAGGGGGGCAAAGACACAGTACCTTTAATCTTGTGGAGCGGACGGCTGAAAGGGGGGCCTGTCCCACGTCGCGTTGCTTACCTGGGATCGATGCGCGCTGCGGCTCTCAGCCGGGCAGGTCACGGGTCACCCGGGGCGGCGGTCATTGGCGGCGGCAGGGTCTTTCCTTTGGAGTTCGCTCCGACCCTGAAGGCGGCGGCTGTGTGGTGGCGGCAAGTGGCAGTACGGTCCCCAAGTGCGGGACGTACTCAGCCAAAGTGCCGGTTGCAGCTGTGCGCTCACAGCTGAGCTGTCGGGCAGGATGCCGACCAGAGGGGGGTTATCACAGGGCGGCAGTCCGTCTTTGCAGAGGGGTCGACGGCGCGAGGCGCAGTCAACTCGGGTGCTGGGACCGGACGGGTCCTCCTTCACGTTGCTCTCGGGGCTCACAGGCAGGTGCAGTCACGGTGTTCGGGCCAGCGGCGGCTGGGCCTCACGTTGCTCTTGCTGTCCACTTTGGGCCCCTGTCACGGTGCTCGGGGGGATATCGATGTCCTGGATCACGGGGAGCGTGGCAGGGATGCACAACGCTCCCAGCCTCCTCAGTCAGCGCTGCAGCGATAAGCAGCACACACAGTAGCTTTCTTCAGGGGGATAGCGCCCACTGTTCCTGGGGCGCTGGTCAGGGGGCAAGTTCACAGGCAAGCCCTTGGAGATCTTTCAGCAGAGTTTGGCACAAAGTTCAAATAAAAGCAAAAGTCTCTTGTAGTCTCTTCTTTTCCTCTCCTTCTGCAGCAAGGCACCAGACACAGGCCAGAGACAGCACTCCTCCTTGTAGTCCTTCCAGGTCCTTCTCTTCGGGCAGAGTTTCTTCTGTAGCGCAAACAGGATCTAATTTACAAGGAGCAGGGCTCCTTCTTTTATACCCAGTTTCTTTTGTTCTTACAGGCCAGGGGGGCCTTTGCCTAACTGCTCTCAGCTCCTGAGCACTTGTGGTGGGTACTTCTGCTTCTGCATTCAGTGTGAGGGCAGGCACGTCAGCCGCTCCCCAGGGGGGCGGAGCCGGCATTGTGAGGACAGGGGCAGCCTGAGCACTTTGTTGACAAGCTTCGGTCCTTCCTGGGCCAGGTGCAGGCTGAGTCATCAGTCGCTCCCCAGGAGGGCGGAGCCAGCATTGTGGAGGCAGAGCACAGCCTGATGCATCATTCAGGGGAAACTCCCACCCCCCACTAAGGTGTCATCCTGCTATTCACCACCTGTCAACTCCCAGCCCTGTCACTCACACACTCAGACAGTCAGATACACACAAAAGCAGAGGCGGGCTGAAATGGTTAGACAAGCAAATGCTAGCTTTCTAAAAGTAGCATTTGCAAACACAGGATATTAAAATAAACTTTACTAAAAGAAGTATTTTATTATTCTGAGTTCAGGCATACTAAACATTAATTTCTACCATGTTCCCTGAGCCTGCTGGGATTATAGAGCGTAATAATTCCAGCAGCCCATCTGGCCTAGAAGGGAACTGGTAGCCTTACAATAGTGAACAACGAATTTGGCAGTAATTCACTATTAGAACATGCCACACACATCAGGGCATGTCCTACCTTATCCTTACAATGCACCCTGCCCTCAGGCCTACCATAGGGGTGACTAATATGAAGTTAAGGGAAGGTTTAGGGGCTGGCAAGTGTGTGCACTTGCCCAGCCAGCATGACAGTACCAGACTGCACGCAGGTTCTGCAATGGCAGACCCTAGACACATTTTAAGGCTGCTTCTGTGGGTGGCGCAACCAGCGCTGCAGGCCCACTAGCAGTATTGGCATCTACAAGCCCTGGCACTCCTGGTGCACTTTACTGGGGACTAACAGTAAATCCAATGAACCAATCATGGACATCAATCACATATACATTTTGCACAGGGAGAGCATATGCACCTTGGCACTGGTCAGCAGTGGCAAAGTGCCCAGAGTCATTAAACCAACAAAAACAGGTCAGAGAGAGTATTGGAGGAAGGCAAAAAGTTTAGGGATGACCCTGCCAAGAGGCCCAGGTCCAACACAAGCCCCTTCCAGCCAAAACGCAGGGTAGACCAATCACCACTGTGATGGGCTTCCCTGCTTTGGGCGATAGAACCTGGACCTGGCCCGCAACAGCAGGGGCACATTCCAGTTCTACGCCAATCTGCACCTACTTCAAATCCTCTGTTCATACTCTCAGGGTCCACCAAGCCAATCCCTGGGGCACCCTTCCCTTCCCCTGGGGACACCACCTGTGCAGCGTCTAACCTTAACTCGCTCCCAGGTGTGTCCCAACAGGCAGTCATCAAATCACAGTGGCCACTGACAGTAGTCAGGGCTGAGACCCAGGCCTCATGCCTCTCAGGGCTCTCAAACCTCTGTGGCCTCAGAGAGCGGGGGGCGGTAGCCCCAGGTGCTTGGCACCCTTTGTCCACTCTCCCTCCTGTCAGGTCAGGTATGACATCCTGGCACTGACCCACCAGCCCCAGGCCTGTACCTGGCGGCTGGACCAAAGACTGGGGTGGGCTCTCCCACACCCGGTCCTCCACCTCGGGGCTCTGTACCCTCCCACCTGGAGTGGTACCCCCTTCCAGAATTGTCAGGGCACCTGTGGCAGGTGACCTGCACAATTCGCCCACCAGTTTGGGGGTGCTATCCTGCAACTGGGGCACCAGGTCAGGGGGGACACCCTGCACCTGGCCCTCTATCCTAGGGTCTACACCCTCAAACTGCACCGGGGTCAGAGGCAAGGACTCCCTCCCTGTGCACCCCCTTCCAGAGTACCGCCCACTCCCAACTGGAGTGGTACCCCTAGAAGTGACATGGGCAAGGACACTGATTACAGTGGCCCCACCCTCCAGGTCAGACAACACCTGAACCTGACTCTCCAACTCAGGGACCCAACCCTGCAGTTGAACACTTGCCTGGCGCACCAGGACTTCCCGGGGAGCACGCATGCCCCCCCTGAGGGTGGCACATAGCTCATGTGTCGTGCGACAGTCTGCCTGGCGCAGATCTCCCAACCTCTGTCCCTCTGACAGTGTGGGAAGATCCCCCAGGACAGAAGTGGTGTCCCCCTGGTCATTCACTGGGGACGCAGCCCTGCTGGCTGGCCCCTGACCCACTGGTTCTTCCACTGGGGACTCTTTCCCCCTCTCGCCCCTCTTTCTGGACCTCTGCACCCTCCCAACTGGAGCGGTACTGCCAGACACCAGAACTACTGGAGCTCTGTTTACAGAGCCTCCACGTTCTCTAGCCACTGGGGGATCCCCCTCGGAGGTTGACTCATCCGGACAGCCTAGGCTCCCCACCTGGTGTTCCCTTAAAGAACCATCCAGGCTCTGAGACTGAGGTTGGGCACTACCGGGACAAAACCCATTCTCACTCCTTCCCCTTAAGGACAGGACGTGAGGCCCTACACCCCTCTCATTACTACATGACCTAGCTGGGCTACTCTGCGCCACTTCCACCACTCTGGGCTGGAAGATACCTGAGCCACTCCCCACAGGATCACACCCCAATGCCTCTCCAGACCCTCTGGAATCCACCACAAGGTCTGCCTCCAATGTGAGCTCCCTGGGGTCAGAGAACTCACTCTCAAACAGGTGTTGGCATAGCTCTGGAAAACTGGGACTTACAATATGCTCTCCCACAATTGGATTACACAGCCCCCTAGCAGGGTTAACCAAATTATCCTTCACCTCACCATCCAGCGCCTCACACACATACTCCACACCATTCTTCTGAGACTGGCCAGACAGTAGCGAACTGTCTCTGTCACACAACCCACACTCTTCTGGGCGGTCCTTACACTTACCCACCAGGACTTCAACCATGGGGGAATCCCTCCCACCACTAGGACCATGAACTCCTACGCCAGCTACCCTATTCCCTTCAGGGACGCTGCGCACTACTGGAGCTACCTCATGCCCTTGAACCTCCTGGTGTATGTTAACCCCCTCCAAGTCAGGTGCCATACCTCTAGGTGCGCGCGTTATGCTGTCTGCACTAGATACCTGAATGTTGCTGCCACCATCTGAGCTGGACTCCACCTCCAACTCAGCAAAGCTCAATCTCTGAGCTACACATATTTCTTGTTGCTGGGCTGAAGCCCTCCTGGCCTCACGCCCCTCGAGCTCCAAGTCAAGTTTCCTCATTCTTAAGTCATGCGCAAGCTCCATTTTAATTTCTTCCAGGGCTAACTTCCTAGATTCTAGCTCCAGTTGGCAATTCAATTTCAGCTCCGCCAACTTCATTTCATGTATTCTGGCCTCCTTCCTGTCCGTCAACTCCTCTGGCGACAGGGCTCTACCAAAATCCATGATGCTTCCTGCTGATCCAGGCATGACTTCACAACAAATGGGGATTCTCTCAGTAAAACATAAAAAAAAGTCTGTGGCTTAGTTACTGGACTGTCATCACTGTGCAATGGTCAATAGTTAATGTATGAACACTGCAAATGTAAATCCGCGATCCTCACCGCTGCGTCCAATGTAGGTAAGGGGAGTCTCTGGTTGGCGCAGTGCAGCACTGGCGACAAGCAGGGACCCTCTCTTCCACGTCAGGGCTAAGGGTTACCTTCAAGAACAACCTCTGCTTACCCTCTAGGTAGTGTGGCGCAAGCAGTCTAGGCTAATCTCTGGGGCACATAGGGTTAAACATTTGCAATATCATACCATCACAACCAACCCACCACACAATGACACCAAACTGTATTTGTAAAAATATATTCTCTTTATATATTTGTTTTAGAATCAGGCTTGTAAATACAGTCTTGGTTACTTAAGAAATGCGAGGTTCCAGTTACTCTTAAAAAGTCACAGTGTCTTCAAAATGCAATGTTTTGGGCTTTCTGCCCAGGTTTATCAAGGTTCAGTGTTTTCTAGCGCCTCAATGCGCTTCCCTCCGTCTCCGCTCGCTTCCTCGGAGAAAATCGGGCCCGGCCTGCCAAAGCTCACGCTTCCCGCGTGAGCAGCGAAAGGCACGGCCGGGTCCGCTCTGGTAATGAGTCACCCTTCGGGGCTCGACTCGAGGGGAGGGGGCCGCGGGCCACAGGGAGCATCAGGAGGGGCCTCGGGGGCCAGGAGCAGTGCGAGCCTCTGTCTCAGGGGCGGCTCGCGCTGCAAGGCAGACAGCAGCTGCGAGGCTCCCGGGGTGCCCAAGTTCACACAGCGCGGTGCGAGCTCAGGTTGCAGGACGCTCGCACCGCGAGGGGGGCAAAGACACAGTACCTTTAATCTTGTGGAGCGGACGGCTGAAAGGTCGGCCTGTCCCACGTCGCGTTGCTTCCCTGGGGTCGATGCGTGCTGCGGCTCTCAGCCGGGCAGGTCACGGGTCACCCGGGGCGGCGGTGATTGGTGGCGGCAGGGTCCTTCCTTTGGAGGTCGGTCCGACCCTGAAGGCGGCGGCTGTGTGGTGGCGGCAAGTGGCAGTACGGTCCCCAAGTGCGGGACGTACCCAGCCAAAGTGCCGGTTGCAGCTGTGCGCTCACAGCTGAGCTGTCGGGCAGGATGCCGACCAGAGGGGGGTTATCACAGGGCGGCAGTCCGTCTTTGCAGAGGGGTCGACGGCGCGAGGCGCAGTCAACTCGGGTGCTGGGACCGGACGGGTCCTCCTTCACGTTGCTCTCGGGGCTCACAGGCAGGTGCAGTCACGGTGTTCGGGCCAGCGGCGGCTGGGCCTCACGTTGCTCTTGCTGTCCACTTTGGGCCCCTGTCACGGTGCTCGGGGGGATATCGATGTCCTGGATCACGGGGAGCGTGGCAGGGATGCACAACGCTCCCAGCCTCCTCAGTCAGCGCTGCAGCGATAAGCAGCACACACAGTAGCTTTCTTCAGGGGGATAGCGCCCACTGTTCCTGGGGCGCTGGTCAGGGGGCAAGTTCACAGGCAAGCCCTTGGAGATCTTTCAGCAGAGTTTGGCACAAAGTTCAAATAAAAGCAAAAGTCTCTTGTAGTCTCTTCTTTCCTCTCCTTCTGCAGCAAGGCACCAGACACAGGCCAGAGACAGCACTCCTCCTTGTAGTCCTTCCAGGTCCTTCTCTTCGGGCAGAGTTTCTTCTGTAGCGCAAACAGGATCTAATTTACAAGGAGGGGCTCCTTCTTTTATACCCAGTTTCTTTTGTTCTTACAGGCCAGGGGGGCCTTTGCCTAACTGCTCTCAGCTCCTGAGCACTTGTGGTGGGTACTTCTGCTTCTGCATTCAGTGTGAGGGCAGGCACATCAGCCGCTCCCCAGGGGGGCGGAGCCGGCATTGTGAGGACAGGGGCAGCCTGAGCACTTTGTTGACAAGCTTCGGTCCTTCCTGGGCCAGGTGCAGGCTGAGTCATCAGTCGCTTCCCAGGAGGGCGGACCCAGCATTGTGGAGGCAGAGCACAGCCTGATGCATCATTCAGGGGAAACTCCCACCCCCCACTAAGGTGTCATCCTGCTATTCACCACCTGTCAACTCCCAGCCCTGTCACTCACACACTCAGACAGTCAGATACACACAAAAGCAGAGGCGGGCTGAAATGGTTAGACAAGCAAATGCTAGCTTTCTAAAAGTAGCATTTGCAAACACAGGATATTAAAATAAACTTTACTAAAAGAAGTATTTTATTATTCTGAGTTCAGGCATACTAAACATTAATTTCTACCATGTTCCCTGAGCCTGCTGGGATTATAGAACGTAATAATTCCAGCAGCCCATCTGGCCTAGAAGGGAACTGGTAGCCTTACAATAGTGAAAAACGAATTTGGCAGTAATTCACTATTAGAACATGCCACACACATCAGGGCATGTCCTACCTTATCCTTACAATGCACCCTGCCCTCAGGCCTACCATAGGGGTGACTAATATGAAGTTATGGGAAGGTTTAGGGGCTGGCAAGTGTGTGCACTTGCCCAGCCAGCATGACAGTACCAGACTGCACGCAGGTTCTGCAATGGCAGACCCTAGACACATTTTAAGGCTGCTTCTGTGGGTGGCGCAACCAGCGCTGCAGGCCCACTAGCAGTATTGGCATCTACAAGCCCTGGCACTCCTGGTGCACTTTACTGGGGACTAACAGTAAATCCAATGAACCAATCATGGACATCAATCACATATACATTTTGCACAGGGAGAGCATATGCACCTTGGCACTGGTCAGCAGTGGCAAAGTGCCCAGAGTCATTAAACCAACAAAAACAGGTCAGAGAGAGTATTGGAGGAAGGCAAAAAGTTTAGGGATGACCCTGCCAAGAGGCCCAGGTCCAACAGTTTGTTAAATATGTTTTGTAATGTATGTTTGAAAATTAGTAATTTTGTTTACATTTTGCGTTTTAGTATCAGAGCGGGTTGTGGGTTTATAGGGGAATAGGGTGGGAAGTAATTTAATAATAATTAATTAATTAATATATATTTGTAAATATTTTTAATTAATAATTAATTGGTAATTAATTAATATTAATTAGTTAATTACATTAATTAGAGATAATATGCTAATATCTTTAATTTAGTGTTATTGTTAATTAATAATTATTGGTAATTAAATAATATTAATTAGTTAATTAAATTAATCAGATTTAATGTGCTAATATATTTAATTTTTTGTTATTGTTAATTAATTAATTGGTAATTAAATAATATTAAATAGTATATTAAATTAATTAGAGTTAATGTGCTAATATATGTAATTTTTTGTCATTTTTAATTAATAATTAATTGGTAATTAAATAATATTAATTATTTAATTAAATTAATTAGAGTTAATGAGCTAATATATTAATGGTTTTGTTATTGTTAATTAATAATTAATTGGTAATTAATCATTATTAACTGATTAAATGATGTGATATATTTATGTGTAGTGGGTTGTGTGTTTATGGGGGAATAGGGTGTGATATAATTAAATGTAATACATTAAAGAGATTGTATTTATTTATTGGTATTTATTGTTAATTAATTGGTAATTAATATGTGTTAATTAGTTCATTTATAATAACATCAAATTAATAATATTAATTGTTATTAATTGATTAATTGAAATTTATATTAATTGTGTTTCTTTGTATGTGTAGTGTGTTGTGTGTTAAAGGGGGAGTAGTGTGGGAAGTAATTTTTACCCCTACGCTATCCAACGCTTTCCCTACTTTTGCACCCTCTGGAGTGGAAATAGTAATTTAAACCCCTTTGCTATCCAACGCTTTCCCTACTGTTGCACCCTCTGGAGTGGGAATAGTAAGTTGTTTACCCCTACGCTATCCAACGCTTTCCCTACTGTTGCATCCTCTGGAGTGGGAATAGTAAATTTTACCCCTACGCTATCCAACGCTTTCCCTACTGTTGCACTCTCTGGAGTGGGAATAGTAATTTTTACCCCTACGTTATCCAACGCTTTCCCTACTGTTGCACCCTCTGGAGTGGGAATAGTAATTTTTACCCCTACGCTATCCAGCGCTTTCCGTACTGTTGCACCCTCTGGAGTGGGAATAGTAATTTTTACCCCTACGCTATCCAACGCTTTCCCTACTGTTGCACCGTCTGGAGTGGGAATAGTTATTTTTACCCCTACGCTATCCAACGCTTTCCCTACTCTTGCACTCTCTGGAGTGGGAATAGTAATTGTTACCCCTACGCTATCCAACGCTTTCCCTACTGTTGCACCCTCTGGAGTGGGAATAGTAATTTTTTACCCCTACGCTATCCAACGCTTTCCCTACTGTTGCACCCTCTGGAGTGGGAATAGTCATTTTTACCCCTTCGCTATCCAACGCTTTCTCTACTGTTGCACCCTCTGGAGTGGGAATAGTTATTTTTACCCCTACGCTATCCAACGCTTTCCCTACTGTTGCACCCTCTGGAGTGGGAATAGTAATTTGTACCCCTACGCTATCCAACGCTTTCCGTACTGTTGCACCCTCTGGAGTGGGAATAGTAATTTTTACCCCTACGCTATCAGACGCTTTCCCTACTGTTGCACCCTCTGGAGTGGGAATAGTAATTTTTACCCCTACGCTATCCAACGCTTTCCGTACTGTTGCACCCTCTGGAGTGGGAATAGTAATTTTTACCCCTACGCTATCAGACGCTTTCCCGACTGTTGCACCCTCTGGAGTGGGAATAGTAATTTTTACCCCTACGCTATCCAATGCTTTCCCTACTGTTGCACCCTCTGGAGTGGGAATAGTAATTTAAACCCCCTACGCTATCCAACACTTTCCCTACTGTTGCACCCTCTGGAGTGGGAATAGTAATTTTTACCCCTACGCAATCCAACGCTTTCCCTACCGTTGCAATATGTGGAGTAAGTATATATATAAATTTATATGTAGAGTTTTTATTTTATTTTTAATGTATATGTATTAGTTATTATTTTTTTAATATGTTTGAATGTTTTTCTTTAATATTTATAAAATTATATGTATTTTAAAAATATTTTTACATTATTATTAATACATTTTAAAAAAACAATATTTTTAATTTCGATATTTTTGTATTCGATATTAATTTTTTCGATATTTTTGTACTTACCTTTATGAAGATATGACTTCGATATTTTTAATGTCGATATTTTTGTGTCGATATTTTTCTATGTAGATAATCTGTCTGTCGATATTATGTCATAGATCCGCAGGAAATACATGTTATAGAACAGCGCCACCCGGTGGTTTAATCTTTCCACTACATGTCATGTTGGAGAACATCCTGTCAAGCAGTGAATACATGTTATACAACAGCGCCACCCTGTGGTTTAATCTTTCAACTACATGTCATGTTAGAGAAGATTAAGTCAAGCAGTGAATACATGTTATACAACAGCGCCACCCGGTGGTATCATCTTTCCACTACATGTCATTATGGTGAAGGTTTTGTCAAGCAGTGAATACATGTTATTCAACAGCGCCACCCGGTGGTTTCATCTTTCCACTAAATGTCATCTTGAAGAAGGTCCTGTCAAGCAGTGAATACATGTTATACAACAGCGCCACCCGGTGGTTTCATCTTTCCAATAAATGTCATCTTGAAGAAGGTCCTGTCAAGCAGTGAATACATGTTATACAACAGCGCCAGCCGGTGGTTTCATCTTTCCACTAAATGTCATCTTGGAGAAGATCCAGTCAAGCAGTGAATACATGTTATACAACAGCGCCACCCTGTGGTTTAATCTTTCAACTATATGTCATCTTAGAGAAGATTAAGTCAAGCAGTGAATACATGTTATACCACAGCGCCACCCGGCGGTATCATCTTTCCACTACATGTCATTATGGAGAAGGTTTTGTCAAGCAGTGAATACATGTTATACAACAGCGCCACCCGGTTGGTTTAATCTTTCCACTACATGTCATCTTGGAGAAGATCCAGTCAAACAGTGAATACATGTTATACAACAGCGCCACCCGGTGGTTTCATCTTTCCACTACATGTCATCTTGAAGAAGCTCCTGTCAAGCGGTGAATACATGTTATACAACAGCGCCACCCGGTGGTTTCATCTTTCCACTACATGTCATGTTGGAGAACATCCTGTCAAGCAGTGAATACATCTTATACAACAGCGCCACCCGGTGGTTTCATCTTTCCACTACATGTTATCTTGAAGAAGGTCCTGCCAAGCAGTGTATACATGTTATACAACAGCGCCACCCTGTGGTTTAATCTTTCCACTACATGTCATCTTGGTGACGTGTGATGCTTCCATCTCATACAGTGGTACCTAGTGACGTCTGATGCTTCCATTTCATACAGTGGTACATGGTGACGTGTGATGATTACATCTCATACAGTGGTATCTAGTGAGCATGTGAGGCTGACATCTCATACAGTGGTACCTAGTGACGCGTGATGCTTCCATCTCAAACAGTGCTACCTCGTGACGTGTGATGCTTCCATCTCATACAGTGGTACCTAGTGACGTCTGATGCTTCCATCTCATACAGTGGTACATGGTGAAATGTGATGATTACATCTCATACAGTGGTATCTAGTGAGCATGTGAGGCTGACATCTCATACAGTGGTACCTAGTGACATGTGATGTTGCCATCTCACTCAGTGGTACCTAGTGACACATGATGCTTCCATCTCATAAAGTGGTACCTAGTGATGTGTGATGCTGGTATCTCATACAGTGGTACCCAGTGACGCATGATGTTGCCATCTCATAGAGTGGTACCTTTGTGACATGTGCGGCTGCCATCCTATACAGTGGTACCTAGTGACGTGTGATGCTGCCATCTGATCACCGTGGTACATAGTGACGTGTGAGGCTGGTATCTCATATAGTGGTACCTAGTGACGTGTAATACTGTCATCTCTTACAAGGGTACCTAGTGATGTGTGATACTACCATCTCATACAGTGGTACCTAGTGATGTGTGATACTGCCATCTCATACAGTGGTACCTAGTGACATGTGATGCTTCCATCTCATACATTTGTACCTGGTGTCGTGTGATGATTCCATCTCATACAGTGGTACCTAGTGAGCGTGTGAGGCTGACATCTCATACAGTGGTACCTAGTGACATGTGATGTTGCCATCTCACACAGTGGTACCTAGTGACAAGTGATGCTACCATCTGGTACCTAGTGATGTGTGATGCTGCAATCTCATTAAGTGGTACCTAGTGACGTGTGAGGCTGCCATCTCATACAGTGGTAGCTAGTGACGTCTGATGCTTCCATCTCATACAGTGGTAGCTAGTGACGTCTGATGCTTCCATCTCATACAGTGGTAGCTAGTGACATGTGAGGCTAGTATATCATACAGTGGTACCTAGTGACGTTTGATTCTTCCATCTCATACAGTGGTACCTAGTGACGTGTGATACTTCCATATCATACAGTGGTACCTAGTGACGTGTGATGCTTCCATATCATACAGTTGTACCTAGTGACATGTGATGATTCCATCTCATACAGTGGTACCTAGTGAGCGTGTGAGGCTGACATCTCAAACAGTGGCACCTAGTGACATGTGATGTTGCCATCTCACAGAGTGGTACCTAGTGACACGTGATGCTGCCATCTTATACCGTGTTACTGAGTGACACGTGATGCTGCCATCTCATACAGTGGTACCTAGTGACGTGTGATGCTGGTATCTCATACAGTGGTACCTAGTGACGCGTGATGCTGCCATCTCAGACAGTGGTACCTAGTGACGTGTGATGCTTACATCTCATACAGTGGTACTTAGTGACACATGATGCTGCCATCTCCCACAGTGGTATCTTGTGTCTTGTGATGCTTCCATCTCATACCGTGGTACATAATGACATGTGAGGCTGGTATCTCATTCAGTGGTACCTAGTGACGTGTAATACTGCCTTCTCTTACAATGGTACCTAGTGACGTGTGATGCCGCCATCTTATAAAGGGGTATCCAGTGAAGTATGAGGCTGGTATCTAATACAGTTTTACCTAGTGACGTCTGATGCTGCCATCTCACACAGTGGTACCTAGTGACGTGCGAGGCTGCCATCTCAGACAGTGGTACCTAGTGAGGTATGATGCTGCCATCTTATACAGTGGTACCTAGTGATAAGTGATTCTGCCATCTCATACAGGGGTACATAGTGTAGTGTGAGGCTGGTATCTCATACAGTGGTACATAGCGACGTGTAATACTGCCATCTCTTACAAGAGTACCTAGTGACGTGTGATGCTGCCATCTTTTACAGTGGTACCTAGTGACGTGTGATACTGCCATCTCATACAGGGGCACCTAGTGACGCCTGATGTTGCCTTCTCATAAAGGGATACCTAGTGACATATGAGGCTGGTATCTCACACAGTGGTACCTAGTGAGTTATAATGCTTGCATCTCATACAGTGGTATCTTGTGAGGTATGATGCTTCCATCTCATACAGTGGTACCTAGTGACGAGTGATGCTGCCATCTCATACAGTGGTACCTAGTGAAGCGTGATGCTGCCATCTCCTTCTGGGGTACCTAGTGACGTGTGATGCTGCCATCTCATACAGTGGTACCTAGTGACTTGCGATGCTACCATCTCATACAGTGGTACCTAGTGACATGTGAGGCTGCCATCTTATACAGTGGTACCTATTGATGTGTGATGCTGTCATCTCATACAGTGGTACCTAGTGACGTGTGATGCTGCCATCTCATACAGTGGTACCAAGTGACTTGTGATGCTGCCATCTCATTATGTGGTACCTAGTGACATGTGAGGCTGCCATCTTATACAGTGGTACCTAGTGACGTGTGATGCTGCCATCTCATACAGTGGTACCTAGTGACATGTGATGCTGCCATCTCATACAGTGGTACCAAAAGACGTGTGATGCTTCCACCTCATACAGTGGTACCTAGTGACATGTGAGGCTGCCATCTTATACAGTGGTACCTAGTGACGTGTGATGCTGCCATCTCATACAGTGGTACCTAGTGATGTGTGATGCTGCCATCTCATTAAGTGGTACCTAGAGAAGCGTGATGCTGCAATCTCTTATGGTGGTACCTAGTGACGTGAGATGCTACCATCTCATACCGAGGTACACAGTGACGCGTGATGCTGCCATCTCATACAGTGGTACCCAGTGACGTGTGAGGATGGTATCTTATACAGTGGTACCTAGTGATGTGTGCTGCTGCCATCTCATACAGGGGTACCTAGTGACGCGTGATGCTGCAATCTCATACAGTGGTACCTTGTGACTTGTGATGCTGCCATCTCATACAGTGGTACCTAGTTATGTGTGATGCTGCCATCTTATTAAGTGGTACCTAGTGACGCGTGATGCTTCCATCTCATACAGTGGTACCTTTTGAGATGTGATGCTTCCATCTCATACAGTGGTACCAAGTGACATGTGAGGCTGCCATCTCATACAGTGGTACCTAGTGACGCATGATGCTGCCATTTCATACAGTGGTACCTAGTGACGCGTGATGCTGCCATCTCATACAGTGGTACCTAGTGATGTGTGATGCTGCCATCACATAAAGTGGTACCTAGTGACATGTGAGGCTGCCATCTCATACAGTGGTACCTAGTGATGTTAGTATCTCATACAGTGGTACCTAGTGACGCATGATGCTGCTATCTCACACAGTTGTACCTAGTGACGTGTGATGTTGGTATCTCTCACAGTGGTACCTAGTGATGTGTAAGGTTGCCATCTCATACAGTGGTTCCTAGTGACATGTGATGCTGCCATCTCATACAATGGTACCTAGTGACGTGTGAGGCTGGTATCTCATACAGTGATACCTAGTGACGTGATGTTGCCATCTCACAGAGTGGTACCTAGTGACACGTGATGCTGCCATCTCATACCGTGTTACCTAGTGATGTGTGAGGCTGGTATCTCATACAGTGGTACCTAGTGACGTGTCATACTGCCATGTCTTACAAGGGTACCTAGTGACGTGTGATGCTGCCATCTTATACAGTGGTACCTAGTGATGCGTGATGCTGCCATCTCATACAGGGGTACCTAGTGACGCGTGATGCTGCCATCTCATAAAGGGGTACCTAGTGACGTATGAGGCTGGTATCTCATACAGTGGTACCTAGTGACACGTGATACTGCCACCTCATACAGGGGTACCTAGTGATGCGTGATGTTGCCTTCTCATAAAGGGGTACCTAGTGACATATGAGGCTGGTATCTCATACAGTGGTACCTAGTGACGTGTAATACTACCATCTCACACAGTGGTACCTAGTGAGTTATGATGCTTGCATCTCTTACAGTGGTACCTTGTGACGCGTGATGCTGCCATCTCATTCTGGGGTACCTAGTGAAGTGTGATGCTGCCATCTCATACAGTGGGACCTAGTGACTTGTGATGCTTCCATCTCATACAGTGGTACCTAGTGACATGTGATGCTGCCATCTTATACAGTGGTACCTAGTGACGTGTGATGCTGCCATCTCATACAGTAGTACCAAGTGATTTGTGATGCTGCCATCTCATTAAGTGGTACCTAGTGACATGTGAGGCTGCCATCTTATACAGTGGTACCTAGTGACGTGTGATGCTGCCATCTCATACAGTAGTACCAAGTGATTTGTGATGCTGCCATCTCATTAAGTGGTACCAAGTGACGTGTGATGCTTCCATCTCATACAGTGGTACCTAGTGATGTGTGATGCTGCCATCTCATTAAGTGGTACCTAGTGAAGCGTGATGCTGCAATCTCATATGGTGGTACCTAGTGACGTGAGATGCTACCATCTCATACCGAGGTACCCAGTGACGTGTGATGCTGCCATCTCATACAGTGGTACCCTGTGACGGGTGAGGATGGTATCTTATACAGTGGTACCTAGTGAAGTGTGCTGCTGCCATCTCATACAGTGGGACCTAGTGACTTGTGATGCTGCCATCTCATACATTGGTACCTAGTGATATGTGATGCCGCCATCTCATTAAGTGGTACTTAGTGACATGTGAGGCTGCCATTTCATACGGTGGTACCTAGTGACGCGTGATGCTGCCATCTCATACAGTGGTACCTAGTGATGTGTGATGCTGCCATCTCATAAAGTGGTACCTAGTGACGTGTGATGCTGCCATCTCATACAGTGGTACCTAGTGATGTTAGTATCTCATACAGTGTTACCTAGTGACGCATGATGCTGCTATCTCACACAGTTGTACCTAGTGACATGTTATGTTATGTTATGTTAATTTCGATTTATATAGCGCCAAATCACCGACAGGTCTCTTAGCGCTTGCTTTGGGAACCCGTCCTGGCTTTCCCTGCGAGATTACCCCTACTGGGCATCCCCAAGGTGAAGACCAGGCATCCCGCCGCGGGGGGGCGTAGTGGAGATTAAGCAAGCTATTGCCCAGAGCTGCAGAGAGTGAACCCATGATTCGAGTAGGCACCGAGGCGAGAATTATCCAGTCCGTGGACATTTGGGCTCAAGACCCTGCCGCGTCGGGAATTGAACCCTGGTCCTGGGTCTGACCTCTGCATCAGGGTCTGCCTCCTCTAACCAGTGAGCCACACTTCTCCAACCAGTGAGCCACATGTGATGCTGCCATCTCATACAATGGTACCTAGTGACGTGTGAGGCTGGTATCTCATACAGTGATACCTAGTGACATGTGATGTTGCCATCTCACAGAGTGGTACCTAGTGACACGTGATGCTGCCATCTCATACCGTGTTACCTAGTGATGTGTGAGGCTGGTATCTCATACAGTGGTACCTAGTGACGTGTCATACTGCCATGTCGTACAAGGGTACCTAGTGACGTGTGATGCTGCCATCTTATACAGTGGTACCTAGTGACGCGTGATGCTGCCACCTCATACAGGGGTACCTAGTGACGCCTGATGCTGCCATCTCATAAAGGGGTACCTAGTGACGTATGAGGATGGTATGAGGCAACAAACTCTGTGTTTAGAAAAAACAGAGAGCTATACAATGCTGTAAGTGGAAAACAACTTTATTGTGTAGTTAATTAAAACCATTACAATTTTAGCATAAAAATACGTCATACATGACAACGTGCTTATTTACATTTTGAGTTGCGCTTACTTGACATCGCTTGGAGCAATATATCCTTATGTGGTGTTTTTCTTCACCATTGCAAAGTTTGAAATAACAGATAATATGTTCCTGGCCGATACTAAAATATTGTTGGGTGAAAATCGCTATTATCGCGTTATACATGTTACATCTAAATCAGTAAGCGGAGTCTGTAATCAAACAGATCCGGAATCACCACTATCGTGGCTTTAAGTGGCTATGTACGGACACTGTGCCACCTGTGGCTACATCTAGACAATGATTTGATTTGCAAAATAGCAAATTAATTTGACCTTGTTAAAGTAGGACTATGGATAGAAATGTGTTGTCTTTGTTTTTATACGTATTGGACCCGATTCACAGAACTAACTTAAGACAAAATCCTAAACTTACTACCATTTTGGTATTCACAGAAGGCACTATTAAGTTTAGGATTTTGTCTTGTTCGTTCTGTGAATCGGGTCCATTACGTAGACAAACACATTAGTGAAAAAACATAAACCTGAACTTATTTCACAATTGTCATTTAATTACAATGTGTAAATGTATTAAATCATGTTAGACTCATAAGATGCAATCAATTATTTGAACAACATTAGTGCCCCGGAAAAGGGGATGGGAAGGGAGAGTGATGGTGTTGAAAGGAGTGCAGGATGATAGGAATTGTGACATAACATTGGTCAGATCGACCTCGTTAAACAACACAATAAATCGGTTTTAGAAAAACATTATGGACGAATGGTTCAAAAGACTATTACATGTATGTCATACTTCCTAGATATTTCACTCAATGATACATAGGGAAGGAAGGTGACAGGGGGGAGACTGTCGACATTTCGACCCTCGACTAATTGCAGGTGATTACTGGAGCCTTGCTAGGGGGTCTTCATCAGGACGGAATGGAGAGATGGGGCAAATTACCATAAGGTGATCAGAGTTCTGGTCATGGTACAGAGTTTTCATAATAGGCGAGGAGCATCGTGAAAGTTATTTTAAAATGACTGGTAGTCAATAAGTATTCCACAGCAGTGGCGACAGAACGTTATTCGGTCCGTGTGCAAGAATTCACACTTAGTGCCAGCTGCAGAGTTTAGGCCCAGTTCTGTCCCTGTCCTCAGCTGCCCAGCAAGTAGTGGGCTGCTGCTACGTTTAGGTTTTGGCGCAGTAGCGCAACCTGGACTTTGATGTAAGTTCTGGGCTAATGTGATTTCTGCGCAATTGTTCTTTGCTGCACCTCTGAATGTGTTTTTGATGCATCATGTGCCTTGTTCTTACACTGCTGAATGTATGTTTATGCATCATGTGTTTTCCTTCCCTACACCTCTGAATGTTGTGATGCATCATGTGTAATGTTCTCATGGTTATACCCCTAAATGTATGGTGATACTTAGGTGTTTGTTTTCTCCTAGTACAGGTGTTGCTAGTGAGGTCCTGGTTCCCTGCGTGACCTTTGCCTAAGGTGGTTAGGGATGCGTAGGTGGTACTTACCTGTGACCAGTGGTTACTGGTTATGTGCTTTATGCTCTATTTTGTGCTACAGTGATTATTATTATATGTGCTATGTGCTAATTACTATTCCTACAAGTGCTAATTCTACCAAGTACTAAGTCTAAAAGTGCATATTCCTGACAGTGGTCCAGGTGGCCCTGTCTTGTACATATCCCCTGTAAATTCTGCCCGTGCCTGTTGGCACATTGTAAAGTGTGTGTTTTTATCCAATGTGTTTCGGTGTAATACAAAGGCTATTTTTAATCATGACCTTGTGTGGAGTTTCTTTGAGGTGGGCCTTGGGTGTTGTTGCTGGGTGCGAGCGCAAACACTTAACTCACATTGCCTCCGAGTTTAGCCTTACTGCTCGTTTCACGTTACCAAGGGGGTGAGCAGGGGTTATCTTGGCGTGTAACTCCCTTGCCCTGACGTGGGAAGTGGTGGTCTCTGACTGACTTTGGGGCAAGCCCTGGCCAGCCAGGGATCCCATTTCTAAAAATTTGCTTCTGTTCTTCAGTTTGCCTACAAGGTCCCTACCCTGGCCGGAACTCTAATTCCACCCCACAGTATTTTGTAGGGCGAACTGGTACCCCATTCTCCTGTTGGGGCACTATGGGACCTCTGGTTTCACCGCTATATGCTCATGAGGGTCACTTACACCCTGGGGTTGGGTCCTGCCATCACATACCCTGACTCCACCTTATCTCGCTACACTGATACACATGCACATCATTCCCCTTTTGGGTCTATTCAGCAAGTATCATTCATTCCCACACCTGGGCCACACTGACTCTCTTTTTTAGTTTTAACTATTGGCGCTTCCTGAGCCTGGTTGTGTACATTCTACAGAGATTGGTGTTACAAAGACATATAACCGGTGTATCAGCAGACGAGCACCTTTGGGCTCTCCCCTCCCGTCTGCCTCCCAGATCAGGTGCCTGTATAACCTGCCTTCGAATGATTTTTTACATTTTCTCCTTTCAATGGCAACCACCCGGGGCACATTTCCTGATTCTTAGTGCACGCGCAAGGGCAGACCAGCCGTACAAGGCAATACATCCCCGCACATGCACAGTACAGGGCGACCTGGCCACTGCATCCTCCCATATGCGCAGCTAAACGCGACATGACAAGGCAAGGCAACCCGGAAGTAGGTATCTCCCTTCACCACCAGCCCTGCTACTATATCTTAGGCGTGTAGACCGTGGCCATGCAATATGCAGGCAGGCACGATGGCAGGTAGGTGCTGAGAGTCAGTACACCGACGTAAGTGGCTGCTATGTGGCGTGTATGATTTTGTCTCACTCCGTGTTTTGTTTTCTCATTTCTTTCATTTTCCACAACCCATAAAGGTGTGGGTCACCTCATACGCTAGTCTATGGAGCAACTCTTTTCATACCTTTAGGTAAGAGATCACTTCCTATGCTCCTACTAGTTGCCACGCAACGCTCTGTGAACGACGTTCAATCTTATGCGTAGCATCACGCTGTCAGTGTAACCAGTGCATTTCCTTGTTCCACAATATGGGCACCATTATTCTGTTATGTCTTCACACAGCTTGGGTGCAATATTGTTGGGGGCAGGTAGAAGCCGCATATGCAATGCCGGCTGCCTGGCATGACCTACAGCCGGCCTTGCTTGCCCACCACGATAGCCACCGCTTTTGGAGTAAGCTTTATGGTTTGGTGTGTAGTTGGTCTCGATGTTGTTTCTATATACAATATGCACTGACTGATGCGCTTTGTGAAGGCTCACAATGACTCCTCTTAAGTGTCTCATGTTTGTCTTTTGTTTTTTTGTCTCCCTCTTTCAATTCCGGTTCCTTCCGGAGTGGTTAACTATTTAGTTTTAGCCTGACTGTAGTTATTCACAGATTTGGCCCGCCCTGATTTAGTAGGGTTTCTAGACCAATTCACTCACTTTTACTGTCACACCACAGCTATTTTTGTCCTGATGAAGCTCCACGGATCTTAATGACTAGTGAGGCACGAAACATGTTGACATTTTAGTTACTGGGGCACATTATGCCTGTTGGAGTAACTCACGACCTTCGGGGTCTTTTTTATTCTGACATAATAAGTGAATCGACTCCTGGTATCCCTTAGCCAGTTTTAACTTGTCAGGCACCCTCTCACCCTCCACCTAGGACTCCCCCAAACACACTTGCACTCATCTGAAGGCTGTTATAACAAAAGATCGCTGCCAAAGTGACCCTTCGGGGACCTGTTGGGCATTGCAGTGCTGGCCCGACGAGGAGCAATCGCCCGATGATAAAGCATGACATCCTCTGGGTGTATGTGGGAAAAAAGAGACAAAACATGTGCTTGCCTCTGACTACAGGGTCCTAGACCTAGGACTCTCCCTTCATCACTTTATATCCTCTACTTCCGGGGAGTGGGTGACTTTTAGCACCCCAACCATTGGAACAGCTACCCTTTATTTGGGAGCGGGATTAATATCAGGAGCATGGGTACTGGACCACAACCAGAATGTCAGATGTATGAGTAGTCACACGATTAGCAAGGTCAATAGCACTTACTAATTTGTGTTTTTGAAGTTCATTGTTTGATAGCGCTGCTCAATCCCAGTACAGGGTGTCAGCGCACTTTATATCACACCCAAATATTATAAAAAGGCAATTACTCCAGGAATGCCTGTCGCAAAAAAAAAAAACAGAATAAAAAGTCTCCTGTGTAGTATTTATTTATTTTTCTTACATCCTTTGATCATAAACACACCGCCTAGGCAGGCAAGAGAGGGAGATAAGTAAATAAATGCCAGAGGGAGGCTCACTCCTCTGTTTATCAGCCTGGAGCATTAGCTCCGTGCTACTACCTTCCAGTCGGCCTCCCACCTACCCGGGGCATCCTGTCTGGCACGGATGAGTGCAGTAGGTGTTGTCACAGGGTGGCAGGGATGACATGACCAGAAATGCCCTCTTATTAATCTCCTTCCCCACTGCTGCCTCTGCCTCTTTACATTGTAAAATGATGAAAGGCGGAGAGCTCGACACTTCTCTTTTTATTCAACCTTGACTGCGTTCGATACAAGCATTTACAATGCAACGGTTTCGCTTTTGCCAAAGTTAGAGCTATTGGCATTGTAAATGACAACATTTTTATTTATGTGTTGGTTTTGAAAACAGATAAATAAATGGCATTGTCATTTACAATGCCAATAGCTCAATCTCTTGCAAATGCGAGACCTATTGCATTTGCACCCACACACACAGACTCACACACAGAGAGCCCCCCCACACAGAGCCACACACACACAGCGCCCCCCCACACACACAGTGCTCCCCCCCACACACACAGTGCCCCCCCACACACACACACAGATCCTGCCACACACACAGAGCCCCCCCACACACATGCACTGAGAGCCCCCCACACACACGCACAGAGAGCCCCCCACACACACGCACAGAGAGCCACCCAAAAACACACACAGAGAGCCCCGCACCCAAACGCACAGAGAGCCCCCCACACACACGCACAAAGAGCCCCCCCACACACACACACAGAGAGCCCCACACACACACACACACACACACACACAGAGAGCCACACACAAACACACACAGAGCCACACACACACACACAGAGAGCCCCACACACACACACAGAGCCCCACACACACAGAAATCCCCCCCCACACACAGAGTGCCCCCCCCCACACACACACAGAGCCCCCCCCACACACACTGAGACTACTCCATCACACCAATAAAATTCAATTCAAAGCATTATGCATTCACGCTATCTACACTGCTGTTTTGCAGTATAAGGTGTTTCAACATGGTAATGCTCTTCATTTCTCTGTGGGAAACAACAAACACAGGATGTAAACAATGCCCATGTTCAAACAAACCCATTTCAGGTTCCTGTGTCCTATAAAATATGGTTTTGCATAGTTCCTTTCCAGGAACTTGGATGCGAGAGATCTCCACAACAAGACATTAGTATTTAAGAGATCTGCCAATCTTCCTTTCATGTTCTCAAGCCCCTCCAACCCTGTGGTCTCCCCAACTCCTCTGCATGGACCTCCGTACTCTGCATCTACAAAGTTCTGGTCCGGTCGTCGAGCAGAACACTGGCCAACACAATTCAACTCCAGGCTGCAATGCTTCAACACCCCCAGCACTAACTAGTTCCTGCACAGCACTGCTGCACTCAGCACAGAAGTCCCGGTGCTCTGCCGACGCTCTGATGCGGCAACTCCTCTCTGTTGGCGACCTCCCGCCACTCCGGCCCAGAGGCCCGCACAGCCGCCGGAGGAGCTGCGTGACCCCCCTTCCCCTCTGGCGGACACCAGCCCAAATACGGCCGTCGGGTGCCGGTAGGAGAGGGGGGGGGTGCAGACTCACCGCGATAGCAGCCCTGGCCAGCAATGTCCCAACGGCCGATTTTAATGCTGTGGAGACTCTGGTGTTCCGTGGCTGTATGGTTTGTGCCTCTCAGCAGGAAGAAGTGAGCCGTAAGGATACCGCCGAAGACAGTTTCCTGGGGAGAACGGAACTTCTCGAGCATCCGCTCAGCCCCAGCTCCATGAAAAAATGGCGGCCGCAAACATCAGGCAAAAAAAATAAATAAGTAAACACCCACATCGGGCCCACCTCTTCGTGACGGCAAAAAAAGGGGCGGAATGAGTAAAAATCGCCGGAACGCCCACGACTCTGCTCCCTCAATGACGGACAGATCTCTCTTCCAATGGCTAGCCTCCATTTATTGAGCTAGCCAATGGAAGAGAAGGCGGGACAAAGCCCCATACTGTAAAAACATAGGAATGCACACGTAGAACCCGAACTACCATCAGTTGTTTGTTGCTGTGTGAAAGCGAGGTGATGTGGCCTGACCTTTGAACTGGGGAACAAGGTTTGAGTACCAGCTTCAGCTCATTATGTTGTCATTTGGCAAAATCATTTAATCTCCCTGTGCCTAAAAAAGGGAAATCTGACCCTGTGTAATGTAATCTTGTGCTTATGTCTAGCGCTCTACTGCGCTGGGGGTGAGTTGGCGCTATATAAAACTGGAGTGGATGTCTTCTGGTGTTCATCCTCAGGTATGCCCCAGGGGCGGGGTGTGCAAGCCTGGCACAGTGAAAGAAAGGGGCACCTCAGACAGGTGGGCTAGGTGCCACCCCGGCTGCTCGCCATCCCTGGACTGGCACAGGTGATGGAGAGGCTTAAAGGTCTCTGCCAAACTGCACAGGGTGCATGAGGGTGGTGAAAGACCAGCACACACACTTTGGAATCAAGAGCAGGCAGCAGCAGTGGACTCCCTGGATACTCCCAACTCCATGTACTTAGTTATTTATTGCTGGAGGTTTTTCTCTCTTCCCTCCCTTTTTTCAGCACAAACCTGGCCTCCGCGTTAAAGTACCCACCAACAGACCCAGACCACGCCGCAGGAAGGGGCGGGAGATTCAGGGCCTCATTTACAATGAATTGGCATAGAGCAGCGCTGGCCTACGCCAATTCAAACGAGCAAGAATGTACCCTATTAACAAGATACGGTGCATTCCTTTCTGCCTGCACCGGTGCACAATTTAGTGCCTAGTGCAACAAGATGCAAGGGTGGGATGCGTTGTTGGACACAGAAAGAAGAACAAGCGTTAGTATAAGTTTCGCCAGTGATGAATAATGATCTTTTTTGATCAATCACCGTCCAGGACGAAGGAAGCAGCACCCTGACAAGTGCCACAGGAGTAAATGGGTGGTGGCAGAGCGGCAAGAGCTGCTGACTAGAGAGCTGAGGATCCTGTTTCGAGTATCTGCTGCTCAACATCCTGTGATTCTGGGATAATCAATCAGAGCCTGATTACGACCGACATGGTAGGTTTAAAGTCCGTCCACTGATGGAGTTTAAACGGGCCGGGTCTGATGGGCTCAAGGAGCCCGTTGGCCAGTCAGAAAGCCCTCATAATCCCTTAAGGACGGCGTTTCCACCATCGGGATTATGATGTGGGTTTCCAACAACCAATCCATGGCGGCCTTTCTGACATGGATTCGCTGTCAGAAACTGACTTTGTGGCCTCTAGCAGGGCCCCCTTCCCCTCTGGCCCTCTGCATTTGGGCTCGGGACGCCTATGGTGCCCCCTTATCATCCCTGCACATTTGTGGCAGGCACAGGTGCAGAGATGATTAAAAACTTCCATTCTTCAATAGGTGCATGTGCTGTGGGAGGCTTAGAACAAGCAGAAGCTGAAACATTGAAGTTTGGGACCACCCCATGCCGCCTCCTGATTCAGCAATTGGAACCGCTGTCCTGTAGTCGGGCCGTTCGGCACAAAATGGTGTTGCTCAGAGGCAACTCCAACCAACATCGTAATGAATGCTTCTCCTTTAGAAATCTGCATGCCTGCAGCGCTTAGAAACTTCAGAGAGGTGGTATGAAGAGCTATATAAAACGCATCGGATGTTTTTCGGCATGTGGAGTCGAGGCAGGAAGGGGGTCTCTTCTACAAGGGAGCCTGTTTTTTTCGAACTGATGATCTTGAGAATGACTGCACGGGGCTTGAATTGGATGGTAACTGATCGAGGCAGTCAGTGTTGCTGCCCTGCGCTTGTTGTGACGTCATCACTTTCTGTCGGTTGGGGCAGCTGCTCAGTTCAGAGGTTGTTCAGCTGCATAGATGCTGCGATGGGTATGTGCCCTCTCGGTGACAATGGTACGTCTTCGATGCTATTCAATTAGTTGGTGAGATGCATGACAAACTGTGGTGCATGGCGCCTCTTTGTGCCCCAAGAACAGACTATGGACAAGCTGTGGTGCATGGTGCCCCCTTGTGCCCCGAGAACGGACTATGGACAAGCTGTGGTGCATGGCGCCTCCTTGTGCCCCGAGAACGGACTATGGACAAGCTGTGGGGCATGTGCCTCCTTGTGCCCTGAGAACGGACTATGGACAAGCTGTGGTGCATGGTGCCTCCTTGTGCCCCGAGAACGGACTATGGACAAGCTGTGGTGCATGGCGCCTCCTTGTGCCCCGAGAACGGACTATGGACAAGCTGTGGTGCATGGCGCCTCCTTGTGCCCCGAGAACGGACTATGGACAAACTGTGGGGCATGGTGCCTCCTTGTGCCCCGAGAACGGACTATGGACAAGCTGTGGTGCATGGTGCCTCCTTGTGCCCTGAGAACGGACTATGGACAAGCTGTGGTGCATGGTGCCTCCTTGTGCCCTGAGAACGGACTATGGACAAGCTGTGGTGCATGGTACCTCCTTGTGCCCCGAGAACGGACTATGGACAAGCTGTGGGGCATGGTGCCTCCTTGTGCCCCGAGAACGGACTATGGACAAGCTGTGGTGCCGACACGGATGCATGCCAAGAACCGTGACGATGACAATATGAAATGTGGGCTCCGTGACTCTAAGAGATGCTTCACCAGTAGCAGCAGGTTTACAATTGTGTGCACACCTTTCAGCCAAGTGTCCTCTCCTTGTGCCCTGGGAACAGACCATGGATAATAGAGTATAAACATGCACCAAAGGATGCGGAAGTGATGAAGATGCTCGCACAAAGCGCTGAATCACTCTATAAAGTATAGAAGAAAAGTAAAAAAATGCTCACATGGGGACTGCCCTTCAGGGTGTAACAGCCGATGTCTACTCCCACTCGTAGAGTATGGGTAAGGCCTCTTTTATTTAAATATGCAACAGCTGGTGAATTAATGCAGATGAACTAGTCACAGTTTCAGTCGATAAATTCCTTCAATCTGATCTTAATTTTCACCAGTCAATTCGTCCTCCTGTTCTGTTCTCTTAGGACGACGTTCCTTTGGGCATACAGAAAAACAAGGGCCCTTTTGTGACGAGAATGCAGCGTAAGGGCTAAGAGCTGCCTACTTTGGACCTGGGGAACCAAGTTTGAGTCTCGGTGTGGCTCATCAACCTGTGATCCTCTGCAAATCACTTAAGTTGGAGAAATATAAAACTGCAATAAACAACAATGTGACACATTTTGGAAGAGAAAGGCAACAAGTCCAGAAGCACCACGTGTGCCTTCACACTCACTAACACTAATACTAGTGATTGTGAAAGCAGACGTTGTCCTTTTAGGCTTGCTTCATACCTGTTGGTAATAGAGTGCAGCAGACTTCATGCCTTTTTTAAAGTTTTCTGTTCATTGCAGCGCCCGACATGCTAATACACGGGCTGCAATGAACACGAAAACGTTCAAAAAGGCAGCAATCTGCTGCCCTAGATTAACAAAAGGTATACAGCAAGCCCAAAAGCACCGCGTTTGCTTTCACAATCACTAGTATCTAATAGTGATTGTGAAAGCACTCGTTTCACAATCACTAATATATATTAGTGACTGTGAAAGCACACGTCATGTTTACGCTTGCTGCATGCCTTTTGTTAATAGGAAGCATGCCCTTTCTTAATACAGCGCAGCTGGGGGCAGATTGTCTGCTTTTGTTAAAGTATTCCTGTTGATCGCCGCGCCCGTCTACAGGGCGCGGCGATCAACAGGAATACTTGCCTCTAGTGGTGTGGGTGTGCTGTGTGTGCGCACCTCAAAGCCACTGCACGCTGGGATTGAAAGACGTGCGCGCCCGCACGTTGCTGGGAACAGTGCACTCCACACAATAGCACTCAGTGCCACATAATTATATGCTACATCATTACACTGCACTCAATGCAACATAAATACACTCCACATAAGTACCACATAATTACACCCCACATAATTACTCTCTACTCAATGCAACTAAATACACTCCACAAAATACCACACAGTGCCACATAATTACACTGTACTGAATGCAACATAAATAAACTCCACTCCATGACTCAATTTCACTAAGCATAATTTCACTCAACATGCCATTCCAGGCCACACAATTCTCCACATATTTCCAATACACACCAAAAAAACATATTTCAACTCCCCAACTCCACAATCGACCCAGCATAATAGGCATAGGGCACCCCCTAGCCTTTCTGGAGCCACTTCGCATTTGTGACGCGACTCCAGCAATGTGCCGCATTTCCGCAGGGGGATGCGACACACATCTGCCCATCTGTGCGCCGTGGTGCGGCACATTGTAAATACGGAGCATCAGTGGTGGCGCATGGGTGGGAAGGTGCCAGGTCTAACATTACCTACAAGGAGGAGGGCTCCTGCCTCTGCGTGTTTCCAAGTGAAAAGTTTTTCTTCCTTAGTTTTACAGACTTCCTTCGTTTTACAGATGTAAGGAAAGAAGTGCCCAGATTGTAGTATTGTGATGTGGATAGTTTAGGAGACCATGTCTTTCTCCCTTTCTTTTCACATGTCTAATTGTTGCCAAACTCTGTCCTCTGTTTGCGGTTTGACCTGTTCCCAAACCTTTCACACTCACCTCTAATCAGCCTATACTTGGAGAGGGTTTGCCTGTGCTCTGTGTTGTTCGCCACAATCCTTGTACTATGCAGTATTCAAGCGGGTGTATCGAGCTCTCTGTGTGTAGCTCGGACCCACTGTGGACATTGTGGTGCCCAATGCAGGCACCGTGTGGCACTATGACCTGAGGAGCCTCTGAGGGTTTGTGTTCCGGGCCTGACAGGATTCTGCTCCATCCTCCTCCTTCCTGACCATTTTGTTTCCATGCTCAGAAGGCTGCATCGAAGGTGCAGTCAAGCTGTGAATACATGTTATGCAACAGCGCCACCCGGTGGTTTCATCTTTCCACTACATGTCATCTTGAAGAAGGTCCTGTCAAGCAGTGAATACATGTTATGCAACAGCGCCACCCGGTGGTTTCATCTTTCCACTACATGTCATCTTGAAGAAGGCCCTGTCAAGCAGTGAATACATGTTATGCAACAGCGCCACCCGGTGGTTTCATCTTTCCACTAAATGTCATCTTGGAGAAGATCCAGTCAAGCAGTGAATACATGTTATACAACAGCGCCACCCGGTGGTTTCATCTTTCCACTACATGTCATTATGGAGAAGGTTTTGTCAAGCAGTGAATACATGTTATACAACAACGCCACCCTGTGGTTCAATCTTTCAACTACATGTCATCTTGAAGAAGGTCCTGCCAAGCAGTGAATACATGTTATACAACAGCGCCACCCGGTGGTTTCATCTTTCCACTACTTGTCATCTTAAAGAAGGCCCTGTAAAGCAGTAAATACATCTTCTACAACAGTGCCACCCGGTGGTTTCATCTTTCCACTACATATCATTATGGAGAAGGTTTTGTCAAGCAGTGAATACATGTTATACAACAGCGCCACCCTGTGGTTTAATCTTTCAACTACATGTCATCTTGAAGAAGGTGCAGTCAAGCAGTGAATACATGTTATCCAACAGCGCCACCCGGTGGTTTCATATTTCCCCTACATGTCATCTTAAAGAAGGTCCTGTCAAGCAGTGAACACATGTTATACAACAGCGCCACCCGGTGGTTTCATCTTTCCACTACATGTCATCTTGAATAAGGTCCTGTCAAGCAGTGAATATATGTTATACAACAGCGCCACCCGGTGGTTTCATCTTTCCACTACATGTCAGGAGCAGGTCACAAAGGCCTCAGGATCATGGCAGCAAGTCTGTCATTGGCCCGCCCCAGCGGAGAAGTGTGCGGAGCGCAGTCAAGCATCATGCATCAAGATGGTCCCCGCAGTGATGGGCAGGCAGGTTGCAGAAGCGATTCCAGCTCTCAGGAGTCTTGATGTCCCTCAACAGGTGTCTGCGTCCTGTGTCGTTGGAGTTTCGATTCGACTCTTTCTTCTTGGTCTTCGATGTAAATGGCCCAGTACCCAGGGAATTGGTACAGCATGGCTCAGGTAGTTCCTGGTGTCTTCCCACATGGTGAAGGGACATATCTAGCTCATCTTGCTTGGGTGCTGCATCAGAGTCATGAGAGCAGCAGATGCTAACCGGACTTTGTGGTTCGGTGAAGGCAGGCTGCAGGAGAGTAGCTCCGCTACTCCAATGGAGGATCTCAACAATTTGTCAAATGCTGGACGTGCTTCAGGGTTCTCGAAGGCTTCACAGTCACAGGACAAGTCAGCAAGCCACGATTCATGAGTCCTGATCTGGGGCACTGCGTTCCTACACCAACTATCTGGTTACCCTTTCTGAGTGGATCTGAGGGCATTTACCTGCAAAGCATCTGTGGCAGATACATTTTAAGGGGTCTATTAGGATCTCTGGAGGATCACCACCGCCGGGCCGGACTTGAAGATACCCCTGCCAAATATCCCTGTGTCACCACCGCCATATTAGTATGTCAAGGGGCACCGCGGGCGACGGAAAGACCGTCTGCTGCTTTTCTGCAGGTCGGATTGCCGGCGTGGCAGAAAAGTCAGACAATTTGGTGGTGTTGCCTTGCAGGAAAATGCTTTGGGGACCTGTTATGGACCTCCAGAGGGGTGGGGGCCCCTTCATTGGCATACACAAGGTGGCAGGCACCGCGCAGTGCCTGTCACGTTGTGCATGCCAATGCACAACATGCATATTTCACATTGCGGCGGGTGTTGCTTACAGCACCTCTCACCACAATGTTAAATATGCGTGACGCGACCGCCAGGGTGGCGGTCGCATCCTAATGGGCCTGTCGGGACCGCCGCACCTCTGGCGGTCGGTTCTGTTTAACATTACGGTGGCTAGTGGACAAAGTCCACTTGCCATGGTAATGGGGCCCTAAGACTAGCTGCAGGTGTGTATTAGCGCCTTGATGCACAATGTTCGATCATGCAACCTTCATCTGGGTCTATGGGTCAGATGTCATCGGGTTCAATGGGTTAGATCTACAAAATAGAGGTACATATTAATGATAGCAGTACTCATAGCATCTTTAGCTATTTATTGCTGGAACACGTGAGTATTGCTTCAGCTGTTATCATTACCTAGTAATCCTCTTGATGTCCAAATTAGTTGTGTTACTTCACACAACCGTATGGCAGACAGATTTGCGCCGATGTGAATCATCCACCAGATCCTGGTTTGGTAACAAACATGCGCTATGCACATTCACAAACTATGCAGCTAAGTTTGAGTGTACCTGATGCTGTGAGGGTGTGGCTGGTGATAGGGCGAGGTTGGAATAGTACAGCGCCCAACATAGCCAGCACACCGTGACGCCATACTGCCAGACGTTGACTCTTGTCGGACTGCAGAGTTTGTGTCTAGAGACATAGCTGGATGTAGGAGGCACGCTTAGTGTGTACAAATCCTAAACCATATAAGTAAAGAGAACGTCGTATTTAGGGGCTGGTGAAAATTGATTTCATTCATGATGTACACTATTGTATATTAGTGGATTTTTTTTATTGGTTATTTGGGTTTTATTCATGTTGTGGCAATAATGAATTTATTGACTTGCGTTGTTGTTATTTTATACTATTGCGGGCTTTTCTATTTTCACTTTTGCACGTTGGGTGGAAGCACGTAGTTAGTTAGAGCCAAATACATCGCACGTTGAGGAGGTCCACTTTGGAGCTGTCCGTTCGGACCACTGAAGCGCTTGAAACACGATAATCATGTTACAGGAGGAATATAGGCTAGAACTAAAATATGGATTAACAGATTATGTTGGCTGTATAGCATGTTTAAATGACACTAAGGCAGATTTACAAGGCCCTTGCGACGCTTTTACGCTGCCGATACATCACTTTTGTGACGCAGTGGCGGTGTAAATCATGTGCTACATTGCAAATTATTTATGACGTGATGCATCTAGACAGATGCGTCACGTTCTAAAGCCCTGCGCCACATGAAACCTGCCTCAGTTTTCATGTGGGCGTTTAGTCGCAGTGAGGGCGTTACCTCGCAGGAAAGCCCCATAAAACTGAAGCAGTGAAATCTACAAAATTTCACTGAGTCAGTTTTACGACGCTGCTGCATCAAATCCTTATGCCTGCATGAAGCAGGCATAAGGAGTGACGCACAACGTTAAGTATGGGCGGCCCCTGTGCATTGCAGGAGTTGCGTCGCACTTGCGACGCGACTCCAGCAGCGCACCACCCGTACGCCACAAGATCCATCACGCATCTGCCCCTCCTTGCACCATGGTGCGCCACATTGTAAATGTGACACATCCGTGGTGGCGCAAGGGGGGGATTGCGTGACGCATCTGTTCTGGCACATCCCTGCTGATTTGCAGAGATGCACCAGAAGTTGTATATCTGCCCCTATTCACATAGAGGTTTTATTTTTGTAAGTAGAGTATATAAACAATATTTACTCACTGCACAGCGTATGGCACATATGTTTTTTGTATCTTGGCTTATGGGTTTTCACATGGTGGTCGTAGGAGAGTAGAGTCTGCTTCCTATAGTTACCCCATGGTACACAGGGCATAGGTGCACCCAAGGCCTACCAAGGGCTGCAGCATGTATTATGCCACCCCTGGCTGGCCTTCCAAACTGACACCACAAGTCTGTAATCACAGCCTGGGTAAGGTGGTGTAATCACTTCTTACTTAGATATAGCATATCTATAAGTCACTCCTATGGCAGGCCTTGACAATCCTGGAGCCAGAGTGCATGGTTTTGTGTGAGAGGGTGCCCTAGCATGAGCTGAGCCCCTCTGCAGCTTTCGGAACCATCTCCTTATAGCTGTTCTATGATATACCCATACCATATACTCTTAAGTGCATTATAATCCTCGCGGTTAAATGCTAACTTTGGTTTGGCTTTATCAAAACATGTCGTGTAAGGTGTCAAACACTTTGGAATACTACCCCCCCCCTGGCAGTCCTGGCAGCGGAGGTAGCATTCCAACCTTCTAGAGGGATGTTAGACCTGGCACCTTGGCGTGACTTTCTCTTCCACTTTTTGCTGATGTGCCTCAGATGTTTTGCTGGTGTTAGCTGCTCAGGGCACTGAACCACGACCAATCCGTGCCGCAGTGCAAGTGTTCCCAATGTAAAGTGTACCTGTAATTGATTTCCATGATTGGATCATTTGATTTACTGTCAGTCCCCAGTAAAGTGCACCAGGAGTGCCAGGGCTTTTAAATACAAATACTGCTAGTGGGGCTGCAGCGCTGGTTGCACCACCCACAGAAGCAGCCTTTTAAAATGTGTCTAAGGTCTGCCATTGCAGAACCTGCGTGCAGTCTGGTACTGTCATGCTGGCTGGGCATGTGCACACACTTGCCAGCCTCTAAACCTTCCCTTTACTTCACGTGAGTCACCCCTATGGTAGGCCCTAGGGCAGGGTGCATTGTAAGCATAAGGTAGGACAAGCCCTGATGTGTGTGGCATGTCCTAATAGTGAATTACAGCCATTTTCGTTTTTCACTATTGTAAGGCTACCTGTTTTCATAGGCCAGAATGGGCTGTTGGAATTATTCCACTCTATAATCCAAGCAGGCTCAATGAACACGGTAGAAATTCAAGTTTAGTATGCCTGAACTAAGAATAATGAAATACTTCTTTTAGTAAAGTTTATTTTAATATCCTGTGTTTGCAAATGCTACTTTTAGAAAGTTAGCATTTGCTTGCCTGACCATTTCAGCCCGCCCCGCCTCTGCTAGGATGTGTATCTGCTGTCTGGGTTGTGTGAGTGACAGGGCAGGGGAATTCCAGGGGACAGTCTGGGCTGCCAGGTGGTGAATGGACGGATTACCCCCAGGCTAGGTGGGAGGAGTGCCCCTTGACTCTGAATAGGGCTGTGCTCTGCCACCACAATGCTGGCTCCACCTCCAGCGGAGCGTCTGATGTCTCTGCCCTACACCCTGAAAGAAGGAGGCAGCTTCCTGTAAACAAAGTGCTCCAAAACTGGGCTGAACCAGGCTCAGGCCCCGGGGCCTGCAAAGACAAAAGAAACTGAGTATACATGTAGGAGCCCTGCTCCTAAGAAACCAGATCCTGTTTTGACCACAAAGAACCTCTGCCCGACTAGAAGGACCAAGAAGAAGTTGAAGGACTGACCTGCAGTGGTGCCTTGCTGAGGAAGGAGAGGAAAAGACCAAAGAAGACTTTGTTTTATTGTGCTTTAATCTATCTCCAAGGGCTTGATCTGAGCTTGCCCCCTGAACTGAGCCCCGGTACCATTGGGCTCATCCTGCCTTCCCTGACGAGTTACCGGGATCTGCCTGACCTCTCCGTGCCACTGGGGCCTCGCCTGAAGTGTGCCTCGACCCCCCCTTTGCAGCTCGTGCCTGGCCGTCCCCGCCTCGAGCTGCACCGCTCCTCTCCTCTCTGAGCCGTGCCCCGCTCCGCTGGGGCGCCCGCATCCTGCCCCTTTGTCCCCCCGAGCCACACTGCTCATGGCCGCCCCGCCGCTGGAAACCCGGAGTCTTGTGAGAGGCGCAGCCAGCCCGTACGCTTGAAGCGAACCGGCCGCACCACTCTGGCGTACTAAGAAGTGACCCGCCTTGATCCCCTGTAAAACTGACGGAGGTACGGCGCATAGGAAGAAGCGTCCGCACCACACCTGATCCAGCCGCCGGTACTGGCCGAGTACCCGCCGTTAGGTACCTGTCTGGTACGCCTACGCTTTTGCCCCCAAATTCAGTGCGTACCCCAAGAGTACGCCGCGTCCGCTGGGCGCCTTTCATCACAGCCGTACGCTTGTCTTCATCAGCGCGTTCACCAAGAGTACGCCGCGTCCGCTGGGCGCCTTTCATTACAGCCGTACGCTTGTCCTCACTAGCGGGTACCTGAAGAGTACGCCACGTCCACTGGGCGCTTGTCATCGCCAGCAGTGCGCCTGACATATTCCGGTGTACCTGAAGAGTATGCCACGCGCCTGAAGAGCCCAGAGCATCTATCACAAAAGTACAGTGCACAACCACCGGATCCAGGGTCCGCACCGTTTTGTTTTCCCTGTTTGCACATACTGATCAGCGGGTCACATCGCCAGCGCATTCGGAGCGCGCCCGACCCCCCAAATAAGCACTGGTAAATCCATCTGAAGAAACTTTATTTAATTCTGAAAACTATGGCCATATTTTTATATTGTTATTAGTCTTGTGATAGTAACTTCCTCATACCCTATATTTTTATATAAAGCCTACGTATTTTTTATACAAACCTTACGCCTGGTGTCCATTTGTGGGGGGTCATTGTGTTTACTGTATGTGGTCATAAATGCTTAACTATCTTAGCGCCCCGAAGATTAGCCTTGTCTGCTCGCACCACGCCACCTAGTGGGTGAGCAGGGGTTATTCTAAGGAGTAGGTCCCTTGCTCTGACTAGAGGAGAGGGTCCCTGTTTGTCACAAGTACATACCTGTGCCAACCAGAGACCCCCAATTCTAACAAGGGAGAAGACATGTAGTTACTGGAAAACCCAGTTAAAGTTAAACAGGGCCTCAGCATCACAAAATGGAAGCTGCTACCACAGACACGAGTCTGACCTCCTGCTGCTGGACGAAACTCCGGCAGGGGAGGGATGGACAATAGGTTTCCTGTCCAGGGAGGTGCTGGCACCTCCCCAGACAGGCTTTAGTGTATTGGGGCAAGGTGGGTTGCACTCAGTGGATGCTTTTCAGACACTGCCTGGGGCACACAAGGTTCCCCATGCATTTCCAAGTTCAAACCGTTTGCTGGGGCACTCAGCCCCAGCTCTGGCATGAAATTGGTCAAAGGGGAAGGGGTGTAACCACCCCCACCCCTAGCCCTCCAATAGGTTAGGGTATAAAGATAGAACCCCAGTCCCTAGGACTTTAGATTACTCTGGACGAAAGTCTGCAACATATATCTTGAACCTTTAACATTCCATATTGACTGGAAGACGGAAGAAATCTCCCTGTTCAAACAGACACCAACTGCATCTTTCCCGGTCTGTATTTTCAAGGCTCCCGCCGGATCCCCAAGAATCTGTGACACAGGACATGGACTTCCAGACATCTCTGAAGCTGACCCAAAATTCCAGCAAAGCTGAGACATGTAGCTGACATGAGAGACGTGGAACCAATACACCTGGACATCCTGCATTTTGCAAGCTGCGCCTACTTCCCGTGGTATCCTGAAGTTGTGCATTGGGGTGTATGAAGCCCCAGCCCCGAGTACCATTGTAGTGTAGTTCCTATTATCCCAATAGGCTCTGCGCATTGGAATAATACCTTCAATAGTATAGGCCTAGACCAGACGTTAACTAGGTCTTCTATTGTCGATATTAGACTTAAAGTTTTGGGTTTGCCAGCTAGCTCAGAGTTCACTAGAAACTTGCTCGAATAGGCAAGGAGGAGTTGAACCTCCCTGGATAGACAAGAAGGGATTTAGTTTCTGACAACCATAGAACATGACAACTTTGCTCTCCCCTAATCAAGAGTGTATCTCTAGAGTCGTGTGAAAACAAAAGACAACTTATTTTACTCAGTCAGTACGTGCATTCTTAGTTTCATCAGATTGTAGAGAAAAGGAAGAGACGGGCGTGTTCAATAAAAGATGTTATTTATTGATCAGTCTCTTCTCTCGTACAAGAGAAATGGATCGATATTATCGCAATACTTATGGTTAAGTAAAGTGCATACAATAAAAGCAGAATTATGAAATAATACTGTAAAAGCATTGATATGGTTTCTAAGCCATATGCTAGTTTAAAATGGATAAAATAGATACATACATATATACATTTGACTAATCGTACTCAACTGGTGCTTCTAACTACGCCTACCCCGGTGTACCTGACCTAAGCCTAATACGTGGGCGGGAATAGAAAGTAGCAGTTTAAGTTAAGTTTGTTTTGCCAAGTGACTGACTCAAGAATTCTCTGCAAGGGGTTATTCAGTTCTGTACCTGAGATCTAGGATGGTTGAGGGATGGTATCTCTCGTCTTTGGTCTCGATATTCCAGGCTGCCTGCAAGGGCTGCTTGGAAGCGCCGGAGCTGGATTTCTCGGCAGGAGAAAGCAGCGTCTCGTTCTCAGCGCGTCAGGAAGGCGGGGCAGCGCCAGCGGGGTCCGCTCTGTGCTGGGCTCCTTCGGCAAGTCTCGCTGCTCCGATCTCGTCACCACCGCGTGTGTTTGCTTAAGGCAATATCGGTAATATTTATACCTGTAAGGTGCCGAGATTGACGTAAGGATGGACATAGATACGTCAATAAGGATGTCATACGAAATGGTCGTTAGCACATTCTTTTACTGAAGTTCTCGGTGAAATCAAAACAATGGCCGCAGGGATTTTCCCAGGTTGTCATAGGTTTGATTTGTTTTGAGAACTCCGTATGCCTTATCAGGGGCTGGAGGAATATTGCTTGTCTAATTAGATGGCAAGCGTTATGACCTAATCAGATAACGCGTTCCTGTGCCGTGGTGTGGCTTAATCAGATAACGGTTTCTGCATCATGGGATGGCTGCTAGTTAATTTGTTAACCAGAACAGGGTCAGGAACAGGGGGATCGATACAGAACCTATAGGAATACATCACACCCACTCCACGCTAACTATGGCCATATTTACGAATCTAGGCATAGTAAAACATACTGTAGAGTATCGTGTATACCTTACCACCCCAAAATACATATAATGCATTTCGAAATCATGTAATATACGGGGAAAAAAAATAGTCACTTGTACTATATGCACTCAAGCTGTAGAACAATGCTAAATTAATCACGCATATGTATACATTATTATTAATCGAAAATGAGAATTACACATGAAATGGCTCTTAATACAGAAGAAAAAGTTCGAGACAACTTCATCACAGATCAAAATATTTATGAACATACCAGCTAATGTCTATGAATTTACTAAAAATAGAAATTTAGTTTTCTAAGAATAGTTTCTACTTTAAGCAGAAGATAAGTGTCCCGAAAAATAGTAAAAATATTTTGGGGCTGCTGAAAAATTGCTGTCCGTGAACTGGAGGGAAAATTGTTCATGCTACTTTATTATTAAAGTTGAAGGCCAAATTCAGGGTGTTGGGAACGCCGTGTGCTAGCTTGCTCAAAAGTCGTTATTTCTGCTCTGGAGAGAACATCATATCATTGAGACTGTCGAAAAAGCTGTCAACAGCTTCCTGTGAAAGTTCCACTAACTCGGAAAAAGATGTAACCATGCATTCATGTGCATGATTGTCTCCATTGACGTTTTGATTAGTATTGCTGACAGAAGGTCGTACCTGATCGATGCTGCTTTCATCTTGAACTTCACTACCCCTCAATCGTAGTGGTGAAGTTTCCACGAATGCCGTCATCAGGATTGGCAGCCGTTGAGGGCAGCACAATGCATGAGCCGTTACCGGACCCAACAATGTTTCTGCATCCATTGGCGCATCCGATTGTAGCGTCAGACAGGTGTCCAACACGCATTCTTCTCCGCACAGCATGCACCTTAATACAGGTAAAACACATCGATGCCACATTGGTCGAAATGAAAGAAACCAAGTCATGTTTAGGTCTCTAAGCCGGGATAGTCCCAGGATTTTTGATATCCGGTCCCGGTATCCAATGGCTCGGATTGTTTCTTCCCTTGTCGCAGGTGTTTTGTCTGTGACATGGTCTGCCATAACGAAATATAAGGACCAAGAATAGGATTCCTGCAATTAGTCCCAAAATGAGGGGAAGTCCGCCAAAAATCGAATGGACAAAGTCTGGAAAAATACCCAGTATGGCTTTGAATGGTGTTAATGCCCCTGAAAACAATGTCTTAAATACATTTGAGACTCCACTGGTATCAGAAATATTTAAGATTTCATTCAGGATTTCTGCGAAATGTATGGGGGAATTAGTTGATAACAATGAGTGAATCTCTGCAGTCGTCCTTGCGACTAGGAGATCATACGTTTCTTTTGATGACGTGAGCCTGGTCGGCGTCTGAAGAAGCACTGTTTTCATTCTGCTTAAAGTATCAATTCGAATAGAAGTAATTTTCAAGTTGGGCCATGTCCTTGCCTCCCTGTCTGGAAAGGAGCTGGGGAACAATAAGCGTCCACAGCACATGACCTTCGCAGTCGTACTTATGAGATAAGGAACCCCGGGCAGTAAACTACAACATCTGCGATCCACAATTAGAATGTAACTCCCGTTATAGAGTCTTTTAAAGAATGGTTCTATCTGTGTTGCAGGTGTGCCTAGCTGGTGACATGAAAGGTTATTTGAGTTCCCTTCACAGGCTCCATGCAAACTAATTCCATTACACAGAAGTGTACCGCTTAGTGACATTGGACAATTATTGCCACTAAGAAACACTTTCTGTCCTTTATTACTGACACATGCATGTGAATAGGGCAAGTTCCATGTTGACTTAATGTACCCTTTTCCCAATTTTTCGTACATGCCAGCCTGTATATATTTCTGGCAGTATTGAAACCTGAAAGTAGATATTGGAATATTAATTATCCCATGTATTATCCATTCAATGACAGGTCGTTCTGACATTGTCAATGGTAATCTCTCGAGTTTCTCAATGCTCAGGATTGTATAATCAGCACCCTTCTGTGCCATACTGATTTGTTTATCAGTAAGGTTAAAGATATTGAATAGTGACGTTGTGTTGATTAAACGCCAAGGCACATAGCCTGAACGCAGATTTTGTAACGTCCAGCCAAGCTGTATAATAGAGCGCAATTGAGACTGACCGTGTTGTAACAACAGTAAGTCTTGCGATATTATGTCGATTGCTGAAGACACAATGCTGTCCAATGAAAAAATTCTGGAGGACAGAGTCATTAACCCATTGTCCACTACAGAAAGTGATTTTTCCAAATTAATACGGTCAATTTCCCGTATACTTTCTGCTGTCTCAATTTGAGTTATCTTCCAGGCCTCGTTGTAAGCTGCATATATAGAGGCTGCTATGAAGCGTTTTTGACGCTGTTTGCGCGGTCCCATAATGAAATCACGCAAGTCAGCACCATCAGTAAGTAAAGTTAGGTGTTGCTTAATTTCTGTCAGTGTGGAAGTTTGTAGCCATTGAAGGCAGAGTTTGCCCACACTGTAGGTGGTAATTATCCCTGGGTGTTGTCTTTGGGAATATCTAGGGTCTGGCCTGGTCAATGTGAACCCCTGTGTTTTGTTCAGGAATCTGTCTTGACAGTTATTAGTATCTGTGGGCCAGATTAACCATTGTTTCCAATCAGGATGTGTTCTGTTTTGGTTTAATACATAGTTTACGTCTATCTCTTCATCTGTAGAGCTATTGCTGTTCATTGTTGGCTTTGGAATAGACGGTTTATTTAAGTCTTTGATTTTGGCTAAGCCAAGACATGTAGTTTGTTGAATAGTGTCATTCAAAAATACAATTTGTTCCGGGATCATGCAGGCTCTAAACAATGATTCTATACCTTGTACTTGCCATTCTTTTGTACCCCAAACACTTTTTACTTCAACATTTTTGTCCCAATAATCAAAACCAAATGTATTCATTTGTTCAAAAAACGAGTCCGAATATATCAATTTCGTGTTTGTAAGCATGGTTTTTGTTCCTGTCTTATTTGACAATTTGAAATAAAATGTTTCAGCATTACTTGTGTTGAACCCTGAAAAATATGAATATTTGTCATAAAAGGTTCTTGAGCCACCTTTTGGAGGGGTTGCACAATGTTCCCATTGATTATAATTTAAAACATTTCTAGGTTGTGCCGATTTATGTAGAAAATGGTTACCATAGTGGTTGTAACAGTACATACTATCATAGTTAGACAAACCCTGCAAATAATCATGTTTGGTAAATTTAGCAGACATCACTAGGTCAGACATCATATCATTAATACTTTCAAAGTCCCGATCATCAGCAAATGAGCTTGGTTTTACAAAGTCATTCAACGAGATCTTGATTTGGTGTGGATATTTCAGGATTTCAACCGGACCATAAATTTCATAGTCAGTATTGTCCCATGCTACCCCACCGGGTATAGGATTGGCTGTGAAGTTGACTGAAGAAAGTTCTCTTTTCTCGACGTGTGAAGATGTGTGTGGCTTGAGGATCAAGTTGATTTTCTGGCTTGCTGTGTCCATTTTTGCATATTTTCCCTCAATGAAGCGTCCCAAGCATAGTACCATGATGAGCCAAAGTATGAGGATAAATACACCAAAGGCCACCCAAAATTCAATCCATGGAGAAATCAGATAGGTTTCTTTCAGTTGTTTCAAAAGTTCCTTAGCTTTATCTTTAAAGGTTTTTGTTGATGGCTGTGTCTTTGATTCACTGAGGTCTTCAGAGGAATCATTGAAGTTTATGAAGTAGCCGGATGCTGTTCTGTCAATTGTTCCAATTGCTTCAGGATTACTGTTTCTTGCAGCTTCAGCATATTCATTTGTTACTTCATTGTAGGTTGGTGTGTCTCTGCTAAATGTTTTTATTTGGGTTTTCAGAGGTCTAAGTTCCATTGCATTGTTGCATAGTCCTTGTTGTTCTTCTGTAGGCGTTTCGAATGTGATTAGCCTCTTTGTTAGGACCTCTGTACTGGTAGCAAACCTTGGTGTTCTGCTACTTATGGGGAGTCCACTTGGCCTACTATTTGTTATCGGCCACATGATTGTGGTTTTACCAGGTCGATGGATACAACTCGGTTCTCCTTTTTACCAGCAAGCGGCGGTAGTACAACTGATCTTGTCCCGTTGACAGACAAGACAGGCACTGCTTTTCTGTAAGAAGGCCCAAATTCCTTCTTTACCGCGATCTTTTCTCTGACTAGATCCCCGACTTTTGGAATCCAGACAGGTCTTGCTGGGACAGGTGGTGGTTCTTCAGTGGTTGTTGGCTGTTGTTTCAACTTTATGTTGCTCAGGTCTTTTCTTGTTTCATTTAAGTCCTGCAAAATAGCCAAACGGTCTTTGATATCAAAGCTTTTTTCCTTCACCACTGAAGTTTGACTGTCAAGGTCAGAGATTAACATCCTAGTTCCAAATAATAATTCGTACGGACTGAATCCCTTCAGAGAATTTCTTGGCAAGTTATTTAGACTACGTTGGACACTTATTAGATGTTTGACCCACCCAGCTCCCGAACCTAATATCCTTTCCGTTATAGATTACTTTATGCCTTGGTTTTTTCTTTACACCATCCCGTATCCCTCAGGAAGGAAGTGAGAAGATTCCCGCTGTGCTATGCTCATTTGGCCATGTTTCCCCTCAGGCTGGAGGGCTAGAGTGAAAACAATGGTCAAACGTAGCATGCTCTTAGCGTATATGCCATTTAGACTCGCAAATCTTTGTATAACAGTCTAGACGTCAGCCGAGTGCTGGTGATCTACATTAAAAGTGGAAACTAGCCTGTATATGTTAATCGCAAGCCTTGCTTTTTACTGTTGATTTTTTCTGGAGTGAAACGACACGGTATTACACCGTTTCTCTCACCACTGCGATTCCTGTTGCAGTTTGGGCAGTTTTTTACAAACATGGTATGATGCAGGCTCATGCCTGGCCACCAGTACCTTGATTGTAATTCTTCCAGAGAATCTTTCAGTTTGAGGTGTCTAAGACCCTCGCCCATATGTGCGTCTGCGATTAACAAGTTTCTCCTGTCCATGTTTGGAATCACTCTATCCCCCACTCCAGGGATTCGAGCAAAAGGGACGGAGTTTGCATCGATTATGTATGTATAATTGAGTGGATAGTTGATCGGTAGCGCTGAGCAGTCGCCTTTTAATGACGTTTTCACCGCCAGCACTGTTTCACCGTCAATATACTTCACTGTACGCTTTTTTCGAACTACGGAAGCCGAATTAGTTGCTACCGCTGTGGCTGTCTCAGCCAATGAATTCCCTGCAACGTGAACGCCATCACGCTGATGACTCAGTGAGTGTGTCACGTGAGTCTTTGGTAGTTCTTTTTGTAAAAGAGCTATTTGTTCCCAAAGCAGTTTCTGCTTTATTGTTGCATCTGTGTCATCTTTGTAACCGTTTTGAATCCATGTCTGCAAATCGTTGTTATATGATTTGACGCAGTAATATGAATCTGACACTATAAGTGTCGGGAATTCGCGATCCGCATTATCTAGCGCCATTTTCAATGCTATTATTTCAGTCTGTTGTTCTGAATTAGTTTCTACTGAGTGTGTTTTTGTTAATAGAGGTTTTAGTTTACCTCCGCGCCACACTTCTTTTGTAATCTCACATGTGGGGTTGTATGCTTGTTCTCCCCAAACGGAGGGTTGAGCATGTCCGTCTGTATAGATTACACAAGCGTATTGTCGTAAGGGCAGAATGTCGATTGGCAGAGGGAATGTTCTTTCATATTCTAGATTTTTTAGTTCCTCTAGTTCTGGATCAAAGTAGTAGTATACTTTGTCCGTTGTAATTGAATTCACCCATTGTATCCATTCCGGATTCAATGTTGTTGTTGGTAAATTACACGGTGTTGTTAATGCCTCAAAGGCTGATTCTGCTGTTCTGACTGTGATACGTCTACCGTCAGCTTGATCTTTTTCTCTAGCTATTGCGGTTTGAACTGCATGAACAATGTTTTCTTTAATGCTGAATTTCCTTTCAGCTTCTGTGTACAAGTGTGATTTGAACGCAATTGGTACCTTTTCTGCCTCATTAGAGGTCAGGTATGTGAATCCGCATCTTCCTGGGATGACTCGAATCACAAGATTGCGTGTGTTATCACGTGTTTCTAATTTTGTTTTAATTAACATGTCTGTTTGTAAGGATCTCAAAATTTCTGTGTGTATTTGAGTCCAATTGGTTCTTTTAAAATCTGGTTCTATTAGATCATAAAGGGGTTTGACCCTTTCTGCGTAATTTGCAATGTATGTTCTTCCGAAATTTAGGAAGCCTAGAATTGACTGTAGGTTTTTTAGTGTTCTAGGTGCTTGGAGTACGGCACATTTTTCTAGAAAATTGTCAGCCAGGCTTTTGCCTTCACTTTATAATTCATATCATAAGAACAGGACTGTCAGATGGGCAATTCTGGATTTTTTAAAGTTGAATTTGTAACCCTCTGCTGCGAACCCAAGTATTATGGTGTTCACTCTCTTCAAGTGAGTCTCAAAGTCATCATCTGTTAAGTATATGTCGTCGACATACGATAATGCTTCGTCGTCATATGTTTGTAGTAATTCTGTTACTCTCGCTGAGAATACCCCTGGGCTATTCTTGTACCCCTGGGCTAACCGACAGAATTGTTTTTGAGTGCCATTTATTGAGAATGCAGACAAATATCTGCTCTCTGGTGCTATGTTTTGACAAAAGAATCCATTAGAGATGTCTAATGTTGTTTTGTATTTTTTGCGCACTATGTTATTCATTAGTGCAGCACTGTGCGAGTTTTGCACTGCAAAAGTTTTGCAACATGAGTTAAGGTGTCGGTAATCCAAAACTAGACGATATGAATTGTCTGGTTTGGAGACCGGAAACAAAGGGTTGTTCATTTGTGAGGTGCAAGTTTCAATCACCCCCTGGTATTCTAGCTGATCTAGAATTTCTTTTACCTGTTTTTTAGCTTCTTGCTTAATTGGGTACTGTCTCTGTGCAGTAGGTTGTGATTTTAACTGGATTTTGTGAGGAGGAGAGTCCTCATCCCATCCTACGTGATTTTTATATAAAGCAGGAGCTAGAGCTACTGCCCACTTTCTAGCAAGTGTATATTTTTTATGAATTGGGATATGATTTGAGAAGGCAGGCATAATTACTTCTTCGCCATGAGGGCACTCCCTGACAAACTCTGGTGGCCAGTCTTTTTCAGCTAGAAGGATGTCATAGCCCTTGGAGAGATTATCCCAAAATAGTCCCCTTATTTTTCTAGTCTTATCCCCTTCTATACGTAATGTTATTTCATATATTTTGTGAGGTTTGCTAACTCTGGTGTCTGCAGTTTCCACTTGAAGATATTCGTTCGTGTCCACTGTCTCCAGATGATTCATAAGGACTTTGCGAGCTATGCTCACTTCTGCTGCGCTGTCTAGCATTGTCTGAGCCCATTCTCCGTTTTTCAGTTGTGTCCTCAGTATTCTCGGCATTGTTAACTACCTTGATACTGGCTACCTTCTTTTTTGGAAATTGTAATTTCTTTTTTAGATGAGCAGGTTCCTTGTCTTTGGACTTGGCGTGCTCTTCTCTTTGTTCTGATCGTCCTCTTCTTTCCGATTTCTGCGAGGAAGTCTGAAAAGATTGAGAGGGACGTGTATCAATGTCTTGATATCTATCAGGCTTTTTTATATTATCCCTATTTCTAAGGTTATATCTTTTCCCAGAGGGGTCACTCTGGGGTGACCTGTGTCTTTGGTTCGGAGATTTTTCTCTTCGCCTAGGAGACCTTCCTCTGGACTAGAATTTCTTTTCTTTAGGATTGGATTGTTTGTTTCCATCCCAGCTCTTTTTCTGTGATGTTGAATTATTATTAAAAAATATTTTTTCAGGACTTTCAATCAGTTGTGGTTTTACTGGTATTCCACCTAAACTATCTCTACCTAGTTCCTCATAGGATTTTTCTATGATTCTGGCAATTTCAGCTGGTTGGTCTGCTATATCTGTCTCCTTTAACCTCTGGCGGATCGCCACGTTTGCTGCTTCTCCCTTTATGTTGGCTAATAATATAGCCGAGACCTGCTTGAAGTCTTTTAGTAATTTCATACCAAGAGTTAAAGCGGGTTCTGGACCATATTCATCTTGAATTTGTTTTAGCACATCTGGTATTACCGAAATGGATGGAACACCGTGCGTTTTTGTGTAGATGGAAGCAAAGACTGTACCCCAAGTGTCACAGTCCTCAATGTGTGGTGCGATTCCCATTGGAAGACAGATAGTCAGAATCCTGTGTTTTTCTAACGGGGTGGTGTCTGGAAACACCGCCTCTATTTGGGTGATTTTTTGTGCTAACCAGAATGGTATTTGTTCCCGTTTAGCTGGTACTTTACCTAGGCAGGACTGTATGTTCTGTGGTGTAATTTTATTTGTGTTCCCCTGGTGAGGGGTCAGCTGTGGAATTTTAATTGCTGGCTGAATTGTTGAAGTCCGCATCACATATTGGACTAATTGTCTATTTATTTTTATTAATTGTTTTAGCTGTGTTAACAGCTCTGCTGCAGACATCCCATTGATGTCTGGATGTGGTGTGTATCCGGCTAGGACCGGCCACGTTGCTCCTGGTCTACCTAATGGACCGAGCCTGGTGATGTGATTATTATGTTTTAGGGCGCCATTAAATAAGAGCAAATGCTCTTGAAATTTAAGTGGTACTTCCACCTCCTCGAAAGGAGTGTACATTTCAGGAGGTGCCTCTATTTTGTAATAGTGGAAGTACTTTGTTACAGCATTTGCTGCTGGAAAATGTATCCATGAATAGTATACCTCTGTCTGCCGATATTCATGTGCCTCAATTACGAATATGACTGTACCACCTCTAGGTGTCAGTCCATTTTCTATAAGTTTTAAAGTTATAGATTTCCTTTTGATGACCGGGATGAGTATTATATCCTGGTCTGCTTCTTGCAGTGCAGTATCAGCTGCTGCTATTTCAGCTGCTAATCTAACTGCCTCTCTTTCTCCTTCACTGTCTGACATTGTACTGTCCAGAAGGTTATTTTGTTTGTTTGCAGATCAGGTTTCTTATGGAAACAAAGATTAGATGCACAATATTTTGGAACGGTTTATCCTTCAACGTTGACTAAACCAAGAACCATACATAGGAGTTTCCTCCTGCGAGGTTTTGGAGGATATTACCTTTCACCCACTCCAGACGTCTTTGGAGTATTATGGGAAAAAGGGATCTGAGTGAGAAAGCACGACTGAGTTACTCTAAATGTCTTACGTTAGTTTTATCGCCCTTCCAAACGAGTTGGGCGCCATGTAGTGTAGTTCCTATTATCCGAATAGGCTCTGCGCATTGGAATAATACCTTCAATAGTATAGGCCTAGACCAGACGTTAACTAGGTCTACTACTGTCGATATTAGACTTAAAGTTTTGGGTTTGCCAGCTAGCTCAGAGTTCACTAGAAACTTTCTCGAATAGGCAAGGAGGAGTTGAACCTCCCTGGATAGACAAGAAGGGATTTAGTTTCTGACAACCATAGAACATGACAACTTTGCTCTCCCCTAATCAAGAGTGTATCTCGAGAGTCGTGTGAACAAAAGGCAATTTATTTTACTCAGTCAGTACGTGCATTCTTAGTCTCATCAGATTGTAGAGAAAAGGAAGAGACGGGCGTGTTCAATAAAAGATGTTATTTATTGATCAGTCTCTTTTCTCATACAAGAGAAATGGATCGATATTATTGCAATACTTATAGTTAAGTAAAGTGCATACATTAAAAGCAGAAGTATAAAATAATACTGTAAAAACAATGATATGGTTTCTAAGCCATATGAAGGTTTAAAATGAATAAAATATATTACATACACATATACATTTGACTAATCGTACTCAACTGGTGTTTCTAACTACGCCTACCCCGTGTACCTGACCTAAGCCTAATACGTGGGCGGGAATAGAAAGTTACAGTTTAAGTTAAGTTTGTTTTTGCCAAGTGACTGACTAAAGAATTCTCTGTGAGGGGTTATTCAGTTCTGTACCTGGAATCTAGGATGGATGAGGGATGGTATCTCTCGTCTCTGGTCTCGATATTCCAGGCTGCCTGCGAGGGCTACCCGGAAGCGCCGGAGCTGGATTTCTCGGCAGGAGAAATAGGCAGCTGCTCGTTCTCAGCGCGTCAAGAAGGCGGGGCTGCGCCAGCGGGGTCTGCTCTGCTCTGGGCTTCGGCAAGTCTGGCTGCTCCGTCCTCGTCACCACCGCGTGTGTTTGCATAGGGCAATATCGGTAATATTTATACCTTTAAGGTGCCGAGATTGACGTAAGGATGGACATAGATACGTCAATAAGGATGTCATACGACCTGGTCGTTAGCACATTCTTTTGCTGAAGTTCTCTGTGAAATCAAAACAATGGCCGCAGGGTTTTTCCCAGGTCTGTCATAGGTTTGATTTGTTTTGAGAACTCCGTATGCCTTATCAGGGGCTGGAGGAATATCGCTTGTCTAATTAGATGGCAAGCGTTATGACCTAATCAGATAACACGTTCCTGTGCCGTAGTGTGGCGGTTCCTGCATCATGGGGATTTTCTGCCTCATGGGATGGCTGCTAGTTAACTTGTTAGTTTGTTAACCAGAATAGGGTCAGGAATAGGGGGATCGATACAGAACCTATAGGAATACATCACACTGGAAGACAGTGAAGCGTGGCACCCTAATCAGGCAGGCTTTAGAGCCCAACACTCAACTGAGTCGGCTCTCCTGTTCACTACTGATACCGTCCGTTTGGCTCTGGACCAAGGCAAGAAGGCCGTCTTGATTTTCTTAGATCTGTCGGCGGCCTTCGACACGGTCTCACATGTCATCTTGATCGACCGGCTAATAACATCTGGCATTACAGGTACAGTCCTAGAATGGATTAAGAACTTCCTGAGTGGCAGGAGACAAGTGGTTACCTTGGGTGAATTTCACTCCAAAGAGAAACCGCTGACGACAGGAGTGCCGCAAGGGTCTAGTCTGAGCCCGACATTGTTCAATGTTTATACCGCACCTCTGATCAGGTTGATATCGTCTTTTGGCATTGATGTGGTGGCATATGCAGACGATACTCAACTGATCCTGACCCTGAATAGAGGAAATCAGGTCTGGGAGGAAAAGCTCAAATGTTGCCTAACGGCTACATTTGATTGGATGCGGAGAAACCATCTTAAATGCAATACGGGCAAGACCGAGATCATGCCAATTGGCCCTAAAAACGATTTTATCCCCAGAGTATGGTGGCCAGAGGAAGCAGAAATACCACCTCATACCACCGACTCAGCCCGTAACCTGGGGGTTAACTTCGATTCCGCCCTGTCGTTTAAGCAACAGGCATCAAAAGTTGCAGGGACATGTTTCGGTGTCATAAAGGGACTCTGGAAGTTTTTTGACTTGCTGCCACTGGAGGCAAGAAAGACTGTTACAGTAGCCCTGGTGACATCACGGATAGACTACTGTAACAGTCTTTACAGGGGTCACTCATAGACTCCAGATGGTGCAACATGCAGCAGCCAGGTTGGTGCTGAAATGGCCGAAAAGATCGTCCGCAACGGACGCACTAAAAATCTTACATTGGCTTCCAATAATAAAAAAGGGTGCTCTTTAAGATACTGATTATTACCTTTAGAGCAGTCCACTCCTTAGGGCCAACATATCTACGGAAGAAGTTATCTAGGTATACGAACACGAACCTTGCGCTCCTCAAACGCCAATCTGTTGGTGGTCCCAGGGTTTAGACTTAGGACGTTAGGGGGTAAGTCATTGTCAGTGTTGGGCTCGAAAGCATGGAACACTCTCCCACCCCACCTAAGGGCCCTAGAGAGAGAAACAGAATTCCGTAAAGAATTAAAAACCTGGATTTTTAAGTTACAGGATACCACTGTTAGAGCATTAGTGTAATAATTGGATTGGCGAAAACTAAGCAGCTAGACCATCTTACATCTCTTGGTCACTCATGGGCGCCTAGATGCTCCTTGGAGCGATAGTTGCGTGGTACAAATGAGCTATCACATCACATCACATCACATACTGCTGGGTGTGCGGCCTTCTTCCACACTCCGCCAGTAGAGCTGTAATGTTCCTCCCTCTGCCATTTACATACAACGGCTCTTGCCGTGCCTGGTGGGAACTCCATAATGTTCGTGCATACAACACCTTTGCAGGCTCCACTGGCTCCACTCAGCTCAGAATTCTTCTGCTTTCTCTATGCTGGCCGACAGGAAGTAGGGTCTATGGCTATAGCGAGGAGCGGGAAAAATATCATAATTATGCAAAAGAAAACACGTTGTGGTCCAATTTTTGCAACACTAACAATACCAATGTGGTCACCGCCCCCATCGCCGTCTATAGACGTCAAGCGCCATACTGTGTTCAAGGAGCAGTTACCACAATCGTGGGAACAAGCAGCTGTTCAACACTGTTTAAGTTGAATAGTACTTATGCCCCTCTGGTGACAGCCACCCCAAACTCATACTTCATATGCGGGGACAATGGTACACCTGGCTCCCTGAGGGCTGGGGTGGGACGTGCTACGTGGCCTTCATCATCCCGCCCATATATAGTGCGGGTTCAATGCACCATGTCCAGAAGAGAGCAGCAGCGGTGGACCAGACTGACACTACTGACTGATATTATCGGACATGGCTAAAGAGTGGTTGTCTTTCTGGGGTCCATGAAGAATAGTGGGGCCATCCAACTCCTGACCCGAGTGGTCGAGGCCACCATCAACGTGACCTTTGGGGCCCTGAGTAATATTACAGCAGAACTCCAAGCGAACCGCCTTGTTACACTTCAGAACAGACTTGTGCTGGATATCATCCTAGCAGATCGCAGAGGAGTATGCAAATTGATCGGGACCAGCTGCTGTATATATTCCAGATTATGCTCAAACAGTTTATGAGGCCATCCAAAAGTTGCACATCATATCCTCTGAACTACACGAGGATAATAGGACATGGTCTATCACTTCCTGGTTGTGGGGCATGGTGTCTACATGGGGCTGGAAGATCCTCATATTTCTCTGCATTATTATTGGTATCATACTCTCTTGCTGCCTTTGTATTCATTGCGGCCCTGAGCTCTGTGGCCTCTGTGTCTCTGCTATGCTCCTAAAGCCTACTAATGCTCACCAACAGAACGAGAGGATAATGCTCCAACAACAAGTTGATGACCGGATGAGTATTGAAATAGACTGAGATAGTTGTCTTGGTATGGCAAAAGGAGGGACTGTTGAACAGTAAGTTTCTAATTCGGCCTGTGAGGCCTGCAAACCTAAGTTACGTTGCCAAACCAAGTGAATATGGCAGGCGGATTGTAACACTCAGCCCCGCACACACAGAGACAGCCCCCACCCTAACCCTGTGGCTAAAGCCGTTTTCAAAGGATTGCTTGCGGCTGTCTGGAACTGGTCACTGAACAATGGGACTCTGATATGGTGTGAAAACAGGTCTCGAGTAGGAAGGCTGACATCAGTACATGGACACTCCCCACTTCACATGGTATGCAAACTGGCCTCGAGTGGGATGGCTGAGAGCGATACATGGACAATACTCACCTGATATGGTGAGCAAACTGGGCCTTGAGTGGGAATGCTGAGAATGGTGTGTAAATAATGTTTACCTGAGATGTTGATTTCACTGGCTAGCTCGGTGGGGTTTATGCTTTCAATTATATAAGATTGTGCGCTGCGGAGTAAAGCAGCAGCCTCCTTAGAATTGTCTGACGACCTGTTGGAAATGGGATCCCCGGCTGGCCAGGGCTTTCGCCAAAGTCAGTCAGAGACCACCACACCCAAGTCAGGGCAAGGGAGTTACACGCCAAGATAACCCCTACTCACCCTCTAGGTAACGTGGCGCGAGCAGCAAGGCTAAACTTGGAGGCGATGTAAGTTAAGTATTTGCGCACGCACCCCAGCAACAACAACCAAAGGCCCACCACAAAGGAAACTCCACACAAGGTTATGTAAAAATAGCCTTTGTATTATAATAAATATACATCAGATAAAACACACATCTTGTTACACTGTGCCAACAGGCACGGGCGGAATTTACAAGGGATATTGCACAGGACAGGGCCACTTGGACCACTGTCAGGGGTATCAGCACTTTTTTAGAAATAATACTTTCAGAAATAGCACTTTAGACAGTAAAATCAGTGTAGGACACAATATAAAAGTAGAGCATACAGCCAGTAATCACTGGTAATAGGACCTCACTAGCACCACCTGTACTAGGGAGAAAAACAACCACCTACATGTCTCAATTCCTGTAGGGGTGTAAAACAACACACATGATGCATTAACATTCAGAGGTGTAAAAGCACACAATTGCGCCAAACTCAGATAAGTCACCACCTGTGACAGTCTCTGTGTCCAAATGTCAGGGCCTAAACGTGGCAGCTGCCCACAAAGTGCTGGGCAGCTGAATCATCAATAATGGGTCAACGCTGGAGCCTTGCAGGCTCTGCCCAACTGACTGTCTCTCAAGAGCTTCACTAGGCTCTGTACCACAATTATGCCCCTGAGCCTCTCAGGGCTCGTGACACGACATCTGGGCGGGGGAGCCTCTCAGGGCTCAAGAGCAAATGGGGGGGCCAATGTAGGAGCCTCGCTGGGCTCTACGAACAAAATGGCCCCCAGGAGCCTCTCCGGGCTCCTCAACAATGATGCGGGCGTCAGGGCCCCTCACGGGGGACCCTCGAACACGTGGGGGCGCTTGGAGTCCCCCCTCTGGGGACTCAGGACGAGAAATGCCCCCTAAGAGCCTCTCTGGCTCTATACACAAGGGCGCGAGGTCGCGCTGCTGAGGGGGGCAGGGGGGGGGGGCGGACACCGACAACGTGTCCCGGCGCCCCTCCCCTCGCTTCTGGCAACACTCACCGGCTCTGGGCTGCAGGGCGGCTCCTCCCGCGGCGGGGCTCCTTTCCCCTCGTCCCGGGGCTCTCCTCTCCACTCGGGGAGCCTCGGGGACCCGGCCGGCAGCTTCTCCCTCCTCGGCTCGGCTGAGGAGGCGGGACTTCCGGTCGGCCTTTCCTGGGCCGCGCTGGGATTGGCCGGGCCGCTTACCACTTCCGGGTCGCCGCGGGCAGCGCGGCGGCTCGCTTCTTAGGCAGGCAGGCGGCTTCCCAGGATCCGAGGAGTGGGCTCTCTCGTGAATCCAATAAAAACGGGCAAACAAAGCGGCAATGAGCGGGGTGGCACCCGCGCCGTCAAACCGCCACACAGGGCGATCAGATGCCGGGTGGGCACCGGCTGTGTTCTCAAGGCGCTAGAACGAAGGGTAGGCGCTCTCCAGCGCCACAGGATGAAAACACAGCGCTCACAGCGCTAGGGCCAAAATCCAGCACTTCCAAGCGCTAGGCAGGCGATTTCAGCGCTCTCAGCGCTGAAGGGCAGAGAGCAGCGCTCTCAGGCTGCAGGCAAGGAGTCCTCAGTGCTCCCCAGCACTGGAGGACAGGACCAAGCTCCAGCAGGGGCTGGAGGCAGGCAGGGGGGCAAGGCTGGGCCAGAGCCAGCACACTGGGTCTCCAGGCAGGGAGACACCCCAAGTGGCGGTCCTCCTGGCCCCAGCAGCAGCAACAGCCCCCTCTGGCAGGATCCAAAAGCAGAACCTTTTCCAAGGGGACACAGCCCCTTCTTATAGTACCAAATCCTTTGTTTCAAGGTGTACGGTGGGGGAAAACCAGTTTCAGCTGGCTTTGGAGCACTCTTAATGGCCCAACCACCCATTTCTTTCACTGGGGAGGCTAGGGTCGTTAGACACACCACAGGGGGGCGGAGCCAGCATTGTGTGGGGAAAACCCAGCCCATCCGGGACACAGGTACACTCCTCCCACACATCACTCATGCTAATCTCCCACTCACCACCGGGCAGACCCATCCAGACTTCCTGGAGCCTGGCATGCCAGCCAGCTCCAGCCAATCACTCTCCAGCACCCTCACTGCACACATATCTCAATGTCCAGAAGTAGCACTTCCCTTCTAGACACATACATGCCGCAGACACCATCTCGCAGCATCCACTCTCACGAGTTTACACATACTAAACTCGAGCCTGCACTCCCCACGCATCAGGAACTACCAGGGACACACACATTCCCCATGCATTCCTATGGGAGGGCAGGCCAGCCATGCTACACGCACGCACTTTCACTCTGGGACCCAGGGAAAAGTGCGCAGAGACCCAAAAATCACTGACACAGGGTCACCCATAAGGCAAAAAGTTCAGGGGTGAACCAGCCCTGCGGGCCAAGTACAACACAACCCCCTTCCAGCCAAAACGCAGGGGAGAACAATCACCACCGTGATGGACTTCCCTGCTTGGGGCGATAGAACACGGACGCAGGCCCGCCACTGCCGGGACCTCCTCCTGTTCTATGCCATGGTGAACCCCTAGGGTTCCTTCTAAAGCTACTGTAAGGACCAACTGGGCTACCCCACTGGTACTCCTCAGCTGTCCGCGGCCAGGACCAGGCCCTAGGCCACCCAGGTGCCACTGGTTCCTGCCTACTCACGAAGTGGGGGGTAGTAACCCCTGGCACATAGTAGCCACTCTCCACTCCTCCTGTCTGCAAGACAGGGCTAGACTGCCACTGGTTCTCCAGCCTAGGGTCTACAGCCTCAGGTGGACCAGGAGTCTCAGGGAAGGCGCTCCTCCCCTTACCTCTTCTTTTAGGGTTCCTCCTCCCCGTGCGAGGGGGACACCTAGAACGCCATTCCAACCTAGGGTTTAACCCCTCAGGTTGCACCGGGGACAGAGGTGGGCTCTCCCACCCTCTGCACCCCCTTCCAGAGGTCTGCCTTCTCCCACCTGGAGAAGTTCCTCTCGAAGAAGAACCGGTCAGGACACTGGTTACAGTCGTCCTACCCTTCAGGTCAGGCTGATCCTGAACCTGGCCATCCAACCTCCGGTCTAAAACCTAGGTGGAACAACTGCCTGGCACTCCAGGACTTCTGGGGACTCACACACAATCCCCCTGAGGCTAACAACTGACACATCTGTTGTGTGACTGTCTGTCTGGCGCAGATCTCCCGCCCTCTGTCCACCTGACAGTGCGTGACGATCCCCCAGACCAGAAGTGGTGCCACCCGGGTCCCTCCAAGAAGATCTAGCCCAACTGGCTAGTCTCTGGTCCACTGGTGCATCCACTGGGAAACTCATCCCCCAATCACTCCTCACGCTGGACTCCTGTACCCTCCCTACCGGAGCGGTACTGCCAGCCTCTAGAACCACAGGAGCTCTGGTTACAGACGCTCCAGGTCCTCTACTCACTAGGAGATCCTCCTCAAATGGGCTAACAGGACAGCCTAGGTCCCCAACCTGGTGTTCCCTCAAGAAACCACCCAGGTTCTGAGACAGGGCTTCGGGCCTCTGGGGGCTCTCAGCCACCCACTGACTCCTGCTCCACTGAGCCAGGCAGTCAGCCCCTACACCCTCCTCACTATACTGGGACCTAGCTGGGCTACACTGAGCCTCTTCCACCACGCTGGGCTGGAAGATCCCTGACCCACTACTTTCGGAGTCACTCACCAAGGACTCTACAGAACCTCTGGCCCTTTCCCAGCGGTCTGCTTCCTCTGCCAGGTCACATGGTTCAGACAATCCACACCCTAACAGGTGTTGGCGCAACCCTGGTGAACAACAACTGAGCAACTGCTCTCTGAGAAACATATCGAACAATAGGTCCCAATCACATTTCGTGGGCTCCCGTGCCCAATCACACAGGGCTCCACAACAGTCCTCCTCAAAGTCTTCCCAAGACTGATGAGACGGTTTCCTAAGGTTCCTAAACCTCACCCTATTCTCCTCCTCTGGGGAAACAGGAACCATACTCGGGGAACTGGGAATTTCTAGACTGGAATCTAAATAGCTGCCACCACTGGACTCAACCCTCCCTGGGGGATCCAGAAAATTAAGACTGCGCTCAGGGGATACACCTAGGGCTATCTTCTCCCTGGCCAAGGCCCTCTCAGCCTCTGCAGTCCGCTCATTCACACCCAGCTGCGCCATCTCTCTGGCATACTCTAACCGGAGCTTCTCCATGGCCAGCTGGTGCTCCCTCTCTTCTCTCCTATCCACCCACTCCTCTGGGGACAGGGAAAGGGATGGGGTGCTACATCTGACACTGGACCCAGCAAGGGACTCCCTATCTAGGGGGTACTCGCTCTCTGCTGGCGCCCATCCACTGTCAAACTCACTCTCCACATCAGACTCTTCAGGGCTCCCCTCAGACCCACCACCCTCATGGTGTGCGGCCCGGGCCCTCTCCCTCTCACTGTGCTCACGCTCCCAGTCACTCTTCTGCCACAGGATCATGTTATCCCTAAGCTTGGACTGGGTGTCTGACTCACTCACTGGGATGTCTCTCTCCTTACATAACCGTACCAACTCATGCACACTGTACTTAAACAGGCCACAAAGGTTAAAAGGAGATTCCATCTTGACAGGATGTTCACAGACACGTGCAACACAAGGGATCTAGCAATCTGAAGTAGGAGTACACAATTCCAAAACTTCCACACTCTCCTTAAAAAAGAACTCACTCATGCGTCCAGAAAAAACACACCATTCATCCACACACACCCTCTCCTCGGATCGGTAAGGCAGTTTCTACCACCCCTGACTTCTCAACCTGACCAAAGTGACACAGGTACCAAACTCTGGAAGCAGGGCGGGGGACAAATGTACAGGACGCAATTATAAAATGACAATCTTCGGGAGATGAAACAATGGAATTTCACCAAAAACAATAATCCCCAAAATGTGGTTATCTAAAATGCAGAGCTTTGTGGTGCAGCCAGCCGCTACTAAGGTACAAGGCAAACACAAATCCTTATCCCACCGCTTGCCGCCAATGTTGGAAATGGGATCCCCGGCTGGCCAGGGCTTTCGCCAAAGTCAGTCAGAGACCACCACACCCAAGTCAGGGCAAGGGAGTTACACGCCAAGATAACCCCTACTCACCCTCTAGGTAACGTGGCGCGAGCAGCAAGGCTAAACTTGGAGGCGATGTAAGTTAAGTATTTGCGCACGCACCCCAGCAACAACAACCAAAGGCCCACCACAAAGGAAACTCCACAAGGGGTTATGTAAAAATAGCCTTTGTATTATAATAAATATACATCAGATAAAACACACATCTTGTTACACTGTGCCAACAGGCACGGGCGGAATTTACAAGGGATATTGCACAGGACAGGGCCACTTGGACCACTGTCAGGGGTATCAGCACTTTTTTAGAAATAATACTTTCAGAAATAGCACTTTAGACAGTAAAATCAGTGTAGCACACAATATAAAAGTAGAGCATACAACCAGTAATCACTGGTAATAGGACCTCACTAGCACCACCTGTACTAGGGAGAAAAACAACCACCTACATGTCTCAATTCCTGTAGGGGTGTAAAACAACACACATGATGCATTAACATTCAGAGGTGTAAAAGCACACAATTGCGCCAAACTCAGATAAGTCACCACCTGTGACAGTCTCTGTGTCCAAATGTCAGGGCCTAAACGTGGCAGCTGCCCACAAAGTGCTGGGCAGCTGAATCATCAATAATGGGTCAACGCTGGAGCCTCGCAGGCTCTGCCCAACTGACTGTCTCTCAAGAGCTTCACTAGGCTCTGTACCACAATTATGCCCCTGAGCCTCTCAGGGCTCGTGACACGACATCTGGGCGGGGGAGCCTCTCAGGGCTCAAGAGCAAATGGGGGGGCCAATGTAGGAGCCTCGCTGGGCTCTACAAACAAAATGGCCCCCAGGAGCCTCTCCGGGCTCCTCAACAATGATGCGGGCGTCAGGGCCCCTCACGGGGGACCCTCGAACACGTGGGGGCGCTTGGAGTCCCCCCTCTGGGGACTCAGGACGAGAAATGCCCCCTAAGAGCCTCTCTGGCTCTATACACAAGGGCGCGAGGTCGCGCTGCTGAGGGGGGCAGGGGGGGGGGGGGCGGACACCGACAACGTGTCCCGGCGCCCCTCCCCTCGCTTCTGGCAACACTCACCGGCTCTGGGCTGCAGGGCGGCTCCTCTCGCCGCGGGGCTCCTTTCCCCTCGTCCCGGGGCTCTCCTCTCCACTCGGGGAGCCTCGGGGACCCGGCCGGCAGCTTCTCCCTCCCCGGCTCGGCTGAGGAGGCGGGACTTCCGGTCGGCCTTTCCTGGGCCGCGCTGGGATTGGCCGGGCCGCTTACCACTTCCGGGTCGCCGCGGGCAGCGCGGCGGCTCGCTTCTTAGGCAGGCAGGCGGCTTCCCAGGATCCGAGGAGTGGGCTCTCTCGTGAATCCAATAAAAACGGGCAAACAAAGCGGCAATGAGCGGGGTGGCACCCGCGCCCTCAAACCGCCACACAGGGCGATCAGATGCCGGGTAGGCACCGGCTGTGTTCTCAAGGCGCTAGAACGAAGGGTAGGCGCTCTCCAGCGCCACAGGATGAAAACACAGCGCTCACAGCGCTAGGGCCAAAATCCAGCACTTCCAAGCGCTAGGCAAGCGATTTCAGCGCTCTCAGCGCTGAAGGGCAGAGAGCAGCGCTCTCAGGCTGCAGGCAAGGAGTCCTCAGTGCTCCCCAGCACTGGAAGACAGGACAAAGCTCCATCAGGGGCTGGAGGCAGGCAGGGGGGCAAGGCTGGGCCAGAGCCAGCACACTGGGTCTCCAGGCAGGGAGACACCCCAAGTGGCGGTCCTCCTGGCCCCAGCAGCAGCAACAGCCCCCTCTGGCAGGATCCAAAAGCAGAACCTTTTCCAAGGGGACACAGCCCCTTCTTATAGTACCAAATCCTTTGTTTCAAGGTGTAGGGTGGGGGAAAACCAGTTTCAGCTGGCTTTGGAGCACTCTTAATGGCCCAACCACCCATTTCTTTCACTGGGGAGGCTAGGGTCGTTAGACACACCACAGGGGGGCGGAGCCAGCATTGTGTGGGGAAAACCCAGCCCATCCGGGACACAGGTACACTCCTCCCACACATCACTCATGCTAATCTCCCACTCACCACCGGGCAGACCCATCCAGACTTCCTGGAGCCTGGCATGCCAGCCAGCTCCAGCCAATCACTCTCCAGCACCCTCACTGCACACATATCTCAATGTCCAGAAGTAGCACTTCCCTTCTAGACACATACATGCCGCAGACACCATCTCGCAGCATTCACTCTCACGAGTTTACACATACTAAACTCGAGCCTGCACTCCCCACGCATCAGGAACTACCAGGGACACACACATTCCCCATGCATTCCTATGGGAGGGCAGGCCAGCCATGCTACACGCACGCACTTTCACTCTGGGACCCAGGGAAAAGTGCGCAGAGACCCAAAAATCACTGACACAGGGTCACCCATAAGGCAAAAAGTTCAGGGGTGAACCAGCCCTGCGGGCCAAGTACAACACGACCCTTCTGAGTTATTAAGGTAATAAACTTCCTTCTCCCTTCAGCTGGTGTCCCGCGTCTCTGATTTAATATTTGCTGGTCCTCTAGGAGGTCCAGATGAACCCGAAGATTAAGGTGAGCTCTGCACCGCTGACCCTCAAAGACCCTTCCTTGAGGAGGGGTCTTTGGGGGTCGGTTCTTCAATAACAAGCCTGTGCCTTTGCTTCCCCTCCGTGACATTTACATTTAAGTGTAAGGTTCCAGGCCGCCTCCAGTCAGGATATTCAAACAAAAGGAGGCCGGATGGCCCCTTGACTTCAGCTCAGCCGGAGGTGAAAAAGAAGCTCCTTCGCTGGCTGCACGTTGCTGCTGGGAATGAAAGCAGACAACGTACAGGCACTGATGAACATGTCCCAGTGTCTGAAGATTACAGGGGACAAATCCAGCATACTTCTTTCGGGCCCAACTTCCTGGCAGGGGGGACAGCCCCCACCCTGTGAAAAGAGTGGGGGTACGCCATGTACCTGCATGTACCCCCGACTCTTGCCCTGGGTAGAGGATGTAGGTGCTATGGGTAGCAGCAGCAAGTTTAGATCAAGAGACGAAGGCGGTGCAGTAATCTCATCCTCCAGAGAGAACATTTTCAGAGGGGAAGGTAGCTAAGGGGACAACTGTCAATAGTGTCTTAGTAGGAGAAAGGCTCAACTCCATTCTGAAGCTCTGCAGTGAGGTGCTGGGCTTAGTTTCTGGGGTAAGTAGTATTCTGGTCACGCTGACCAAAAAAGATTATGCCATGAGTCTATCCTTGGTAAGGTTGGATGCTCTATCAACAAAGCTTCAGCGATTCACCATGTCCAGGTGCCCTTCCCATAGCTTCAGCAATTCCCGATGTCCTTCTGATAGCTTCAGCGATTCACGATGTCCAGGTGTCTTTCGATAGATTCAGCGATTACTGATGTCCAGGTGCCCTTCCGATAGCTTCAGCAATTCCCGATATCCATGTGCCCTTCCGATAGATTCAGTGATTCAGGAGTCCAGGTGCCCTTCTTATAGCTTCAACGATTCCCGAGGTCCAGGTGCCCTTCCGATAGCTTCAGCGATTCCTGATATCCAGGTGCCCTTCCCATAGCTTCAGCACCTCCACACCAGGCATCACCATCTCCACCCATGAATGATATTAAATAACACATCGAGACAGGACCAACAAACACGGAGGTGGAATTTCCCCAATCCACAAGGACACCATCCGATGCACGATCTCCCCGGACATCCCATCCTTGATTAGGAAACATCTCAACTTTCAACTACACATAGACGGAAAGAGCACCATCAGAGGTACCTTTGCATACAGACCACGCAGACTACAACCCAGCTTCTGCAACGACATCCCGGACCTCATAGTCCCTTTCGTCATCGAATCTTAGCAATTCTGGGCATATTATCAAGGGGGTTTATCTCCGCTTTTTTGGCTTTACAAGCCAAGAAAGCGGAAATAAAATTATCTCCCTATTACCTAGCTGTCGCTAACACCAGTTAGCGACAGCTAGTAGGAGATAGCGACCATCTTGGGCCCCACTTTGCATGTCAGTGATATTTATCACTAATGACATGCAAAGTGGGCGTGCCAAGATGTTAGAGACTGGAAACAGTCGCTAACATCGCTATCTCCTATTACCAACTTTTGGAGATATTCGAGCTAAGCGCGAATATCTCCAAAAGCTAACACATGCCCCTGAGCAATTCTTAGCCATGTTATCCAATGGGAGGTGGATAACATGGCTAAGAGCATTAGCTCGGTAATGCATGAATATCGCTGACTTTTCAGCGATATTCATGCATTGCGGCCGTTTTTTATCGCATTTGCGATAAACCTTGGTAATACCAAGGTTTATCTGCGGTAAAAATCGCCGCAGCTCAGCGGTAAAATTTTGTCTCTAACTAAGCAATAGCGATAATTATCGCTATTGCTTGGTAATATGCCCCTATATCCTCCTAGGGGACCACAACTTCCACCTTGAAGACGCCAACACAACTGACCTTCTGGAAAGCATGAACAACATTGTCTTCAAGCAGCTGGTCACTGCCCCCACCCACATTACAGGAGGCACACAACCCTATCTTCACTTTCGGCAACAAAGTCAAGTACCGGCACACCACACAGCTTACTTGGACAGACCATTATCTCATCCACTTCACCATCTCAAGACCCACCAACCAGGAACCGTGCACCACAGCTCCATAAGCAGAGACTGGAAAAGGATATCAGAAGACTAGTGGAACATCGCTCTCCACTTCCGCCTCCCAACACCGGCCCGACTAAGAAGCAAAGAACTTCTCCCAACGGTTCACGGAATGTGTCAACAAAATTCCCCTCACCAAAACATCCAACACCAAGGGACCAACTTAAAGAACCAGCTGGGTCACCGAAGAATTCAAAGTTGCAAACTGCATCAGCCTCCAACTAGAAAAAAAGTGGCGCACCAACAGGAAAACAGAAGACCGCACCACCTTCAAGACAGGCCTCAAACAGTGGCACCATCTCCTGAAGGAAACAAAAAGGAACACCCTAGCATGCCACATTAAGGCCAGTTCTAACCACAGCAAGGAACTATTTGTAATTGTGAAAGATTTCTACAGTCCCACTGAGAACAACATCACACCTTCACCAGAACCGTGCAGTACTCTGACGAACTTCTTCCACAACAAGATCTCCACCATCTATGAGAACATTGAACCCCCAACCCTCCACCGCTGACAATATGAACCAGCCCACACTCACGAACACAAACCTGGAACACCTCGGCACTCAATGGGAGCTCCTCACTACGCAAGACACCATCTCCAGTCAACACCAGAATGACCTTCACACAGACCCTCATCACCAGAAGGCTGGACTACTGAATCTCACTTCATGTAGGAATCGTGGCACGCCTCCTGAAGAGTCTTCAGACAATATAGAATGCAGCAGCGAGACTCGTCCTCGACCTGCCTAGAAGGACCCACATCGCACCCCACCTCAGGAAACAACACTGGCTCCAGATACAGAAGAGATGCCAGTTCAAGATGCTGACCCACAGCTACAAAGCCCTACACCAAGGACCAGCATACCTCCACAAACAACTGACCTTCCACGAACACACCAGACACCTCCGGTCCACTCCACGCTTCCGTGCAGACACCCCCCAGGTCCGCCGAGCCAACAGCGGATGACACTCCTTCTCGTGCCTAGCCTGCCCCATCACTCCACCAATTCAGGAAAGAACTAAAGACTTGGATGTTCGAATGAGATACAACCTACCTGGAGCTACAAACACCTAAAGACCCAATCAGGTGATTTGCCGCTCTGTGTACATGTCTGATTGAAATAGCTGATTGGTCCAGGTGTGAATATGCAGTGGTTCATTCGAAGAGTAAATAAGGAGGAATTGGGTTTTGCAAAGGTCCTTTTGAGGTTGTGAGAAGTGAACCAGTCTGGAACGGAGTTTAGTGGTGGCTAGATGAGAGATGTTGTTACTGGATGGGACTTTTAAGTAGAGTTGGGTGTCACCTGCATACTAGTGGTAGGCGATCCCCTCCTTTCTTAGTAGAAATCCCAGAGGCTTGATGTAGAGTTTGCACAGGGTAAGACCAAGGATGGAACCCTAGGAGACTCCTTGATCGACTCTCTTCAGTGAAAAGAGACAATTATCAAAAGTGATCCTCTGTCCTACCCATGAGGAAGGTGCACATCATTTCAGGGCACACCCTGGCAATGCCCATCCAATTCTTTTCATAGTATATCAAGAAGTATGTGGTGATTTGCGTTATCAAATGCTGCCGACAGATCGATACGTATCAGGAGCTGGCAGAATCTAGGACTCGAAGACCATCAACCTCTCAAGAGCGACTACGCGGAGCAGCACGGTTCCAGTGTCTCACCCTTGATTGAAGCCCGAGTGGAATCCCTCCAGAAGGTGGTTGTATTGATGTGTTGGGCAAGTTCCTCTTTTGATGATTTTTGCAAGAAAAGGCAGGTTGGAGATAGAATGAAAGTTGAAGTCATCCACAAAAGCTTCTTGAGAAGTGGGTGACTGGGTGGTTTAGTGGGAGTCGGGGAATGATCCTTGACTGAGCGAAGATGCTCCATCAGTTTTGGCCAGTACGGGTGCATAAGCGTGTAAAGATCTTCGTTAATGCTACGCAGAATAGAATCCACAAAATATTTTGTGGGTTTGCTTGAAGTGATGTTTTGAAGTAAGTCTTCTTCCCCGATTATGCAAGAGGTTCGTCATTAGTTCTTGGCTTTGCAAACCACGGTGGGGGAAGGACATTCATCTTGGCATAGAAGGGATTGAACTTTGGAGCCAAAAAATGGTGGAAAAACTTCTGCTTTCTTAGAGGGGCAATCACATTTGATGGAAGTGAGCAAAGTGAACAGTGCAGCCGGTGCAGTGGCACCTGGGCACACTGCACCCACTTATACTTTATTTTCCTATGAAGTAAGGGAATGAGGGGCTATTTTCTGTGCTTACATCAGGGGTCCTGGCTCCCTTGCTACAGCATTGCCACCAACATACAGGTATTTGCCGCCCCCTGCTGTTCCACGGTTGTCAGTGCAGAGTCCACAATAACACAATACAAGATGGTACCTAATTAACAAGACATGTCAAAATCAAAACATGGCATACACACTATAGAGCGGTGTGAGAAGTTGGCCTGGCATATGCTGTCCACTAGTTATAGTGGGCACCTTGCACCAGTCCAAACAACCCCTTAGAGGTGATAGGTTAAAGACAACCTTATTTGAAACATATCTTGTGGTAGCTATGGAGAGAAGCCTTCAGGTCAAGTCTTGAAGGAATGTAAAGCAGCTTGTTTTAGCAGTCTATAAACTTGTGAATGGCTAAATGAAAGGAGAACCACACCAGGTATACATATAAAATATATGTCTTTATTCTAAACACACCCTACTAGTTTCTTTATGAGGCTAGAGGTCAAAGCACATATGTTACACGTAATATATAACAGTAAATTATTACAATATACGCTAGGCCCTAGCGGCGGACCAAACCATATATCGATAAAGTGGTATAAGAACACAATTTGACTAGACACAAGGCCTAGAGCCTGTAGAATCGCTGGGACCCCAAGGAACCACCCAAGGTAGTGACACAGGGGACCCACGGGGGACGCATGCTGTGTGAGAACACAGATGCATATCGCCATTATCTTCTATGGGGAAAGTCGCGGTTGGAAATTTAAAGATTAAGGACACTTAGGAGAGGACTTTGAGAATAGATTCCAAAGGCTGCAGAGTAGCCCTGTTCATGCAAGGGCACCCACTCACACAAAACCCAGCACCCTGCCTTCAGGATTGATAAGGCCTGCCATATGGGTTTATATGTGTGATGATTTAAGGTAGATATAGGTAGCCTATATCTACGTAAGGGGGGCATGCACCACCTTACCCAGGCTGCAGTAGCAGTCCTGTTGTGTCAATTTGGAAGGCTTCCCAGGGGTGGCACAATTCATGCTGCAGCCCCTGGTAGGCCTCTGGTGTACCTCTGTCCAGAGGGGCAGATTTACAAGCCGCTGGCGACACATTTACACCACCGTTGCGTCACTTCTGTGATGCAGCGGCTGTGTAAATCATGCGCCATGTTGCCCCGTATTTACAACGTGAATCATATAGAGAGATGCATCACGTTGTAAACCCCTATGCCACATAAAAACCTGCGTCAGGTTTCATGTGGGCGTTTCGGCACAGGGTGGGCGTTCCCTCACAGGTATGCCTCGTAAAAGTGATGCAGTGAAATCTACAAGATTTCACTGAGTCACTTTTATGGCCGTGCTGCGTCAAAACCCTGTGCCTGCTTGAAGCAGGCGTAAGGATTGATGCAGCATAATAGGCATAGGGCACCCCCTAGCCTTTCTGGAGCCGCGTCGCCCTTGCAACGCAACACCAGCAATGCGCCGCATTTCCGCAGGGGGATGCGACACACATCTGCCCATCTGTGCGCCGTGGTGCGGCACATTGTAAATATGACGCATCAGTGGTGGCACACGGGTGGGTAGATGCGTCGCAACTCCTCTGGCGCATCCCTGCTGATTAGCAGAGATGCACCAGAAGTTGTAAATTTGTCCCTTAATACCTAGTTTACCATATACTAGGGACTCATAAGGTACCCCAGGAACCAAACTGGAGTGTACCTATAGTACATGGAATAATTTTAGAAGATAAAGCAGATAGGCTGGGGCCCTGAATAGCAGGTTCCCAGCCAAACTAAGTCAAAAACCATTAAAACGCAAGGAAAAAAAGCGGGACAACTATGTAGTCAGATTCCACCGTTCCTACAAGCGGTCATTTAATTTTCCTTCTGAGGTCAAACCTGTGTTCTTTGCACCTGCTTCTTTTGTTACCTGTTAGATTTGGGGGTCACTGGTTGGCACAGGTATGCACTTGTGACAAACAGGGACCCTCTCCTCTAGTCAGGGCAAGGGACTTACTCCTAAAAATAACCCCTGCTCACCCTCTAGGTAGTGTGGCGCGAACAGACCAGGCTAAACTTCAGGGCGTAAGTAGTTAAGCATTTATGATCACATACAGTAACCCAGGAATACCACAAATGGACACCAGGCTTAATGATATATAAAAAAAAAATTATTTTATTGGAATTCTTTAAGCAGACTTATTACAAGACCATGATAACGTTTTTAGAAATGAGCCACAAGATTGTTTAGGCAAAGTGTCCTTTAAATAAGTGAATTTTCTTCTTTCATGCGCGTTGCTCACTCTGTCCGACTCCCCCGGGAAAATGTACCATGTCAAAGGAAAAAGGTAGGCACACTCGTTGGGGCCCATCCGGCCCGAAGGGGAGAGTCCGGCTCGTCGGCGTCGTGTGGGTCAAGGAACAGCCTGGGAGAGTGGGCGGCCCCTCTACGTTGTGGTCTGGGCTGTTGGGCGCACTTTTGAGCGCAGCATGGAGCAGAGGGGGTCACAGGTTTTTGATGCGGGCGGTCAGGGTCTCAACGGCTTTTGTGACGTGCGTTCGAGCTGTACCTTCGGTTTCTGGAGCGGGCGGCCCGGTGTTTCAACACGTTGTACGAGACGTACTGGGCAGCACGGCTTCAGGAGCTTAGGCGGGCGGTGCGGTCCGGTGCGCTGGCAGCGTAAGAACCGTACATGGCTGGGAAGAGGCTTGTTCCGGGGCGGACAGTTGCGGCACTTAGCGGCCCGTACGCAACATACTGGACGGCCCTGGCACTACGGCGTGGCCTCGGAAGATGTCAGCGGGGTGCAGTCTGAGTAGGCTTGGATCGTACGAGTCATACCTCACTGGTGAAGCGTTTCTGTAGTCCGTGGTGGCTGAAGGCAGTGGCGGTGTGGCTCGCACAAAAGGGGGAAGTTGTGCACGGTGCGGCGCGGCCCAATTGGGTACGGTGCTAACTACCACTTCAAGAGCAGCGGAGTCACACGGTGCAGGGCGGCAGCGGCACGGACTTCCAGGCGGCAAAGGGGGGGGCGAGGCGCACTTGGCGACGGTTCCAGCAGGCACGGGCACAGGCAATCCAGCAGCTCCTAGCAAAGGCAGGAGAAGAGCCCAATGTTCCTGGGGCTCAGTTCAGGGGGCAAGCTCGCTTCCAAGCCCTTAGAGATCGTTTTGAGCATAAGTATTTTAAGCAAAATAAAACAAGTCTCTGTAGGTTCCTTCTCTGCTTTGGCAGCAAGGCAACCACTGCAGGCCGGTCCCCGAGGGTAGGGACAGTACTCCTCCTTCAGCTTTCCCAGTTCCTCCTCCTCAGGCAGAGATTTCTTCTTGGTTCAAAAGCAGGATCTGATTTCTTTTATACACAAAACCCTTTGTTCTTTCAGGCCAGGGGGTCTTTGCCTAATCCAGTCCAGTTCCTGAGCACTTTGTATTGGGCAGCTCTGGCTTTTCTTTCAGTGAGCAGGACAGGGACATCAGACGCTCTGCAGGAGGTGGAGCCAGCGTTGTGGTGACAAGTACAGTCCAGGAGTACTCTGTTGACAGTCTCCCCCTCTCTCTTTACAAGGTGCAGGGCAGAGACATCAGACGCTCTCCAGGGGGCGTAGCCAGCATTGAGGTGGCAGAGTACAGCCCTATTCAGAGTCAAGGGGCACTCCCAGCACCCATCCTGGTGTAATCCCTCTATTCACCACCTGTCAGCCCCTGCCTGTCTCCTGGAATTCCCCAGCCCTGTCACACACAGAAACCAGACAATAGATACACATCCTAGCAGAGGTGGGCTGAAATGGTTAGGCAAGCAAATACCAACTTTCTAAAAGTGGTATTTGCAAACACAGAACATTAAAATAAACTTTACTAAAATATGTATTTTATTAGTCTGAGTTCAGGCATACTAAACTTAACTTTCTACCATGTTCCCTGAGCCTGCTGGGATTATAGGGTGTAATAATTCCAGCAGCCCATTCTGGCCTATGAGAACAGGTAGCCTTACAATAGTGAAAAACGAAAATGGCTGTAATTCACTATTAGGACATGCCACACACATCAGGGCTTGTCCTACCTTATGCTTACAATGCACCCTGCCCTTGGGCCTACCATAGGGGTGACTCACATGAAGTAAAGGGAAGGTTTAGGGGTTGGCAAATGTGTGCACTTGTCCAGCCAGCATGACAGTAACAGACTGCACGCAGGTTCTGCAATGGCAGACCTTAGACACATTTTAAAAGGCTGCTTCTGTGGGTGGCACAACCAGTGCTGCAGGCCCACTAGCAGCATTTGTATTTACAAGCCCTGGCACTCCTGGTGCCCTTTACTGGGGTCTGACAGAAAACCAAATAAGCCAATCATGGACATCAATTACATATACACTTTTCATAAGGAGCACTTGCACTGTGGCACTGATTGGCAGTGGCACAGTGCCCTGTGCTGCTAACACCAGCAAAACACATGAGGCACATCAGCAAAAAGTGGAAAGGAGACTCACGCCAAGGTGCCAGGTCTAACATTACCTACAATGAGAAGGGTTCCTGCTTCTGCGTGTTCCCAAGTGAAAAGTTTTTCTTCCTTAGTTTTACAGACTTCCTTCGTTTTACAGATGTAAGGAAAGAAGTGCCCAGATTGTAGTATTGTGATGTGGATAGTTTAGGGGACCATGTCTTTCTCCCTTTCTTTTCACATGTCTAATTGTTGCCAAACTCTGTCCTCTGTTTGCGGTTTGACCTGTTCCCAAACCTTTCACACTCACCTCTAATCAGCCTATACTTGGAGAGGGTTTGCCTGTGCTCTGTGTTGTTCTCCACAATCCTTGTACTATGCAGTATTCAGCGGGTGTATCGAGCTCTCTGTGTATAGCCCGGACCCACTGCGGACATTGTGGTGCCCAATGCAGGCACTGTGTGGCTGTGTTGTATGACCTGAGGAGCCTCCGGTGAATTATACTTGTCAGCACAGGGAGGGTTTGTGTTCTGGCCCTGACAGGATTCTGCTCGGTCCTCTTCCTTCCTGACCATTTTGTTTCCATGCGAAGAAAGCTGCATCGAAGGTGCAGTCAAGCAGGAAATGGTAGTGAGACAAAATAACGAAATTAAAATATCGATATACAATAATATCGATGTTTTAATATCGATGGTATAGAATATCGATGTGTAAAATATCGATATACAGAATATCGTTTTTTAAGGTATGTATGTTACTAGAATATCGATGTGTGAAATATTGACAGACATAATATCGTTTTTTAAGGTATGTATGTTACTAATATCGAAATTTACTAATATCTAAATTTTGTTTAGTGTTATGTATTTTATTATGTTGTTTATATGTTTGTTAAATATGTTTTGTAATGTATGTTAGAAAATTAGTAATTTTGTTTACATTTTGCGTTTTAGTATCAGAGCGGGTTGTGGGTTTATAGGTAATAGGGTGGGAAGTAATTTAATAATAATTAATTAATTAATATATATTTGTAAATATTTTTAATTAATAATTAATTGGTAATTAATTAATATTATTAGTTAATTACATTAATTAGAGTTAATGTGCTAATATCTTTAATTTAGTGTTATTGTTAATTAATAATTATTGGTAATTAAATAATATTAATTAGTTAATTAAATTAATCAGATTTAATGTGCTAATATATTTAATTTTTTGTTATTGTTAATTAATTAATTGGTAATTACATAATATTAAATAGTATATTAAATTAATTAGAGTTAATGTGCTAATATATTTAATTTTTTGTCATTGTTAATTAATAATTAATTGGTAATTAAATAATATTAATTATTTAATTAAATTAATTAGAGTTAATGTGCTAATATATTTAATTTTTTGTTATTGTTAATTAATAATTAATTGGTAATTAATAATTATTAACTGATTAAATTATGTGATTTATTTATGTGTAGTGGGTTGTGTGTTTATAGGGGAATAGGGTGTGATATAATTAAATGTAATAAATTAAGGAGATTGTATTTATTTATTGGTATTTATTGTTAATTAATTGGTAATTAATATGTGTTAATTAGTTCATTTATAATAACATAAAATTAATAATATTAATTGTTATTAATTGATTAATTGAAATGTATATTAATTGTGTTTCTTTGTATGTGTAGTGTGTTGTGTGTTAAAGGGGGAGTAGTGTGGGAAGTAATTTTTACCCCTACGCTATCCAACGCTTTCCCTACTGTTGCACCCTCTGGAGTGGAAATAGTAATTTAAACCCCTTCGCTATCCAAAGCTTTCCCTACTGTTGCACCCTCTGGAGTGGGAATAGTAATTTTTTACCCCTACGCTATCCAACGCTTTCCCTACTGTTGCATCCTCTGGAGTGGGAATAGTAATTTTTACCCCTACGCTATCGAACGGTTTCCCTACTGTTGCACTCTCAGGAGTGGGAATAGTAATTTTTACCCCTACGCTATCCAACGCTTTCCCTACTGTTGCACCCTCTGGAGTGGGAATAGAAATTTTTACCCCTTCGCTATCCAATGCTTTCCCTACTGTTGCACCCTCTGGAGTGGGAATAGTTATTTTTACCCCTACGCTATCCAACGCTTTCCCTACTCTTGCACTCTCTGGAGTGGGAATAGTAATTTTTACCCCTATGCTATCCAACGCTTTCCCTACTGTTGCACCCTCTGGAGTGGGAATAGTAATTTTTACCCCTACGCTATCCAACGCTTTCCGTACTGTTGCACCCTCTTGAGTGGGAATAGTAATTTTTACCCCTACGCTATCCAACGCTTTCCCTACTGTTGCACCCTCTGGAGTGGGAATAGTAATTTAAACCCGTACGCTATCCAACGCTTTCCCTACTGTTGCACCCTCTGGAGTGGGAATAGTAATTTTTACCCCTTCGCTATCCAACGCTTTCCCTACAGTTGCACCCTCTGGAGTGGGAATAGTTATTTTTACCCCTACGCTATCCAACGCTTTCCCTACTGTTGCACCCTCTGGAGTGGGAATAGTAATTTTTACCCCTACGCTATCCAACGCTTTCCGTACTGTTGCACCCTCTGGAGTGGGAATAGTAATTTTTACCCCTACGCTATCCAACGCTTTCCCTACTGTTGCACCCTCTGGAGTGGAAATAGTAATTTTTACCCCTACGCTATCCAACGCTTTTCCTACCGTTGCAATATGTGGAGTAAGTATATATATAAATTTATATGTAGAGTTTTTATTTTATTTTTAATGTATATGCATTAGTTATAAAAAATTTTAATATGCTTGAATGTTTTTCTTTAATATTTGTAAAATTATATGTATTAAAAAAATATTTTTACATTATTAATAATACATTTTAAAAAAACGATATTTTTTAATTTTGATATTTTTGTACTACGATATTATTTTTTCGATATTTTTGTACTTACCTTTATGAAGATATGACTTCGATATTTTTGATGTCGATATTTTTGTGTCGATATTTTTGTATGTAGATATTCTGTCTGTCGATATTATGTCATAGATCCGCAGGAAATACATGTTATAGACCAGCACCGCCTGGTGGTTTAATCTTTCCACTACATGTCATGTTGGAGAACATCCTGTCAAGCAGTGAATACATGTTATACAACACCGCCCCCCGGTGGTTTCATCTTTCCACTAAATATCATCTTGAAGAAGGTCCTGTCAAGCAGTGAATACATGTTATACAACAGCGCCGCCCGGTGGTTTCATCTTTCCACTGCATGTAATCTTGAAGAAGGTGCAGTCAAGCAGTGAATACATGTTATGCAACAGCGCCACCCGGTGGTTTAATCTTTCAATTACATGTCATCTTAAAGAAGATTAAGTCAAGCAGTGAATACATGTTATACAACAGCGCCACCCTGTGGTTTAATCTTTCAATTACATGTCATCTTAAAGAAGATTAAGTCAAGCAGTCAATACATGTTATACAACAGCGCCACCCGGTGGTATCATCTTTCCACTACATGTCATTATGGAGAAGGTTTTGTCAAGCAGTAAATACATGTTATACAAGAGCGCCACCCGGTGGTTTCATCTTTCCACTAAATGTCATCTTGAAGAAGGTCCTGTCAAGCAGTGAATACATGTTATACAACAGCGCCACCCTGTGGTTTAATCTTTCCACTACATGTCATCTTGGAGAAGATCCAGTCAAGCGGTGAATACATGTTATACAACAGCGCCACCCTGTGGTTTAATCTTTCCACTACATGTCATCGTGGAGAAGATCCAGTCAAGCGGTGAATACATGTTATACAACAGCGCCACCCGGTGGTTTCATCTTTCCACTACATGTCTTGTTGGAGAAGGTTTGGTCAAGCAGTGAATACAATACAACAGCGCCACCCTGTGGTTTAATCTTTCCACTACATGTCATGTTGGAGAACATCCTGTCAAGCAGTAAATACATGTTATACAACAACACCACCCAGTGGTTTCATCTTTCCACTACATGTTATCTTGAAGAAGGTCCTGCCAAGCAGTGAATACATGTTATACAACAGCGCCACCCGGTGGTTTCATCTTTCCACTACATGTCATTATGGAGAAGGTTTTGTCAAGCAGTGAATACATGTTATACAACAGCGCCACCCGGTGGTTTAATCTGTCCAATACATGTCATCTTGGAGACGTGTGTGGCTGGTATCTCATACAGTGGTACCTTGTGACGTGTGATGCTTCCATCTCATACAGTGGTACCTAGTGACGTCTGATGCTTCCATTTCATACAGTGGTATCTGGTGAGCGTGTGAGGCTGACATCTCATACAGTGGTACCTAGTGACCTGTGATGTTGCCATCTCAAACAGTGGTACCTAGTGACGTGTGATGCTTCCATCTCATACAGTGGTATCTAGTGACGCATGATGTTGCCATGTCATACAGTGGTACCTTTGTGACGTGTGATGCTTCCATCTCATCCAGTGGTACCTAGTGACGCATGATGTTGCCATGTCATACAGTGGTACCTTTGTGACGTGTGATGCTTCCATCTCATACAGTGGTACTAGTGACATGTGCGGCTGTCATCCTATACAGTGGTACCTAGTGACGTGTGATGCTGCCATCTGATACCGTGGTACATAGTGACGTGTGAGGCTGGTATCTCATACAGTGGTACCTAGTGACGTGTAATACTGTCATCTCTTACAAGGGCACCTAGTGACATGTGATGTTGCCATCTCACAGAGTGGTACCTAGTGACATGTGATGCTTCTATCTCATACATTTGTACCTGGTGTAGTGTGATGATTCCATCTCATACAGTGGTACCTAGTGAGCGTGTGAGGCTGACATCTCATACAGTGGTACCTAGTGACATGTGATGCTTCCATCTCATACATTTGTACCTGGTGTCGTGTGATGATTCCATCTCATACAGTGGTACCTAGTGAGCGTGTGAGGCTGACATCTCATACAGTGGTACCTAGTGACATGTGAAGTTGCCATCTCATACAGTGGTACCTGGTGACTTGTGATGATTACATCTCATACAGTGGTACCTAGTGAGCGTGTGAGGCTGACATCTCATCCAGTGGTACCTAGTGACATGTGATGTTGCCATCTCACACAGTGGTACCTAGTGACAAGTGATGCTACCATCTGGTACCTAGTGATGTGTGATGCTGCAATCTCATTAAGTGGTACCTAGTGACATGTAATACTGCCATCTCTTACAATGGTACCTAGTGACGTGTGATGCTGCCATCTTATAAAGGGGTATATAGTGAAGTATGAGGCTGGTATCTAATACAGTGGTACCTAGTGATGTGTGATGCTGCCATCTCACACAGTGGTACCTAGCGACGTGTAATACTGCCATCTCTTACAAGAGTACCTAGTGACGTGTGATGCTGCCATCTTTTACAGTGGTACCTAGTGACGCGTGATACTGCCAACTCATACAGGGGCACCTAGTGACGTGTGATGCTGCCATCTCATACAGTGGTACCTAGTGACATATGAGGCTGGTATCTCACACAGTGGTACCTAGTGAGTTATGATGCTTGCATCTCATACAGTGGTACCTTGTGAGGTATGATGCTTCCATCTCATACAGTGGTACCTAGTGACGAGTGATGCTGCCATCTCATACAGTGGTACCTAGTGAAGCGTGATGCTGCCATCTCATTCTGGGGTACCTAGTGACGTGTGATGCTGCCATCTCATACAGTTGTACCTAGTGACTTGTGATGCTGCCATCTTATACAGTGGTACCTAGTGATGTGTGATGCTGCCATCTCATACAGTGGTACCTAGTGACATGTGATACTGCCATCTCATTATGTTTTACCTAGTGACATGTGAGGCTGCCATCATATACAGTGGTACCTAGTGATGTGTGATGCTGCCATCTCATACAGTGGTACCTAGTGACATGTGATGCTGCCATCTCATACAGTAGTACCAAGTGACGTGTGATGCTTCCATCTCATACAGTGGTACCTAGTGACATGTGAGGCTGCCATCTTATACAGTGGTACTTAGTGACGTGTGATGCTGCCATCTCATACAGTGGTACCTAGTGATGTGTGATGCTGCCATCTCATTAAGTGGTACCTAGAGAAGCGTGATGCTGCAATCTCATATGGTGGTACCTAGTGGCGTGAGATGCTACCATCTCATACCGAGGTACCCCGTGACGTGTGATGCTGCCATCTCATACAGTGGTTCCCAGTGACGTGTGAGGATGGTATCTTATACAGTGGTACCTTGTGACTTGTGCTGCTGCCATCTCATACAGTGGTTCCCAGTGACGTGTGAGGATGGTATCTTATACAGTGGTACCTAGTGACGTGTGCTGCTGCCATCTCATACAGAGGTACCTAGTGACGCGTGATGCTGCAATCTCATACAGTGGTACCTTGTGACTTGTGATGCTGCCATCTCATACAGTGGTACCTAGTTATGTGTGAGGCTGCCATCTCATACAGTGGTACCTAGTGATATGTGATGCCGCCATCTCATTAAGTGGTACCTAGTGACACGTGATGCTATCATCTCATACAGTGGTACCTAGTGACATGTGAGGCTGCCATCTCATACAGTGGTACCTAGTGACGCATGATGCTGCCATTTCATACAGTGGTACCTAGTGACGCGTGATGCTGCCATCTCATACAGTGCTACCTAGTGATGTGTGATGCTGCCATCTCATGAAGTGGTACCTAGTGACGTGTGAGGCTTCCATCTCATACAGTGGTACCTAGTGATGTTAGTATCTCATACAGTGTTACCTAGTGACGCATGATGCTGCTCTCTCACACAGTTGTACCTAGTGACGTGTGATGCTGGTATTTTTCACAGTGGTACCTAGTGATGTGTAAGGTTGCCATCTCATACAGTGGTACCTAGTGACATGTGATGCTGCCATCTCATACAATGGTACCTAGTGACGTGTGAGGCTGGTATCTCATACAGTGATACCTAGTGACGTGATGTTGCCATCTCACAGAGTGGTACCTAGTGACACGTGATGCTGCCATCTCATACAGTGTTACCTAGTGATGTGTGAGGCTGGTATCTCATACAGTGGTACCTAGTGACGTGTCATACTGCCATCTCTTACAAGGGTACCTAGTGACGTGTGATTCTGCCATCTTATACAGTGGTACCTAGTGACGTGTGAGGCTGCCATCTCATACAGTGGTAGCTAGTGACGTGTGATGCTTCCATCTCATACAGTGGTAACTAGTGACGTGTGATGCTTCCATCTCATAAAGTGGTACCTAGTGACGTGTCATGCTTCCATCTCATACAGTGGTACCTAGTGAGCGTGTGAGGCTGACATCTCATACAGTGGCACCTAGTGACATGTGATGTTGCCATCTCACAGAGTGGTACCTAGTGACACGTGATGCTGCCATCTTATACCGTGTTACTGAGTGACACGTGATGCTGCCATCTCATACAGTGGTACCTAGTGACGTGTGATGCTGGTATCTCATACAGTGGTACCTAGTGACGCGTGATGCTGCCATCTCACACAGTGGTACCTAGTGACGTGTGATGCTTACATCTCATACAGTGGTACTTAGTGACGCATGATGCTGCCATCTCCCACAGTGGTACCTTGAGACGTGTGATGCTTCCATCTCATACCGTAGTACATAATGACATGTGAGGCTGGTATCTCATTCAGTGGTACCTAGTGACGTGTAATACTGCCATCTCTTACAATGGTACCTAGTGACGTGTGATGCTGCCATCTTATAAAGGGGTATATAGTGAAGTATGAGGCTGGTATCTAATACAGTGGTACCTAGTGATGTGTGATGCTGCCATCTCACACAGTGGTACCTAGCGACGTGTAATACTGCCATCTCTTACAAGAGTACCTAGTGACGTGTGATGCTGCCATCTTTTACAGTGGTACCTAGTGACGCGTGATACTGCCAACTCATACAGGGACACCTAGTGACATGTGATGCTGCCATCTCATACAGTGGTACCTAGTGACATATGAGGCTGGTATCTCACACAGTGGTACCTAGTGAGTTATGATGCTTGCATCTCATACAGTGGTACCTTGTGAGGTATGATGCTTCCATCTCATACAGTGGTACCTAGTGACGAGTGATGCTGCCATCTCATACAGTGGTACCTAGTGAAGCGTGATGCTGCCATCTCATTCTGGGGTACCTAGTGACGTGTGATGCTGCCATCTCATACAGTTGTACCTAGTGACTTGTGATGCTACCATCTCATACAGTGGTACCTAGTGACATGTGAGGCTGCCATCTTATACAGTGGTACCTAGTGATGTGTGATGCTGCCATCTCATACAGTGGTACCTAGTGACTTGTGATGCTGACATCTCATACAGTGGTACCTAGTTATGTGTGAGGCTGCCATCTCATACAGTGGTACCTAGTGATGTGTGATGCTGCCATCTCATACAGTGGTACCTTGTGACTTGTGATGCTGCCATCTCATACAGTGGTACCTAGTTATGTGTGAGGCTGCCATCTCATACAGTGGTACCTAGTGATATGTGATGCCGCCATCTCATTAAGTGGTACCTAGTGACACGTGATGCTATCATCTCATACAGTGGTACCTAGTGACATGTGAGGCTGCCATCTCATACAGTGGTACCTAGTGACGCATGATGCTGCCATTTCATACAGTGGTACCTAGTGACGCGTGATGCTGCCATCTCATACAGTGCTACCTAGTGATGTGTGATGCTGCCATCTCATGAAGTGGTACCTAGTGACGTGTGAGGCTTCCATCTCATACAGTGGTACCTAGTGATGTTAGTATCTCATACAGTGTTACCTAGTGACGCATGATGCTGCTCTCTCACACAGTTGTACCTAGTGACGTGTGATGCTGGTATTTTTCACAGTGGTACCTAGTGATGTGTAAGGTTGCCATCTCATACAGTGGTACCTAGTGACATGTGATGCTGCCATCTCATACAATGGTACCTAGTGACGTGTGAGGCTGGTATCTCATACAGTGATACCTAGTGACGTGATGTTGCCATCTCACAGAGTGGTACCTAGTGACACGTGATGCTGCCATCTCATACAGTGTTACCTAGTGATGTGTGAGGCTGGTATCTCATACAGTGGTACCTAGTGACGTGTCATACTGCCATCTCTTACAAGGGTACCTAGTGACGTGTGATGCTGCCATCTTATACAGTGGTACCTAGTGACGTGTGAGGCTGCCATCTCATACAGTGGTAGCTAGTGACGTGTGATGCTTCCATCTCATACAGTGGTAACTAGTGACGTGTGATGCTTCCATCTCATAAAGTGGTACCTAGTGACGTGTCATGCTTCCATCTCATACAGTGGTACCTAGTGACGTGTGAGGCTGCCATCTCATACAGTGGTAGCTAGTGACGTGTGATGCTTCCATCTCATACAGTGGTAACTAGTGACGTGTGATGCTTCCATCTCATAAAGTGGTACCTAGTGACGTGTCATGCTTCCATCTCATACAGTGGTACCTAGTGAGCGTGTGAGGCTGACATCTCATACAGTGGCACCTAGTGACATGTGATGTTGCCATTTCACAGTGGTACCTAGTGATGTGTAAGGTTGCCATCTCATACAGTGGTACCTAGTGACATGTGATGCTGCCATCTCATACAATGGTACCTAGTGACGTGTGAGGCTGGTATCTCATACAGTGATACCTAGTGACGTGATGTTGCCATCTCACAGAGTGGTACCTAGTGACACGTGATGCTGCCATCTCATACAGTGTTACCTAGTGATGTGTGAGGCTGGTATCTCATACAGTGGTACCTAGTGACGTGTCATACTGCCATCTCTTACAAGGGTACCTAGTGACGTGTGATGCTGCCATCTTATACAGTGGTACCTAGTGACGCGTGATGCTGCCATCTCATACAGGGGTACCTAGTGATGCGTGATGCTGCCATCTCATAAAGGGGTACCTAGTGACGTATGAGGCTGGTATCTCATACAGTGGTACCTTGTGAGGTATGATGATGCCATCTTATACAGTGGTACCTAGTGACGCGTGATACTGCCACCTCATACAGGGGTACCTAGTGACGCGTGATGTTGCCTTCTCATAAAGGGGTAACTAGTGACATATGAGGCTGGTATCTCATACAGTGGTACCTAGTGACGTGTAATACTGCCATCTCACACAGTGGTACCTAGTGAGTTATGATGCTTGCATCTCATACAGTGGTACCTTGTGAGGTATGATGCTTCTGTAGTTCTGAAAATTCTGGACTCGTGAAGAAAACTTCGTCGTAGCATGACGATTTTTATGTCAAAATACCGAAAATGGCTAGTACACTATGTACAAGCATTTTCGTCATATTCGAGTGACGATTTCATCTCGGAATCATCATTTTCGTTCTGAACCCTTGGCTTCCATTTTGTGTACGGCAGCCATTTTGTGAGTTGCCCTTTACATAGGCTTATAATACAGCTAAATTCGATTCCAAAGGACACGTACATCTTAATTGACTTTCCTGTGACCTGGGCAAGTTGGAACCATTGCCCCAGGCCGAACCTGTTTGGTCAGTTCCTCTCCCAGTGGCCGAACGAGATAGCATCAAGGCACAACATGCCAAGCACCCTTTTTATCACACACACACCCTGCCGAATCTTGCTCAGACCTGTCCCTGCTCTTTTCTCTCTCACTTGCTTTATGATGGCGAGGTGCCCGTTTTTATTGGGGGTCCACCGATATCTGATGAGAATGTTGGGCCTTGCCGGGTAATTTGTTGTGGGCTGGACGTTCTGAAATGTGGGCTTGTCATCATGACTCTGCTTTTTCCTCGTAGTGAAAATATGCGAATAGGCTACTGTAAATCTGAGAATGTTTGCCTGAAGCACAATATTTTGTATAAAAAGAGAAGCCTGGCTTTGTAAGATTGAGCAGTCTCCTGAGAATATACATCCCGTGTTGTTGTACTTCTAGGACCTGTTACTTGGTTGCAGCCAATAAAATCGATCCTTGACTTCACCTAGAAGACTCTGAGTTTCTGTGGTCTGAATCAGGAAAGTACTCGAGGTCTTTGGGTGTACCCTGACACCGCTGGGTTACCGGTTCGGTACCGGTTCTGAAAAACCCAGTACCTCAGTTGGCGCCCAACGTGGGGCGATACCAGCGGTACCGGTCCAGCCAGAGGTTCGTGAGGAGCTTCGTGGGAAAATTCTGGAGGAAGGCCGCCACTTCATCGACCCCTGCATGTCGACGTGGTCCGAAAGTCTTTGCTGCGAGGTTCCCCGCTTCCCGACGGCTACAAAGGACTGCTGCCCTGGCTATCGCCCTGATGTGGACCCTTGAAGTTTGGTAGAGCGAAACGCTAAGACGAGTCTTCTGGTGACGTCATCGATATCTCAGTTAAGTATAAGTGGAGCGTGAAGTATCTTCATTAATGAATCCAAGATATAGAAAGATATATTAAATGAAGTTTAATCCAGGAATAAAGATCCCATCCACATACAATGCCAGCAGACATCAACTGACTGAAATTAGAACATTCCCATGTCAACATAAGGTGACATAGCTAATGACGTCCTTAAGATTCTATTAAAGCTGCAGTGTTAAATATTACACATCTCCTTCCCTCCAAAAAAAAACAATAAAAATAAGTTGTACAACATGCATGAAATTATCCAGATACATAAACTATACAAAATCAGTAAGATAAGTAGGCCTTCTGGACACGCGTGTAGAAGACCTAATATTTCCAGAATCAATTGCTTTACCATTTTCCAAACTCTTTTCCTTGGAATCCAAACTCTCACCACCTTGCAATTTCTTTCTAACAACGACAACTCTATTTAGATTCCAAATGCGATGATCTTGTGTTTGCACTGCATTGTTAAAAATTTTGATCACTTTGATAGGCTTCATAAACTTTGTTTCTGAACAACCCACCATGCCAGGACGTTTGACCATGATCATATCGCCAACACAGACAACAGTTTTTTTAACACTTTTTTTAACATCAAAATATGCTTTTCTACGTTTAGCTTTATCCATTTCAATTTTAACAGTTTCATCTTTGTTGCACACACATTCTTTGCCCTTCAACATTTCATACTTATTAACCCAAAAAGGTTCAACATGTGTGTTAGGAATTCTCCCACGAAACAACAAAAATGGAGTCTTTCCAGTTGTCGCGTGAGGAGTATATCGGTATTCTTCTATTTTTGCCAAAACACATTTTTTCCAATCAGATGACAAGTTTTTGGCTAAACTAATAGTGTCTTTGATCACTTTATTGAATCTCTCGACCATGCCATTGGCCTCAGGGTGGTAAAGAGAACAGGTCTTATGTGTAATACCCTTAGAAGATAAATAATGTGCCATCTCCTTGGAAACAAATTGCACACCATTATCTGATAAAATGGTTGCAGGAAGACCTTCTTTATAAAATAACTCACCCAAACATTGGATAATCTTACTTGAATCAATTCCTGATTAAAAAAAACTTCTGGCCATCTTGAGTACATATCAATGACCACCAGTATAAAAACCTGAGAATCTCTATGTTGTATAGGATCCACTAAATCCAGAGTTATGTCCTGCCAAGGACCATTAGGTCTTCTTCTTAAAAACATAGGTTGCGTGTGCGTATTATAAGACTTATCGCTAACATTACAGTGTATACACTCTCTAATTACCCTTTCAACCATTTTATCCATGCCTGGCCACCAATAGGACATGCGAAGCCTCTCTTTGCTTTTGGATAAACCTGAATGAGCAACATGAACTAAATCTATCAAATCTTTCCTGAGACTAGATGGTGGAATCAACTTTGTCCCACGAAACAACAAGTCATTATCAACAGATAATTCGCTGTGTACCTTCCAAAAAGGCTTTGTCAGCGCAGAACCTTCCTTGCTATTAGCCCAACCATTTTTCATCAAAGACATAACTTCACATAAGGTATTATCTTTTCTCAATTCCTCAGACCATTTCTTCTCTGATAGAAATGTGTAATCCACAGCACAAACCAATTCATCATCTAACTCCAAATGATCATCTCCCAAATCACTTTTAGAAACTAGGCGTGAAAGAACATCTGCTATGCCATTATCAACACCCAGAATGTATTGAACACCAAGGCTATATTCTTGTAGGCCAATAACCCACTTTGATATTCTCCCTGACACAAGATCCAACCCTTTCTTGCTAAAAATTTCCACTAAGGGTTTATGATCAGTATGGACATCAAAAACCAGACCCCAAAGAAATTTCTTTAGTTTTCTCACCGCCCAAAACACAGCCAAAGCTTCCCTCTCTACAACGGAATAACGAGTTTCAGCGTCTCTCAAACTTCTAGATAAAAACATTATGGTTTGCATGCCATCAGGACCATTTTGCTTTAATACAGCACCTAACCCTTTTTCACTTGCATCAGTAATTAAAATGGACTTGATCTTAGGGTTGAAGCTTTTTAACGCAGGAGCACTGTTTAACTTTTGTTTAATTTCAATGAACTCATTCTCACATTGATCAGACCAATGAAATTCCACGCCTTTCCTCAACAAACACCTCATGTTTACTGTTAATTCGGCAAAGCCTTTGACAAATGTTGCATAATATTCAATCATGCCTAAAAGCTTCATGAGTTCAGTTTTATTTTCTGGTGCTACCATATTGTTTATAGTGTCCACCAATTCGGATTTTGGTTTCACACCCTCACCAGAAATGTTATGTCCTAGGTAGTTTATTGAATCGGATCTGAATCTACATTTGCTTGCTTTTACGGTGAGATTGTGTTTGCTGAATCTTTCCAATACCATATTCAATGTTGCATTGTGATCAGATACATTTTCTGCAAAGATTAATACATCATCTTGATATATACAAACACCAGGAACATCTTTTAAAACTTTTTCCATTACCCGTTGAAACACAGAGGAAGCAGACACTAACCCAAATGGCTTCCTCCTGAATCTATACGTGCCAAAAGGTGTCGGCTGTCAGAAGATAAATAAAGCGCTTGAGTAGCATGGAATGCTAGCAGTTACTTTCAAGCTTGATATAGGTAAAAGTGGTTTCTACTCACGAAAATTACAGTCAAGGTTGTTGATGTTGAAATCTTGATATTGATGTAATCAAGAGATGATAGTATCAAATGTTGGATGCCAGTTAAGAAAGGATTAACTTCTTCAGTTGGTTTTTCTCCTCACAAAACTGATGTTGGGATCTTTTCATAAAATATCCATGTATTCCTTTTAAAAGTTTCCAATGCCGACTACGCCAGTGAAGTATCTTCATTAATGAATCCAAGATATAAAAAGATATATTAAATGAAGTTTAATCCAGGAATAAAGATCCCATCCACATACAATGCCAGCAGACATCAACTGACTGAAATTAGAACATTCCCATGTCAACATAAGGTGACATAGCTAATGACGTCCTTAAGATTCTATTAAAGCTGCAGTGTTAAATATTACAGAGCGTCTCCCAGTCCTTAGTTGGTTCTTAGTTTTGGGTATCCCCTTGGGATCATTTTGTTTGGAACTTGCAAGTGCCAAAACCGAAGGACTCGTGTATTCAAGAGAAATATCGTAATCGATAATCCTTTGAAGTTTGGAGCTAGACTAGAGAGCGAAGATGCCTGGTCTTAGCAGACTTGGAAATTTGTTTTGTCTTGGTTGTAGTAATAGGGACTCCCGATTGGAGGACTCGTGTCCGGTTTCTCTGATTGGAACTCCAACTTATGAATTATATGTGAAACATGGAGTAGGCCCCATCACATATAACGAAGTGTGGATCAAATACACCAGAAAAGATGGTGTTTTAAAATGGCCCCAATACGGTAGCTTTGATACCGAAATCCTAGATAACCTTGAAGTTAAACTTTTTAAGAAGAAAGCCCGGCCGGCGATGTTTGCCTCTTTCCGCCTATGGCGTAAGGAGGCCAAACAGAAGGAAATTAAATTAGAGAAGAAAAATAAGAGAGAAAGGGGTATTTCGGTAATACAAGCTGCTATGCAGTTTAAAGACAATGAAGAAGAACAGATGAGTGAGCAGTTGCACAGGCAACGTAAAATGGTGATAGATAAATGCTATCCAGTTTTGCCGCCTCTTCAGCAAGATGCAGCAAAAGAGCTTGAAAAAGATCCGTTAATGGCGCATTTGTTAAGTTCGCCACCCCCCTATGCGCAGAATGCTACAGCACCTCCGCAACCTTTAGTTGCGCAACCCGTGGTTGCATTGCCTCCTGTTCCTCCACAGCACCCACCAGCTACTCTTCAGCTGGCTCCTGCTCCTCCGGTGCAGCCTCCTCAAGGGCCACCGACTTTTACATCTGCTCTTCCTATACTTCCTACAACTTTGACTACCATATCGACTACCACTCCTAGTACTTCTCCTGACACTGCCTCTGCATCTGCCTCGTCTGCATCTGCCTCGTCTGCATCTGCCTCGTCTCACTCTGCCTTCCCTCTTGTCTTTTCCTCGACTTCTCCTTCTGTTCGTCAGAGCGTGGCTAGCACTCTTACTAGTATTTTGTATCCTTTCTTTGGGGCGGCAAGTCCGGCTCCTGTCTCTGAGCATAAACAGTTGCGTAGCAAACAGCCTGATTCTAGGGAGAAAGAAACGTTAAATCATTTGGCATATAGATGGGTGACTGACCCGACAATATATGATCTATATTCGGTTATGGATGTCTTCCATCAGTGGGAAGATTCAAAGCAGAGATACGTTTTTGAGAAAATGTGTGCTTTTCTGTGTGAAGATTTAGAGGAAAATGATTTGGACTCTAATCCGCCCGAGTTGAGCCATGTACGGTTCGAATTTTCAAAAGGCACAATTGTGGGTTCAGATGTTAGAAAAGCAGTTGCGACGTTGTTGTCGCTTAGGACTGAAGGTGTTTCTTAGTCGTTGTTTGAGTATGATTCTTCTGCTAAAAAGAAGGCGAGACAATACCCCATGAGAGAAGTTCCCCCACAATGGAGAGAGGGTGACGCAAATGCTAACCCACCTATTCTGCCACACTTTCAGCGTGTGTGGGTACATGTTCCATGGAAGCGAGCTGAAGTTTTGGCCCTTAAACAGACATTGCCTGATCCCCGTAAAAATCCCGCAGGGTATTACAAAGAGTTGTCACAGACTGCTGGGTCATGTATCATGAATTTAGCCGATATCGATATGTTATTTGGGAACGTTGTTCCACAGCCTTTATGGGGAAAGATTTGCCATGCAGATCATGATCAGGAGTTAGGTGACTCATGGGCTAATATTGCTGCTGCAGATGCCCTACAAATTGGTGGTGCTAAGCCTGAGCCTTTAGTAACTTAACTCCCTGGTAGGATTATTAATTACATGAAGACTTTAATGCCTGCCATGCGAGTAAATTGGGATAAATTGTCTGCGTGTAAGCAGAAGAAAGAAGAAACGGTGTCTGATTTCTTCACCAGGTTTGAAGAAACGTTTGTCGACGACAGTGCTCAAGATATGAGCACAGAAGGTGGTCAGCGTTTGTTCGTCGATAAATTTGTGCACAATCTGCTTCCGGAGTCGTGTAAGAAGTTGAAAGATTCAGAGAGTTCTTGGGCAGTTTCCTCTTCAGCATAGATATTGGCTACTGCACAATATTACGAAAATCGAGACAAAGACGAGAAAGATAGAGCAGAAAAGAAAACTAAAGAGTTGAAAACGAAGGTTCTGTTACAGCAAGCATATCCGCCACGTGGTGGTGGTGGCCAGAATAATGGTGGTCAGAATAACTATCAGAATAATTATCAGCAGCCTCAACAGTATCAGAGGAACTCGCAAAGAGTCGAGTATACTCAACCACGTGTTCCTGTAGGTCCCAAACAGTGTTCATATTGCAAGGAAGAGGGTCATTTTAAGTATAGTTGCCCTATTCTGTTACAGCGCGCGAATGGTGTGTCAAACACAAGAGGTAGAGGTGTTCAGCAAGCGCCTAGAGGTAGAGGACGTGGAAACGTCCCCCAGAACGCACGTCCCCTTCCACCTCAAAATTCTATGAATAGGTTCGATCAGCAGAATAAGCATCTGGTAGGACAGCTCAGTACTATGCTGATGATTACTATACAGAAGATGAGCATTGGGAAGGTAATGATTGCTAGGACAGCCATAGACAAAGAGAGGGAGTTGTTTCAGTTCCAGTAGATCAGAATGGACCATACGTTGAGGTGATTACATCAGGTATGTCAGAGCCTTTTCTGTTGGATACTGGTGCTACAAAGAGTTCTATTATGCACTCCAAACTCCCTGGCGCACCTTTGTCTGGCGAAATGAATGTTTCTGTAGGTTTTTCTGGCGCCCCGGTTAGAAATCCGATTTCTGACCCTTTGTCTCTTTCTGTTGGTCCTTGTGAATTCGAAGCACCCCTTATTCTGACAACAGGTTGTGGTGAAAACTTGTTAGGATTAGATCTGTTAAAAAGATTGTGTGCGACTTTGTACTGTTCTCCTTCAGGAGTACAACTTACTTTAGGTAAGAAAGTGGTTTCTCCAATGTATTTGTCAAGGGATAAACTTCCAACAGAATTGTCGTTTCTTCCTGATATTCTTTGGGCTACTGGTCCTAATGATGTGGGTCTTTTAGAAATACCACCATATGTTGTAACATTGAGAGCCAATGTTAAAATGCCACGAATTCCCCAATATAGAATTTCTAGTGAAGGTGAAAAAGCTTTGCTAGCGATCGTTTACGATCTGATTGAAAAAGATGTCATTGAAGAGACAAGAGGCAACGTTTGCAATAGTCCTGTTCTGCCTGTTTTGAAACGAACTGATCCCTCTCAGCCACCTGTGTACAGATTTGTGATTGATGTGAGAGAGGTGAATAAAATAGTTGTGCCACAATTTCCAGTTGTCCCTGACATTACTGCCCTATTGACTATGATTCCAGCTTCTGCAACCTGGTTTTCGATGATTGACTTGAAGAATGCTTTCTTCAGCATCCCGATTGCTGAGGAGAGCAGGGATATTTTTGGCTTCAGTTTAGGAGGACAAAGCTTCCGCTTTAAACGAGCTCCACAGGGCTACTGTGAAAGCCCATCAATATATAGTCAAGCTTTAAAAACACAGCTTGATACGGTTGTTTTACCTGAAGGTGCTACTCTTGTACAGTACGTTGATGATTTGCTTATTGCTGCAGATACTGAGGAAATCTGTAAAAAAGCCACGTTGTCATTGTTGCGTCATCTGTGTGATTTGCATCACAAGGTGTCACTTTCCAAATTGCAATATTGTCGACAAGAAGTGACCTACTTAGGTCATCTCTTATCGAAGGAGGGAAGGAAACTGACCCCAGAAAGAATTCAGGCAATAGCGAAATTGAGTGTGCCAAGAACACAGAGAGAAGTGCGTGCTTTCTTGGGTATTACATCATATTGCAGACAGTGGATACCGAATTTTTCGTTATTAGCCAAACCTTTGGTGGCATTAACGTGTAAAGATACACCCAATCCTGTTCCTTGGTCTGAAGAGTGTCAGAAAAGTTTTTCTGAATTGCGCACAGCATTATGCTTGGCTCCTGTGTTAGGTACCCCCAACTACAGTAAGCCCTTTACATTGTATGTCCACGAGAAAGAAGGCTGTGCATTGTCAGTACTGACACAGTTGTTTGGAGACAAACAGCGTCCATGTGCATATTTTTCGTCGACTTTGGATCCGGTAGCTAAAGCATTGCCAAGTTGTTTAAGAGCAACAGCGGCAGCAGCTGTTTCTATTCGACAGTCTGCTGGTCTAGTAATGAATAACATGCTAGTCGTGATGGTCCCACATGCAGTAGACACGTTGTTAAACAGAACCAAGACACAGCACTTAACTAGTGATCGATTGTCAGGTTATGAATTAACATTGTTAGCGAGTCATGTGCACATAAAAAGATGCAACTCTCTCAATCCAGCTACGTTGTTACCAATTGTAGAGGAAGTAGATGCTTCAGAACAGCATGATTGTTTTCTTAGAACAGAAGAAGAAATGAAAGGGAGAATAGATCTTAGAGACACTCCTCTTGCTAAGTGTGATGGTACATTATGGGTGGATGGTTCATGCTTCAAGCTTCCGAATGGTGACACGACTGCAGCATATGCTGTCACGACTTTGCATACGATTGTTGAAGCTGCACGTATTCCACATAATTCAGCTCAAGCAGCAGAATTTATTGCACTCACAAGAGCATGTGTGTTGTCAAAAGGAATGAAAGTGACTATCTATACCGACAGTCAGTATGCATTTGGAGTGGCTCACAGTTTTGGACGATTGTGGAAAGAACGTGGGTTCCTGACTTCGCATGGAGCTAAGATTCAGCATGGTCAGTTGGTGAATGAGCTTCTTGAATCACTGACCTTGCCTCTGCAAGTGGCGATTGTGAAATGTAGTGCTCACAAGAAGGTGACTGATGATGTTGGTCGTGGAAATGCATTTGCTGACGAAATCGCGAAAGAAACTGCAAGGAATGTAATGAGCCGAATGTATGTTGCAGGCCCTCCAAGATGGGTTGGTGATGTTGGAATGTGTGAAGACACGATAGAGAGTGTGATGTCTATTCAAGCTGAGGCTACAGAGAAAGAGTTGAGCATCTGGAGAGAAAGTACGGGTAGAATGGATGCAAATGGTTGTTGGATTGAATTGTCAGAGCATCAGAGATGGTTGTTACCCGATGCGTATGTGCTTGCAGTGGTTACAATGGCTCATGGAATGGCTCACATCAGCGTGAAAGGGATTTGCAAGTTGTTGGCCCCAGTATGGCAAAATGCAGGAATTCCTAAGTGTGCAGAGAATGTGGTCAAGAATTGCATGGTGTGTCTGAAACACAATCCTGGTAGGGGAACCCCAACTCCAGCTGGTCATTTTGCACCTCCTACGTATCCGTTTGAGGTATTGCAGCTAGATTTCATCCACATGGAGAGGTGCAATAACTTAAAATACGTACTCGTTGTTGTTTGTGCCTTCTCAAGATGGGTAGAAGCATATCCCCTAAAGGACAATGCTGCCCTGTCCACAGCGAAAGCCCTTGTGAAAGAGTTCTTCCCTAGATTTGGAATGCCTAGAATGGTCTGGAGTGATAATGGGAGTAAATTTGTGGGTCGTGTGATGAAGAAAGTATGTGAAGGGCTAGGTATCCAGCAAAAGTTCCACGCTGCAAATCACCCCCAATCAGCTGGACTAGTAGAATGTTACAATGGCACGCTTAAGTTAAAATTGGCCAAAATTCAAGCGAGCACAGGTCTTAAATGGCCTGACGCTCTACCCTTAGCACTCCTATCCACCAGAATGACTGTGCATTCGCGAGTGAAACTTAGTCCCTATGAAATTTTCTTTGGCCGCCCGGCCAACATATGGGGAGTGCCAAGGCCCACTAAGTTCAGCGAACTCGAACACCCTGTTTTGCTTGATTATCTGTACGAATTGACGGCTAAATTGCGTGTTTTGCATCAACAGGTTCACAACACCCTGCCTCCGGTCTCTGAAACTCCAGGTCATGCAATCGACCCTGGATCCTGTGTCCTCGTGAAAAACTTCCAGCGAACCAAGAACGAGCAGCCCAGGTGGACCGGACTGCACCTCGTCCTTCTTTCCACAAGATCAGCTGTTCGAGTGGAGGGGAAGAAAAACTGGATCCACGGGATCCACTGCAAGCGGATCCCTCTACGTCGGCCGTACGACCAGTGGGTCCAGAAGGGTGTCGCTGATTCAGAGACTGAAACCGTGCCACGTTTTCTGCCTTTCAGTGATGCACGTGTAAAAGGAACACTGACTGAACAAGAGAGCGATGAAATTTTGCAACCAGCAGTATCACCATCAAAGCGATTGAACACTACAGAGCCTGAACTCCTGTTTCAGGATCAGACAGTACTTGGGAAAAAGCGCTATAATTTGAGGCCAAGACCTATGGACAAATAAAAATCTTTTTTCCCCTCCAAGTACTATTTTTGAAAGTGCAGCTCTCCCATCTGAGAAACTTTCTTATTTTTGTTTTTCGAACCGCCATCCGGGTTCCGCTGCTAGGGCCGCGATTGCCCAAAGTCTTTGGGGTGCAGCTGACGACGTTAGGTCGGCAGTTCTGGTTGGTCTAAGGGAGTTGCCCTGGACTGACAGAAGCATTCCTTAGCAGAAACAACCTCCCATCGCGGGCAGCACTTTAGAGAGGATGGAGTTTTCCGAGATGGAGAGACCTGCCAAAAGAGTGAACTTTAAAACCAAGATATGTAAAATAATGACAAAGAAAAGCTTTTTGATATTGTGCATTTTTATGTTATTCAGTGTGATGATATTTTTAATAAGTTATGTTTTATTCTCTTTTCGAGTAACATTTGCACCCACTACATCGCCCATACCTCCTCCTACTGTTTCCTCACATTCCTTTCAACCCCTTCCTGAACACGAATCAGCTAGGAGATTAGAGTTTATTAATAACTCCTTTGATCAGCTTTTGCACCAACACCAACTAGTAATGAACATGACTAACTGTTGGGTGTGTGGTCTTATGCCTCATACAACGGATAAAGGTATCCCTTATCTGGTCCTGCCTTTCAGCCATAATGGTTCTGTGTGGGCATATAGAACAATGTTCCTATATGCACGTGAAGTCCACCCCCTACGTTCTGTAAAAGACAATCCTAAGAATAGTGCTCTAGTTAAGGGTATAGTCGACATGATTAAGGAAGATATTTCCTATGAAACTACCCCCGAAGATGAGACACTTGCATATATAGGATGGAACGTGACCGGATATGGAGCTACCCTGAGTAAGAAACAGCAAGCTAAGAGATCTTCCCCGATTTGGATTCTACCCCATCAGGGTCACCTGTGTCTGCAAGGTACTGGCAAGAATCCCAGAGCTCAGTTAGGGAAGAGTGTCTGTACTGAAACATATGTTTTTGGGTCTCAGACTTCCCCAGCATTTTTAGCAGCTAAGGGTACCTATTTCATCTGCCATGATAGAGCCTATACATGGTTGCCCCCTGACTTTTCCGGCTCATGTTTTGTTTAGTTCCTGTTGCCCCCCCACCTACACAGCAGCGGCAGATTACCACAAGACAAGGGTAGTTAGAGGTGTCTTGAGTAAAGAAGACTCTGCAGGTCAAGAATTTGGGGACTTCGCAAAGGGTTTTCTGCCGTTCTGGGGACCCATGGTTAACAGCAGGAACATAAGGCAATTGACAAGGGTGGTTGAGTCCACCGTGATTGAAACTGCTGGTGCCCTTAGTAACTTGACTGCTGAGCTCCAGTTGGATCGTCTTATGACCCTTCAGAACAGGGTCGCTTTAGATGTCATACTTGCAGACCCAGGTGGGGTATGTAGATTGATCCAATCGAGTTGCTGTGTTTTGATTCCAGATAACGCTCCAACAGTGTACCAGGCCATCTCCAAACTGCATAAGATTTCCGAATCTATTCATGTGGATAAAGGAGATTGGTCATTAATGGGGTAGTTCTGGGAACTGATATCCGGCAGGGGATGGAAAATTCTGATGGTCATTGGGATGGCCTTAGCCATTCTTTTCCTGTTCTGTCTGTGCGTGCAGTGTGCTCCTGCAATATGTGGCCTCTGTGCTGCATCATGTGTAAGGAAGCCTGTATCAAGAGACGAACTAAGTACTAGAATGATGTTACAGCAACATCTCAATGACTTTAAGGAATATATACCTGGACTCAGATTAGCATGAGATTAGGTTAAATTGCCTATGTAAGGGCAAAAGGAGGGTTTGTAGTTCTGAAAATTCTGGACTCGTGAATAAAACTTCGTCGTAGCATGACGATTTTTATATCAAAAGACCGAAAATGGCTAGTACACTATGTACAAGCATTTTCGTCATATTCGAGTGACGATTTCACCTCGAAATCGTCATTTTCGTTCTGAACCCTTGGCTTCCATTTTGTGTACGGTAGCCATTTTGTGAGTTGTCCTTTACATAGGCTTATAATACAGCTAAATTCGATTCCAAAGACACGTACACCTTAATTGACTTTCCTATGACCTGGGCAAGTTGGAACCATTGCCCCAGGCCAAACCTGTTTGGTCAGTTCCTCTCCCAGTGGCCGAACGAGATAGCATCAAGGCACAACATGCCAAGAACCCTTTTCATCACACACACACACCCTGCCGAATCTTGCTCAGACCTGTCCCTGCTCTTTTCTCTCTCACTTGCTTTATGATGGGGAGGTGCCCGTTTTTATTGGGGGTCCACCGATATCTGATGAGAATGTTGGGCCTTGCCGGGTAATTTGTTGTGGGCTGGACGTTCTGAAATGTGGGCTTGTCATCATGACTCTGCTTTTTCTTTGTAGTGAAAATATGCGAATAGGCTACTGTAAATCTGAGAATGTTTGCCTGAAGCACAATATTTTGTATAAAAAGAGAAGCCTGGCTTTGTAAGATTGAGCAGTCTCCTGAGAATATACATCCCGTGTTGTTGTACTTCTAGGACCTGTTACTTGGTTTCAGCCAATAAAATCGATCCTTGACTTCACCTAGAAGACTCTGAGTTTCTGTGGTCTGAATCAGGAAAGTACTCGAGGTCTTTGGGTGTACCCTGACACCGCTGGGTTACCGGTTCGGTACCGGTTTTGAAAAACCCAGTACCTCACTTCCATCTCATACAGCGGTACCTAGTGACGAGTGATGCTGCCATCTCATACAGTGGTACCTAGTGAAGCGTGATGCTGCCATCTCATTCTGGGGTACCTAGTGAAGTGTGATGCTGCCATCTCATACAGTGGTACCTAGTGACTTGTGATGCTTCCATCTCATACAGTGGTACCTAGTGACATGTGAGGCTGCCATCTTATACAGTGATACCTAGTGACGTGTGATGCTGCCATCTCATACAGTAGTACCAAGTGACTTGTGATGCTGCCATCTCATTAAGTGGTACCTAATGACATGTGAGGCTCCCATCTTATACAGTGGTACCTAGTGACGTGTGATGCTGCCATCTCATACAGTGGTACCTAGTGACATGTGATGCTTCCATCTCATACAGTGGTACCTAGTGACATGTGAGGCTGCCATCTTATACAGTGATACCTAGTGACGTGTGGTACTGCTATCCCATACAGTGGTACTGTAGTGACTGAGATATTGGTACTTTTTGGCTCGTTTATGACCATTGCCAACCACCATCTCAGTATATGCTACTGTTATTTGAATATGCACTGTGATCTGCCCATTCTTGACCTTTATTTTACCCAGTTGGTAGAGCTTGCCTATAGGCTTTGACAGCTTTATGTCCCATTATATGCTGTTTTTTTATCTTTTTCGGGCCTAGAGGCCTATGCATGAGAGATGCCATGTTCTTTTCTGCAACTCTTGCTCTGGGTAGCCTGTGGGTGAAGGGTGGTGTTTGAGTTATAACTTGTTATTCACTAGCTAAGAACCAGCATGGACTGGATCTTAACAGAAGAATGTGCTCATTCTCTGGGCTGCAGACGCAACAACAGCTGGCCACGGGGGTGCATTGGTAGCACGGAGTCTGGTGCAGGAATCTGGTAGTAGGCGGGCCGTTTTGCTGGAAAATTCCATGAGAGAAGGCATTCCATATTAATGAGGGGAGAGAGTCAGTTGTTGTTGGAACTGGAGAGAGAAGTAGTCAGTTTTGAAGGAGTTCAGCTTGAAGACAGGCAGTTGTGAAGGAGTCCGGTTTGGAGGCGGTCAGTTTTGAAGGAGTTGGAGCTTGAAGTCAGTCAGAGTTGGAAGCTGCAGTTGGAGGCAGTTGGAAGTTGCCGCTGAAGGTGTTGGAACTTGGACAGTTGGTGCTCAGTTCAGATGGAGATCAGTGGGTCTGCTGCTTAGTTCCAGTCAGTTGTGCAGTTGGAGTTCAGCCAGTTAGTTGGAGAGTTGCAGAGCTGAGTTCAGAGCTGAGTCGGGAGGTCAGGAGCGAGTTGGGAGCCATTTGGAGACCGGTGGAGTGCAAGGGCCACGAGGGATATCGGGACTGGATCTGTTGGTGATGATGGTGTGGTGATAACAGAGAATCCTGATCGAACCAGAGAGATGGGCCCCTTGATAAACATGGTGACGTGTTCTTGGAATGTTTTTATTATAACTGTTTATGTCTTACCTATCCTTACTTTTCAGCTTCCTCTATGAATGTATGTGTTGGTGATTGCTTATTAGTAGTCATTCTATCATTGTGCCATAAAGAGCATTAGTTATTTCTTCTTCTCTGTTATGTTGTGATCATTGTGTAATAAAAAGACCCCAGTTTGCATGGATTCCATTTGTTTGTTGTCACTAAGAGGGAGTGTGGGCTCTTCTTATCCCGATTCTGTTGTACAAAGGCCGGATTACCCCTTTTTACAGGTAACTGATGACAGGAAGGTGCGCTGCTTCTAATTAGGGATAACTGCCTTATTCTTTGTGGAGGAAGGTCTGGACCCTTTTTTACCAAGTGCTTACAGAGGGATGGGTGAATTCCCCTCTAATGAGTAATTGTTGATACGGCAGGGAGACTGACACCAAAACAGGGATATCCAAATTGTAGGTAATTCAACCCAACATAGCGTAAGAGGTATGTATTGATTCACCGGAAGGTGTTGCTAATTTTGCTATTTGATTCTTACCTGTGGTAAGTTGCTGATTTGATTCACCAGGAGGTGTTGCTGATTCTTGCCGTGCAGTGGTAAGTTGTTGATTTGATTCACCGGAAGGTGTTGCTTGTGCAAATGCTCGTTGATTCGCCGGAAGGCGTTGCTAAGTTCACACCAGGGTGCGTTGCTGATCTGATTCACCAAGAGGTGTTGCTGATTTTGCTAAGTCTGCACCAGGGTGCATTGCTGATTGATTCGTCGGAAGACGTTGCTACACATACCCTCTGAGCTATGATTTATTGTATCTTTAGCTGTTAGTATTATTCCTTTCTCAGGTTGGTATTTTATATGTTTATGTCTGGCTTGTTATGATTCCTGAGAAGGGCTGTGGTAAGTAATAGCTGTATGTTTGGCAGAAGCTCTAAATTGCGCCAAAAATCGGTTATTACAGGTACCCATCTCATACAGTGGTACCTTGTGATGTGTGATTCTTCCATCTCATTCCGTGGTACCTAGTAACATGTGATGCTGCCATGTCATACAGTGGTACATAGTGACGTGTGAGGCTGGTATCTCACACAGTGGTACCTAGTGACGTGTAATACTGCCATCTCTTACAGTGGTACCTAGTAACATGTGATGCCGCCATCTTATACAGTGGTACCTAGTGACGCTGCCACCTCAAACAGGGGTACCTAGTGAAGTTTGAGGCTGCTATCTCATACAGTGGTACCTTGTGACGTGTAATACTGCCATCTCTTACAGTGGTACCTAGTGATGTGTGAGGCTGCCATCTCATACAGTGGTACCTAGTCATGTGTGATGCTTCCATCTCATAGAGTGGTAATTAGTGATGCGTGATGCTGCCATCTCATACAGTGGTACCTAGTGATGTGTGATGCTATCATCTCATACAGTGGTACCTAGTGACATGTGAGGCTGCCATCTCATACAGTGGTACCTAGTGACGTGTGATGCTGCCATCTCATACAGTGGTACCTAGTGTCGCGTGATGCTGCCATCTCATACAGTGGTACCTAGTGATGTGTGATGCTTCCATCTCATAGAGTGGTAATTAGTGACGTGTGATGCTGCCATCTCATACAGTGGTACCTAGTGACGTCTGATGCTGCCATCTCATACAGTGGTACCTAGTGACATCTGATGCTCCCATCTCATACAGTGGTACTGTTGGACTTGGCCCTCTTGGCAGGGTCATCCCTGAACTTTTTTGCCTTCCTCCAATATTCTCCCTGACCTGTTTTTATTGGTTTAATGACTCTGGGCTCTTTACCACTGCTGACCAGTGCTAAAGTACATATGCTCTCCCTGTGTAAAAGGTGTACATGTAATTGATTTCCATGATTGGCTGATTTCATTTACTGTCAGTCCCCAGTAAAGTGCACCAGGAGTTCCAGGGCTTGTAAATACAAAGGCTGCCATTGCAGAACCTGCGTGCAGTCTGGTACTGCCATGCTGACTGCGCAAGTACCCCTACTTGCCAGTTCCTAAACCTTCCCTTAACTTCATATTAGTCACCCCTATGGTAGGCCCAAGGGCAGGGTGCCTTGTAAGCATAAGGTCGGACAAGCCCTGATGTGTGTGGCATGTCCTAATAGTGAATTACAGACATTTTCGTTCTTCACTATCATACAGTGGTACCGAGGGACGCGTGACGCGTGAGGCTGGTATCTCATGCAGTGGTACCTAGTGACTTGTGAGGCTCCCATCTCATACAGTGGTGTCTACTGACATGTGAGGCTTCCATCTCATACAGTGGTACCTAGTGACGTGTGATGCTGCCATCGGATACTGTGGTACCTAGTGACTTGTGATGCTGCCATCTCAAAATGGTACCTAATGACATGTGAGGCTGCCATCTTATACAGTGGTGTTAGACCTGGCACCTTGGCGTGAGTCTCCCTTCCACTTTTTGCTGATGTGCCTCAGATGTTTTGCTGGTGTTAGCTGCTCAGGGCACTGCGCCACGGCCAATCCATGCCACAGTGCAAGTGCTCCCAATGTAAAGTGTACCTGTAAATTGATTTCCATGATTGGCTCATTTGATTTACTGTCAGTCCCCATTAAAGTGCACCAGGAGTGCCAGGGCTTGTAAATACAAATACTGCTAGTGGGGCTGCAGCACTGGTTGTGCCACCCACTGAAGCAGCCTCTTAAAATGTGTCTAAGGTCTGCCATTGCACAACCTGCATGCAGTCTGGTACTGTCATGCTGACTGTGCAAGTGCACCCACTTGCCAGTCCCTAAAACCTTCCCTTAACTTCATATTAGTCACCTCTATGGTAGGCCCAAGGGCAGGGTGCATTGCAAGCATAAGGTAGGACAAGCCCTGATGTGTGGGGCATGTCCTAATAGTGAATAACAGCCATTTTCGTTTTTCACTATTGTAAGGCTACCTGTTCTCATATGCCAGAATGGGCTGCTGGAATTATTACACTCTATAATCCCAGCAGGCTCAGGGAACATGGTAGAAAGTCAAGTCTAGTATGCCTGAACTCAGAGTAATAAAATACTTCTTTTAGTAAAGTTTATTTTAATAACCTGGGTTTGCAAATGCTACTTTTAGAAAGTTAGCATTTGCTTGCCTGACCATTTCAGCCCGCCTCTGCTAGGATGTGTATCTGCTGTCTGGGTTGTGTGAGTGACAGGGCAGGGGAATTCCGGGGGACAGTCTGGGCTGCCAGGTGGTGAATAGAGGAATTACCCCCAGGATGGGTGGGAGGAGTGCCCCTTGACTCTGAATAGGGCTGTGCTCTGCCACCACAATGCTGGCTCCACCTCCTGTGGAGCATCTGATGTCTCTGCGCTGCACCCTGAAAGAAGAAGGCAGCTTCCTGTAAACAAAGTGCTCCAAAACTGGGCTGAACCAGGCTCAGGCCCCCTGGCCTGCAAGAACAAAGGATTTTTAGTATAAATGTAGGAGCCTGCTTCTAAGAAAGCAGATCCTGTTTTGACCACGAAGAACCTCTGCCCGACTAGAAGGACCAGGAAGAAGCTGAAGGAAGAAAGACTGTCCCTGACCTGGATGACTGGCCTGCAGTGGTGCCATGCTGTGAAAGGAGAGGAAAAGACCAGGAAGGACTTTGTAACTTTGTGCCTAAAACTATTTCCAAGGGGTTGATCTTGAGCTTGCCCCCTGAACAGAGTCCCAGGACCAGTGGACTCTATCTGCCTTCTCTGCCAAGTTGCGGGGACTTGCCGGATCTCCTTGTACCGCTGGAGCCCCGCCTGAAGTGTGCCTCGCCCACCCCCCTTTTCAGCCCGTGCCTGTCCGCCCTCCTGCCTCGAGCCGCACTGCTTGCCAATGAGCTATGTCCCGCTCCGCTGGGCTGTCCGCACCCTGCTCCCCCTCCTCCTCTGAGCCGCACACCTTGACCGCCCCAGCCGCTGGAAAGAGCCTGGAGCCTTTTGGGAGACGAGAAACACCCGCACACTGAAAGCGCACCGGCTGCCTCCCGTCCCGCTCCGGACTTGTAAAGGATCACCCGCATTGTCCACTTCAACATCCATGGAAGGTACGGTTCGTACCTCAGAGGCGTGCGCACCGCACCAAGAATGAGCCGCCGGTACCACCCGTACCCGCCTCTAGGTGCCCCTCTATCCCCGCACTTCGCGCTGGACCCGCCTGTGGAGTCTCCCAGTCTAGTCCGGTACGGTGCGTACCTGAAATGCACATCAGATCGCCCCTGGTGCGATCTTCCCCCCAGCATCATACTACAGTTGTGCGCCTCCCTGAAGCCTCGCCCCGGATTGTCTGCCCTGCTTCACAGTCCCGCTCCGTCGCTTCGCATTCTGAGGCCCCTTGACCGTGCCGGACTACCATAGAGCCCCGCAGACCTCGTCCCGGGCCCGCCTTCTTGTGGGGCCGCATCTGTGCACCCCGGATTCCCGCCTTTCAGGAACAGTGCGACTTGGACCACAGGGTCCGCGACGTTGGCATCGCGTCATTGAAAAGGTACGAACTCATCAAGAAAGTGGTCTCCATACTGGTGCGAAGTGCACAGGACCCCCAAACCAGCCTTTTGAAAGAACTTTTGCCTTTGTAGATCTCGTGGCCTCATTGAACTAACCTTATATTTAGGCTGTGGGGTTTTAGGTTTAACCCTATAAATAAAACCCCACTGAAATAGAAATAGCCCTCACCAGTGAAAACATATAAACACTGAAAAAATACCTGCACAACCACAAACTAATTGCCATTCAAAGAAAGGAAAAAGAGAGTGAAAGAGTCATTTATTTTCTTCTTATTTTCTTCCGGGGTCAATACAATGTAACGTTGTTATACAAGCTAGCAGTTCCAAAGCCTGGGCTAACATTATTCTGCTTGAGTTTTGTTGTTTAGGGATGCCCCAAAATATTGTTTCTTCTTCCTTTTGCTTTTTTCAGTTTTGTGGTCTTTGGCCTAAAGATGCAGGGTTCAGAAGCATGTTTCAGGTCTCGTTTAAATATTTTGTAAACTGTAGAGAATCAGGAAATATCAATATCATATTTGATATTTTGGCTGCTTTTGATTCTTTCACTGTTAGGTAAAATGGCTTGTTTCATAAGAAGATTTCCTGAAATGTAATCACATTTACCCACTGAGAATGGGTAAAAACCCTTAATACATCAGCCCACAGTTTCTAGTGGGTCAGTATTGACAGTAGGTGAATTGCCAACACCTCAGGATTTAAACATTTGATGCAAGATACAGTGACAAGTATATGTATAAAGAGTGCAATCACCAAGCATCAAGGATATTGATGAAAACGTGACAACAGACTTTTGGAAAACATGGAATGCAGTGTCACTTGGAATGCTCTGCAAAAAATGTTCTTTCCAAGTTCAACAAATTTGGAGTGATATTGTTTGTATTTGCAGTGATTCGGCTACATATATGAAAAAGTTGTGTGATGACCTGTCAAAAATGATACCTGAGCTTAAGTGATTCCCTGTAGGAGATCATTGCCACTTGTTAGATGGAATGCTGAAAGCATCTTTGCAATCTTCAGAGTTAATGAGGGTTGCTATCGACTTTTTAGTCCATTCTGATGTACTGTTTCCTTATGCACAGAAACTAAATAGCAAATATTTATAATAATGTGCTTTGTGTGGCATCAAAGATAGAGCCATCTCAACTGTGTCCCTTAGCTGATGGTTCCCACTCCAAGGGGCTATGAATGCTCTATTATCCATGTGGCAACCGTTTACAGAATGTTTGCTGAGTGATGGTGCCAAAGGCAAGAAATGTGAGGATCTTTAGTCGCATAAACAGAGTGATGTGAAAAATGTGCACTCTACTGTATTATTAGTTTTTTACAGGAAAACATAGCTTTTGTAGTGGACATAATAAAAAAACTAGAGCTTGAAAAAAGCCTTGTCTGCCAAGTGTTCAGCATAATTAGTGTAGATGTGAAACCTCTCCTTGAGAGTAGGCTGGGCAACACCTTTAGTGACTTTGGCACAGCAACCAGTATTTGCGGTGAAAGCTATGTCAGTGGCCAGAGTTAACAAATTGTGTACTGGCTGTTTTGGAGTTGCCCGTTTCAAGTGCCAATGTTGAGAGGGTATTTTCACAGAAGTTTCATGGGAAGGAAAGGGCGAGCGCACATGACCAAAGACTCATGAAGAAGTATTGTATGGTGTATTACAATAAGTTTAATTTTCAAAACTCTATTTGGACCTCATATACACTGTACGCACATTATCTATATATCCTGTTCTATAAGTGCAGAAAGCAAGCACTAACAAAAGCAAAACGTTCCAAAAACACTTTTCTGTTGTTTTTAGTCGCGCGAAAATGTGTAACCACTGATAACTGTTTTTTAAAGTATTGAAAACACTGAAAAAACCCCACCAGAAATTACCAAAAATAGAAACTGAAAACAGGAAAGCCTAGTTATATTGGTCTTGTAAATAAGCCTGCATATGAAACCTAATTTTTACATAAAGCCTACGTATTTTTGATACAAACCTTAAGCATGGTGTCACTTTGTGGTGAGTCGGTGATTTTACTGTATGTGGTCATAAATGCTTAACTAATTCAGCTCCCTGAGGATTAGCCTTGTCTGCTCACGCCACGCAACCTAAAGGGTGAGCAGGGGTTATTCTGAGGAGTGAGTCCCTTACCCTGACTAGAGGAGAGGGTCCCTGATTGTCACAAGTGCATACCTGTGCCAACCAGAGACCCTCAATTCTAACATGTACCTAGTGACATGTGAGGCTGATATCTCATACAGTGGTACCCAGTGATGTGTGATGCTGGTAACTCATACAGTGGAACCTAGTGACATGTGAGGCTGGTATGTCATACAGTGGTACCTAGTGGCGCATGATGCTGCCATCTCACACAGTGGCAGTGGCGGCTGGTCCATAGGGGCAACGGGGCAGCGCCCTACAAAAGAAACGGCTCACTGCAGTTTGGGCAACAGGAATGTAAGCAGACGAATTTGTCGGTTTACATTTCCGACCGGCCTGTGAGTCACGGGTGAAATTACGCATGTGTCAAGGCACAGCACACGCAGGCGAGGAGTCCAGAAGATGGTCTGTCTGCGCATGTGAGTGAGGAGCGTCGCCCCTCACTCACATTCACAAACCATTAGGCATGCTGCGCATGCCTAATGTGGTGCAAGCGTCTGGAGATAGGATCCTGCTCGGGCTGTGACGCGTTTTTTGCAAAGTCGCCCCGTGCCCTATCAAGTGGCAGGATATAGAGTAAGTAAACGAGGGTTCGCCGACACCCTGCGCATCCAGTCTCCTGATCTGGCAGTTAGAATTGCAAAAGAAAAGAGCGGGCAGAAGTTAGTGCGACGCGGGACTGGAGGAGAATGGAGATGCCTGGTAAGTTTATTTTTTTGTTGTATTCATTAAATTAATCCCCACACCGCCTCCCCCCCCCCCCCCCCCCCCGCGAACCCAGTATCCACGAGTCATGCAGGCCGCGAGGAGAGGCATCTGTCGCCAGACGATTCCACACTGAACGAGATCGTACATCTGAGTGAGGGGTAAGCAGGTGGGGCGACAAAGCAAGCTCGAGGCCAAGGTGCTTGAATAGGCTAATGCTGCACCACGCAGAGCAGAGGTGCAGGTGCATACTAAAAGTCGTAAACAAGATCCTGCAGATATCAGAGCGCTTTACATTCAATCAAGATGGGTATACAAACTAATTTTTAAAAAACACGGATCAACAATTATATTTTGTGTCTGGTTCACTATCATTGGCTCTGGCTCAGCACGCAGAAAAATCTACACGGTATGAGTGTTCCAATGATGGATGCAGGATGGATGGGTGGATGCATGAATGAATGATGGATGCTGGATGGATGGATGAATGGATGGGTGAATGGATGCAGGAATGGATGCAGGATGGATGGTGGATGGGTGGATGAATGAATGATGGATGCAGGATGGATGGGTGGATGGATGGATGGGTGAATGGATGAATGGATGCAGGAATGGATGCTGGATGGAGGATGGGTGGATGAATGAATGATGGATGCAGGATGGGTGGATGGATGGGTGGATGCATGAATGAATGATGTATGGATGCAGGATGGGTGGGTGGATGGATGGATGGGTGCATGAATGAATGATGGATGGATGGATGAATGGATGCAGGAATGGATGATGGATGGATGATGGATGGATGGGTGGATGAATGAATGAATGATGGATGCAGGATGGATGGATGGGTGAATGGATGGATGGATGCAGGAATGGATGCAGGATGGATGATGAATGGGTGGATGGATGGATGGATGGGTGGATGAATGAATGATGGATGCAGGATGGATGGGTGGATGGATGGATGGGTGAATGGATGAATGGATGCAGGAATGGATGCAGGATGGATGATGGATGGGTTGATGGATGGGTGGATGAATGAATGATGGATGCAGGATGGATGGGTGGATGGGTGGATGCATGAATGAATGATGGATGGATGCAGGATGGGTGGGTGGATGGATGGATGGGTGCATGAATGAATGATGGATGCAGGATGGATGAATGGATGGGTGAATGGATGAATGGGTGAATGGATGCAGGAATGGATGCAGGATGGATGATGGATGGGTGGATGGATGGGTGGATGAATGAATGATGGATGCAGGATGGATGGGTGGATGGATGGATGGATGCATGAATGAATGATGGATGGATGCAAGATGGGTGGGTGGGTGGATGGATGGGTGCATGAATGAATGATGGATGCAGGATGAATGGATGGGTGAATAGATGAATGGATGCAGGAATGGATGCAGGATGGATGGGTGGATGGATGGATGGGTGGATGAATGAATGATGGATGCAGGATGGATGGGTGGGTGGATGCATGAATGAATGATGGATGCAGGATGGATGGGTGGATGGATGGATGGGTGGATGCATGAATGAATGATGTATGGATGCAGGATGGGTGGATGATGGATGGGTGGATGCATGAATGAATGATGTATGGATGCAGGATGGGTGGGTGGATGATGGATGGGTGGATGCATGAATGAATGATGTATGGATGCAGGATGGGTGGGTGGGTGGGTGGGTGGGTGGATGGATGGATGGGTGGATGCATGAATAATGTATGGATGGATGCAAGGTGGTTCGGGCTCGCTCGCTCGCTGCGGTGCAATATGCAAATTAGTTTACGCCTCACCACTTTTAAATGTCACCAGCCGCCCCTGCACAGTGGTAGCTAGTGACGTGTGATGCTGCCATCTCATACAGTGGTACCTAGTAACATGAAATGCTGCCATCTCACACAGTGGTAGCTAGTGACGTGTGATGCTGCCATCTCATACAGTGGTACCTAGTAACATGAAATGCTGCCATCTCATACAGTGGTACCTAGTGACGTGTGAGGCTGATATCTCAAACAGTGGTACCAAGTAACGTGTGATGTTGCCATTTCATACAGTGGTACCTAGCGACTTTTGAGGCTGGTATCTCTTGCAGTCGTACCTAGTTACGTGTGAGGCAGGTATCTCACACAGTGGTACCTAGTAACGTGTGATGATGCCATCTCATACAGTGGTACCTAGTGATGTGTGATGCCGCCATCTTATACAGTGGTACCTAGTGATGTGTGATGCCGCCATCTTATACAGTGGTACCTAGTGACGAGTGATGCTTCCATCTCATACTGTGGTACCTAGTGATATGTGAGGCTGCCATCTCATACAGTGGTACCTAGTGACATGTGAGGACGGTATCTCACACAGTGGTACCTAGTAAAGTGTGATGTTGGCATCTCATACAATGGTACCTAGCGACATGTGAGACTGGTATATCACACAGTGGTACCTAGTGACGTGTGATGCTGTCATCTCATACAGTGGTACCTAGTGACGTGTAATGCTGCCATCTCATACAGTGGTACCTAGTGAGGTATGATGCTTCCATCTCATAGAGAGGTACCTAGTGACATGTGAGGCTGCCATCTCGTACAGTGGTACCTAGTGAAACGTGATACTGCCATCTCATACAGTGGTACCTAGTGAGGTATGATTCTTCCATCTCTTACAGAGGTACTTGGTGACGTGTGATGCTGCCATCTCATACAGTAGTACCTAGTGAGGTATGATTCTTTCATCTCTTACAGTGGTACCTAGTGACAAGTGATGCTGCCATCTCATACAGTGGTACCTAGTGATGTGTGAGGCTGGTATCTCATACAGTGGCACTTAGTGACATGTGAGGCTCCCATCTCATACAGTGGTGTCTACTGACGTGTGAGGCTTCCATCTCATACAGTGGTACCTAGTGACGTGTGATGCTTTCATCTCATACAGTTGTACCTAGTGATGTGTGAGGCTGCCATCTCATACAGTGGTACCTAGTGATGTGTGATGCTGCCATCGGATACTGTGGTAGCTAGTGACTTGTGATGCTGCCATCTCAAAATGGTACCTAATGACGTGTGAAGCTGCCATCTTATACAGTGGTGTTAGACCTGGCACCTTGGCGTGAGTCTCCCTTCCACTTTTTGCTGATGTGCCTCAGATGTTTTGCTGGTGTTAGCTGCTCAGGGCACTGCGTCACGGCCAATCCGTGCCGCAGTGCAAGTGCTCCCAATGTAAAGTGTACCTGTAAATTGATTTCCATGATTGGCTCATTTGATTTACTGTCAGTCCCCAGTAAAGTGCACCAGGAGTGCCAGGGCTTGTAAATACAAATACTGCTAGTGGGGCTGCAGCACTGGTTGTGCCACCCACTGAAGCAGCCTCTTAAAATGTGTCTAAGGTCTGCCATTGCACAACCTGCGTGCAGTCTGGTACTGTCATGCTGACTGCGCAAGTGCACCCACTTGCCAGTCCCTAAAACCTTCCCTTAACTTCATATTAGTCACCTCTATGGTAGGCACAAGGGCAGGGTGCATTGCAAGCATAAGGTAGGACAAGCCCTGATGTGTGTGGCATGTCCTAATAGTGAATTACAGCCATTTTCGTTTTCACTATTGTATGGCTACCTGTTCTCATAGGCCAGAATGGGCTGCCGGAATTATTACACTCTATAATCCCAGCAGGCTCAGGGAACATGGTAGAAAGTCAAGTCTAGTATGCCTGAACTCAGAGTAATAAAATACTTCTTTTAGTAAAGTTTATTTTAATTTCCTGTGTTTGCAAATGCTACTTTTAGAAAGTTAGCATTTGCTTGCTTGACCATTTCAGACTGCGTCCGCTAGGATGTGTATCTGCTGTCTGGTTTCTGTGTGTGACAGGGCTGGGGGTTTTCCAGGGAACAGTCTGGGCTGCCAAGTGGTGAATGGAGGGATTACCCCCAGGCTAGGTGGGAGGAGTGCCCCTTGACTCTGAATAGGGCTGTGCTCTGCCACCACAATGCTGGCTCCACCTCCTCAAGAGCGTCTGATGTCTCTGCCCTACACCCTGAAAGAAGGAGGCAGCTTCCTGTAAACAAAGTGCTCCAAAACTGGGCTGAACCAGGCTCAGGCCCCGGGGCCTGCAAAGACAAAAGAAACTGAGTATACATGTAGGAGCCCTGCTCCTAAGAAACCAGATCCTGTTTTGACCACAAAGAACCTCTGCCCGACTAGAGCTGGAGGAGGAGAGACTGTCCCTGACCTGAAGGACTGGCCTGCAGTGGTGCCTTGCTGAGGAAGGAGAGGAAAAGACCAGAAAGGACTTTGTCATATTTGTGCCTGAAACGATCTCCAAGGGCTTGATCTGAGCTTGCCCCCTGAACTGAGCCCCAGGACCAGTGGGTTAATTGTGCTTTCGCTCGTCTTTGACCGAGCCGTGTGCTTTCTTCCCACCGGAGTCCTGTGCAACCTCGCCCCCTCCTAGGGCCGTGACACTCAGGAGCCTGGCCGCCCCTGCCCGCTGAGAGCTCCGCTCTTGCTGAGTCGCTCTCTCCCCGTTGGGCCAGGCCACCTGCTCCCCTGTCACCCCGCCTGCTACACGAGCGCGTGGTGTGCTCCCTCGCCCCTCCCGCCGGAATTCAGATTAAACACAAAAAAGGAGGTAGACCCTTAGTGGGGATGAAGGAGGGCTGGGTCCTATATACTTGTAATCCACAAAAATTTGCCCCCTCTCCAATTATTTTACATTGGGGACCAAATACACTCTTATTTTAATTCGGTCCAGTATATTTATTTATACCTTTTAATTATATTCTTTTGTACAAACACAGTTTCGAATGGCAGAAAAAGAATACACCAAACAAACAATTACTGACAAAACTCATTAAATAAACAGTTAGCACCAAAACATATTTACAAAATCAACAAACAATGAATAGACACAATACATCCAACTTTCAATATACATTGCAGTGCAAGTTTTTGCAATATACGAGATCAAATCAATGGTCAAACTTCATGACATTAGCAGAAGTTACTACATTTAAATCAGGAATAAAGAAATATATCACAATTCTCCTGAAACACTATAGTTGTTTACAATTCGCTCTTGCTGTAATAGCCCGCTCTTGCTGTAATAGCCGACGCGTTTCAAGTTTAGACCATCAATGTCCAAACCATCTTCAGGTGTATTCTTTTTCTGCCATTCGAAACTGTGTTTGTACAAAAGAATATCATTAAAAGGTATAAATAAATATACTGGACCGAATTAAAATAAGAGTGTATTTGGTCCCCAATGTAAAATAATTGGAGAGGGGGCAAATTTTTGTGGATTACAAGGAATTCAGATTAAAGCGCGATCATACACCTCGGACGGCCGCCCGTATGCTGAAACGTACCCGGCCGCCCCGCTTTGCCCTCTAGCACCTGAAATAGGCCTAGCCGCACCCTGAAGCGCCCCCCAGTACTGTCCGTACTGGAGGCCATGTGCCGCGCCTGCCTGTCAGAAGCGGCCAGCCGTTAAAGATCCGAAAGAAAGCTTGTCCATTAGCTCGTACTAGGAGAGTACGACTCGTCCCCACCAGATACGCCGCGTGGACGTGAGCGCCGTACCTGCAACGCCTAACCAAGGTACTGTGAATTCCAAACTCGACAGCGAGTCTACAACGGATTTGGGGTCCGCACCATTCTGTTTTCCCCAAAGCGCTGTTCGCATTGACCTTGACAGCGCTGTACGCCTCATACGCGAGGCGCGTAGAAGTTGAAACCCCTTTGTGTACGCTAGCAAGGTACGCCTCGCATGGGAGTGCAAAGACGCGCACCCCATTGTAAGCCCATAGCGGTGTACGCTTCGCACCAAGCGCCGCGCCTCGGACTAACGTGTCCGCGAGGTGCGTGAGGGTTGGCGACCTAGTGATGCGTGATGATGCCATGTCATACAGTGGCACCTAGTGACGTCTGATCCTGCCATCTCTACGGTGCTACCTAGTGACATGTGAGGTTGGTATCCCATACTGTGGTACCTAGTGACATGGGAGGCTGCCATCTCATACTGAGGTACCTAGTGACATGTGAGGCTGATATCTCATACAGTGGTAACTAGTGACGTGTGATGCTGCCATCTCATACTGTGGTACCTAGTGACAAGTGATGCTGCCATCTCATACAGTGGTACCTAGTGACGTGTGATGCTGCCATCTGGAACCTAGTGATGTGTGATGCTGCCATCTCACACAGTGGTACCTAGTGACGTGTGAGGCTGTTTTCTCACAAAGTGGTACCCAAAGAAGTGTGATGCTGCCATCTCATTAAGTGGTACTAGAGACGTGTGAGGCTGCCATCTCAGAGAGTGGTACCTAGTGACTTGTGATGCTACCCTCTCATACAGTGGTATCTAGTGACATGTGAGGCTTCCATCTCATACAGTGGTACCTAGTGACGTGTGTGGCTCCCAACTCATACAGTGGTTCCTAATGACGCGTGAGGCTGGTATCTCATGCAGTGGTACCTAGTGACTGGTGATGCTTCCATCTCATACAGTGGTACCTATTGACGTGGGAGGCTGCCATCTCATACAGTGGTACCTGGTGACGCGTGATGCTTCCATCTCATACAGTGGTACCTAGTGACATGTGAGGCTGGTATCTCATACAGTGGTACCTAGTGATGTGTGATGCTGGTATCTCACACAGTGGTACCTAGTGACGTGTGATGCTGCCATCTCATACAGTGGTACCTAGTGTTTTGAATGTGGCTTCTCACCAATAAGCCACACCCAATCACTGCACTCCCACCTGGGAGGCAAATATACCACTGCACCTTTGAATAATATACACTTTTGAGCATGTCTTACCACCCCTGGCACAGCAAGACTTCAACACAAAACGAACAGCACCTTTTGAAAAGGAGTTTTATTTACCAAAATGCATAGACTATCACTTTTAGAATAAGGCTTGGGGTTTATTACATACTACTCTCTAAACAAAGGCTGTCTCAGATACCAAATGCATTGGATTCAAATATATGTAGCACACTTATAATCTAAAGGCATGAATCAATAACTGAGCAAACTATAATACTGATTAATAAACAAGCAATAACGGATATAAAATAAGATACACTGGACGTCCTGCAAGAGATCAGAAAGATATATATACAGAGTAGAAGATCACTCTGGATGTGCACCTCCCACACCGCAAAGAAAACACCTCAATTGATCACAGCCACTGGCACACATCACAATGGCAATAACCACAAACCTCAATATATCACCTGATGCATACACTGCCCACTTCTGGCCGGGGGAAGTCTTCACACAGCCGGGGATCAGAGCTCAGCAATCAGAGTTCAATCCGAGATAGACAAGTCTCCCCTCGCTCGGAATCCAAACTCCCAAACTTCCACCAGACCAGTGGAGGCTCCCCCTTTTAATCCAAATCCAAACATAACGAAGCTTCTAGCAAGCCTCGCCCCCTCGTTCTCATGAGTGCCCCTACCAGTCTGCTCCAAGGCCACGGCCTTTGCTATGGCTTCGAGACGGACCATGCACATTCCTCTGATAAGAACTGGTTTCCTCCAGTCAGAAAAGTGTGAAAACCTGGAGGAAAGCAAAACATGCCCTCTTCAGCTCTGCAGATTCGTGCAGGCACAGAAAATGGCTTCAGTCATGAAAATGGAGTTAGTTAAGCCATGCACACAGAAAGGGCCAAAGCAAGATGGAATTGAAAAGCAAGATGACATGAGAGCATGTCAAAGGCAATAGTCAGCACTGCCATAAAGCAAGGTAAATCCAGAAAACAGAAAGGTCAAAGCCAATAGTAAGAACTCATAATTCTCACCAATGCATCATGCCTTCAAATGCACATCCCACATGCTCTGCTCTTGGCCACTCCGTAACAGCTCCCACCGAAAGACAGCAAGATTACAGGACAGAAGCGAAGCAGGCATATGCAGGACCATCCTACATTGAGGAGCACACTAAAGTCAATTACAATGGTGGTGGTAAGGGTCATCATAGGGTGCCAAAATCACAAGAGTGGCTCAATACATTCCACACCATGACCATTGACCTTCACCATTCACATATATCAAAAACTGAATTACATAACTAAAGACATAAGTATCAATGAAAAACTGCATTTCTCAGTCTCAGTAAAACCACAAAAGCATATGTCAAAGCAAGTCTCAACTGAAAGACACAATTATGTAATTTCTCAATTGAAAGCAAACCATCTATAACTACATGTCATAATTAAAAGAAGACTGCATTTCCCAAATACATGTGAAAAGCAATAACTCTGGTGCTTAAAATGAAAAGCACAAAAATAACTCATACATATCTGGATACACAAAATAAATTAACTTCTGCTGCTTAGGCAGCCAAACTAATATGAATTGCCTGCTAAAAAATAAAAGCACCATCAAAAGGTTTCTCTCTGTTTAGTCTCAAGCTAACAAAATATCTGCTCAATTTGCTGCACAACATCTCAGTTGTTCATCTCTTTCCATGTTCAAATTAACAGTTCATGTGTGTGCAAGGCACACAGCCTTTTGGCTAGGCGCGTTATCTCCATCTCCAACACATCCGTTCAGTTCGCTCGGCATAGAAGGATTCCATCCGGTCCATTCAGAAAAGGCGGACTCCATCCGGTCCGGTCAGCCACAGAACATCAGCTTCCCACAGCTACAGGACTTCACCTTCCACCGTACGGCTTGGCAGCTCCACCAGGCTTGGGAGAGCGGGGGTTGGGGGAGGGGATAGGGCCCACTCATACGGGAATGGGGTGCCACGCACACCAAGGCACCGCAATATGATGATCTAAAAAAAGAAAAAAGCATCACTCTTCTTGCAAAAAACATTTTTCATCACTGTCTGCATATCTCTCTAGCTCTGGAGAGTTGTCTGAGAATTCTACCCACGCTTTAATCTCTGAATCCTTGGTATGAGAATAAAACTCTCTATTCTCTGTACAGCAAGAAAGGCTGGGGCAGTATACTTCCTGTATATTTCTCCACTCACTGCTGGATATGTGCTCCCTTTATCTATTGACAGAAACCCAAGACACTTTATCTGCCTCGGTAATTTTCCTTTCCTCAACCGGCATTTCCCTTTCTATTGCTTGTGCATTCTGGTGCATAAGAATCACAATTCTGATTAAATCTAGGGGAAATCCCTTCATGTTCTGCCCACCTGCATATATGATCTTTATCTCCTAGGTGCTCGCATTTAGGTATGCACACCAAATCTGAATCATGTCTCCAAGACTTTAGCCTGGTCATCTGCAACTAAATTAAAGGTTCAGTCAGGCTCCGTCAGCACACTCTGGGGAATCTTATATTCTCAATCTCTACCCCATGACTTTTCATTAGGACCTGAGAAATCTAATTGTATTTCATTGTAATACTCTCTGTCCAGTATCTGTCGATGCGCAATAACACAAAAGTATCTGTAACATAAAAAACCCAATTTTTCCTTTCCCTGTTCATTACAAAAACTATAAAGAACACATTTCTCTTGAACTGGCCCACAAAATACACTGTCACATTTCTAAAGTAACTACATTTTAAAACCATTCTACACAAACTGCTTGTGCAGAGTTAAAAACATTGCTGCATTCATTTCCTAAGATAACATTCCTCCCTGTAAAACAAAATTCATTATTCACCAACATTTCTTTTTTTTTTTTTTTAGTCCTCATACATGCCACCAGAATACGTAAACTCTAGATGGGATCTCTCTGCGCCTTCCACACAACGCATACAGAGTTCACCCAGAGGTAAGGCTGTCTCCTAGTCCAACTCCGTTCCCCTAGCTAAACAGACATAGGTACCAGGGAGGACAGGACAACAAACCTCTGGCATAATCATTGGACCCATATTAGTTCTTCCTCCAGGCCTCTAATGCAGACCAGATTTTTTTAGTACTCGCTTCATCACCAGGCATGTCTGACTGACTGATCATAATTATGTTTTTTAGACAATCAGCAAATGTAGGTGGAACCTCCGACTTCCATGCCCTACAAATTTCTCTTCACCAACATTTCTAATTTATACTGGTCTGCTCATTTTCCTCACGTTCTCTAAACTCACATTTTTTCACATCTGACTCATCCTAGCTGGTCAAAACAAATGGCTTGAGTACATGTTTAATTCTTTCTTCAAAAAAAAAACTAACTTGTTTTCAAATTGCTTTCAAAATACATCAAGGCCTTGATGGGAGCACCCCAAATCATTCTCCTCCATCTTGTTAGTTGCAGCCTACCTGTGCCCCAGATTGCACTGAGCAGAGTCCAGGAAGTGGTAAGGAGACAGACTAGTGCTATCTCTTCCCAAGACAAAAAGTTGTTTAACAAGCATTTGCAATGCAATAGGTCTCGCATTATTTAAGTTTGAGCTATTATTATTGTAAATGGCAATGTTTTTTGCTTTATGCTATAGTTTTCTTATGTACATAAAAAGCTACATATAAAGTATTTGTTGTTAAAATTATTTATGCAGTATTTAAATTTGTTTGCATAAAAGATTACAAGAATATCTTAGCAAAAAAGTTAAACTTTTTAATGGTAATTGACTAAATGTCCATTTGTACATTTTAATTTCAAATAGGTAAGTGTAAACATCACAAATATATTGTGCAAACAGTGCAAAATATTTTAGCCATAAATATTTTTGTTTTACGAGGTAGTTTGTAAGAAAATGATTGTAAAAGGCAAACACTGTAATTAAAATGTAACATATAACAGTACAGTTATGGCTAGTAAACATACATTAGTAGTATAGTATAATTGTAAACAAGATGTAAATAAGACTACAGAAATTAGCATGAATTATCACTTTAATATCAACTTTACAAACATTTTGAAAACACGATCACAGCTGGTAATCATGCATTGGCTTGTTATTACAAGCATTTCATTTTAATAAATATTTCTGATTCCCAAAAACAAATATGACAGTCTCTCAAAATAATGGCTTTTCAGTTTTAGTTGTATCTTTGATCTCCATGTCATCAAGTACTCATGAATATTACTGCCCCATGGACAGAGTCTGGCTTTACATGTCTACATATCAACATCCAATTCCATGAACACCCATCGCATGCCAGGGATGACCATCACCGCTGGTGAAGAGAAGCACAATTGGGTCAAGAATGCCCACAATACGTTGTGGTCCCATTATACCAGGGATGGGCTCAATAATGCCAAAGATGCCAACATCATGCCAAGCATTGCTAGACTAAAAGTGGGAATAATTCTAACAGGGACACCACCAATAAATTAAGAAGGAACACCATTACGCTAAGGCAAGCATTACCGCCTTCGGGTAAAGTCCGCGCTATATAAAAATGCATAAATACATGAATAAAGAAATACCGCCTTCGGGTAAAGTCCGCGCTATATAAAAATGCATAAATACATAAATAAATAAATACCGCCTTCGGGTAAAGTCTGCGCTATATAAAAATGCATAATTAAATAAATAAATACATACCGCAAAACATCCTCGTTACTCTGCCGGCCTGCGACCAGGAAGTCAGGCAGGCCGGCGCGACACCCGGAAACAGGAAGTAGGAGGGCGGGAGCCTACCCCGCCTCCCACGGAAGAGCCGCGATTGGAGCCGTGTTGGGAGCAGGGAGCACCGGAGCAGGCAGGAGCCTACCCTGTGCCCCGGTGCCGAAGGAGGGAAGAAGAGTCCTGCTGCCGGGCCTTGCAGCTGAGGAGAGGAAGCCGGTGAGTGCGTTGCTGAGCGGCGGGCGGGCGGAGGGAGAGGAGCATGTAGGCGCGGGGGGGGGGCGGCCTGTGTATGTGTGTGTATGTGTGTGCGTGCGTGTGTGTATGTGTCTTGGAGTGCGTGTGTGTGACTGTGGGGGAGGGGGTGTGTGTGTGAGCGAGTGTCTGTCTGCGACGTGTGTGTGTGTGTGTGTGTGTCTGTGTCTGTGTGCATGCATGCATGCGCGGTAGGCTGGGAGGGCGGCGCATGCGCAGTAGGCTGGGAGGGCGGCGCAGGACGGAACGTGCGCGTTCGCGCAGCCAAATCCGAATGCTAAAAATCGTGCCAGTTTTGTGTCCCTCATTCCCCGGCATCAGCCGACTATAAGTCTCCGTCCCTGTTCCAGGGCGAGACCTAAAAAACGATTTTCACTTTCTGTGCTTACTGTCTATGCCTGTGGTTGTTACAGTTAAAAATTGTAGTTTTAGCCTGCCTGTAATTGCATATTTTATCACTTGTGTTGTGTTTCAAACTTGTGGTTTTCCCTGCCCAGGATTGCCTCCATTTAGAGTGTTGAATTGTGGGATTTGCAGTCCAACCTCTGTAGTTTGGCCCTCTCATTCCTTGGTGACAATTTCTGTTTTCCCTCTAAATTTCTCCTTTGCTCTGTGCTAAGACCTGTATGTTAAAACAGTGCTCTCCCAGCCACCATTTTGTGTTCACAAGCCAGTGACACCAGCCCCCCTGCCCCCCCCCAGCAATAGGGTTTTTCTACATCAGAGGGTGCTTCTGTGAGCTGTTTAAACTGTGTTTTACTAGGGCCTGTTGTTAGACCAGTCAGCCCTAGGGTGGTCTTTCCCCGTTTTTTTTTTTTGCCCTTGCCTTGTTTTTTCCACCCTCTTTTTTGTTGGACCTAGGTCTCCGGGCACCTTACCATTGCTAATCAGTGCTAAAGTGCAGGTGCTCTCTCCTACCAACATGGCTACCACAGGCCCCTGCTACTGCGGAGTGGTCTTTTTAGTAGCACCCTAGTAGCCAGGAGCTGGCTGGGACCTTAAGATACTGTTGCAACCCCAGCCCGCCTTTTCTGCCCATAGCTAGACTAGGGAAGCTCCTGGAACCTTCCGTAATAGGGGAGGGGTCTTCTTTTGCCGCCTTACAGAGTGGTCACATGACCTGGGATTATTTAAGGAAAGGAGGGAAATCTTTTAGTCAGTTGGGGCATCACTAACCTGGGGGAACCGACGCAGGAGTCTTAGGCGGTAGGGCCTAGGGGAGGAACCTATACCACTGGGAGTAACTGGGCCTAGGCACTGCCTTCCAAGTTGAGTAAGGGACGCTAACCAAACCCACTGATCTGGCCCAGCGTGGGGGGAACCCAGGGACCCACCTGCAGTGACTTACAGGAACCAGCCACCAACTCAACCCCCCCTTATCGCCAATCCCCCAGGAAACTGCCAATGAAGGGCGTAGGAACCGTCAAGCGCCAAGAAGAAGCACCTATCTCCAAGAAGCACTGCTGATGATCAACCAGGTACCAGCTCTGTACCACCCACGTGCTTCCCTACTCAACCTGTGCCCCCCTGTGTTGTCGTGCCGCAGTTGTCTGCCTAAACTGCCTAAATTGCCTGAACTAGCTGAACTGCCAAAGGGCTCCCCTGCTGTGTTCCCCCAGAGTGCCGGGGCTCTAGAGACTTCCTTTGTGCCTCCCAGCTTGCTGGACTGATAGAAGCGCTGTTGCCCCTTTTAGCGCTGTGCCCAGTGAATACTGTTAAGGACTTGCCTGCAATCACCGCCGCAGCCCCGGTCATCTGTGTGGTCCTGAAGTGGTTCACCCCTGAGAGCGCTGCCGATCTCACCGCCGCGGCCCGGGGATTACTGGTGCTGCCTCGTGCCACCCGGGAGCCTCCTGTCCCCGTGTAGTGAATGAGCCACTTTAGTGGTCTGATGATCTGTGATGACCCTCGATCACCACCATTGTGAACTGATTTTAGTGTGCTATGTTACTTTAGCCTTAATGTAGGATGGTCTTGCATTAGAATAATCTTGCCAAAGAATAGAAGGTATGGGATGTCGAGGTGCAGAGTTGTTGGTGATGGTGCACACATGTGCTCCATAGTGGATACTGAGGGATTAAGTGCATAGTGTTATTTGAGTAAGGTGAATTATGACTTTAGCCTATTGGCTTTGACGTGGTATAATATCATTCAGCTTTCCAAGTAGTAGAGGCCTATGCTTGAGCAACTCCATATTCTAAACTGTAGCCATCTTCTGAGCCTCTGTAGGTGAGAGGTGATATTTGAGATTACATGTGTTGTCCACCAGTAGTGAACCAGTTCTTATCGGGTGAAATGTGCTCTCTTCGTGCCGAGTCAGAGCAAAACGCTTGGCCAGCTGCTTGTTGTGCTCTTGGTATGAGGTGGTACAGGAATCCAGTGAGAACTGTGGGCGGAGTTAGCTAGAAACTTCGATGGAGAGCTGCATTCTATATTAGAGAAAGGGGGTCCGAGAAAGGGGGTCCGAGAGAAAGGAAGAGAGTTTCTGAGAGGCAGAGAGATTCAGAGATTCGGAGAGGCTGAGATGCTGAACTGAGATGCTGGTCTGGTGTTTTGGCGGTCTGATGATACATCACGGTGCAGACGTGCAGACGTGTTTGTGCAACAGAGAGTCCTGACCCAACCAGAGAGAGGGAAAGAGAGACGGACCCTTCTTCAGATGACAAGACGCCTAAGATTATGGTGAGGTGGTCCATGTATATCTAACTTTATCTAACTATGCTTTTATTTTCAGGCTCTATGTATATGTATGTGTTGATGATTGCTACTAATGTTTACTGTGATGTTTAATTATTTCCTTCTTTTGTCATCCTATTATCATGTAATAAAGAAACCCTAGAGCATATCATTTGTTTGCATTCCTTGTGAGGGAAGGTCGGGACCCTTTTTTACCAAGTACTTACAGAGGGATGGGCGATTCCCCTCTAATGGGTAATTGTTGATACGGGAGGGAAATCGGCTCCCATCAGGGATGTCTAAATTCTAATTATTCTATGCAATACATTGCTAGGAGGAGCATGCTTTGTGTACTCTCTCGGATAGGGGAGGTGTTGTAATTTTCTGTGTACCCTCTCGGCTGAGGAGGTGTTGTGACTTGCTATTTGCGAGCTCCTCGGCAATGGTCTTATATGTTTTCAGTGTTTATTCCTTTCTTGGGTAAGTATTGTGAAATGTGGTGTCTTTCTGGAACCTGAGAAAGGATGTGGTAAGTAATGACCTGGTGACTGACCGAAGCACCAAAACATACGGAGAAGTAGGTCATTACACCCCGCCGTCACCGCCGCGGCCCGGCGCTTGCGAGGGGGAGGCCCCCGCTGTGTGCATCGTTGAGGCGGCCCCCGGTGCCAGAAGAGGGCCGCCGGAGTCAGAGTGGGCCGCGCTAGGCCCTGAAGCCACCACCATCACCACCACGTGACGGGGGCGCCCGGCCGCGTCATCAGCCGCACCCCCACCTTTGCTGCCCGGCAACCGGAGAGAGGCTGACACGCTTCAGCAAGCCGCGCTGCTATTGGCGTGCATGCCTCCCCTCAGGCGCCTTTGATTGGTCCTGGGCAAGGGATGCCCATGGAGGCCGGGGACCAGGAGAGAAAGCCACGCGGGGCTCAGGGAGAGCGCAAGAGCCCCCTTGCAACCGGCACAAGCCCCAGAGGGGCGCCACACTCCCAGGAGGCCGGAGGGCGCTAAAGCTAGCGCGAGCCCCTAGGGTGTCGCACCAGCCTGCCATCACCGCCGCAAGGGGCCCGAGTAGGCCCGGAGACTTCAGGTAACCCCTGGGGGAGGAGGGCGGCAAGCTCGAGTAGACGCGGGGCCTCCAGGGAGCCAGGAGGAGGGCCTGAGATCGCCCCTTCCCCGGGAGAACTATAATTGGGCCCCGTTGGCCCTAGTTGCATACCGGAGACCCCTGAACTGGGCCAGAACATTACCTAGGCCCTAAATACTCATTGGTTATCGGAGTTGACCCCTACCTAGGGGACAGTTATGTCGGGGCTGCAGGAGCAGAGAGAACAGTGTTGGTGTGCCCTGCTGACCCAGTAATATTGCTTAGGATCGTTACTATTAAAACCTCTGTAAAGAAATGTTGATTCAGGCCCAAGAGTTACATAGGCCTAATGAAGTGTGGAATGAATTCTAAGAGACTAGCGTTGCATAGAGGGTTTACCTAGGCTTCTACGATGAAATTTTTACTCAGCTTCTTTAGTGAAACGTTTCCCGAGTCCCCATGCACAAGATTCATATATGCCTAATGAAATGTTGAAGGAATGCCTACAGTTTCCTTATGAAATGTTCACTTTGCCCCTTAATGAAATATGGTCTAATGTGTTAATGCTGCAATTGATTAAGTGGTTACACTGAATTACTTGCCAACCCTGAATTTACTCGACATAAAAGTGTATTGATTTTAATAGACCAGCTGGTGTGGTGTCAGTTATTGTGTGCGTTTCCTGCCTCAGTGGGGGTGTGTGCTGTATGGTCACCTTACACCTAAGCTTTCGGGTGCCTACCTGCTCGCGCCAAGCTACCTCGTGGAACTGGTGACCCCAGTTCTCACACCTGTGCACTTCGTTTTTTGGGCAGCAGGGGGAGTAAAGTTTTATTCAAACAGTATTGTTAGATTTCAAGTTAGTGAGGCCCTTACCTGCTGAAGTCCAAAGTGTGGATTGAGCCTGTCTGTCTCCTAGGAGATTCTAAACAGGAGAAGCAGCTTCCAACTCCCTGGCCAGCAAACCTTTCCTGAGGTCGCTGGGACCTTGTATGGTCTGCTAGTGGTTGGTATATGTCTACACTGATTGATGGTTGTATCTGGTGATTCTATTGGATTAGGGTTAATGTCCTCTTTGGTTGGGTATTTGAGGGTTCTGATTGGGTTCTGGGTCTGTGATTCAATCTTTGTAGGGTTGGGACTAGGGCTAGGATTAGGATTTCTATTGGAAGTAGGGACTAGGGCTTCTTATGTTATTTGTTGTTAGGAGTAGGGTGGGACTAGGGCTAGGTTTAGACCTTTAATTGGAAGTAGTGATTACGGCTTGTGGTGTTATTGGTTGCTGGAATAGGTGTGGGACTTAGAGTAGGGGTAGGCTTTCTATTGGAAGTAGGGACTAGGGCTACCTGTCACAGTGCTTGCATGGACTTGTTTTGGGACTACTTGTAGGGCTAAGGCCTTTATTGGACGTAGAGATTAGGGTTGTTGAACTGATTGGGTGCTTGGACTAGGGCTAAGATTGGCTGTAAGGACCTGGTCTCCTATTGGTTCTACATTTTAGGGCTATTGTTGTGATTGGATAGTGTTAGGGCTAGGGTTCCTATTGGCTGAAGGGGTCACCTGATTACTAGGGCTATGAAAGGCCAGGGTTAGTGCATCTCAGCCAGGGCATCGAGGCTAAGGGCGGAGAGGACAAGGGCAGTTCCCTGTTTGAGCCTATTAAGGGCAGAGAGGACAAGGTCAGTTCCCTGTTTGAGCCTGTTCAAGACTGGCCGGGACTAGGGCCAGAAATGCTGCCCTAAAACAAACCTTTCTAAACTCTTTCCTCTGAGTCCTCCCCTCCAAAGCTCCTTTTTACTCATCCAAAAGCCTCCTCCTATTGCTAAGACCTAAAAACAAGAAAAAAAATATTTCACTCTTTTATCCCCCCACTATCCTTTTCAATCGAAATTAACAGACTAACATGTTCACTTCTCAAATTCCATATTAAACTATACTAATATACTACCCAAATACCTGAATAACATTTCCACTACTCAAATTACTTCATATATTCTTTTTTTTTTTACTATACTAATTTTTAACAGTAATCCTTTATGGGTTCTGGAGTGGCGTGCTACTCACCAGAAAAGTGCTTCAACACCCTTCACGGGTAACAAGTGCTATATGAATGCAAATCTTTCTTCCCCTTTTATCCCTCAGCTATCCTTCTCACTCCAAGTAACTGACTAATATCCACCACTGAACTTACTTCACCATATGAATTCACCAGTAATCCTTTGTAGGCTTCCTGAATAGCGTGTGTCAACAAACGCTATATAAATACAAACCTTTGTCCTCCTCTATCCTTCTGCTATCATTCCAAATCCAAATAACTGACAAATCTATCCACCACTTAAAATGTACTCGCATTGGTTCACTATACTAATTGAACACTAATCCTCTATGAGTACCGGAGTAGCGTGCTACTCTCAGAAAAAGCATTTCGACGCCTCGTATGGGGTAGTAAGCGCTATATAAATGCAATTACAATACAATACAATCTCTTCAACTAATGTTCAAATCTGTTTCAAGGATGGCAAAAGGACACCTTATAACTCCTATTCTCTGTACCTTTTTCCTACTTCATTTTTTCAAACTATCAGAAGCTGCTCTCTGTGTGCTGTCTCTTAATCCCCCTTAAGGCACTGCCTTTCTAAGATTTCTGCGGAACCTAACTGGGTCTATTGCTAAAAAATAACAAGCAGAGCCTTCTTTCTCACTCTGCTGCCGGCTCCCACCTTGTCTCCTCCAAAGCCGAAGTGCCAAGCACGCCTGCCAGATTTCGTCTGCTCCTATCTGCTCTGTGACTCTCCTCATGGGAGAGGAGGAATTCTGCGCATTTGCAAGCCTCCCGAACATCCATCTGAAAGAAGAGGTCTGTCTGTTGGGGTGAGGAGCTGGGATGGCCCCTCCCGTAGGAATTCCTCCTCAGTCTTCACAGAAAGCCTGACCTCTTCTCAGTGCTACTGGATGATCACACTGCAAGCCTCCTGTTGGACCCGGCCTCGTGGCGTGGTCTGCTTCCTCCCACATGGCGGGCCCTGGACAGCAGCGACCCCTACTCGCCCCACTCTGCTGGTCCGACCCCTATCCCGGGCCGCCATCTCAGGCCCGACTCCATCTTGGACCCTCCACATCCTGACCACGTGGCCTCGGCCCGTCCTCGGCCGCGGCCCCAGCGAAGCCCCGACATCGAGGCACCAAGATCCGACCAGGTGGTAAAGCGGCCACTTGACGGATCAAGGAGGAGGGGAGTTTCGATGGCCCCCCCAGCCGTCCCCGGACGCCTGGTTTCTATCGCCCTCCGGCCTCCCTGGGCACTGGCTCCACCCCCCTGCTGGGTGTCTGGACACTCTCATCCCAGCCCCTCTGACCCCCCAGGCGCGAGGGTCTGGACATCAAAGGACTCCAGACCTATATCTGGGGCAGCTCTGGAATGGGTCAGCAGTTGTATCCTGGAGTCGAGAGCCCTGCTGACGCTGTCGCGGCTGACCCTAAGAAGACTCACTACTTTGAACCCTGAACCTCTGGAGCCTGCTGGCGTTGCCGCGGCCCAACCTTGCTGAAACCATCTTGGGAGCCTGCTGGCGCTGCCGCGGCCCAATCTCGCTGAAACTATCTTGGGAGCCTGCTGGCGCAGCCGTGGCCCAACCTCGCTGAAACCATCTTGGGAGCCTGCTGGCGCTGCCGCTGCCCAACCTCGCTGAAACCATCTTCGGAGCTTGCTGGCGCTGCCGCGGCCCAATCTCGTTGAAACCATCTTCGGAGCCTGCTGGCGCTACCGCGGCCCAATCTCGCTGAAACCATCTTCGGAGCCTGCTGGCGCTGCCGCGGCCTGACCTTGCGGAACCCCCCAGCTCGAGGATTGAGGGCTGTGCGCAGGGTATCCCCGTACCAACCTGGTACTAAGACTGTCCCGCTACCCCGCTCCCGCAGTTACTGAGACTTTAAGGATCCCCCGATCTGCTTGTACATATTGCCGAGAGAACCAATCCTTATTGCTGATAAAGATTCTAAGAAGTTATCCTCTTGTGTGGTGTCCCTTTGTAGTGGTGTGATTGCTCTGCTGTACGATTCTAAGAGAGGAGCCTCACTCCGCAGGCCTCTCGAAGGCGCTCGGCCAGACTCCATACGGAGAGGTGGGCCTCAGGGTGGTCATTCAGACATCTTCTGCCTCCCCAGGGACCGCCTTTTTAACATTGGTGGCAGGCGGTGCGATCCGAGCCAACGCAAATCGTACAGAGAGTGACTCACCCGCTACTGACAGAAACATACCGCGACCATGACAACCAAAGAAACCAGACCGATCGCAGAGTTCCAGAAGGAACGGTTGGAAGAATATAACCATAAAGAATTGAAACAATTCTGCAAGGACCTGGGCATTGCTACCACTGGACTAAACACCAAAGAAGATTTCAAGCTGGCCCTACAAACATGGGTGGAGGCAGGAGCGACGCCACCAAAGAACGAAGATAACACAGTTCCGAACATACGGCCGGAGACCGACGCAACCCCAGCGGGGGAAGGACATACAAACGGAGACACGGGCCTCTCCCCCGAAGACGCCCGGGAGCGAGAAAGGAGCCGGCTCCACGAATTGGAGCTCGTCTGACTCCGTCTAGACGGAGAATTGCAGATAGCCGAGAAAAAGATAGCCCTTGAGCAACTACGGCTGCAAGGAGACCTGGAGGAGAAACGAAGGCAGAGAGACTTAGAGGAGAAGAAGCTCACGTTCGAGCACGAGCGTGGCTTAAAAGAACTTGAGATCAAGGCCAAAACTGGCGAGGCCAGCGCCTCCGGGACCCGGAGCCCGCCTCCGCCTGCAGACACAAAGGTCCACATACCCAAAGATGTCGTCAAAGAATACTACAAAAACGACGACATCCAACAATGGTTTAAGGCCTACGAGGTAGCAATGGCCTCTCATCGAGTACCACAAAAAGACTGGGGCGCCGGCATGTGGGGGAAGTTCGTCAACGAAGGGAGAGATGCCCTGCTAGAACTTCCAGATGCCGAGATGACCTCTTACGAACATATGAAAGCCGCCCTCCTTACTCGCTATGGACTCACCCCTGAGATGTACCGGCAGCGATTCCGAGACTGTAAGAAACTCCCCGGTACTACATGGGTGGAGTACGTGAACTTCTATAGCAGAGCCCTAGAGGGGTGGATCAAAGGCAGCCAGGTCACCACCTACGAGCAGCTGTTCGACCTCATTGTATGGGAGCACCTCTCCAACAACTGTTTTATCGAACTCCGACAGCATCTCCTCGACAGCAAACTGACCGAGCCATGTAAACTCGCCGTCGAGGCTGATAGATGGGTGAGCACCCGGGTCCCCCGGAGACCGATGGGAGACTACGGCCGAGGTTCCCCGGGGAACCACCGTCCGCGAGGCGGCGGGTGGGGCCAAAACAGGAGCCGAGACTCCCCCACGGGGCCGCCCCCGACCTCCACTTCGCCATCCTTGGCCAGAAGAGGGACCCCCCCCAGCACGTTACCTGTCCGAACGTTACCTGTCACAGATGCCAGCGGCCCGGTCATTATGCCAATGACCCCCTCTGCCCGATGAACCAACGACCCGGCACCACCGGTCCTCAAAATCGCCAGATCGCTGCCGCCGCCCTGGGAGAAGAGAGGGGCGAAGAAGAGACTTACGACCACGACCAGACCGAGTAGGAGCCCGCCGCGATGTCCCTGGTATGTCTAGGCGATAGAGACATGATCCCCCGGGCCCCGTTCGGGGCAACACTCAAAAGTACCGCCAATGGGTCACCATTAATGGACACCGGGTTGAAGCCCTCCGTGACACCGGAGCCAGCGTAACGGCCGTCCGCTGCCACTTGGTGACCCCTGACCAAATCCTGCCCAATGTGCTGTGCCCAGTTCGGTCGGCGGACAATTCCGAGAGCCTGTGCCAGATGGCCCATATCCCCTTCGAGTGGGGAGGGGTGTCGGGCACGCTCAAAGTGACCGGCCGGGACGATGCCCCCGTGGACTGCCTCCTCGGAAACTACCTAGAAAGTTCCCCCTGGGCACACGTCGAGCGGAGAGAGCACCTGGGGATGCTAGGCCTTCCCGAGTGGGTCTGTGCGAGCACCCGATCCATGGCCACCCGGGCCCCCGCCCCGACAGAAGCCGCCCCGGCTGAAGAACCAGAGTGGCCCGCACCTCCGCCGCCCGCCGTCTCCGAAGACACTGATCCAGAGCCCGACCGACTGGGGCCCAACCGTGAGGAAATTGCTGAGCTCGGCAACCTCCCGGAACTAGCCCAATGGCGCCAAGAAGGGGGCCCCACACGAGACCAGTTCCGGCAGAAATAGAAGACCTGTCCCTCCCTCGAGGGACTCCGACAACAAGCCGCCACTCAAGCCGCCGGAGGCCCCTCGGGGTCCCACTGGGTCTATTGGGACCACGAGCTCCTCTATAGCGAACAGAAAATTGCTGAACTTAGGGCCGGCCGGGTGCTGGTGGTCCCCCTCCGATTCAGAGACTTCTTCCTGAACCTGGCACACATTGTGCCCCTCGCCGGGCACCTGGGGCAGGACAAAACATACAGCCGCCTGGTGACCCACTTCTACTGGCCAAAAATGAGGAATGATGTGAACAATCACTGCCGGACTTGCCCCACCTGCCAAGCCAGCGGGAAGAGTGGAGGGAAGCACAAGGCCCCCCTCCAACCCTTCCCAGTCGTCAGCACCCCATTTGAGCGGGTGGGAATCAACATTGTGGGGCCTCTGGAGCCCCGCACCTCCCAAGGACACCGGTTTATTCTAGTCCTCGTGGACCATGCCACCCACTACCCGGAAGCCATCCCTCTCCGGACTGTCACGGCCCCCGTGGTGGGCCGGGCGCTGATGGGGATCTTCTCCCGGGTGGGCTTCCCTCGAGAAGTTGTCAGTGACCGGGGTACGAACTTCATTTCCCGATACATGAAGTCCCTGTGGCAACAGTGCGGGGTCACGTATAAGTTTACGACCCCCTACCACTCCCAAGGGAATGGATTGGTGGAACGCTTCAATCGCACTCTTAAAGGGATGATCATGGGCCTGGAGGGGCCCTTGCGACGCCAATGGGACGTGCTGCTGCCCTGCCTCCTCTTCGCCTATCGAGGGGTCCCTCAGAAGTCCCTGGGATTCAGCCCCTTCGAACTATTGTACGGACACCCCGTCCGGGGTCCCCTCATCCTAGTCAAAGAAGGCTGGGAGGTTGCTGTCAAAGGGGCTCCCGCCGACGTCTACCGGTACCTCCTGACCCTCCGAAATCAGACCCGGAAGTTCCGGGAACTCGCAGAAGCCAACCTCGAGGCCAGCCAGGAGGAGATGAAACGCTGGTATAACCAAAACGCCTCTTCCATTGAGTTCGAGCCGGGCCAACAGGTCTTGGTCATGTCCCCGGTTGAACCCTGTGCCCTCCAGGACAAGTGGACGGGGCCCTTCAAGGTGGTGGAGCGCAAGAGCCCTGTCACGTACCTGGTGGATATGGAATCCCCCAGGAACCCCCTCCGGGTCCTCCACACCAACCGGCTCAAGCCTCACTTTGTCCGAACGGAGCTTAGCCTGCTGATGGCTACTGATGGTGGGGCCGAAGACGACTCCGAGCCCCTACCGGACCTCCTGAGCTCCTCCGAGAAGGACGGCTCCGTCGAGGGGGTCGCCCTCTCCTCCGCCCTGACCCCAGAACAACGCCAGGACTGCCGAACATTGTTGGGTCAATTCGCAGACTTGTTCTCCCTCGCCCCCGGCGTCACCCAGTGGTGCGTCCATGATGTCGACACCGGGGACAGCCCGCCTGTGCGACACCGGGCCTACCGAGTTCCCGACCGAGTTCGGACCTGCATCCAATCGGAGGTCTCCAAGATGCTGGCCCTGGGGGTAGTAGAACCCTCCGACGGTCCCTGGGCCAGCCCTGTCGTCCTGGTCCCAAAAGCCGCCGCCCCTGGCGCCACTCCTGAACTGCGATTTTGTGTCGACTACCGGGGTTTGAACGCCGTCACCCGGACTGATGCACACCCCATTCCCCAGGCCGATGAACTGATCGACCGCCTGGGGGCGGCCCGCTACCTGAGCACATTCGACCTAACCTCCGACTACTGGCAGATCGGTCTCACCCCGGGCACCCAAGAGCGCTCCGCTTTCTCTACCCCCGATGGCCACTACTACTTCAGGGTGATGCCCTTCGGGATGAAGAACGCCCCCGCAACGTTCCAGAGACTGGTGAATAAGGTACTGGCGGGGCTAGAAGAGTTCAGCGCCGCATATCTGGACGATATTGCGGTGTACAGCCTCCAGTGGGCCGAGCACCTCCAACACCTCTGGGAGGTCCTGGCGGCTTTCCGGCGGGCCGGACTAACAATAAAAGCAAGCAAGTGCCAGATAGGCCAAGGGTCCGTGACCTATCTGGGACACCAAGTGGGGAGCGGCCATGTGGCTCCCCTCCAACCCAAGATCGACGCCATCATGGCCTGGGAACCCCCGGTCACCCAGACAGCAGTCAGAGCCTTCCTGGGGCTCACTGGGTATTACCGGCACTTCGTGAAGAACTATGGGAGCATTGTGGGCCCCCTCACTGAACTCACTTCCAAGAAGCAGCCCCAGAAGGTGCACTGGACACCCGAGTGTCAGGCTGCCTTTGAGACACTGAAACAGCGATGTGTACCGCCCCCGTGCTCCAGGCCCCCGACTACAGCCGGGAATTCATAATCCAAACAGATGCCTCAGAGCACGGTGTCGGGGCGGTCCTTTCCCAAGCCACCCCCGAGGGAATTGATCAACCTGTGGCCTTCATCAGCCGACGTCTGCTGGCCCGAGAACAACGCTGGAGCACCATTGAACGGGAGGCCTTCGCCGTGGTATGGGCCCTCAAGAAGCTCCGACCCTATCACTTCGGCACTCACTTCCGGGTGCAAACTGACCACCGGCCTTTGCGGTGGTTAATGCAGATACGAGGAGAGAACCCCAAGTTGCTGCGATGGTCCATCTCCCTCCAAGGGATGGACTTCACTGTGGAACATCGCCCCGGCAACGACCACGCCAACGCCGACGGCCTGTCCCGCTTCTTCCGCCTCGACGGGGAGAACCCCCAAGAAGATGGGTGACTCTCCCCGCCTTCAGCTGGGGGGGACGTGTGTTGGACCCGGCCTCGTGGCGTGGTCTCCTTCCTCCCACATGGTGGGCCCTGGAAAGCAGCGACCCCTACTCGCCCCACTCTGCTGGTCCGACCCCTATCCCGGGCCGCCATCTCAGGCCCCGACTCCAACTTGGACCCTCCACGTCCTGACCACGTGGCCTCGGCCCGTCCTCGGTCGCGGCCCCAGCGAAGCCCCAACATCGAGGCACCAAGATCCGACCAGGTGGTAAAGCGGCCTCTTGACGGATCAAGGAGGAGGGGAGTTCCGATGGCCCCCCAGCCGTCCCCGGACGCCTGGTTTCGATCGCCCTCCGGTCTCCCTGGGCGCTGGCTCCACCCCCCTGCTGGGTGTCTGGACACTCTCATCCCGGCCCCTCTGACCCCCCAAGGCGCGAGGGTCCGGACATCAAAGGACTCCAGACCTATATCTGGGGCAGCTCTGGAATGGGTCAGCAGTTGTATCCTGGAGTCGAGAGCTCTGCTGACGCTGTCGCGGCTGACCCTAAGAAGACTCACTACTTTGAACCCTGAACCTCTAGAGCCTGCTGGCCCTGCCGCGGCCCAACCTCGCTGAAACCATCTTGGGAGCCTGCTGGCACTGCCGCGGCCCAATCTCGCTGAAACCATCTTAGGAGCCTGCTGGCGCTGCCGCGGCCTAACCTCGCTGAAACCATCTTGGGAGCTTGCTGGCGCTGCCGCGGCCCAACCTCGCTGAAACCATCTTCGGAGCCTGCTGGCGCTGCCGCGGCCCAATCTCGCTGAAACCATCTTCGGAGACTGCTGGCGCTGCCGCGGCCTGACCTTGCGGAACCCCCCAGCTTGAGGATTGATGGCTGTGCGCAGGGTATCCCCGTACCAACCTGGTACTAAGACTGTCCCGCTACCCCGCTCCCGCAGTTACTGAGACTTTAAGGATCCCCCGATCCGCTTGTACATATTGCCGAGAGAACCAATCCTTATTGTTGATAAAGATTCTAAGAAGTTATCCTCTTATGTGGTGTCCCTTTGTAGTGGTGTGATTGCTCTGCTGTACGATTCTAAGAGAGGAGCCTCACTCCGGAGGCCTCTCGGCGACGCTCGGCCAGACTCCATACGGAGAGGTGGGTCTCGGGGTGGTCAGTCAGACATCTTCTGCCTCCCCAGGGAGCGCCTTTCTAACACCTCCAAAACATCTAACTCAAAGATTCAGGCACTTCACTATCACTGACTGTGTATTTCATTTCTCCTCCTAAACCAGATTTTTACGTGCCATCCACTCCCACGACACATTTCATGTCTGAGATGGAAAACAGCCTCACATTTTTTCTTAACCCTTTCACCTCTTGTCAGAATGAAACAGAATTCACAAGCTAAAGATTTTATTCAACACTAATACACCTCTGTCTCTCTTTCTTCTGTTCTTATATCAAAGCTATAAACTGCCCCCTGTCAGACCATGAGACTATATTTCACTTGTACTAGTGCACATTTAAAATGTGTGTCTGTGCAGCACAAATTCACACCTCATGTTGAATCACTTCCTATGTTAAGATAATGTACTTTCTAGCACTTTTAATCAGACCATATTTTTACATTTGTTACATTTTACAAATTAAGAACAACCAGGACAACAAGAAACTCTTTCCAGGCATTTTAGAAAAGGACCAGATTCATTCATTTACCTGGGAAGCAATTGCAAATGCTCCTTTTATTTTATCATGTTCTCAAAGAAACCAAACAATTTCAAGCGCTTTTTCGAAAGATGTCAAACAAAGAACATCCCACATTTCAAGGTTCCAGTGAATTCCAACCTTTAAATGCACTGTTCTCCTATTAACCCTCCCTCTGCTTTTCTTATACTTATTTTGCATGATACAAACCATATCCTTTTTCTACCACAGTCTTGTAAGTTTCCCACTTATCTTTGCAATAATTTAATCTGACAGGTTAACATTGCAGAGGTATTTTTGGCTCCACAAACCGTGCCTCTCATGTCTCAAATTCACACTGCAGCTGAACATATTTTGTATACATTTCTTAATAAACACTTGAAAGGGATCCAGCCCTTTCTGCCTACCGTAGCAAATTATTTATAAGCACTTTTTACAAAACACACACTCCAATTCTCACTCCACCCAGGACAATGAGCTCACTCATGAGCTAGCACACCATATGGGCCACCTCCCATCCAAATACATACATACATCAATTGGTATCTGAGAGTATGCTTTTAATTTCTAGAAAACATATTTTTCCCCTTTTACATCAATGTTCATATCCTACAAACAACCAAGTCAAAAATGCTTTGAATGTAGCTTCTCACCAATAAGCCACACCCAATCACTGCACTCCCACCTGGGAGACAAATATACCACTGCACCTTTGAATAATATACACTTTTGAGCATGTCTTACCACCCCTGGCACAGCAAGACTTCAACACAAAACGAACAGCACCTTTTGAAAAGGAGTTTTATTTACCAAAATGCATAGACTATCACTTTTAGAATAAGGCTTGGGGTTTATTACATAATACTCTCTAAACAAAGGCTGTCTCAGATACCAAATGCATTAGATTCAAATATATGTAGCACACTTAAAATCTAAAGGCATGAATCAATAACTGAGCAAACTATAATACTGATTAATAAACAAGCAATAACGGATATAAAATAAGATACACTGGACGTCCTGCAAGAGATCAGAAAGATATATATACAGAGTAGAGGATCACTCTGGATGTGCACCTCCCACACCGCAAAGAAAACACCTCAATTGATCACAGCCACTGGCACACATCACAATGGCAATAACCACAAACCTCAATATATCACCTGATGCATACACTGCCCACTTCTGGCCGGGGGAAGTCTTCACACAGCCGGGTATCAGAGCTCAGAAATCAGAGTTCAATCCAAGATAGACAAGTCTGCCCTCGCTCGGAATCCAAACTCCCAAACTTCCACCAGACCAGTGGAGGCTCCCCCTTTTAATCCAAATCCAAACATAACGAAGCTTCTAGCAAGCCTCGCCCCCTCGTTCTCATGAGAGCCCCTACCAGTCTGCTCCAAGGCCACGGCCTTTGCTACAGCTTCCAGACGGGTCATGCACATTCCTCTGATAAGAACTGGTTTCCTCCAGTCAGAAAAGTGTGAAAAACCTGGAGGAAATCAAAACATGCCCTCTTCAGCTCTGCAGCTTCGTGCAGGCACAGAAAATGGCTTCAGTCATGAAAATGGAGTTAGTTAAGCCATGCACACAGAAAGGGCCAAAGCAAGATGGAATTGAAAAGCAAGATGACATGAGAGCATGTCAAAGGCAATAGTCAGCACTGCCATAAAGCAAGGTAAAGTCAGAACACAGAAAGGTCAAAGCCAATAGTAAGAACTCCTAATTATCACCAATGCATCATGCCTTCAAATGCACATCCCACATGCTCTGTTCTTGGCCACTCCGTAACAGCTCCCACCGAAAGACAGCAAGATTACAGGACAGAAGCGAAGCAGGCATATGCAGGACCATCCTACATTGAGGAGCACACTAAAGTCAATTACAATGGTGGTGGTCATTATAGGGTGCCAAAATCACAAGAGCGGCTCTTTTATTACACCTAGTGACGCTTCCATCTCATAAAGTGGTACCTAGTGACATGTAAGGCTGATATCTCATACAGTGGTACCTAGTGATGTGGGATGCTGCCATCTTATACTGTGTTACCTAGTGACGCGTGATGCTGCCATCTCATACAGTGGTACCTAGTGAGGTGTGATGCTGCCATCTCATACAGTGGTACCTAGTGACGTGTGATGCTGCCATCTCATACAGTGGTGCCTAGTGACGTGTGATGCTTCCATCTCATACAGTGGTACCTAGTGACGTGTGATGCTGCCATCTCATACAGTAGTACCTAGTGATGTGTGATGCTGCCATCTCATACTGTGGTACCTAGTAACATGTGAGGCTGGTATCTCATGCAGTGGTACCTAGTGATGTGTGAGGCTGGTATCTCACTCAGTGGTACGAGTGACACGTGAGGCTGACATCTCATACAGTGGTACCTAGTGAGGTATGCTGCTTCCATCTCATACAGTGGTACCTAGTGATGTGTGATGCTTCCATCTCATACAGTGGTACCTAGTTTCATGTGATGCTGCCATCTCATACAGTGGTACCTAGTGACGTATGATGTTAGCATCGCACGTCACTAGGTACCACTGTGTGAGATACCAACATCACATGTCACTAGGTACCACTGTATGAGATGGCAGCATCACATGTCAGTAGGTACCACAGTATGAGATGGCAAAATGGAAAATTGTAACAGGCAGAGTAATGTTACCATGTATTATCCACTAAGTAGCTGGTAATTTTTCCAGATTTTCAATGCTCAGCACCGTATAGTCTGCTCCCCATTGTGCCAGTTTGATCTCTATCAATGAGATTGAATTCTTTAAACAGTGACGTAGTGTTGATTAAACACCAAGGCACATGGCCTGCACGCAGGTTTTGTAGCGTCCAGCCTAATAGCATGATAGAACGTAACTGAGACTTACCATGTTGCAACATTACCATATCTTGTTCCATGTCGTCTATGACACAATGCTGTCCAATGAATATATCCTGGATGACAGAGTCGTTAACCCATTGTCTACTACAGAGAGAGAGATTTCTCTAAATGAATATGATCAATTTCTTGTATACGTTCTGTAGTCTCTGCTTGGGTAATCCTTTTAGTTTACCCTACATCCTTTTAGTGTAGCTTTCTGTAGCCAATCAATGCATAGTTTCCCTACACTGTATGTTGTTACTACCCCAGGATGCGGTCTTTGAACCTATCATGGGTCTGGCCTATTGATAGTGAAACACTGTGTTTTGTTCAGTAATCGATCTTGACAGTTGTTTGTGTCTGTGGGCCAGAGCAACCATTAGTTCCAATCTGGATTTGATCTGTTGTGATGCAAAATAATATGTATGTATACCTCCCCCTGTGTAGTGCTATTACTTGCAGGTGTAGGGATTGAGGGAGTGTTCATGTCTTTGATCTTGGCCAAGCCAAGGCAAGATGTTTTTTGGACAGTGTCATTCAAAAACAATTTGCTCAGGGATAATACAGGCTCTAAACAAAGCTTCAACACCCTGCACTTGCCAATTTTCGTACCCCAGACAGATTTTGTTTTAATGTTGTCTTTCCAAAAGTCGAAACCCTGTCTACACCGTTGGGCAATAAAGGTTGCAGAATAAATCTGTTTCATATTGGTTAACATCATTTTCATTCCTGTTTTGTTCATATTTCTAAAGTAAAATGTTTCTGCATTGGATATACTGAACGGTGAAAAATATGGAAAGTTATTTGCAAAAGTTTTTGAGCTACCTTTTGGAGGTGTATACATTTCTAGATGACACAGATCTGTGCAAGAAATGATGGCCGTAATGGTTATAACAATTCATTTGTTCATAGTCTGATGAACCCTCTAAATATTCATGATTTGTGAATACTGCAGACATCTCTAGATCAGACAATCTTATTAACAGTCTCGAAGTCCCAATCATGAGAAAAGGTACTATTGGTAATAAAGTCACTTAATACAATCTTAAATAAGTGTAGAATCTTCAAAAGCTCCGACGGGCCAAAAATGTCATATTCTGTTCTGTCCCAAACTATTCCATCTTGTATAGGAATGGCTGTGTTCACTGTTGACAAGTCTCTTGCTTCACAATGGGATGATTTGTGTGGCTGGAGAAGTTCATTCTTACTTGCTGTGTCCCTTTGAATATATTTTCCATTCATCAGCATACCTAGAGTTATTACCAGAGCTAATCAAAGTAGAAAGAAAAATATTCCCAAAACAATCCATAGTTCAATCCATGGTGAAACCAGATTAGTTTTGTCAGGTGATGAACAAAGTCTGTTTCTTGTTCTTTTAAAGTTCTTTGTGCTGGTGTTTTTTCAGGTTTTCTGGGATCCTCAGAAAACGCATCAAAGTCAATGAAATACCCAGAGGCAGTTCTGTCAATGGTTGGAATTGCGTCAGGATTCGTTAAAACCGCTGGAACCACTTGATCACTTGTTACTTCATTGCATATAGGTGTATCAGGACAAACTATTATTTGGGTCTCAAGAGGTACGAGTTCCATAGCTTTGTTGCTTAGTCCTTCATTTCTCACTGTAGAATCTTCAAAGGTAATGAGTCTCTCATTTTGAACATCTTGGATTGTAGCTAGAGGAGTGCGTCTGCTACATTGTCGGAGTCCACTTGGCCTACTGCTTAGTATCGGCCACATAGTGTGATTTGATCAGGTCGATGGACACAAATCTTTTCTCCTTTTTACCAGCAAGGGGCTGCAAAAGTACTGTTCTTGATCCGTGGATTGCCAGGACAGGTAGTGGTTGTCTGTAAGAAATCCCAAATTCCTTCTTGTTCGCAATCTTTTCTCTGACTAGATCCCCAAGCTTTGGGATCCAGACAGGCCTTGCTGGGATGGCCGGATTTTCCCCATTGGTGGTTGGTTTCAGGAGCACGTTGCTTTGTTTCGCTCTTAGTTCATTTAAGTCCTGTAAAACAGCCAAACGATCTTTGATATCAAATTTCTTATTTTCCACCAGTGTACCATGACAATCAAGGTCCGGTACCAAAATTCTAGTCCCAAAAAGGACCTCATATGGAGTGACACCCCCTAGAGAACTTCTTGACAAATTGTTTAATGCACATTGGACCCCATAAAGAGGTTTGACCCACCCATCACCCGAGCCTAATACCCTAGCTGTTATAGACTGCTTTATGTCCCGGTTTTTTCTTTCCACAACAAAATTTCCCTCAGGATGGAAAGGAGAAGAATACAGCAATGCTACGCCCAAAATGGCCATGGCTTCTTTGTAAGCTCGCGAGCTAAACGCAGGGCCCTAGTCAGAGTGTAGTGTGCCTATTGTGCATGTGCCTATAAAGACTCACAAATCTTTTATAACAGTTCGAGCATCAGCCAAGCGCTGAGGCCACATCCAAAGGAACCTTGAACACGAGTCCACTGCGATCATGATATATTTGTAGTTGCCATCCCTTTGTAAGGGACCGCAGTGGTCAAGGTAAACGCAAGCTAATGGTTTATCTGAGATTAACAGGAGTGCCTACGCAGTACGTTTCACAGTAGAGACTTTAATGTTTTGTCATATTTCACAATCCAAAACATAGCTCTGAGTCTGTTTCCTAATGCCTGGCCAGCAGTACCTCTGTTTTAATAACGATATTGTGGCGGAAACACCTGCATGAGGAGAGGCGATCCCTTCATGTGCTGCTAGGATTAGTCCTAATCTATGTTCCATGTTTGGATTTACCCTATCCCCCACTCCAGGGATTTGAGCAAATGGAACATTGTTTGCATCTATTATAAATGAGTAATTGAGTGGAAACATTTTAGGTAACGCGGCACCGCTGCCTTTGCTTGATGCATTGATAGCCAGTATTATTACGTTGTCTATTTTCATTTTTGAAAAAGTGATTGCAGCTACGGAAACCGTTTGCACAGCCCCCTTTACGGCCTCATCAGCCAATGAATTCCCTTCAACATGAACACCATCATGTTGATGTCTCAGCGTATCACGTGAGTGTTTTGTAGTCTGTTTCGCAACTGAACTACTTGTTGCCAAAGCATTTTATGCTTGATTTTGCCACCTTTTGCATCTTTGAAACCGTTTTAAAGTCAATTCTGTAAATTTTCATTATATGATTGAACACAGTAAAAAGAATTGCACACTACGAGTGTAGGGAATTCGCGATCCGTGTTTTCAAGTGCCATTTTGAATGCTTGTAGTTCAGCTTGCTGAGCTGTACAATATCCTAGAGATTGCATTTTGTGACTGTAGGTCTAAATTTGCCATCGCGCATTCGCCCTTTAATGATTGCGCATGCTGCACTATAAACTTGCTTACTCCCCGGTAGTGGGTTGTGCAGATCCGTCAGTATAAATTATAAATTCATACTGGTCAAGAGGGAGAATTTCATTAGGCAGAGGACATTTGTGTTTTTATTGCAGGAATGCTTGTGTTTTCAAATAAGGATCAAAAACGTATTCAACATCAGTTGCAGCAAGCTAATTAACCCATTGTATCCATCTTGGATGTAAAGCTTTTGCATTCAGATTGCTCATGTCTGTGACTCCCTCTAAAGCTGGTACAGGTGTCACAACCATAATGTGTTTTCCCTGTGCTAGGGCTCTTTTTTTTGCTACAGCAGTTTCAACTGCGTGTAAGATTTTTTTCTGCAGAAGTGAATTTCATTTCTGCTTGTGTGTACAAATGTGATTTGTATGCAATTGGTACTCATCCACCTTTGTTAAAAGTTCAGTAGGTGAAGCCGCATTGACCCGGAATGATTTGGATCACTAAGTTGCATACGTTTACACGTGTTTGTAAATGTTTTGTTGCTAACATGTCAGCTTGAAGTGAAGGCAAAATTTCTGTGTTCTCTTGTGTCCAATTTATGATTTTAAAATCAGGTTTAATTAATTCATAGAGAGGTTTAACCCTTCCTGCGTAGCGTAGATTGTAATTTCTTCAAAAAATTCAGGTAACCTTTTCAGTGTTTTTGTTGGTTGGAGCAGCACACACTTTTCTAAAAGGTTGGCTGCCAGGCTTTTGCCTTCACTTGAAAGTTCATATCCTAAGAAAAGGACACTGAGATGGGTAATTCTTGATTTCTTGAAATTGAATGTGTAACCCTCAGAGGCGAAGCCCAGTATAATGGTGTTCACCCTATTCAAGTGCCTATTCAGGTCATTGTATTTCAGATAGATATCATCGACATATGACAATGCTTCGTATTCATAAGTCTGTACTAACTCTGTTACCCTAGCTGAGAATAACCCCGTGCAGTTCTTGAAACCTTGTGGGAGTCGACGGAAGTGACGCTGGGTCCCCATTATTGAGAAAGCTGTTAAATACCTACTTTCAGGTGCTGTGTTTTGACAAAAGAGACCATTTGAAATATCTAATGTGGCTTTATATTTTTTACGCACAATGCTATTCATTAATGCTGTACTGTGTGCATTTTGCACTGCAAATGTTTTACAACAAGAGTTTAGGTGTCTGCAATCCAAAACTAGACTATATGTATTGTCTGGTTTGGAAACAGGAAACAAAGGATTGTTCATTGATGAGGTGCATGTTTCAATCACCCCTTGGTATTCAAGTTGATCTAAGATCTCCCTGGCCTGTTTTTTAGCTTCTTGCTTAACTGGGTACTGCCTTTGTGCAGTTGGTTGATTTTTTAAATGGATCTTGTGGTGAGATGAGTCCCCATCCTATCCTGCATGATTTTTGTATAATGCTGGTGCTTGGGCGACTGCCCATTTCCTGGTACAAGTATATTTCCAATGTCCCAGAACATGGTTGGAGAAGGATGGCATAATGATGTCATCGCCGTGTGGGCGCACTCTGACAAATTCCGGTGGACAGTCCTGTTCTGCTAGGAGAATATCATAACCCTTTGAAAGTTGCTCCCAAAAGAGTGCTTTCACTTTTCTCGCTATGTCTCCCTCCATCCGGAGTGTTATTTCATATAACCTATGTGGAGAGCTAACCCTGATGTCTGCAGTTTCAACTTGAATGTCCTCATTTATGTCCACAGTCTCCAGAAGTCCCTTCAGGTTCTGGCGAGCTATTGTTACTTCTGCTGCATTGTCCAGCATTGTCTGAGCTCATTCGCCGTTCTTGAGTTGTGTTCTCAGAATCCTCGGCATGTCTGATCTTTAGACCTGCTACCTTCTTTTTTGTGAATTGAGGTTTTGGTTTGTTTCTCTGAACGTGTTGATTGTCTTTGGACTTCATGCTTCCTTTGTTGTCTGACCGTCCTCTTCTTTCAGATGTTTGTGACGATATCTAAAAGGTACAAGAGGAATCTGTATTTGTATCTTGATACCCGTCAGGTTTTCTCAAATTATCCATATTTCTGAGGTAAAACCTCCTTTCAGAGGGCTCCTTTTGAGGAGACCTACCTTGGGAATGAGAACGCTTCTCTTTCGAATGTTTACTATTTTCCAGCTTCTTTTTAGAAGAGAGAGGATTGTGTTTGGTAGAGTTATTTTCAGAACTCAGACAGTTGTGGTTTAATTGTATAATTCTATTCATTTTTAGATATTAAGTAATTCCTCGTCCGACATTGATTCAATGTCCGGGTCAGGTGTGTAACCGGCTAAAACAGGCCATGTTACTCCTGGTCTCCCTAGTGAAGCAAGCCTGGTAATGTGATTTAAATGTTTTAGGGCAGCTTTAAACCAGAGCTCATGCTCCTGGTATGTGAGTGGAATTTCAATATCCTTGAAAGGAATATATTCCTCTGGTGGATCTTCTTTGTAGAAGTGAAACATTTTAGTTACTGGATGTGATTCACGGAATGTTATCCATGAGTAGAATACCTCTGTCTGGTGAGATTCATGTGGCTCTATCACAAAAACTGCTCTACCACCTCTTGGTGTTAGACCATGTCTTATAAGTTTTAGAGTGATGGCTCTCCTTAAATTAATAGGAACGATTATAGCATTCTCATCGGTTTCATCAAAACATGCAAAATTAAAAGCTGCTTTGGCTTGGTAAGCCGCAGCTCCACCGGTTTAGATGTTATTGTCGTTATTAGACATTGTGTAATGAAAATTGCAGAGCAAGTTTCAAGGGAACAAAGATAAGGTAAGCATGAGGGCGGGGCCACCCGCTGAGTGAACTGAACCCTTCGCGTCTTCCTATAAAGCCATGGCCCGCAATATGGAGCCAACCCGCCACACTGACGGTTCAGCAGCTGAGTCCGCCGCAGACGTGCTGAAAACTTAACCCAGGGGCATGGCCGTATGCCCATGCCCGCCTAAACCTCGAGCTAACCCGGAGAGGACCATTCCTAGGCGCGTGAACCAGGAGAACGGCCAGCCGCTCCCCTGAGTAACCCCTACGGTAACCAAGCCCAAAGCCCCTCAGATCAAAAACGCTCGCGCCCCCGCCAGCCTCCGGACAACGGAGACCGCGAACCGGGAAACCCCCCGGGCTGCAGAGCACCACATGCGACATGCCGCAGATGAAGGCCATCTCACGCTCCCATACAAAGCCCTAATTACAAGAATTATTCATTTGAGAGAATCGGAGTTCATGTGTCAAAGAACCGCGTAGTTGGGAACGAAGTGTGAATTCCTAACACTGGGCATAATTGTTACTGAAAGGACCAGGGCCTGCCACCCTGAGCCACCTAAACAAGATGTGAAGGCCGATACAAGTCCAAGGCCCCATCTCTGTCCCGCGTCCTGGCTCCGGGGGGAGCTAGAAACATTCCAGGTCACATAAAACAAAAACCACAGAAAATAGCAAGACAAGCGAAAAGGCAACCAGGGCTCGTTGCTCCAAACCGAAGGCAAGGAAGCAACGTACTTTGAGGGAAATAATGAGCAAACAAGCATTTGCAATGCAATAGGGCTCGCATTAGGAAAGTTTGAGCTATTGGTCTTGTAAATGACAAATTTTTTATTTATGTGTTGGTTTTGAAAATTGCTAAATTAATAGCTTTGTCATTTACAATGCCAATAGTTATAACTTTCGCAAATGTGACACCTATAACCTGGGGTTGCGCTGAGTGATGCTGTGGTGGTGCTGAGTGGTGCTGTGGAGGTGCTGAGTGATGCTGTGGTGGTGCTGAGTGGTGCTGTGGTGGTGCTGAGTGGTGCTGTGGTGGTGCTGTGGTGGTGCTGAGTGGTGCTGAGTGATAATGTGGTGGTGCTGAGTGATAATGTGGTGGTGCTGAGTGATAATGTGGTGGTGCTGAGCGATAATGTGGTGGTGCTGAGCGATAATGTGGTGGTGCTGAGTGATAATGTGGTGGTGCTGAGTGATAATGTGGTGGTGCTGAGTGATAATGTGGTGGTGCTGAGTGATAATGTGGTGGTGCCGAGTGATGCTGGGGTAGCGCGGAGTGATGATGTGGTGATGCAGAGGGCAGAAAGGCACAAAAAACGAGTCTAACAGAGGGCAGAAGGGGTGGAGAGATGTATGAAATTAATATAAGAGACAAAACTAGTGTTCATTAAATGAAGCACAGTGAGGACAGAGCAGGGCAGGCAGTTGCTTGACATGAAGGGCCTTCCCTCCTGCAGCGACCCACAGATGTGCCAAGGTGACAGACAAAGAGGCGTGCCCTCTGCAGAGAGGGCAGCCGGGGAGGTACAAGTGACAGGTTTTGGAGTGCTGGATGAGTTTTCGAAAATATAACGTTGGCGTCTGGGAATGTCGGACAATACGTTCATTACCACGCTAAGCATATACTTTCATCTTTCTATGCCTGAGTTCCCTTACCTCCCCAAACTGGGGCGCCTAGAAGCAGTGAAAAGCAGGGCATCGTGCTACCTTCGCAGAAGGTGGTGTGCTGGTGGTAATGCTTTTGCATATTAAAAGTGTGTTTTACAGCCGTCTGCCTTCCGGTTCACCTGCGCTGTTTGACCCTGGCCACATCACAGCCGCCAACATTAAAAGGGCTTAGAATCGGGGTGAACCCCTAGCATAAAGCGCTATATTCAACACTTTTGCGTTCAATTCACACTTGGAATCGATGGATTGTTCCCAGGTAGTGAGTCACAGACAATTGCCCCCTCCCCCACCCGTGGGACCCCACATTCACAGGGAGTACCACAGTTTAAATGAGCAGTCGAAAAGTTAAAAAACAAGCATTGGAAATGCAATAGGTCTCGCAGCATTAGAGTTAGTGCTTTTAGAATTGTTTATGGGTTTTTTGTTGTAAATCTTTAGCATTTTTATTTCTTGTAGCCAATGCTAAAGAATTACAAATCAAAAAAGCCATAAACAATTGTAAAAGCTTTAACTAAAAATCCTCTGAGACCTATTGCACTGTGTGAGGGTGAGGTGTTGAGGGTGAGTGAGGGTGAGGGTGAGTGAGGGTGAGTGAGGGTGAGGGTGAGTGAGGGTGAGTGAGGGTGAGGGGGTGAGGGTGAGTGAGGGTGAGTGAGGGAGGGTGAGGGGTTGAGGGGGAGGGGTCGAGGGGGAGGGGTCGAGGGTGAGTGAGGGTGAGGGGTTGAGGGTGAGTGAGGGGTTGAGGGTGAGTGAGAGTGAGAGTGAGTGAGGGTGAGGGTGAGTGAGGGTGATTGTGAGTTAGGGTGAGGTGTTGAGGGTGGGTGAGGGTGAGGGTGAGGGGTTGAGGGTGAGTGATGATGAGTGAGGGTGAGTGAGGGGTTGAGGGTGAGTGAGGGTGAGTGAGGGTGAGTGAGGGTGAGTGAGGGTGAGTGAGGGTGAGTGAGGGTGAGTGAGGGTGAGTGAGGGTGAGTGAGGGTGAGTGAGGGTGAGGTGTTGAGGGTGAGGTGTTGAGGGTGAGGTGTTGAGCGTGAGGTGTTGAGGGTGAGGTGGTGAGGGGTTGAGGGTGAGGTGTTGAGGGTGAGGGGTTGAGGGTGAGGGGTTGAGGGTGAGTGAGTGTGAGTGAGTGAGGGTGAGGTGTTGAGGGTGAGTGAGTGAGGTTGAGGGGTTGAGAGTGAGTGAGGGTGAGGTGTTGAGGGTGAGGAGTTGAGGGTGAGGGGGTGAGGGGTTGAGGGTGAGGGGTTGAGGGTGAGGGCGAGTGAGGGTGAGGGGGTGAGGGGTTGAGGGGGTGAGGGTGAGGTGTTGAGGGTGAGTGAGTGAGGGTGAGGCTGAGGTGTAGAGTGTGAGTGAGAGTAAGAGTGAGGGTGATTGAGGGTTTCAGTGTTAGTGAGGGTGAGGGGTTGAGGGTGAGTGAGGGTGAGGGTGAGTGAGGGTGAGGGTGAGTGAGGGTGAGGGGTTGAGGGTGAGTGAGGGTGAGGGGTTGAGGGTGGGTGAGGGTGAGTGAGGGTGAGGGGTTGAGGGTGAGTGAGGGTGAGTGAGGGTGAGGGGTTGAGGGTGAGTGAGGGTGAGGGTGAGTGAGGGTGAGGGTGAGTGAGGGTGAGGGGGTGAGGGTGAGTGAGGGTGAGTGAGGGTGAGTGAGGGAGGGTGAGGGGTTGAGGGGGAGGGGTCGAGGGGGAGGGGTCGAGGGTGAGTGAGGGTGAGGGGTTGAGGGTGAGTGAGGGTGAGGGGTTGAGGGTGAGTGAGGGTGAGGGGTTGAGGGTGAGTGAGGGTGAGGGTGGGTGAGGGTGAGTGAGGGTGAGGGTGGGTGAGGGTGAGTGAGGGTGAGGGGTTGAGGGTGAGTGAGGGTGAGTGAGGGTGAGTGAGGGTGAGTGAGGGTGAGGGGTTGAGGGTGAGTGAGGGTGAGTGAGGGTGAGGGTGAGTGAGGGTGAGGGGTTGAGGGTGAGTGAGGGTGAGGGGTTGAGGGTGGGTGAGGGTGAGTGAGGGTGAGGGGTTGAGGGTGAGTGAGGGTGAGTGAGGGTGAGGGGTTGAGGGTGAGTGAGGGTGAGGGTGAGTGAGGGTGAGGGTGAGTGAGGGTGAGGGTGAGTGAGGGTGAGTGAGGGTGAGGGGGTGAGGGTGAGTGAGGGTGAGTGAGTGAGGGAGGGTGAGGGGTTGAGGGGGAGGGGTCGAAGGGGAGGGGTCGAGGGTGAGTGAGGGTGAGGGGTTGAGGGTGAGGGGTTGAGGGTGAGTGAGGGTGAGGGGTTGAGGGTGAGTGAGGGTGAGGGGTTGAGGGTGAGTGAGGGTGAGGGGTTGAGGGTGAGTGAGGGGTTGAGGGTGAGGGGTTGAGGGTGAGTGAGGGTGAGGTGTTGAGGGTGAGTGAGGGTGAGGGTGAGTGAGGGTGAGGGGTTGAGGGTGAGTGAGGGTGAGTGAGGGTGAGGGTGAGTGAGGGTGAGGGTGAGGGGTTGAGGATGAGGGGTTGAGGATGAGGGGTTGAGGGTGAGGGGTTGAGGGTGAGTGAGGGGTTGAGGGTCGCTGCATCCCATCTTCCGTGTGTGTCTAAATGTCCAATGTGATGAGGAACCATACGTGGTAGGTCTATCTCTAGACGGAACCCGTTATGCTTGGGTTAGCAGCGGTGAGTAATGATGCATCCAATAGTTCTGGAGGGCCGCCTTGATAAGGGCCTCATGCATGGAACTGTTGTGGAACAAGGAAGATGTGTAAGCATGGTACTAGAGAGCTTCTTGAGCAACAAAAAAGAGCATAGATGGGAGCTCGAATCATGGTGCTAACAGAGGTGGCGCATGTGGGAAGGTCTCAAAAGGGTGTTGAAATGATGTCAGAAGAAAGAAGGAGATGCGCTCAAAATTGGTCTGAATAGTATTAAAGCATAGTAAGAGAGGCATGATAATACATATGGAATATCAGAGACATCAAAAAGTGGAGGACAATGAGTGTAGAGCGGCCGGCAACTCCGTAGGTCTAAAGTCCTAGCCGAGAAAGGCCCTCAATACGTTATACATGGGTGAACAGGGAAAGGTATATACATAATAGAGATCTAAGTATGAAGAAAGGTGGTACAATTTAAAACGGATTAGCCGATCTTCGTGGTGTGCATGATGGGGTGGGCCGGAGATGGGGACAATGGGAGATGATGCAAAAGTAATGCACACATTGCGGAATGCACGTTACCAAATGGTGTGCATGCGTGAACGGGGGCCGGTAAATAACAAACAAAAAAAAGCGCACTTGGGCATGAGTGCAAAGTAAGGCATGTCAATGCTGGAACGAACCAGCAGCAATGCCCAACATATCCCTTCACAAGGGGTGCGAGGGGGCTGGTGGGCGCCGGGTCCTGCAGTGTTAGCAGATCCCAAAGCGTGTGAGCGTGTCGCCTCTGGAGAGGTGTGTCATCCATTGGCTCAGTAGGGAGATTCTTTATATTGGAAGAGTAATGGAAAGCAACGTGTGATGGGGTAAAATGTCAATGGTGAAAACGAGGAGAGACTCCCGTCGACGTGCCCCGTCATACACGATTCAAATCGGCTGGTCGGTCTGCGTGTTACAAAGAACGTTCGGCATGCCGATTGACGGGCCTGTGGCGAGTCATGATAACCATGGGAACAAGAATTCCCAGTGTAAACAAAGAGCGGAGATAATGTCAGCTTCCCCCCGAGAACGTGTGGGGCTGTTGGAGGCGGGCGCTACATAGCTTATCCAAAGGAATATGTGTATATGGGACAAGAGTAAGTAAAACAAGTGAAAGCGGGATGTAAGTAGGGGGGAGGAGAAGTCTGGGCAGGCAGGATGACTCAGGGGAGGGGGCGGAGCGGGGCAGAGCGGCATGTGGGTGTGAAGAAGCCGGGCCTTTGAAGTGAAGCTAAGCTTCACTTCAAAGGTGTCGGAGGAATGCGGGCGGCTGTGCACGCGCTTTTAAGCTCAATGCACATGCGCATTGAGCTTAAAAGTCACGGGCACTGCAAGGAATCGCCACGATTCCTTGCAAGTTAGATAAAGAGTCGATGAGCCCCTATAGTCTCGCTTGCTCGATGCGCATGCGCATCGACAGGCGAGACCTAAAAAACACTATGAAAACACACATGCATCAACCTATTTAGGAAGTGCAAACGGTGCGAATCGGTAAATTCGGCCGTTTGCACTTCCTAAATACGTTTTTGGGATGCATCAAACACTTTTCCAGAATTCGCATTTTTTGGCATTTCTTAAAAATGCGAATGCATTTATGGAATCGCATTTGTGCGATTCCTTAAATGCAATGCATCAATTTAAAAAAAAATGCGAATTTTGAAATTGGAAGTGCAAATTACCACGAGGTTGACCCTCGTGGTAATTTGCGAAAATCTGTCAAAAAGCAAAAAAATGCATTTTTTAAACTGTCATGTTACAGACACACATGTCCTTAGGACATGTGTGTGTGAAACATGCACTTTCAAATGCATTTCAGGGGTGCAGGGGGGGTCCTTTGGACCCCCCCTGCACCCTTGGAATGCATCAACAAATCAACAAATTGCGAATTTGTAAATGCCTTCCCATTGACTCCTACGAGGTATCAATGGGAATTGCGAAAATGCACTTACGAATTCGGTATTTATTTGGGATTCGGTAAAAATTGCGATTTTTACCGAATCACAAATAAATACCGAAAAAAATGATGCATAGCATTTTGCAATTCTTAATTTGCAATTCGGTATTTTTCGCAAATTAAGAAGTGCAAAATGTCTCAATGATGCATGTGCCCGAAAGTCGCTGAGAAGCTTTCCGTGCGCATTTGCATGAAGCCCCTCGTACACTCCTCTCGTAAAGGCAAACTTTTCAATTGCTTCCTAGCATAAATATTGTTTTTTTTATTATTTATTTTAATCCCAGAGCGCGTGTTTGGGGCTGCCCTGTTTATGGTGGTGTTGAAAGGCCTGGCGACTGTAAACTTACTCCACACCACCACCACAGACACACCGGGCACGGCGCTCGCAGCTCTGGAGGGGGTGCGATCTCGGAGCAGAATCAAGAGCTATTTACTTAGTGGAAGTAACATCACAGTACCTGTGAAGCAGGCCGGAGACGTATCCATGACATCTTTGCAAGCATTTAGCACGTAAGTGACTATGGAGTATCAAGGCGTGTGTCTTCCATTCATTAAGAAGAGTTATTTTTGTGTTTTTTTGTCGTTGGACGAGGATTGAGGCTGGATTAAGCGTCGCTGATAATATTGTTTATTCCAAGTGTGAGAACTACTGCTGCGAACTCTCACAGCAATGTTTCAGAGAATGGGTCGAATCTGTAGTTAGTCGTTGGATAATTGATCAGAATGTAGATGGTGGTTGTGTGCCTGGGGTTCTGGGGTATGTTGCGTGGCCGTGGGACGAGAGAGCGTTGATACATAGGGTGCGAAGTGACGGGTAAAGCCCTTGGGCTCTAAACAGTGCTTTTGAGGGGTTGCTGTCATCAGAAATATGTGGGTAGGAGTGGGCCTTTTTTGCTCATCATTTCGCTTGTATCCCTATAAGTGGGTGTGGGCTGCTGTGTGGTTCGTGGCAAATCGAGACTTCTGCTAGTGACTCTTTAGCACTAATTGAACAAAAAGCCTGTGGAACAAAACATGAACAGCGCATTACATACCTTACAGTTACATCATTCGATTGGGTCTTTAAAAGAAATCTTAGGGTCACGATTGAAAAAGCATGCAAACTGGTTTCTGGGAAAAGATGCATGTTTTGAAGCTAGGAGCTGTGGCTGGTGATATGCTGCAGTTGTTGAAATGTTCCGGGCTCCCTGGCATTCTGCGCTCTGTGTGATACCGCTACAGTGAGCTGCTAACTTCAATGAATGCAGTGCAAAGGGATGCTGCCGCTCCATGGATGGAATAAGATTTGCTGAGTGGACTCGTGGGCAGCGAAGAATTAGGGGAGGAGAAATGCCTGAGGCAAAGCGGCCGAGAAAGGAAAGTAATTAGGGGGAGGAGAATTGAGGCCAGCGCGCACCGAGTCACGGACAATATGCTGTCCTCTTTGAATATGAATTTGGCGTGTTATTCCATAAAAGTTTTCAGGAGGGTTTGATGCATTATCTGGTTATCCATTACAAGGACGCAGTTCCCGAGCGTGGCATGTTGAATAACAAAAGAAAATCATATATAGGCAGGTCCCTCTCCTTTCTTCATTGAAAGTTCTAATTAAGTGGATGGGGGGGGGGGGGGGGGATTAACTGGAATTAGCTGTCAAAAAGTCACATTTAAGTGAGCGATGGGCTGGTTTGGCAGTAAACATTTAAATGATATAAATTGCCATTTAAGTGTATGGTTTAATGTTTGTCATGCATTAATGCATTAATGTGACATGACACTGCAGTGACAATCAAGCAGCTTGTTCTAATTTGAGCATCTTTAGGGCTTTTGTGTGGTGTGCACTGCACGAATTAAGACGATTGCTGTTTTTATGTGTCAGTTTAAGAGGGTTTTTTCTCCTTAGCATCGGTTAACGAAACAAACCCATCATTTAGAAGCGGAAATGCAGAGTGGCACCCTAAGTCTTTCGAGATAGAAACGTTTTGTTAAGCCTCCGTGCAGTTTGCAAATTAGGTGCTGTAGTCCTGCGTCTTTTACTGAGTTCTATGATCGAATACAATTTACAGCACCCTGGAAAACGGCTCGTGAAGTAAAACCGAATTCAGTTTTTAAACTGTATCATTACATGCAACGCATTGCCATCTCTGTTCTATCTCATTGAAGCATTTAAAAACAAGCTCCTGGCATTGCTGTGGGGAGGAGGGGGAGAGAAATGCACAGCCGTGAAAGTGGCTCTGGGGGGGGCGCATTCCTTTGAAGTGTTGGGTCTGATGCAATTATGCGAGGCAGGCTGGTTAGGAAGCAAATGGCAAGGGAGGGAGGCTGAGGCTTTGATGTGGGGAGTCACAAGTGAAGTGAATAATTAGGGGAGGAAACTGGCAGGCTGATAGGCAGAAGGCTCAGGCAAGCTCGTGCACGAGGCGGCGTGCACTTCCCAAAATCCTCTGAGAGGCCTTGGCCTTAAGAAATGCAGGCCGACCGACACGTCCCCGCAGGGGACACAAGTAAGAGGGCGGCCACCGTAGTGCCACAAGATGGCACACGGGGCAGCCCAGCCCTTTGGGACCCCAGAGGGTCCCGCGCGTCACTTCCGGCCTGGGGAGAGTATATATTCCTCCCCCGCCCACCGCACCGAGCGTCCTCTTTGTCCGCTGTCCCCTCACCCTGACGCCGTTTTGTGCTGCCCGTCTCCCTGCTTGGTTGCGCCAGGGTCGTTCCTTGTTTTGCCTGTTTGTGGTGAGTTTTGTGCTCGCAGGCTGCGTGCCTGGAAGTTCGGGGCAAGTTGCCGGGCTTCCCGTCTGGTGTCCGATGGTAGCGGGGTATTGAAGGTCACTCGCACCACCCGTCGGGGCATCGGGCCGATGCGGTCACAGGTTAGTCTCGTGGGCAGGCATTTGCAGGATGGGTGTTGGTGGCATTGAGCAAGCAAAGGCATTTAGACGGGTGAGGGTAGGAATTCATTTTCTTTTAGTACACGCGGAGGTGATCTCCCCTGGGGAGAGAGGAACATTTGGTTTTAAATATCGCTTTTAGAGGCGCAGCAGATACCGGAGTGTTTGGTGTTTCGTTAGGAGTAACTGACCATCATCGGGAGGAAGGACCTCGGCATTTGTATTGTGGATCGCTGCGGCAATGCAGATGTTGTGTGATGCAATGTTATCACTGCCGATGTTAAATAGTAGGCGATGGGTTCGAATCCAAGCATAGTACATGTCGCAAGCCTTTAACAGATTAGCAATGTCTTTTGGACTCGATGTTAGAATGCCGCCGTTTGATTGGTGTGAGCACTAGTGGAGTGCATGACATTGTTAGTAGGTTTCCGACTCTTTTGAGGTGTTTACTTGCAAATGAATACCCCCCTGGGGGTGGGGGGGATATCTGGTGTCGGCATGGATTGGACACTCGTTATACACCGTCTGTCTCAATGGCGTCACGAGCCACAGCACGCACCGGAGGGGTGTTCGTTTCTTTAACGGGGTGAAGTGAGCTGTATCTCCGGGCCTGCGGCTTGGTTGTGAGTCGCCATGGGCCTGACAGTGGTCGCAGATCGTGTGTGGGGGGGTCCCTCCTCATCCCGCCATGAACCTGGGTTCCCCCGCCCCAGAAATTAACACTCGCGGGTGTCTACAGGCGCACCGTTCGGCAGGCGCAAGGGGGGAGGCTGCTGCAGGAGTGCGCTCCCCCCATGGTTCTAGCCAGTTCGCCTCCACTCTAGCATATATATGGAAGGCGCGACGCAGCGAATCGCTATGGGATGGTTTGGTGCAGTGCACTGTGCGGATGCTATGTGGGTTATGTCTTTGTGCTGTTTTTCAGTGCCGTAGTTCCCCCGGGAGGTAAGGGTGCAGCGATGCAAGTCCTCTGTCTGAGAGGGTAGTTTAGTGCGTGCGTCCAGTGCCGTGTTTCTGATGCTCGACCCTGGGGTGTCGCTTCCCACCTGGAGCTGCTCTTCTCGGTGGGTAGCAGTGGGACAGGGCGCCCAGTGCTACGCCCCTGCGCCTCTTCACTGGGTTTCCGGCTACTGTCGGTTTCAGGTCTCGGGCAGTAGGTTCCTTCCATTTTCGGCACACGTGCATAATGGCGCCCGTGTGCGCCCATTTTTAGGGGGCACCATTGTATGATGTCCAGCGCATACGCGTAAGGGCGCCCAGTGCGGCCATTTTCAGGGGCAGTCTGTGTCTCTGTCTGAGGCACGTGGTTAATGGCGCCTGTGTGCGGCCATTTTAGGGGCACCACTTTTGATGTCCGGCACTTGTGGTTTAGGACGCCTGGTGCCGCCATTTTCTTGGCAGTTTCTTCGAAAGGTCCGGCGCATGGGGGTCTTGGTGCCCTTTGGTACGACCATTATGCTTCGTTTTGTTTCACTTTGTGGGACAGGCACGTCGGCAGTCCATTATGCAGATTTGTGTGCACGCGTTTCAGGGGCAGACGTGCAGAGTGGCCTCTTTGGTTCGGATTATAGAATGGTTAGGCATGTCTGTATTTCCTTTGGCCGCCCTCAGGGGCATTGTTCAGCCATCTCGGTGTGCACAGACCGGCCTTGCGGGCCGCGCTACACGGTCAGCACCAAGAGCGTGCTGAGATGCTTTTGCTCTCGTGATTTAGTGGGAGCTCTTTTGTTTCACATTTTCACTCTCTTGAGTTTTCGCGGGTTGACTCGCGGGCGGCGATGGGGGTTGTGACGGACAGGGAGCGGTTCGTGGCCAAGCGTTGGAGTGTTGCGCTAAGGCACGCAAGTTTAGTACGCTACGGGCTCCTTGATGTAAGAGCCCTTATTAAGCCAAAGAGGCAGATTGTTTGTCACCACATTCTGAGGACGTTGCAAGTTTTCGACCAAGGAAGGAGCTCAGGTTAGAGCAAGGGCTTCGCAGGTGGAAGTCCCCGGTTCCCTTCCGTGGCCTCTCAATGCAGAGTATTTTCATGCGTTTCCTGCTGTTTACATATGTTTGCAGGTACCACTGATTAGTATGGCTTTTAGCTCAGATGGTTATAATTTACTGTAGGCATAACAAAGCAGTCAGTGTGGCACGGTGTGTAATCCGTGTGGATACAGAAGATTAGGGCAGCCTTTGTGCGGCCACTGCAGGGCTTGGTGTTTGGTAGGCTACCCGGACCAGACATGGCAGCGTTTTGGGCTAATGTATGTAAGAGGTAGCAAGCCTTGTGTTATAGGAAAAGGTGAAGTATGCATGTCTTCTATATGGACAAACACAGGGAAAAGGCTTTCTTCGTAATGGCTTGCTCCCAAAGCACTGGGACGCACTAGGAGGACACGCCTTTAAGACAGGAGTATATTTTCTATATTTCTTGGCCTCCGGATGCTACCAGAGTTCTTACGATTTGCTAGTGTTCTCACAGGAGGAGAACGTTTGGTCAGTGAAGGGGTACCCAAGCGCATCTAGATGCCCTGCTCAGTGGAGGCGGGGGGCTCCCTTGGCAGTAGGCCACACCCAGACTGGCAGCTTCCGGGTGCGCAGAAACGCTAGCAATTTTATTGTTTAGTCAGGGCGCTACCAGCTGCCTTTTGCAGGTATGGTTCGCCCTGTGCAGTGGTCTTTTCTCGTTGGTGCAGCGTGCGACACTTCGGTATTGCGTGTTCGGGTGTACGTAGTGTCTGTGCAATGCCGGCTCCTGCCAGAAGAACATTTCCCGCCTTTGGTCCTCTAGAGGTTTTAGACAGCGCTAACATTATTCTTGGTGTCAGAGCGCTGCATAGAAATACCAGCTTTCAATTTATACAAGCCTTGTTTACTGCTTCCTTCATGCGGCTGGGAGGAGCTGTGCTACTCTTATTCAAATGCTTTTTGTATAGCGCGAACTTTTCCCGTAGGTGTCAGAGCATTACATAAGAATCTGTTGCACGACATGGAAATTTGGACTACATGAGTTCGGTAAATAGTACAAACAGCTTATGAGCAAGAGGCGAGTGGAAGCGTTTGTTACACTTGCAATGTTTCTGCATATTTATTTGTACATCAGAGACTCTGAATGTGTCAAGGTGCTTCACAATAGGGACAGGACTGGTATGTGGGAGCACTTTAGGTGTACACCTTATAAGCAACCACTAGTTACATGTAGCAAAGTGACTGTCGTGGGCACATGTTACAGGGAGTAGCTAGCCTTGCATTACAGGAGGATAAGTGATATGAGGGCAAGTTGCATACGCTTACCTGGTACAAGTAGGAGGTATAGAATGCTTTACTTGGCAGAATGTCTATCACAAGTACGTAAGTTACGTACCCCGTGGTGGCACTTGTGCAAATACAGGAAGCAAGCACGATGTAAGTGGTAGCAAAGAGTGTGTTACAAGATAGAAGTCCGTGTGCATGTTACTATAAGAGTACCTATATAGGTAGAAGGATTTTACTGCAATAACCGGCACCTGTCATATCACAAGACACTGGGAAGACCATTTCCACAGTCATGGAGAAGAGAACTTTATTTATCAGAGGTCTTCCGTCCGATATTAGAGGGCACGTATTGTATTGATAGTGTCTTTAAAGAAGGAGCACTTTGGGGTCGGTGTGAAGGCCTGGGATGAGAAGGTGTCACTCGGTAGTATGTCTAAGGGACGAGTTATGAGGGGTCTCTTCTGCCCGGGCTGAGATTATGTATTGGTATTAGGGGGGCAGGGCTTCTACGGATGCTTTATGTATGGAACCACTCTGGAGAACTGCCCGACTCACATGGGTGGACACCTGAACTACCAGCAGGGATATTGGTCATAGCACACTAGGGGGAGGGGGGGTCAGTGAGCTAGGGTCTGGGACCCCCCAGTCTCTCCACAGGAGTCTTTTCTGTCCCTGTTGGCGGCGCGGCGCGCGCACGTTATGCCCCTTAGAAGTAACCATGATCAGTAAACGGGTGTATGTGAACAGAGCAGGTAGTTCCTGGGCAATACGGGGATGTCTTCTTCGATAACAACTTAAGAGTCTGGGCACTTTTTTTATTTACTAGGCACCAGTTGGGGTGTTCTCTTGGTACGCAGTGGCAGAGTTTGGGCATATCTTGCATATATATAAATATTTTTTGCTTTCGACCGGATGCACCAGGAAGCCCACAACGTTGGCACGGTAAAACCCTTCACCGTTAGTGTTATGGGGGCACGCTTTACTATCATGAAGTAAAGGTAGTCACATGTATTTTGTGACAATCTGCTCACGCACATGTCTAGCAGGCAACGCTCATGCCTCCTCTTGATAGGGATCGTAGGAGTGCTTACGTTTCTAAGAGCAGCTAGTATTATTGTGTTATAATTTGGATCTGTTCAATTCAGCTATTACTGAATTCCTGTAACTAGCTGGGCAATAGTGTACCTGGACACACTATTTAATTCTATTTTGATGTCATGACATCCTCCCGGGTCCCACAAGAGCGGAGGGGCCCTCACGATTTTCCCTGCTTATTTGCGGCGGGGCACACACTTGTCACACTGGTAACCTTTTACCCTGTAGGTGAGTCAAGCCTGGACTCCCGGAGGTGCGGCTATCGCCTGCCACTGTTTTTGCAGACAAGTTATCAGTGCTCGATTGAGCAGGGTAGTTGTTTCTGGTCTGCGGCACCGTCCCTCTATTGTTTTCCTCAGCACTGCTGGCTTTCAGTGAGGACCGCTCTACGCCACGGAGTAAGTTAAGTTTAGTGGTGACTTTGCCTGTGGATTTATCGGTTTGTTTTATTTCTCGTGCACAGAGTAAGTTGGACACTTATTGGCACGTTTCACCCAGCTTGGGTTTTGTCTTAGCAGGTAGGCCTGCAATTGTTTTGAATGGGTTTTACTGGTAGGGACCAGAGGGGGCAGGTAATAACAGTTTTTGGACAACTGCAAGGGAAGAACATATGTCACTCTTTGTGCTCTGTACCATGGAAATGTCACACATAGCGGTTGATCCCGGGTACCTCTGATAAAGGGTGGCTAGTTCGTGGTTGAGTATGCAAGGAAGCTTTATTGTGGCCCTTTATCTTGTGCAACTAAGCAGCATTGACTGGCACTTTGACTCCCATAGTAGCGTATTTACGTCATTGTTTCACACAGGCACACGTTTAGCTTGGGAATCGCTGACATAATGCAGCCTTATCCTTACCTTTTAGAGTCTCTTGTTAGTCATTGGTGTATTTGCTGATTTGGGTCTTACTCAGCTTCATGTCGATTGCTGGCACGAAAGTGTTATTCTGGTCCTTTGATGTCACTCATAGTGCACTGTATTGATGGAAATGTTACACTTAGCAGTTACACCTTGGTGGCTATGGATGGGGGCGACTTTTTCTTGTTTGGCTGCAAGAAAGCTATTACGGTGGCTTAGTTCTCTTATGCACCATGAAGCATTTGTTCTCCTATGAGATGGGCTTGTTGTATGGTAGCACTCCTTTTCTACGTCAGGATAGGGAGGCGTTGTCTTAGCGGCTAATCACCAAGCTTTTCTCAGCACTTTTGCCTGTGCAAGCTGGGTAGCCCATGTAGGCGATTGCTTTAGCTGTCTTTTGGAGTAGGGTCCGCAAGGGACAGGAATTTCCTCAGTCTAAGTCCCTCTTCAGGGGTTGACTCGCAGGGAGGGCCCTTGACTAGGAGCTTGGGTAAGCTTTTCACCCAGACAGCATCGATTTAGTTGTTATTCAGGTAAGATAGTCGGGACTCCTTTGGCAGTGTTCACTTACCAGGTAGTAAGAGGAGGAAGTTTTAGTTCCCTGATTTCCACAGGATGCATTTACTGTTGTATAGGATGCTTGTTAAGCCTCATAGGGTACAAATTAGGCCAGGCACAGGGGGACGTCTTAGCATGTGTCTACCACGAAGGGATCCCTACACAGTGTTATAGGGATGTTGCCTGCGCGAATATCTCACTGGCCTCATACGCTTGTTGGAGAGGCTTGCGACCCGTGGTGGGCTGCTCAACTAATGTATTATGTGATGGGGGCAGGCATGGACAAAGATTTGATCCTCGAGATCTGCCTTGTCAGTCATTTTGACTCGATGGCGTTCCCACTGCCGAAGTTGGGTCAAGTTGCATTCTGGTAGTACCCCCTCCTACCGGGCCGTTACTCTGGGACACCCGTGCTCATGTCACTCTTCCCATGGCACGACAGTCACTACTAGGTGGGAACGGTCAGTTTCAGGCCTTAACAGGACAGGACCAGCCACTCTCTTTTCTGGTCACCTTCAAGCATGTAGGTCACACACTCTGACTGGGGGTGCGGGGCCCTATGCCATTAACATAAGCTGCGGGGGGGGCATCGGGCTGCCAAATGTCCTCGTGGGACGGAGATGGGCATTAGGGGCCTAGTGCAGGACGCAGTATTTGCAGGGACACATATGGGTCCCAGCGGATCCCCCAAAGGGATCTCAGCGAAGCAGGTGACTCAATACCTGATAGCCCGACACCGGCCTGGTGGAAGTATCGAAGCTCACACGGGTGGTTAGCAGGGACCGGGATTCGTGTCCGGTCATAGGGTCAGCAAGCAGGGTAGACTGCACTAGTTGGCCCTTCATGGAGGTTTTCAGTACCATCCACAGGCAACACACTCTCTTTCCCTCCACCTTGCTGTGACACCATGCTGTGTCGCCGGGGAGCTTTGGAGAATTATTGTTAATTTGTCTGGGCTCTGGGGCTAGCAGGCACTTTAGAGGAAGAACACTAGGGGAATTGGCCACACGTTGGTGACAGATGAGCTCTGTGGTCTGATTTCTTATCCCGAGCTCCAGTGGCATGATGCCCTGTATGGGACAGTAAGGCAGCTGGCTCGCACGAGGTTTGCTGCGCCATGCGTAAATATCTTGGGCAGAGATTTGGCCTTTTACATGTGGGCTACAAGCCAATCTCCCTTGGTGTTGCTGGACGTTTGGGTCAGCGGTCCACGTTGGCATGGACCTTTTTTTTCTGAATAGGGAAGAGACCCTAGTTATAGCAAGTAGGAATAGCTAGGTGGAATGCCGGCCTTGGTGGGGGGCCCTGGCTGCGACGGTCGCCACACCCAGGGCTGTGGAGGAGTTACAGGGCGATCCCGAGGCGGAAAGGTACCCGGGGGTACGCTCTTCAGGAGCACAAAGGATGCTGAGGCCTAATATCCCCAGGAAGTCTGTGCGGTGGACCCCGGGGGTACGACGGCGCCCCGCTATCCTACGGGCGGTTGGAAACCTGTACAACCGGGGGTCGCTTGAACGCTCCGCCCCTTGTAGGGGGGGGCGTGAGCAAGAGGGTGGACCAATGGTTCACCGGATTTGGGAGGGGCTATCTCCTCCCATAACCGCTAAGCAACGATTGGCTAAGGCCACGTTGCAAATTGGCCCATCAGGTGGTAGGTCGCGAGGGGCGGCTTGCCTTTTGGATCGCCTGTAAGATAACCCACCTTGCTGGCATTGTGTATATGCTAATAAACCTGCAGCTACTTTTCTCCAACAAAAGAGTTGTCTTGTCTGCTTATTTCTGCAAAATGCATGTTACTGCGAGTGGGCTGGTGAGTGGGCCTATATTGGCACTATGCAGGCCGACCGACACAAGTAAGAGGGCGGCCACCGTAGTGCCACAAGATGGCACACGGGGCATCCTAGCCCTTTGGGACCCCGGAGGGTCCCGCACGTCACTTCCAGCCTGGGGTGGGCGGGGTAGAGTATATATTCCTCCCCCGCCCACCGAGCGGCCTCTTTGTCCGCTGTCCCCTCACCCTGACGCCGTTTCCCTCCCTTCCGCATACCCGGCGTTTTCAGGGTGGGGGGGATATGTTTCTAATCTTTTCTCATTTGTGTTGCAGGAGGAGTTACAGGGCGATCCCGAGGCGGAAAGGTACCCGGGGGTACCCTCTTCAGGAGCACAAAGGATGCTGAGGCCTAATATCCCCAGGAAGTCTGTGCGGTGGACCCTGGGGGTACGACGGCGCCCCGCTATCCTACGGGCGGTTGGAAACCTGTACAACCGGGAGTCGCTTGAACGCTCCGCCCCTCGTAGGGGGGGGGGCGTGAGCAAGAGGGTGGACCAATGGTTCACCGGATTTGGGAGGGGCTATCTCCTCCCATAACCGCTAAGCAACGATTGGCTAAGGCCACGTTGCAAATTGGCCCATCAGATGGTAGGTCGCGAGGGGCGGCTTGCCTTTTGGATCGCCTGTAAGATAACCCACCTTGTTGGCATTGTGTATATGCTAATAAACCTGCAGCTACTTTTCTCCAACAAAAGAGTTGTCTTGTCTGCTTATTTCTGCAAAATGCATGTTACTGCGAGTGGGCTGGCGAGTGGGCCGATATTGGCACTATGGGTTGACTGCATTAGGGCCCGTTTCCTATTCCTGCGGAATAGGAAAGGACGCGCCCTAAAAAGCGGGAGGACAGTGGTCTGAATTTGGGGAGTTGTCTCACCTCAGCTATTGCGCTCAGAGGGGTGCCTGCCGCGAACCCCTTCAAATGCCCGGAGGGGGTTAAGCAACAGCGAGCGCCGGACACACGGTCACGCTTCCCCGGCCACCCCTTTTGGGCTCCGCGTCTCTGGGAGCACTCCCCTTTTCAGGGGATGCCCTGCTGGGGCAATTACCGGCTCTTGTCTCAGATCTTCCCCCAGGTTCTTGAGTGGCAGACGCACCTCTGCTTGTGACCTCAATGGTGAGGGCAGCATCGAGGGCAGCAAAGAACAAAAGAGACTGCTCAGAGGCGGGGGGAGCCCTAAATACCTCGTCCCTCCACCCGCCCCCCCAAGGAAGCGTGCTCACGTCATGGCAGCGGCCAAGAGCCGCTGGACACCAGAAGGCTGGTGCGCCTGCCATCCTGTGGCACTACGGTGCCCGCCCTCCTATGAGGGTCACCTGCGGCGACGTGTCGGGCGGCCTGCATAATGAAGACAACACAGAAACAGCAAGCCTATTCGTTCCCCCTTTGCAAATGGCGCACCGGGCCCCGGTGCTCAAAATGCACATGTTCATACACGGGCATAACACACGCTCCTTACACGAGAAAGCCACTGAGAGACTTGAAGCAATGCCTTGAGCACTTCCTTATGCCCACAAGTTTTGTAGCACCAATGCACTAAAAACTGAGCAGGCTGTAATACCACGAGCACGCTATTGCATTGACAAACGAGCGGAAGTGGAATTCAACCAGCAAAGACAAACGACACGCTCCTTTTCATTAGAGTATATACCGAAAGTTCAGTCATCTGTGGACTATACTCAGCGAATATCACATGAAAGCCAATACAATTGTGCGCTTTCATATATTGCTTATAACTCTCTCATGCGGTGTCCGAGAATTTAATCAGAACACGTTTAAATGCCACATCATGCTCACCCAAGCTAAACAAACGTGAACCAGTCACCCGCGCACGAGCCCACTGTACTCTCTGCTGCACAACAACACCCCCTGCGGACCTCCCTGCCCCAAATTCTCAGCTTTTGGATCAGACAACAAAATGTTTACATTTAATGGTATGAGTCATGCACTTTTGTCCACGTTGCTGTTCCTAATCTGTAGATTTTACAATAGCTTGGCCTCCTTTTCTCAGTTTTTAGTGAAATACCAATATGACCTCAAAAAAGTAGTTATCTTTATTAGATTGAGTTTTGAGCTCTTATAAAATTAGATATATACAAAAACATAGTACCCAATAGTGTGTGTTGGCGCTCGTGAAAACAACACCTTTACCTGAAAAACTGCCTCTCTTAATCGAGCGGCACAAGAAAGAGAGCACTAATGCGTGAAATGTTTGCCTCAATGTCATGTGAAATATTCTAAATAAAAACGGTAGTAATATTGTTCCCTAACCCCAGAGCCTCCAGGCCTGCCTAGAAACACCCCTGCTCCCTGTCCATATGTTCTGCAGGCCGACCGACACGTCCCCGCAGGGGACATAAATAAGAGGGCGGCCACCGTAGTGCCACAAGATGGCACACGGGGCAGCCCAGCTCTTTGAGACCCCGGAGGGTCCCGCGCGTCACTTCCGTCCTGGGGTGGGCGGGGGAGAGTATATATTCCTCCCCCGCCCACCGAGCGGCCTCTTGTCCGCTGTCCCCTCACCCTGACGCCGTTGTTGCTCTCTGGTCGCACCTACTTCTTGGCGGGCCAGAGGCCTGGTCTGGCGTCGGAGTGCGGTTGTGTCCGTCTGGCCAAGGCTTGGCTTCGTTTGTGGTGAGTCGTTTTTGCTGAAGGTTTAGTTATGTTTGCAGTTTCGGGTGAGGGGACAGCAGGGGGTTCAGAGGCCTATGCCGTGCTCCAGGCCCCGGTCGCGGGTTTCCGGGGGCATGGGTGCTGGGCTCGCGTGTGTGTGCCCGCGTTTGTGTGTGGGAGCTGGTCCGGGATCCCACGGAGAGGCCTTGTTTGGCGTAATTGTAACTTCCCTGGGGTCCTGTTTGCATGGTGTTAGTCCAATAACAATGACACAGGGTCGTGACTCCTGACCAGTAAGGCTGAGTCCAAACTATTAAACAACGAAACAGATGCCAATACCAGATATTGTTCAATCACTTTAAATTTGACCTATCTGAAAAAAACAAAAAGGTCAGTTTTTTAGTTTACGTCACTAGTTTATTTTTTAATTTTAACACTAGTGGAAAATAATTTTTTTCTGTAACTTCATTAGTAACTATTTCTTTTGGTGTGTATACAAAAAAGACTAATACATTAACGTATATACAAATAATTCAAAGTATACAAGAGACAGTTTCCATCAATTTTAAACACATTCAAGCTTGCACACTGGCCACAAACATTCATCCATCTACATTCATCCAACACAAACAGTACAAATCCTAAAGGTATAATGTCAAAAAAGCCAAGATATATATAACAGTTTAAATATACATATGTACAATTTTCACATTTTAAAGTATTTTTTTTCCTTTTTTATACAATAATGTTCAACCCTATTTTATTTGGACCTATTTAAAGGAATAGTTCTAATTTCTAACAAAATGACCACACAACCGGTCGACGAGTTTCGAACTCCTCAGTGCGGAGTTCTCCTCAGGACCAACAATCTTAATGTGCTGAATAAAACACTCCCAAGATAGATGTTTGTTTAACACGATGGACAGCTTAAATCAAAATAATTGAGGCATTGTCGTTTGTTAGAAGTTTAGAAATCGTATTCAATTTTTCTGCGCACGTGTGACTCAATCACCAACGCCCGTAGGTTTGCCGGAATCCGCCTACCAAGTCGAGTTTTGGCATCTGCATGGTGTTGGTAGCATGGAGCGTAACACTCCAGCCCGTGTGGGTTCGATTCTGTTGGGCTATTTTGGACACTATGTATCGTGGGGGCATGGGAGTTCTCTTGTGCGGGCCCGCGCGCGAGCTACCAGTCTTTTGGAGCGCGGGCATTCAGGGTCGCGTGTGCCTTTCCGTCTGGACAGTGTCTGCACTTCGGTTGGAGCCGGTCCTTTTATTAGCACCGTACTTGTATCTGTCCGTAGGATGCTGTTTTTAGCACCGTACGGGTACTGTCTATAGTATGCTGTTTTCACGGGATGTTTTTAACATTTCTGGGATGGGATGCTGCACTTTTATGGGAGCAGCCCATCTCATACGGACACCTATCTTTTCCTCAGCAGCACCGGCACTTCTTAGGGTTGATGCACTTTCTTTGGGACGGTTTAGGCACGTCTTTGGTTACAGTTGTAGCACTTTCTGCAGTGATGCAGTACTTTTATATGCGGTACTCGCACTTTCTTTTAAATCTGCCATATTATACGGGGCAATCCAGCGTTGTTTTACTAATTTTGATGGGGCATTTCAGCAGTTCCTTGCTGGTTCTGTGGCTTGCCTACGGTGCCTGGCTATTGTTGGTGGCAGGGTTTGTCTCAGCCTTGCGGGCAGAGATGCTGCGTTAACGAGGACTCGGCGGTGAGTGGCGCACGGGTGTCTCGGGCGTTCATAACAGCTGTTGTCGCTCTCGCTTTGGGGATTCGCTTAATTTTATAGTGGTGACCATTGTGCCTGCTATAAATGGGAGTACCGGCCCATCTCAACCCCCCTTTTTGGGGGGAGCGAGCACGAAGGGGGGAGAGGGCTCTCTCCTTCGATCCTGAAGGTCCTGGCAATATCGCACTAATGGTGATATTCGGGAAAAGCCCAAGAAATAACGACTGGCACCTAGGCGTGTACGGTGATTGTAACAGAAGGACGGAGCCATCCTGTGGCGTAATCACCTCACTACACCTGGTATGAACACGGCCTAGCTATCGGTATCTTGGACACCCTCATAACGCCAGGTATACACTTTCCTCCCCCTGAGTGGGGGGCCGCCGAAGCTGGGGACATATTCTTGTCAGCATTTCGCACAATATCCCCCTTTTTGTGTAATTTTGTTTTCGGGGGACGGGCACTGGGCGGGTACCTTGCAGGGGGTATCGATTTTCTTTTCCTGTGACTGTTTAGGAACTATGTATTCATTGGTTTGTACTCTGCGTGCTTTCCGAGGGTCTACCGTCCGGGATGCAGGGCGGGTCTCTGGAGGATTTCGCAAGGCTGGGCAGTGCGCGGGCCCCTGGCGCTTAATTTAGGAGCTTAATTTTCTGCTGGGCACCTTGCCAGTTTTTCCGGTCCCCTTCAAGCTGCCCTGCCCCCAAGGACTCTCCCTTCGAGGGCCCGAGAGAGACACAAGTATTGTGGTGGCGGCCGAGAGGGCTGGGGAGATCTGGTTGGTCGTTGTGGTCAGGGGTTGAGCTCGGGGTCTTAGTCTGGCACAGCGGTTGAAGGGCTGTTAGGCTTGTTTCAGCATAGGCGGCATAAGTGTACTACGAACATATGTATCTGGGTTGCGCACATGTGTAACAGCGCCTGATTGTTGCCATCTGGACTGCGCACGTGTTAGGCGCTCGGGTGCGGCCAGCTCGGCTGCCCACGCGGGTAATGGCGCCCGGGGGGCGGCCATTTTGGCTGAACGTGTGTAAAATGGCGCCCGGGGTTGGCCATTTTGGCTGTACATGTGTATTATTGGTGCCCGGGTGCGGCCATTTTGGCTTCTCTTCTTTTTCTGTCCGGGGGCGATTATCCATGAGCCTTCTGTATGTTTAGCTCACACTTGTCTTTTGGCCCACATGTTCATAGTGTCTGATGACTTTTTATGGTATCTCGGTGGTCGCTTATTTTGTATGGGGTGGGCACGCTTGCATAGCGTGTGGCCGTCCTCCGGGTCACTGCACGTACACTTTGAGCCAGGTGGGCCCTTTGGGCCGCGCAACTCAGACAACAACAGGTGCGGAGAGGATCTCTTCCGCTTTTGATTTCCTTAGCCGGGCTGTGGTTACCGGGGGTGCAAGTTTTTGCACCGTTCGGTTCGTCCGTCTTATGACGCGCACCTTGGTAAGGCGTTGGAGGTCTAGGTGTTCCTGTGAGCGTGTGGGCACTGTAGTAGTGGGCCCCCCCCCTTTTCTGGCTGAGGGCTCCGCGTGGGAGTCTGTTACACTGGTCGTGGGGCTGGGGCCTTGGTTGTCCGCGAGCCTGTTTGCCTGGGAGTTCGTTTGATGGCAGAAGGAGTAGCACGGTGACGGTATAGGCGCCTGTGTGGCAAGGCATCTCTAGCTTGGGGGAGAATTTGGGAGCCTCGAGGAGCATAGTTGTTTAGCGGTAGGCTCAGTCTTGTTTTACGCTACCTATGACCCAGTTCGGAAGTAGCGAGTCACGAAGGACGTGGTGTTTTCTTCGAGGCTCCTTTTCATTGGAGTCCACGTCCACACAGCATTCCCTGGTACCGGCCATTTAGCATTGTTTCCTCTAGGCGGCGCGCGGAGGTTCCACCGCCAGGTGCTTGCTGTTTCAGCGCAGCCCATTTGCTGTTTCAGCGCAGCCCATCGGGTTCCTGTAGTCAGCGGAGCTCAGGTCTTCAGAGATTATGGCGTGAGGTATGTGAGTACAGGGGTGTCAGGGCATGCTCTGCGGGACCCCCCCTGATTATGTATTCGGTCAGGAACTCTCTCGACGACCACTCCAGTCCTGGGAGTTTCGGGGCATCAGACAGTCCTCGAGCGGGGTCGCGCTCTGCACGAATGTTACCGGAGCAATTAGGTTAGGAAGCTCTCGCTATCTCCAGTACCAGCAGTGCGGCTCTTATAGAACAGCTAGGTCTGTATCGCGCAGCACCTTTCTGTGCTAAGTGTCGTAGCCATTCCAGTATTAGTAGTTCCTCTTCCAGGGGACGTACGTGCCAGTTGTTTCTTTGTCTGTGGACTCTCCAACTTTAAGTTATAGCGGGATTTCGTTTTGGAACGGCTGTACATGGCCCAGCTCTTATGCCGTTCCGGGTGTCATAGGTGCCCCGGCTAGACCTGGAGTGAGCGGGTATTAAGTATGGAACAGTTTAATAGGAATTTCTTCAGACTAGTGTTTCTGATTGGCTCCACACGCATTTAGCGCAGTGCACCTTCCATGCGGGGGCGCTCGGCATGCAGTCCAGCTTAGATACTCCGACAGCTTCAGAAGTTCCTGGGTATTTTCGGACCGACTTATCCAGAGCCGAAATAGTTCAGTTGGGAGAGCGTTAGACTGAATATCTATAGGTCCCTGGTTCGATCCCGGGTTTCGCAGATGCTTTCACGCTTAGTCGCAGGAAACAAGGTGACATACGGGGACAGGGATCTCTTGCAGTATTCGCTGTGCTCCACAGGAGGCATAGTGTCGTGAGTGTTGTTACGCGGACGAAGCACAAGTAGAGGTAGTGACTGCATTCCCCGGCAGTCAGCCTAACACAGGTTCCTTTCCTTCACCTAGTTTTTTTTTTTTAAACTCTTTATTCGTGACTGTCGTAGGGTGTTCTACATTTCTGTACATTTTCTCAACATATTACACATCAGTCTTTTCCATTTTCTTTACCAGTAACTTTAGGTAGCATATCTTTACAAGCATGAGTCGTTTTTCTTATCCATGCCCGGATTTGTCTCAGTAGTGATCTTTAATCATCATAATCTTGGCTTACATAAGTGCTAAACCCCAACTACCCTTCTTTAACGGCCCACCCACCTCCCGTCTCCTGGTCGTCCTCTTTTGTACACTCTACAATTCGGTCCAAGGTGTCTCAAGCTATCCGGAAATAGTTAAAGGCTCTAGACCCGGCCTGGCCCTTGTGAGTGGTAATGATGCTCGTGAGCCCCGGCCGCCCCCTGTCACATGCAGGTGTTCACCCCACCGGGTCTCCTGTACCGTCCAGGTCCATCTCTTCCAATTCCATCATCATTAAGTCCCAGTCCTGTGCTATAGGGTATTTGCGAAGGCCCTTGCCCTCCTCCTCTTGCAGCGCAGCGGATTCGGCTTTGCCCCATTTCAGCAAGTCAGTTCGCCACATGTCTACCTGCGGGGCCCTGGGCGACTTCCATCTCATAGTGAGCACCCTGATTGCCAGTACGAGTTGCAGATCCGTAAATTTCAGTTGTGCTTTGCGTGTTTTGGGTAGTTTTCTTTTCCCTATCAGGCAGGGTAATGCCCCCTCAGGAATCCGGAGCGTAGTTATGGAGTGTAGCGTGTGTTTGATCGTCCCCCAGTAAGTATGTAATTTCGGGCATGTCCGTATTACAGCTTTCATTGCATCCCACACAATCAGATTCGAGTACGCCGAGTCCCAGTTTGTGTCAAAGTAGTCAGTCAAGGTGTCAGCTATATGTGATCTAAACGGGCCATCCTCAAGCAGCGTAGGATTAAATCTCCAGGTAGGGACTGGCGAGTGGACCTTTCCCCAGTGTAGATCAAGTGTGAGCGGTCGATGGTCTGAAAATGTTTTAGCTAGGTAGTTCGATGTGACGCATCTAGCCGAGTTGGAGCACACAAATCTATCTAATCGGGTATGTAGGTTGTGCACAGGGGAGTAGCATGAGTATTCTCTGTGTGTTGGGTGCAGTGCGCGCCAGGTGTCAACCAACCGCCAGCCCTGGAGCCATGTCCCGAACGATTCTGACAGTTTATGTATTCCTGCCGCCTGGGGGGTGGGGGGGGTGTGATCTGTCGAGGGCCACATCCAATATCATGTTCCAGTCCCCTCCCAATATCCAGGGGACATCCACCCAGTCCGCCAATGCCCGGCCCACTGCAGCAAGGAATCTATCTTGGTCAAAATTCGGGGCATAGATGCTGCCCAGGACCACCACCTCCCCGTCCAGGGTGCCCCTCACCAATACATAGCGCCCTTGGTCGTCTGTACGTCTCTAGTTCCACAAACGGAGTGCCGTGGCGTACCCATATCGTGGCTCCCCTGGAGAAGGCAGAGTATGCTGTGGAGAATATAGTACCCCTCCATTTCTTCCGTAGTAGGAGTGCCTCGGAGTGTGTCATGTGTGACTCCTGAAGGAACACTATATGTGCCTGTTGTCTAAACAAGAAAGCATGCACTCTGTGTCTCTTCTGCACAGCCCCCAGCCCCCTCACATTCCAAGTGACCAGCCTATACTTTCCCTTAACGTCAGCCATATCCTTCTGTAGGTGTCGCAAAGAGTGTTCCCATATGTTCAAGCAAGTGATTCTTCATCGTCAACCAGGAGACAGTTCCCTCCCTATCCCAAACCCCAACTGTGGAGGCGCAGCCTCTAAACCCTGCTGTGCCAAACCATAAACTTTTAAATGCAAGGAAACAGGTAACGGTGAATACGCTAGTGGGGGGTCGACCAAGCAAGTGCCGTGTCCAAAGAGCCATACTCTGTCAAGCCGCCGGCTCAACGGCGCCGCCGGGAGAGTTCTGTCGAATTTGCTCAGTATATGTAGCCACGTCTCGTGGAGGGGGGGAAGCAGAGGAATAGGGGAGGGGAGGGGGGAAATAAGACTGGGCACCCTCTGATACTGTCCGCAGTCTGCAATCAGGTGTCCCAGGGGCACAGGAGGTGCACCAGCCTCACCCCACGAGCCTCGGACTGAAGTCTCTCTCCCCACCCGAGTCCAGGCCACATAATGTTCGCCAGCAAGAGAAGGGCCCCAAATATACTCAAAACAAACATAATTTCCCTCCTCCCTCACCTCCGCCCCCGCCTAGTTCATACAAAAAAAGGATATCATGATGTACTCAGGTCTGAGCCACAGGAAGTATTATTCTTGGGCATTGTCCATAAGCTCGTCCGCGGCTCTGGGTGTCACAGTCGGGAACAGGACCATACTGAGTGGATAGTGCTATCCTCAGTGTCCGTGTTGATTGTCTCTCGATCCTCTCTGAAGGAGCCCACCGCTGCCACTGCATCATCTTGTCCCTGCTTCTGTTGGTGGGCGGTAGGTTTGCGCTGTTTCGAGTGATTGCGTCGGGCGCCTTTCCCGTTCCCTCCCTGAGTCGAGCTTTCTTTGGACCCATTGTCCGTAGAGTTCTGCGTCTGGTCCAGATGTTCCTCGATCTCTATCGTTTCCATCCATTCCTCCACGTCGGCAGGGCTTTCAAAAAAATTAGTTTTTTTGTCATGGATCACCTTCAGGCGCGCAGGGAATAATAAGGCGTAGCGCAGTTTCGCCCTTTGGAGTCTCTGTTTCACTTCATAGTAGGAGGACCGCTGTTTCTGCACTTGAGTGGTGTAGTCCGGATATAGTGATATTTGTTTGTTCTCCCACTGTATGACCGATTTTATTCTGGCCTGGTTTAGCAGCATATCCCTGTCCCGATAATTTAGGATCTTGACAATAAGCGGCCGTGGTGTTTGTCCCGGTTGGCCAGTTGGGATCTTAGAGCTCTCTACACAGAAGAACGGTGACAGACCCTCAGAGGCGACGTGATCTCGGAACCATTGTTCCATGAACTCCGTTGCACGGGACCCCTCGCTTCTTTCCGGCAGGCCAATAACGTGGATGTTATTGCGTCGACTACGCCCTTCTGCATCCTCCACGCGTTCCATCAGGGTTTTTACTTGACGTTGGATCAAGTGGATGGAGTCCGTATGTTCCGCCACCGCCGGTGTAAGTTCAGCTATCGACAGGCCCTGATCTTTGACTTTATCCGCTAATTTCTCATGATCTGCTTTAAGCAAGGAAAGGTTGGTGTTGAGGGTGCCCATCTGCGTCTCCATCACTGTCCTGGAGTCTCTGATCTCTTTAAGTATGAGATCCAGCTTGTCGCCTTGCTGGCTCTCTGAGGTGGTGGAGGTCAATGTCAGCGGCGCAGGGCCCCCGGGGTCCGCATCTAGAGTGGGTCCCGTGACCGTTCCCTCTTTGCCCTCCATAGTCTTCACGCCTTTACGCACCATGGTAGACGTCGGATGCCCGGTTGGCGGCAGGGGTGCGTTTCAGGGTGAGGTTCCGCCGCTCGGTATCTGCTGTACTCCCTGGAAGTCCCCCCGTTGGCCTCTCCTAGCACTCCCTCCCGGGGTCAGCTGTCGATGGGATCTCAGTGATTTCGCAGAGGGGGGGGGGGGGCACCGTCTCACACCTGGTCCAGGTCACAGGGGCGCCTAGACCGTCCCCAGTATCACCCTCTGTAGGCGAAACGTCTTTCCCCCCACCAACGTGGGTCCGGCGGTCCAAGGCCGATAGCAGGATCAATAGGGCACCGCCGCGTGCGGGCTTCCAGTTATGAAGAGGCGAGGGGCAGACATAGGAGGGCCGGTCGATGGTGTACTGTTGGTGCCCCGGGGGTGTCGTCCCAGGTCCCGCTTACGTCCCAGTCTCCGACCCACCTCGTGGAGGCAGGGCCTGTACCGCTTCGGCACTGCCACTCCTCAGCCGATCCTTCGGGGCTCTGCAGTAGGGTCCGGTCCCGAGTCCATGGGTCTCCGCCTGTCTCAGTCCGCCTCCACCTACATTCAGGGCCGTATCTGTACCCAAGGCCCCGGTGCGCTGCGCAGCGCCAGGCCCCAGGGGCTCCCTCCTCTCACTCTCAGGCTCCTCACCTCTGGTCACTGCTGGATGTCAATGGGCCAGGCGGGGAGAGCCCCATTCGGCAGGCACCGCCGGCGGCGCAGGCAGTCAGTCCTCAGTGCCCACGCTCCGGAGCCCCAGCCCACAGCGCAGGGCCATTCACAGTCTTCTCCTCCCTCCCTGGCATCAGGGTCCGCAGGGCGCCGTTCGTACCCCTCAGCATTCGCAGGGCCAGGATCTCCGTCGCGGGGGTCCGTTTCCGGTTCCGCCGCCTTCCGGTCCCCGCTTTCCGGGCACCTCTGCCACTCGAGTCCCCGGTCTGCAGCGTGACACTAGGCCCCAGACTCGACCACGGCGTAGCTCCGACCCTCTTGCCGTCAGATCTCCAGGATTTTCAGCGGATTAGGCAGGGGGTCTCAGCCACAGGATACATCCGTTGTCGGGTGAAAACAGCCCCTCGGCGTGGGCTGCAGGATATTTACTCCCCCCAGCAGCACCGGAGCTCTAACAAACTCTGTACGTCATGTTGGCCTGCTAGCCACGCCCCTTCCTTCACCTAGTTGGGTGGCTTTTGCGCAAGTACAGGAAGCAGACTCGTTTCTAGAGGTAGCCATCTGTGGGTTACTTCTCGGTAAGCTGTGGCAGAAGTTGGGCAGTGCTTGCATCCCCTGTGACCAAGCTTAGCATGTGAACCACGGTCCTATTACAAGTCGCTTCCCTGAACTTTTGCCTCAGGCGCTGTAGATTCACCTTGGTTGCCCCGCCCAACTCCTACAGCAGTGTATTTGAATTATCAGTTCTCGGAACTGACTGTCAGGCTTGGCCTGGTGGACAGGAGGCAGTTGCCCCAATCTCTTCTTAACAAATTTGTATGGTTACAGAAAGGGGGCGGGGTTTCGAATAGTTGTTTCATGTCTTATTTGCAGGAACCGCGCTGGAGAACTGCCCTCTCTCCGGGGGGGCGCCCGAACTACCAAATGGTAGAAGGGTCCTACACTCGGTGTCCAGTGAGACAGGGTAAGGGACACCCAGGTTATCACCAGGAGCATTACGGCCCGATATGTTTTATGCACGTTTTGATACAGTCCAGCTCTTTCTTGCCCTCCTTGGGAAGAGTTACTGACAGTGCCTGGGCAAATTTTTCTATTTCAGAGTGCGTTGCCACACATCATTCGGGGATGGTTCTTGTTTGCAATAAGTTTACGCAGCAGCTCACCAATATTATTGGAAATTTTGGTGACTTCCAACTTTCCTTTGGAGTTACAATTTTGTTCTAATAGAAATCTTTTAGCGATGTTCGAAAAGCAGAACACATTGTCTTGGTGGCACAGCGTGCAGCTTTGCAGGGAGGCATACTAGGCTCGGTTACTTATACGCTGTGGGTCGGTATTGCGACCATTGGTGTTGGTTTCGCTCTCACAGGTTGAGAAGAACATACAGGGACTTGGAATTGGTCGGCGTCACTCTAATAGTAGTCTGGGCTGGCGTGCTCAGGATGAGGCGAAGCTGGCGCAAGCCGTTTTTTCCCCTGCAGCGCAAGGGTGTCTTCTCGTAGGCACAGTGGCTCTTGCCCTTTTCCTGTTTTACGGGGCCAGGTATTTCAGACTGACTGTGTAGGTTTGTGTTACGCTGCTCCTTCTGAGTTACGCAGTCTCATACCATTCCTGGCACTTTTACTCCCAAAGTAGCGTTGATGTCATTGTTTCACACAGGCACTCTTCTAGCTCGGGACTATCTGACATAAGCAGCCTTTTTCGTGGCCATTTAGAGTCCCTTGCCGGGCATTTGGGTGCCTCTACTGATTTGAGTCTAACTCAGCTTCTTTGTTCAATTGCTGGCAAGGAAGTGTTATTCAGGTCTTTTATATCACCCATAGTGCACGGTATGATAGACATGTCACACTTAGCAGTGACACCTTGGTGGCTTTGGTTTGGGGCGGCTAATTTTTGGTTGGCCTGCACGAAACCTATCAGTTGGGGCTTGATCTCATGCACTATGTAGCATTGACTTTACCAACAGATGGACTGGTTGTATGGGAGCGTTCAATTTGTATATGAATTTAGGGAGGCATTGGCATGGCGTCCACTTCCTAGCATTTCTCAGCACTTTCGCCTGACCAAGCTGTGTAGCCCTGCTAATTATTCGTGCCTGCTTTGCCACTTATATTACTCTTGCTTTCTGGCCCACGCTGAGAAACCCACATAATTTGTACCCAGATTCGCCAGTTGTCCATACCCCGGCATTGTGGCAATAGGGTAATGCTTTACCAATTTGCTCAGAGTTTTGGGCCTGCTTTAGCACTCTTTCCCTCCTGGCCGATCTCACCGTTGCCTCCCTGTTCTGGTTCCTTTGGTTTCAGGCTGATACTTTCTAGCCTCTACGTGTTTTAACATGGGTCCCAGGTTGGCACTTTGTGGCCATGTAGACGCTTGCTTTAGGTGTTTATGTGAAGGGACGCTGGGAGGGCCCGTGGCGATGTCCACGGGTAGGCGGTTCCATGACAGTATTTCATTTAGTGTTGTTAGGTACCGAAGTGGGGGCCTTTTCTTGTGTAGTTTAGCAGGCCAGGAAGTATTAGTGAGCAAGTAGTAGTGTCTCTAGATGCACTGCATGTTTACACAGTTGGATAGGCTGCTTGTTTTATGCTTATGGCCCAATGTAAGTCAGGCAAAGGGGGTCGCTTTGGTACTATTTACAAGTATTAGGAGTACCTTGCACAGTGTTGAAGGGATGTGACCTAGGCAAACTCTTTACGGCCTGTGAACGGCAGTGAACTTACCCCCCCCCCTTTTTTGTACTGTACTTTTGATATCCTCACACATAGCAATCTTACCGTGTAGCCCGGTTAAGGGTGGCCAGTTCATGGGCGGGTTTGCATGATATCTCCAAGTGTGGCTTCGTTAGCTTGCACAACTAAAGAGCTTTGTCTACGTCAACAGATGGGAGGATGGATGGGCAGGCATGCACCAGGGGATGGTCCTGCTAGTTTGCCCAGACAGTATCAAGTCTTTCCTTGTAGACAGGTTTCGACTCCCGCGGACAACGGCCTTGTTCAGTTGGGGTGCTTTTCACCCAGACAGTATCTATTTAGTTGTTTTCAGGTAAGGTAGTCTGGATTCCTTTGGCAGTGTTCACTTACCAGGTAGTGAGATGAGGAAGTTTTAGTTCCCATAGTGCCACAGGATGCACATACAGTTGTATAGGCTGCTTGTTTAAGCTTCCTAGGGTACTACGCAGTCCAGGCACAGGGGGACGACTTGCACAAGTGTCTAACACAAGGAGATCCCTACACAGTGTCATAAGGGATGTTGCCTGTGCGAATCTCACTGGCCCCATATGCTTGATGGAATAGCTTGCGACTAGCGGTGGGCTGCCCAACCAATGTATTATGTGATGGGGGCAAGCATGGACAAGGGGTTGATTCTCGAGATCAGTCAAGTCACTCATATTTTCTGGTCACTTTCAATTAATGCAGGTCACACACACTGACTGGGGGTGCGGGGCCCTATGCCATTAACCTAAAGCTGCGATGGGGCATCGGGCTCTCAGATGTCCTTTTGGGACGCAGATGGGCATTAGGGGCCTAGTGCATGACTCAGTATTTGCAGGGACACATTGGGTCCCAGCGGATCGCCCTATGGGATCTCAGCTATGCAGGTGACGCAAAACACGATAGCCCGACTCCGGCCTGGTGGAAGTATCGAAGCTCACACGGGTGGTTAGCAGGGACCGGGTTTTCTGTGTCCGGTCACTGGGTCAGCAAGCAGGGTGAGTGCACTAGTTGGCCCTTCATGGAGGTTTTCAGTAATCTTTCCCTCCACCTTGTTGTGACACCAGGCTGTGTCGCCGGGGAGCATTGGAGAAGTATTGTTAATTTGTCTGGGCTCTGGGGCTAGCAGGCACTTTAGAGGAAGAACACTAGGGAATTGGCCACACGTTGGTGATAGATGAGCTCTGTGGTCTGATTTCTTATCCCAAGCTCCAGTGGCATGTTGCCCTGTCTGGGACAGTGAGGCAGCTGGCTCGCACGAGGTTTGCTGCGCCATGCGTAAATATCTTGGGCAGAGATTTGGCCTTTTACATGTGGGCTATAAGCCAAACTCCCTTGGTGTTGCTGGACTTTTGGGTCAGCGGTCCGCGTTAGTAAGGACCTGTTTTTCTGAATAGGGAAGAGACCCTAGTAATAGCAAGTAAGGAACAGCTAGGAGGAATGCCGGCCTGGGTGGGGGGCCCTGGCTGCGACGGTCGCCACACCCAGGGTTGTGGAGGAGTTACAGGGCGATCTAGAGGCGGAAAGGTACCCGGGAGTACCCTCTTCAGGAGCACAAAGGATGCGGAGGCCTAATATCCCCAGGAAGTCTGTGCGGTGGACCCTGGGGGTACGATGGCGCCCCGCTATCCTACGGGCGGTTGGAAACCAGCCACGACGGCATCTATCAGAACTAAGTAGACGGAATTCCAGGGTGAGGCGGAAAGAGAGACGGCCTATCTGCACAAATATGTGCAAGCTAGACGCTATGGTGAAGGTGACAGGGCTGGGCGGACGCTGGCGGGTCTGCTGCGCGCACCTAAAGGTTCCGATTTTATCACTGAATTGCACACTGAAGGGGATATTGCTCGTACACCACAGCATATACTTACCACAATGGTTGATTATTATAAGCAACTGTACTCCACCTCAGTAAGCCCATCTGAGGACGGCATCGTAGCCTATCTGGACACACTTCCGCTGGCATGGTTTAACGATGGGGCTCGGGAGTATATGAATCTGCCGATATCGATAGACTATGTGCGGCAAGTGAGCAGTAGTATGCCGACTGGTAAAGCCCCAGGTGCGGATGGCCAGACAGCCGCCTTTTATAAGGAATATGTTGATCTATTGGCTCCCCGACAGTTAAGGGTATATTTGGAGGCGATGGAATCTGGTGAGCTGCCCCCTGCACTGTTGAAACCTGACAAAGATCCCACTTCCCCAGACTCTTATAGACCTCTATCGCTCATTAATCTCGATGCGAAAATGTATGCCAAACTGTTAGCGAATAAACTGCAACCCATGCTCCCGCAAATAGCACTACCGGACCAGTCCGGTTTTATACCGGACAGGGCTACGCACAACTTCCGGACGCTATTCAGTGTTCTACATTACCTGGCGCCACAAGTGCAGGCAGAGGTGGCTCTTTTGGATGCCACCAAGGCATTTGATTCTTTAGAATGGAAGTTTCTGTTTGTCTTCTTGACTCGTATGGGTCTTAGTCTCCCTTTTATTCAACAAATCCAGATATTATACACTAAGCCATGGGCAAGGGTCCGGATAAACGGACGGGTGTCAGACTCCTTCTCTATAACGCGTGGAACGAGGCAAGGGTGCCCACTGTCGCCACTATTGTTCGCCATCGCCACTGAACCACTGGCGGCTAGATTGCGTCAACACCATACGCACAGGAGTATTGGCTTTACGTCTAGGGGCCTCTTGATCTCTATGTACGCGGACGATATGTCCCTCTACATGGTGAATCCGGCAGACAACTTCAATCCACTGATGCGTGAAGTCGTCAGATACAGGGGGCTCACGGGTATTCAAATAAACTGGACCAAGTCCACTATTCTTGCACTCACAGACGGGACATCGCCATGCGAAACAGATTATCCTATAAAATGGGTGGAATCCAGTACTCGCTACCTAGGTATCATTATCAGCAGATCCATTCATGAATTGTGGCTTGATAACTACGAGAGGGTGATGGACTGGATTGAATCCAAGGTACGATGTTGGAGGCGCCTTCCACTGTCGCCATTGGGGCACATAGCGTTTACTAAAATGGTCATACTGCCTAAATTGTTATATTTATTTGTAAATATACCAATGCCACTTACAGTGCCCTTCTTTCGACGTTTGAGAACGGCGATACTGGAGCTGGTTTGGGCGGGTCGGCAACCTCGGGTGTCTTGGAACTTGCTGACTCTCCCTTTTGACCAGGGTCGGCTGGGGGCCCCGGATTTTGAACTCTATGCCTATAGTGCGCAGGCGCAGTTCCTTCATTTCTGGCAGCACCCGACGCCATTTCAACCTCATGTTGCAATTGAGATCAACAGGTTAGCTCCGATTCTTTTGCACGCAGCGGTATACTAGCATTATAAACGTCCACAGGGCGAAATTGATACGGTGGAAGCGATTAGATGGGCATGGAAGGGTATAGCGAAGAGAGCAGGAGTGTTAGAGTTGTATGCCCCATCCATGCCGCTTGATGGAAACCCGCTGCTGACCCCTGTGACAGACAGAGCCGTTGCTTTGAGGACAAAGGCGCATGGGTTAGAGAAGGGAGAGGACCTCTTTCCTGAGGCCACATTCCTGACATTACAACAAATGTGCCGAGATCAGGAGCCCTCCCTGTCCGACGCACTGCTTTATTACCAAATTAGGTCGGCGTGCAAAGCTCGTTACCCAGAGTCTCCCCAGGAGCCACGCTCCCTGCCTGCTCTGGAAAATGTCCTGTCCAACTCCTCTCCAAAAAAACTAATCACGCGTATATACAGCATAACTCAAACACACTCTCCCATAATGTCTCCAGTGTCCAAGTGCAGTTGGGAAGTGGACTTGGCCACGATCATCACAGACCAACAGTGATCTTTCTGCTGCGCACAGCTAGAGCATTCATCTCCTAATTATAGGCTCCGTCTGATTCACTTTAATTACCTACATAGGGTATATCGCACGCCAGTGCAATTTAAACGCATGAACCTAGTGTCGGACTCAAATTGCTGGCGCTGTGGATGCAACATTCCTTCACTTGGCATGGTCTGGTAGAGAGGTGGCTAATTATTGGCTGGGAGTACTCAGACACTGAAGATAAATTGTGAACATCTCATCCCACCCGAACCATTAGTGGCGTTGTTGGGCTATGTTAGAGACACCAGTGGGCTCTCGTAAATTGCTGGAAATGCTGCTACTCTTGGCTAAACGACAGGTGGCGGTGCATTGGAAGGGGGAGAGACAGCTTACTGTTGTAGGATGGCTGAAGACTGTTACATATTGGAAATATCAACTTACCCGTTATTGGGAACTGCAGCCCTGTCTCTCCAGACCAATAGACATATGGGAACCGTATGTGTTGTGGTTGGCGGCGGGAGGTGCGGATGTGGCTGTGGAATAGACGGCAGATGTGTAGTATATAGTGTATTCTGTTGATGGGATTTTAGAGCTGGCATGGGCATTACTTTGGGGAACACCTGAAATGTTTAACCTGCTTCACTGGAAGTAACACGAGAGTCGTTCTTTCTGGATGAGTGCTCTACAGGCAGATGTGTACAGTTCAGGGGTGGGGGGAAGTTGGTTAATAGTTTCCATAAGTCATGGAGGTTGGGCAACAATCTAATGCATTTTTCTATTTCCATTGATGCTAGCTATGTTGTTCAGCATCTAAGATTTGCTTGATGCTTTGCTCACGTGCACACTACGCTGCCGAACCCCTGGGATGTCTGAGTATCAGCTGTGTATTAAAATTGTCGTATAACATCTCAAACGCTGCCGGCCCCTGGGTTGTAGGCATATTGTAGCTGTGTAAACGTGTGACCGTAATAAACATTGTTGAAACTCAAAAAAAAAAAAAAAGATTCCTTACCTTAGAATATCCCCAGGCATCAGACTGGATCTGTAAAGTTTTGCGTAGCAGTACCCTTGCGCGTCGGTGGCTCAGCATCAGTCGGCGCCGTGATGACGTCGGAGTACTTAGACGCCGCCCTCGCGCTCTGACATCAGTTCTTATACACAGCTTTTCCACGCCAGAAACAAAGAGCCATGATAAAAACCAACACTGGTGCCATGAAACTAGGGCCCTCAAAGGGATGACCTTAAGCCTAGATATCGGTCAGCAGAATGGGGAGGATGGGAGGGGCGGTAAGAAATCTAATACTAACTATTGTTTCTTACAGATATATCGTTACCGAAGGTAAGTAACTTGTGCATCTGAAAGAAACAGGTTAGTATTAGATTCCTTACCTTAGAATAGATACCCCAGCAATACCAACCCCGGTAGTGGGTCTGTGTTGGACTTGGGCCTTGTGGCAGGTTCACCCCTGAACTTTTTGCCTTAAAGTATAGTGAGTTCTGGTCTTTGCGCACTTTGACACTGTGGCGCAGTGTAAAGTGCGTGCGCTCCCTGAGTGCGTGGAGTGAGATAGGCCTGCCCTCCCATAGGAATGCATGGGGAATGTATGGGTCCCTGGTAGTTCCTGATGCGTGGGGAGTGCAGGCTCGAGTTTAGTATGTGTGAACTCGTGAGAGTGAATGCTGCGAGATGGTGTATGCGGCATGTATGTGTCTAGAAGGGAAGTGCTACTTCTGGACATTCATGTGTGTGTGCAGAGAGGGTGCTGGAGCGTGATTGGCTGGAGCTGGCTGGCATGCCAGGCTCCAGGAAGTCTGGATGGGTCTGCCCGGTGGCGAGTGTGAGATTAGCATGAGTGATGTGTGGGAGGAGTGTACCTGTGTCCTGGATGGGCTGGGTTTTCCCCACACAATGCTGGCTCCGCCCCCCTGTGGTGTGTCTTAACGACCCTAGCCTCCCCAGTGAATGAAATGGGTGGTTGGGCCATCAAGAGTGCTCCAGAACCAGCTGCGACTGGTTTCTCCCCTACCCTACACCCTTAGACAAAGGATTTTTCTGTATAAAAAGAGGCTGTGACCTCTTGGAAAAGGTTCTTGTTCCCAACTTGAATCTTGCCAGGGGCGTGCTGCTGCTTGGGCTCAGGGGAAGGTTTGCCTCCCTGAGCCCTGCCCAGCCCCTAGACTGCTGAGATGCTGGAATACTGAAGGACTTGTTGCTTTTTGTGCCTTCATAGCGCTGGGAGCGCTGTATTTCTTGCCTAGCGCTTGGGAGCGCTGTTTTCATGCCCACAGCACTTGGGAGCGCTGTTCTTTCGAGCCGGTGCCCACCCGGCATTTGCCCATTTGGTAAAGGGGTCCTGGACCCCCAGCGAGTGCCTACCTCGCTCATTTCCTGATTATTGATTTTGAGGGTGCCCACCCCTCGTTTTGACCCCCAGTTTTCACCGCCGCGGCCAGAGCGCCGCAAAACAGGAAGCCAGGCACTGCAGTGCCCGACGCGGGGCGGGACTTCCGGTTTTGGAGGGAAGTCCCGCCTGCCGCCGCGCCCCGATTGGCTGCCTCTGCCACCGGGGAAAAAGGAAGGAGAATGGGGCTGAGCAATGGCCGCCCGGGGCTCCCATGATGTGGAGAGCGCCCCGGGGCAGCCAGAAAAGTGTAGCGCCGGTGTTGCGGGGCATGGAGGGAGCCCCGGCCGAGATGTCCGCCCGGAGCCACGAGAGCTCCGCCTCCCGCAGTCCCGGTCCCGAGATGGGGGACCGGGAGAAGCGCGGTGCACCACCCCCCGGCCCAGAGAAGCAGCCGGTGAGTAGAGCTGCCCGGGAAGAGGGCGGGGGAGGAGAGAGCACCTACTGAAGGCCCCAGGCGCTGGAGGCCCTGTGTTCCTAAGCAGCCCCCGCTTGACAGTGGGGCTGCTCAACGATGGGGGCATTTGTTGGCTTGAGGAGCAGGATGGCTCCAGAGGCGCCCCCCCCCTCCCGTTATGTTGAGAGCCCGGAGAGGCTCGAGTGCTGAGAGGCTCACCGCCCGTATTTGTTTCCGAGCCCAGAGAGGCTCAAGAAGGCGCCACAGTTGTTTGCAGAGCCACAGAGGCTCTGGAGGGCATTTATTGATTTCGAGTACCCGGAGGGGGGACTCCAACGTTGGCACCACATTTGCTCGAGCCCAGAGAGGCTCAGGGGCATTGCTTAGTTTGAGAGCCTAGAGGGCTCCAACGATGGGCAAGTGATGTTCTAGAGCCCAGAGGGCTCCCACAGTTGATGCAGTTTTTGTTCCTGAGGGGCCAGTGAGGGCCCCTGGCGCAGATGTGTTTCCAGCTGCCCAGCAAGTAGTGGGCAGCTGCACCGTGTAGGTATTTCTTTCCCCAGAGACATGTACTGTGGGCTTTAGGAGTGAGGCGCACTCCTTCATCCCTGGCCTTTCCCCAGCTGCGCAGCATTTAGGGCCAGCTGCAGCGTTTAGGCCCTGTTCTGTCCCTCAGCTGCCCAGCAAGTAGTGGGCAGCTGCTACGTTTAGGTTCTGGCGCAAGTGGCGCAACCTGGACTTTGTGAGTTCTGCGCTAAAGGTAATTTATGCGCTAACTGAGGTTTAGATGCTGTTATGATCTATGTCCTATTGCTTTTGGGTGTTAGGAAATGTACGTGTAGCATGTTTTGCGCACCCTGTGTTCTGCACCTCTGAATGTGTTGTTGATGCATCATGTGCCTTGTTCCTTACACCGCTGAACGTGTGTTGATGCGTCATGTGTTTCTCTTTACACCTCTGAATGAATGTTATGCATTGCATCATGTGTTATGTCCTTACACCCCTACTTGTATTGTGATACTGAGGTGGTTATTTTCTCCCTAGTGCAGGTGGTGCTAGTGAGATCCTGGTTACCAGTAGTTACTGGTTGTGTGCTAAAAGTGATTTTACATTCTATGTTTTACATTCTAAGTGCTATTTCTGAAAGTGTTACTTCTGATTCCTGACAGTGGTCCAGGTGGCCCTGTCTTGTAAATATCCCCTGTAATTTCTGCCCGTGCCTCTGGCACATTGTAAAGTGTGTGTTTTATCTAAATGTGTTTTGGTGTAATACAAAGGCTATTTTTATATAAACCTTGTGTGGAGTTTCCTTTGTGGTGGGTCCTGGGTGTTGTTGCTGGGGTGCATGCGCAATTACTTAACTTACATCGCCTCCAACTTTAGCCTTGCTGCTCGCGCCACGTTACCTAGAGGGTGAGCAGGGGTTATCTTGGGTGTAACTCCCTTGCCCTGACTTGGGAGTGGTGGTCTCTGACTGACTTTGGCGAAAGCCCTGGCCAGCCAGGGATCCCATTTCCAACAGTCTGCAAACCAATAATCACACCGGAAAGTCCTGGAGAACGGAACTGCCGAAAATGCCATCTCTCCATACTTAGCCGTCGAGGCAGTAGTGTCTTGCGAACGTGTGCAGTGAGGCCCATGTAGATGCCTGACAGATGTCCTGCAAGGGGACTCCCCGGCCCAGGGCCATAGTATCCACCGTGGCCCGAGTGGAATGGGCCCTCAGCCCAACAGGAGGCTCCGAGAGATGGTCCGTTTGTGCACCGCCCGTCCCTTCTTAGCGCCCATGTAACCAACAAAGAGTTGGTCATCCACCCGGAACTGGCGTGTGCGATCAAGGTAGAAGGAGAGCGCACGTTTTGGGTCCAGACGGTGGAGCCTCTCTTCCTCTTTCGAGAGATGCGGAGGCAGAAAGAAGCTGGGCAAGGTGATGGACTGCCCGATGTGGAAGGCTGTGACTACCTGGGGCAGGAACGAGGGACGCGTTCTCAACTCAACCTTGTCCGGATGGACAGAAAGGAAAGGAGGCTTGGAAGAAAGCCTGGAGCTCACTCACTCTCCTGGCAGAGGTGATGGCAACCAGAAATGCAGTCTTGAGAGTAAGAAGACGAAGAGGGCAATTGTGAAGTGGCTCGAAAGGAGTGCACATCAAATAAGTAAGAAGGTTCAAGTCCCACTGAGGCATCACGAAAGGAACAGGAGGAAACATATGAGTGATGCCATTTAAGAACCTATTTACATCCGGGTACTTGGAGGGCTGATCAGGTAGCCTTAAAAAGGCGGAAATGGCAGAGAGGTATCCCTGGATACTGCCCAGAGCAGAGCGCTGCTGGGCAAGAGAAAGAAGAGGAGAACCTCAAAAAGATGGGCAGAGAGTGGATCCACAGCCTTTGCTGTGCACCATGCCACAAATTAGTTCCACCTGCAGGCGTATACAGATTTTGTGGAGGGACGCCTGGCTGCCAGAATCACATCGCAGACTTCAGGAGGCAAGTCAAATGGCCTCAATTGTCGCCGCTCAATCTCCACGCATGGAGGTGGAGACTGGACAGGTTCGGTGGAGGACTGTCCCCTGCTGCTGCGACAGAAGGTCCTCCTGAAGAGGCAGACGAATCGGGGGATCGACTGACATGCCGAGTAGCTCGGGATACCAGAACATCCGAGCCCAGTCCGGAGCCACAAGGATGACTTGGGCCCGGTCGCGCCTGATCTTCAGCACTCTGGGCAGAAGTGGTATAGGCGGAAAGGCATACAACAGACCGCAACTCCACTTGCGACGAAAAGCGTCTCCGAGCGAATGCCACCTTGGAAATTCCAATGCAAAGAACTGATGACATTGCACGTTCTCTTCTGTGGCGAATAGATCTAACCAAGGCTCTCCCCACTGCTGAAAGAGGCCTTGCGCCACGTCAGAGTTCAGGCGCCATTCGTGATCCATCATGCACAGACGGCTGAGTTCGCCTGCCCTGACATTCAGGGAACCTGCCAGGTGTTGAACCATCAGGGACACCCCTGTAGTGACAGAGGTATTTGTACTGATTGACTTGGTTATGACCGTTGCCCACCACCATCTCAGTATATGCTGCTGTCACTCGAACGTGTGATGTTCTTTCTGTTTCCGACTTATACCTCACCTATTGGCAGGGCTTGCCTACTTGCTTTGGCATGATCTTATGCCTTCTTATATATTGCCTTTGCTCTTTTTTGGGCCTAAAGGCATATGCTCGAGTGATGCCATGTTCTTTTTTGACACCATTTTGCTGAGCCTCTTCAGGTGAAAGGCAATGTGTTAGTTTCCATGTGTTGTTCGCTAGCAGTGAACCAGAGAGCACCAGTTCTTATCGGTGGAATGTGCTCTCTTCGTGCTGGAGCCATAACAAACACTTGGCCAGCTGCTGTTGTGTGCCTGGTACGAGGTGGTACAGGAATCCTATGAGAACGGTAGGCCGTGTTTTCTAGAAGCTTCGAGAAAGAGCTACATTCTATATTAGAGGAAGTGGGTCCAAGTGAGTGTGAGATGCTGGTCTGGCAGTTTTGGCGGTCTGGTAAAACATCACGGTGCAGATGTGCAGTCGTGTTTGTGGAACAGAGTCCTAACCCAACCATAGGGAAAGAAAGCTGGACCCTTCTGCGGATTGTAAAGATGCCTAAGAATATGGTGAGGTGTTCCATGTATATCTGACTTATCTAACTATACTTTCATTTTCAGGTTCTATATGTATGTGTTGATAATTGACAAATGTTTACTGTGATATTTAGTTATTTCTTCTTCCTTGTCATTCTGTTATGTAATAAAGACCCTTGGAGTATATAACTTGTCCTTATTCCTTGTGGAGGAAGGACGGGCCCCTTTTTTATCAAGTACTTACAGAGGGATGGGCTATTTCTCCTCTAACGGGTAATTGTAGATACGGAAGGGAAATCAACTCCGAAGCAGGAGTATCCAAATTGCAGGTAGACCAACCCAACATAGTGTAAGAGGTATGTACTCATTTTCACCGGAAGGTGTTGCTCGTGCAGGTGTGCATTGTTCGTCCGGAGACGTTGCTACTCGTACTTAGGTGGGTTGTTCGTGCAGATGAGCGTTGTTCGTCGGGAGACGTTGCTACTCATGCTTAGGTGTGTTGCTCGCGAATATGCGCGTTGTTCATCAAGGGACGTTGCAGATTTGTCGGAAGACATTGTGGTACTATACATACCCTCGGAGCTATGATCTGTAGTATCTTTAGCTGTTAGTATCATTTCTTTCTCAGATGGGTATTCTAAACGTGTGGTGTTTCTAGGCATTCTGAGAAGGGACTGTGGTAAGTGATGACCCTATAAGCTAACTAAGAAACCTATATTAAAGAAAATAGTGGTCATTACAATGCCCTATGTGTCAGCCATTGCCAGCGACGCAGAGCCTCCTGGCACAGGGTCCACGACCCCACCCCGCCCTGTTTGTTGCAGTACCACATGGCGGTGGTGTTGTCCGTGAACACCTGCACTACACTCCCCAGGACAGAGGGGAGGAATGCTTTCAGCGTAAGTCTGATCGCCCGCAGCTCCAGAAGATTGATGTGGAGCCGGGACTCCGCCCTGAGGCCTGTGATCTCCGCCTCTCCCATGTGGCCCGCCCCAGCCCAGGAGGGACGCGTCAGTCACAACTACGTGCTACGGTTGGGGGAGGGAGAGGGATCTGTTGCTGACCCAATCGCAGTCCATGATCCACCACTGCAACTGTCTTGCAGTGCCCTCAAATCAAGACATGGTCGGACAAGTTGCCCTGATGCTGGGCCCACTGAAACTTCAGGTCCCACTGCAGAGCCCGCATCCGCCACCGGGCGTGATGCACTAGAAGGATGCAGGAGGCCATCAGCCCCAGAAGCCGCAGCGTCAACCTGACCGACTCTCGGGATAAAGGCTGAAAGACGGGAGCCTGAATACACCAAACCCGCTGTTCGGTAGGATAAACCCGAAACTGCGCAGAGTCTAGAACCGCTCCGATGAAGAGGAGCTTCTGAGAGGGGCACAGGTGTGACTTCGGCACATTGATGGAGAACCCCAGCAGGTGCAGGTCGGCCGTAGTCTGGAGGTGGCGGACTACTGTCTGGGGCGAGCCTGCCTTCAACAACCAGTCGTCGAGATAGGGGAAGACGGACACCCCTAATCTGCACTGATGAGCTGCGACCACAGCCATTACTTTGTGAACACCCGAGGGGCGCTGGTAAGGCCAAAGGGGAGCACGGTAAACTGAAAGTGCTTGTGGCCTACTGCGAACTGCAGGTAGTGCCGGTGGGCCGGCAGGACGAGGATGTGGAAATAAGCATCCTGCAAGTCCAATGCTACCATCCATTCTCCTGGGTCCAGGGCAGCTAAGACCTGAGCCAAAGTCAGCATCTTGAACTTCTCCTTCCGGAGGAAGCCGTTGACATTCCGGAGGTCCAAGATAGGGCGTAGGCCCCCTTTGCCCTTCTTGAGAACCAGAAAGTAGTGGGAATAGCAACCACACCCTAGTTCTGGCCCAGGAACGCGCTAGATGGCCCCCTTGGCCAAGAGGGCCGCCACTTCCTCCTGCAGAAGATTCAAGTGATACGACATGCTGTGGTATTGCGGTGGCATGGCTGGAGGAGTCCTCAAAGGGGAGTGAGTAGCACCCTTGGACGATTTGCAGCACCCACCTGTCCGAAGTAATAGTGCACCAGTGGAGGAGGTGATGGCGAACCCTGCCCCCCACTGGTGTCGAATGGGCCTGAAAGCTCACTAAGGGGGCTTGAGGCGGATGCTGCGGGGTGGATGTGGACTGGCCTCGCCGCTGTGACCGTGCACCGCCACGGTGGTTACCACGTCCGCCACAGCTGGATGTTAGTCTGCGGCCTGTGGCTGGCAGGACATGTGGGGGCGCCCCTTCCTTGGCCAGGAAAGTAGCGAAAGGCAGACTGCTGCTGACGCAGGACCGAGAGGCCCAAGGACGTGGCCGTATCCCTGGAGTCCTTGAAGCATTCAAGCGCATGATCTGCCTTGCCACCAAAGAGGTGACTGCCATCAAACAGCATGTCCTTGAGGGTGCTCTGGACATCAGCCGAAAAGTTAGCGGACCTAAGCCAGGCGTGGCGGCGAACCGCCACCGTCATTGACATCGCCCTGCCCAGCGAGTCCGTGGTATCCAGCCCACATCGAATAGAATACCGCGCTGCGTCTCGTCCTTCCGCAAGGGCTTGAGCGAGTTTTGCCGGGGCTCCTTCCTGGCACTCTGGCAGCACGGCCGCAAACGTATCCCACAGAGAGTGGGTATAACAGCCCAAAAGGCAAGCAGTGTTGACTGATTGCAGTCCACAGCTAGTGGAGAAGTGTGGCTCAATGGTTAGAGTGGCAGACCCTGAGGCAGAGGTCTAGCCCGGGACCAGGGTTCAATTCCCCGCCTCGGCGGGTCTTGGGCTGAAAATTCCACGGACCTGATAATTCTCGCCTCGGTGCCTATTCTAATCATGGGTCCCACTCTGCAACTCTGGGCAATAGCTTGCTTAATCTCCACAACGGCCCCCACAACGCTAAGGATGCCTGGCCTCCACCTTGGGGGTGCCCAGGAGTGGACACCTCACAAGGAAAGCCAGGATGGGTTCCACAGCGGTATTCGTACAAGCGCCTTGAGACCCTTGCGGGTGAGTAGTGTGCTATACAAGTATCAATTTACATTTACAGCTAAGGGACGAGAACAGCTTCTTACCAAACTGTTCATACCTTTTGGATTCTTGATCTGGGGGTGCAGTCGGGAATGCGGATTGGGAAGTGGAGGACTGGATAACCAGGCTTCCGGGGTGGGGTGGGAGTACAGGAAGGTAGGGTCGCCCGGAGCTAGGCGGTGGTGCCTGGCAATGACCCTATCTACGGGAGGGCCTGTAGCGGGCCTGGACCAAGTGCCCAACAGGACGTCCATAAAAGCCTCATTATACGGCAGCAAAGGCTCCGGAGAGCCAGCCTGTGGTCTAAGGACCTCAGTGAGGATATTAGACCTCACAGTAGCGATGGGGAGCATATGCACCAAGGCCTTAGCTGTCCTCATCAGCACCACACTATAAGCAACCCCCTCCTCCGTAGACACAGCAGGAGGGAAGACAAAACGAGTGTCAGGAGAGGTGTCTAGTCCACTGGCCTCCCCTAACTGTCCAGTCCTGAAAGGCCTGACTCATGTCAGAGGGCCTTTAGACCCCTCCCAACCCGCCTTGTCCTTCATCTCCTAAAATTCAGGGTCAAAGGATGGAGCCAGATCAAAGAAGAAAAGTTCTGCGGCAGGCGTCGAATGCGGTGTCTAGCGATGCTGGTCCGACGCCGGATCCGGACCGAGGCAGGGATCAGGGACGTTGTTGTACGGGGACGGCATCGGGGCGACACCCTGGGGGGTCAGCACCGGCAGAGGGGTCGTGAGGTCGACCAGCGGCGACCCCGATCAAGTGGGGCCTTGCGGCGTCTGAACCGAGCCAGCCCGCCAAGGCCCCAAGTTGGGACTGCGGGGCCCCAAGGCGCACCGACAATCCTCGAAGGAGGGAAGAGAGTCCTCATGGTGATGAGGAAGTCATGAATCTCCTCCAGCATCTCATTCAGCCCAGGGACCGGCGGGTGTGGGGCTGGCTGCGATGCCTGCGGCAGAGTTGCAAATGTGGTGTCGCCCTAACTCCCGGGCGCATAATGCAAGCGTCGGGGTGGGGGGGGGGGGGAGAACCGGGTTTTTATGGACCCAGCGGTGCCAGGGGACACCTGAAATCTCCTAGATTCACCAGTCTCAGAGTTACAGAAACACAGCAACTTCTTGGGGACGTCAAAGTTCAAATTTATTGGCTGCAACCAGTAACAGAGGTCCACGAAGTACAGTGGCTGTATATTCGTAGGAGACTGCTCAATCTTACAAAGCCAGCCCATCCTTTTTTCCTTTTTGTACAAAATAATATGCTTCAGGCAACATTCCTTTTTTACAGTAAACCAATCCCATGTGTACACGACAAAAGCATTGCATGACTAACCCACATTTCTTTGTCCTGCCCACTATCAATTACCCGGCAAGACCCAACACTCTTCATCAGATAATCGGACGGACCCCTAATAAAAACAGGCACCTCCTCATCGTAAAGCAGGTCATAAAACAAGGAGCAGAGACAGGCGTGTGTAAGATTAGACATAGTTGTGTGCAATAAAGGGTTTACGGAATGCTGTGCCTTGATCCCAATCTCGATCGGCCACTCGGAAAGGAACTGGCCAAACAGGTTTGGCTCCGGGCAATGGAGTCAGCTTGCCCAGGTCATACAGAAGTCAGCTAAAGGTGTACGTGTCCCAAAGACTCATTAGGCCTTAGTCATGTGAGTCACTATGTGAGGGCAACCACAAAATGGCTGTCGTATACAAAATGGAACCCGAGGGTTCAGAATTTCATGGTGATCGTCACTCGAACACGCCGAAAATACTCTTATATAATATACTCATCATTCTCGATCTGCAGATCTCAAAATAGTCATGATACGACGATGTTTATGACACGGGTCCAGAATCCACAGAACCTCAGGGGGGGGGGTAGTCAGAAGAGCTGTGTCGCTTCTTTGATTTCTTGTGCCTCTTACCTGAGGACTTGGAGCCAGACGAGTGGTGTTGACTCGATGAGCTTTGATTACTCCGTCCCCCGCGGCTGGTCCCTCGACCTGCTCCTGGTCCGGGACCTTGAACGGGGCGGGGTCGACTTCCGGCGCTTACGGGACGGCTCCCCTCTAGCCTTAGACATCAAGGCCCGGCAGTCGAGGCACGACTTGTCTTCGTGGCCGGGCCCCACAAAATGCAGGCACCAGCGATGGGGGTCAGTAACAGACATCAGTCAGTTGCAGTCGACACAGGGCTTGAACCTGGCGATCCCTACCAGCACTGATGGAGTCGTTTGACTCTAAAAACAGATTAAAAGGATCGAAAAAGTTTAGTCAAAAAATGACTAAAAGTACCACTTTTTCCAGATCGGTGCGGAAAAAAGAACTGTCAGTGCGTGAGGGTGGCAGCTAAGTACTCCAACGACATCACGGTGCCAACGACGCCGACAGACGCGGAGACGTGGACACATACCAACACGCAAGGGTACTGCTACGCAAAACTTTCCGGATCCAGTCTGACACCTGGGGATATTCTAAGGTAAGGAATCTAATACTAACCTGTATCTTTCAGATTTAGCTACCTTGCCCACATGTGTATTCATTAACAGCTTGGCCTCCATGATAATTCCAAGATTTCTGACCTGTTAAGATATTTATTCCGGTGGTCCTAGGTCCTCAGGCCAGGTTCTGAGAGAGTCAGAGGTTTCCAGTCACCACAAGAGTATTTTTTCTTTGATCAATTTGAGGCAGCTCCATGCCATTCATTGGTCAACAGATGGGAGGCGACTAGAGATTTGATGATCAAGTGTCAGATTCCTGCCTAGTATGGCCCAGTTACAACCTGCATGGCACCAGCATGTATGATCAAATACAGCGCTGTCTACTATAACCCACACTTGTCTAGTACATCCCAGATATGACAAGTGGGACACCGTCCCATTTGATAAGATTCAGCACAATTATCACACAAGGTTGCCAATAAGCCATAGTATGACCAGTAGTGCACCATGTCGTATAAAAAGATTAATCGTTCTATCACATGTTCGTTCACATATACACGGAGATCGACATTAAAAAAGCCTGGGCTTTGCTTGGCCTTTGTATCCTGCTGATGTCCCCAAAGCATAAAATCTCAACCAAGCAAGTGTTCCAAGGCAGAGTCTTCTCACCAACTATGTGAGACATTTACCAGGAAGTGGACACTGCTGCTGCCTGCACTCCCTCAAGCATTTCTCTCCTGCCCTCTCCCTCTCACACGTTTATTTTCCTTCTATACCCTGCCCTATCTTTCTCTATCTTACTCTTTATGGGATCGATTCACAAAGGTAAACTTACATTTTTGTGTAATTTTACTACTTTCGGTTATCACAAAGGAAAATGTTGACACAAAGTCTAACTTTACTAGTAGAAACTTAGCTTTGTGAATACCGAAAAGTAGTACAGTTAGACTTTTGGTCGAAGCTTACCTTTGTGAATATTGAAAAGAAGTAAACTTACACAAAAGTATAGGTGTACCTTTAAGAAACTGGCCATCTATCTTTTAGGACCAGAGCAAGGAACTCAAGACTGGTACTAAGAACTAGTGAAGCCATCTTTTGGGAACTTCCTTGGAAGAAAAGGAGGGTCTACTGGCCAGTTTCTGAAGAGGAGCAGACATCTGACCAGTAGGATAGAGAGCAAGGTCCAGATGCCTGAGGCCATCTTCAGGGAGGAGGTAACCCAGAAGTCCTAAAGACCCCGCAGCCACAACGAGGCCAAGAACATTTGAGTGAAGAGAAGATTGAGGGCCTGCTAAGAGGTATTCCATGCCTACATGTCTGGTGTACCTGCATCATCCCAACCCTCTCAGTCATGGCCAGACTGGCCAGTCGGGTAATCCCCTGGAAGCTGGCACCCCAGGAGGCTGGTTTTTACACTTGGAGGCTGGTTTTGGTCTCCAGGAGTGGTGGTGCATGTTACGAGAACCCGGCGGCAGCTTGAAAGTTAATCTGGTTCTAGCGCACATTAGCACGTCTGCACATGGGAGGTGAATTCATCAGTTTTGCCAGGGCTGTTTTAAGTTCTGTCTGGCACTGATCTCAGTACTTTCCATGACTATAGGAGTTTGTTTCTGCCCTCCCAGCTCTAGGGTCCACAGAGGTTCCCCATTCAACCTCCGGCCATACTGCAGTTTCCTGTTTAAGGGGGGGTCGCTGTAGTCCTAGAACTTGAGTTTTCCATCTACGGTTTCTGCTTTCCGAGTTACTACCTACTGAAGGTGAAGTGTGCGCCCTAAATCCCAGTTCCATCTGGTTTTTCTGTGTCCAGTCGCTGCTCCATGACGAGTGGGTGCAGTCACCAACTAAAAGTCTTGACCGTTATGGAGGAGTTTTGGGATACGCGCCCATGAAGTTTGGTGCTCTGACGGACATACATTGATTGCTTGCCTCATTACACCACCCTTAGTAGCCCCAGATTGCGGGGAGACCAAGTCCCACGTCTGAGCTCAGTCACGTGCCCCAGGAACAGAGGTCCTAGTTCACAGTAGCCCCTTTCACCTATCAAGGCTTTGCGCTAATGGGCATTCAACACATGAAATATGCGCCTGTGCTTGGGTGGCACCCTTGTTCGTTTTGGTGGTACGTTTTACATTTTGAGAGTTTTGCTGGATTCACAACTTCCTATTAAATTCACTGAGTTGTCCAGCCTTGAACCAGGGCTGCTGAGAAACCATGTCAGACATCAGAATAAAAGTGATATATTATGCTGTCGCCGGGCAACAGTTGCCCCACACTTCTGTTTTGAAGACGTCCCAAATTTTACCTCCCTATTTTGTTACTTGTAAATAAAATACCTATTGTCTTTTCACAGGTACAGCTGTGAGTACTGCCTTGTGTGGTGGGTACCTCCTACTGGAGTAAGTCTGGCTGCTCAACCACGTTACTCTTATGTAGTCAGGAGCCCAAGGGCAGCACCTAGCCATCCAACCGGAGCGTCTTGGTACCCGAGATTGATCCAGCGCGGCTCTCTAACAACCTTTACTACTCATTTCACCTAACTCGGAAATAACCACTATTCACTCATCGGCGGGGCCCATAGCACCGTGAGTCACTCACACATACATCCACATTACTTCTGAACCAGTGACAAAGTAGAGCTGCTCGTTAGCGGGGTACCTAGGTTTATGCTTTATGCATTATAAACATTTATAGAATCTTTTATACATGTGCTGACCTATTACCTGGAGAACTCTACACCAAGGCACTCCACTATCTGGTCAATAGATAATGCAGCAGAAGTTAGTTGAAGGAGACTAAGACCAGCTTAATCATAGTAATCCACATAAAATGTTAACTTTATTCTGTCATGACATTTAATTTAAATACAATCACAACTTGTGTTTTAACTTTTAAAATCAGTTTTATCTATTCATTTAGGAAACAGGAATTATAGTTTATTCAGACAAAGAATGTAGCCATTTATTCAGTACATGTTAAAATTAAATGCAAAAAAGAAATGATATTACCTAACTCTGCCGTAAAGAAATAACAGAGATACAAGAGTCTCAAACTGCCTCTCTTTTCTCCTTCAAGCTTCAAAATAAAATCTGCATTCAGTCATCTCCATTGCTCCAAAGTTAAAGTCCAAAAATAGTTCAAAGTCTCTAGCACCATAAAATAGTTCAGACCGACAGCATGTCGTGGTGCAAAGTAAAATTCAGGAGCAAGCTTTTTTACCCTTTTGGAACAAGCTCTTTTATACCCTTTTTCTCTAGCTAACTAAATTAGAAACTTTTAGGGTCCGCAACTTATTCTGATTGGTCCATCAATGGGGTGACAATCCCCTCATCCATCATTGGTAGAAACAGTTTTTCAAAATATGCGCAGTCATTTTGTCCGTTCCCATGTATGTCATCTCAGTTTCTTTTTTACACTTTGTCATTCAGTTCATTCCTTGCATCGCTTTTCCGTTCCCAGGTTCTCTGATGCAAAACTCCTCTTGGCATCCTCTTGCACTCCTGGGTCAAGCTGACCGTGACATCACCCGCTGGACGTACCAGGCTCCCCGATGACTTAGCCATTCACTATTGCGCAGGCGAAAAGACTTTGGCAGCAGCCATTTATTACCGCTAGGCCACATAAGCCTCAATGAGATCTAGTGCGAAAACAAACACAACAGAGTGTTAAAATATAGAAATACAGTTTCTGTTCACCACCCACCATTCTAATATTACCCATTAGGTAGTTACCTAGCAGAAGCAGACCTGTAGCTTTATATACTTACCTAATGTACTTATTTTCATTTTGCCTTGATAAGACATACACGCTTATAAAGCAAAACAAACATGCTGTTTTTGTACTTTAGCACTATTAATATGACTCATTCACAATTATTAATTAATTTTTGCTAATAGCAGTTAGTACCCACGTGTAATTTATTTTATTTATTTTGAAGGTTTTATATAGCGCTAGCTCCACCCGAGGGTATCAGAGCGCTTTACATCAGTAATGAAAGTAGATAGTAAAACCAATCATGGCAGTTGAACCAAAACGGGTTATACAGGTGCTCAAACCAATAAAAAATACAGGGGGTAATTTATGGAACAGTGATTAGAGGTACATACAGACTGAGATAGAGAAAGAGAAGCAAGTTGTCGGAATAAGGATGATTACTGAAAATAGTCCATTTAATAGTATGTCAAGGAGGGTTCAAAGGACAAAGTAGGTATTAGGGGGAGAAGAGAGGGGGAGGGGGGTGAATTTGGTAAGGGGAGAAGTCTAAGAGAAGGAGAGGTAGTCATAAAGGAGATCCGGGATTTAATTTCCCCAAAATTTAGTGAGCAAATGACTTTTAAGGTCTTTTTTGATTCCAGAGTAAGAAGGGTTGCAACGAAGGTCTTTGGGTAGGGCATTCCAAATAGTTGGGGCCTTACCAGAGAACGAGCGGGATTTCGAAGCAGCTTTTTTGAGTAGGGGGTATGAGAAGAAGAGTGTTGGTGCTTCTCAGTGTTCGGGCACAGCCAGCTTTTTTAAGTTTAGTTGAGGTCGGTTGGGGTCTTCTGGTAAAGGGCTTTGTGAGTAATACAGGCAATTTTATAGGAGGATCTGCCTTCAATGGGGAGCCACTTGAGGGACTTGAGGGCAGGGGAGATGTGGTTGAAGCGTCGATAGTTTGTTGTTAGCCTGGCGGCGAGGTTGAGAACAGATTTGATGGGGGCCAGGTGGAATTTGGGGGTGCCAGAGAGAAGGGCATTACCATAGTCAATTTTGGATAGAACTAGAGACTGGATAGTTAATTTAAGGTCTTCAGCTGGGATAAAAGGTTTGACTTTATTGAGAAGTCGGAAAGTGAAAAGTGCACTTTTTGCTGAGTTCTTGACATGGGAATTTAGTGTGAGTGTATTGTTGATGGTGATGCAGAGTGATTTAACCGAATCGGCGAGGGAGAGAGAGCAGTTTAGCGCATTAATGTCGGCGATCCACGATTGGACGGGGAGAGGGTTGTTTTTGGGAGAGAAGAGGATGATCTCAGTTTTGTTCGGGTTTAGTTTTAGATGATTGTTGTGGAACCAGGTTTGGATCTTGGTTAAGGCCGTGTTAAGGTGCAGTATATCAGCATGGGATTTTATTTTGTAGTACAATTGGGTATCGTCAGCATATAGGTGGTAGTTGATTTTTTCTTGTTTGAGTATCCAGGTAAGTGGTTCCATAAAGAGGTTAAAGAGCGGGAGAGAGGATGGATCCTTGAGGGATTCCAAGGGAGACGGGGGTTGGGTTAGAGAGGCAGTTTTGTATTTTAATTTGCTGGGTTCTATGTTGAAAGTAGGAGGTGAACCAATTAAGGACAGTACCACTGAGGCCAAAGCGATTTTTGAGTGTGTGGAGTAGGTTTGGGTGCCGCGGAAAGGTCAAGAAGGATGAGAAGGTAGGTCTCACCCTTGTCCAGGGCTAGGTGAATATCATCGACTATATTGAGAAGCGCGGTTTCCGTGCTGCACCCTCTGCGGAAGCCAGATTGGAGGGGGTCAAGCAGGTTGAATGTGTCAATGTGCTTGTTCAGTTGGAGGAGGGCACATTTTTCCAGGGCTTTGGAGAGGAGGGGGGAGGTTGGAGATGGGGCGGAGATTATTAGGGTCGTTGGGGTCAACTTTGGGATTTTTGGGGATGGGAGTGATTTGCCAGAGTTGAAGGGAGATGGGCACACTCCTTGTTGAGAGGGAGGTGTTGATGATGTTGATCCAGTAGGGGACGATGACATGTTTGAGATCTTGGACGAGTGCGGAAGGGAGTGGGTCTTTGGTGTGGGAGGAAGGTTTGATTTTGGCTAAAATGTTGAAGACCTCCTGTTCAGATACAGGGTGGGAATTAAGCCATGAGGCATTATTTTTAAGTGGAAGGGAAATGGGTTCCAGTGGGGTAAGAGTAGGGAGGGGGTTAGAGGGGGCCGGGGAAGTGTTCAAGGGGAGAGGGGGAAGAGGTGTGGTAATCAAGGGTGGTCGAGGGGTGAGCGAGGGTGGAGTATCGAGGAAAGAGCGGTCTATTTTTATGATTTTTTTCACAGAAAAAGTTGGCAATTTCTTCGCATTTGTTAGTGGAGGCCACCGGGTTAAGGGGTGCAGGGTTGGTTTGGTTTCGAATAATGGTGAACAGTTCTCTGGGTCTATTTTTGGCGCGAGAGAGTTGAAGACAAAAGAATGATGCTTTTTCTGAAAAGATGTGTTTTTTGTAAGAGGATCTGGCAGTTCTAAGGAGGGCAAGTTGGGAGGGGTGTTGTCTCCATGTTCTTTCCGCCTGTCTCAGTGAGCGTCTTTCTTTATTAAGGTCTTGGGTGAACCATGATTTAGAGGGGGCATTTTTTAATGTCTTAGTTTTCAGAGGGGCAAGTTGGTCTAACACCTCCGTTACAGTTTTGTTGAAATGCTCCGTGAGATCATTAGCATTTGAAGAGGGGGGGGACTAAGTTGGGATTGGAGTTTATGTTCGAGTGCGCCAGGAGGGATTTGTTTAAAATTTCTAACAATTGTAGCTTTATTTATTTTTATAGGGGCAGGAGGCGACGCGGGGGATATTGTGAACAAAAAGAGATGGTGGTCAGACCAGTCAATGGGGATGATGTTGGATAGGGATGTAAGATCTGGGTTGGAGATGATTGTGTCTAGGATAGCTCCTTTGGGGTGGGTAGGGGAGAGGCAGAGTTGCTTGAGGTCGCTAATCTCAAGGAGATTATTGATGAGGTTGATTGTCGGGTCATTAGGCTTGTTCCAGTAGAGGTTGAGATCTCAAAGGAAAAGGTTTTTGGAGCTGGAGAGTAAAGATTTAGTTAGGAGGTCAGAGAATTCTTCTGCAAAGGGAAGGGGTTCCCCAGGGGGATGATGGATACTATGCATTCGTATTGGGGGGGAGCATTTCATTTTGAGTTCGACGCCCAAGTATTCAAACGTTGAGTAGTCAGTGTTATTAATAGGGGAGAGTTGAAGTTCTTCTTTAAAGATGATTGCTAGGCCACCCCCTATTTTTCCAGGTCTATCTCTTCTGAGTATAGAGTAGCCAGGTGGGGTCAGAAGGTCAATGATGGGTGTCGAATGGTCTGTGAGGAAGGCGATATCTATCTTCATTAAGAATGGTTTCAGAGATTTCTGTTGCATGTCGGACAGCTTATGAGCATGCAGGTAAGGGGTTTTCATTTGGCGATAGGTGGGGGAGTAATTGAATACTAGTAAGTTGGGGGGGTTTGGGGAGCTAGGAGGCTCTGGGATTCTGCTGGTCCCCAGAATAACAGGGATTTTGGAGTGAGGGGGGAGATTCTTTAAGTGGGGATTGTTAAGGTAGGAGGGGCAGAGAGTTCAGGGGCGGAGTAGGTGTTAGAGGTTCGAAGGGGTCTGTGAGAGCAGGAGAGGAGTGTTGTTGTTAACCCATGTTTGGGCTCTAAATGTTTTCGGGAGTTAGTGCAATTTTGGTGGTTAGTTACACATGCTTCACATGATTAAATTGGTTATGAGTGTATGACTTCACAAGGGGTACACAACATCATTTTATCTGCCCCTGCTCCATCAAGATCACATGGCATCCCCCACATAATACTGCCACCCAGCCATTGGCTACCTCAGGCATCCTGGGAAAGGCATCACCTGTGGGTCCAGATTAACCCTTGCTCTTGCAGTGCAGGCGGGGACAGTCACTCCTGCACTTCACGGACTGATCTTAGTTCCACAAAATGCTTTGGTTTCTAGGGTGCTGTTCCATGTCCCCTGGCTGCGAGCAGAGGACAGGATGTACTCCGGCTGTGCAAGGCTCACTGCTTAATTTGTAAACCAGTAAGTGCCAGGGCCCTCTTCAGGAGGACACTGCTGCTTGCACCACACATTGCCTGCGCCGTCAATGACCGCACCAACAACTACTGGCATTGCACTTCTACTAGTGTGACTATTCAGACTGTTACAGACCCACAAAGGTATAACAAGGGCGTGTGTGACAGCTATTAGTCATTTTTAATCTATATTGAATTAAACAAATGCTGTTATGCTCATCTCTAAATTAGGCAAACAGCGCCACCAAGTGGCAGTCTGACATAAGTGCTGATGTTGACTGGGGGTGAGTGTTTGTATTGTCAACGCTCCGTCCATCATCACCTTTGTTTTTTCTTTGTTTGCCCTAAGTTGGCAGGGTAAGCTCAGACATGAGTCCCTTGCTCACTTTGCCACTGGAGTCAAGCAAGCCCGGCTGAAGAAGGCTGTAATGCCAGAAACCAGTCCTAGGAAGCTTGATTCCGGTCCAGGGAAGACATGGCTTGGCAGTTCGGGCTGGACTGTTCCCATGAGGCACAGGGTCAGACTGATTTGCATATGGCCATGTTTGAACTGGGGTGGCGGAGTGAGCTAAAGAACGGTGATGGATTAAACCCAGATCAGTTGACTGGGGGTGAGTGTTTGTATTGTTAACCCTCCGTCCATCATCACCTTTGGTTTTTCATCAGTGCAGGTGTTGACAATTAAGTGCCGGTGCTGAGCACTGGAAACCACTGCCTCAAATTAAGCACTGGCTGTTGGACCCAGCCTCGTGGCATGGTTCGCCACTGTTCCTCCGCACCCTGTGAGCGTAGCCCTACACCCTGGGTTCCCTGCGCAGCATCCCCGTCAGTGTAGCCTGCAACCCAAACCCTGGTCGTCCTGCTCCCTGTACGCCCAGACCCCGTAACTGACGACCAGGCCCGCATGTCCCGTCCCTCTCCCGGCTCCGAGCGCCTAACCTTGCATGCCCCACAAGGCCCGGCAGCCATTTTCCCTTCCCGAGATCCCTGACTCCCTGGGCCTAGTGTGACCCCGGCCACAGCGAAACCCAGACTCCAAAGGCACGCCAGTCTCGGCTGGGGGGTAAAGCGCTCCCCGAGTGAGATAAGCCAGGGAGTTTCGATGGCACCTCCGGCCTCCCCTGAGAGACTGGTATCTGTCACACCTTTGGCCTCCCCCTGGGGGCCAGTTTCGATTGCACCTCTGGCCTCCCCGAGGGCTGGCTCCAGACCCGCTGGGCGTCTGGGAATTCCCGGACCCATCTTCTCAAAGGATCAAAGAGCCAACCGCCGGACCTCGCCAACGACCAGCCCCCAGGGCATGAGACCTCCGCCTATGAGGGTCCGGACATCAAAGGGCCGATGGACTATATCTGGGCCCGCCCGACAACTAGCGGGCAGTTGTATCTTGGACCTGAAGCCCTGCTGATCTGATCGCAGCTGACCCTGAGAAGAACTCAACCTCGCATCGCTGAGCCCTGCTGACGCTGTCGCGGCTCCCTTTTCGCAACAAGGAACTGAACCACCTGAGCCCTGCTGACGCTGTCGCGGCTCGAGCTGAACTCGTAACCATCGGAGCCCTGCTGACGCTGTTGCGGCTCGTCCTCTCTAAGAGCTCGGAGCCCTGCTGACGCTGTCGCGGCTCGAGCTTGAACCTGTAACCACCTGAGCCCTGCTGACACTGTCGCGGCTCCTTAAGAACATCTCCGGATCGAGCCCTGCTGACGCTGTCGCGGCTCGTCCTCTCTAAGACTTCGGAGCCCTGCTGACGCTGTCGCTGCTCGAGCTGAACTCGTAACCATCGGAGCCCTGCTGACGCTGTTGCGGCTCGTCCTCTCTAAGACCTCGGAGCCCTGCTGACGCGGTCGCGGCTCGAGCTTGAACCTGTAACCACCTGAGCCCTGCTGTCGCGGCTCCTTAAGAACATCTCCGGATCGAGCCTTGCTGACCTCGTCGCGGCTCGAGGAGTACTCTGGTCCGGCTGGACCATCGAGATCGTCATCACGACCGAGTCGACCCGACGTGAGTGAAGCAACCAGTACGACCATCATCTCCCGTATCCCCCGGCTCGAGGATTGAGAGCTGTGCGCAGGGTACGCCTCGTACTGGCCCAAAGGCTAAAGACTGTCCCGCTTCCCCCTTCCCGAATCCTTAAAGACTTTGTGATCCCTCGATCATTGTGTACATAAGAGTGCTACTTACTTTTACTGCTTATAAAGAACTTGTTACTGAAATCCAACGGTGGGGTGTCCGTTGGTAAGTGTGGTGTGAGCTCAGTGTGTACGATCCTAGACTCTAAGTCCTCCCCGGTGAGGACCTCACGATAAGACTCGGTAAGATCTGTGGGAGAGGTGGGTCCTGGGGTGGTCGGGTGAGCACAACTTGGCCCTCTGAGATCGCCCCTTTTAACATTGGTGGCAGCGTCGCGATAAGAACCTACGTCTAGGGATCGTACAGTACTGACACTACCCGAAAGAAGCGCAACCATGAGCATCACAAACTATGAGACCACCCTCCAGATGGAGCGTCTGGAAGACTGTTAGACGGACCGGGAGGGTCGGCCGAGGATAAGGGGAGAGGTCTCCGGGGAGATCCGTCTCCAGCAATCGTACAGACAAATAACTTCCCCCCCACTGACGTACACCACACAAGGATAAGGTTCAACGTTACTTTATAAGCAATTCTTTAAGTACGGTGAGGTGGTACAAGGAGGTCTGGACTCCGGGGTCCCCTCTATTCTAGTCTCTTGGTTGGGTAAGGGGGTAGCGGGACAGTCTCGTTACCACTCTGGGGGATGTGGTGGTAGATGAATTAGCTCACAATCCTCGAGCTCGGCGTTCTAGATGATCGGGCCGCGGCGGAGCCAGCAGGTCCCGGGATGGTTGAAGGTAGTGACGGTCCGCGGCGGAGCCAGCAGGTCCCGATGAAGATGGGTGCAGAGAGCTGCGGCAGCGCCAGCAGGCAGATCGGTAGTTCGCAAGGCAGGGCTACGGCAGCGCCAGTAGTCCGTCCAGGATGAGTTTTTCGCTGCGTCTCTCGACTCCAGGATACAACTGCCTTCCTGCTCTGGAGCTGCGCCAGTTATAGGTCTGGCGCCCTTTGATGTCCGGACCCTCGCACTGGGAGGTCGGGAGGTCCGGGATGAGGGAGTCCAGACACCCAGCAGGGGGGTGGAGCCAGCGCCTGGGGGAGCTGGGGGCGATCGGCACCTGGCGGGGGAGAGCCATCGACACCTCTTTCTCCCATTGACCTGCCAAGTAGTCCGCTCACCTCCTGTGTGGATGGTGGTGCCGGGATGTCGGGGCCTGGCCAGGCCCAGGGTTAGGGTTGATCGGAGGCCACGCGGCCTCGTGGTGCCGTGTCCAAGATGGCGCCCAGGCCGGGCGAGAGGGCCGGTAGGGAATCGGGCCCACGATGTGGAGATGTTCAGGGGCAGGGGCCCTATAGGAGACGGGAAACGGGTTGTTGTTGCGTGTAACGCCTGAGGAGCGGGGCTCGGGCCTGGTCGTGCGGGGAGGGAGCAAGCCTTACACGTGGCCTGTCCAACATGCGTCCCCCCCAGCTGAAGGCGGGGAGAGTCACCCATCCTCTTGGGGACTCTCCTCGTCGAGGCGGAAAAAGCGTGACAGGCCATCTGCGATGGCGTGGTCTTGCCCGGGTCGATGTTCCACAGTGAAGTCCATCCCCTGCAGGGAGATGGACCAACGTAGTAGTTTCGGGTTTTCCCCCCGCATCTGCATTAGCCATTGCAGGGGTCGATGATCGGTCTGGACCCGGAAGTGGGTGCCGAAGAGATAAGGCCGGAGCTTTTTGAGGGCCCACACCACGGCGAAGGCCTCCCTCTCGATGGTGCTCCAGCGTTGTTCTCGGGCCAGGAGCCGTCTGCTGATGAAAGCCACTGGCTGGTCAAGTCCTTCGGGGTTCAGCTGGGAAAGGACTGCCCCAACGCCATGGTCGGAGGCATCTGTTTGGACGATAAATTCCCGACTGTAGTCGGGGGCCTGGAGCACCGGGGCGGAGCACATGGCGGCCTTCAGCTTCTCGAAGGCCGCTTGACAGTCTGGGGTCCAGTTGACCTTCTTGGGTTGGTTTTTGGATGTGAGTTCCGTGAGGGGCCCTACAATGCTTCCATAGTCCCTCACGAACCGCCGGTAGTAGCCTGTGAGTCCCAAGAAGGCGCGGACCTCGGTCTGGGTGATGGGGGGCTGCCACGACTGGATGGCAGCGATCTTGAGTTGCAAAGGGGCCACCAGACCGCTTCCCACCTGGTGCCCGAGATAGGTCACGGACCCCTGGCCAATTTGGCATTTGCTGGCCTTGATCGTGAGGCCAGCTCGTTGGAGGGCCTGTAGCACCTCTCGGAGGTGGTGGAGGTGGTCGGACCAGTGGCGGCTGTACACAGCTATATCGTCCAGGTAGGCGGCGCTGAATTCTTCGAGTCCTGCCAGGACCTGGTTCACTAGCCGCTGAAATGTTGCTGGGGCATTCTTCATGGCGAATGGCATGACCTTGTAGTGATAGTGGCCATCAGGAGTGGAGAATGCAGATCGTTCTTGGGCCCGGGGTGTGAGACCGATCTGCCAGTAGCCCGCTGTCAGGTCGAAGATGCTGAGGTAGCGGGCAGCTCCCATGCGGTCGATTAGTTCATCTGCTCGGGGGATGGGGTGTGCGTCTGTTCTGGTGACCACATTCAAGCCCCGGTAGTCGACGCAGAACCGAAGCTCCGGCGTGGCGCCGGGGGCGGCCGCTTTGGGGACCAGTACCACTGGGCTGGCCATGGGGCTGTCTGAGGGCTCGATGACCCCGAGCGTGAGCATCTTGGCCACCTCCTCTTGGATGCAGGCCCGTACCCGATCTGGTACGCGGTAGGCCCGATGGCGGACAGGGGGACTGTCTCCAGTGTCCACGTCGTGTAAGCACCAGGGGGTGACCCCTGGGGTGAGGGAGAACAGGGTGGCGAACTGCAGCAGGAGGTCTCGGCAGCCTTGGCGCTGTTCCAGGGTGAGGGCCTCCGAGAGTCGGACCCCGTCCACGGAGCCGTCCTTCTCCCGAGACCGTAGGAGGTCAGGGAGGGGTTCGGAGTCCTCCTCGGTTCCATTGTCGGTTGCCATCAAGAGGCTGAGCTCTGAGCGTACAAAGTGGGGTTTAAGTCTATTAGCGTGGAGGACCCGGAGAGGGTTTCGTGAAGATTCCATATCGATGAGATAGGTGACAGGGCTCTTGCGCTCGATTACTTTGAAGGGCCCCGTCCATTTGTCTTGCAGGGCGCATGGTTCGGTGGGAGACATTACCCACACTTGTTGGCCGGGTTCAAATTCGATGGAGGATGCATTCTGATCGTACCACCTTTTCATGTCCTCCTGACTGGCCTCCAGGTTTGCTTTTGCCATCTCTCTGAACCGTCTGGTCTGGTTGCGGAGGGTTAGGAGGTACTTGAAAACATCTGGAGGGTTCTTTAGAGGGGGCATTTCCCAGCCCTCTTTGACTAGGCTGAGCGGCCCCCGCACCGGGTGCCCATACAAGAGTTCGAACGGGCTGAAGCCGAGGGACTTCTGGGGGACTTCTCGGTAGGCAAAGAGAAGGCACGGTAGTAGCACATCCCACTGGCGACGGAGGGGCTCTTCCAACCCCCCAATCATCCCTTTGAGCGTGCGGTTGAACCGCTCAACCAGTCCGTTTCCTTGAGGGTGATAGGGGGTCGTGAATCGGTAGGTGACCCCACACTGTTGCCAGAGGGACTTCATGTATTTTGAAATAAAGTTTGTGCCCCGGTCGCTGACGACTTCTCGGGGGAAGCCCACCCGGGAGAAGATCCCCATCAAGGCCCGGCCGACTACCGGGGCTGTCACAGTTCGCAGGGGAACAGCCTCGGGGTAGCGGGTGGCGTGGTCCACCAGTACTAGGATGAACCGATGTCCTTGTGCTGTACGGGGGTCCAGGGGTCCCACAATGTCTATCCCCACCCTCTCGAACGGGGTGGTGACCACTGGAAAAGGTTGCAGAGGTGCTTTAAGCTTGCGGCCGCTCTTCCCGCTGGCCTGGCACGTGGGGCAAGATCGGCAGTGTTGGAGTACGTCGTTCCTCATCTTGGGCCAGAAAAAGTGGGTCACCAGGCGACTGTAGGTTTTATCCTGACCCAGGTGGCCAGCCAGGGGGACATCGTGGGCCAGGTTTAGCAAGAAGTCTCTAAAGCGGAGGGGCACCACTAGTACTCGACTGGCCCCTAACTCTGCGATTCTCTGTTCGCTGTACAACAGGTCATTGTCCCAATAGACCCAATGGGTTCCGGAGGTATCCCCTGCACTCTGGGCGAGGGCTTGTTGGCGGAGTCCCTCGAGGGAGGGACAGGTGGTCTGCTCGTGGCGAAACTGTTCTTGGGTGGGCCCCCCCTCCGGACGCCACTGATCCAGGCCGGGAAGGTCCTGAGGCTGAACGAGCCCCTCGGGAGTTTGTTCTGGGGTGACGGCACGGTCGGTGTCTGGAGCGACCGGGGGAGGAGGTGCCGGCCATTCGGGTTCTTCGGGTCGGGGGATGGCACGGGCAGCCATGGACCGGGTGGTTACGCACGCCCAATCCGGGATGCCCAACATCCCTAGGTGCTCTCTCCTCTCTACGGCGGCCCACGGGGAACTCTCAAGATCATTTCCCAGGAGACAGTCTACGGGGGCATCATCTCGGACCGTCACTTCCAACATGCCGGACACTCCTCCCCACTCGAAGGGGACGCAAGCCATCCGACATAGACTCTCCGAATTGTCGGCTGAACGGACAGGGCAGAGGACGTTCGGCAGAATCTGTTCTGGGGTCACCAGGTGACATCGGACGGCCGTTACACTGGCCCCGGTGTCACGTAGGGCTTCGGCCCGGCGTCCATTAATGTTCACCCATTGACTGTACTTCCGGGTGTTGGCGGGTAGGGGGACCCGCGGGACCATGTCTCTTCCCCCTAGGCACGCTAGAACCATGGCGGCTGGTTCCCATTCCTGGCGTTCTTGCTCACATTCCTCATGTTCTTCATAGATTTGTTCTTCCCCCAGGGCGGCGGCAGCCATCTGGCGGGGTCTCGGAGTCTGGCTCTGTGGACAATTCGGGTCGTTGGCGTAGTGGCCGACTCGCTGGCATCGGTGACACGTGACATTGGCTCTGTATCCCGGCCGCGCCGGGGTGTTGCCCCGGTTGGCCGGGGGTGGGGTGCTGGTAGCGGGAGCGGCCGGGGCGTTGTCTCTCCCTCGTCCCTGGCCCCCTCCTCCTCCTCGGGGACGGTGCTGACCGTGGTTGTTCCGGTTCTGTTCATGGGGCCCAGTTCGGCCCACTCGGGTAATTTCCCACCGGTCAGCCTCGGCGGCAAGCTGTCGTGGATCAGTTAATTTACTGTCGAGGAGGTGCTGCCTGAGCTCGACGAAGCAGTTGTTCGATAGATGCTCCCATACCATGAGATTGAAGAGTTGCTCGTAAGTCGTTACGTTGCTTCCCTTGATCCACCCCTCGAAGGCCCGGCTGAAATAGTTCACGTATTCCACCCAAGTTGTGCCCGGGATCCGAGTGCAGTTTCGGAACCTCTGGCGGTACATTTCGGGTGTGAGCCCATAGCGGGTGAGGAGGGTAGCTTTCATGTGGTCATAGGAGGTCATCAGATGGTCTGGGAGCTGTAGCAGGGCATCGCGGCCCTCATTGACGAACCTCCCCCATAGACCGGCTCCCCAGTCGCTTCGATCGATCCGGTGGGAGGTCATAGCAATCTCGTAGGCCTTGAACCATTGCTGTATGTCGTCCTCTCTGAAATATTCTCGAACGACATCCTTGGGGATGTGTACCTTCCTTTCTGTCACCCCCGGGGGGCGCGGTTGCTCGGGCACTCCTAATTCTTTGTTCTGCTTGCGTAAGTCTATCTCAGCTAGTTTGCGTTCGTGTTCGTACGCCAGTCTCTTCTCTTCAAGCTCTCTTTGTCTCTGTTTCTCTTCCCGTTCTTCTCGGAGCCGCAGATGTTCCAGATTTAGTTTTTGTTCGGCTAATTTGAGTTCGCCATCCATTTTGAGCCGGGCCATCTCTAGCTCATGTAGTCGGTTTCTTTCTCGTTCTTGGATCTCATCTTGCGAGAGACCCGTTCTTCGCTCCTCGGGAGCCGTGGTGTCTTTCTCTGCTGTTGCGAGATTTTGGTCCGGGGGTCTGACGGCCCCGGTTTCTGCCCATGACTCAATGGCGTGCTTGAAATCGTCTTTAGTATTCAGACCGGTGGTAGCGATACCTAGTTCAATGCAGAATTGTTTCAACTCACGATGGCTGTATTCTTCCAATTTCTCCATCTGGAATTTTTCGGTGGATCCGCTTTCTTTGGTTGACATTGTGGTTTTGTCGTGGGGTGAGCTACTCTCTGTACGATTACGCGTTGATTCGGATCCCACCGCTGGCCACCAATGTTAGACGGACCGGGAGGGTCGGCCGAGGATAAGGGGAGAGGTCTCCGGGGAGATCCGTCTCCAGCAATCGTACAGACAAATAACTTCCCCCCCACTGACGTACACCACACAAGGATAAGGTTCAACGTTACTTTATAAGCAATTCTTTAAGTACGGTGAGGTGGTACAAGGAGGTCTGGACTCCGGGGTCCCCTCTATTCTAGTCTCTTGGTTGGGTAAGGGGGTAGCGGGACAGTCTCGTTACCACTCTGGGGGATGTGGTGGTAGATGAATTAGCTCACAATCCTCGAGCTCGGCGTTCTAGATGATCGGGCCGCGGCGGAGCCAGCAGGTCCCGGGATGGTTGAAGGTAGTGACGGTCCGCGGCGGAGCCAGCAGGTCCCGATGAAGATGGGTGCAGAGAGCCGCGGCAGCGCCAGCAGGCAGATCGGTAGTTCGCAAGGCAGGGCTACGGCAGCGCCAGTAGTCCGTCCAGGATGAGTTCTTCGCTGCGTCTCTCGACTCCAGGATACAACTGCCTTCCTGCTCTGGAGCTGCGCCAGTTATAGGTCTGGCGCCCTTTGATGTCCGGACCCTCACACTGGGAGGTCGGGAGGTCCGGGATGAGGGAGTCCAGACACCCAGCAGGGGGGTGGAGCCAGCGCCTGGGGGAGCTGGGGGCGATCGGCACCTGGCGGGGGAGAGCCATCGACACCTCTTTCTCCCATTGACCTGCCAAGTAGTCCGCTCACCTCCTGGGTGGATGGTGGTGCCGGGATGTCGGGGCCTGGCCAGGCCCAGGGTTAGGGTTGATCGGAGGCCACGCGGCCTCGTGGTGCCGTGTCCAAGATGGCGCCCAGGCCGGGCGAGAGGGCCGGTAGGGAATCGGGCCCACGATGTGGAGATGTTCAGGGGCAGGGGCCCTATAGGAGACGGGAAACGGGTTGTTGTTGCGTGTAACGCCTGAGGAGCGGGGCTCGGGCCTGGTCGTGCGGGGAGGGAGCAAGCCTTACACGTGGCCTGTCCAACAAAGACTATACGCACCGAGAGCTGAAACAATTTTGCAAAAATCGCCATATCCCGACAACGGGACTAAGCACCAAGGAAGACTTGCAACAAGCCCTGACAGCCTGGGTGGAGGCCGGAGCCCAACCTCCAGCACCGACAGAAGTCAATGGAGAGGGAGCACCCCTGACCGAAACCCATGCACCAGAGCAGGAGAGAGCGGAGTCCCCGATGCGGAGTCCCAGCACGGAGAGAGGTCTGACTCACGAAGAGATGACCGACCGAGAACACAACCGAAACCACGAGATGGAACTAGCACGTCTGAAGATAGAATGAGAACTCAAACTGGACGAGAAGAAGCTGGCCATCGAGCAGCTGCGGCTGCAAGGAGAACTGGAGCAGAAGAAACTCCAGAGAGAACACGAAGGGAAAAGACTCCAGCTGGAGCACGAGCGCGGCCTGAAGGTGATCGAACTCAAGGCCCGGAGCGAAGATAACCGAACGACAGGGACCCGAGAGTCCGTTCCCCCGGTAGAACCCAAGGTCCACTTCCCCAAGGATGTGGTCAAAGAATATTATAAGAACGATGATATCCAGCAATGGTTCAAGGCCTACGAAGTCGCCATGGCCTCCCACCGAGTCCCGCGGACGGATTGGGGAGCCGGGCTGTGGGGGCGATTGAGTGAAGGGAGAGACACCCAGCTCGATCTACCGTCCGCCGAACAGACCTCCTACAGCCACATGAAAGAGGCCCTTCTCACAAGGTACGGGCACACCCCATGAATGTACCGACAATGCTTTCGAGAATGCAAGAAAATCCCCGGCACCACGTGGGTGAAATATGTAAATTTCTACAGCCGGGCCCTGGAAGGGTGGATCAAGGGCAGCAAAGTATCCACCTTCGAGGGGCTCATTGACCTCATTGCCTATGAACATTTGTCCCTGAACTGCTTTGTGGAACTCCGACAGCACCTCCTAGACAGCAAGTTGGCTGACCCCCGGAAACTGGCCGTCGAGGCCGATCACTGGGTGAGCAGCAGGGTCCCCCGGGGGCCCGGGGGAGACTCTGGCCGAAATGAACAGGGATCTTCCCGCCAGAGGGGAGTGGGGAGCCAGAATAGACAGAGGGGATCCCAGGTAGGGTCCCCGCGCAGTCCTCCCAGAAACCAGCCCGGCACCTCACCTCCCACAGCGCACACAGGGTTCCCCCAAGCCAGGGCCCAGAGTCAGCCAAGCCTGCTTCCATTGCCAGCAACCAGGGCATTATGCCAATGACCCCCGATGCCCCCTGTTCAAGAAGCCCGTCGCTGCAGGGCCCCCAGCGCGCCACATCACCTCAGTAGCCCTAGAAGAGGAGGGGGAAGAGGAGTTCGAGGGGGCTCACCCCGCAGCAATGATGTTAGTCTCCCTGGGAGATAGGGAAATGGTCCCCGGAGCTCTCCTGCCAGACAACACGGAGAAGTACAGACAGCAGGTGACCGTCAATGGCCACCGCATAGGGGCGCTCCGAGACACCGGGGCCAGTATCACCGCAGTCAAACGTCACCGAAGCCCAAATTGTTCCCCACATCTCCTGCAGGGTGATCGCAGCTGACCATTCCGTCCGCACCTGCCGGATAGCTCAAGTCCCGTTCTAGTGGGGGGGCGTCTCCGAGGAGTTACGAGTGGCGGTCCGCACCGACATGCCCGTGGACTGCCTGCTCGGCAACTATCTAGAGAGCTCTCCATGGAAGCGGGTTGAGAAAAGGACCCACCTGGAGTAGGTGGGCCTGCCCGAATGGGCCTGTGTGATCACCCGGTCGATGACCGCCCGGGTGGCTACCCCTGAGGGGGTGAATCTTGAGACAGCACCACCAACCCCCGAGGACCCCGAGGTCCCAGTGTCCTCTGAAACCCCCGAGCTGTTCCCCAGAGAGAGCTCCCCCTCTGACGCATGTCCCCTCGGCCCTGACTTCGAACCGACCCCGAGCTTGGACGACCTTCCTGAGCTGGCCCAGTGGCGCCAGGAAGGAGGACCGTCCCGAGAAGAATTCTGCCTATAACAGACCTCCTGTCCGTCCTTGGTTGGGCCGCGGCAGCAGGCCGCTGCCCAGGCCGCCGGTGACCAGTCCGGCTCACACTTTGTCTATTGGGAAAACGGCTTCTTGTACAGCCAACAAAAGGCTGCCGAGCTAGGGTCGGCCCGAGTGCCGGTGGTACCCCTAAGCTTCCGCGGCTTTCTCCTGAACCTGGCCCATGATGTTCCCCTGGCGGGACACTTGGGACAAGACTAGACGTATCACCGCCTGGTCACGCACTTCTACTGGCCAGGCATGCGCTCCGATATGGAGGCCCACTGTAAGTCCTACCCCACGTGTCAGTCCAGCAGAAAGAGCGGCGGGAGGCGCAAGGCCCCCCTCCAACCCTTCCCCGTGGTCAGTACCCCCTTTGAGCGGGTGGGAATCGAAATCGTGGGCCCTCTCGACCCCAGGACCTCCTTAGGTCACCACTTTATCCTTGTCTTGGTGGACCATGCCGCCCGCTATCCCGAAGCCATGCCCCTATGAACAGTGACGGCCCCTGTGGTGGGGCGGGCCCTCATGGGGATTTTCTCTCGGGTGGGCTTCCCCCGAGAAATCGTCAGCGACCGAGGGACCAACTTCATCTCGAAATACATGAAGTCCCTCTGCCAACAATGTGGGGTGACGTACAAGTTCACCACCCCATATCACCCCCAAGGTAACGGTCTGGTGGAGCGATTCAACCGGACCCTCAAGGGAATGATCATGGTTCTCGAAGAGCCCCTGAGGCGTAAGTGGGACGTCCTCCTTCCCTGTCTCCTCTTCGCGTACCGCGAAGTCCCCCAGAAATCTCTGGGGTTCAGCCCCTTAGAGCTGCTCTACAGGCACCCCGTCCGGGGGGCCCTCAGCCTGGTCAAGGAGGGTTGGGAGACGGCGGCCCCCGACCCCCCTCCGGATGTGTTTCGATACATCCTGACCCTCCGGAACCAGACTAGAAAGTTACAAGAACTGGCCGAGGCCAACCTCGAGGCCAGTCAAGAAGAAATGAAATGGTGGTGTTGGACTTTGGCCCTTAGGGCAGGTTCACCCCTAGACTTTTTGCTTGAAATGGTGACCTGGAGATGGTGATTTCAGGATTCTGCGCACTTTCACTGTGTCCCAGTGGAAAGTGCGTGCGCACTCTGAGTGCATGTGCTGAGCTAGGCCTGCCCGCCCATAGGAATGCATGGGGAATTTATGTGTCCCTGGTAGTTCCTGATGCGTGGGGTGTACAGGCTTGAGTCTGGTATGTGTGAACTCGTGAGAGTGAATGCTGCGAGATGGTGTATGCAGCATGTATGTGTCTAGTAGCGAAGCGCCATTTCTAGACATGGCTGTACGTGTGCTGTGAGGGTGCTGGCGTGTGATTGGCTGGAGCTGGCTGGCATGCCAGGCTCCAGGAAGTCTGGATGGGTCTGCCCGGTGGTGAGTGGGAGATTAGCATGAGTGATGTGTGGGAGGAGTGTACCTGTGTCCTGGATGGGCTGGGTTTTCCCCACACAATGCTGGCTCCGCCCCCCTGTGGTGTGTCTAATGACCCAAGCCCTGCCAGTGAATAGAGAGGGTGGTTGAGGTAAACAGAGTACTCAAGAACCAGCTGCGACTGGTTCCGCCCCCACTCTACACCCTTGAACAAAGGAATGCACTGTATAAAAATGGGGCTGTGTCCCCACAGAAGTTGTTCTCTTCTAGGATCCTGAGGGGGCTGTTGCTGCTGCTGCTGGGCCAGAGGACCGCCACTTGGGGTGTCTCCCTGCCTGGAGACCCAGTGTGCTGGCTCTGGGCCCAGCCTTGCCCCCCTGCCCCCCCTGGAAGGACTTTTAGCTGGACTTTGTTGTCCCTAGCGCTGGTGAGCGCTTCCTGATTTTCCTAGTGCCTGGGAGCGTTTCGTTTTGCTTGTAGCGCTGAGCGCGCTTTATTGCGACCCCCTAGCGCTTGGGAGCGCTCCAATTGCTGTGCAGGTGCCCACCCTGCTCGTGGTGGCCAGATCGAGTGCCCACCTCGATTGGAGGGTTTATTTAAGAAAGCCGGTGCCCACCCGGCATTGCCCCGGTGAATTGCCGCTGTTTCTAGAATTTAACTCGGGAGCCCGGTAAACTCACCCCCCGCCTGGAAGTGCCGAAAACGGGCCGCCGCGCTGCCCGCGACGACCCGGAAGTGGTTGGCCGGCCAATCAGGGAGCTCGCCGACGGAAGTCCCGCCCCCGCAGCCGCGACCCGGAAGTCAGGCAGGCCGGGGGCAGGACAGAGAGTGAAGCCAGAAGCCGGCGTCTTTCCGTGTCCCCCCCCCCCGGCTCCCAAAGCGAGGGAGAGCCGAGGAGAGAGAGGGGAGAAGTGCTGCAGGGAGCGAGGCTCCCGTGTGAAGAGGAGAGCCCCGCCCGTCCGGAAGAAGCCGGTGAGTGGGGCCCCGGGGGCATTTCCTTTGCAAGTCCCAGAGAAGGACTCTACTGTTGGGCTGCATTTCTTTTTGAGCCGGTCGAGGCTCCAACCGGCACCTTTGTTCATAGAGCCACGAGGGCTCTAGTGCCTCCCTGTTCCGCCGGGTCCCCTGAGAGGGACCCCACGACCCGCATTTGTTTCTGAGCCCTGAGAGAGGCTCTAGGCGCCCCCATTTTGCTACGAGTCCGCAGGAGGGGGATTCCAAGGGGGCACAGTGGTTTTACGAGCCCTGAGAGGCTCGGGAGGGCCAGTCATTGGTGTAGCGCCCTGAGAAGGGCTCCTGAGTGCCTTTCCATTTGTGAAGAGCCCAGTGAGGCTCTGGAGGGCCACCTTTATTTCTTAGGGCCCGGAGAGAGGCTCCAGGCGCCAAAGTCGTTGTGAAGAGCCCAGAGAGGCTCAGGGGCCATTTGTTTATTCAGAGCCCAGCGAGGCTCAGGGGGACATTTATTTCTCCAGAACCTGTGAGGCTCCCACGATTGGCTCATCCTCAATTGCACCAGTTGCCCAGCACTTTGTGGGCAACTGCTACGTTTAGGCCCCTGGACACTGGACACAGGGCGTCCTAGCCCTAGAGAGGCCAGTTGGCCTAGGGACAGTCACAGGTGGTGACTTACGTGAGTTTGGCGCAATTGTTATTGTTTATGCACCTCTGAATGTATTGTTTATGCGTCATGTGCCTTTACACCTCTGAATGAATGTTATGCATTGCATCATGTGTTTTCCTCTTACACCCCTACAGGTATTGTGATACATAGGTGGTTGTTTTCTCCCTAGTACAGGTGGTGCTAGTGAGATCCTGGTTACCAGTAATTACTGGTTGTGCGCTCTATTGTTATATTGTGTGCTATTTTGTGCTACAGTGATTTTACATGCAAAAGTATTATTTCTGAAAGTGCTACTTCTGATTCCTGACAGTGGTCCAGGTGGCCCTGTCTTGTACATATCCCCTGTAAATTCTGCCCGTGCCTCTGGCACATTGTAAAGTGTGTGTTTTATCTAATGTGTTTTGGTGTAATACAAAGGCTATTTTTATATAACCTTGTGTGGAGTTTCCTTTGTGGTGGGCCTTTGGTTGTTGTTGCTGGGGTGCGTGCGCAACTACTTAACCTACATCGCCTCCAAGTTTAGCCTTGCTGCTCGCGCCACGTTACCTAGAGGGTGAGTAGGGGTTATCTTGGCGTGTAACTCCCTTGCCCTGACCTTGGGAGTGGTGGTCTCTGACTGACTTTGGCGAAAGCCCTGGCCAGCCGGGGATCCCATTTCCAACATTGGCGGCAAGCGGCGGGATAAGGATTTGTGTTTGCGTTGTACCTTAGTAGTAACTGGCCATACCACAAAACTCTGCATTTAGATGACCACATTTTAGGGGATTGTTTTTGAAATTCCATTGTTTCTTCTCCTGAAGAGTGTCATTTGATGGTGTTCAGTACATTTGTCCCCCGCCCTGCTTCCAGAGTTTGGTACCTGTGTCGCTTTTGGTCAGGTTGAGAAGTCAGGGGTGGTAGAAACTGCCTTACCGATCCGAGGGGAGGGTGTGTGTGGATGAATGGTGTGTTTTCCTGGACGCATGAGTATGAGTTCTCTTTGATAAGGAGATTGTTGAAGTTTTGGAATTGTGTCCTCTTACTTCAGATTGTTAAGTCCCCTGTGTTGCACGTGTCTGTGAGCATCTTGCCAAGATGGAGTCTGCTTTTAATGTCTGGGGTCTGTTTTTGCATGAACTAAGAGAGTTTTGCGAAGAGAGACACATTGCAGTGAATGAGTCAGACACCCAGTCCCAACTTAGGGGTAACCTGATCCAATGGCAGAAGGATGACTGGGAGCGTGAGCACAGTGAGGAGAGGGCCCGGGTCTCACACTATGAGGGTGGTGGGTCAGAGGGGAGCCCTGAAGAGTCTGAGGAGGAGGAAGAAGATGATAGCACAGGGACGCCAGCAGATAGTGAGGACCCCATAGATATGGAGTCCCTTGCTGGGTCCAGTTTAGGAGGCAGCGCCTCATCCCTTTCCCTGTCCCCAGAGGAGCTGGAAGATAGGAGGAGAGAAAGGGAGCACCAGCTGGCTTTAGAGAGGCTCAGGTTGGAGCATGCCCAGGCTATGGCACAGCTGGGCATTAGAAAGCAACAGCTGGAGGTTAAGAAGCAACAGCTGGAGACCGAGAGGGTCTTAGCGCAGGACAGGATAGAGGAGGCTGAGAGGGCCGCCACCAGAGGCAAAGTAGCTCTGGAGGGTAGACTATCCCCTGCGCGCAGTGTTGAGTTTCTGGATCCCCCAGGGTGGGTTGGGTCCAGTGGTGGCAGCTATTTAAATCTCAGTCTAGAAAGTCCCAGTTCCCAGAGTATGGTTCCTGTTTCCCCAGAGGAGGAGAATAGGTTGAGGTTTAGGAACCTTAGGAAACCGTCTCATCAGTCTTGGGAATACTTTGAGGAGGACTGTTGTGAAGCCCTGTGTGATTGGGTACGGGAGCCCACGAAATGTGATTGGGACCTATTGTTCGATGTGTTTCTCAGAGAGCAGTTGCTCAGTTGTTGTTCACCAGGGTTGCGCCAACACCTGTTAGGGTGTGGATTGTCTGAACCATGTGAGCTGGCAGAGGAAGCAGACCGCTGGGAAGGGACCAGAGGTTCTGTAGAGTCATTGGTGAGTGACTCCAAAAGTAGTGGGTCAGGGATCTTCCAGCCCAGCGTGGTGGAAGAGGCTCAGTGTAGCCCAGCTAGGTCCCTGGTTAGTGAGAAGGGTGTAGGGGCTGACTGCCTGGCTCAGTGGAGCAGGAGTCAGTGGGTGGCTGAGAGCCCCCAGAGGCCCGAAGCCCTGTCTCAGAACCTGGGTGGTTTCTTGAGGGAACACCAGGTTGGGGACCTAGGCTGTCCTGTTAGTCCACTTGAGGAAGATCTCCTAGTGAGTAGAGGACCTGGAGTGTCTGTAAACAGAGCTCCTGTGGTTCTAGAGTCTGGCAGTACCGCTCCGGTAGGGAGGGTACAGGAGTCCAGAGTGAGGAGTGATTGGGGGAGTTCCCCAGTGGAAGGACCAGTGGGTCAGGGACTACCCAGTTGGGCTAGGTTCCCGTGTAGTGACCATGGTAACACCCCTTCTGGTCTGGGGGATCGTCACGCACTGTCAGGTGGACAGAGGGCGGGAGATCTGCGCCAGACAGACAGTCACGCAACAGATGTGACATTTGTTAGCCTCAGGGGGATTGCGTGTGAATCCCCAGAAGTCCTGGAGTGCCAGGCAATTGTTCCACCGAAGGTTCTAGACCAGAGGTTGGGAGGCCAGGTTCAGGATCAGCCTGACCTGAAGGGTAGGACGACTGTAACCAGTGTCCTGACCGGTTCTCCTTCCAGAGGAACTTCTCCAGGTGGGAGAGGGCAGACCTCTGGAAGGGGGTGCAGAGGGTGGGAGAGCCCACCTCTGACCCCGGTGCAACCTGAGTGGATAAGCCCTGGGTTGGAATGGCGTTCTAGGTGTACCCCTCGCCGGAGGAGGAGGAACCCTAGGAGAAGAGGTAGGGGGAGGAGAGCCTTCCCCGAGACTCCTGGTCCGCCTGAGGTTGTAGGCCCTAGGCTGGAGTACCAGTGGCAGTCTAGTCCTGTCTTGCAGACAGGAAGAGTGGAAAATGGCTCCTATGTGCCAGGGGTTACTACCCCCCGCTCTGCGAATTGGCATGGACCAGTGGCACCTGGGTGGCCCAGGGCCTGGTCCTGGCCGCGGACAACTTGGGAGTACCAGTGGGGTAGCCCAGTTGGTCCAGACAGTGTGTTGAGAAGGAATCCCATGGGTTCACCGTGGCATAGAACAGGAGGGTGTCCCTGCAGTTGCGGGCCCGCGTCCGTGTTCTATCGCCCCAAGCAGGGAAGTCCATCACGGTGGTGATTGGTCTCCCCTGCGTTTTGGCTGGAAGGGGGTTATGTTGGACTTTGGCCCTTAGGGCAGGTTCACCCCTAGACTTTTTGCTTGAAATGGTGACCTGGAGATGGTGATTTCAGGATTCTGCGCACTTTCACTGTGTCCCAGTGGAAAGTGCGTGCGCACTCTGAGTGCATGTGCTGAGCTAGGCCTGCCCGCCCATAGGAATGCATGGGGAATTTATGTGTCCCTGGTAGTTCCTGATGCGTGGGGTGTACAGGCTTGAGTCTGGTATGTGTGAACTCGTGAGAGTGAATGCTGCGAGATGGTGTATGCAGCATGTATGTGTCTAGTAGCGAAGCGCCATTTCTAGACATGGCTGTACGTGTGCTGTGAGGGTGCTGGCGTGTGATTGGCTGGAGCTGGCTGGCATGCCAGGCTCCAGGAAGTCTGGATGGGTCTGCCCGGTGGTGAGTGGGAGATTAGCATGAGTGATGTGTGGGAGGAGTGTACCTGTGTCCTGGATGGGCTGGGTTTTCCCCACACAATGCTGGCTCCGCCCCCCTGTGGTGTGTCTAATGACCCAAGCCCTGCCAGTGAATAGAGAGGGTGGTTGAGGTAAACAGAGTACTCAAGAACCAGCTGCGACTGGTTCCGCCCCCACTCTACACCCTTGAACAAAGGAATGCACTGTATAAAAATGGGGCTGTGTCCCCACAGAAGTTGTTCTCTTCTAGGATCCTGAGGGGGCTGTTGCTGCTGCTGCTGGGCCAGAGGACCGCCACTTGGGGTGTCTCCCTGCCTGGAGACCCAGTGTGCTGGCTCTGGGCCCAGCCTTGCCCCCCTGCCCCCCCTGGAAGGACTTTTAGCTGGACTTTGTTGTCCCTAGCGCTGGTGAGCGCTTCCTGATTTTCCTAGTGCCTGGGAGCGTTTCGTTTTGCTTGTAGCGCTGAGCGCGCTTTATTGCGACCCCCTAGCGCTTGGGAGCGCTCCAATTGCTGTGCAGGTGCCCACCCTGCTCGTGGTGGCCAGATCGAGTGCCCACCTCGATTGGAGGGTTTATTTAAGAAAGCCGGTGCCCACCCGGCATTGCCCCGGTGAATTGCCGCTGTTTCTAGAATTTAACTCGGGAGCCCGGTAAACTCACCCCCCGCCTGGAAGTGCCGAAAACGGGCCGCCGCGCTGCCCGCGACGACCCGGAAGTGGTTGGCCGGCCAATCAGGGAGCTCGCCGACGGAAGTCCCGCCCCCGCAGCCGCGACCCGGAAGTCAGGCAGGCCGGGGGCAGGACAGAGAGTGAAGCCAGAAGCCGGCGTCTTTCCGTGTCCCCCCCCCCCGGCTCCCAAAGCGAGGGAGAGCCGAGGAGAGAGAGGGGAGAAGTGCTGCAGGGAGCGAGGCTCCCGTGTGAAGAGGAGAGCCCCGCCCGTCCGGAAGAAGCCGGTGAGTGGGGCCCCGGGGGCATTTCCTTTGCAAGTCCCAGAGAAGGACTCTACTGTTGGGCTGCATTTCTTTTTGAGCCGGTCGAGGCTCCAACCGGCACCTTTGTTCATAGAGCCACGAGGGCTCTAGTGCCTCCCTGTTCCGCCGGGTCCCCTGAGAGGGACCCCACGACCCGCATTTGTTTCTGAGCCCTGAGAGAGGCTCTAGGCGCCCCCATTTTGCTACGAGTCCGCAGGAGGGGGATTCCAAGGGGGCACAGTGGTTTTACGAGCCCTGAGAGGCTCGGGAGGGCCAGTCATTGGTGTAGCGCCCTGAGAAGGGCTCCTGAGTGCCTTTCCATTTGTGAAGAGCCCAGTGAGGCTCTGGAGGGCCACCTTTATTTCTTAGGGCCCGGAGAGAGGCTCCAGGCGCCAAAGTCGTTGTGAAGAGCCCAGAGAGGCTCAGGGGCCATTTGTTTATTCAGAGCCCAGCGAGGCTCAGGGGGACATTTATTTCTCCAGAACCTGTGAGGCTCCCACGATTGGCTCATCCTCAATTGCACCAGTTGCCCAGCACTTTGTGGGCAACTGCTACGTTTAGGCCCCTGGACACTGGACACAGGGCGTCCTAGCCCTAGAGAGGCCAGTTGGCCTAGGGACAGTCACAGGTGGTGACTTACGTGAGTTTGGCGCAATTGTTATTGTTTATGCACCTCTGAATGTATTGTTTATGCGTCATGTGCCTTTACACCTCTGAATGAATGTTATGCATTGCATCATGTGTTTTCCTCTTACACCCCTACAGGTATTGTGATACATAGGTGGTTGTTTTCTCCCTAGTACAGGTGGTGCTAGTGAGATCCTGGTTACCAGTAATTACTGGTTGTGCGCTCTATTGTTATATTGTGTGCTATTTTGTGCTACAGTGATTTTACATGCAAAAGTATTATTTCTGAAAGTGCTACTTCTGATTCCTGACAGTGGTCCAGGTGGCCCTGTCTTGTACATATCCCCTGTAAATTCTGCCCGTGCCTCTGGCACATTGTAAAGTGTGTGTTTTATCTAATGTGTTTTGGTGTAATACAAAGGCTATTTTTATATAACCTTGTGTGGAGTTTCCTTTGTGGTGGGCCTTTGGTTGTTGTTGCTGGGGTGCGTGCGCAACTACTTAACCTACATCGCCTCCAAGTTTAGCCTTGCTGCTCGCGCCACGTTACCTAGAGGGTGAGTAGGGGTTATCTTGGCGTGTAACTCCCTTGCCCTGACTTGGGGGTGGTGGTCTCTGACTGACTTTGGCGAAAGCCCTGGCCAGCCGGGGATCCCATTTCCAACAGGTGGTATGACCAGAATGCCACACTGGTCGAGTTTCAGCCCGGGCAGCAGGTCTGGGTGATGGCCCCCGTAGAGCCCTGTGCCTTGCAGGACAAGTGGACAGGGCCCTTCAAGGTGGTGGAGCGCAAGAGTCAGGTGACTTATCTCATCGATGTACAGTCCCCCCGGAACCCCATGCGGGTCCTCCACGTGAACCGCCTCAAAACCCACTTCGCCCGGTCCGAGTTGAGCTTGCTCCTCGCCACGGACGATGGAGAAGAAGAGGAAACTGAGCCTCTCCCCGATCTCCTATGCGCAAAAGAAAAAGATGGCTCCGTAGAGGGAGTGAGTCTCTCCTCTCTCTCTCCTGAGCAGCGCGAGGACTGTCGCCAGCTACTGGGGCAATTCTCTGACCTTTTCTCCCTCACCCCCGGGGTCACCAGCTGGTGCGTCCACGACGTGGACACCGGGGACAGTCCACCAGTACGGCACAGAGCCTAACGCGTCTCCGACAGGGTCCGGGCCTGCATCAAGGCCGAGGTATCAAAGATGCTAGCTCTCGGAGTGGTCGAAGCCTCTGACAGCCCATGGGCTAGCCCCGAGGTCCTGGTTCCGAAGGCCGCCGCCCCCAGTGCTGTTCTCGAGCTGAGGTTCTGCGTTGACTACCGCGGCCTCAACGCAGTCACCAGAACTGATGCGAATCCCATCCCCCGAGCCGACGAGCTTATTGATCGCCTCGGGGCTGCTCTCTTCCTCAGTACGTTCGACCTGACCAGCGGATACTGGCAGATCGCCCTCACCAAAGGGGCCAGAGAGATCCGCTTTTTCCACCCCGGATGGTCACTACCATTTCCAAGTGATGCCCTTCGGAATGAAGAACGCCCCCGCCACCTTCCAGAGGCTGGTTAACCAGGTACTGGCTGGGTTGGAGGAGTTCAGCGCTGCGTATCTAGACGATATCGCAGTGTTCAGTTCCCACTGGCCGGAGCACATCCAGCACCTCTGGGCGGTGCTGACAGCCCTACGGAGGGCCGGTCTCACCATTAAAGCGAGCAAGTGCCAGATCGGACAAGGGTCCGTGATCTTCCTCGGGCACCAGGTCGGAAGCGGCCTCGTAGCCCCCCTAACAGCCCAAGATCGATGCGATCGTGGCCTGGGAAGCCCCCACGACCCAGACGGAAGTGCGGGCGTTCCTAGGGCTCACGGGGTACTATCGAAGGTTTATTAAAGGGTACGGCAGCATCGTAGTCCCCCTCACGGAGTTAACCTTCAAAAACCAGCCGAATAAAGTCAGCTGGACCCCCGCCTGCCAAGAGGCGTTCGAGACCCTAAAAGACGCCATGTGTACGGCCCCCGATAATGGCTCCTTCCCTCGATTTTCAGAACTTCATTGGCTAGTTCCACCTTGGAGAGCCATGGGGAGCCTGCATCGCAAAAGATAGTTTTTAGGGAGTGCTTTAAGGCGTTCTCAGGCGATTTCAGCACTAATGTAATATTTTAGCAAGTCCCCCAATAGTGCCAGCTCCGGTCGTTTCAGGCCTATTTCTAGTCTGAGCCTGTTCCGTGCCTGTCTGGGGGCCCGTAGCACCATCTTGTATGCTTTCACCTGGGCCGCTTGGACCACTTTTTCAAAAGCCCCTGGATAGGCTATGTGGCCATACGTGATGGCAGGGAGCAGTTTGGCCCGGAGTACTGTCAACATCGGGTCTGCAGAAGGACTGGCCAGGCCATGGCTTAAGCGTCTTAAAGACGATATTATTTTGTTTATTTTTGGTTTAAGCTCCTTCAGGTGTTAAACTGCGGTGGCCCTCTCAGACAGCCATGTGCCCAGATAGTTGTAGGATGAGGCCGTGGAGATTAGGTGCTCCCCCACGGACCATGAAGCTTTTGTTTTGTGATGGTATTTGCCAAAGATAACTATCTTGGTCTTACTCATGTTGATACATAGCTCATTCTCCTTATTGTAGGTGGCAAGACTATTTAAGGCTCTTTGAAGCCCCACCCTGGTGTGGTCCATGATTACTGTATCGTCTGCGTACTGGAGCGTTCCCAGGACCAGCTTCCCCATTCTAGGGGGTGCTAGGTTGGCATCTTTCAGGGCTTGCCCCATGTCCGCTGTGTACAGATTAAAAAGTAGGGGGGCCAAGACGCCCCCTGCTTTAAACCAGAGTTGGTGGCAATTCTTGTGGTTGTGGTTGTAGGGATTAGTTTCACCTGGACCCAGGTCCCCTCAAAGTGCTTTTATGGCTTTTAGCAGGACTTTGGGGATCCCCCAGGTCTCTAGTTTTGCCCATAGCCGGCTTCTGTTCACTCGGTCACCCTGTGACCCACCTCTCCTAGGAACACAGACGAGCCCTGGCGGGAGATCCTCAGGGAGAGGATCTCGGATCGCACGCACTGCGCTAGCACCACTCGACAAAGGAACACCACACCGTAGGATTTAAGAGAACGTATTCTTTATCTCTTCAGGCAAAATTGGATCTTTATGATCCGCAGGATATATACACAGAGCAAGGGCTCAAAGAGTCTCGGTAGGGGTTAGGGTAGCGGGACAGTCTTAAGGTTTAAAGTCACTTGCGGGTGCATATCCGGCTCACAGCTCTCAATCCTCGAGCCGGGGGATACGGGGTGATCTTGGGTCCAGCCGGACCAGGATAGTCTGAGACGCGATCGAATCAGCAGGGCTCGAACAAGGAGGAGGTAGTTCTTACGGTCTGTAGGGAGCCGCAATCGAATCAGCAGGGCTCCGGAGTTCTCAAAGTTGCAGGGGAGCCGTGACCGCGTCAGCAGGGCTCAGGTGGTCTCAGGCAGAAGTCCTTCTCTGCTCGGTAGGAGCCGCGACAGGGTCAGCAGGGCTCACGTGTTCCAGGATACAACTGGTATGATCGTCCCAGAGCAACCCTTGATATAGGACTCCTCTCCTTTGATGTCCGGAGCCCTTGCAGGCAGAGGTCTTAGCACCTGGTGGCTGGTTGTTGGGGGTTCCGCTTCGCCGGCTCCTTTCATCCTTTCAAGTTGGGTCTGGAGGGATCCCAGACGTTCAGCAGGCCTGGAGCCAGCCCTCAGGGAGGCCGAATGGGTGATCGAAACTCATCTCTCGAGGGGAGGTGGGAGGTGTGATCGAGCTACTCCTCCCTCTCGCTCACAGGGAGCGTTCTACCCCCTGGCGGGTTATGGCGCCGAAGGCCGAGGTCGGGCTGGGGCCGGGGCGGCCATCTTAGGTACAGGGACATGGGCCTCGGGTACCAGGAAAATGGAGGGAGAGGACGGGGAAGCCCAGTGTCGGGGATTTGGGTCACGGAGGGAATGGTCGGGTGAATCAGGGTCATGGGGAGCTGCACGGGTCAGGGAGGACCACGCCACGAGGCCGGGTCCAACACAGATCAAGCAGGGCCCCCCTCGCTTCCCAGGGATGGGAATGCAGCTTCTTGTCTCACAAGTAAGGCAATGCCTGGCTGGCACCCAGCAACCGATTCCTAACCTCGTCACCAGACAGGGTCACTGGTCTATGCAGGGGCGTAACAAAGGCCCCTGTAGGCAGTGGAATGCAGGGGATCGCCCACGCAACTGGTGGCCCCCATTCTGCCCACAAATTGTCATATATATAAGGCACAGGAGTTTCGGAGACCCCGCACCACATTCTGTGTGTGGGTGGTGGGGTTTTTGCGTTACACCACTGGTTCTGCAGCGTGCCTGCGGTGCACAGACCAGCAATGCTCGTGCAACACACTGCCATACGTTTGGCGCGCAAGCATGCTTCCTTATGCTCAAACAGCTCATGACTGTGTAAAAAAAGTATAACGTGCTGTCCTATGGTCTCGCGCTATCCAGGACTGCACATCAACACTTTGCCCCATGCATCGTCGAGTTCCAGGCAAGATGGCAAACAAAGACGACAGCCACGAGTTTACACCAATTCTGTGAGCGGCCATACACGGAAACGACAAGACTGAGAGACGCCACAACAATACACAGAGACGACAAAAACGGAAAGACGTACAAAGTTACAATATGCTGCTTACCTGCTCGCAAATCGAGGAACACATCCCGGCAACAGAAATCGCGCAGCCCACTCCTGCAAAAGCCACGAATTACTGAACACAACATGCCATCCCCCCCCCCCAAAAAAACATCTGGCAAAAGCCGCAATGACGTTTTAATCGCCTCAGACAATGACAGACGCCTCTCTCTTCCAATGGCTAGCCTCCATTTATGGAGCTAGCCAATGGAACAGAGAGGCGGGACAAAGCCCACAGACTGTTCTCAAAAGATTTCTCAAAAGCAGGGGGGGGGGGCTTTAGGCCCACAAGAGAAATTACAACAGGTCCCGAAAGGGGTCTAAGTCTCTTCCACCCTCTGGACAGAAGAAGCATTCACAAACCCCTTTTCTGGTGACTCAGTCTCTCGGCTTGTGCCGCCGAGCTTCTGTCGAGGTTAAGGTGAATATAATTTGCTGACTAGTTAGAGCCAGTACTTATCCAAACTAAGCCTGGGCGTCCGAATCGGCTACGCCCACGGAGTAGGCTTAGTGTTGCCTCCTACGCATTTTGCGTAGACAGCGTAGCCGGCAACACTACGCCCACTCCGTGTGCGTAGCCGAGTCGGCCGCCACCCGCCTCCCTCCCGTACATACATTATTTAAGCAAACTACCCTTAATAAAACAATTTTAAAGCACTTACCGTGTCCGGGGCTCGTCCGGGGCACCCTCTTGGAATAGCGTCCCTTCATAGATACCAATGCGCATGCGCGGCCGCCCGCGCATGCGCATGGGTATCCATGACGACGCGATTCCAAGAGGGAGCCCCGGATGAGCCCCGGACACAGTAAGTGCTTTAAAATTGTTTTATTAAGGGTAGTTTGCTTAAATAATGTATGTAGAGGAGAGCGGGAGGGAGGTGCGTAGTGGTGCTACGCGGAGTGCGGGAGTGGGCGTAGCTTCTCGCCCACTCCACGTAGCTCCGCGGAGCCCCACTACGCCCAGGGTTAATCCAAACTTGTAGGCACCGGCCAGTAGCCAGGCCAAGCACATGGCGGGCCATCTTTATAGCTGGTAACTCCATCCACAAGAAGCAGGAGATGCTTCATCGGCTCCTCCTTCTTGGGATTCAAGCACCCAGACAGGGGAGCAGCCTATTGTTTGAGGGATGAATACTGGTTGGTACCGGGCTGGATGTCCCAAGCCTGTGGGTAGAGGTGAAGAGGACGCTGCCCATACAGCCAAACTGACTTCATCCAGGTCATTGTTCCAGGTCAGGGGTCTGAACCGAATGTGGTTTGTAGCCTGGAAAGCAACAAGGGTAAAACTACTGTGGGGTATTTGAGATGCAATCTAGCCAAGGAAGTTTGCACTAAAAAGGGCACTATGCACTTTGAAAAACGACTGTTTTTATTGCTGAGATACGGGGTCTTGATAATGGATAACCTTTTATTTATGTGTTTTGCCTCGGTAGCTGCTCTTTGTTGGTTTTAGGTCTTTTACTCTTTTTTTAATTACCTCCCATCTTTGTGTGTATATGTGACTTATGGTTTATCAAACAAACTAATAAAGTCTATGAGCTGAATAAAAAACTAAACTAACAGCTGCACCAACCAACAGCATTGTCACTGCCTGCTGAGATGAAGGTTGTAACCAATCACTGGTGAAGGGGCATATACCCTCTACAGACGCAAAAACCCTGATGAGGAATCCAGAAAAACACATGGGAAGTCTGTCTTAGTGGTCTCGAGGTGAAATTTCACTCTGCAGGAAAAACACTAAGCAGGACTTCAGGAAGGCAAGGGGGCGCACTGAGGCAAGGGGCGCAAGGGGGCGCACTGAGGCAAGGGGCGCAAGGGGGCGCACTGAGGCAAGGGGCGCAAGGGGGCGCACTGAGGCAAGGGGCGCAAGGGGGCGCACTGAGGCAAGGTGGCACAAGGGGGGGGCAGTGAGCCAAGGGGGGGGCAGTGAGCCAAGGGGGGGGGCAGTGAGCCAAGGGGGGGGCAGTGAGCCAAGGGGGGGGCAGTGAGCCAAGGGGGGGGCAGTGAGCCAAGGGGGGGGCAGTGAGCCAAGGGGGGGGGCAGTGAGCCAGGGGGGGGGCAGTGAGCCAAGGGGGGGGGCAGTGAGCCAGGGGGGGGGCAGTGAGCCAAGGGGGGGGGGCAGTGAGCCAAGGGGGGGGGGCAGTGAGCCAAGGGGGGGGGGCAGTGAGCCAAGGGGGGGGGGGCAGTGAGCCAAGGGGGGGGGCAGTGAGCCAAGGGGGGGGGCAGTGAGCCAAGGGGGGGGCAGTGAGCCAAGGGGGGGGCAGTGAGCCAAGGGGGGGCAGTGAGCCAAGGGGGGGGCAGTGAGCCAAGGGGGGGGCAGTGAGCCAAGGGGGGGCAGTGAGCCAAGGGGGGGGCAGTGAGCCAAGGGGGGGCAGTGAGCCAAGGGGGGGCAGTGAGCCAAGGGGGGGGGCAGTGAGCCAAGGGGGGGGGCAGTGAGCCGGGGGGGGGGCAGTGAGCCAGGGGGGGGGCAGTGAGCCAAGGGGGGGGCAGTGAGCCAAGGGGGGGGCAGTGAGCCAAGGGGGGGGCAGTGAGCCAAGGGGGGGGCAGTGAGCCAAGGGGGGGGCAGTGAGCCAAGGGAGGGGCAGTGAGCCAAGGGGGGGCCCACTGAGGCAAGGGGGGCCCACTGAGCCAAGGGGGGGCCCACTGAGCCAAGGGGGGCCCACTGAGGCAAGGGGGGCCCACTGAGGCAAGGGGGGCCCACTGAGGCAAGGGGGGCCCACTGAGGCAAGGGGGGCCCACTGAGGCAAGGGGGGCCCACTGAGGCAAGGGGGGCCCACTGAGGCAAGGGGGGCCCACTGAGGCAAGGGGGGCCCACTGAGGCAAGGGGGGCCCACTGAGGCAAGGGGGGCCCACTGAGGCAAGGGGCGCAAGGGGGCGCCCAGAGCCAAGGGGCGCAAGGGGGCGCCCAGAGCCAAGGGGCGCAAGGGGGCGCCCAGAGCCAAGGGGCGCAAGGGGGCGCCCAGAGCCAAGGGGCGCAAGGGGGCGCCCAGAGCCAAGGGGCGCAAGGGGGCGCCCAGAGCCAAGGGGGCGCCCAGAGCCAAGGGGGCGCCCAGAGCCAAGGGGGCGCCCAGAGCCAAGGGGGCGCCCAGAGCCAAGGGGGCGCCCAGAGCCAAGGGGGCGCCCAGAGGCAAGGGGGCGCCCTGAGGCAAGGGGGCGCCCTGAGGCAAGGGGGCGCCCTGAGGCAAGGGGGCGCCCTGAGGCAAGGGGGCGCCCTGAGGCAAGGGGGCGCCCTGAGGCAAGGGGGCGCCCTGAGGCAAGGGGGCGCACTGAGGCAAGGGGGCGCACTGAGGCAAGGGGGCGCACTGAGGCAAGGGGGCGCACTGAGGCAAGGGGGCGCACTGAGGCAAGGGGGCGCACTGAGGCAAGGGGGCGCACCGAGGCAAGGGGGCGCACCGAGGCAAGGGGGTGCACCGAGGCAAGGGGGCGCACCGAGGCAAGGGGGCGCACCGAGGCAAGGGGGCGCACCGAGGCAAGGGGGCGCACCGAGGCAAGGGGGCGCACTGAGGCAAGGGGGCGCACTGAGGCAAGGGGGCGCACTGAGGCAAGGGGGCGCACTGAGGCAAGGGGGCGCACTGAGGCAAGGGGGCGCACTGAGGCAAGGGGGCGCACTGAGGCAAGGGGGCGCACTGAGGCAAGGGGGCGCACTGAGGCAAGGGGGCGCACTGAGGCAAGGGGGCAAGGGGCGCACTGAGGCAAGGGGGCAAGGGGCGCACTGAGGCAAGGGGCGCACTGAGGCAAGGGGGCAAGGGGCGCACTGAGGCAAGGGGGCATGGGGCACACTGAGGCAAGGGGGCATGGGGCACACTGAGGCAAAGGGGCGCAAGGGGGCGCACTGAGGCAAGGGGGCGCACTGAGGCAAGGGGGCGCACTGAGGCAAGGGGGCGCACTGAGGCAAGGGGGCGCACTGAGGCAAGTGGCTTCCTCTGGCCATAGACAGTCCACATCGCTGTGACACTTCATGCTCCAGCACTAGGGTGGTGAACATTGAGCAAACTCCTTCAAGGCGCTATGATTACTAAGCGCATCTTCAAGGTGCTTACCCCTCACAGGACCAAAGGGGCCAACATGCAAAACACTCCAGTTTAGCCAGGTGTGAACACAAACTAGTAACCGACCCAGAACCAGAGCTTTAAATGGACCGGTACTGTCCAGTACTGAGAACCGGCACTTTTTATTTTGAGAGCGAGAGCACCTGCACTTCTCAAGAGAGATGTACTAGTTTGAATTGGAGAGCAACTGCACTTCAAGAGATGTACAAATTTGAATTGGAGAGCACGGCACTTCTCAAGAGAGATGTACTAGTTTGAATTGGAGAGCACCGGCACTTCAAGAGAGATGTACTAGTTTGAATTGGAGAGCACCGTCACTTCCAAGAGAGATTTACTAGTTTGAATTGGAGAGCACCGGCACTTCCCAAGAGAGATGTACTAGTTTGAATTGGAGAGCACGGCACCTCAAGAGAGATGTACTAGTTTGAATTGGAGAGCACGGCACTTCTCAAGAGAGATGTATTAGTTTGAATTGGAGAGCACTGCACTTCTCAAGAGAGATGTACTAGTTTGAATTGGAGAGCACCGGCACTTCAACAGAGATGTACTAGTTTGAATTGGAGAGCACCTGCTCTTCTAAAGAGATGTACTAGTTTGAATTGGAGCGCTGGCACTTCTCAAGAGAGATGTACTAGTTTGAATTGGAGAGCACCTGCACTTCTCAAGAGAGATGTACTAGTTTGAATTGGAGAGCACCGGCACTTCAAGAGAGATGTACTAGTTTGAATTGGAGAGCACCTGCACTTCCCAAGAGAGATGTACTAGTTTGAATTGGAGAGCACGGCACCTCAAGAGAGATGTACTAGTTTGAATTGGAGAGCACCGGCACCTCAAGAGAGATGTATTAGTTTGAATTGGAGAGCACTATCACTTCTCAAGCGAGATGTACTAGTTTGAATTGGAGTGCACCAGCACTTCTTAGAAACAAGCAGGTACTCTGGTACAAGGTGCCTGCACTTCTATTTTCCCATTTCAAGCACTGCCCAGTACTGCAGGCAGCACGGTTCCCTGGCAACACTGCACACTAACAACCTTGTGCAAAGGCCGCCATATTGCTGAAAGATTTACTGTCTGAGCCAGGACAGCTCCTGTGCACGTGAACAGTCCTGCAGGGTGCCGTGCACACTCATTCTTGCACACTCGCAATCCCGTGCACGGCTGCTCTTCTGTGCTTTTGTGAGTTTGTGCATTCAGTGTTAGCTCTGTGCACGGTAGCCCAGGAAGCAGGTGTGCCCTCAAGCATGGTTACAGAGGCAGATCCATGCACAGCAGGTGTCATGGACCGCTAGTTCTGTGCACCGAGCCTTACAGGCAGCTTTGCACTATGCTAGCTATGTGTACAGGTAGCGCTGCACTGAAGTCTCCCTGTGCAAGAAGACTGTGCAGCCAGCCCTGAGCATTAGCTGCACTGTAGTCCTCCAGACTGTTCCACTTGTGCACTAGTCAGTCTGTGCACTGGAAGCTCAAATTATTTGGAGGGTTGCACCGTGCAGGGGACCCTGTGCTGACAGGTAGCCTTAAAGAGAAACAGCCATAGAGACGCAAGCCCAGCCTGCTGAGAGCACATGCAGCCCTGCACACTGCCAGCCCTGGGCATTTCCACCTGTGTGCACTGCCACCCATGTGCACTATCAGCCCATAACAGTGCCAGCCCTGCTCATTTTCCCTGTGCACGCTGCTAGCCCTGAACGATGCCAGCCTTCTACACCGTCAGCCCTGTGCACCTGCAGCTGTACGAATGTCCAACCATGTACTCTGCCAACTCTGCAAACCGCCAGCCATGGACACCGCCAGCCATGGACACCGCCAGCCATGGACACTGCCAGCCATGGACACCGCCAGCCATGGACACCGCCAGCCATGGACACCGCCAGCCATGGACACCGCCAGCCATGGACACTGCCAGCCCTGTGCACTGCGACCCCTGCACATTTACAGTTCCGGACGCTGCCAATGCCCCGGACAGAGCCAGACCCGGACGCCGCCAGACCGTTACTGTTGTAGCAGTGCTTGGTGCTCAGTCCGCGTTTCCTCCAGAGAAAGTGTAGTTTAGTGAATTTGTTTTGTTAAACCGTCTGAAGTCTTCTTTCAGCTCCTTTCAAAGGAGTTCTGAGGCAGAAGATTCACGAGCTGTCCTTGCACCAGCAGCTTCTTTCCAGAGTTGAAAGATTAGTCAAGACAGTTCCAGTGACGCAAGTACAGCCCTGGGAGCAAACTTCAAAATATATAAAGACACTACGTAGTTCCAAACCTCCCTTCCGTTGCTCAGACCCCAAATATCAATCATGTTTCATATTCAGAGGATTCTTTTAGAAAATGCAAGTTTTCAAAGAGTCTTAGGTTTAAATAATTAGAACAATAAGCGAAAACTTACCTGTGTTGTTGCTCCAGTTGAGTGTAAAGGCTTCGTTGATTCCACCTGCATTAAAAAGGAGAAAGGTTAATAGTTCTACCAACAATATCCAATACTGATTAGTTATTAGACTGCACATTAGTTACTTTGAATAGTAATTGCATTCCTACAGGATAGTCACGTATTGTGCACTGAAATCACTACGAGTGAAGGACGCGGTTCCTATATCTCAACCCCTCTTTTTGTAAATCTTTGGGTATCTTGTGTAGTCTACTTGGAAGATTTCATGTAGGTTCAATCTCTGCATATGTTCACACGGGGGACCCTTTTAAGCAGACCCTGGTAGGCTCTCTCATGGAAACAGCACATAATGCCCCTTCTCTCTGGAGGACAGGCTTTTACCCTCGGTGAACACCGCAACACACTTCCACTCCATATTTCAATCTATGAAATAGTTTCTGCATGATCGCAGCTATGGTCGAGACGCTAATCTTCGAAGGGGTAAAGGTCCATCTGCTTCATTTCTTCGGTCTGCAAACTCAGGTATAACCCTACCCCGTCTTTGGAAGCAGCCAGGAAGTAACATGGACACATCTTACCTTCGACAGAGCAACATCTCATCCTCACAGATTTCATTCTGCACCAAACTCACATAAATCCCCATGCATTGAAGCACTTTCACCCTGCACTCAGACACTTATTGTTAGACGGGCACCTGGAGGGTCGGCCGAGCACAGTGATCGCACAGACAGGTAACTTCCCCCCCACAGATGGACACCACACAAAGATCAGGGTAACACCTTTTATAGGCACTTCTGGGAGTAGAGTGGTACGATACAAGGCGATTAGGACACGATGATCCTCTCAATTCTAGTCTCTAGTAAGGGAAGGGGGTAGCGGGACAGTCTTGGTACCCACGGGTACGGAGGTGTAACGGTGATAGCTCACAATCCTCGAGCTCGGTGTTCGGATGGGTCAGACCGCGGCAGCGCCGGCAGGTCCCGAAGAGGTCGTAGGTGGCAACGGGCCGCGGCAGCGCCAGCAGGTCCCAACGAGGATGAAGGTTACAACGGGCCGCGGCAGCGCCAGCAGGTCCCACGAGAATGCAGGTTGCAACGGGCCGCGGCAGCGCCAGCAGGTCCCACGAGGATGAAGGTTACTACGGGCCGCGGCAGCGCCAGCAGGTCCCCATGAGGATGAAGGTTGCAGAGGGCCGCGGCAGCGCCAGCAGGTCCCACGAGGATGAAGGTTGCAGAGGGCCGCGGCAGCGCCAGCAGGTCCCACGAGGATGAAGGTTGCAGAGGGCCGCGGCAGCGCCAGCAGGTCCCACGAGGATGAAGGTTGCAGAGGGCCGCGGCAGCGCCAGCAGGCAGGACAATAGTTCACAAGGCAGGGCTGTGGCAGCGCCAGCAGTCCGTCAAGGATGAGTTTGTCGCGGTGTCTCTCGACTCCAGGATACAACTGCCTTCCTGTCCTGGGGCGGCCTCAGTTATAGGTCTGGCACCCTTTGATGTCCGGACCCTCGCTCTTGGAGGTCGGGAGGTCCGGGCTGAGGGAGTCCAGACACCCAGCAGGGGGGTGGAGCCAGCGCCCGAGGAGGCTGGGGGTGCTCGGCACCTGGCGGGGGTGAGCCATCGACACTTCTTACTCCCATTGACCCGCCAAGTGGTCCGTTCACCTCCTGGGTGGAGGGTGGTGCCGGGATGTCGGGGCCTGGCCAAGCCCAGGGTTGGGGTCGGGCTGAGGCCGCGCGGCCGCGTGGTGCCGTGTCCAAGATGGCGGCTGGGCCGGGCAATGGTGCTGACGGTGGCCCGGGCCCTGTCCTGCGGGGAGGGAGCAAGCCCTTCATGTGGCCTGTCCAACATGCGTCCCCCCCAGCTGAAGGCGGGGAGAGTCACCCATCTTCTTGGGGACTTTCCTCGTCGAGGCGGAAAAAGCGGGACAGGCCATCCGCGTTGGCGTGGTCTGGGCCAGGGCGATGCTCCACAGTGAAGTCCATCCCCTGCAGGGAGATGGACCATCGCAACAGTTTGGGGTTCTCCCCCCGCATCTGCATGAGCCATTGCAGGGGCCGATGATCTGTCTGTACCCGGAAATGGGTTCCGAAGAGGTACGGCCGGAGCTTCTTGAGGGCCCATACCACTGCGAAGGCCTCTCGCTCAATGGTGCTCCAGCGCTGTTCTCGGGGCAGTAGGCGTCTGCTGATGGAGGCCACTGGTTGGTCCACTCCTTCGGGGTTCAGTTGGGAGAGGACGGCCCCAATACCATGGTCGGAGGCATCGGTCTGCACGATGAACTCGCGGCTGTAGTCGGGGGCCTGGAGCACAGGGGCGGTGCACATGGCGGCCTTCAGCGTCTCGAAGGCTGCTTGACAGTCGGGCGTCCAGTTGACTCTCTTTGGGCTGTTCTTGGACGTGAGTTCCGTTAGGGGCCCCACAATGCTGCCATAGTCCTTCACAAACCGCCGGTAGTATCCGGTGAGCCCCAGGAAGGCTCGGACCTCTGTTTGTGTCTCGGGGGGTTGCCAGGACCGGATGGCAGCTACCTTGAGTTGGAGGGGGGCCACCAGACCGCTCCCCACTTGGTGTCCGAGGTAGGTCACGGACCCCTGGCCGATTTGGCACTTGCTGGCCTTTATGGTGAGGCCGGCCTGTTGGAGGGCCTGCAGGACCGCTCGGAGGTGGTGGAGGTGGTCTGCCCAGTGGCGGCTGTATACTGCGATGTCGTCCAGGTAGGCGGCGCTGAATTCTTCGAGGCCCGCCAATACCTGGTTCACCAGTCTTTGAAAGGTATCTGGAGCGTTCTTCATGCCGAAGGGCATCACTCTGAAGTGGTAGTGTCCGTCCGGGGTGGAGAAAGCGGAACGTTCTTGGGCCCTGGGGGTGAGGCCGATCTGCCAGTAGCCCGCTGTCAGGTCAAAGATGCTTAGGTAGCAGGCTGCCCCCATGCGGTCGACTAGTTCATCTGCGCGGGGGATAGGGTGAGCGTCGGTTCGGGTGACCGCGTTCAGCCCCCGATAGTCGATGCAGAATCGGAGCTCAGGTGTGGTGCCCGGTGCCGCGGCCTTGGGGACCAGGACGACCGGGCTGGCCCAGGGACTGTCCGAAGGCTCGATGACCCCGAGGGCGAGCATCTTGGAGACTTCTTGGATGCATGTACGTACCCGATCCGGTACTCGGTACGCCCGGTGTCGGACAGGAGGACTGTCCCCCGTGTCCACGTCGTGCAGGCACCAGGAGGTGACTCCGGGTGCGAGGGAGAACAGGTTTGCGAACGGCAGCAGGAGGGCCCGGCAATCTTGACGCTGCTCTGGGGTCAGGGCCTCGGAGAGTCGGACCCCGTCCACCGAGCCATCCCTTTCCCGAGTCCTCAGTAGGTCAGGGAGGGGCTTGGAGTCTCCTTCCGTACCACTGTCGGTAGCCATCAGCAGGCTGAGTTCTGAGCGCCTGAAGTGGGGTTTGAGCCTGTTGGCGTGGAGGACCCGGAGGGGGTTCCGGGGGGACTCCAGGTCGATGAGATAGGTGACGGGACTCCTGCGCTCGATCACCTTGAAGGGCCCCGTCCATTTGTCTTGCAAGGCACACGGTTCGATGGGGGACATCACCCATACCTGCTGACCCGGTTCAAACTCGATGGAGGAGGCATGTTGGTCGTACCACTTCTTCATGTCCTCTTGACTGGCCTCCAGATTAGCTTTAGCGATCTCCCTGAATTTCCGGGTCTGATTGCGGAGGGTCAGGAGGTATTTGTAGACGTCCGGAGGGGTCTTTAGGGGGGCCATCTCCCATTCCTCCTTCACTAGGCTGAGAGGCCCGCGAACGGGGTGTCCGTACAGGAGTTCGAAGGGGCTGAAGCCGAGGGACTTCTGGGGGACTTCTCGGTAGGCGAAGAGGAGGCACGGTAGTAGCACGTCCCACTGGCGGCGTAGGGGTTCTTCCAGCCCCATGATCATCCCCTTGAGGGTGCGGTTGAACCGCTCGACTAGTCCGTTCCCCTGGGGGTGATAGGGGGTGGTGAAGCGGTAAGTGACTCCGCACTGCTGCCAGAGGGATTTCATATATTTTGAAATAAAGTTCGTACCCCTGTCGCTGATGACTTCCCGGGGGAAGCCCACTCGAGAGAAGATCCCCATCAAGGCTCGACCCACTACTGGGGCTGTTATCGTACGAAGGGGGACCGCCTCAGGATATCGGGTAGCGTGGTCCACCAGGACCAGGATGAAGCGATGCCCCTGTGCTGTTCGGGGGTCCAAGGGCCCCACAATGTCTATTCCCACCCTTTCGAACGGGGTGGTCACCACGGGGAATGGTTGTAGGGGTGCCTTGAGTTTGCGGCCGCTCTTCCCGCTGGCCTGGCAGGTCGGGCAGGACCGGCAATGGTTGGAGACGTCATTTCTCATTTTGGGCCAAAAAAAGTGAGTCACCAGGCGGTGGTAGGTCTTGTCTTGGCCCAGGTGCCCGGCCAGGGGGACATCATGGGCTAGGTTCAACAGGAAGTCTCTGAAGTGGAGGGGCACCACCAGCACTCGCCCGGCCCCTAGTTCTGCGATTTTCTGTTCGCTGTACAAGAGATCATTGTCCCAATAAACCCAGTGGGCCCCGGTGGTGTCTCCTTGGCTCTGGGCGAGCGCTTGCTGTCGTAATCCCTCGAGGGAGGGGCAGGTTTTTTGCTCCTGCCGGAATTGTTCCTGGGTGGGCCCCCCTTCTTGACGCCACTGAGCCAGGTCGGGAAGCTCGGGGGGCTGTGGGGACCCCTCTGGGGTGGGGTCCGGGTGGTCGGTCTGGAGGAAGTCTTCTTCTGGAGTGATCGAGGGCGGAGGTGCTGCCCATTCTGGTTCTTCTGGTCTAGGGATGGTGCGGGTGGCCATGGACCGGGTGGTTACGCACGCCCAGTCCGGGAGACCCAACATCCCCAGATGCTCTCTCCTTTCCACAGCGGCCCACGGGGAGCTCTCGAGATCGTTCCCCAGGAGGCAGTCTACGGGGGCATCGTCACGGACAGTTACTTTCAGCATGCCGGACACTCCTCCCCATTCGAAGGGGACGCAGGCCATCCGACACAGGCTCTCCGAGTTATCTGCCGATCGGACGGGGCAAAGTACGTTTGGTAGGATTTGTTCTGGGGTCACCAGGTGACAGCGGACGGCCGTCACACTGGCCCCGGTGTCACGCAGGGCCTCGGCCTTGCGCCCATTGATGCTCACCCATTGGCTGTACTTCCGAGTGTTGGCGGGCAGGGGAGTCCGCGGGACCATGTCTCTTCCTCCTAGGCATGCCAGGGTCATGGCGGCGGGTTCCCACTCGAACTGCTCCGACTCATAGGTCTCCGTGTCTTCGGAGACTTGTTCTTCTCCCAGGGCGGCGGCCGCCATCTGGCGGGGCCCGGGGACCTGGTTCTTCGGGCAGGTCGGGTCACTGGCATAGTGGCCGACTCGCTGGCATCGATGACACGTCACGTTAGCTCGGAACCCTGGGCGCATCGGGGGGTTTCCCCGGCCTGCTGGGGCCGGGGTGGCGTTAGTGGGTGCGGCCGGGACGGCGTCTCTGCCCCGGCCCGGGCCTCCTCCTCCTCCTCGGGGACGATGATGACCTTGGTTGGTTCTGTTCTGCTCATTCGGCCCACTCCGGGCCACTCGGGTGCTCTCCCACCGGTCAGCCTCGGTGGCGAGCTGCCGGGGTTCAGTCAATTTACTGTCGAGGAGGTGCTGCCTGAGCTCGACGAAGCAGTTGTTGGAGAGGTGCTCCCACACAATGAGATTGAAGAGTTGTTCGTAATTGGTTACGTTGTTACCCTTGATCCACCCCTCGAAGGCTCGGCTGAAATAGTTCACGTATTCCAACCACGTCGTACCTGGGATCCGGGTGCAGTTGCGGAACCTCTGGCGGTACATTTCGGGCGTAAGCCCATATCGACTGAGGAGGGCGGCCTTCATGTGGTCATAGGACGTCATTTGATGGTCCGGAAGCTGCAGCAGGGCATCACGGCCCTCATTGACGAATCTCCCCCATAGACCGGCTCCCCAGTCACTTCGAGCGACCCGGTGGGCGGTCATGGCAATCTCATAGGCCTTGAACCACTGCTGTATGTCGTCGTTCCGGTGATATTCTCGGACCACATCCTTGGGGATGTGGACCTTCTGCTCGGTAGGACCCGGGGGGTGCGGTTGCTCGGGCACCCCTAGGTTTTTGTTCAGTTTGCGTATTTCAATCTCCGCTAGTTTGCACTCGTGCTCGTATGCCAGTCTTTTTTCTTCGAGGTCTCTCTGTCTCTGTTTTTCCTCTCGCTCTTCTCTGAGCCGTAAGTGTTCTAAGTTTATTTTTTGTTCCGCCAGTTTCAATTCTCCGTCTAATCTGAGTCGTGCCAAGTCTAACTCGTGTAATCTATTTTTTTCCCGCTCTTGGATCTCTTCACGGGAAGGGCCTGTTCTCCGTTCCTCCGTCCGGGTGGTGTTGACTTCCGGGGCTGCGGGGTCCCGGGGGGTTGCGGTATTTGTCTCTGTCCAGGCCTCTAAGGCGTTTTTGAAGTCTTCTTTTGTGCTTAGCCCGGTGGTAGCAATGCCTAAGTCCATGCAAAATTGTTTGAGCTCTCGGTGGTTGTATTCCTCCAGCTTTTCCATCTGGAACTTCTCCGCCGATCCGCTCTCTTTGGTCGTCATTGTAGTTTTAGTCGTAGGGTGAGTTACTGTCTGTACGGTACGCGTTGGTTCGGATCGCGCCGCTAGCCACCAATGTTAGACGGGCACCTGGAGGGTCGGCCGAGCACAGTGATCGCACAGACAGGTAACTTCCCCCCCACAGATGGACACCACACAAAGATCAGGGTAACACCTTTTATAGGCACTTCTGGTAGTAGAGTGGTATGATACAAGGCGATTAGGACACGATGATCCTCTCAATTCTAGTCTCTAGTAAGGGAAGGGGGTAGCGGGACAGTCTTGGTACCCACGGGTACGGAGGTGTAACGGTGATAGCTCACAATCCTCGAGCTCGGTGTTCGGATGGGTCAGACCGCGGCAGCGCCGGCAGGTCCCGAAGAGGTCGTAGGTGGCAACGGGCCGCGGCAGCGCCAGCAGGTCCCAACGAGGATGAAGGTTACAACGGGCCGCGGCAGCGCCAGCAGGTCCCACGAGAATGCAGGTTGCAACGGGCCGCGGCAGCGCCAGCAGGTCCCACGAGGATGAAGGCTACTACGGGCCCGGCAGCGCCAGCAGGTCCCCACGAGGATGAAGGTTGCAGAGGGCCGCGGCAGCGCCAGCAGGTCCCACGAGGATGAAGGTTGCAGAGGGCCGCGGCAGCGCCAGCAGGTCCCACGAGGATGAAGGTTGCAGAGGGCCGCGGCAGCGCCAGCAGGTCCCACGAGGATGAAGGTTGCAGAGGGCCGCGGCAGCGCCAGCAGGCAGGACAATAGTTCACAAGGCAGGGCTGTGGCAGCGCCAGCAGTCCGTCAAGGATGAGTTCATCGCGGTGTCTCTCGACTCCAGGATACAACTGCCTTCCTGTCCTGGGGCGGCCTCAGTTATAGGTCTGGCGCCCTTTGATGTCCGGACCCTCGCTCTTGGAGGTCGGGAGGTCCGGGCTGAGGGAGTCCAGACACCCAGCAGGGGGGTGGAGCCAGCGCCCGAGGAGGCTGGGGGTGCTCGGCACCTGGCGGGGGTGAGCCATCGACACTTCTTACTCCCATTGACCCGCCAAGTGGTCCGTTCACCTCCTGGGTGGAGGGTGGTGCCGGGATGTCGGGGCCTGGCCAAGCCCAGGGTTGGGGTCGGGCTGAGGCCGCGCGGCCGCGTGGTGCCGTGTCCAAGATGGCGGCTGGGCCGGGCAATGGTGCTGACGGTGGCCCGGGCCCTGTCCTGCGGGGAGGGAGCGAGCCCTTCATGTGGCCTGTCCAACACTTATCAACCTTCATTCTTGCACAGAGGACTCACACCATTCTCTGCACTCACTTATCAACCTTCATTCTTGCACAGAGGACTCTCACCATTCTCTGCACTCACTTATCAACCTTCATTATTGCACAGAGAGGACTCATCATTCTCTCTGCGCTCGACACTTATCAACCTTCATTCTTGCACAGAGAGGACTCACCATTCTCTCTGCGCTCGACACTTAACCTTCATTCTTGCACAGAGGACTCTCACCATTCTCTGCACTCACTTATCAACCTTCATTCTTGCACAGAGGACTCGCCATTCTCTCTGCGCTCGACACTTATCAACCTTCATTCTTGCACAGAGGACTCGCACCATTCTCTGCACTCACTTATCTGCGCTCGACACTTATCAACCTTCATTCTTGCACAGAGGACTCGCACCATTCTCTCTGCACTCAACCTTTATTCTTGCACAGAGGACTCACCATTCTCTCTGCACTAGACACTTAACCTTCATTCTTGCACAGAAAGGACTCACCATTGTTAGAAATGGGATCCCTGGTTGGCTAAGGCTTGCGCCAAAGCCAGGCAGGAACCACCATTCCTAGCTAGGGAAAGGAAGTCACCCACCAAGACAACCCCTGCTCACCCCCTTGGTAGCTTGGCACGAGCAGTCAGGCCTATCTCGGAGGCGATGTGTAAAGCATTTGCGCAAGCACCCCCAGCAACAACCTCCAGGGCCCCCCCACAAGAAGAACTCTACACAAGGTATATATGAAAATAGCCTTTGTATTGAAAACACATTAGATAGGAACACACTTTACAATGTGCCAGGGGCACGGGCAGAATTTACAGCGGTCTATGTACAGGACAGGGCCACGGGACCACTGCCAGGAACATACACTTGATGGAACTGGCATTAGAACACATAACCAGGAGCTTCATAGAACTAGCATTAGAACTCCCTATAACCAGAAGCAACATACTGGGCATAAAGTAAAGTAAAGTCCACATTTGTAAAGCGCACAATCACCCGTAATGGTCTCTAGGCGCTGGGGGGCCGTCGGGAAGATTAAGCGAGCTATTGCCCAGAGTCACATGGTGCTGGGCTAACCTGCCGCCGGAGCCGGGGATCGAACCGTGGTCCCCAGATTCCAGCGTCAGTCGCCCTGGCCGCGGCGCCACACCTCTTCCCATAGGATATTCAAGAGGGGAAAAAGGATAAAGCACATAACGCATCAGAAGCACCTTCAGAGGTGCAACACGGAATAACTCTCAGGAATCACACTATCATTAGCTCATAACTTTCAACAGGCCAACTGGCCTTTCTGGGGCTAGGACCCCCAATGTCAGGACAGGCTGCAGGTAGCCAGGAACGAACCTACACATGGAAGCTGCCCACGAAGTGCTGGGCAGCTGTAGATGATAGGGCCATCGTGGAGCCTCGCAGGCTCTGAGGAATAAACGTAGAAATGAGGGAGCCCTCTGGCTCGAGAACAAAAGTGCCAGGGTGGAGCCTCGCAGGCTCGGGAGAACAAGTGCCAATGGTGGAGCCTCTCGGGGCTCGAGAAACTGGGCCGCCTTGGAGCCTCTCAGGCTCGTGAACACTGGCGGTAGGCGGAGTCCCTCTCAGGGGACCCGGCATCAGGGGAGGCCCCACAGGCCTCCGAGCACTCAGGCGCTCGCACTGGAGGGGAGGGGCGGGCACCGGCAATGTGCCCCGACACCCCTCCTCTCCCTCTCTTCACTCACCGGGTCTTGGCAGCGGCCGCCGGAGGAGAGCTCCCGCTCCTCGGGATCCTCCGTTGCTGCGGCCGGCTCTTCTCTCCTCCCCGGGGCTCTCCCTTTGCTCGGGAGCCTCGGGCCAGCACACCAAGCTGCTTCCTGATCCCTCGCTCGTCCCAGCCAATCTGAGCACGGCGCTGGCGTGGGGACCAAGCGCGGCTCGTGACGCTGCGGACAGGCTTCTCGGGGGTCGGGGAAACTCGGGCTGGCGGTGGTGTATTCGGGGAGATGATGAGGGGTAGGCTCCCTCGAGAATAAGGGGAATCAGACAAAGCGAGGTAGGCCCTCGCTGGGGGTCCAGGAGACCTTCGTATGACTGGGCAAATGCCGGGTGGGCACCGGCTTGGAAAGCAAAGCGCTCTCAGCGCTGCAGCCACAATGAGGCGCTCCCAAGTGCTAGAAGGCAAGATCCAGCGCTCCCAAGCGCTAGGTAGGAGGGAACAGCGCTCCCAAACAGTGGGTGGGGGGGGGGCAAAGAAAAGCGCTAGGCCCGCAGAGAACAGCAAAGTCCTCCAGGAGTACCTGACCTCAGGGGGAGCACAGCAGCTCCTAGAAAGGAAGGTCCATCAGGTGTCTAGGGGCTGGGCAGGACCCAGGGAGGCAAGCCTTCCCCTGGGCCCAAGCAGCAGCACGCACCTGGTAGATTCAAGTTGGGAACAAGAACCTCTTAGAAGAGGTCACAGCCTATTTTTATACATGAATTTACTTTGTCTAAAGGTTCTGGGTGGGGGAGAAACCAGTCGCAGCTGGTTTTGGGAGTACCTTGTTTTCCCCAGCCACCCTTTCCATTCAGCAGGCAGGCTAGGGTCATCAGACGCACCCCAGGGGGTGGAGCCAGCATTGTGTGGGAAAAGCCCAGCCCTTCCCTCACATCAGCATGTTAATCTCTCCATTCACCATCGGGGCAGACCCACACAGACTCTTGGAGCCAGGCTCCCAGCAGGCTTCAGCCAATCACGCGCCAGCATATTTACTGCACTCAGAAACCTATGTCTAGAAGTGGTACTTCCTCACTAGACACATACAAGCCGCATACATCATCTTGCAGCATTCAATCACACGAGTCCGCACATACCAGATTCGACCCCGCACACCCCATGCATCAGGAACTACCAGGGACACATACATTCCCCATGCATTCCTACGGGAGGCAGGCCTATCTCACCATACACACTCAGAGTGGGAATCACCATCCCCAGGACACAAACAAAAACTTCAGGGGTGATCCTGCCAGAAGGGCCAAGTCCAACACCCATTCTCTACACTCAGACATGTATCAACCTTCAATCTTGCACAGAGAGGACTCACACCATTCTCTCTGCACTCATTACTCTGCTCCACCACCTCTATACTTCTTATTAATCCTCCCCCAGGCGAAACCTAATGAATTTACCATTGCTTGTTTTGTCAGTGTTGCCTCTTGATATATTCAATGTGTTTGGTGTTGTAACCCCGTTAGAGTCTTGACAGAGCTGGGCATGGGTCTCAACTGCCTCCTTAAGCAACGCCACTGATCAAATGATTTATCTGCCATTTTTCATCCTGTAAACTCTACTGAAATCCACTTGGGGAACATGCAGGAGTGCACGTTTTATTGCACAAATGAGAGTTGCCATCAGTATTTTGGTATCACAGATAGTGCAACTATCAAGGGTTTGAGTGTAATCGGGCCACAATAAGCCCCCTCCCAGGCGTATGGGTGCTCTCTAGACAGCAGGGCACTGTTCCAGTTTCCTTGTCTGGAAATCAATAAAGTAAGGCAAAGTTTGGGATTGCTTTCGGGGCTCTGCTGCGGTCTCACTCTGTTACAATGTGTGAGAAGTTGGCCTGATGTGCAGTGCTCACTATTCTAGTGATCACTATATATCAGTCCAAACAACCCTTATTGATGATTGGTTGCAAGTCAACCTTATAGACCAGCTATCAGTAGCATGGATACGAGCAGTCTAAGGCTAAGACTCTAGAGGGCGTGTTAAGCCAGCTGTTTTACCATCACATTACCCCTTGAACACCCAGTGAAAGGACACCACACAAGTGTTATGAAAATAAACAGTGTATTTATTAGAATCACAACAGCCCTGTACTCTTTATGAGGACAGGGTGTTAGGCACACAACAAAACTCTTACGAAAATACTTAAGTTAGCACAGTATATACAAATGCCCGAGGGGCACGAAAAACCATATACTCTAAAAGTGGAATGCGAAATTACTAGCAGGTAAGTACAGTACTAATAGGCTTTGGAATCGCTAGGACTTGACTATAGAATCGTTAGATTACTTCTAGGAGGCCTAGGGGACTCGGGTGCAGAGTGTGCACTCTCACGCGGGATGCGGGACAAAGTCTATGATAGCTAGTAAAGTTAAAGTTAGTGTTCACGGGCGAACCCGACCTGGTAGGGAGAAAACGAAAGTGGATCCTGACCCTTGGATAGTGAGGCTATGCTGGGGCACCGAAATGCCGAAGTTACCTAGCCCCGGGGCTGCAGCTGCATATGTCTCAAAAGACGTCGGGAATCCTCGTTGACGAACCAGGAGCCTGGAAGAAGATGCTGGCAGGCGACCAGTGAAGAGAGTTCGAAGTGATCCAAGCCTGGATCTGGAAGATGGATGACACCTGAAAGCAGAGGGGACCAAGTTCGTGACTACTAGCCAGTAGTCAGGTGGCACCAGGAGGGCACCGGATGGTAGTCACCTCGACTAGGTGAGTGGGCGACGCTGTGCTCTGCAGATCTCACGGACCAGGAGGCGTTGTCGGCGACCAGGATGGAGAGGCGAGCTGTCCCACGATGGATGAAGCTGTCGGCGTCGAAGAGCCCAGGATTGGGCAACAAAGCCTTGGCTAATTCAAGCCCACGCGGTGGACTCAAAATGGCGTCTGGAGTGGACCAGGAGGGTCCGGGGTGCTCCTCTTCTGGAAGGGAGCAAGAGCCAGTCTGGAGCAACCAGACCAGCAGCAGTGATGTCGTCGGGCGTCGTTCAGAAGGCCACAAGCCAGCGGGCTAGTAGCCAAACAACGCGGTGAGCAGCAAAAAGCAGAAGGGCCCCCCGCCGATCGTGGAGATGCTGGGGGGCTGATCTTCGGTGCTGGAGCTGCTCAGGGTCGGGGCTTCTCGGACCCCAAAGCACTCGCCAGGAGATTACTCGGAGGGCTTGCTGTGCAGAAGTCGTGCAGTCTTGGCAATAGTCGGTCCCTTGAGGTCTCGTCGCACTCACGGTTCTCAGCTTGGCTGTAGAGGTCGGAGGTGCCAGGGAAGCCGGGTCTTGTCGAGCTGGGCAGTCGGATTCCGGAGGAAGGACTTACAGCAGACCGCAGTGTTCTTTAGATGGTGCCTGCGGATGCAGGGTGACTACTCCTTAGCCACAAGGGAGAATCTTGAAGAAGGAAATCTTGAAGTCCTTTCGCAGAAAGTCGTGTCTGGATTCCAAAGATGATCTAATTTGGAAGGGGGCCTGCTCCTACCTTTATCTGGGAAAAGGGGTCTGGCACGCGACTAAGTCCTGCCCTATGGGTGGGACCAGGAGGGGGGTGGTTACACCCCTCTCCTTTGGTGGGCTTTCCCCAGGCCAGGGGCTGGAGTGCCCCTGGAACTGGTTTCAGCCGGCCTATGCACAGTGAGCACCGGGGTGCCACTTGCAGTCACCTTCCTCTGAAGCCCTGCCTACCTAAGATACACAAAATCCTGTCTGGGACGGTGCTGGCACCGCCCCTGGCAGGAAACCCTTTGTCCTTATCTCCTGCTCTGGGAGGACTCCCAGCAGCAGGAGGGCAGACTTGTGTCTCGGTGGCAGCATCCATTTTGTGGAGCTGAGGCTCTGTTTGACTTTACCCGGGGTTAGAGGTTACATGCATGTCGTGTCCCTCTAGAAGGGTGGAATGCTAACCCCGTCGCCAGAATTGGCGAGGGGTTAGTATTCCAATTCGTAGGACACCTTACTCGACATGTTTTGATAAAGCGATACCAGAGTTGGCATAGAACCGCGAGGATTATAATGCACTTAAGAGTATATGGTATGCGATATCATGGAAACGGCTAAGGGATAGATCCCGAAAGCCGCAGACAGGCTCAGCTCATGCCAGAGCACCATCTCACACGATTCCAAGCACTCTGCCTTCAGGATTGTCAAGGCCTGCCATAGGAGTGACTGATAGGAGATCTGTGTCCATTTTTAGGGTTAGATATAGGTATACTATATCTAAAGCAAGGGGTGATTACACCACCTTGCCCCAGCTGTCAAGCAGCCAGTTGTGTAAGATTTGGATGGCCAGCCAGGGGTGGCATAATACATGCTGCAGCCCCTGGTAGGCCCTGGGTACACCTATGCCCTGGGTACCTAAGGTACACTGTACAGGGACTGATAAGGTGACTCAGTATCCAATTGGATATGTACCTAGGGTACATGGAATCCATTTTACAGAGAGAGCAGTAGGCCTGGGGTCCTGAATAGCAGGGCCCCAGGTCGACTAAGTCAGAAAACCAGCAAAACACCAGGCAAAAAGTTGGGGGCAACCATAGTCAGGGATCTACCTTCCTACACAATGGTTAGAAGCTTGGACGCCAAATGGCCTTTAAAGAAAGGACCTGGCTCGTTTATCATTTGTCCGTTGGGTTCGGACTGGCCCACAGGGCAACCAGGCAGTGCCGGAGGGCTGGGGACAGGTCAGTGCGACCAGGCAGGGCCGGAGGGCCTGGGCCGATCAGTGCGATCAGGCAGGGCCAGAGGGCTGGGGACAGGTCAGTGCGACCAGGCAGGGTCAGTGCGGGGGGCATTTGGGCTGTTTTTGGGCTACTTCCTGGTTAACCTGGTCGTTTTTCACAGATTCCTCTGATATTACCATAAGTATTACCTGCAGCAAGCTCAAAGCCATGCTCTCTTCCATCCCTGCCAGAACACTTCCACAGCTGTCCTTACCAAGTCAAAACTGCCCACTTTGCTAACGTGGTGTTGGACCCGGCCTCGTGGCGTGGTTCGCCCCTGCTCCTCCTCACCCTGTTTAGCGTAGCCCTGCACCCTGAGTTCCCTGCGCAGCACCCTGTCAGTGTAGCCTGCACCCCGAGCCCTGGTCGTCCTGCTCCCTGTACGCCCAGACCCCGTAACCGACGACCAGCCCCGCTTATCCCGTCCCACTCCCGGCTCCGAGCGCCTAACCTTGCATGTCCCACATGGCCCGGCAGCCATTTTCCCTTCCCGAGATCCCTGACTCTCTGGGCCTAGCGTGACCCCAGCCCCAGCGAAATTCAGACTCCAAAGGCGCGCCAGTGCCGGCTGGGGGGTAAAGCGCTCCCCGAGTTAGATAAACCAGGGAGTTTTGATGGCCCTCCGGCCTCCCCTGAGAAACTGGTCTCTGTCACACCTTTGCCCCCCCCCCCCCGGTGGTCCAGTTTCGATTGCACCTCTGGCCTCCCCGAGTGCTGGCTCCAGACCTGCTGGGCGTCTGGGAATTCCCGGACTCATCTTCCAAAGAGATCAAAGAGCCAACCGCTGGACCTCGCCAACGACCAGCCCCCCAAGGCATGAGACCTCCGCCTGCGAGGGTCCGGACATCAAAGGGCCAATGGACTATATCAAGGCCCGCCCGACAACTAGCGGGCAGTTGTATCTTGGACCTGAAGCCCTGCTGATCTGATCGCAGCTGACCCTGAGAAGAACTCAACCTTGCATCGCTGAGCCCTGCTGGCGCAGTCGCGGCTCCTTCGCAACAAGGAACTGAACCACCTGAGCCCTGCTGACGCTGTCGCGGCTCCTCAAGAACTTCTTTGGATCGAGCCCTGCTGACCTCGTCGCGGCTCAAGGAGTACTCTGGTCCGGCTGGACCATCGAGACCACCATCACGACCGAGCCGACTCGACGTGAGTGAAGCAGCCAGTACGACCATCACCCCGTATCCCCCGTGTTAGAAGGGGCGATCTCAGAGGGTCAGGTTGTGCTCACCCAACCACCCCAGGACCCGCCTCTCCCACAGATCTTGCCGAGTCTTATCGTGAGATCCTCACCGGGGAGGACTTCGAGTCTAGGATCGTACACACTGAACTCGCACCACACTTACGAACGGACACCACACCGTTGGATTTCAGTAACAAGTTCTTTATAAGCAGTAAAAGTAAGTAGCACTCTTATGTACACAATGATCGAGGGATCACACAAGTCTTTGAGGATTCGGGAAGAGGGAAGCGGGACAGTCTTTAGCCTTTGGGCCAGTATGAGGCGTACCCTACGCACAGCTCTCAATCCTCGAGCCGGGGTGTTGGACCCGGCCTCGTGGCGTGGTTCGCCCCTGCTCCTCCTCACCCTGTTTAGCGTAGCCCTGCACCCTGGGTTCCCTGCGCAGCATCCCTGTCAGTGTAGCCTGCACCCCGAGCCCTGGTCGTCCTGCTCCCTAGAAACCCAGACCCCCGTAACCAACGACCAGGCCTACCTAGCCCGTTCCACTCCCGGCTCCGAGCGCCTAACCTTGCATGCCCCACAAGGCCCGCAACCATTTTCCCTTCCCGAGATCCCTGTCTCCCGGGGCCTAGCATGACCCCGGCCCCAGCGAAACCCAGTTTGGAGGGGAGTGGGAGTGTCAGACCGCAAAGGGGGGGTGGGGAGTGTCAGACCGCAAAGAGGGGGGGGGTGAGTCAGATCGCAAGAGGTGGGAGGGGGGGGTGTCAGACCGCAAGAGGGGGGAGGGGGGGGGGGGAGTGTCAGACCGCAAGAGAGGGGGGGGAGTGTCAGACCGCAAGGGGGGGGGGGTGTCAGACCGCAAGAGGGGGGGGGGGGAGTGTCAGACCGCAAGAGAGAGGGGGGGGGGGAGTGTCAGACCGCAAGAGAGGGGGGGTTGTCAAAACGCAGGAGGGGGTGTCAAACCGCAAGGGGGGGGGAGTGTCAGACCGCAGGGGGGGGGGGGGGAAGTGTCAGACCGCAAGGGGGGGGGGGGGGGGAGTGTCAGACCGCAAGGGGGGGGGGGGAGTGTCAGACCGCAAGAGGGGGGGAGGGGGGAGTGTCAGACCGCAAAGGTGGGGGGGAGGGGGGAGTGTCAGACCGCAAAGGGGGGTGTGTCAGACCGCAAAGGTGGGGGGGAGGGGGGAGTGTCAGACCGCAAGGGGGGTGTGTCAGACCGCAAGGGGGGGGGGGGAGGGGGGAGTGTCAGACCGCAAGGGGGGTGTGTCAGACCGCAAAGGGGGGGGAGGGGGGAGTGTCAGACCGCAAAGGGGGGGGGAGGGGGGGAGTGTCAGACCGCAAAGGGGGGGGGAGGGGGGGAGTGTCAGACCGCAAAAGGGGGGGGAGGGGGGAGTGTCAGACTGCAAAGGGGGGGGGAGGGGGGAGTGTCAGACCGCAAAGGGGGGGGGTGTCAGACCGCAAAGGGGGGGGGTGTCAGACCGCAAAGGGGGGGAGGAGGTGTGTCAGACCGCAAGAAGGGGGGGAGGAGGTGTGTCAGACCGCAAGAAGGGGGGGAGGAGGTGTGTCAGACCGCAAGAAGGGGGGGAGGAGGTGTGTCAGACCGCAAGAAGGGGGGGAGGAGGTGTGTCAGACCGCAAGAAGGGGGGGAGGAGGTGTGTCAGACCGCAAGAAGGGGGGGAGGAGGTGTGTCAGACCGCAAGAAGGGGGGGAGGAGGTGTGTCAGACCGCAAGAAGGGGGGGAGGAGGTGTGTCAGACCGCAAGAAGGGGGGGAGGAGGGGTGTCAGACCGCAAGAAGGGGGGGAGGAGGGGTGTCAGACCGCAAGAAGGGGGGGGTGTCAGACCGCAAGAGGGGGGGGGTGTCAGACCGCAAGAGGGGGGGGGTGTCAGACCGCAAGAGGGGGGGGGTGTCAGACCGCAAGAGGGGGGGGGTGTCAGACCGCAAGAGGGGGGGGGTGTCAGACCGCAAGAGGGGGGGGGTGTCAGACCGCAAGAGGGGGGGGGTGTCAGACCGCAAGAGGGGGGGGGTGTCAGACCGCAAGAGGGGGGGGGTGTCAGACCGCAAGGGGGGGGTGTCAGACCGCAAGGGGGGGGGGATGTCAGACCGCAAGGGGGGGGGGATGTCAGACCGCAAGGGGGGGGGGGATGTCAGACCGCAAGGGGGGGGGATGTCAGACCGCAAGGGGGGGGGATGTCAGACCGCAAGGGGGGGGGATGTCAGACCGCAAGGGGGGGGGATGTCAGACCGCAAGGGGGGGGGATGTCAGACCGCAAGGGGGGGGGATGTCAGACCGCAAGGGGGGGGGATGTCAGACCGCAAGGGGGGGGGATGTCAGACCGCAAGGGGGGGAGGGGTGTAGTCAGACCGCAAGGGGGGGAGGGGTGTAGTCAGACCGCAAGGGGGGGAGGGGTGTAGTCAGACCGCAAGGGGGGGAGGGGTGTAGTCAGACCGCAAGGGGGGGAGGGGTGTAGTCAGACCGCAAGGGGGGGAGGGGTGTAGTCAGACCGCAAGGAGGGGGGGGGGGGGAGTGTCAGACCGCAAAGGGGGGGGGGGAGTGTCAGACCGCCAGGGGGGGGGGGGGGGAGTGTCAGACCGCAAGGGGGGAGGGGGGAGTGTCAGACCGCAAGAGGTGGGGGTGTCAGACCGCAAGGGGGGAGGGGTGTAGTCAGACCGCAAGGGGGGGGGAGGGGGGTAGTCAGACCGCAAGGGGGGGGGGGGGAGTGTCAGACCGCAAGGGGGGGGGGGGGGGGAGTGTCAGACCGCAAGGGGGGGGGGGGGGGGGGAGTGTCAGACCGCAAGGGGGGGGGGGGAAGTGTCAGACCGCAAGGGGGGGTAGGGGGAAGTGTCAGACCGCAAGGGGGGGGGGTCAGACCGCAAGGGGGGAGGGGGGAGTGTCAGACCGCAAGAGGTGGGGGTGTCAGACCGCAAGGGGGGAGGGGTGTAGTCAGACCGCAAGGGGGGGGGGGGAGGGGGGTAGTCAGACCGCAAGGGGGGGGGGGGGGAAGTGTCAGACTGCAAGGGGGGGGGGGAAGTGTCAGACCGCAAGGGGGGGTAGGGGGAAGTGTCAGACCGCAAGGGGGGGGGTCAGACCGCAAGGGGGGATGTCAGACCGCAAGGGGGGGGATGTCAGACCGCAAGGGGGGGGATGTCAGACCGCAAGGGGGGGGATGTCAGACCGCAAGGGGGGGGATGTCAGACCGCAAGGGGGGGGATGTCAGACCGCAAGGGGGGGGATGTCAGACCGCAAGGGGGGGGATGTCAGACCGCAAGGGGGGGGATGTCAGACCGCAAGGGGGGGGATGTCAGACCGCAAGGGGGGGGATGTCAGACCGCAAGGGGGGGGATGTCAGACCGCAAGGGGGGGGATGTCAGACCGCAAGGGGGGGATGTCAGACCGCAAGGGGGGGATGTCAGACCGCAAGGGGGGGGATGTCAGACCGCAAGGGGGGGATGTCAGACCGCAAGGGGGGGGATGTCAGACCGCAAGGGGGGGGATGTCAGACCGCAAGGGGGGGGATGTCAGACCGCAAGGGGGGGGATGTCAGACCGCAAGGGGGGGGATGTCAGACCGCAAGGGGGGGGATGTCAGACCGCAAGGGGGGGGATGTCAGACCGCAAGGGGGGGGATGTCAGACCGCAAGGGGGGGGATGTCAGACCGCAAGGGGGGGGATGTCAGACCGCAAGGGGGGGGATGTCAGACCGCAAGGGGGGGGATGTCAGACCGCAAGGGGGGGGATGTCAGACCGCAAGGGGGGGGATGTCAGACCGCAAGGGGGGGGATGTCAGACCGCAAGGGGGGGGATGTCAGACCGCAAGGGGGGGGATGTCAGACCGCAAGGGGGGGGGATGTCAGACCGCAAGGGGGGGGGATGTCAGACCGCAAGGGGGGGGGATGTCAGACCGCAAGGGGGGGGGATGTCAGACCGCAAGGGGGGGGGGATGTCAGACCGCAAGGGGGGGGGGATGTCAGACCGCAAGGGGGGGGGATGTCAGACCGCAAGGGGGGGGGGATGTCAGACCGCAAGGGGGGGGATGTCAGACCGCAAGGGGGGGGATGTCAGACCGCAAGGGGGGGGATGTCAGACCGCAAGGGGGGGGATGTCAGACCGCAAGGGGGGGGATGTCAGACCGCAAGGGGGGGGGATGTCAGACCGCAAGGGGGGGGGATGTCAGACCGCAAGGGGGGGGGATGTCAGACCGCAAGGGGGGGGGATGTCAGACCGCAAGGGGGGGATGTCAGACCGCAAGGGGGGGATGTCAGACCGCAAGGGGGGGGATGTCAGACCGCAAGGGGGGGGATGTCAGACCGCAAGGGGGGGGATGTCAGACCGCAAGGGGGGGGATGTCAGACCGCAAGGGGGGGGATGTCAGACCGCAAGGGGGGGGATGTCAGACCGCAAGGGGGGGGATGTCAGACCGCAAGGGGGGGGATGTCAGACCGCAAGGGGGGGGATGTCAGACCGCAAGGGGGGGGATGTCAGACCGCAAGGGGTGCGTGTGTAGCCACAGGCACAGAATGGCAGGTTTGACACATGTTGAAAAACATCAGGTAAGCACCAACTCCGAACATGTGTAGGAAGGGCGTGCACACTTTCACACTGCATGGACAGTAGGAAAGTGTCCAGAGCCCTGAGGCTACAAACCTAGAATCAGCAAAACCCAGGAGGAAAAAGCTAAAAGTTTAGGTAAAGAGTACCTGAAGAGTATCAGGTCTAACAGTTCAATGTTTTACTCTCTGCCGAAGGGAGCATGAAGGCAGGACAGGGCCAGTGCGTCATTGCTGCTGATTGGCCACAACGAGGAGTGGCCACTTTATTTTGAAGTGCGCATGTCGGTTTGGCTGACTATCTGGTTGCGGATAGACCGCCATGTGCAATTCCAACCTCTGACAATAAATGATCAAAGTAATTCTTAAAAAGCATTGATGGAGCCATTTGAAGCTTCATGGTGGCAAACATTCATTCATTATGAGAGGTACCGGAAGGGTGATATGCATCTTTTAATGGACATTTCTAAAATGGACTGGTGCACTGCGTACAGACTCTACAGGGCCCAGGCTGCGACCACCCCACACGGAGCAGCCTCCATCTTACAGGTCGCACCGCAGGGACTCTTCAAGGGCCCATCCATGGTCATCTCCAGGGTCAAAGACCAGGAACGGGAGAGGGCACATGCTTTCTTCAAGTAGTATGTGATCAGTGCCTTGCACGGCTGGTTTGGGCCTCACGCCAGGGCTTTTTTCCTGTCTGGTCCAGAGCCGGCTTTAGCGCTGGTGTCCGGTGCAGCAAGGTTTTTCACAAAATAACCGCCACCTCGGATTCCTTCTGTACCATCCAGCAAAAGTGCCCCTCATCTCTCCATAGCTCCTCTCACATACATTTCATTTGTTTTAAAGCGCTGGTTACGGCTGGTTTTACAAATCCACTCAGCTATCCGCAAACGAAGATCTATTCTTCGCAGCAGGGATACTATCCCACTGCTCTACTTTATGGCGAGTCAAAACTGCCACTAGACCAAACTCCATTTCGCTCTCTAGCAGGAACATTAACCACAAGTTATCTTGACATTACTGCCTGAAAGCTGGAAGCACAAGGAACTCTGCAGCAGGTGCTTCCCATGGTAAGTTATTGCTCAACACAGCCCCCCCCCCGTGGGGTCAGTGCCTCCCTCCAGATCAGCGCCCAGTACGGCCGCACCAGTCGCACTGCCCTAAAGCCAGCCCTGGTCCGGTCTCAGTGGCTTCCTCTGGCCACAGACAGTCCACCTCACTGTGACACTTCATGCTCCAGCACTAGGGTGGTGAACCTTGAGCAAACTCCATCAAGGCGCTGTGATAACTAAGCCCATCTTCAAGGTGCTTACCCCTCACAGGAACCAAGGTGCCAACGTGCTAAACACTCCAGTTTAGCCAGTGGTGAACACAAACTAGTAACCGACCCAGAACCAGTGCTTGAAATTGACCGGTACGGTCTAGTACTGAGAACCGGCACTTTTTATTTTGAGAGCGAGAGCACCTGCACTTCTCAAGAGATATGTACTTGTTGGAAAGGCAATCCCGGGGGAGGCAGAATATCTGACTGACCACCCCTAGGTCCACCCCTCCATCTAGAAGTAGCCGAGCGTTATTGAGAGGCCTCCTGGGTGAGGGTCCTCTCCTAGGATCATACAGCAGAGTAACCACACCACTACAAATGGACACCACACAAGAGGATAAGTTCTTAGGCTTTATCAAGAATAAAGGTTGCTTGTCTTCAGCGATATGTACAGGCAGATCGGGGGATCTGAAAAGTCTCGTAAATAAGGGACAGGGTAGCGGGACAGTCTCAGTACTGGTGAAGAAAGGGATACCCTGCGCACAGCTCTCAATCCTCGAGCCGGGGGGTTCCGAGAGGTCGAGCCGGGGCAGCGCCAGCAGGCCTCGAGGTAGTTTCGGCGAAGATGGACCGCAGCAGCGCCAGCAGGCTCCAAAGATGGTTCAGCGAAGGTGGACCGCAGCAGCGCCAGCAGGCTTCAAAGATGGTTCAGCGAAGATACACCGCGGCAGCGCCAGCAGGCTCCAAAGGTGGTTCCGCTAAGATGGACCGCGGCAGCGCCAGCAGGCTCCAAAGGTGGTTTCAGGTTTCAGGTTAATGAGTTCTTCTCGGGGTCAGCCGCGCCAGCGTCAGCAGGGCTCTTGACTCCAGGATACAACTGCCATCCTACTCCAAGGCTGGCCCAGATATAGGACTGGAGTCCTTTGATGTCCGGACCCTCGCGCCTGGGGGTCAGAGGGGCCGTGATGGTGGTGTCCAGACACCCAGCAGGGGGGTGGAGGCAGTGCCCAGGGAGGCCGGAGGGCGATCGATACCAGGCGTCCGGGGAAGGCTGGAGGGTCATCGAAACTCCCCTCTTGGATCCGTTGAGTGGCCACTACCACCCGGGGGGATCTTGGTGCCTCAATGGGACGTGATGGGCCCAAGATGGAGTCGGGCGAGGCCTCGTGCTCGGAGCGTGATGGGCCCAAGATGGAGTCGGGCCTGTAGGGGTGGTCCGGAGGGGTAGCCGGACCGGCAGTGTTGGGGCGTGCAGGGTTCGCCATGTTCCAGGGGGGAGAGCCGTGGGTTGCCAGGGTGGTTGCTCTCGTCGGTAGTTCGTGTAGGGTCGTACCAAGAGGGCGACCGTGGCTCGAGGGCGGGCCGATGTCGTCCAGGGCCAGCCATGCAGGAGGGGTAGGGCCACGCATGAGGCCGGGTCCAACACGTCCCCCCCAGCTGAAGGTAGGGGAGAGTCACCCATCTTCTTGGGGGTTCTCCTCGCCGAGGCGGAAGAACCGGGACAGGCCATCAGCATTGGCGTGGTCGTTGCCAGGGCGATGCTCCACAGTGAAGTCCATCCCTTGGAGGGAGATGGACCATCGTAGTAGCTTCGGGTTCTCGCCCCGCATCTACATCAGCCACCGCAGGGGCCGGTGGTCGGTCTGTACCCGGAAGTGGGTGCCGAAGAGGTAGGGCTGGAGTTTCTTTAGGGCCCACACGACGGCGAAGGCTTCCCTCTCGATGGTGCTCCATCGTTGTTCTCTAGCCAGCAGGTGCCGACTGATGAAGGCCACGGGAAGGTCGACTCCCTCAGGGTTTACTTGTGATAGGACCGCCCCAATGCCGTGCTTCGAGGCGTCGGTTTGGACCACAAACTCTCGGCTGTAGTCGGGGGCTTGGAGCACAGGGGCGGTGCACATGGCAGTCTTTAGTGTCTCTAAGGCTGCTTGGCACTCGGGGATCCAGTGCACCTTCTGTGGTAGTCTTTTGGAGGTCAGGTCTGTGAGGGGCCCCACAATGCTCCCATAGTCTTTTATGAAGCGCCGATAATATCCAGTGAGCCCCTGGAAGACTCGGACTGCTGTCTGGGTGACCGGGGGCTCCCAGGCCCGGATGGCGTCAATCTTTGGCTGGAGGGGAGCCACCTGGCCGCTCCCTACTTGGTGTCCCAGATAGGTCACGGACCCTTGGCCTATCTGGCACTTGCTGGCTTTTATTGTCAGTCCGGCCCATCGGAGGGCCATCAGGACCTCCCAGAGGTGTCAGGTGCTCGTCCCAGTGGAGGCTGTATACCGCAATATCATCCAGATAGGCGGCACTGAACTCTTCTAGCCCCGCCAGCACTTTATTCACTAGTCTCTGGAAGGTGGCTGGAGCGTTTTTCATGCCAAAGGGCATCACGTTGAAGTAGAAGTGGTCGTCGGGGGTCGAGAAGGCAGATCGCTCTTGTGCACCAGGGGTGAGGCCGATCTGTCAATACCCGGCCGTGAGGTCGAAGGTGCTGAGATACTTGGCGGACCCAGGCGATCGATCAGTTCATCTGCCCGGGGGATGGGATGGGCGTCTGTCCTGGTGACCGCATTCAGCCCCCGGTAGTCGACACAGAACCGGAGCTCCGGGGGTGCGCCGGGGGCGGTGGCTTTAGGGACCAGGACAACGGGACTGGCCCAGGGACTGTTTGAGGGTTTGACTACTCCCAGAGCTAGCATCTTGGCAACTTCGGACTGAATGCAGGCCCGAACTCGGTCGGGAACTCGAAAAGCCCGGTGTCGTACAGGCGGGCTGTCCCCGGTGTCTACATCGTGGACACACCACCGGGTGACCCCGGGAGTGAGGGAAAATAGGTCTGCAAATTGCCCCAGCAGCCTTGGTGCTCTGGGGTCAGGGTAGAGGAGAGCGTTACCCCTTTGACGGAGCCGTCCCTCTCTGTGGTGCTCAGGAGATCTGGTAGAGGCTCGGAGTCGTCTTCAGCTCCGTCATCTGTAGCTAGCAGCAGGCTCAGTTCAGTGCGGGCAAAGTGAGGCTTGAGCCGGTCTGCGTGTAGAACCCGGAGGGGGTTCCGTGGGGACTCCATGTCCACCAAGTAAGTGACGGGGCTCTTGCGCTCCACCACTTTGAAGGGCCCCGTCCATTTGTCCTGGAGGGCACAAGGTTCGACCGGGGACATGAACCAGACCTGCTGGCCCGGCTCAAACTCTATGCACGAGGCGTTCTGGTCATACCAGCGTTTCATCTCCTCCTGACTGGCCTCAAGGTTGGCCTCTGCAAGTTCCCGGAACTTCAGAGTCTGGTTGCGGAGGGTCAGGAGGTACCGGTAGACATCCGGTGGTGCATCTCGGACAGCAGTCTCCCAGCCTTCTTTGACCAAGCTGAGGGGACCTCGGACAGGATGCCCATACAACAGTTCGAAGGGGTTGAACCCCAGGGACTTCTGGGGCACCTCTCGATAGGCAAACAGGAGGCAGGGCAGCAGGACATCCCATCTGCGTCGTAGCGGCTCTTCTAGGCCCTTGATCATCCCCTTCAGGGTTCGGTTAAATCGCTCTACAAGTCCATTTCCTTGGGGGTGATACGGGGTGGTGAACTTATATGTGACCCCGCACTTGCCACAGGGACCGCATATATTTAGATATAAAGTTTGTACCCCGATCACTCACGACCTCTCGGGGGAAGCCGACTCTGGAGAAGATTCCCATTAGCGCTCGGCCCACCACGGGGGCTGTGATGGTTCGGAGGGGGATGGCTTCTGGATAGCGGGTGGCATGGTCCACCAGAACGAGGAAGAAGCGGTGTCCCTGAGAGGTGCGGGGGTCCAAGGGCCCCACTATGTCAATCCCCAATCGCTCGAAGGGGGTGGTTACTACGGGAAAAGGTTGGAGCGGGGCTTTGACTTTCCCCCCGCACTTCCCGCTGGCTTGACAAGTCGGACAGGTTCTGCAGTGGTTGCTTACATCGTTGCACATTTTCGGCCAGTAGAAATGAGTCACCAGGCGGCTGTAAGTTCTGTTCTGCCCCAGGTGCCCGGCGAGGGGCAAGTCATGTGCCAGGTTCAAGAGGAAGTCTCTGAATCGGAGGGGGACGACCAGCACCCGGCTGGCACCCAGTTCGGCAATCTTCTGCTCGCTGTAGAGGTGGTCGTGGTCCCAATAGACCCAGTGGGACCCCGAGGGGTCTCCGGCGGATTGAGTGGCGGCTTGTTGTCGGATTCCCTCGAGGGAGGGACATGTTCTCTGTTCCTGCCGGAACTGCTCGCGGGTGGGGCCACCTTCTTGGCGCCATTGGGCTAGTTCGGGAAGGTGGCCGAGCTCGGGTATGTCTTCGGGGCCGGGTCCCTGGGGCCCGGTTCCTGGGTCGACGTCCTTGGGGACGGCGGAGGTGCGGGCCACTCCGGTTCTTCAGGCAGGGTGTCTTCGTTCGGGGCGGAGGCCCGGGCGGTCATGGATCGAGTGGTCGCACAGACCCACTCGGGAAGGACTAGCATCCCCAGATGCTCTCTCCGCTCGACGTGGGCCCAGGGGGAACTTTCCAGGTCGTTCCCGAGGAGGCAGTCCACAGGGGCACCGTCCCGGACGGTCACCTTCAGCATGCCAGACACCCCTCCCCATTCGAAGGGGATACCTGCCATCTGGTACAAGCTCTCGGAGTTGTCCGCCGACAGTACTGGGCACAGGACATTGGGTAGGATTTGTTCAGGGGTCACCAAATGACAGCGGACCGCCGTCACGCTGGCTCCAGTGTCACGGAGGGCTTCGGCCCGGTGTCCATTAATGGTGACACATTGGCGGTACTTCAGTGTGTTGGATCGGGGCTCGGGGATCATGTCTCTTTCGCCCAGGCACACCAAGGACATAGCGGCGGGCTCCCACCTCGGCCTGCTCGGGGTCGTCGTCCTCTTCCTCGCCTCTTTCTTCACCCAGGGCAGCGGCCGCAATCAGGCAGTTTGGAGGACCGGTGGTGCCGGGTCGCTGGTTCATCAGGCAGAGAGGGTCATTAGCATAGTGACCCGGACTCTGGCATCTCTGGCAAGTAACGTTCGGGCGGGGCCCCGGTCGTGCTGGAGGGGCCCCCCTTCGGCCCAGGGCTGGCGAAGTGGAGGTAGGGGAGGACCCCGTGGGGGCGTCTCGGCCCCTGCTCTGGCCTCCTCCGCCGCCTCGTGGTCGGTGGTTCCCTGGGGATCCCCGGCCGTAGTCTCCCATCGGGCTCTGGGGGACTCGGGTGCTCACCCATCTATCAGCCTCGACAGCGAGTTTTCGTGGCTGTCAATTTGCTGTCGAGGAGGTGCTGCCGGAGTTCGATGAAGCAGTTGTTGGAAAGGTGTTCTCATATAATGAGGTCGACCAACTGCTGGTAGGTGGTGACCCGACTGCCTTTGATCCACCCCTCGAAGGCTCTGCTATAAAAGTTCACGTATTCCACCCATGTGGTACCGGGGATTTTTTTACAGTCTCGGAATCGCTGTCGGTACATTTCGGGGGTGAGTACGTAGCGAGTGAGGAGGGCGGTTTTCATGTGTTCGTATGAGGTCATCTCGGCATCGGGAAGCTCTAGCAGGGCGTCCCTCCCTTCGTTGACGAACTTCCCCCACAGGCCGGCGCCCCAGTCCTTGAGGGGTACTCGATGGGCGGTCATGGCTACTTCATAGGCTTTGAACCACTGTTGGATGTCGTCGTTCTTATAGTACTCTTTGACGACATCCTTGGGTATGTGCACCTTCGTGTCCACAGGAGGGGGCGAGGTCTTGCCCCCGGAGGCGCTGGCCTCGCTCGTTTTGGCCTTGATTTCTAGTTCCTTTAAGCCACGCTCATGCTCGAACGTGAGTTTCTTTTCTTCGAGGTCTTTGTCTTCGTTTTTCCTCCAGGTCTCCTTCCAGCCGTAGTTGCTCGAGGGCTATTTTTCTTTCCGCCAGCTGTAGTTCTCAGTCTAGCCGGAGTCGGGCGAGCTCCAATTCGTGGAGCCGGTTCCTCTCTCGCTCTCGGGCGTCTTCGTGGGAGAGGCCCGTGTCTAGGTTGGTGGGTCTTTCCCCCGCTGGGGTCGTGTCGGTCTCCGGGCGTCCGTTCGGGCCCGGGTTATCTTCATTCTGGGGTGGCGTGTCTCCGGCTTCCACCCAGGTTTGCAGGGCCGATTTAAAGTCTTCCTTGGTGCTTAGGCCAGTGGTAGCGATGCCAAGGTCTTTGCAGAATTGTTTCAACTCCTTATGACTGTACTCTTCCATTTTCTCTTTCCGGAATTCTGCAGTCGGTCTGGTTTCTTGTGTAGTCATGGTGTGTTTTTCTCGGTAGCGGTTGAATCACTCTGTACGATTTGCGTTGGCTCGGATCGCACCGCCTGCCACCAATGTTGGAAAGGCGATCCCGGGGAGGCAGAAGATGTCTGACTGACCACCCCTAGGTCCACCCCTCCGTCTAGAAGTAGCAGAGCGTTATCGAGAGGCCTCCTGGGTGAGGGTCCTCTCCTAGGATCGTACAGCAGAGTAACCACACCACTACAAATGGACACCACACAAGAGGATAAGTTCTTAGGCTTTATCAAGAATAAAGGTTGCTTGTCTTCAGCGATATGTACAGGCAGATCGGAGGATCTGAAAAGTCTCGTAAATAAGGGACAGGGTAGCGGTACAGTCTCAGTACTGGTGAAGGAAGGGATACCCTGCGCACAGCTCTCAATCCTCGAGCCGGGGGGTTCCGAGAGGTCGAGCCGCGGCAGCGCCAGCAAGACTAGACAGGTGGTCTTTAACCGAGAGGGGGCCGCGGCAGCAGGCCTCGAGGTGGTTTCGGCGAAGATGGGCCGCGGCAGCGCCAGCAGGCTCCAAAGATGGTTCAGCGAAGGTGGACTGCGGCAGCGCCAGCAGGCTCCAAAGATGGTTCAGCGAAGATGGACCGCGGCAGCAGGCTCCAAAGGTGGTTCAGCGAAGATGGACCGCGGCAGCGCCAGCAGGCTCCAAAGGTGGTTTCAGGGTAATGAGTTCTTTTCGGGGTCAGCCGTGACAGCGTCAGCAGGGCTCTTGACTCCAGGATACAACTGCCGTCCTACTCCAGGGCTGGCCCAGATATAGGACTGGAGTCCTTTGATGTCCGGATCCTCGCGCCTGGGGGTCAGAGGGGCCGGGATGGTGGTGTCCAGACACCCAGCAGGGGGGTGGAGCCAGCGCCCAGGGAGGCCGGAGGGCGATCGATACCAGGCGTCCGGGGACGGCTGGAGGGCCATCGAAACTCCCCTCCTCTTGGATCCGTTGAGTGGCCACTCTACCACCCGGGGGGATCTTGGTGCCTCGATGTCGGGGCTTCGCTGGGGCCTTGGTTGGGGCCGAGGCCACGTGCTCGGGACGTGATGGGCCCAAGATGGAGTCGGGCGAGGCCTCGTGCTCGGAGCGTGATGGGCCCAAGATGGAGTCGGGCCTGTAGGGGTGGTCCAGAGAGGTAGCCGGACCGGCAGTGTTGGGGCGTGCAGGGTTCGCCGTGTTCCAGGGGGGAGAGCCGTGGGTTGCCAGGGTGGTTGCTCTCGTCAGTAGTTCATGTAGGGTCGTGCCAAGGGGGCGACCGTGGCTCGAGGGCGGGCCGATGTCGTCCAGGGCCCGCCATGCGGGAGGGGTAGGACCACGCCATGAGGCCTGGTCCAACAGTACTAGTTTGAATTAGAGAGCAGCGGCACTTCTAAAGAGATATACAAGTTTGAATTGAATACACCTGCACTTTTTAAGAAAGATGTACTAGTTTGAATTGGAGAGCACGGCACTTCCCAAGAGAGATGTACTAGTTTGAATTGAATAAACCTGCACTTCTCAAGGGAGATGCACTAGTTTGGTTTGTAGAGCACCTGCACTTCTCAGAAACAAGCAGATACTCTGGTACAAGGTGTTGGACCTGGCCTCGTGGCGTGGTTCCCACCGTTCCTCAGTACCCCGTTAGCCTAGCCCTGCACCCAGAAACCCCTGGTCGTCCCGTCCGCCGTCCGCCCCGCTCCCTACACGACCCTACCAACGGATGACCATCCCCGCATTCCGCCATCCCACTTCCCGGCCTTGGGCGCCCAGACCCTGCATTGGCCCACAGAGCCACTGGCCCGCATTACCCTTCCCGAGGTCCCTGACTCCCTAGGCCTTGCCTGACCCCGGCCCCAGCAAAACTTAGGCTTCATACGCGCCATGCCCGGCTGGGGGGGTAGAGTGCTTCCCGAGTAAGACAAGACCAAAAGAGTTTCGATTGCCCTCCGGCCTCCCCTGGGAGCCTGGTTTCTCTCGCACCTCTGGCCTCCCCAAGAGCTGGCTCCAGACCCTGCTGGGCATCTGGGAATTCACGGACGCATCTTCTAAAGTATCAAAGGGCCAGCCGACGGAACACTCCGACGACCAGCCCCGAGGCATGAGAGCTCCGCCTGCGAGGGTCCGGACATCAAAGGGGCCACTGCACTATATCAAGGCCCACCCAAGAACTAGCGGGCAGTTGTATCCTGGCAAGAGAGCCCTGCTGATCTGATCGCGGCTCCTCAAGAACTGACACTGTTCGCTCCGGATCGAGCCCTGCTGACCTTGTCGTGGCTCGAGGAGTACTCTGGTACGGCTGGACCATCGACGCTACCAACACGACCTGGTAAGAGAAGCAGTGAGTGGAGCCGCCAGTACGACCTCCATCTCCTATATCCCCCCGCTCGAGGATTGAGAGCGGTGCGCAGGGTACACTTCGTACTGGCCCAATACTGAGACTGTCCCGCTTCCCTCCTCCTTACCACTGAGACTTTACGATCCCTCGATCGCTTGTAAATACGCGTTCCTTTTGCCTAAATCTTTACTGTTGATAAAGAACTTGCTTACTGAAATCCACGGTATGGTGTCCGTTCATAAGTGTGGTGTGAGCTCAGTGTGTAGATCCTAGACCCGAAGTCCTCCCCAGAGAGGACCTCACGTTAAGACTCTGCAGTATTCTCGGGAGAGGTGGATCACGGAGTGGTCGGGAGAGCATATCCTGTCCCTCTGGGATCGCCCCCCCTTCTAACACAAAGTAACCACTTCTATTTTCCTATTTCAAGCACTGCCTAGTACTGCAGGCAGCACGGTTCCCTGGCAACACTGCACACTAACAACCTTGTGCAAAGGCCACCATATTGCTAGAAGAGATGTGTTGCCTTAGCCAGGACAGCTCCTGTGCACGTGAACAGTCATGCGGGGTGCCGTGCACACTCATTCCTGCACACTCGCAATCCCGTGCACGGCTGCTCTTCTGTGCTTTTGTGAGTTTGTGCATTCAGTGTTGGCTCTGTGCATGGTAGATCAGGAAGCAGGAGTGCCTTCAAGCATTGTTAGAGGCAGAACCATGCACAGCAGTTGTTATGGACTGATAGTTCTTCGCACCGAGCCTTACAGGCAGCTTTGCACTATGCTAGCTATGGGTACAGGTAGCGCTGCACTTTAGTCTCCCTGTGCAAGAAAACAGTGCAGCCAGCCCTGAGCATAAGCTGCACTGTGCACTGCAGTCCTCCAGACTGTTCCACTTGTGCACTAGTAGTTCTGTGCACCGGAAGCTCGAATTATTTGGAGGGTTGCACCGTGCAGGGGACCCTGTGCTGACAGGTAGCCTTCAACAGAAACGGCTGTAGAGACGCAAGCCCAGCCTGCTGAGAGCACATACAATCCTGCACACTGCCAGGACTGTGCATTTCCACCTGTGTGCACTGCCACCCATGTGCACTATCAGCCCATAACAGTGCCAGCCCTGCTCATTTACCCTGTGCACACTGCTAGCCCTGCACACTGCCAGCCATGGACACCGCCAGCCCTGTGCACTGCAACCCCTGCACATTTATAGACAAGCCTGCCGCCAGCCCCGCCCCAGACACAGTCAGTTCTGCCCAGCCCCGCCTGCCGCCAGCCCCAGACGCCGCCAGCTCTTCCCCGCCCGAACGCCGCCAGCTCTGCCCCGCACGCCGCCAGCTCTGCCCCGCACGCCGCCAGCTCTGCCCCGCACGCCGCCCGCTCTGCCCGGCACGCCGCCCGCTCTGCCCCGCACGCCGCCCGCTCTGCCCCGCACGCCGCCCGCTCTGCCCCGCACGCCGCCCGCTCTGCCCCGCACGCCGCCCGCTCTGCCCCGCACGCACGCCGCCAGCTCTGCCCCGCCTGCCCCGCCCCCCTGCCAGCTCCGCCCCGCCTGCCGCCAGCTTCGCAGCCCCACACTAGCCGCCAGCCCCGCAGCCCCACACTAGCCGCCAGCCCCACACTAGCCGCCAGCCCCGCACTAGCCGCCAGCCCCGCAGCCCCACACTAGCCGCCAGCCCCGCAGCCCCACACTAGCCGCCAGCCCCGCAGCCCCACACTAGCCGCCAGCCCCGCTCCGGACGCCGCCAGCCCCGCTCCGGACGCCGCCAGCCCCACTCCGGACGCCGCCAGCCCCACTCCGGACGCCGCCAGCCCCACTCCGGACGCCGCCAGCCCCGCTCCGGACGCCGCCAGCCCCGCTCCGGACGCCGCCAGCCCCGCTCCGGAGGCCGCCAGCCCCGCTCCGGACGCCGCCAGTCCCGCTCCGGACGCCGCCAGTCCCGCTCCGGACGCCGCCAGTCCCGCCCTGGACACCGCCAGCCCCGCCCCGGACGCCACCAGCCCAGCCTCGGATGCCACCAGCCCAGCACGCTGCCAGCCCAGCACGCCGCCAGCCCCGGACACAGTCAGACCGTTACTGTTATAGCAGTGCTTGGTGCTCAGTCCGCGTTTCCTCCAGAGAAAGTGTAGTTTAGTGAATTTGTTGTGTTAAACCGTCTGTAGTACTCTTTCAGCTCCTTTCAAAGGAGTTCTGGGGTAGAAGATTCACGAGCGGTCATTGCACCAGCAGCTTCTTTCCGGAGTTGAAAGATTAGTCAAGACAGTTCCAGTGACGCAATACAGCTCTGGGAGCAAACTTCAAAATACATATAGACTCAGTAGTTCGAAACTTTGTGTCCGTTGCTCAGACCCCAAATATCACTCATGTTTCTTATTCAGAGTATTCTTTTAGAAAAGGAAATTTTTCAGTCTTAGGTTTAAATAATTAGAGCAATAAGCAAAAACTTACCTGATTTGTTGCTCCAGTTGAGTGTAAAGGCTTCATTGATTCCACCTGCATTAAAAAGAAGAGAAAGGTTAAAGATTAGTTAATAGACTGCACATTAGTTACTTTGAATAGTAATTGCATTCCTACAGGATAGTCACACATTGTGCACTGAAATCACTAGGAGTGAAGGATGCGGTTCCTATATCTCAACCCCTCTTTTTGTAAATCTTTGGGTGTCTTGTGTAGTCTACTTGGAAGATTTCATACAGGTTCAATCTCTGCATATGTTCACACGGGGGACCCTTTTAAGCAGACCCTGGTGGGCTCCCTCATGGAAACAGAGCACATAATGCCTCTTCTCTCTGGAAGACTGGCTTTTACCCTCGGTGAACACCGCAACACACTTTCACTCCATATTTCAATCTATGAAATAGTTTCTGCCTGATCGCAGCTATGGTCGAGACCTTGATGTTTGAAAGGGTAAAGTTCCATCTGCTTCATTTCAGCTGTCAGCAAACTCTGGTATGTCCCTATCCCGTCTTTGGAAGCAGCCAGGAAGTAACATGGACACATCTTACCTTCGACAGAGCAACATCTCTCACCCATCATCTCAGTTTTCATTCTGCACCGAACTCACATGAATCCCCATGCATTGAAGCACTTTCACCCTGCACTCAGACACTTATCAACCTTCATTCTTGCACAGAGAGGACAAACACCATTCTCTCTGCACTCAACCTTCATTCTTTCACAGAGAGGACTCGCCATTCTTTCTGCAATCAACCTTCATTCTTGCACAGAGTAGACTCACACCATTCTCTCTGCTCTCGCCACTTATCAACCTTCATTCTTGCAGAGAGGACTCACACCAGTCTCTCTGCACTCAACACTTATTGTTAGAAATGGGATTTCTGGTTGGCTGAGTCTTGTGCCAAAGCCAGGCAGAAACCACAACTCTAGTCAGGGCAAGGGAGTTACATGCCGAAGATAACCCCTGCTCATCCCCTTGGTAGCTTGGCACAAGCAGTAATTCTTATCCCGGATGCAATGTGTAAAGCATTTCGCACGCACCCACCAGCAACAATATTTCAGGGCCCCCACAAAAGGAACTCCACACAAGGTTATATATAAAATAGCCTTTGTATTATGAAAACACATCAGAATACTAATCACAGGATGTACATTGTGACAACTGGCACGTGCAATATTTACAAGGGATTATGTACACCTGACGAACAAGTTACTTACCTTCGGTAACAATATATCTGTAAGAAACAGTAGTTCGTATTAAGATTCCTTATCCTTGGAATATCCCCAGGCGTCAGACTGGATCCGGAACTTTTTGCGTAGCAGTACCCATGCTTGTCGGTAGGTGTCGTCCGCGGCTCCGCGTCCGTCGGCATCGTGGGCGCCGTGATGACGTCGGAGTACTTCGACGCCGCCTCCGCTCGCTGACGTCAGTTCCTATACACAGCTTTTCCGCACCAGAAACAAAGAGCCATGTTAAAAACCAACACTGGTGCCATTGAAACTAGGGCCCTCAAAGGGGGTGACCTTAACCCTAGATATCGGTTTGCAGAACTGGGAGGATGGGTGGGGTGGTAAGGAATCGAATACGAACTACTGTTTCTTACAGATATATTGTTACCAAAGGTAAGTAACTTCTTCATCTGAAAGAAACAGGTTAGTACTAGATTCCTAACCTTAGAATAGATACACCAGCAATACCAACCCCGGTGGTGGGTCTGCGAACCAATAATCACACCAGAAAGTCCTGGAGGACGGAACGGCCAAAGAAGCCATCCCTCCGGACTTGGCTGTCCAGGCAGTAGTGTCTTGCAAACGTGTGCAGCGAGGCACACGTAGCTGCCTGACTGATGTCCTGCAAGGGGACTCCCCATCCCAGGGTAGTAGTAGCCGCCATGGCCCGAGTGGAATGGGCCCTCAGCCAAACAGGAGGCTCCTTTTTAGCCAAGGAGCAGCATGCCTTGATGCACAACACGACCAACCGAGAGATGGTCCGCTGGTGCACCGCCCGTCCCTTCTTAGCGCCCACGTAACCAACAAAGGGTTGGTCATCCACCCGGAACTGGCGTGTGCAATCCAAATAGAAGGAGATCGCACGTTTAGGGTCCAGACAGTGGATCCGCTCTTCCTCTTGAGGGATGCGGAGGTGGAAAGAAGGTGGGCAAGGTGATGGACTGCCAGATGTGGAAGACTGACTACCTTGGGCAGGAAAGAGGGTCTCGTCCACAGCACAACCTTGTCCGGATGGACAGAAAGGAAAGGAGGTTTGGAAGAAAGAGCCTGGAGCTCACTCACTCTCCTGGCAGAGGTGATGGCAACCAGGAAAGCAGTCTTCAAAGTAAAAAGGCAGAGAGGACAGTCATGAAGTGGCTCAAAGGGAGCGCATATCAGATAGGTAAGTACGAGGTTCAAGTCCCACTGAGGCATCATGAAAGGGAGGGAACATGTGTGTGATGCCTTTCAAGAACCTATTTACAATTGGGGACTTGAAAAAAGAATGCTGATCAGGTAGCCTCAAAAAGGCTGAAAGAGCAGAAAGGTAGCCCTTGATAGTGCCCAGAGCAGAGCCCTGCTGGGCAAGAGAGAGAAGAAAGAGGAGAACCTCCGAAAGAAGGGCAGAGAGGATCCACAGCCTTTGCTGTGCACCATGCCGCAAATCTGTTCCACTTGCAGGCGTATACAGACTTTGTGGAGGGACGCCTGGCTGCCAGAACAACATTACAGACTTCAGGAGGCAAGTCAAATGTTGCCGCTCAATCTCCAAGCATGGAGGTGGAGACTGGACAGGTTCGGGTGGAGGACCGTCCCCTGCTGCTGTGACAGAAGGTCCTCCTGAAGAGGCAGACAAACCGGGGGATCGACAGACCTACTGCAGCTCGGGATACCAGTACCTCCGTGCCCAGTCCGGAGCCACAAGGATGACTTGGGCCCGGTCGCGCTTGATCTTCAGCACTCTGGGCAGAAGTGGTATAGGCGGAAAGGCGTACAACAGACCGCAGCTCCACTCATTGAGAAAATTATCTCCGAGCAAGTGCTGCCATGGAAAATCCAACGCACAGAACTGATGACATTGCGCGTTCTTTTCTGTGGCGAATAGATCTAACCAAGGCTCCCCCCACTGCAGAAAGAGGCCTTGTGCCACGTCCGAGTTCAGACGCCATTCGTGATCCATCATGCACCGACGGCTGAGTTCGTCCGCCCTGGCGTTCAGAGAACCTGCCAGGTGTTGAACCACCAGGGTCATGCCCTGATGTTCCAGCCACTGCCAGAGGTGCAGAGCCTCCTGGCAGAGGGTCCACGACCCCACCCCACCCTGTTTGTTGCAGTACCACATGGCAGTGGTGTTGTCTGTGGACACCTGCACTACACTCCCCTGAACAGAGAGGAGGAATGCCTTCGGTGCTAGACGTATCGCCCACAGCTCCAGAAGGTTCATATGGAGCAGGGAGACTAGAGGCCTCTGATCTCCGCCTCTCCCATGTGGCCCCCCCAACCTAGGAGGGACGCATCCGTCAAAACTAAGTGCTCCGGTTGGGGTAGGGAGAGGGATCTGCCACTGACCCAATCGCGGTCCATGAACCACCACTGCAGCTATCTCGCAGTGCCCTCCGAGATCAGGACATGGCCGGACAGGTCGCCCTGATGCTGGGCCCACTGAAACTTCAGGTCCCACTGCAGAGCCCGCATCCGCCACCGATAGCAGAAGAATGCAGGAGGCCTTCAGCCCCAGAAGCCACAGCGTCAACCTGACCGAGACACGGGATAAAGGCTGAAAGACTGGAATCAGAGCCTGAATATCCCGAACCCGCTGTTCGGGGGGGATAAACCCGAAACTGCGCCGAGTCGAGAACCGCTCCGATGAAGAGGAGCTTCTGAGAGGGAAACAGGTTTGACTTTGGCACATTGATGGAAAACCCCAGCTGGTGCAGGAGGTCTGCCGTCTGGAGGTGGGAGACGACTGTCTGGGGGCAAGCCAGCCTTTAACAACCAGTCGAGGTAGGGGAAAGACTGAAACCCCTAACCTGTGCAGATGAGCTGCGACCACCGCCATCACCTTCGTGAACACCCGTGGGGCACTGGTAAGGCCGAAGGGGAGCACGGTAAACTGAAAGTGCTCGTGGCCTACCGTAAACCGCCGGTGGGCCGGCAGGACGAGGATGTGGAATTAAGCGTCCTGCAAGTCCATTGCTACCGTCCATTCTCCTGGGTCCAGGGCAGCTAAGACCTAAGCCAGTGTCAGCATCTTGAACTTCTCCTTTCGGAGGAAGCCGTTGATGTTCCATAGGTCCAAGATAGGGCGTAGGCCCCCTTTGCCCTTCTTGGGTACCAGGAAGTAGTGGGAGTAACAACCACACCCTACTTATGGCCCTGGAACACGCTCGATGGCCCCCTTGGCCAAGAGGGCCGTAACTTCCTCTTGTAGAAGTTTCAAGTGATCCCCGACACGCGGTGGTAATGCGGTGGCATGGCTGGAGGGGTCGCCTCGAAGGGGAGGGAGTAGCCCCTTCGGACAATTTGCAGCACCCACCTGTCCGAAGTGACAGTGTGCCAGTGGAAGTGGTGATGGCGAACCCTGCCCCCCACTGGCGTCACATGAGCCTGAAAGCACGGACTAGGATGGTTTTGAGGCGGATGATGCAGGGGCAGGTGTGGACTGGCCTCTCCGTTGTCCCCAACTGCCGCAACAGCGGTTTCCACGGCCGCCACCGTGCTGGATGTTAGGCTGCGGTGCGTGGCTGGCAGCACGTGTAGGGGCGCCCCTACCTTGGCCACGAAAGGAGCGAAAGGCACCCATTTGCTGGCGTGGGCCGAGAGGCCCAAGGACTTGGCCGTAGCCCATGAGTTCTTAACTCCATGCGCGCTGCGGGTTTTCCCGCTGTGCGCGGACTTTTAAAAAAAGCTGCGGTGCATGACGAGCTCAGCTCGTCATGAGCGTACGACAGGCTCATCATGAACCGCGGCTTTTTTAAAAAGTCAGCGCACAGCGGGACAACCCGCAGCTCAGCTCGTCATGAGCATCGAAGGGGTTAAAGCTCTCAAGCGCATGGTCTGCCTTGTCACCAAAGAGGCGAAGGCCATCAAACAACATGTCCATAAGGGTGTTCTGGACATCAGCCGAGAAGTTGGCAGACCTCAACCAGGCGTGGCGACGAATCGCCACTGTCGTAGCCATCGCTCTGCCCAGTGAGTCTGTGGTATCCAGCCCACACCGTATAGAATAAAGTGCCGCATCTCGACCCTCCGCAAGGGCTTGGCGAGTTTAGTCTGGACCTCCACCAGACATTGTGGCAGCACGTCCGCAACCGTGTCCCACAGAGAGTCGGTGTAGTGGCCCAAGAGGCATGCGGTGTTGCAAGACCGCAGTCCCAAACTGAGGGAGGAGAATACCTTTTTCCCCTATTGCTCATACCTCTTGGATTCCCGATCGGGCGGAGCTGTCGGAAATGCGGTCTGGGAGTTAGAGGCCTGGATGACCAGGCTCTCGGGGGTGGGGTGGGTGGACAGAAAGAAGGGTCACCCGGAGCCGGGCGGTGGAGTCTGGCCACATTCCTATCTACAGGCTGCCCTGTAGCGGGCCTGGACCAAGTGCCCAAAAGAACGTCCATCAAGGCCTCATTAAACATCAGCAGAGGCTCGGCCGAGCTTGACTGTGGTTTAAAGACCTCAGTGAGGAGGTTAGTCCTCATGGCCACGATGGGGAGCTCAATGCCCAAGGCCTTGGCCGCCCACATCAGACCCACACTGTAGGTAGCCCCTTCCTCCGTAGCCACGGTAGGAGGGGAGACAAAACCAGTGTCTGGCGAGGTGTCCAGACCACTGGCATCCCCAAGCTCACCTGTCCAGTCCTGTTGAGACACACTCCCGTGTCAGAGGGTCCTCAGACCCCTCCCAACACTCCTCGTCACCCATCTCCTGATAATCAGGGTCAGCAAAAGACGGGGCCGGCTCATTGAAGTAGAAATCTCCGAACGGCGTCGGATGCGGCGCCCATCGGGCCGCTCCAGAGACCAATCGAGGGAGGCGTCGGGGACGGCACCGTCCGAAGGTGGCGCCGTGGGGGACACCCGGGGGTTTGGCACCAGTGAGGTCGTCAGGTCGACCGGTGACAATACGGATCCGGATCCCTGCGGCGCCGGGACCGAAGTTGCCGGCGGCACCGGGGCCGAAGTGCCCGAAGGTGTCGGGGCCGGAGTGCCTGACCCGCTGGGGACCCCAGGCGGGTCCGCTGGGCCCGAAGGCACCGCGGAACCCGCCGGAGAGAGCGACCTCATGGCCATGAGGAAGCGCTCGATCTCTTCCGGCATCACATTCTGCTCAGGGACCGGAGGGTATGAAGCACGCCGCGACACCCGCAAATCCGACAGAGCCGCGTGGGCGGTGTCACCCGAACCCCTGGCCGCATCGCGTGAGCGTCGGAAGGGAGTCGAAGAGTGATGTCTCTTCGACTTCGTATGCTTACCTGAGGACTTTCAGTCCGAAGACCGATGACTACTCCCGGATCTATGGTGGCTCCGACCCCACGACCGGTCCCTCGACCTCCGACTGGACCGGGACCTCGAGCGGCGCGGGGCCGACGGCCGGAGCTCGAGCCGCTTACGGGACCGCTCCCATCTAGCTTTGGACGTCAGGGCCCGGCAGTCGGGGCAGGCCTTGTCTTCATGGTCAAAGCCCAGACAGTGCAGGCACCGGCGATGGGGGTCGGTAACCGACAGTCGGTCGCAATCCTCGCAGGGTTTAAAACCAGGCATCCTACCGGCACCGTCGGAGTCGTTAAGACTTCGAAAAAGTTTAGTAAAAAATTGACTAAGGGTACCACTTTTTACGGATCTGCGCTAGCTGGCGTGGAAAAAAGAAGAACGGACGTCAGCGCGCGGAGGAGGCGTCTAAGTACTCAGACGACGTCATCACGGCACCCACGACGGACACGGACGACACCTACCGACGCGCGTGGGTACTGCTACGCAAAAATTTACGGATCCAGTCTGACGCCTGGGGATATTCTAAGGTAAGGAATCTAATACTAACCTGTTTCTTTCAGATAGGGCCACATGGACAACTGTCAGGATCATCACAAAGTGAACTTGGCAAAGGTGAACTAAAACATACAAGTAAAAATAGGACAGAATGTACAGTCAGTAAACACTGATATTCACTGCACTTGCAACAGTCTAACGCCACTAGACCCTCACCACCAAAGTAAAACCTTACACTAGGGGCGTAAATCACAGGGAAATATAATCTCCCCAACTTACCTAAACAGGTAAAACAACCTCCTATGCAGAAATCATATCTACAGGCATCAAACACAGGGTGCGCAAAACATACTACACAGTACATTTCCTAACACCCAAAGCATTAGCACATAATTCACATTAAGGTCCAGGTTGCGCCACTGCGCCAAAACCTAAACAGTGCATCTGCCCACTACTTGCGGGGCAGCTGTGAACTCAAAACTGCGACAGGGGGCTCTTACTAGCTCTTCAGAACATTGCGCCAAAACGTTGGAGCCACATGGGGCTCTGAAAATACATAGTGCGCAAACGGTGGAGCCCTTTAGGCTCTAAACACACATGTGCCCTCTGGAGCACTCTGGCTCCTCAAATACATAATGCTCCCAATGTAAATATGTCCCAAGGTGGAGCGATAGGGGCTTCAAGCAACACATGCCCCCCCAAGTCCCTCATGGGGTCTCTAAAATAACAGTGGGCCTCTGAGCTCGCAGGCTCTGAAAATAATCACGTTCCCAGTCGTTGGAGCCATCTGGCTCTGTAAAAATGGTGGGGCGACCCACTGCCAACCGGGACCGCCCTAAAGGCACAATCACACAGGGCCTTAATCAGGCACCAACCCTCAACTTCACCCGGGCCCCCCTCCTGGGACCCGGGGCTTCTCTACCCCGGCTGCTACCGTGGGGCTCTCCCTCCACTACAGGAGCCCTGCATCAGAGCGTCCGGTCGGTCTCTTCTTCTCTTGCAGCGCGGCGTGGGGAAGCCCTCAGGGATGGGCCAATCCCCGCGCTGCGTACTGATGACGCTACGGGATTCTCGGCCGACTGGGCCAATCCCAGTGCGGCATCAGGACAACAGCGGGTCTCCCCTCAGCGCAAACCTGGCCTCGGTTCCGCGACGGTGATCTCTCAGGGTGAGAAAACAAGGGGTAGGCACCCTCGCAGTACAAAATAAAAGTAGAAACGGGGTGGGCACCCGTTAAGGTGCATATAAAAAGGGGTGGCACCCTAAATATTTTGTACAAGGAAATGAAGACGCAGGGTGGCACCGGCGCACTCGGGGGCAATAAACTCAGGGGGGTGGCACCCGCGCTGACAGCTAAAGGGCAGGAGCGCTCCCCCCCCCCCCCAGGGGAGAACGACAGCGCTCTGCACAGAAACCATGATAAAACACCCACGAGGCACTGGGGGTGCAGAAATCACCAGGGCCTCCAGAAATCACCCCCACAGCAAGGAGGGTCCCAGCAACAAAGTCCTCCTAGGTGAAGAGGGCAGGAGGGTCCCAGGAAGAAGTCTTCCAGCAATCCAGGGGCTGGGCAGGGCCCAGGGAGGAAATCCTTCCCCTGGGCCCCAGCAGCAGCACACCCCTGGTAGATTCTAGTTGAGCACAAGAACATTTTACATGAGGTCACAGCCTCTTTTTATGTACACAAATCCTTTGTCTACAAAGGTGCAGGCAAGGGGCGAACCAGAGGCAACTGGTTCTGGAGCACTTTGTTTTGCTCAGCCCCTCTGCCTATTCACAGGGTGGGTCAGGGACATCAGACACCACAGGGGTGGAGCCAGCATTGTAGAGGGAAGGTCCAGCCCTATTCAGGTCCCAGGTGCAATCCTCCCTGCCATCAACATGCAGATCTCTCCATTCACCACCGGGACAGACCCATCCAGACTCCTGGAGCCAGGCTCACCAGCCAGCTCCAGGCAATTACAAGCCAGACAGTCAAATCACATTCACTGCACAGACAGGCCAACTTCTAGAAGTGGCACTTCCACAATAGAAACATTATAGCCGCACACATCGCGCAGCATTCAATCTCACTAGTCCACACATACCAAACTTGACCGTGCAATCCCCACACATCAGGAACTACCATGGACATACATATCCCCCATGCATTCCTATGGGAGGGCAGGCCAATCTCACACGCACTCAGAGCGCACGCACATTACACTGGGACACAGTGTCAAAGTGCGCAAAGACCAGAAATCACTATACTTGGGTAACATTAAAAGGCAAAAAGTTCAGGGGTGAACCTGCCAGAAGGGCCAAGTCAAACACTTATCAACCTTCATTCTTGCACAGAGAGGACTCACACCATTCTCCCTGCACTCGACCCTTATCAACCTTCAATCTTCCACAGAGTACTCAAACCATTCTCTCTGCACTCATTACTCTGCTCCACCACCTCTGTACTTATTATTAACCGCCCCCCAGGCGAAACCTAATGCTTTTACCATTGCTTGTTTTTTTCAGTGTTGTTGCCTCTTGATATATTCAATGGGTGTGGTGGTGGAACCCAGTTAGAGTCATGACAGAACTGGGCATGGGTCTCAACTGCCTCCTTTAGCAACGCCACTGATCAAATGATTTATCTGCCATTTTTAGGTTTCGCCTAAATCGGCGAAATCTCTTGATCCTACATATGGCTTTGGTTCCGCCTCTGTCTCCCATTGGCTAGCCCCATAAATGGAGGCTAGCCATTGGGAGACAGGCTGTCAATCACGCTTTCCCCCTGAAAACGCGATTCGGGGGCGTTTCTCGCTCTTTTTTAAGTCCCGCCCCTTTTTTCATCATGCCTTTCTGGGCTCCGCCACACTCCCACATTTTGTTCCCTGCCGTGTCTTTTTCCCGCCGTGAAGATCACCGCCGCCAGCCTGGGGATTCTGTGACGCACTGTCCCGCCCCCTCAACCCAGGGCCGCGCTTCTATTGGCCGCTCATGTCTTTTTCCCGCCGTGAAAATCACCGCCGCCAGCCTGGGGATCCTGTGAGGCGCTGTCCCGCCCCCCCCAACCCAGGGCCGTGCTGCTATTGGCCGCAGCCGACCCCGGAAGTCAGGCAGGCCGGGGGCGGGACGACAAGACACCCGGAAGTGACCTCCCTTCCCCAGGGCTGCCCCGGGGTGCAGTAGCCTCCGAGAGTCCCCGGCCGTTCGTGACTGCGCTGCCGGCCTCCTCCTCGCCGATCATCATGGGAGTGAACGAGGCTTGGCTCTTCGTCTTCTTGGAAGTCAGAGCCATCACTGCCCGGGGGCTGGGGGAGACCTGTGCTCGCTGCGCCGCAGGAGCTGATGCCGCCTCACCGCATGCCCCTGCCCGGCTCCCGCTGCCTCGCCGGCAGCCAGCCTCATGCTGTGAGAGACCACAGCTCAGTGCAGCCGCAGGTCCCCGGCACGCCGCTGCAGCCTCTTGCCACTGTCCTCCAGGTAACGCTGCCCTGCGGGCATCCGTCCTAAGGGGGCACACTTCTCACAAGCCTCAAACCGGTCCACGGGCACATGCATCTGAGAGCTCGGGGAGGCGGAAGAGTGCCAATCCAGCAACGGCTTCAGGAGTTCCCCCTCACTCCTACACGAGGAGCAGGTGCCGACTTCTGTGAACACACCGCCGTGCAGTGCCTTCTCCAGAGCAACTCGTGGAGCACCCCGGCATTCGTGCCGCCCCTTCCCCGCCCCCAGCAGCAACTCTCCTGGCCGGCTCATCTCCCACAGCCTCCCTCACACGCAAGCCTCTCTTTAGATATGCCTTCTGAACTATAAAAAGCACGGGGTGGGGGTGGGGGTGCGTGCCTGGGTGTGTGCATCTGTGTGTGTGTGCCTGTGTATGTGCGCATCTGTGTGTGTGTGTGCGCGCCTGTGTATGTGTGCGCATCTGTGTGGGGGTGCGTGCCTGGGTGTGTGTGCATCTGTGCTGTAAATAACGGGTGCCAGGCTACATATTGTATAGTTGATGCAGTGCACAGGGTTAGTACAAGAGCGATGTGCACTAATGAACAGGTGTAAAAAATAAAAAAGACCTATATATATGCCCAATCTACCATGGGCAAACATTTTTGGACTTGTCGGTGGGTGCATGTTGGAAATGGGATCCCTGGCTGGCCAGGGCTTTCGCCAAAGTCAGTCAGAGACCACCACTCCCAAGTCAGGGCAAGGGAGTTACATGCCAAGATAACCCCCGCTCACCCTCTAGGTAACGTGGCGCGAGCAGCAAGGCTAAACTTGGAGGCGATGTAAGTTAAGTATTTGCGCACGCACCCCAGCAACAACAACCAAAGGCCCACCACAAAGGAAACTCCACCCAAGGTTATATAAAAATAGCCTTTGTATTATAATAAATATACATCAGATAAAACACACACTTTACAATGTGCCAATCAGGCACGGGCGGAATTTACAAGGGATATTGTACAGGACAGGGCCACCTGGACCACTGTCAAGGGTATGTACTTTTAGAATTTTGTAGAAATAAAACTGTAGCACACAATATAAAAATAGAGCACACAACCAGTAATCACTGGTAACAGGACCTCACTAGCACCACCTGTACTAGGGAGAAAACAACCACCTACACTTCACAATACCTGTAGGGGTGTAAGAACAGAACACATGATGCATCACAATACATTCAGAGGTGTAGCAATAAACACAGTTGCGCAAAACTCAGATCAGTCACCACCTGTGACAGTCCCTGTGTCAGGGCCTAAACGTAGCAGTTGCCCACAAAGTGCTGGGCAACTGGTGCAGGGAAAGTTTGGGCAATGTTGGAGCCTCTCTGGCTCAAGAACCACCACTGTGGCACTGGGGAGCCTCTCTGGGCTCCTGGACAAGAAATGGCGCCCTGAGCCTCTCTCAGGCTCTTCTTTCCAGAACCACTGGGCCCCAGAGCCTCTCTGGCTCTCAAACAAGGGGGGCGCTCGAGCCTCTCTCAGGGCTCGCAAAGCAAAAGGGCTGGAGCCTCACTGGGCTCCAGAACGAGGGAATGGCACCCTCAGAGCCTCTCTGGCTCGTAAATCACAAATTGCGCCTGGAGCCTCGTGGCTCCAACAAACAACTGCCGCCTTGGAACCCTCTCTGGGCTCCAACAACAAAGGTGCAGCCTCGCTGGGCTGTGGGGGTCCCTCACGGGAGACCTAGAGCCAAAGGGGGGGGGGCCACGAGCCTCTCGGGGCTCTAGAGCAACTGCGGGGTCTGGGGGTCCCTCACGGGGGACTCAGGACACCAGAAAAATTCCCCCAGAGCCTCTCGGGCTCCAAGAACCAAGAACGGGCTCCTCCCGGTGGAGCGGCCCTCCCTCAACGGGGCCGCTCGCAGGATAACAGAGAACCCACCCGGCACTCACCGGCTGTCTGGGGCTGCAGGACGGCTCCGCTCGCGCTGCTCCTCTCTGGGCGGCGCTGCAGGGGCCGCGGGCGGGGCTCCCCTTCACTCGGGAGCCTCGCAGGACGCTTCTCGGCTCTGCTGCGGGGCGGGACTTCCGGTAGGCCTCTCCCGGGCCGCGCTGGCATTGGTCGGCCGCGGGCAGCGCGGCGGCTCGCTTCTTAGGCAGGCAGGCGGGCTCCCATGATCCGAGGAGTGGGCTCCCTCGTGAATCAAATCACAAAAACGGGCAACACAAAGCGGCAATGAGCGGGGTGGCACCCGCGCCGCCAAATCGCCACACGGGGCGATTAGATGCCGGGTGGGCACCGGCTGTGCACACCAAGCGCTAGCAGCGCTAGCAACGAAGGGCAGGCGCTCCCAAGCGCCTCCAGGACAAAATACAGCGCTCACAGCGCTACGGCCAGAACAAAGCGCTTTCAAGCGCTAGGCAGGGGATTTCAGCGCTCCCCAGCACTGAAGGGCAGAGAGCAGCGCTCTCAGTGCTGTAGGCACAGCACAAGCTCCAGCAAGGGCTGGAGGCAGGCAGGGGGGCAAGGCTGGGCCAGAGCCAGCACACTGGGTCTCCAGGCAGGGAGACACCCCAAGTGGCAGTCCTCCTGGCCCCAGCAGCAGCAACAGCCCCCTCTGGCAGGATCCAAAAGCAGAACATTTTCTAAGGGGACACAGCCCCTTCTTATACTAACAAATCCTTTGTTTCAAGGTGCAGGGTGGGGGGAAAACCAGTTACAGCTGGCTCTGGAGCACTCTTGGTGGCCCAACCACCCATTTCTTTCACTGGGGAGGCTGGGGTCGTTAGACACACCACAGGGGGGCGGAGCCAGCATTGTGTGGGGAAAAACCAGCCCATCCAGGACACAGGTACCCTCCTCCCACACATCACTCATGCTAATCTCCCACTCACCACCGGGCAGACCCATCCAGACTTCCTGGAGCCTGGCATGCCAGCCAGCTCCAGCCAATCACGCTCCAGCACCCTCACTGCACACATATCTCAATGTCCAGAAGTAGCACTTCCCTTCTAGACACATACATGCCGCAGACACCATCTCGCAGCATTCACTCTCACGAGTTTACACATACTAAACTCGAGCCTGCACTCCCCACGCATCAGGAACTACCAGGGACACACATTCCTCATGCATTCCTATGGGAGGGCAGGCCAGCCATACTACACGCACGCACTTTCACTCTGGGACCCAAGGAAAAGTGCGCAGAGACCCAAAAATCACTGACACAGGGTCACAAATAACAGCAAAAAGTTTAGGGGTGAACCTGCCCTGCGGGCCAAGTCCAACAGTGCAAAAGTGGACAGTGCCAATCTTCCACTGGCTGATAGGTCCTTAAATTAATGAGATGATTGTGTCACTTATCCTATTATCAAACTCGCTTGGGTCAGTGAGGGCCAGTTGATCATAACTCAGCCCAGCACTAAAAACAACGTTTTAGAGGCATTCTAAAGCAAATAAAATAAAAGATGGGATGAAAACTGAAGTTTATCTTGATGGAGACAAGTTGCCAGTCGGATAACACCAAGGGAAATGCATTACATCTAGTCTTCCGGTCTAGCTTAAATGCCACTTTATTGCCATGTATGGCACATCTAGATTATATCTCCAAGAGGGACAACAGGCTTGGGGTTAGGATGTAAAATTGTAGGCTAATTGGTGCTGCCAAAAATGAAATGTTATCTGTGATGTCACTGCTGTCATATGTTTTTATTTATTATTTTAAAGTGACTGTATGTATCCAGTCCATAATGGAGTCTGTCAATCATTGTAATTGCCTTTGTACAAATGTAGCAAAGTCTTTACTCAATTTAATGAATTTGGCAATAAGAAGGGCTGAGTTGGCCCTGCCATAAGGGCACAAGAGATTTCAGCAGCAGTCACTTAATGTGCAGAATGAGCTTACCAGTTGAGATAAAAATTTGTCATAAACAATGTCAATAGCTCTAACTTTTTCAAAGGTGAAACAGTTGCATTGTAAATGCTTGTTAATCCTGTAAACTCTGCTGAAATCCACTTGGGGAACATGCAGGAGTGCATGTTTTATTGCACAAATGAGAGTTGCCATCAATATTTTGGTATCACAGATAGTGCAACTATCAAGGGTTTGAGTGTAATCGGGGCCATAGAAAGCTCCCCTCCCAGACCCACTGGTGTATGGGTGCTCTCCAGCTGGTTCCAGTTTCCTTCTCTGGGAATCAAAGTTAGGCAAACTTGGGATTGCTTTCGGGGCTCTGCTGCAGTCTCGCTCTGTTACAAAGGTTAGAAGCTTGGATGGCAAATGGCCTTTAAGGATCTGCCTCGTTTCTCATGTGTCTGTTGGGGTCAGACTGGCCCACAGGTTGACCAGGCAGTGCCGGTGAGCTGCGGACAGGTCAGAGCGACCAGGCAGTGCCGGAGGGCTGGGGACAGGTCAGTGCGACCAGGCAGTGCCGGTGAGCTGAGGACAGGTCAGTGCGACCAGGCAGTGCCGGAGGGCTGGGGACAGGTCAGTGCGACCAGGCAGTGCCGGAGGGCTGGGGTCAGGTCAGTGCGACCAGGCAGTGCCGGAGGGCTGGGGACAGGTCCGTGCGACCAGGCAGTGCCGGAGGGCTGGGGACAGGTCAGTGCGACCAGGCTGTCCCGGAGGGCTGGGGACAGGTCAGTGCGACCAGGCCGTGCCGGAGGGCTGGGGACAGGTCAGTGCGACCAGGCCGTGCCGGAGGGCTGGGGACAGGTCAGTGCGACCAGGCCGTGCCGGAGGGCTGGGGACAGGTCAGTGCGACCAGGCCGTGCCGGAGGGCTGGGGACAGGTCAGTGCGACCAGGCCGTGCCGGAGGGCTGGGGACAGGTCAGTGCGACCAGGCCGTGCCGGAGGGCTGGGGACAGGTCAGTGCGACCAGGCCGTGCCGGAGGGCTGGGGACAGGTCAGTGCGACCAGGCCGTGCCGGAGGGCTGGGGACAGGTCAGTGCAACCAGGCCGTGCCGGAGGGCTGGGGACAGGTCAGTGCGACCAGGCCGTGCCGGAGGGCTGGGGACAGGTCAGTGCGACCAGGCCGTGCCGGAGGGCTGGGGACAGGTCAGTGCGACCAGGCCGTGCCGGAGGGCTGGGGACAGGTCAGTGCGACCAGGCAGTGCCGGAGGGCTGGGGACAGGTCGTGCGACCAGGCAGTGCCGGAGGGCTGGGGACAGGTCAGTGCGACCAGGCCGTGCCGGAGGGCTGGGGACAGGTCAGTGCGACCAGGCCGTGCCGGAGGGCTGGGGACAGGTCAGTGCGACCAGGCAGTGCCGGAGGGCTGGGGACAGGTCAGTGCGACCAGGCCGTGCCGGAGGGCTGGGGACAGGTCAGTGCGACCAGGCCGTGCCGGAGGGCTGGGGACAGGTCAGTGCGACCAGGCAGTGCCGGAGGGCTGGGGACAGGTCAGTGCGACCAGGCCGTGCCGGAGGGCTGGGGACAGGTCGTGCGACCAGGCAGTGCCGGAGGGCTGGGGACAGGTCAGTGCGACCAGGCAGGGTCAGTGTGGGGGCATTTGGGCTGTTTTCGGGCTGCTTCCTGGTTGGCCTGGTCGGTTTTCACTGATTATTTCTGATATTACCATAAATGTTACCTGCAGCAAGCTCAAAGCCATGCTGTGCTACATCCCTGCCAGAGCACTTCTACAGCTGTCCTTACCAAGTCGGAACTGCCCACTTTGCTAACATGGTCCTCATTTTCAGCCAATTCTCTAATGTGGCCACTTAGTGTTGTGCCCAGGACTCCTTTCGGTTCGAGCCGCTCTCTGGCTCAGAGTTTGAAGACTGCATTTGTGGTCTGTTTAGAGCACTAGAATGGAGATTCTCTTTACAAACCGCTGAAAGCATCTACAAGCCACAGGCCTGCGTTCACTGTGTGCACAGGCCACATCTGGTGCCACAGGCCTGCGGTCACTGTGTGCACGTGCCACAGGCCTGCGGTCACTGTGTGCACGTGCCACAGGCCTGCGGTCACTGTGTGCACAGGCCACATCTGGTCTTGGCACACAAGGCCCAGACAGGAAGGAGTCCAAAAGGATGATCCTTCTAAAGGAGTCCCTCAGGCAGTTTAATGCAGGCACTCCAGGGGGGCGCAAGGATACATCAGCTCATAGCACTCGAGGGGGGGGGGAGGGGGTCAAGGATACATCAGCTCATAGCAACCCCAGCGGGGGCGCAAGGATACATCAGCTCATACCAGTCAGGGGGGGTGCAAGGATACATTCACTCATAGCACTCAGGGGGGGTGCAAGGATACATCAGCTCACAGCACTACAGGGGAGGCGCAAGTATACATCAGCTCATAGCACTCGGGGGAACAAGGATACATCTGCTCATAGCACTCTAGGGAGGCGCAAGGAGCACCGCTGCAACCACTTATCCTTCCAGAAACCCACCACACACCATCGCACCCAACCGATCCACCGCTGGAGCAAAATCACCGAAGACCAACTACATGCAAACCTCGCTCTCAGCTTACCCACCGAACCCTCCAACACAGACGTCGCTACCCACAACCTTAGACGCTGGATCGAGGACTGCGCCAACAACCTCGCCCATCTGAAGAAACCCCCCGCCCCCCACAGAGACCAGCAAGATGTCCAGCTGGTTCACCCCAGAACTCCTAGATTCCCAGCAAGCCTGCCGGAAACTAGAGAAGAAATGGCACAGTGAACAAACTCCGGAACGCCACGCAGCACACAAGGACGCAGTCTGCAACCACCACCAATTCATCAGGGATGCCAAGAAGACCTCCTTCAAAGACCGCCTCGACAACAACGCACACGACAGCAAGGAGCTCTTCCACATCGTTAAGTAACTATTTTGTTTAAGAAATTTTTATTAAGTTTTCCAGTACATATGAAAAATAGAACAAGAGAAGCAATACAATTGTACATGAAGAAAAACCCATCATATATCATAAATGACATAAGTAGGATGAAACAATAAGGCAAATATCAAGTAATTAACTATAACAAGTAGGTTAAAACAGAGAAAAAGAGAAAGAGGAGAAGTAGAAAGGAGAGGAAAAGGGGAAAGTGAAAGAAGAAGGAAAAAGACAGTCAGCGAACAGGAGGGTGTATAGAAAGATAAGTAGAGAAAGGTAGCCAAAGAAGGTCAGACTTGATTTTTTGAGAGTGAATCAGAAGAAACAGAGGCAATTCTATGTTCATCGCAAATAAAGTTCCACCAAGTTAATAGATAAATCTTTGAATTATCCTTCCGGGAGGATAAAGTAACTTTAAAAGCTAATGTAAAAATAATCAAATAGTCTAGGAGAGGAAGCTGTAACCTCTAGATCAAGTGATAATGAACCTAGAAAAACAGTTTGTAATGTCAAACTAGTATTAAGATTAAATACTAACTTGCAGACATTCCAGACAATTCCAAAAGGTTGAAGCATTAGAACATTCATAAAGTAAATGAGTTAATGTGCCCATTCCAGTGGAACATGACCAACATAAGGGGGAAGATGAGGGTGAAAATTTACATATAGTGATGGGAGTAATAAGTGCTCTTTGATAAAGGAAATAGAGATTGAGTTACGCGAGCAACAGGAGAGATCTTAAATAATTTGGACCATAGTTTATCCCATGTAACAGAAAGAGAAACAGACAAATCCTTTTCCCATGCAAGTTCAACTGGAGACTTAGAGCGTTCATTGACAGTGGATACCAATAACCTATATACAGTAGCAGCTTTAGGTCTGTGGGTTGATAAGGAGTATAAAGGTGTGTAGGGGGAAATAGATGGTACTTGATGTGGAAGAGAAAAAGTAGATAGATGAGATTGTAGGGCAAGATAAATGATATTATACTCAGTAATGTAAGAGTCAGGTAAGTGATAGGTTGTTTGTAATGATGAGAAGGGGACAATAGAATAATTATGTAATTGATAAACAAAAATAACGCCCTTTTCCTTCCAATATTTGTAGTAAAATGATTTACCTTTGTATTTGAGAAATGTATTACACCATACAGTGGAGGACAAAAACATCGAAGAGGAGTAAAATCGTTAGAGAAATTGTTATGAAACAGTACGAGAGTATTTTAAAATGGGGTTAGTGGATAAAAAGGTACAATTTGACATAAAAATAACCTGTGGAAAAGAAAAATCCTTCAGGAGGGAACGTTCAACACGAACCCATGTGGGAATAGGACTGTCAACAAAATCATATGCGAACGTAAAAGGTTGCTTAATCAAAAAAGCAGAGTGGTAAACAGTAAAATTTTGAAAACGAACACCACCTTCATCTTTGGGACGTATAAGTTTATGTAGAGCAATGCGCGGGTGTTTATTATTCCATAGAAATTTTATGCAGATAAAATTAATTTTAGAAAAATAGAAATTAGGGATTTTGATAGGAAGCATGGATAGTGTATATAAAACATGGGGTACAATCATCATTTTAATAGTATCTAACCTACCCACCAGGAAAGAAAGAGGGGCGACCAAGTGAGAAGGAGCGAGCAAATTTTACTTAATAATGCATCAAGAGTAAATTTAAGTGTGTCAGGTAGGGAAGAGGAAAACCAGATGCCAAGGTATTTGATTTTAGATGGACACCAAGAAAAAGAAGTAGCATTAAACATGTATTGATAACAGATAGAATTTAAAGGCAGAACTTCTGTTTTGGAAAGGTTAAGTTTATACGCGGAAACACTGGAATATAATTAAACTTCATTTAAAAAATAAGGAAGGGATTCAACAGGGTTGGACATATAAACAAGTATATCATCTGCGTAAGCAGACAGTTTAGTTTCTACGGAGTTATGCTTAAAGCCAGCAATTCGAGTGTTAGCACAAATGCGCTCTAGAAATGGTTCAAGGCAAAGAATAAAAAGTAAAGGGGATAGGGGGCAACCCTGTCTTGTACCTCTAGATAACGAAAAGAATCTGGAAAATTGATTAACAAAAATACTAGCACGAGGACATGAGTATAAAAGTTTGACATGGGAAATGAAATTAGGTCCAAAACCAAACCAATTAAGAGTTTGGAACATAAATTGCCAATACGATCAAAAGCCTTTTCAGCATCAAGGGATAAAGCTGCAAGGGGAGATTTATATTTCTTGTCATAAGAAATAATATTAGCAAACATCCGAGCATTATCAGATGCTAATCTGCCCTTCACAAATCCGACTTGATCAGTTTTAATTGAGAGGGATAATGGTGTCAAGCCGAGATGCAAGAATTTTGGCAAAAATTTAGCAATCATAATTAATTAATGATATAGGGTGAACATTTTTACAATGGGAATGATCTTTATCAGGTTTGGGGATAATGATAATTAAAGCATCCATGAAGGAACCAGAGGCTTTTGCGTCGGCAATAAATGTGTTCAAAAGTAAGTGAGGGACACAAGTGGAAATAAATGCACTGTAAAATTCAATAGGTAAACCATCGGGTCCCGGGGCTTTTGATTTTTAAAGGGCCTTTATAGCAGTGGTTATCTCTTGAGGAGTAATATCTTTTTCCGAGTTGAATTCATCAGGTAAAGATGGGGGTGATGGTAAGCCTGAAAAAAGGTATACAAGTTGGAATCGGTAGGAAATGTGTCATCCGAGTACAGACACATAGTATGTATGGAAAACCTCGCCAATGTCTTCATCTGATGAGACCAATTTATTAGTGGATTCATTAATGATAGGGCCAATAGTTTTACGCTCAGATTTGATTTTTAAATAGTTTGCCAGCATTTTCCCCGCCTTATTTTGCCCTCCATGATATTTAGATTTATTCCGGAGTAAAACATTACAAGCTTCCATTGTTGCCAATTTGTTGAGCTCAGTTTTTGCTTTGATTAAATCATGGAGAATGGTCGAAGAATTGGAAGTAAAATAGCTATGTTCTAGGTCTTTAAGGGTTTGCAATTGGTCTGCATATTTCTTTCTTGAGGATTTCTTCTTTTTCGATACAAAAGAAATGGTAAATGCACGAAATGCAGCTTTAAAAGCATCCCAGGTATTTGGAACAGAAGTATCCAGTGGATCATTATTAAAAAAAACTGATTGATAAAGGAGGAAGCTTCTTTGATAAAAGTGGGCTCATTTAACAAAAAAGTGTTACGTTTCCATCGGCTAGATGGAGGATACATGGGATAAATCCAAAACAGCACGAACAGGGGCATGATCTGATATAAAAATGGAACCAATGTCAGAGTTTTGGATTGAGGGGAGTAGAGATTTACTAGACAATATATAATCAATTCTGGAGCGGGTATGGTGTACATTGGAAAAGAAGGTAAATTCAGCTAAATCAGGATTACAGATCTTCCAAACATCATACAATGGACAAGAGGCAATGGCAGATTGACAGGCTTTATGAGACTTGTCAGGTTGAAATTTACTTTTGGATAGTCTATCGGAAAAGGGATCTAACCATTGATTAAAATCACCAGCCACAATATTAGGGCAATCAATAGAAGAAAGGAGGACTTTAATATCATTCCAAAATTTAGGATCAGGTTTAACAGGACCATAGATATTTAGTAAAACCAATGTTGTATTTTGGAACATAATTTTTGCCATTACCCATCGTCCATCAGCATCACATTGTGTTGATAAGATTTGTACAGCTAAAGCTTTATGGAACAATATGGCAACGCCCCCTTTTTTGTTGACAGCCGGAGAAAAAACAACTTGGCCCACCCATTGCCTTTTCAGTTTAAGAGATTCATCATTACAGTGATGTGAGAAGTTGGGCTGGTATATGATGTCCACAGTTCTGTGGGCACCTTGTATCAGTCCAAACAATCCCTTATGGTGATGGTTGTAAGTCAACCTTATAGACAAGCTATCCTAGGGGTAGCATGGACTAAGCAGCCTTAAAGGCTTAACTCAAGAGGGCATGTGAAGCCAGCTGTTTTACCATATGCAATCCTGTAATACCAAATGAAAGGACACCACACAAGTTATATATTCTAAAAATATATGTATTTATTCTCAGAATAATCCCCACTACTCTTTATGAGCAATGAAGCACAAGCGTTTAAACAAAAGCACAATATAACATACAAGTTGCACGTTTTTGGATGAGGCCAGTGGCCACTCAAACCATATATCAAAAAAGTGGTATAACAATCACTAATCGATTGGGGGTAAGGCCTAGGGCCTTGGGAATCGCTGGGACTACACTGGACTAACAGTAGTTAGGACGGGAGTAGCCCGCGGGATTCGGGTGCAGTGCAGAAAGCACACGCATGCACCAATGCAAAGTTAATGGTGCATAAAAGTTATCGAGTTACAGTTTTAAGAGTCTTCCAACTGGACTAGAAGGACAAAACTTTAGACTTGGACACTAGAGGTGTAAACCTCTACAGGAGCATCGGCGTTCACGAGTTACCTCACCCACAGGAAGCGGGTGCACAGGTGCAAAGATGTGTCGGGTTTCGTCACGCAGTTCTATGGTGCCTGAAGATGAAGATGCTGCAGGCGTCCAGAAGAGTAGTGTCCGGTGCGATCCAAGGGTGGATCGAAGCTGAAGCGTACCTGAAAGCAGAGGGGACAGAGTCTGGGTCACTAGCCAGTGACCAGGAAGGAACCAGGAAGAAACCAGGCAATGTCGGGCGCAATCAAGTCTATGTTGTTAAGCTTGTCTCCGCTGCCACGTGGACTCTGGGGCACCGAGGATGTCCACATGTGGATCACGAGCTGTCCCACAAAGGCTCTCGCTGTCGGCGGTGTTGGCTTCCGGATCGGAGTCAACAAACCTTGGCAAAGGCAACCCACGCAGGATTCAAAGAACGCTTAATACTCGGACCAGCAAGGTCAGAGCGGGTGCTCCTTTTCAGGGGAGCGAGGGCCAGTCTGGAGCAACCAGACCAGCTGTGTAAATCCAAAGGTTCGTTGGTTCTGGGGCCACTAGCCAACGGGCAAGCGACCAGATCAGGGCGTCAAGCAGGAAAATGCAAAAGGGCCCCACGCAGCACTCGTCGAGTGTGGAGAGGTAAGCTTCAGTGCAAAAGCTGCTCGGGCTGGAGCTTCTCAAACTTCAATGCACAGCTTCGAGGGAGCCTCGGGTGCTGCACGGTCAGCGCTTTGTGATTTTTTCAAGATGGCCGCTCCCACGATTCAGGTCGCCTCCACTGGTCCCAGCTCTGCATAGACTGTGGATCAGGCTGTTAGAAGTCAGGATCGCTGGCTCTTGTCGATCTCAGTCACTCTAGTTCCGGCGGGAACTGCAACAAAGCAAACGTCGAGGTGCTGGATGGTACCTGTTGGACCCGGTCTCATGGCGTGGTCCTACCCCTCCCGCATGGCGGGCCCAGGACGACATCAGCCCTCCATCGAGCCACGGTCACCCCCGTGGCACGACCCTACACGAACTACCGAAGAGAGCAACCACCTGGCAAACCACGGCTCTCCCCCCCTGTAACACGGTGAACCCTGCACGCCCCAACAACTGCCGGTCCGGCTACCACTCCGGACCACCCCTACAGGCCCGACTCCACCTTGGGCCCATCACGTTCAGAGCACGAGGCCTCGCTCGACTCCATCTTGGGCCCATCACGTCCCGAGCACGTGGCCTCGGCCCCAACCAAGGCCCCAGCGAAGCCCAGACATCGAGGCACCAAGATCCCCCCGGGTGGTAGAGTGGCCACTCAACGGATCCTAGAGGAGGGGAGTTTCGATGGCCCTCCAGCCGTCCCCGGACGCCTGGTATCGATCGCCCTCCGGCCTCCCTGGGCGCTGGCTCCACCCCCCTGCTGGGTGTCTGGACACCACCATCCCAGCCCCTCTGACCCCCAGGCGCGAGGATCCGGACATCAAAGGACTCCAGTCCTATATCTGGGCCAGCCCTGGAGTAGGACGGCAGTTGTATCCTGGAGTCAAGAGCCCTGCTGACGCTGTCACGGCTGACCCCGAGAAGAACTCATAACCCTGAAACCTGAAACCACCTTTGGAGCCTGCTGGCGCTGCCGCGGTCCATCTTCGCTGAACCACCTTTGGAGCCTGCTGCCGCGGTCCATCTTCGCTGAACCATCTTTGGAGCCTCCTGGCGCTGCCGCGGTCCATCTTCGCTGAACCATCTTTGGAACCTGCTGGCGCTGCCGCGGCCCATCTTCGCCGAAACCACCTCGAGGCCTGCTGGCGCTGCCGCGGCCCCCTCTCCGTAAACACCACCTGTCGAGTCCTGCTGGCGCTGCCGCGGCTCGACCTCTCGGAACCCCCTGGCTCGAGGGTTGAGAGCTGTGCGCAGGGTATCCCTTCCTTCACCAGTACTGAGACTGTCCAGCTACCCTGTCCCTTATTTACGAGATTTTTCAGATCCCCCGATCTGCCTCTACATATCGCTGAAGACAAGCAACCTTTATTCTTGATAAAGCCTAAGAACTTATACTTGTGTGGTGTCCATTTGTAGTGGTGTGGTTACTCTGCTGTACGATCCTAGGAGAGGAACCTCACCCAGGAGGCCTCTCGATAACGCTCGGCTACTTCTAGACAGAGGGGTGGACCTAGGGGTGGTCAGTCAGACATCTTCTGCCTCCCCCGGGATCGCCTCTCTAACAGTACCTGTTTGCACAGGGTGGTCACTCCTTGACCACAAGGGAGATTCTTCAGTCTTCCACGTCCAGTGGGATGTCGAAGGGTCCAGAGTTTCGTTTCATAAGTTTCAGTCAGGATAATCTGATGGGCATTTGCACAGCTCCTACCTTTATTCCAAATCAAGGGGCTGAATTACCTGCTAGGTCCCTCCTATGGGTGGGACCCAGGAAGGGGGTGGTTACACCCCTTTCCCTTTGTCCAGTTTCGCGCCAGGACTGTGGCAGGATGGCCCCAGAACCGGTTTGACTGGAATCTGCCCAGGGACACCTTGTGCGCCCCAGGCAGTGTCTAGTTTCTTTCAACCCTCCCTGCTACAATCCTCTATCTCCTGTCTGGGGTGGTGTGACACCTCCCTGTGACAGGAGATCCTTTGATCAAGCCTCCTCTGTCGAGTTTCAGTCAGCAGCAGGAGTCCAGACTCGTGTCTGTGGCTGCAGCATCCATTTTGTGATGCTGGTGCTCTGGTTAGGATTAACCGCATTTGCAGTAAGTAACATGTCTTCCCCTCCTAGAGGGGTGGGAGGCTGCCCCCGTCGTCAGAACTGGGGAGGGGGTAGCATTCCACGTTGTTTGACACCAAACACAACATGTTTTGATAAAGCCAAACCGAAGTTGCAATAACCGTAAGGATTATAATGCACTTAAGAGTATATGGTATGGCAGTATCACTAGAACAGCTATAAGGAAATGGTTCCGAAAGCTGCAGACAGGCTCAGCTCATGCTAGAGCACCATCTCACATAAAACCAAGCACGCTGCCTCCAGGATTGTTAAGGCCTGCCATAGGAGTGACTGAGGCATATATGTGTCCAGATATAGGCTTAGATATAGGTATACTATATCTAAGCAAGGGGTGTTTACACCACCTTGCCCCAGCTGAGGGATCAGCCAGTTGTGTCAATTTAAGAACCAGCCAGGGGTGGCAAACGCTATGCTGCAGCCCCTGGTAGGCCTTGGATGCACCTATGCCCTGGGCACCTATAGGGCACTGCACAGGGGCTGACAAGGTGTCCTGTACCAATTTGGTTATGCACCTAGGGTGCATGGAGTCCATTTTAAGAGAGAGAAGATAGCCTGGGGCAGGATCCCAGGCCAACTAAGTCGAAAACCAGCTCAACACTAGGCAAAAAATCTGGGGTAACCATAATCAAGTGTCCACCCTCCTACATGTGAGTTTCTTTAAGAAAAGACATTTGAGAATTAAGCTTAGATAAATGAGAAAGTACCTTTTGTATTTTTACTGGATTCCCCAGGCCATGAACATTCCACGTAACAAAATTACACAACGGGAATAGGGGAGGATGCGACACAGGTAAAGAAGACATCTCCGGGGTAAAACTAAGGGAAAACACCACATGAAAATTACAGAAAAAACAATTTACCCACTTACCAACAATACCATGGCATAAAAAGAAAAAACAAATGTCAAAATGTGGTAGGGAAGAAAAAAAGAGAATTAGGGGAACAACAATGAACACAGGAAAATACCAGACATAATAAAAAAAACAAAGCACTAAAAAAGATGGAAAGGAAAGAAGGGGATGACCGAAAACGGAGAGAGGGAAAGAAGGCAAGGAAAGAGGTAGAAAAAATAGAGATAGGAAGAAAAAAGACAGATCAAGGAATGACATCCAGATCTGTGAAAGAAAGAGGAGTCTAAAAGCGAGAAGCACAGTGACGCAAAGGGGCACGGGACATGAAGTATATAACAGGATGAAAACTACAAGAGCCTCAAAGAGGAACGTAAGAAATATTCACGTAGCATTGGATAAACAAGTGAATAATGCAATTAAAAGAGGCATGAAAATTCAAAAAGGAATTCAACATAGCATAGAGGTAAGTCAATCATTTGTATCCATTCCAGAGGGAGAGAATTCACGAGGGTAAATTCTACGTTTTTCAGGATCATCAAATGAGCGTGAACGACCATTATGTGTGATTTTACACAAACATGGATGTAGGATGCCATACTGGATATTGAGAAGTTTCATTTGAGGATGCAATGCCAGAAATTCCTTGCGACGAGCATTTGTTGCATTGGAGAGATTCTGGGAGATGAAGAGATTGTGACCAGATCAAATAAGATGACGTTTCAATCTAACAGCTTTTAACACCAGCATCAGTTCAGTAAATTCAAGAAAAAGCATTATAATACCATGTGATTTATTAGTATTAGGATGTAAACTACCCAAACGATGAGCTCTTTGAATATTGAGAGGATTTGTGGAAGATTGAAGATCTAAAAGTTCTGGAAGGAACTTTTGTAGGAAAGATACAATGTCCGGACCCTCAATATTTTCCGGAAGACCATATAGGCGTAGATTATTCCGACGGTTTCTATTTTCAAGATCCTCAGTATGTAGTTTTAATTTATGAATTTCCTGTTCTAAGAGTGGTATTTTAGTAGAAGCATTTTGGATATCACTGACCCGTTGTTGCAAGTCCAGAACCTTGCTTTCCATAACAATCCATCTCTCGTCAATTTGTTGTAGCTTTTTGTTTGTAGCAGTCATGAATGGTTGGAGACCACAGACTTCATTTAGTATAGAGTCCAACACTGGGTTCTGAGAGGATTGAATAGGTGAGGGTGGATCTTTTTTTGACGTTTAGGTTTGGTAAGGGTCATAGAGGATCTGGCAGAATGAGAGTCGGTTGTAAGTAAGCAGCACATGAAGGGAAATGAGCATAACTGTTGGACTTTGGCCCTTAGGGCAGGTTCACCCCTAGACTTTTTGCTTGAAATGGTGACCTGGTGATGGTGATTTTTGGGTTCTGCGCACTTTCACTGTGTCCCAGTGGAAAGTGCGTGCGCACTGTGAGTGCATGTGCTGAGCTAGGCCGGCCCGCCCATAGGAATGCATGGGGAATGTATGTGTCCCTGGTAGTTCCTGATGCGTGGGGTGTACAGGCTCGAGTCTGGTATGTGTGAACTCGTGAGAGTGAATGCTGCAAGATGGTGTATGCGGCATGTATGTGTCTAGTGGGGAAGTGTCATTCCTAGACATGGCTGTACGTGTGCAGTGAGGGTGCTGGAGCGTGATTGGCTGGAGCTGGCTGGCATGCCAGGCTCCAGGAAGTCTGGATGGGTCTGCCCGGTGGTGAGTGGGAGATTAGCATGAGTGATGTGTGGGAGGAGTGTACCTGTGTCCTGGATGGGCTGGGTTTTCCCCACACAATGCTGGCTCCGCCCCCCTGTGGTGTGTCTAACGACCCTAGTCTCCCCAGTGAAAGAAATGGGTGGTTGGGCCATCAAGAGTGCTCCCAAGCCAGCTGTTGTAGTGTAGTTCCTATTTTCCCAATAGGCTCTGCGCATTGGAATAGTACCTACAGCAGTAAAGGCCTAGGCCAGACGTTAACTAGGTCTACTACTGTCGATACTAGACTTAATTTTTGGGTTTGCCAGCTAAGCTCAGAGTTCGCTAGAAACTTTCTCGAATGTTCAAGGAAGGATTAACTCCCCTGATTAGACAAGAAGGGATTTAGTTTCTGACAACCATAGAACATGACAACTTTGCTCTCCCCTAATCAAGAGTCAATCTCAAGAGTCGTGTGAGCACAAGGCAATTATTTTACTCAGTCAGTACGTGCATTCTTAGTCTCATCAGAATGTAGAGAAAAGGAAGAGACGGGCGTGTTCAATAAAAAGATGTTATTTATTGATCAGTCTCTTTTCTCGTACAAGAGAAATGGATCGATATTATTGCGATACTTATAGTTAAGTAAAGTGCATACATTAGAAGCAATAGTATAAAATAATACTGTAAAAACATTGATATGGTTTCTGAGCCATATGATGTTTAAAATGATTAAAATATATTTACATACACATATACATTTGACTAAACGTACTCAACTGGTGTTTCTAAATACGCCTACCCCGTGTACCTGACCTAAGTCTAATGCGTGGGCGGGAATAGAAAGTTACAGTTTAAGTTAAGTTTGTTTTTGCCAAGTGAATAACTAAAGAATTCTCTAGGAGGGGTTATTCAGTTCTGTACCTGGAATTTAGGATGAATGAGGAATGGTATCTCTTTCTCTGCTCTCGATATTCCAGGCTGCCTGCGAGGGCTACCCGGAAGCGCCGGTGCTGGGTCTCTCGGCTTGAGATAGCAGCGCGTCTCTCAGCGCGTCAGGAAGGCGGGGCTGCTGCCAGCGGGGTCTGCTTCTGCTCTCGGCTTCGGCAAGTGTGGCTGCTCCGTCTTGTCACCACGCGTGTGTCTTGCATAGGGCAAGATCGGCAATATTTATACCTTAAAGGTGCCGGGATTGACGTAAGGATGGACATAGGTACGTCAATAAAGATGTCATACGACTTGCTCGTTAGCACATTCTTTACTAAAGTTCTCTGTGAAATCAAAACAATGGCCGCACGGATTATCCAGGTTGTCATAGGTTTGATTTGTTATGAGAACGTCGTATGCCTTATCAGGGGCTGGAGGAATATCGCTTGTCTAATTAGATCTCAAGCGTTATGACCTAATCAGATAACACGTTCCTGTGCCGTAGTGTGACTGCGTCAGATAACGGTATCTGCATCATGGGGAATTTCTTGCCTCATGGGCTGACTGTTAGTTAACTAGCTAGGTAGTTTAACCAGAATAGGGTCAGGAATAGGGGGATCGATTCAGAACCTATAGAAATACACGACACTGTAACTGGTTTTCCCCCCACCCTGCACCTTGAGACAAAGGAATGTACTGTATAAAAATGGGGCTGTGTCCCCACAGATGTTCTTTCTTGATCCTACTTGAGGGGGCTGCTGCTGCTGGGGCCAGGAGGAACCGCCACTAGGACTGCCTCCCTGCCTGGAGGGCCAGTGAGCTGGCCCCTGGCCCAGCCTTGACTCCCCTGCCTGCCAAGGAGGACTTCTGCTGGGCTTGTTGGCCCCTAGCGCATGGGAGCGCTTTTTGATTGCCTTTTTAAGCGCTTGAGAGCGCTTTGTTGTGACCCAGCGCTTAATAGCGCTTTATTTGCCATTTTTAGCGCAGGGAGCGCTTTAAATTTCACTTAGCGCTTGGGAGCGCTCTGGGTGCTTTGGCCGGTGCCCACCCGGCATCTTTTGCCTGCGTGCTGCGTTGCGGCCCCAATCGAGTGGCTACCTCGATTCCTCGTGTATTTTAAAGGGAGCCTACCCCTCGGTTTATTGAGCCCCCGCCTAGAAGTGCCGGAGACGGGCCGCCGCGCTGCCCGCGACGACCCGGAAGTGTTCCTGCCGGCCGGCCAATTCGAGCGCGGCCCGACAGAAGTCCCGCCCCCCACAGCCGCGACCCGGAGGTCAGGCAGGCCGGGGCAGGACAGAGAAGCAACCGGAAGCGGACGGGAGGCCACCCCGCGCTCCGGTGAGGAGAGAGAGCCGGCGTCTGGTCTTCCCCCCCCCCGGGGCCCCCAAGAGCGAGGGAGAGCCCCGGAGAGGGAGGGAGAAGTGTGGAGGGAGCCCCCGAGGAGCGGGAGCTCCCGTGCAGAGGAGACGCGCTACTCCCCAGACCGAGGGAGCATCTACAGAAGACCGATGAGTGCCCTCCCCTCCAGAGTTAGTCACTTGTGCTGAGAGGCCCGTGGGGCCTCAAGTGATTCCCGAGTCCCCAGGAGGGGGACTCCAACGACGGGCCAGTGTTCTCAAGTCCCCCAGAGGGGGGGACTCCCACCAAAGGCGCCCCACGTGTTCGCGGGTCCCCGTGAGGGACCCCCTGCCCCAGAGGGGCAGCCCCTGTTACTGAGAGCCCTAGTGAAAGGCTCGTGGGGGCCTTACCTGTGTTGTTGAGCCCGGAGAGGCTCTAGAGACGGCGCATTTTGTTGTGAGCCCTGAGAGAAGGCTCAAGGGGCACATCTTCAGTTAGGAGCCCAGAGAGGCTCAGGGGCCATTTGTTTCACGAGCCCAGAGAGGTTCAGGAGACAGTCAGTTGGGCAGAGCCTAGAGAGGCTCCCACGTTGGCCCCATCAATTGCACCAGTTGCCCAGCACTTTGTGGGCAACTGCTACGTTTAGGCCCCCTGACATTGGACACAGGGCGTCCTAGCCCCCACAAGGCCAGAGGGCCTAGGGACAGTCACAGGTGGTGACTTACATGAGTTTGGCACAATTGTACTTTTTCTGCACCTCTGAATGTGTTTTAATGCGTCATGTGCCATGTTCCTTACACCTCTGAATGAATGTTATGCATTGCATCATGTGTTATGTGCTTACACCCCTACAGGTACTGTAATACTTAGGTGGTTGTTTTCTTCCTAGTACAGGTGGGGCTAGTGAGGTCCTGGTTACCAGTGATTACTGGTTGTGTGCTATTTTGTGCTAAAGTAATTTTACATTCTATGTGCTATTTCTGAAAGTGTTACTTCTGATTCCTGACAGTGGTCCAGGTGGCCCTGTCTTGTACATATCCCCTGTAAATTCTGCCCGTGCCTCTGGCACATTGTAAAGTGTGTTTTATCTAATGTGTTTCTGGTGTAATACAAAGGCTATTTTTTATATAACCTTGTGTGGAGTTTCCTTTGTGGTGGGTCCTGGGTGTTGTTGCTGGGGTGCATGCGCAAATACTTAACTTACATCGCCTCCAAGTTTAGCCTTGCTGCTCGCGCCACGTTACCTAAAGGGTGAGCAGGGGTTATCTTGGCGTGTAACTCCCTTGCCCTGACTTGGCAGTGGTGGTCTCTGACTGACTTTGGCGAAAGCCCTGGCCAGCCAGGGATCCCATTTCCAACAATAACCAAACGACTGACAGTTCTTAAGTTGGTTATAATCCACAATGCACGAAAATTAATATTTTAAAGTTTGTGAAAATGACGCAGCAGAAAAAAATTATGGCCAGATAGCAGGTAGAAGTTGTAGGAATAACATCATTATGAAAGAATAAATAAATACTGCTTTCAAATAAATGCTACCAAAGATTGTGCAGTAACAAAGGCATTCGGCGAGTTAGTGCTGTTATGAGGCAGGGATTGATTGAATTGACTGCGCAGACATTCGAAGTAGAAAGAGCAAGTGTAGGAATAGCAGTCATACAATACAGCTCCTCATAATATGACTGGTGAAGGAAGCCAACATAGGTAGAGCTTAGCAAGAGAAATATGCCTCAGAAAAACATCAAAATGCTCATTTGTAAAATAATGCACAAAAAATCAGGTGAGTCTAAGTAGCAGAAACAGTTTGTAGCGTAGGTAGCAAAGAATGAGAAGAGCCATATTGAGCGCGGCGATATTTCGGCAAAACGCGAGCGGAGCGACCTAAAATGGCAGCCGCTCGAGTTTGCACTGACAGAAATTACCGCGGTACGTTGGTAGGCACAGCAGACAGCAGTCCGTCCGGAAAAGCAGGTACGAGATTCAGCGCATCCTCAGCGGATCTGTCCCAGCTCGAAATCACTTGCCGAGTAACGCGAAACGGCAGCTCAGAGGGTCCGCCATGACACCTCGGCGTGCAAGCCCCGCCCGCCGTGAAGTAACTCTTACCCCAGCTCCAACACCAACGACATCCCGCCGTTGCAAGCCCTGTGCGACTCTCGCCACCTTCTTCCACCGCAAGATAGCAGACATCCAAGACAGTTTCAACACCCAGACAGCAAGACAACAGACCTTCTGCACACCATAGACCACATCCCCTTGCTAGCCTGGACCAGCATGAGCGTCGATGATACCATCAAGACCATGAGCACAATCCATTCCGGCTCTCCGGCAGACCCATTCCCGCACCACGTCTTCAACAAAGCAAGCAGCCCACCTACGCAACCATCTCTCCTTTGAGACCACAACCTTCCCAGAGAGCTGGAAAAACGCAGAGATCAACGCCCTACTCAAAAAACCTAAGGCAGACCCAAGAGACCTCAAGAACTTCCAACCCATCTCTCTGCTACCCTACCCTGTCAAGGTCAGAGAAATTTGTTGACAGCTAACCAGATACCTCGAAGAGAACAGAATCCTGGACCCTTCCCAGTCAGGGTTCCGCAGCAACCAGGCACCGAGACCACCCTCATTGCCGCCACCGACATCAGGACCCTGCTGGACACCAGCAAGACCACAGCACTCATCCTCAGACCTCTCTGCCGCCTTCGACAACGTCTGCCACCGCACACTACGCGCACGCCTCCATGCCACAGGGATCCATGACAAGATTCTGGATTGGACCATCTCCTTCCTCTCCCGCAGAACCCAGAGCGTCCGCCTCCCCATTCCGTTCCAAAGCCTCGGAGATCTGCGGCGTACCCCAGGGATCCTCCCTCAGCCCGACGGTTTTCAACATTTACTTGGCCCTCTCGCACACGTCGCCTGACCTCAACATAATCTCATACGCAGACGACACTCAACTGATCCTCTCCCTCACCAAGGACACCATCACCATCAAAGCCAACCTCCATGAAGGAATAAAGGCCTTCGCCAACTGGATGAAGATCAGCCGTCTGAAGCTTAACTGACAAGATGGAGGTCCTCATCCTCGGCTCCAACCAGTCAGCCTGGGACGACTCCTGGTGGCCAACTGCACTAGGGCAGCCCCGACCCCCATCGACCACGCACGCAACCTGGGAATCATCCTCGACTCAATGCTTTCAATGACAAAGCAAGTCAACGCCATCTCCTCCTCCTGCTTCAAAACCCTCCCCATGCTCCGCAAAATCTACAGATGGATCCCGACAGATACAAGAAAGAGTCACCCAGGCCCTCGTCTGCAGCAGACTCGACTACAGTAACGCCCTCTACACGGGAGCCCCGACAAAGCTCATTAATCTGACTACAACGCATCCAAAATGCCTCGGCACGACTGATCCTCAGTGTACCACGACACGGCCACACCACCCCCCACCTGCGAAACCTGCACTGGCTCCCCATCAACAAGAGAATATCCTTCAAGCTCCTCATCCACGCACACAAGGCACTCCACAAGAACGGCCCAGCCTACCTCAGACGGCTCTCCTACACCCCGAACCGCCAGCGACTCTCTAACGACCTCTCACTCGCCACCGTCCCACGCATCCGAAGAACAACCATCCGTGGCAGATCCTTCTCCCACCTCGCCGCCAAGACATGGAGCACCCTCCCACTGAGCCTACGACAGACCCAAGACCTGCTGACCTTCAGGAGGATACTAGAGACCAGGCTGCTCAATCAGTAGCGGCCCCCACAAATGACTGATTAGATAAATCAGCTCATAGTACTTTTGGGGGGGGGACGCAAGGATGCATCAGATCATAGCACTCCAGGGAGGCGCAAGGATACATCCGCTTATAGCACTCGGGGGGGGGTGCATGAATACATCAGCTCATAGTACTCTGGGGGGGTGCAAGGATACATCAGCTTATAGCATTTGGGGGGCGCAAGGATACATCAGCTCATAGCACTCTAGAGGGGGCAAGGATACATCAGCTCATAGCACTCTAGGGGGGGGCGCAAGGGTACTGATGGATGAAAACTCCATGCAGGACTTCTGGATACTGTGACCCTGAGGCATGAACACTGACCCTCAGAGGCGCTACTGATGGATGAAAACTTCAGGACTTCTGGGCGCTCGGTCCCTGAGGCATGAACATGACCCCCTCAGAGGTGCTACTGACTGACTTCTGGACGCTGTGTCCCTTAGGGATGAACACTGACCCTCAGAGGCGTTACTGATGGACTTCTAGTCGCTTTGTCCCTGACACATGAACAAGACACCCTCAGAGGCGCTACTGACGGACTTCTAGCCGCTGTGTCCCCGAGGCATGAACACTGACACTGAGCAGCAGAGTGAAACCATGACAGAGAAAAACTAGCATTTGCGAGACAAGACATCAACAAGCCCAATCCCTTTAGAAGAAATCCCAAAACAAAACTAATATCCTACCAAAAAGAAGCCCAACTTAAGGTCGACATGAAAAGTGCAATAAGGCTAAATAAATACAATCTACGGAGCGGGAGGCATGGAGGGAGGCAGCACTAACAACTGCGGCATTAAGAGAAGGTTGGAGGGAGAAATGCTATATTTACATGTAAGCAGCTATGCCTCTGAAGCTGAAAACAGGCAAACAGTAACAGAGCAGGAAACCAAGACAAAAATAGACACAAAGAACCATAGCGGAATGAGACAGTACTTAGTTCCTGCAGCGTGGGAGGAAAAGAAAGGACAAGCATTGGCATAGCCAATAGGTCTCGCTTTTGGGACCTTATAAGTGTTCAGCCATGCAACTGTTGTTGCACCAAGGATATTGTGCTGCATAACTAAATACTTATAAGGTACCAAAAGCAAGCCCTATTGGCTAAGTATTTAGTTATGCCCAATATCCTTGGTGCAACATCAACTGTTGCATGGCTGAACACTTAAGGCCCCAAAAGCGAGACCTATTGCTATGCCAATTCTTGTTGGCGTGACGGGCCCAGATTTAGTTAGACACCTGAGGATATTCACTGGAAAGGAAACTGCAGTCAGAGGTATCCAATAGAATATGTTGTGTTTATTTGAGTCTTAACATATAACAAGCATTTACAATGCAATGGTCTCAGCATTATTCAAGGTAGAACTATTGGCATTGCTCATGACTTTTTTTAAAATCATAAATAAATAGCATTGTCATTTACATTGCCAATAGCTTAATCGTTAAATAAATGGCATTGTCATTTACAATGTCAATAGATTAATCGCTCGCATATGCATGACCTATTGCATTTACACCCACAGAGCCACACACACAGAGCCACCCACCCACAGACAGCCCCACCCACCCACCCAGCCCCACCCATCCACCCACCCACCCAGCGCCAGCCACCCACCCACACAGCGCCGCCCGCCCACCCACACAGCGCCGCCCGCCCACCCACACAGCGCCGCCCGCCCACCCACACAGCGCCGCCCGCCCACCATCACAACTCCTACCATCACAACTCCTACCATCACAACTCCTACCATCACAACTCCTACCATCACAACTCCTACCATCACAACTCCTACCATCACAACTCCTACCATCACAACTCCTACCATCACAACTCCTACCATCACAACTCCTACCATCACAACTCCTACCATCACAACTCCTACCATCACAACTCCTACCATCACAACTCCTACCATCACAACTCCTACCATCACAACTCCTACCATCACAACTCCTACCATCACAACTCCTACCATCACAACTCCTACCATCACAACTCCTACCATCACAACTCCTACCATCACAACTCCTACCATCACAACTCCTACCATCACAACTCCTACCATCACAACTCCTACCATCACAACTCCTACCATCACAACTCCTACCATCACAACTCCTACCATCACAACTCCTACCATCACAACTCCTACCATCACAACTCCTACCATCACAACTCCTACCATCACAACTCCTACCATCACAACTCCTACCATCACAACTCCTACCATCACAACTCCTACCATCACAACTCCTACCATCACAACTCCATACCATCACAACTCCATACCATCACAACCCATACCATCACAACGCATACCATCACAACGCATACCATCACAACGCATACCATCACAAGGCATACCATCACAACGCATACCATCACAACGCATACCATCACAAGGCATACCATCACAAGGCATAGTACCCTTACACTATCCAACACTTACCCTACTGTTGCACCCCCTGGAGTTAGAATAGTAATTTTTTACCCCTATACTATCCAATACTTACCAAACTTGCGTTGTAATGGTAGTATGCGTTGTAATGGTAGTATGCGTTGTAATGGTAGTATGCGTTGTAATGGTAGTATGCGTTGTAATGGTAGTATGCGTTGTAATGGTAGTATGCGTTGTAATGGTAGTATGCGTTGTAAAGGATGTCGCGTTGTAAAAAATGTGTTATAAAGGCATGCATTGTAAAAGTATGCGTTGTAACGTAATACAACCAGACAGCCACCCACACGTAGAGCCACTTAGAAAAAAAGCTACCCACAGAGCCACACAGAGCGCCCCACCCACAGAGAGAGCCCCACCCACAAACAGGATCCCCTCACACACACCCCCCCACCCAGATATCCCCCACCCACACACACATCCCCCCACACACATCTCCCCCACACACAGATCCCCACACAGAGATCCCCACACACAGACGGATTCCCCCCCACACACAGATTCCCCCCCACACACGGATTCCCCCCCACACACAGATTCCCCCCCACACACAGATTCCCCCCCACACACAGATTCCCCCCCACACACAGATTCCCCCCCACACACAGATTCCCCCCCACACACAGATTCCCCCCCACACACAGATTCCCCCCCACACACAGATTCCCCCCCACACACAGATTCCCCCCCACACACAGATTCCCCCCCACACACAGATTCCCCCCCACACACAGATTCCCCCCCACACACAGATTCCCCCCCACACACAGATTCCCCCCCACACACAGATTCCCCCCCACACACAGATTCCCCCCCACACACAGATTCCCCCCCACACACAGATTCCCCCCCACACACAGATTCCCCCCCACACACAGATTCCCCCCCACACACAGATTCCCCCCCACACACAGATTCCCCCCCACACACAGATTCCCCCCCACACACAGATTCCCCCCCACACACAGATTCCCCCCCACACACAGATTCCCCCCCACACACAGATTCCCCCCCACACACAGATTCCCCCCCACACACAGATTCCCCCCCACACACAGATTCCCCCCCACACACAGATTCCCCCCCACACACAGATTCCCCCCCACACACAGATTCCCCCCCACACACAGATTCCCCCCCACACACAGATTCCCCCCCACACACAGATTCCCCCCCACACACAGATTCCCCCCCACACACAGATTCCCCCCCACACACAGATTCCCCCCCACACACAGATTCCCCCCCACACACAGATTCCCCCCCACACACAGATTCCCCCCCACACACGATTCCCCCCCACACACAGATTCCCCCCCACACACAGATTCCCCCCCACACACAGATTCCCCCCCACACACAGATTCCCCCCCACACACAGATTCCCCCCCACACACAGATTCCCCCCCACACACAGATTCCCCCCCACACACAGATTCCCCCCCACACACAGATTCCCCCCCACACACAGATTCCCCCCCACACACAGATTCCCCCCCACACACAGATTCCCCCCCACACACAGATTCCCCCCCACACACAGATTCCCCCCCACACACAGATTCCCCCCCACACACAGATTCCCCCCCACACACAGATTCCCCCCCACACACAGATTCCCCCCCACACACAGATTCCCCCCCACACACAGATTCCCCCCCACACACAGATTCCCCCCCACACACAGATTCCCCCCCACACACAGATTCCCCCCCACACAGATTCCCCCCCACACACAGATTCCCCCCCACACACAGATTCCCCCCCACACACAGATTCCCCCCCACACACAGATTCCCCCCCACACACAGATTCCCCCCCACACACAGATTCCCCCCCACACACAGATTCCCCCCCACACACAGATTCCCCCCCCACACAGATTCCCCCCCACACAGATTCCCCCCCACACACAGATCCCCCCCCACACACAGATTCCCCCCCACACACAGATTCCCCCCCACACACAGATTCCCCCCCACACACAGATTCCCCCCCACACACAGATTCCCCCCCACACACAGATTCCCCCCCACACACAGATTCCCCCCCACACACAGATTCCCCCCCACACACAGATTCCCCCCCACACACAGATTCCCCCCCACACACAGATTCCCCCCCACACACAGATTCCCCCCACACACAGATTCCTCCCCACACACAGATTCCTCCCCACACACAGATTCCTCCCCACACACAGATTCCTCCCCACACACAGATTCCTCCCCACACACAGATTCCTCCCCACACACAGATTCCTCCCCACACACAGATTCCTCCCCACACACACAGATTCCTCCCCACACACACAGATTCCTCCCCACACACACAGATTCCTCCCCACACACACAGATTCCTCCCCACACACACAGATTCCTCCCCACACACACAGATTCCTCCCCACACACACAGATTCCTCCCCACACACACAGATTCCTCCCCACACACAGATTCCTCCCCACACACAGATTCCTCCCCACACACAGATTCCTCCCCACACACAGATTCCTCCCCACACACACAGATTCCTCCCCACACACAGATTCCTCCCCACACACAGATTCCTCCCCACACACAGATTCCTCCCCACACACAGATTCCTCCCCACACACAGATTCCTCCCCACACACAGATCCCCACACACAGATCCCCACACACAGATCCCCACACACAGATCCCCACACACAGATCCCCACACACAGATCCCCACACACAGATCCCCACACACAGATCCCCACACACAGATCCCCACACACAGATCCCCAAAGTAAGGGAGACGTTTTCATTTTCTACATTCATTCCTCTGTATTTACACCATCTAATGTGTAAAGAAAAACCTGAAGAATAATTTTGTACATTTGATTCTAACAACCAACACAGGGCCACACACTATGCAACAGAAAATGTAATTATGTGGCATCTGCTACCTACAGCAAGGCAAAGCAAGCTACCCATCCCCTACCTACAGCACTACACATCTGCTACCTACAGCGAGGCAAAGCAAGCTACGCATCTGCTACCTATAGCGAGGCAAAGCAAGTTTCGCATCTGCTACCTACAGCAAGGCAAAGCAAGCTACGCATCTGCTACCTATAGCGAGGCAAAGCAAGCTACGCATCTGCTACCTATAGCGAGGCAAAGCAAGCTTCGCATCTGCTACCTACAGCAAGGCAAAGCAAGCTACGCATCTGCTACCTACAGCGAGGCAAAGCAAGCTACGCATCTGCTACCTACCACAAGGCAAAGCAAGCTACGCATCTGCTACCTACAGCAAGGTAAAGCAAGCTATGGATCTGCTACCTACAGAAAACAAAGTAGGCAACACTATTCAGACAGGCTCAAGACATCTTGCTTGTGGAAAATTCAAACTATAAACATGATCAAAATACAATGGTAAAAAAGTGAAGACCACGAAGATAGGAGAATATACAATGCATGATATAGAGAGCAAAGAATAGCTGTACAACATATCGCCCAATGTAACAAAGAAAAGGTGCATATCATGCTACCTTGATGAAAATATTCCTGGCGCGGACAATGGAGGAGACATTCCAAAGGTTCCTAGCAGAGATGGAACACATTCAAGTGCTAGAACCCAAAGATGTTCTAAATGACATAAGTGCAGAGTGATTGATGCTGGATGGTAATCTCACCGAAATCTTAGTATTCCACCTACTGTTATTACCGTCCATCAGGGCACAGATTATATACAGTGACCACTCAGTGCATGAGTGGTCTCAGATGCCAGAGCTAACCATCGCCCAGACACTACCTGTCCAGCAAACAATGCTCAACGGTGCTAGCTGGAATCACTTCGGCTAGGTCCGAAACCTTTTGGTGAGCAAAATGAACCTCACCCTTCCTTGGTCCTCATTTCAAAGATCTCCGGTTGGTCAGTGTTGGGCATTATAGTCTGCTTAGTCCTTTCTTTATTTCTCTTGTGCTATTTGTAGCTTTGTATTTTCTATTTCGAGTTCAGGGCTACAATTACCAGCAAGAATAGCAAAAAAACAACAACAACTGTGCTAAATAAAGGAGCTGCTTACAGCTGACATGAGAAATTTTACCAATACATATGCGGAAAAGCAAGAATGCACTGCCATTTTTATGAAGCAATTGAAATATGTGACCTAACTTATTTCACTGTATGGAGCCTTAATTAGTGCTTGCCCTGCAGTCTGTTTCAGCGCAGCAAATGTGCCATTGAGACATATCTACAGTCAGGGCTAAGGAGCGCCCTGCAAGGGATGCTCGCTCCTGTTGGAACAGTGGCGCCTGCTGCCCTGGCTGGCTGACTGTGGTGAGTGGCGGCTGTGTGACTGTGGTGAGTGGCGGCCGCTGTGTGACAGTGAGGTGAGTGGCAGCTATGTGACAGTGAGGTGAGTGGCAGCTGTGTGACAGTGTGGTGAGTGGCGGCTGTGTGACAGTGTGGTGAGTGGCAGCTATGTGACAGTGAGGTGAGTGGCAGCTGTGTGACAGTGAGGTGAGTGGCGGCTGTGTGACAGTGTGGTGAGTGGCGGCTGTGTGACAGTGTGGTGAGTGGCGGCTGTGTGACAGCGTGGTGAGTGGCGGCTGTGTGACTGTGGTGAGTGGCGGACGCTCTGACAGTGAGGTGAGTGGCGGCCGCTGTGTGACAGTGAGGTGAGTGGCGGCCGCTGTGTGACAGTGAGGTGAGTGGCCGCTGTGTGACAGTGAGGTGAGTGGCCGCTGTGTGACAGTGAGGTGAGTGGCCGCTGTGTGACAGTGAGGTGAGTGGCCGCTGTGTGACAGTGAGGTGAGTGGCCGCTGTGTGACAGTGAGGTGAGTGGCCGCTGTGTGACAGTGAGGTGAGTGGCCGCTGTGTGACAGTGAGGTGAGTGGCCGCTGTGTGACAGTGTGGTGAGTGCCGGCTGTGTGACAGTGAGGTGAGTGGCGGCTGTGTGACAGTGAGGTGAGTGGCCGCTGTGTGACAGTGAGGTGAGTGGCGGCTGTGTGACAGTGAGGTGAGTGGCAGCTGTGTGACAGTGAGGTGAGTGGCCGCTGTGTGACAGTGAGGTGAGTGGCAGCTGTGTGACAGTGAGGTGAGTGGCCGCTGTGTGACAGTGAGGTGAGTGGCGGCTGTGTGACAGTGAGGTGAGTGCCGGCTGTGTGACAGTGAGGTGAGTGGCCGCTGTGTGACAGTGAGGTGAGTGGCCGCTGTGTGACAGTGAGGTGAGTGGCCGCTGTGTGACAGTGAGGTGAGTGGCCGCTGTGTGACAGTGAGGTGAGTGGCCGCTGTGTGACAGTGAGGTGAGTGGCCGCTGTGTGACAGTGAGGTGAGTGGCAGCTGTGTGACAGTGAGGTGAGTGCCGGCTGTGTGACAGTGAGGTGAGTGCCGGCTGTGTGACAGTGAGGTGAGTGGCCGCTGTGTGACAGTGAGGTGAGTGGCCGCTGTGTGACAGTGAGGTGAGTGGCCGCTGTGTGACAGTGAGGTGAGTGGCCGCTGTGTGACAGTGAGGTGAGTGGCAGCTGTGTGACAGTGAGGTGAGTGCCGGCTGTGTGACAGTGAGGTGAGTGGCCGCTGTGTGACAGTGAGGTGAGTGGCGGCTGTGTGTCAGATTGGTGAGTGGTGGCTGTGTGTCAGATAGGTATTCCGCATCCAGGGGTACAGCTTGCTGTGCGAACGCTGCGTGCCAGGGTCAGAGGCATAGCCTGAGGCCGTGTAGTGGGGGGGCCACGTGGGGCGGGGGGTCAGGAAAGAGCTGCCGGCTGTGGGGGCTGAGGGCAGAGCTGGGGTGTGGGGGGAGAGCAGTTGCTCCGGAAAGCGTGGAGGGGGCCACCGGGGCATTACGTTACGGGGCACGAAGTGGTTATTACAGTACAATTAGATTTAAACAAGCATATAACCAAAAAAATTGCAATATTTCAAAAAAATCAGAGGTAATAATGAAGGGCAAAACATTATTTCCTTGACAAATTGGGCTGATATTTTAAGTAGTCAGCATTTTGAAAGTCAGCTTTACCACCTGTGGCCACATTGTCGCAAACACGGTTAAAGTCAGTTAACTAGAGAGTCCACCCTTTTGAGCTTAAAACATCAGCACGTGTTGGAGTTATTATGAGGTACAAATTAATGGGGCAGTGACAAAATCCGAGTGATTATAGTATAGCGGTCCAGTGTCACACATGCGACACACTTTAGCCTGTCCTGGCATTTTAACCATCAGCACTTTGAAGGCCAGGATTCACATGCCTAAAATGTGAACTGCAAGTCCCAGAATGCAATCTTCCTGCTAAGCCAGAACTGACCGATGGAGCCACACGAGTGGCTTCGGAGGAATGATGTAGATACATATGCAAAAGGGAACGCCTAGCGATTGGGTGTTACACAGCTCAAACCGCGGCAGTGGCGCACATCTGGCCTTGAGCAAGAGGTTGGTGTCTGGAGAATGTCTGAAACATTACTGAGAAATCATAATCGCTGCATTGAATGTAAACACGCACTGTGCAGCTAAAAACCTATAGATCAAAGCAACATCTGCGACCGGTACCACAAGGCCTGCTTTAGGACAATGATAAACTGTTGACAAACAAGTCTCTCTGAAACAGGTGTTATGTTGGTTTGCTGCGCAGCAAAGTCCGTGTGCACGCAGTGATCCTGCCACAGGCCGCATGATTCATTAATACTACACATGGTGCCAACGCATGAGTAGGCTCGTCCGTACCTATTGTACATCAACCCGCTGAGCTATCCCACCGGTCTCTAACGAATAGCATCAAGGACGGAAATGCCCATCAAGTGTCTGCGCTTGCATGAAAAAGAGGAATGGCGCTCGGATAGGTAATACCCTACTCTTCAAACCACCCCCTTCCTCCCACCGCTCGCCCCCCTTACGCCCACCCTCACACCCGTCCTTCTACCCCATCGGTAAGAAACTAACACGAACATATTTTAAAGTCAAAATATTTTATTTACATTGTGGTCACAACTCTAAAGCCATCTAAGACATAGGAAAACGCAAAAGGAATTCGTTCGTTAAAGTCAATATATGCATTTATATACAAATTATTAATAAATCATTTTACAATCTCGTTACGTTCTGCAAAGTCAAGGGGCGGGGCAGCCCTTCCAATGGCCTGCACGCCGCTTATGGCGTAAAGGATCGAACAAACGCATGAGTTGCCTTCATATAATCATTCCCTGCTGGTCGCGCTGGAGTAAAACGGATATCAATGAGCCAAGACCAACTGATTTGCTCAGGGACAGTGTAATACAAGTTGATTGTTTATACATTTTCTAAACTAAATGTACAGTCAGAGACTTTAAAGGCACGAGCCTTTAACAACGGAGCGGGCCTTTAATGGCGGTGCCCAGCTCTGGCGGTCTACAAAGCTATTAGAACATTCCCCCCATGAGGGGAGAATGTTCTAATAAAGAAAACAAAGGCATCAGACCTGCTTGTAAAGTAAATTGTGAGCAAGTCCAGACGCTTTTGTGGGCCCTATGTGAAGTGTTATAGCTCCTGGCACGGGGTGGCAGCGCCTCTCCGGAGTGCTTGGCAAAGAGGCCACGAGTCATACATTGTCCATGGTTTGGCTGCTGCGCTGGGACTCTGCAGGGCGCACACCAGGGCTCGAGTCGGGGTACCACGCGGGTGGACGGCATCCCCCCACTTATTTTACTGGGAGCTCGATAAATGGAGCAAATGGAGCAACACATTCACTCTTTGGCTTCTCTGGGGTGAGATCTCGCCCCAGAGAGGCCAAAGAGTGAATGTGTGGTTCCATTTGCTAAGGGGTGAGCGAGGGGAGGCAATGAGGCTAATGGTGCAAGCCACCTTTCGTGACGTCACTTCCTGTCGTGACGTCAGAGTCCCCCCACTTCTTTTTTTAGGACTTGTGCCCTGGCGCGCACACATTCTATCCAGGTGGGGTGGAGGGTGAGCATTGCTCTCTTCAACTTCCCTGCGCCTTGTAATGCTCTAGTCCCAGCCCTCATGCTATGGGGCACCAGAATTTGCCAGGGTCTCCCTCTGTGAGGAGGCCGGCAGTGGTGGAAGTCCAGACCCTCTGGTATGGGTCTCGTTTCCAAGCTTGTCCTGGCTGAGTCCGGTGGTCCGAGGATCCGTCCAGGGGCAGTCAGGCGTGTCACGTGCTCGCGATCTCGAGGCCCTGGTCATCTCCAATCATCTTTCCACCATCTCTTTATGGGTTTGTCTAAGCCACAGTCCCGGTTCCTCATTCTTCCTCTATCTGGCCGTGAAGCGTCCCTCGAGGAAACCAGCTCCTCTACTAAGCCTGCGCTGCAAAAGACAGACCAGCGCACAACGGACGGACCCCCGTCCTCAAAACGCCCACCCCCCACATCCCAGCACCGTGTAAGCGACCCCACAGGACCAGTCTCCCCGCCCAAAGCCCGCAACCCATCCCCCGCACAGACAGGCAGCTCCCACATCGAGAAAACATGGAAGGACCCAGGAAAATGGAGGAGGGGGGGCGAGGGAATCACTCCCCACGCGGAAAAACAGCATCCGGGGGCACTGGAGGAGATACTGCTGCAGAAGCTGCCATGGCGGTCGAGCTCCGTCTGCTGCTGCGTCTGTCAGGGCGAGTCACCTACGTCACCGCGCATCGCACGTCAGCCGCCGTCCAGGCAAGTAGGGACCGGCCTGTAAACCGGTGGCACAAACAGGCGTGCAGGAGCAGTAAAAACGACATAAATGGGGGCAGAGGCAGAGGCTCGAGGCTCACCTTCACTGCGGTGAAACAAAATGGCGGCCTCAAGCTTCTGAATTTTTCGGAATCGGGGGCGTGGTTTTGCGGTTCTGAGTGACAGACAACGTCACTGTCTAAAGAACGCAAAAAATCACGCCCCCAAATCCGAAAAAGAGGGAGCTTCTTTGGAGGGACGGCTCTCTCCTCTAATGGCTGGCCTCTGTTTAGGAAGCCAGCCAATGGAGGAGAGAGTGCAGGGAGGCGGGTTCTGAAGCCCTACTAAAAAACATTAATTCTCCGGACCGGAAGTTATAGGTCCCTCGACCTAAAAAAAGGGGGAAAAGTTTAAGTGTCAGCATAATGTAGATGGTGCTCCTGTAAATCACTCCAGTGCCTTCGGGTACACCAGAGGGCTCAGGACATGGCTTAAGCAGGGGGCTGGGTAAACCAGAGCAGGGAGAAGGACGTGGTGGGTCAAAGGCAGCCGGGGTGTTGTCTGTAAACAACAAGCTCTCGGCATTGCTCAGATTATAAAAACCCTGTCCCTGCTGCGCACGTCGGGAGGGACCAAGGAATGCAGATTAAAAATGAAGCAGAAGGAATGAAAACCTGTGCACGTCCCTTGCGAGGGTTACAAGATGACTGGTGGCGGTGGAAGTGAAACCCAACGCCCTGACACGATAACTAACAAGCAAAGCAGTAAAGTGAGGGCGTCGGATGGCAAATGGCGAGCACTTTCGCGGCCGCTTTGATGTACTCAGTGGCTGCACGGCTCACAGATCAAAGCGGCCGCAAAAGAGCTCCCAAATTCAACCTTGTGCACTTAAAACTCTGCACCCACAGCATTCATCCTTGTGCACTGCAAACACTGCACCCACAGCACAGCATTCATCCTTGAGCACTGCCAGCTCTGCACCCACAGCACAGCATTCATCCTCGTGCACTGCCAACTCTGCATGCACCCAGCACAGCATTCATCCTTGTGCACTGCAAACTCTGCATGCACCCAGCACAGCATTCATCCTTGAGCACTGCCAGCTCTGCACCCACAGCACAGCATTCATCCTCGTGCACTGCCAACTCTGCATGCACCCAGCACAGCATTCATCCTTGTGCACTGCAAACTCTGCATGCACCCAGCACAGCATTCAACCTTGAGCACTGCCAGCTCTGCACCCACAGCACAGCATTCATCCTTGAGCACTGCCAGCTCTGCATGCACACAGCATTCATCCTTGTGCACTGCCAGCTCTGCATGCACACAGCATTCATCCTTGTGCACTGCCAGCTCTGCATGCACACAGCATTCATCCTTGTGCACTGCCAGCTCTGCATGCACACAGCATTCATCCTTGAGCACTGCCAGCTCTGCATGCACACAGCATTCATCCTTGAGCACTGCCAGCTCTGCATGCACACAGCATTCATCCTTGAGCACTGCCAGCTCTGCATGCACACAGCATTCATCCTTGAGCACTGCCAGCACACAGCATTCATCCTTGTGCACTGCCAGCTCTGCATGCACACAGCATTCATCTTTGTGCACTGCAAACTCTGCATGCACACAGCACAGCATTCATCCTTGTGCACTGCCAGCTCTGCACCCACACAGCATTCATCCTTGTGCACTGCCAGCTCTGCATGCACACAGCACAACATTCACCCTTGTACACTGCCAACACTGCACCCACAGCACAGCATTCATCCTTGTGCACTGCCAGCTCTGCACTCAGCACAGCATTCATCCTTGTGCACTGCCAGCTCTGCATGCACACAGCACAGCATTCATCCTTGTGCACTGCCAGGTCTGCACCCACACAGCACAGCATTCAACCTTGTACACTGCCAGCTCTGCACCCACACAGCACAGCATTCATTCTTGAGCACTACCAGCTCTGCACCCACACAGCACAACATTCACCCTTGTACACTGCCAACTCTGCACCCACACAGCACAGCATTCATTCTTGAGCACTACCAGCTCTGCATACACACAGCACAACATTCATCCTTGTGCACTGCCAGCTCTGCACCCACACAGCACAACATTCATCCTTGTGCACTGCCAGCTCTGCACCCACACAGCACAGCATTCACCCTTGTGCACTGCCAGCTCTGCACCCACACAGCACAGCATTCACCCTTGTGCACTGCCAGCTCTGCACCCATACAGCACAGCATTCAACCTTGTGCACTGCCAGCTCTGCATGCACACAGCACAACATTCATCCTTGTGCACTGCCAGCTCTGCACCCATACAGCACAGCATTCAACCTTGTGCACTGCCGGCTCTGCATGCACACAGCATTCATCCTTGTGTACTGCTAGCTCAGCATGCACCCAGCACAACATTCATCCTTGTGCACTGCCAGCTCTGCATGCACAGAGCACAGCACTCAACCTTGCAGTCACGGCCCACATTGATCCCGCCACTGTATGCCACTATTGCAGGTTGAAGTAATTTCAACCATTGCCCCATGTTAACCTATGGGAAGGGCAGATCGCATAGGTAGTGAAAACAGACAGGTATTCCTCACTACCTGGGCAGGGAGCACACGTGCACCTGCCCTGCCTTTCACCCACGTCTTGCTCCACCACTGGTGCTTACCCTAAGGGTGCTCTAGTAGTAGCGAAAGGTACCCTCAGGATTGGTCAGTGGTTAAGAAAGGTCAACCTGAGCATAAGTGCAATTGGGCACACAGATCTGCAATGACAGGCTTGATACTTAAAAACCACATGGGTGTGCGTGTGCACCCACAGGCACGCAAAGGCAGGCCTGACACGTTTAACAACCACATGGTTTTCGCCGACCCAGGGACTACATTTCCCACCATCCCCTGGGCGGCGCTGGAACTCGGCATCATCAACGAGCGCCAGGAGGCGCATAAATTACCGGGAGGCCCCGCGCAGCGCGGGATGCGCCCGGGCCAAGGGCGGGCCCATCATAGACTGGCATAGACTGGCATAGACTGGCATAGACTGGCATAGACTGGACCACCCCTGTCTTCTGACCTCCTGCTGCCGAGGGGTAAGCTTGACTATCACAGGGTCTGTACCTAAAAGTGTGCCTAAAATTGCTTTTTATCATGCGCTCTGAAAAGGTATTCTCCCAAACATGAGTAAACGGAAGGGCCCTGCCGCAACCCTGGATGCTTTCATTATAAGGGCAGAATCTTTACTCCATCACGAGATACAAATTGCAGAAAGGCGGCTGTCGCTCGAACCAATCCATACCCACCTGAGCTCACCCAGGCTTTCATGCACACCACATTTATCCATTGGTGGGTAGGGGAGAGGGGGATCCGGCAAATTCCTCTGTTGTCGCTTTAAAATCGTCAGGGACAAATGATACACCTCCTCCACCGAGCCCGAGACCTGAGCCAGCACCTAGGGTGCAAAATACTCCATCTGGGAAAACGGGGAATGATCAATGCATGAAAAAAAGGCTATCCCTGTGACAAGGAAAACAAGGGCCAAGGGGGTGGGGGGATCTCTACACGTAGCTAAGCCCATACCAACAATTGTCCCCCTAAAGGTACTTGCTAAGAGTGTATGTACCCAGGCGGAACCTAAGGAGGCCATACTACTGGAGGTTGAGTCCTTGTTTAGTGTGTCCCTAAAACCTGTGGTAGAAAACCTGTACCAACTACAAAACCTAATGGAATTGAGGTGAAATGGCAGTAAGCAACTTAGCGGAAGTCCACGAAAGGTAGGAGAACGTAGAGCTCAGGGTGTTTTACTTCTGCCCACAGCCAAGGAAGATCACAGGAGAACGGCGGTGCCAGCACATAGATCAAGGTCCAGTGCACCCTCAGCAGAGACTAGATAACATCCTAATCTATCAAGGGATAATATAACGATTACACTGGGGATACTACAGGAGAGAGTGGCACACCCCAACGAAACAAGGAGGTTCCCCTTCATAGAGACCCACCAAACCCCAGACCAGGTATTCGCTCTGATAGGCCAATACTGCACAGCCCAAAAGGTACCGATCTGATCCCAAGAACTGATACGATGGACCTTCCACCAGATGCTTGTCCATACGTATTAGACCTAACAGGGGTACCAGTACTCAGGAGGGACCAAAAAGAGGATTGGTCGAACTTGAGGAATAAGAGTAGATTGGCTAGTAAAGCACAGGCAATTTAATCCTGCCAGAATAGACGACATAATGGTGCGGAGGGTGGGTTGGGTGGGAGGAACGAGGAAAGATATTGGGGGCGACTGAGTAGTGTTAAATTTTAGACGACCACAGATGTCCAGGGCAATCTTGGCAAATAAAGAAGCAACTGTTGTTGGGGACACCGATGTTCGTGCTTTGCCACTAGGGTATTTCTATCGCCCATCTGCAAGAGGAAAGGCTATTGTGGTAGATCCAACACTCCGAATGTTTAATGGCTTTGAGGTACTGTCCTCTTTAGATGACCAGGATTGACATCTAAAGTTACCACACCAAGGGTTGGATGCTCTTATACAGGCTAGTAAAAAGGTTCCCACAGTCAGGGAAAATATTTCTGTGGGGACTATGCCAGGGGAACATTATCAGGCTGAGCCACCAAGAAGGCAAATGATTGAAACAGCACCTGTAGAAGTGGAGGTGGCAAATCGAGGGGGGAGTAGAAACACTGATGCAGGTTATAACATAAGTTCTCCTATGGGCTCCTCAGGAGGGCTATCAACCCATATATTGCAGGCCTAAGAGGAATTCACCTGACTTACATGGAATGAATATATAGAGGTGTGCGATATTATGCTTCTCCAGGAGACCTGGGCAATAGAAACACCCCATAGAGTAGGCTTCAAAACATACAGTGTGGAAGTAAGTCCATCAGTGAGAGGTAGACCCTCAGGGGCGTTAGTGGTATGCATACGGGTTTCCTTGGAAATCAAGATCGTCCCACTAAAAATATCATCCAAGGACATTTTGGGACGAAAACTGGTCGCAAAAAACGGGGAGGTCAAATTTCTATTTAATAATTATAACAGGCCAGGCCCCGCACACCGCGAATCAGAAATAACACAGCCGAGTCCTCTATAGAGACACTGGGCCATAGTCCAAAGATTGTAATTGGAGGGGACTTCAATTGCAATTTTGAGCCCGTGCCAGGATTTGGCAATCTGACCGAGGAGGAAGACATGGCCTACAACATCCCTGTGCTGGAAAGCGAGAAGGTGGCAAAGTGCACAGTTGCCGTGAGCCAACTATTAAGAATTACAATGGGCCATAGTGTGAGCATGCAACGGACGATTGCCGTACGATAGACATAATGCTTACACTTTTGGGAGGGGCAAATCCAGGACAAACAGATTATATACTGGTGACACTCAACCTTTGGAGTCATTTGGTCGATCTAGTAATCGATCCGAGGACAGAGAGCGATCACCGACCTTTGGTTGGATGTTTTCTTTCCCGCTTATACTGGTCCTAAGGAAATCGGTTCGCTAGAGGATGGCATCATCCTAAAGAACAACAATCTAGCTGTAAAATGGCCATATATACTTGGGAATGAAAAAGCTATTACTAGTATTTATTCTACTTTTGTAGATATTCTGGAACCCCTAGTAGAACAAGCTGCCAACCCTACTGGGATTATGGACATACATGGTAGGTTGGTAAACTTGCTGGGCCCAGTGCTAAGTAAAATCCTAAAATCAAGGAAAGCTGGAAAACTAGACGGGGCATACTAATAATAATTCCTGGTTTAATAAGAGCCGCAGAGATGCAAAAGCCGAATTAGTGCAGGCAATTAAAAGTGGAGATATCCCCAACCATAGGGTCAAAGAGGAAAAATTACAAGCAGTCCCAGACAGACACAAAGACTATGGGACTAAGAGCTGTGGTCGGGCTTAATTACCGCGGCCAAAGCTAAGGACCAGGCTGGGTTTTGGAAACTGATGGCCAAAGGGAATAGGTCGGAAAGAACACAAAGACCTATTCCTCGACGAGGATACTTGGGTTCAACACTTTTCTGACCTCAATGCTGAAACTGAGGGAGCCGCTTTCATGATATCAGAAGAGATGATGGATAGTGCAGGGCGGCCAAACTATGTTTCAGCATCAAGGAAACATTATTAGTTCTGGAGTCAATCAAATCTGGCAAGGCCCCGGGGCCGGATAAAATTCCGGGCGACCTATTAAAACAACGTGGATGTATGGGGACCGTATATCAACTGTCTCTGTAATGCGATAGTGGACTTTGAGCCAATACCCCACACATGGAAGGGTGCAGAAATAGTGGCAATTTTTAAAAACGCTGAATGGCACGATCCGGCAAATTACCGCCCCATCAGTTTAATCGACATACCACAGAAGATATTTGCAAGACACATTTTATTTAGCTTTACAGCATGGATCGAGGAGGTCGACTTATTGTCAAAGTATCAAGCAGGATTTAGGAGGAAGTGTAGCACTATAGACAAAGTTTTCAGGTTCATGTGTATTGCCTGGAAATACATAAACTTTAGGAAAGGGAGTCTATACATAGCTTTTGTAGATTTAAAAGCTGCGTTCGATTTGGTACCCAGGAATTTACTATGGGGATGTTTGGCCGAACAGGGGGTGCCAATCGAACTGCTCGTACAAATGATCAGGCTCCAGGAGGGAAATTACGCGAAGATTAGATGGGGACAGGGAGGCGAGCTCACCAAGGAAATACCTGTGAGGCGGGAGTACGCCAAGGTAGCGTACTAGCTCCCACCCTTTTTAGCCTTTACGTAAATGATATCCCTAAATATCTGGAAGCCTGTAAAAATGATTCCCCCAAGCTGTGTGGCGAAGTGATACCTGCATTACTTTTTTCAGTACACACCATCTTGATCTCACAAACCCCAAGCGGACTGCAAAATCTGATGAACTCCTTCCAGCTATACTGTAAAGGCAAAGACTCCAGATAAATTTGAGCAAGACAAACTATATGTCCATCAACCCACACAGGTCATTAAAATTTTTTTTAGAGCTAAACCATCAAAAGCTAGAGTATGTAGATAATTGTAACTATTTGGGCATCACATTGGACACAACTGTCCTGGAAGCACCAACTTAAGAATAAAGTAATCCTGCTTCAAAATAATTCCCCTAATATTAAACAGCACAGGGGGAGCACCTCAAAGGCGGTCTCACCTGCTATTGAGGTTTTTAAATTTAAGGCACAGACGGCAGCTCTGTATGGAGCAGAGATATAGGGACCGAAATGCAAAAGAAACTTTGAAATGGGGGAGAACAATTTTGTCAGAAAATTACTATCCCTCCCAACTAAGACCCCGTTGACCCCAGTATTACTCGATCTAAATCTGAGGCGTACGGATAATTATGCTGCATTACGTCCCCTCTTGTTATGGGTAAGAATCTGGTCTATACCAGAGCTCTTACATTATAAAAGGGGCCTACAAGAGATAATGACTCGCCTGCTTTAAAACCATATCTTGGTTTCAACACTTGGCATCTTGGTTTGAGAGAATAGCGCTATTTCATTACTGGGAGGAGCCTATGGAATAAACTACGGCATGTAGCAAGACAGCTTTCTGGGCTTATGTAAATGATATATTTCTCCATGACCCTAACCAAGGCTAGCTAACAGCTTCCTTCCTCATGTTTAAGGATATAGCCCGCTTCGAACCACTGCTAGATGATGTGAGCCCACAAATCGTGAAATCTCTATACTTAAAGTACAGATATGGGGTATTGCAGACGAACTTAAATAAATCCAAATTGGCCAATAAGGCTGAAAAAGATGATAAGTGCACGTTCTGTATAGACGAGACTAAGGCTATAGAAGATGAGGCTCACATTTTATTCTTCTGTCCCCTGGAGGCCGTCCCAAGGCATAAATTGATCAAACCTCTGTAATAACCCGAGTATCAGGCATTACCGAGAGGCGGAACGTATGACGGACACAACATCACTTGTGGTTTTTTGTGTAGGCAAATTTCTGCTTAATAAGATTATAAGAGATAAATCAGGGTTGAAATTGTGAAAATGGTTTAAATAGTTCTTTACATTATGAACATATTTTGTACCTGCGTTATTAAACCAATAGTACTGTTAAATGAATTCTCTCCGATGCTGTACTCCATGATGGTCCTGCTAGTCTCCTGTTCTTTATATTTTTAATGTTTTTTAATTGTAAATGGGTAGAGGGCCGTTTTGACCCTTTCTTTTTATTAAACGGTATTAGTTCAATTCTGGCTTAGATGCTTTATATTTTAAAAACACTTATTTATTGTACAAAATCTTTCTAAAATTACTGTCGCCACGATTATGAACTGTCACTGGAATCACCCTTCCTATGTGTTAAAGTCAAGTGTCGATTATATGTAAATGGTATGTTTCTATCCTTGTGCTTTCTAGGTCTAAACGACCGAAATAAGTAATAAACGTCAGTAAGTAAAAACTCCATTTCGATTAATTATAATCATAAAAATACAGAATAAAAACACTACATTCAAGTTTAAAATCTTAAAATAGATATAAATATAAAAATTGTGACCAATATACAGTCTATTTACATTACCCAAGTTCATCAATATTTTGGTCAGGGTCAAATAAATTCATCAAGACAATGTACCCTAATATGAGACTGGCAAATGTTTAGGCACAAACGGTCTTTTTGTTATTAATACGGCCGCAGCCACCAGGAAACTTGCAACGCTATAAATGAGTCGTGTACTACCAAGCATTTGCAAATAAAGTAGGGCGGGCCTTACTTGTACAAAACCAGCCTCTCGCAATGATGGGATTAAGAATGTTTTCCTAATCTCAGAATAAAAAAATCACAAAACATAACAAAATGCATAGTGTCTTGTATCGAGCAATTGTCACGTGCAAGGAGCAGAATTTTCTGGTTTTCCCCAGGTTGGAAAAGCGCATAGTGTTAGGTGAATTAAATTGAACCGAAATCTAACCAGCAAATAGCGATGAAAAGGCTTGGATACAATTTTTAGATAGGGTTCAATGGAAGGGGAAGTCGAAGAAAGATAGTTAGCTCGAACACATGGTTTCATTAACTCCCGCTCCATTTCTAGCATGTTTAGAAAGTTATGCCTGATCCAACCTATATCCTCCTTTTTGATAGATGCTGGTGTTGTGTACAGGTCAAGTCGCCCAAGCTTGATGAACGCCGCTCTAACGTACATCAGCCAAGGGACCTTCTGTGCATTGTCTAACGTTGCACACTCACTTAGGATCTAGTGATTCAGGGTAATTTCCTCGTTCAGCCATGTTTTCGCCCAACAGATCAACGTGCCATTTTTAATTGATCTAATATAAACCAAACCTAATTCTGAGAGTAATGAATAGGTTGATGTCGACGGGGGAACGGTCAGGAGTGATCTTAAAAACCTGTTTCTGCTACTTGTATCCTGCTCTGGGATGTGTAACCCCATAAAGATGCACCATAGGAGGCAATCGCCAAACACTTGTTTATAGATCTAAAGCATTGCCTCAATAGGCCTAGCTCCCAACCGCTTAGCGAAGCCCAGGAGGGCCATTGTTGATCTTGCTACCGCATTGCTCTTAAGTTTTTGTTGTTGGCCCCAGTTACCCCTTTCATCAAAAAGGACCCAGAAGTAGGAGAAAACCAGGACCTTTGATAGTGCCATGCCATTGCAAGAGAAAGATTTTACCTTGACCTTCCAACTTCTTATCCCAGCCACCATAACATGAGATTTTTTACTATTAACTTTTAGGTCCAGGGAATCCATTAACCTGCCACAGTGGTCTAGCAGCTTCTGCAGGTCTACTCCCGTGCGTGCCAATAGCACTGCGTCATCCGCGTATAGTAGAACCGGAGCAACCGATTCTCCTATACGCGGGACGTCCAGGGAGGCTGTTCCCAGGTTCTTCTCTAGGCCATTAATATAGATGGTAAAAAGGAGGGGTGCCAAAATGCACCCCTGCCTAACGCCCCTATCTGGACTAAAGTGGCTGGTGCACCGTCGTCCTGGGTAACCCTCACTACTGCGGATAGGTCCTGGAGCAAGTCACTCAAGAAATTAACCAATACTGGGTCGATGCCTATTTAGCGAAGAATTAGCCATAATTTGGAGCGATTGACTAAGTCGAAGGCTGAGGAGAGATCCATAAACCCCATATATAAATACCATTCCTTATCCACTGTGTATTGACTTATAAGGAGGTGAAGGTTTAAACACTGGTCAATGGTGCTTCTATGCTCTCTACATCCATATTGGAGGTTAGAGAGGACCCCCTGCCATCTAACCAATCCCTAAGTTTCTGTAAAATGACTGCCCAGAACTCTCACTTAAGAGTCTAACAGAGATTGGCCTATAGCAGGCGGGTTCCCCTTTAGATCCCTTTTTAGGTCTCGGCCTCTCCATGCGCATTGAGCGGAGCGAGACTATAGGGGCTTAAACAGAAGTTTAACTAGCTGGCGATTTGGTGCTGTGCCCGTGCGCTTTTAGGTCAATGCGCAAGCGCATTGACCTAAAATGCGTGTGCACATCATCAAATCGCCATCTGTTCCCCAGCAGCTCTTCCCGCTCCGCCCCACAAGCTTCCCCCAGCATGCGCTCTGCCTGAGCCGCACTCCTCCCACACCTTTGAAGTGAAGCTTCACTTCAAAGGCCCCTGCTGCTTCACACTACCCCTGCTGCAGCCTTGTCTCATTTCTACTCCCCCCCCCCTCCCCACAGCAATGCCCTCCGTCTTGTTTCATCAGCCACACTGGATCACTCTGCCCCTCACCGCTGGTTCTCACCCCTCTTGCTCCTTAGCCCTCGCTACCGATCCCCCTCCCCGGACTCACTCTCCATTCACTGCCCACAACCAGCTGTAACGTTGAACCAGACTCCGCCGTCGATCTTGCTCCCGCCTATCTCTCACCCTCCCGGGACCGACTTCAATCTCCCTTTCCCCTTCACCACTGACCCCCTCCCCACCCCCCTTGAGCACGGGTTCAGACTGTAGCCTTTCCTTTCTCCGGTAATGGTATTTTCTCCTCTCAATTTTTTTGCACTTACTTTGATATTTTTTTCTCTCGCCCTGTTCTTCGATTACCCCCCCCCATCCTCCAGCATCGCCCCCCCTCCCACGCCCGTCATCCAGGAGTAGCTTGCTGTTTTTTCTCTCTTCCACATCTCCAACACCTCTATTCCCCCTCCTGCCACTCTCTACAGCACTAGCTCGCGCTCCTTCACCCACCCTTTCCCCTCTGTCACAACATCTCCAGCCCCCCTCACCCCGACCAGCACCTTGAGCACTGAGTCTCTCTCCAGAACGTATACTCTGCGCACCCTGCACTGCTCTAGCTTACCCTTTCTTCTCTTTTGAACAAATTGGCCACATGCCGCCCCCGTCTCCCCTCAATCACTGTCAGTTGTTTTTGTCCAGATCCCGGTACGGAACGATGTCCTTGATGACCCGCAGGGTGGGGAGGAGACTGACAAAATGCTGCAACTCCGGGCCGAATTATCCGACAGCGCTATTATGTGGCTTTGAAAATCAAATTATATGGTACATTGTGAATGAAACAAATTATGCGCCACCTTTTCACATTATTGTGTAGTTATTTAGAAACTTTTATACATCGATCCAAAATAGACCTCAATGATCCATCACCACCACCACATCCACCGCCGCATCCACCATCACCGCCGCATCCACCATCACCGCCGCATCCACCTCCACATCCACCATCACCGCCGCCACATCCACCATCCGCCGCCACATCCACCATCCGCCGCCACATCCACCATCCGCCGCCACATCCACCATCCGCCGCCACCACATCCACCACCACCACATATCCACCACCACCCCCGCATCCACCGCCGCATCCACCGCCGCATCCACCGCCACATCCACCGCCACCACCACCACCCCATCCACCACCCCATCCACCATCACTCCACCATCACTCCACCATCACTCCACCATCACTCCACCATCACTCCACCATCACTCCACCATCACTCCACCATCACTCCACCATCACTCCACCATCACTCCACCATCACTCCACCATCACTCCACCATCACTCCACCATCACTCCACCATCACTCCACCATCACTCCACCATCACTCCACCATCACTCCACCATCACTCCACCATCACTCCACCATCACTCCACCATCACTCCACCATCACTCCACCATCACTCCACCATCACTCCACCATCACTCCACCATCACTCCACATCCACCACCACATCCACCACCACATCCACCACCACATCCACCACCACATCCACCACCACATCCACCACCACATCCACCATCACCACCACCACACCCACCACCACCACATCCACCACACCCACCACCACTACATCCACCACCCCATCCACCACCATCACCACCACCCCATCCACCATCACCACCCCATCCACCACCACACCCACTACCACCACACCCACCACCACACCCACTACCACCACACCCACCACCACCGCATCCACCGCCACATCCAACACCTCCACCACCACCCCATCCATTACCACCATATCCACCGCCACATCCAACACCTCCACCACCACCGCATGCACTGCCACATCCACCGCCCCATCCACCGCCACATCCACCGCCACCACCACCATCACCACATCCACCACCGCATCAACCGCCACCACCACCTTCACCACATCCACCACCGCATCAACCGCCACCACCACCTTCACCACATCCACCACCGCATCCACCACCACCACAACCACCGCATCCACCACCACCACATCCGCCACCACCACCACCACCGCATCCACCACCACCACATCCACCACCACATCCACCACCACATCCACCATACCCATTACCACCACATCCACCACCACATCCACCATACCCATTACCACCACATCCACCACCACATCCACCATACCCATTACCACCACATCCACCACCACATCCACCATACCCATTACCACCACATCCACCACACCCATTACCACCACATCCAACACTTCCACCGCCACATCCATCACCGCCACATCCACCACCGCCACATCCACCACCACCACATCCACCACCACCACATCCACCACCACACCCACCACCACACCCACCACCACACCCACCACCACACCCACCACCACATCCACCACCACATCCACCATACCCATTACCACCCCATCCACCATACCCATTACCACCACATCCACCATACCCATTACCACCACATCCACCACACCCATTACCACCACATCCAACACTTCCACCACCACATCCACCACCACCACATCCACCACCACCACATCCACCACCACCACATCCACCACCACCACATCCACCACCACCACATCCACCACCACCACATCCACCACCACCACATCCACCACCACCACCACCACATCCACCACCACCACCACCACATCCACCACCACCACATCCACCACCACCACCACATCCACATCCACCACCACCACCACCACCACCACCACCACCACACCCACCACCACACCCACCACCACACCCACCACCACACCCACCACCACACCCACCACCACATCCACCACCACATCCACCACCACCACCACCACATCCACCCCCACATCCACCACCATCACCACCACCACATCCACCACCACCATATCCCCCAGATCCACCACCACCACATCTATATGTGTGTGGCTCTGTGTGTGTGTGTAGGTGCAAATGCAATGTTCTTGGATTTTCGTCACAATAAAATACACTGAACAATCTTCACAAAATGTATTTACAAACGTTTAAGATATTGCCATTATAAATTACAATAAATTTTATTTAAGTATTAATTATTTACAAAATTAAAAGCCATTGTTATTTGTAATATCAATACATGTAAGTCACGTAAATACAATACACATTGCATTACAAATGCTATAGGTGTCACATTTGCGAAAGTTAAAACTATTGACATTGTAACTGACAGCTATTATATTTGCTATTTTCAAAACCAACACAAATAAAATAAAAAGTGTCATTTACAATACCAATCGCTCAAACTTTCCTAATGCGAGACCTATTGCATTTCCAATGCTTGTTAAATATCGGAACTATGATCAATTTTGCCGATGATGAGAAGTCCACTAAGGACGAAGCGTTAAAGACATTAGTCAAGATCTTGGCCCAAAAATTTGGGTAAAGACTATATAGATCCTCAGGCACCCCATCGGGGCCTGGGGATTTGTTTTTTGATGTTTCCCTTATCGCTTTTTCCACCTCGCCCACCTCAAAATGTACCGAGACTTCCCCTTGGAAGGCAGTATTGGAACCACCCTGCTGCTCTGGGCAACCATAGATTTCCTTAAAATGTCGGAGCCAACATTCATCCGGGATGACAATCCATCTAGATTCTCCTGTTCAGAGAAAAACGGATGATTTATGGTAGACCAGAACTTCCTGCTAGCCCTCAAAACTTCGATAGAGAGAAGATTCTCCCACGCATCCTCTTTAATTTGCCGTTTACGTTTTGTGATAGCTGTTTTATAATTCTTCCGAAGGTTAGCCACCACAGCTCTATGCCAAGGTCTAGTTTTCAGCACCTGATGAAGGGCTCCATGCGCCATCTTTGTACCTTGCTAGGTTTATTTAAATTCGGTACCTTTAGATTCTTTGCGATCTGATCGCATACTGCCTCGTAGGCGCCTAAGATCTGTCCACTTGGGGCCGAGCTATTAAAGCAGACCGCAAAGTTTGCCTCCGCCTTAACTGCAAGGTCCTCGAAAAAGGATTCCGGCACCACCCTGTCCCATTTAATCCTTCTCCCTTGATCTTTTGTTGTCTAGCTTCTTAGAGCCCCCTGTCCATTACTCTTGGGCCCACTCAACTCCTCTAGGTCAACCTCTAGGAGAACCGGGTTATGATCACTAAATGTGAGGTCACCACTCTGTAACCTATGGTCTTAACTAAACGCCGCGGATAAAAAAATATAATCAATAACTGTGTTGGTCCCTCATCCAAAAAAAGTAGGTTCCCTCTCACCCCTTCGTCACGACCTGACTCAAACAGGTTCGTAATGGCCAGGAATTCTTCTAGCGCCTCTCCCTGACTACTATGCTCAAAATGAGGCACCTTTGCGGTATGCGCCCACACGGGTCCCCTGCGTAACAGTCCCATTTACATGGGTGAATATTAAAATCTCCCAGGAGGATCACCTCAAAGACAGAGTTCTGGTTAAGTTTGTAGACTGACAAAAATTGGTCCAGAGCACATAAGTGCTCATTATACGGTGTGCCCTCTTTAGAACTATAAAAAGTAATTAAAAGAAGCTTCTGTGAAGAGATCCCACACCACTCTAGCATCAGAATATTTGAAAGTAATTAAAAGAAGCTTCTGTGAAGAGATCCCACACCACTCTATCATAATATTTGAAAGTAATTAAAAGAAGCTTCTGTGAAGAGATCCCACACCACTCTAGCATCAGAATATTTGAAAGTAATTAAAAGAAGCTTCTGTGAAGAGATCCCACACCACTCTAGCATCAGAATATTTGAAAGTAATTAAAAGAAGCTTCTGTGAAGAGATCCCACACCACTCTATCATAATATTTGAAAGTAATTAAAAGAAGCTTCTGTGAAGAGATCCCACACCACTCTAGCATCAGAATATTTGAAAGTAATTAAAAGAAGCTTCTGTGAAGAGATCCCACACCACTCTAGCATCAGAATATTTGAAAGTAATTAAAAGAAGCTTCTGTGAAGAGATCCCACACCACTCTAGCATCAGAATATTTGAAAGTAATTAAAAGAAGCTTCTGTGAAGAGATCCCACACCACTCTAGTATCAGAATATTTGAAAGTAATTAAAAGAAGCTTCTGTGAAGAGATCCCACACCACTCTAGCATCAGAATATTTGAATCCAGGTCAAGTTTAACAGCACCTACCAAATTCAGGGGAAAAAAGGAAAATTAGACCACCCTTAGGCCTCCCACCAGTACCTCGAACTGCTGGGATAACATAGCTTAAGTAACCAGCCATACTAAAACTACTAGCAGCAACCCACGTTACCTGTAAAGCAATGATGTCATACTGTTTCACAAAATCCAGCCATAGGTCATCCGACCTCTTGGACCCAATACCCGCCACATTCCAGCTCAGAATCCTACATGGTGTTATCTGCTTAGCCCCCCATCTGGGTCACTCGGACTTGAGTATTAGCGGGTTGCCAATCGTTTGAATCCATGAGACAATGGAGAAAAAAGATTTGAGAGACCTATCTCCATGTTTGCTTGGTGCAGGGGTGAGTTAGTTGGTAGGATAGCCTGGAGAACCCTTTCGGTTCTGTGTGCTTATCCCACCTGTAGCCTATTCTGGTCGTTCTCCTCAGTTGTGTGTGGAGACCTCAGCAGACTACCCCGGGTAGACAGTGGCCCGTAGACAGTGGCCCGTATTCAATCAGATTCTTTGTGTATGGCCTAGCTGGTGGGTAAAAATAGCCCAGAGGAACCGGTCTAAAGCCTGTGCTATCCAGCTCCGAGGTGTCCCAAAATAATCTCTCGGCACTGAACCGGGTATTAAAGTTCACAACCACGCAATCACCAAGGATATTTTTGGGACGACGCCCAACCCAATCAACTCGCCTTGCCATTATAATAGATCTTGTAATGTCAGAGCCTCCTGTGCTGTGATGTGCACACCAGTGACTAGCTAACTTCAGAAGATCCTGAGTTGATTCCTTCTTGCCCTTTCTTAGGGGAAACCCCTGTAAAAACCGCTACTAATGGGGCTGCTTCAGGCAGTAGCTCCAGAGCAAAGCACTGCCGACAATCATGAATAGCTGTATGTAAAGATGATACCCTGATGTCGCCAGCTCCGTGATTAGTATACCCTACCCCATCTATATTAGTGGTAGGAGCTCTGCGGATGTTTGAGGGCTTATCCCTAGTGGGCATATTCTCTTTACAAGAAGTCTCGGCTCTAGGTTTCTCGGTATGGATTACTTGGACCTGGTTTAGGCTTCCTTGTTGGCCTATACACTGTTTCAAAAACACATCCGTTTTATCACATTTCTTTTCCAGCCCTGCTACACATGTATTGAGTCCACAATGTCTTTTGCAATGGCCACTAATGCAGGTTCCAGATGTGCTCTGAACAGTTCCTCAACCATTTCCCCAACATATTTTCTAATATTAGGGTCCAAACAATGGGCAGCAACAGCAGGTTTTTGTCTCTTAGTAGATTTTTTAGCCTGCCTGCGCTTGCGTGATGGCTATTGTAGGGTCGTCTCCAGGCTTTTAACCCCATGTCCATCTACCACCACTAATGGGCCAGTTTCTTCAACAATGGGCATGATTGGTGTGAGTGGTTTAATAATCACAATATTCAGCTCTAGCGGTATGCTCCGAGTCCGGTCCAACACTGGGGCAACTGTATCGGGACTACTGCAGCGCTGCCCACGCCCAACTCCCTTCCAGCATTTGCAATTTCCTTTAATAACCCCACAGCAGATGTTAAATAAGATAATTCATTCGGATTTCCTTGGGACCTCGGCTTTTTTCCCTTCCTGCTACCGTTACACTGCTGTTTACGCTAACCCATTCTAGATGTCAGGGGGGTAGCCCGGCCCCAGATGGCCCTAGATGGCCCGCCCTTTGCCCGAGCTTAGCCCGGCGCCGCGCGCGCGTCCCGCGGGGCGCCAGGGAATGCAGGTGATATGCGGGGGGCGGGGCTGGCTGGTGGTTCTCGGGACAGCGAGTCCCTCGCGCGGCTCCCACCGCCCGGCCTTGCTGTACTGGTGTCCTGGTGCGACTTGTGTGCTGGCCGGTGTACGCTGCGTGAACAACCACATGGGTGTGAGTGTGCACCCACAGGCACGGAAAGGCAGACCTGACACATTTAACAACCACATGGGTGTGCGTGTGCACCCATAGGCACGCAAAGGCAGACCTGACACATTTAACAACCACATGGGTGTGCGTGTGCACCCACAGGCACGGAAAGGCAGACCTGACACATTTAACAACCACATGGGTGTGCGTGTGCACGCAAAGGCAGACCTGACACATTTAACAACCACATAGGTGTGCGTGTGCACCCACAGGCACGCAAAGGGAGACCTGACACATTTAACAACCACATGGGTGTGCGTGTGCACCCATAGGCACGCAAAGGCAGACCTGACACATTTAACAACCACATGGGTGTGCGTGTGCACCCACAGGCACGGAAAGGCAGACCTGACACATTTAACAACCACATGGGTGTGCGTGTGCACCCACAGGCACGGAAAGGCAGACCTGACACATTTAACAACCACATGGGTGTGCGTGTGCACCCATAGGCACGGAAAGGCAGACCTGACACATTTAACAACCACATGGGTGTGCGTGTGCACCCACAGGCACGCAAAGGCAGACCTGACACATTTAACAACCACATGGGTGTGCTCGTGCACCCACAGGCACGCAAAGGCAGACCTGACACATTTAACAACCACATGGGTGTGCTCGTGCACCCACAGGCACGCAAAGGCAGACCTGACACATTTAACAACCACATGGGTGTGAGTGTGCACCCACAGGCACGGAAAGGCAGACCTGACACATTTAACAACCACATGGGTGTGCGTGTGCACCCACAGGCACGCAAAGGCAGACCTGACACATTTAACAACCACATGGGTGTGCGTGTGCACCCACAGGCACGGAAAGGCAGACCTGACACATTTAACAACCACATGGGTGTGCGTGTGCACCCACAGGCACGCAAAGGCAGACCTGACACATTTAACAACCACATGGGTGTGCTCGTGCACCCACAGGCACGCAAAGGCAGACCGGACACATTTAACAACCACATGGGTGTGCGTGTGCACCCACAGGCACGCAAAGGCAGACCTGACACATTTAACAAACACATGGGTGTGCGTGTGCACCCACAGGCACGCAAAGGCAGACCTGACACATTTAACAACCACATGGGTGTGCGTGTGCACCCACAGGCACGCAAAGGCAGACCTGACACATTTAACAACCACATGGGTGTGCGTGTGCACCCACAGGCACGCAAAGGCAGACCTGACACATTTAACAACCACATGGGTGTGAGTGTGCACCCACAGGCACGGAAAGGCAGACCTGACACATTTAACAACCACATGGGTGTGCGTGTGCACCCACAGGCACGCAAAGGCAGACCTGACACATTTAACAACCACATGGGTGTGCGTGTGCACCCACAGGCACGGAAAGGCAGACCTGACACATTTAACAACCACATGGGTGTGCGTGTGCACCCACAGGCACGCAAAGGCAGACCTGACACATTTAACAACCACATGGGTGTGCTCGTGCACCCACAGGCACGCAAAGGCAGACCCAACACATTTAACAACCACATGGGTGTGCGTGTGCACCCACAGGCACGCAAAGACAGACCTGACATTTAACAACCACATGGGTGTGCGTGTGCACCCACAGGCACGGAAAGGCAGACCTGACACATTTAACAACCACATGGGTGTTAGTGTGCACCCACAGGCACGGAAAGGCAGGCTTGACATGTTGAAAAACATCAGGTAAGCACCAACTCCTGACATGTGCAGGAAGGGCGCGCACACTTTCACACTGCATGGACAGAAGGAAAGTGTCCAGAGCCCTGAGGCTACAAACATAGAATCAGCAAAACCCAGGAGGAAAAAGCAAAAAGTTCAGAAGAGTACCTGAAGAGTATCAGGTCTAACAACAGTTCGATGTTTCACTCTCTGCCGAACGGAGCGTGAGGGCAGGACAGGGCCAGTGCGTCATTGCTGCTGATTGGCCACAACGAGGAGTGGCCACTTTATTTTGAAGTGCGCATGTCGGTTTGGCTGACTATCTGGTTGCGGATAGACCGCCATGTGCAATTCCAACCTCTGACAATACATGATCAAAGTAATTCCTAAAAAGCATTGATGGAGCCATTTCATGGTGGCAAACAATCATTCATTCATTATGAGAGGTAGCGGGAGGGTGTGATGCATCTTTTAATGGACACTTCTAAAATGGACTGGCGCACTGCGTACAGACTCTACAGGGCCCAGGCTGCGACCACCCCACACGGAGCAGCCTCCATCTTACACATCGCACCGCAGGGACTCTTCAAGGGCCCATCCATGGTCATCTCCAGGGTCAAAGACCAGGAACGGGAGAGCGCACATGCTTTCTCCAAGTAGTATGTGATCAGTGCCTTGCACGGCTGGTTTGGGCCTCACGCCAGGGCTTTTTTCCTGTCTGGTCAAGAGCCGGCTTTAGCGCTGGGGTCTGGTGCAGAAAGGATTTTGGCAAAAGGACCACCTTGGATTCCTTCTGTACCATCCAGCAAAAGTGCCCCTCATCTCTCCATAACTCCTCTCACATACATTTCTTTGTTTTAAAGCACTGGTTACGGCTGGTTTTACAAATCCACTCAGCTATCCGCAAATGCAGATATTATCCCACTGCTACTTTATGGCGAGTCAAAACTGCCACTAGACAAAACTCCATTTCTCTCTCTAGCAGGAACATTAACCACAAGAGTTATCTTGACATTACTGCCTGAAAGCTGGAAGCACAAGGAACTCTGCAGCAGTTGCTTCCCATGGTAAGTTATTGTTCAACACAGCCGCCCCCTCCCCTTGGGGTCAGTGCGTCCCTCCAGATCAGCACCCGGTGCGGCCGCACCAGTCGCACTGCCCTAAAGCCAGCCCTGGTCCGGTCTCAGTGGCTTCCTCTGGCCACAGACAGTCCACCTCGCTGTGACACTTCATGCTCCAGCACTAGGGTGGTGAACCTTGAGCAAACTCCTTCAAGGCGCTATGATTACTAAGCGCATCTTCAAGGTGCTTACCCCTCACAGGACCCAAGGGGTCAACGTGCAAAACACTTCAGTTTAGCCAGGGGTGAACCCAAACTTGTAACCGACCCAGAACCAGTGCTTTAAATGGGCCGGTACTGTCCAGTACTGAGAACCGGCACTTATTTTGAGAGCGAGAGCACCTGCACTTCTCAAGAGAGATGTACTAGTTGGAATTGGAGAGCATGACACTTCCCAAGAGAGATGTACTAGTTTAAATGGAGAGCGCCGGCACTTCAAGAGAGCTGTACTAGTTGGAATTGGAGAGCATGACACTTCTCAAGAGAGATGTACTAGTTTGAATTGGAGAGCACCTGCACTTCTCAAGAGAGATGTACTAGTTTGAATTGGAGAGCACGGCACTTCAAGAGAGATGTACTAGTTTGAATTGGAGAGCACGGCACTTCTCAAGAGAGATGTACTAGTTTTAATTGGAGAACACCTGCACTTCTCAAGAGAGATGTACTAGTTTGAATTGGAGAGCGCCGGCACTTCGAGAGATGTACTAGTTTGAATTGGAGAACACCTGCTCTTCTCAAGAGAGATGTACTAGTTTGAATTGGAGAGCACCGGCACTTCACAAGAGATGTACTAGTTTGAATTAGAGAGCACGGCACTTCTCAAGAGAGATGTACTAGTTTGAATTGGAGAACACCTGCACTTCTCAAGAGAGATGTACTAGTTTGAACTGGAGAGCGCCGGCACTTCGAGAGATGTACTAGTTTGAATTGAAGAGCACCTGCTCTTCTCAAGAGAGATGTACTAGTTTGAAATGGAAAGCACCTGCTCTTCTCAAGAGAGATGTACTAGTTTGAAATGGAAAGCACCTGCACTTCTCAAGAGAGATGTACTAGGTTGAATTGGAGAGCACAGCACTTCTCAAGAGATGTACTAGTTTGAATTGGAAAGCACGGCACTTCTCAAGAGAGATGTACTAGTTTGAATTGGAGAGCACCTGCACTTCTCAAGAGAGATGTACTAGTTTGAATTGGAGAGCACCGGCACTTCACAAGAGATGTACTAGTTTGAATTGGAGAGCACGGCACTTCGAAAGATGTACTAGTTTGAATTGGAGAACACCGGCACTTCTCAAGAGAGATGTACTAGTTTGAATTGGAGAGCACCGGCACTTCGAAAGATGTACTAGTTTGACATGGAGAGCACCGGCACTTCTCAAGAGAGATGTACTAGTTTGAATTGGAGAGCACCGGCACTTCACAAGAGATGTACTAGTTTGAATTGGAGAGCACGGCACTTCTCAAGAGAGATGTACTAGTTTGAATTGGAAAGCACGGCACTTCTCAAGAGAGATGTACTAGTTTGAATTGGAGAGCACCGGCACTTCGAAAGATGTACTAGTTTGACTTGGAGAGCACCGGCACTTCTCAAGAGAGATGTACTAGTTTGAATTGGAGAGCACCGGCACTTCACAAGAGAGATGTACTAGTTTGAATTGGAGAGCACCGGCACTTCGAAAGATGTACTAGTTTGACTTGGAGAGCACCGGCACTTCTCAAGAGAGATGTACTAGTTTGAATTGGAGAGCACCGGCACTTCACAAGAGATGTACTAGTTTGAATTGGAGAGCACGGCACTTCTCAAGAGAGATGTACTAGTTTGAAATGGAAAGCACCGGCACTTCGAGAGAGATGTACTAGTTTGAACTGGAGAGCACCGGCACTTCGAGAGAGATGTACTAGCTTGAACTGGAGAGTGCCAGCACTTCGAGAGAGATGTACTAGTTTGAACTGGAGAGTGCCAGCACTTCGAGAGAGATGTACTAGTTTGAATTGGAGGACACCTGCTCTTCTAAAGAGATGTACTAGTTTGAATTGGAGAGCACTGCACTTCTCAAGCGAGATGTACTAGTTTGAATTGGAGAGCACCGGCTCTTCTCAAGAGAGATGTACTAGTTTGAATTGGAGAGTGCCGGCACTTCTCAAACAAGCAGATACTCTGGTACAAGGTGCCTGCACTTCTATTTTCCCATTTCAAGCACTGCCCAGTACTGCAGGCAGCAGGGTTCCCTGGCAACACTGCACACTAACAACCTTGTGCAAAGGCCGCCATATTGCTAGAAGAGATGTACTGTCTGAGCCAGGACAGCTCCTGTGCATGTAAACAGTCCTGCAGGGTGCCGTGCACACTCATTCTTGCACACTCGCAATCCCGTGCACGGCTGCTCTTCTGTGCTTTTGTGAGTTTGTGCATTCAGTGTTAGCTCTGTGCACGGTAGCCCAGGAAGCAGGTGTGCCCTCGAGCATTGTTACAGAGGCAGATCCATGCACAGCAGGTGTCATGGACCGCTAGTTCTGTGCACTGAGCCTTACAGGCAGCTTTGCACTATGCTAGCTATGTGTACAGGTAGCGCTGCACTGAAGTCTCCCTGTGCAAGAGCACTGTGCAGCCAGCCCTGAGCATTAGCTGCACTGTAGTCCTCCAGACTGTTCCACTTGTGCACTAATCTGTCTGTGCACCGGAAGCTCGAATTATTTGGAGGGTGCAGGGGACCCTGTGCTGACAGGTAGCCTTCAACAGAAACGGCCATAGAGACGCAAGCCCAGCCTGCTGAGAGCACATGCAGTCATGCACACTGCCAGCCCTGGGCATTTCCACCTGTGTGCACTGCCACCCATGTGCACTATCAGCCCATAACAGTGCCAGCCCTGCTCATTTACCTTGTGCACCGCCAGCCCTAAACGCTGCCACCCATGTGCACTCTCAGCCCATTACAGTGCCAGCCCTGTGCATTTACCCTGTGCACGCTGCCAGCCCTGCACGCTGCTAGCCTTCTACACCGTCAGCTCTGGGCATTGTCAGCCCTGTGCACCTGCACGAATTTCCAACCGTGTACTCTGCCAACTCTGCACACTGCCAACTCTGGACACCGCCAGCCATGGACACCGCCAGCCATGGACACCGCCAGCCATGGACACAGCGACCCCTGCACATTTACAGCCCCATCAACGCCGCCAGCCCCGGACACCGCCAGCCATGGACACCGCCAGCCATGGACACCACTACCCCTGCACATTTACAGTTCCGGACGCGGCCAATGCCCCGGACGCCGCCAGCCCTGTGCACTGCGACCCCTGCACATTTACAGCCCCATCAACGCCGCCAGCCCCGGACGCCGCCAGCCCCGGACGTCGCCAGCCCCACCCCGGACGCAGCCAGCCCTATGCACTGCGACCCCTGCACATTTACAGCCCCAACACCACCAGCCCAGCAAGCCACCAGCCCCGGGCACAGTCCGCTCCGCCCAGGCGCTGCCCTGCACGCCGCCCAGACACCGCCAGCCCAGCCCCGGACGCAGCCAGCCCTATGCACTGCGACCCCTGCACATTTACAGCCCCATCAACGCCGCCAGCCCCGTGCACTGCGACCCCTGCATATGTGCAGCCCCAACACCACCAGCCCCGCATGCCACCCAGCCCCAGACAGCTCCGCCCACGCGCCTCCCCAGACACAGTCAGACACAGTCAGACCCAGACACAGTCAGACCCAGACACAGTCAGACCCAGACACAGTCAGACCCAGACACAGTCAGACCCAGACACAGTCAGACCCAGACACAGTCAGACCCAGACACAGTCAGACCCAGACACAGTCAGACCCAGACACAGCCAGACCCAGACACAGCCAGACCCAGACACAGCCAGACCCAGACACAGCCAGACCCAGACACAGCCAGACCCAGACACAGCCAGACCCAGACACAGCCAGACCCAGACACAGCCAGACCCAGACACAGCCAGACCCAGACACAGCCAGACCCAGACACAGCCAGACCCAGACACAGCCAGACCCAGACACAGCCAGACCCAGACCCAGCCAGATCCAGTCAGACCCAGACACAGTCAGACCCAGTCAGACCCAGACACAGTCAGACACAGTCAGACCCAATCAGACCCAGACACAGTCAGACCCAGACACAGTCAGACCCAGACAGTCAGACCCAGACAGTCAGACCCAGACAGTCAGACCCAGACACAGTCAGACCCAGTCAGACCCAGACCCAGTCAGACCCAGTCAGACCCAGTCAGACCCAGTCAGACCCAGTCAGACCCAGTCAGACCCAGTCAGACCCAGTCAGACCCAGTCAGACCCAGTCAGACCCAGTCAGACCCAGTCAGACCCAGTCAGACCCAGTCAGACCCAGACCCAGTCAGACCCAGACCCAGTCAGACCCAGACCCAGTCAGACCCAGACCCAGTCAGACCCAGACCCAGTCAGACCCAGACAGTCAGACACAGTCAGTCAGACACAGTCAGACCCAGACAGTCAGACACAGTCAGTCAGACACAGTCAGACACAGTCAGTCAGACCCAGACAGACACAGTCAGTCAGACCCAGTCAGACACAGTCAGTCAGACCCAGTCAGACACAGTCAGTCAGACCCAGTCAGACACAGTCAGTCAGACCCAGTCAGACACAGTCAGTCAGACACAGTCAGACACAGTCAGACCCAGACAGACACAGTCAGACCCAGTCAGACACAGTCAGTCAGACCCAGACAGACCCAGACAGACACAGTCAGACCCAGTCAGTCAGACCCAGACAGACCCAGTCAGTCAGACCCAGTCAGTCAGACCCAGTCAGTCAGACCCAGTCAGTCAGACCCAGTCAGTCAGACCCAGTCAGTCAGACCCAGTCAGTCAGACCCAGACAGACACAGTCAGACCCAGACAGACACAGTCAGACCCAGACAGACACAGACAGACCCAGACAGACACAGACAGACCCAGTCAGTCAGACCCAGTCAGTCAGACCCAGTCAGTCAGACCCAGTCAGTCAGACCCAGTCAGTCAGACCCAGACAGTCAGACCCAGACAGTCCGACCCAGACAGTCCGACCCAGACCCAGTCAGACCCAGACCCAGTCAGACCCAGACCCAGTCAGACCCAGACCCAGTCAGACCCAGACCCAGTCAGACCCAGACCCAGTCAGACCCAGACCCAGTCAGACCCAGACCCAGTCAGACCCAGACCCAGTCAGACCCAGACCCAGTCAGACCCAGACCCAGTCAGACCCAGACCCAGTCAGACCCAGACCCAGTCAGACCCAGACCCAGTCAGACCCAGACCCAGTCAGACCCAGACCCAGTCAGACCCAGACCCAGTCAGACCCAGTCAGACCCAGTCAGACCCAGACCCAGTCAGACCCAGACAGACCCAGACCCAGTCAGACCCAGGCACAGTCAGACCCAGGCACAGCCAGACCCAGGCACAGCCAGACCCAGGCACAGCCAGACCCAGGCACAGCCAGACCCAGGCACAGCCAGACCCAGGCACAGCCAGACCCAGGCACAGCCAGACCCAGGCACAGCCAGACCCAGGCACAGCCAGACCCAGGCACAGCCAGACCCAGGCACAGCCAGACCCAGGCACAGTCAGACCCAGGCACAGTCAGACCCAGGCACAGTCAGACCCAGGCACAGTCAGACCGTTACTGTTGTAGCAGTGCTTGCTGCTCAGTCCGCGTTTCGTCCAGAGAAAGTGTAGTTTAGTGAATTTGTTTTGTTAAACCGTCTGTAGTCCTCTATCAGCTCCTTTCAAAGGAGTTCTGAGGCAGAAGATTCACGAGCTGTCCTTGCACCAGCAGCTTCTTTCCAGAGTTGAAAGATTAGTCAAGACAGTTCCAGTGACGCAAGTACAGCCCTGGGAGCAAACTTCAAAATATGTAAAGACACTACGTAGTAGTTCAAAACTTTGCTTCCGTTGCTCAGACCCCAAATAGCACTCATGTTTCGTATTGAGGATTCTTTTAGAGAATGACATTTTTGAAAGAGTCTTAGGTTTAAATAATTAGAATAATAAGTGGAAACTTACCTGTGTTGCTCCAGTTGAGTGTAAAGGCTTCGTTGATTCCACCTGCATTAAAAAGAAGAGAAAGGTTAATAGTTCTACCAACAATATCAAATACTGATTAGTTCTTAGACTGCACATTAGTTACTTTGAATTGTAATTGCATTCCTACAGGATAATAAGAGACCCTGTGGCTTGTTATTACTAAATAAGGTCAGAAATACTGACTAAAGCAAGACGTATGGGGGCGAGTGGGTCTGGGAGAAGTCCTAATTTGTCAATTAAATTGTAGTGGCAAATGAATATATAGAACACTTTTCTTACTGTCTACCCAAAATTCATAAAATTAAACAATTCACCAAACATAAGAAATGTATGTAAAAAACACAGTTTATTATGATACCTCCCTTAGGGGTTACAATCTAAATTATTAAAATGCGTTAAAATGAATCTTCCACATAGTGAAAAATCTGTGATAAAAAAGTCAAAACAGAGTCGACGCGGCGTTTCGGTGTACGTTTACAATAGTCACACCTTCCCAGGACATTTTGACATTTGATTTGTAATCTGAATTTTTGAAGCTTTTATTTAAATTTAAAAAAATTCTAGAACGACTGGAAACTTGTAAACATCTGTTTCTTATGATCATGTGGTGCCTGTGATGAGGCAACTACGTAAAGTAGTTAGACACGGAGGAGCCACCGTAATTTGCTCTCGGGTCAGTTTCAAAAGGGCTCAGGATCCCTTCGTCAATTCGGAATCGCGAGTTTATGTATTCATTTTTATGTGGCCGATGTGAATAATTGGATCACTTGTCTGGTGCCTTGGAATTTAAAATTGCTTCTTGTTTTTCTTAAGCCTTTGTGGATTAATTCGGCCTCCCTGCTCCTCCGTGTTAGAGTACTCCGCATTTTAATAATTTAGATTGTAACCCCTAAGGGAGGTATCAAACTGTTTTTTACATAAATTTCTTATATCTTTGGTGAATTTGTTAATTTTATTAATTTTGGGTAGACAGTAAGAAAAGTGTTCTATATATTCATTTGCCACTACAATTTAATTGACAAATTAGGACTTCTCCCAGACCCACTCGCCCCCATACGTCTTGCTTTAGTCAGTATTTCTGACCTTATTTAGTAATAACAAGCCACAGGGTCTCTTATTTTGCACTGTTCTCCCCCTCCCTGTGAAAACAACCAGGGGAACCTTCCAAAAAATGTGTAGTTGTATTCCTACAGGATAGTTACATTTTGCAGTTGTGAAATCACTACAAGTGAAGGACGCGGTTTCTACATCTCAACCACTCTTTTTGTAAATCTTTGGGTATCTTGTGTAGTCTACTTGGAAGATTTCATGTAGGTTCAATCTCTACATACGCTCACACGGGGGACCCTTTTAAGCAGACCCTGGTGGGCTCCCTCATGGAAACTGAGCACATAATGCCTCTTCTCTGGAAGACTGGCTTTTACCCTCGGTGAACACCGCAACACACTTTCACTCCATATTTCAATCTATGAAATAGTTTCTGCATGATCGCAGCTATGGTCGAGACGCTAATCTTGGAAGGGGTAAAGTTCCATCTGCTTAATTTCTTCGGTCTGCAAACTCGGGTATAACCCTACCCCGTCTTTGGAAACAGCCAGGAAGTAACATCGGCACATCTTACCTTAGACAGAGCAACATCTCATCCTCACAGTTTTCATTCAGCACCAAACTCACATAAATCCCCATGCAATGAAGCACTTTCACTCTGCACTCAGACACTTATCAACCTTCATTCTTGCACAGAGGACTCACACCATGCTCTCCGCACTCATTACTCTGCTCCACCACCTCTGTACTTAATTCCCCCCCCTGAGGAAAATTGAATTTTGCCTTGTTATATGTGCCTACGTGTTCCCCATCCTATGTTATATGTGCATGATCGATATGCATGTATCCCCCTATGATCGATTAAAAGACGCAATTATAGTTGTGTCCAACTCTAGTATGCCAGTTTCCAGTTCTCGTGAAAGCAACGAGTATTAGGCCTATGTTGCCACGTTTTACAGTGTGCACGTTAATTCACCGCATTGTCCCCGTTTCTAGGCCTCAAAGGGCCCGGACACCAGATTCAAGCTCCAGTCTCCTGAACCCATTCCGAGGAGCAATGCAGCCCCCACCTGCATCCCTGACCCTTCACTTACTTCCTGCCAAGCAGCGCGGTGCCCGGCCTGGCTCTGCCTGCCTGTCAAGAATATGTTATGCCTCTAGTTATCAGTTCAGCTCTCCGTCTTCGCATTCCTAAGCTACTGAACCGCATAAACAGTTTCAGCTATAGTCTAGTCTTTCTGTCTCCATGCAAGAGCATTACTGTATTAATATTCATAGAAGATTCATAGCACACGCAATACATGTAGAATATATGCATGCACCAGCCTTAGTGTCAAGTAGCCTTTGCCCTGATAACTTTTAGATTCTATCAACATGTACTCCAAACACCAGATATGCTATAGGTACATGTCGTCCTGACACCGCAGACTTTAGTCTCCTCTTCTAGTGCAGAAGTCATAGCCCCCAGCTCTCCCCGGTAACACGTCATTGCCCGTTTGCGCGCACCACTAGGTTAAAGGTCCCAGCTGCTCAGGTAGTCCCCTCCATGTTTCCGCCCATTCATGACATTTCTGTGACGTTCTCATCACATGTCTACGTGCACGCCCTGTGCACGCCTTCTTTTCACGCCCATGTCTTCTTATCTTACGCTTGTCACTAGTTACGCCTACTGTATGTAATTTAAATGTGATGTTTTACTATATATACCTTGTACTGTTGATGAAACGTTGCAGCTGCCTCTCTATTTTATTTCAGGCTGTCCCGATTCTGTCCCTTCCCTTTTGCCTGAATAAAGCCCGTTCGACTCAGATTCCTCGGATCCTGCCTCCTATTTATTGAGCTATCTGTTATTATTAATGTATTCAAAAATAGTACCGGTATTTAATTATTTATTTACCACATAAATGGCGCCCGAATAGGGACGAGCCCCTTCCCCACGCGCTGGCGATGTAACGCAGGCCCCCTGACCCTCTGCAGCCGTGACGGAACTCTACCGTGCACGTGCAGATATTTCTGCTTCAAGTCTCCCTCAGGCCCACGGAGGAGACGGAAACTGCGGTCCGGCATCCAGACGAGGCGGTGTGGAATGTGGTTCGTCCCGACCAGAGCCCAAGCCGAGAGTGCAAGGTCCGAGGTATCCGGAGGCCCACCTGTTTCTGAAGTCCGAAGTTCGTAGTCCGACGTCGTAGCAGTCCAGTCCGAGGCCTTCAGTTTCTGCTTCCCGGTGAGTACCGTTGCGGGGGAAGTATCTAGACAGGATCATTAGTTTGTTCCTGGTCCGATGGGTTTGGGTACACAGATCCAGTCGGAAGTATTCACCTAGGTGGATACGGTATGACGTGTCTCTTTATGAGACCGGTATGTTCTGCACTGTTTTAGCAGTGCATCCAGTAATTCTAGTAAGTCCGTTCTCGAGAAATTCATGTGTTATGTTTTCAGTGTATCAGGTAGTATTCTGTTCGAACTGTTATTACTGTATTTCTGTGTCGTGGTATGAGTGATTTGTTTGCCATTTCATTACTGTGATTATTGTGTATTGTGTTCGCAAATAAAATTCCGAAATGCCTCTGTTCTCGAAATTTTGTCAGATAAAGACCAGAAAAGGGTTACTCGAAGAAGCAGTTCCTGTCCCCCCTAGGGACAGTCCTGGACATTTTTATGTATCACAAGCATGGCTTAGATGCCATATTATATCTAGACTTATGGGCGGATTATACTAAAGATCTTGAAGAGAAATATAGATGGCCTGTATCAGGTACATGGGATGCCGAGTGCATCATGCGAGTAGAAGAAGCGTTATGGAAAAAGAAAGCCAGACAGTCCCAGAAAGATGCCATCGAGTTATGGCGCAAAGAATCTCATAAAAGAACCGAAAAAGAATTCAGAAAAACAGAACTAAGTAGGGAAGCCTCAGAGAAAGCCCAAGAAAGGGAATTAATAGAAGAAGGTGAACGAGTTAGAGCAGAACAGTCAGACAGACAGAGAAATGCCCTTATTAAAGGTATGTATCCTCTTCTTGCCGAGGGCTTGCCGAAAGCAACCCCGGAAGCACCCTGTAATTTACCGCCACCATTGGTCCCGATTAAGCTACGTCATAAACCGACCTCAGCTGAAATTTTTCTCTCGTCCTACTTGGACGACACAGTCCCAGAATATGCAAACCCTATTCCGCCTGCTCACCCACAGCCTCCTGTTAATAATGTAATTCCTGTTCCTCCAGCCACTGGTCCCGGGGGCCAAGTTAATGTGACAGTACCCCCATACCAGCCCACAGTAAATGTACCCGCTTTTCCAGTCACTTTACCAGCACGTCCAGTATTAACCGACGATTCTGGTTCAGGAGCAGTGTGGGGAAGTGCTCCTATCACCCCGCCTCAAGTAAGACGACTGACGCCGCATGACGCAGCGTTACAGCGTACGCCAAAACTGGCTACACACGCAGACCTCAAGCGACTTCTTACTGACTGTATATATGATCCAGTCCCAGGCGAAGATCACATGGTAATATATTCATTACGTTTAAGACGGGTTGCCACCTTTCTGGCCACCCTGCCCGATATGAGGGAACATCTAGACAGAATATATCGTTTTATCCGTACAGGAGAGAATCCAGGAAGTATTCACGAAGCTATGGCATACAGAAAAACCGAGACTCAACATATGATTTTACAGTTCTTGATTAACTGTTTAATAAGAGAACAAGATTATCCTGATAAAGATAAAGAAGAGATGAAAGGTCTGACTAAGTGGAGTGACAATATAGCCGAGGGAAAACACAAGACACAAGGTAGTGTAGACAGTATGTACAAGAAAATTCGTAAGGAAATTATAAGTATACACCAGAAAGAGAAAGCAAAAAGAGAAACCGAGAAAGAGTATGACTCTTCTAATGAAGAGGTAGACAGCGAGAATCCCTCCAGAATAGCGTATGTAGGTAGAACTAGACTTTCCGACCGACATTCACGCCTAGATTACAAGAAAGTTTTTCCTCCTCCAGTACCAGAACAGTGTTCTCTTGAACAAGTATTCCAGGCCACCGATCAAATTCTGAAATCACGAATAGGTTATAGCGAGCTTAGTACCATGCATTAACAAGAACTAGCCCGATCAGCAGTCCGATGGACTAGTGATTCTACCACGTTTCCAGATGAAATAGTGGCCCAAACGTTTCTGAAACTGCCCCCAGCCGAGCAGCGTCTGGTGGGTACGTATATGATCCAGCACCTCATTACACTGTATGAGGATCAGCATTCTGATCCAGGTCCTCTACATGATGTATTAAACGAGTTACTCCTAAATAGATGGAAAGGTCTAGGTACCGATTTAATTAGTGTCATATTAGAACAGCGCCACAAATACCGAACGTTTCTGAATCCACATTTTGTTCCCGTTCCACCCCCAGAAAGAAAATCATTCTACATAGACAGACAGAATCCGTTACGAGAAGTACATCCAGTTAAGGTAGAGGGGGGTGGCCTAGAACGAGTATTTGTCTACACCCCAATCACGAAAATAGAACTCTTGGAAATGAAGAAGTTAATTCCCTGTCACGATAAAGATCCAGCAGGGTTCCACCGTGAATTAAAGGACATGCTCCGTATGGGAGAATACACGTATCCTGATATCATTAAAATGCTAAAGGTCCTGTTGCCTGCGGGCACATATGAAAAACTCAAAGAAAAAGAATGGGAGGTGGGAGAGAAAAAGATAGATTGGACCGCATTAGAAACTGAAGATAATACACGAGTACCAGGTACCGGTCTTGGGGATAAAGCTAAAGCATTGCCCGAGTTATTGATACAAGTTTTGCCAAGATTATTAGCCACGAAAAAGGAAGATTGGGATGCCATCTCAGCCTGTAAACAGAAACAAGACGAAGATACTAGTGATTTTTATTCTAGATTCGAGAAATGTTTCATTATTAATAGTGGTCTGAAAACAAGTAGTGAATCGTATCCCCATCTTTTTGTTACCAAACTAGTCGAGAATTCAAGTCCACAAGTTAAAAATCGAGTACTGAAAGTCGAAAGTACCTGGCAAGCTAATACTCCGTCACAGATGCTCCAGATGCTCCAGTACCACCAGAACAGAATTAGGGAAGAGCAGGAACACGAAAGGAGACGTATGAAAGACACGAAAATGAAAGTACTAGTTGCACAATCTGTTCCGCAAGACAGTCAGAAGAGGGGTACGAATCAAGCCAGTCATCCTACAGCTCCCGTTAAAGGGACATGCAATTACTGTAAACAGCCAGGTCATTATATAAACGAATGTGCAGTTCTGAAACACAACATAGCTACTGGTAAAACGAAAGAGAGACCACGTCCGCCTAAACAAGAACAAGTTTCACAGAATTCCCAGCCACCGCAGAATGCACCACAGACAGTTACAGTACCGCAGCCTATAGCTGCAACACAACACGTTACTCAGCAGATGTACCAGTACGCACAGTCAGAGTATCCAGATTATCAGCCATATTCATGAAACAGCCTAGGGAGGTAGGCTTGCCTCATCGAGATTCCTGTAGATCAAGAGGGTCCCTATGTACATAGTCAAGTATTAGGGAAAGACAGAAAGTTTCTGATTGATACAGGGGCAAGTAGGACTACCATCAGTCATGACGAGGTTCCAGGGGCTCCACTCTCAGGCTCTAGAAATGTTTCCCTTGGATTTTCAGGAAAGCCTATTGTTAATGAAATATCGAAACCAGTTACTCTAGAAGTTGGTCCATTGTCCCGAACTACAGACTTGTTACTCACGAAATCTTGTCCAGAAAATGTATTAGGTATTAAAACCCTGAAAGAATTAGGAGCCGTCATATGTTGTTCCCCAGAAGGGGTACGACTTTCTGAGAGACTTTAAAGGTCATTATGTGTTACGTGATTTTGATCCAAGATTATTGAATGTACCACAGCATTTATGGGCGCAAGGTCCAACTGATGTAGGTTGTATGCACATCACACCCCATCGTGTCACTCTGAAGAAAGGTGTTGTATTACCACGAATCAGACAGTACAAATTGCCACCTGAGGCTGTAGCAGCCTTATCCAAAATTATTGACGAGCTGATTGTTCAAGGAGTAGTTGTAGAAACTGACTCCAATGTATGTAATTCTCCTATCATTCCGATTCTGAAACGTACTGATCCAAATGCACCTCCAGTTTATCGATTAGTGATTGACCTTCGAGAACTTAATAAATGCATCATACCCCAGTACCCAGTGGTTCCAGATATTTCTTCCCTATTGACAGCCATTGATTCCGAAGCTACGTTCTTCACTGTTATCGATCTCAAGAACGCATTCTTTAGTGTCCCCATTCATCCAGACAGCCAGTTCCTTTTCAGATTCTGTTTAAATGGAAGAAGCTATAAATTCACACGAGCACCTCAAGGTTTCACAGAAAGTCCTAGCATTTACAGTCAAGCACTTAAAAGACAACTAGACAATATTCACATGCCAACTGACTCTGCTCCAGTATGTCGATGATCTATTGATCACAGCCCGTTCTGAACGTGACTGCGAACGTGCGTCACTTACAGTCTTGTATTTTCTGGCCGAGATGGGGCACAAGGTGTCCCCTTCCAAATTGCAATTCTGTGTCCAGCAAGTGGTCTACCTTGGACACTTACTGTCCAAGAGGGGTAGGCTTTTGACACCTGACCGTATCCAGTTAATAGCACATCTTCCACAGCCCAAGACTCAGAAGGAGGTACGAGCTTTTATCGGCCTCACTTCTTACTGCAGACAATGGATTCCTCAGTACGCATTTCTAGCCAAGCCACTGATACAGTTAACGACAGGAGGCAGCCGTATCGACTGTCCTCCCTTGGACCCAGGAACATACACTTGTTTTCAATGAGTTAAAGAAAGCTTTATGCCAAGCACCTGTTCTAGCAACACCAAACTACAGTAAGCCTTTTACACTTTTTGTTACTGAACGTGATGGTACTGCATTATCTGTTCTCACACAAGATCAAGCAGGACAATACAAGCCCTGTGCTTATTTTTCTAGCACATTAGATCCGGTGGCCCAGGCTCTGCCTGCGTGCCTCAAGTCAGTTGCAGCCACAGCTCTAGCTATCAGACAAAGTGATTCCATAGTGTTAGGACACTCCCTGACAGTACAAGTTCCACACTCCGTGGAAGTTCTTTTAAACCGAACACAGACTCAGCACTTGACAATTGCACGTTTAACAGGTTATGAACTGACACTGTTTCAGCCACACATTGAAATCAGACGCTGCAACATTTTAAATCCCGCTACACTGTTACCGTCAATTACCTCAAATCCTGCCACACATGACTGTGTGGAAGTTGTTAACACCATGACAAAGCCAAGACAAGACTTGACAGACATTGCATTACCTGATCCCGACCTGACACTTTATGTGGATGGTTCATGTATGAGAACAAGTACAGGAGAACTAGTAGCCGCGTATGCAGTGACTACTGAAACTGAAGTTATAGAAACACATCGTATTGACACCCTGTCTGCTCAAGCAGCAGAGCTTGTCGCTCTGACCCAAGCCTGCATACGTGCCAAGAACCTGAAAGTTAACATACACAGATTCACGTTATGCATTCGGAGTCGTACACGACTTTGGAGTGCTCTGGCAAGAAAGAGGTTTTATGACTTCTCATGGAACCAAGATTCAGCATGGCCCCCTCATTCAAGCTCTGTTAGATGCAATACATTTACCGACAGCTATCGCCATCATGAAGTGCAAGGCACATACGAAAGTCACGGACATCATTTCCCAGGGTAACGATCTAGCAGATCGAACAGCCAAGCTCACAGCTCAGACTCCAGACATTCCAGTTAACACGACACAGACAGACATTCCAGATCAGACTACTTGTATGACAGTTAAGGACCCTACACAAGACGTAATAGATATACAGTTACATGCTACTCCCGATGAAATCAAGAAATGGTCTGAACAAGGAGGGGTCCAGACAGATCAAGGATGGTTGACGAAGGGAAAAGCCACATGTTTCTCCCCGACTCTATGGTTCAAGTCATTATTAACACCGCACATAGTCCAGCACACTTAGGAGAAAAAGCCATGTTAGACAGCATCCAGAACCTCTGGTTCAACAAGCATTTACGAGCAGCAGCCAAGCAGAAAGTGCGTACCTGCATGATCTGTTGTCAGTTCAATCCAGGTAAAGGTGTCCCGGTGGAACAAGGTGGATTCCATCCTCCTGACCACCCTTTTGAAGTCCTCCAGATGGATTATATTCAGATGGAGCGATGTCGAGGTTTCAAGTATGTCCTCGTAGTTGTATGCGCTTTGTCCAGGTGGACAGAAGCATATCCAGTTCCAGATTACACAGCTGCGACCACTGCCAGGCAGTTGGTTCGTGAGTATTTTCCCCGCTATGGATTGCCTAGGGTCGTGTATTCAGATAACGGTCAGCCATTCTCATCCGAGCTCATGAAACAAGTATCCCTTCTGTTAGGGTACCAGTGGAAGTTCCACTGTGTACGACATCCTGAAGCAGCCGGTCTCGTAGAGAGACATAACCAGACCCTGAAAATCCGAATCGCCAAAGTATGCGCAGAGAAAGGTGTAGATTGGATGGTAGCACTGCCAGTCGCCCTTTTCTATATGAGAATGGTCGCTCATTCCCGTTCAGGTCTATCTCCGTATGAGGTAGTGTTCGGTCGTCCCCCAAATATGTGGGGTACACCTAGACCACGTACAATTACAGATGTTGACAGTAATATGCTGACAGATTACCTAGCCTCCTTGATGTCTGCACTACAATCTTGTCGTTCACAGGTTGCCGCTGCTTTTCCAGACAACACCGAAGTGAAACCGCATGAGGTCATACCAGGCGACCTAGTACTTGTGAGGAATTTTGATCGTTCAAGTCCGCTGGAGCCCCGCTGGAAGGAGCCCCGACTAGTACTACTTTCAACCAGGACTGCCGTGAAGATAGAAGGAAAGAAGGGTAGGCTGCATTCCAGTCATATAAAGAAATTCCATGGACTCAAACCAAAGACTTTTCTCAAAGACTGCCCCGTTCTCAAGGACTGCCCAGACACTGAATCTAAACTTCCCCGGTTAGAGAAAACTCCGCAGCAGGAGTATAAAGATAAGCTCCGGTCTAGTAAGTCAGCCAGTTTAATTGTCTAAGTCCCTCTCGGGTGAAACGGTTAGACAGGTTCCTGACATGTATGAGATAGACCCACACAGTGAGAGAGTTAGTCAAAACTAAGAGAATACGTTATCAAAAGAATCTTCGAAGTAGATGTATTATTACTCTGTTTTTTCTGATATTTCTGAGTCTTATGGTTACCTGCATAAGTTATGCCTTACACTTATGTTTTCCTATTTCACATGTACATATGTTTTCTAATGTTACAGTAGAGCACACTTTTAGTGACCTGCCTCCTCACGAGTTATCCTATCGTCTTGCTATGCGTAATAATACTTTCATCCGAATGCTACACTATTCACACCAGACCAGCAATGCCACTAATTGTTGGGTGTGTGGTCGACTCCCCCCTTTCCAGACACCGAAGGGAGTTCTGCCACTCTTTCCCTATCCATTTTCGCACAATGGTTCGTGTGGAGCATGGTCCACGTTAACGTCATCCTCAAATGATATGTCCCTTCTGAATAGAACATGTTTCCCAGACAAGGAAGGACTTTCCCATAGAACAGGGTTAGATCTAGAAAATGAAGTATATGATCTAGGTAATTATTCCTCGAATTTCATGGTTTTGAATGTTCAGTCCGAGACTACTCCAGATTTGCCTGCTATTTCAGTTCTACCAGTTAAAGGCGAATTATGTGTCAGAAAGAATGGTTCCGCACATGTAGGTCATAGTGATTGTACTACTGTGGTCGAGTATAGTGACAGTGGGAAATCTATTTTCAAAGCCTCACGTCATTCTTATTTTGTTTGTGGTCAGACCGCATATGTTCGTCTGCCCCTCGATTGGGATGGAACCTGTTACATTGCCTTCCTACTGCCACCAGTTTTTCTAGCCCCATCCGATTATCACAGAAACACACATCTAGTACACATTAGACATAGAAGGGAGATCGAGTCCCCAATTGTCGATCAAACTGAAACTGCCTTAGAACAGTATCAAGACTTCAATAAATGTCTCTTTCTTCATAGGTCCTGTCCAGAATAGTAAGTTAATACGTAGGCTAAGCAGAACCCTTGAAGCAGTAGTGAATGAGACTACTTCCGCTCTAGGTAACTTAACTGAAGAGCAATCTGCTATGAGATTTGTCGTGCTCCAAAATCGTCTCGTCCTTGACGTCATACTGGCCGATAGAGGAGGAGCTTGTAGAGTCATCGGATCTAGTTGCTGCATTTTCATTCCTAATAACGCGCCGTCTGTTTATTCAGCTATAACCAGACTCCATAAAATTGCCCATCAGTTACACCAGAATCCAGGCACCTGGACATGGTCCGGTTGGCTCTGGAGTATCATATCTGCCTGGGGATGGAAAGTATTGTCATTCCTAGGTATAGCAGTAATGATCATATTCAGTTGCTGTCTCGGTTTACAATGTGGCCCTGCGATTTGCGGCTTGTGTGCTACCTCTTGTATTCCTAGTCCTAAGTCCCGTTCCAAGACAATTCGAGACGAGCAAATGATGCTCTATGAACAGATAGATGGTATCATGAATATTGATGTTTCCTGATGGAAACGTAGGGCACAAGGAGGGAATGAGGAAAATTGAATTTTGCCTTGTTATATGTGCCTACGTGTTCCCCATCCTATGTTATATGTGCATGATCGATATGCATGTATCCCCCTATGATCGATTAAAAGACGCAATTATAGTTGTGTCCAACTCTAGTATGCCAGTTTCCAGTTCTCGTGAAAGCAACGAGTATTAGGCCTATGTTGCCACGTTTTACAGTGTGCACGTTAATTCACCGCATTGTCCCCGTTTCTAGGCCTCAAAGGGCCCGGACACCAGATTCAAGCTCCAGTCTCCTGAACCCACTCCGAGGAGCAATGCAGCCCCCACCTGCATCCCTGACCCTTCACTTACTTCCTGCCAAGCAGCGCGGTGCCCGGCCTGGCTCTGCCTGCCTGTCTGCCAAGAATATGTTATGCCTCTAGTTATCAGTTCAGCTCTCCGTCTTCGCATTCCTAAGCTACTGAACCGCATAAACAGTTTCAGCTATAGTCTAGTCTTTCTGTCTCCATGCAAGAGCATTACTGTATTAATATTCATAGAAGATTCATAGCACACGCAATACATGTAGAATATATGCATGCACCAGCCTTAGTGTCAAGTAGCCTTTGCCCTGATAACTTTTAGATTCTAGCAACATGTACTCCAAACACCAGATACCAGATATGCTATAGGTACATGTCGTCCTGACACCGCAGACTTTAGTCTCCTCTTCTAGTGCAGAAGTCATAGCCCCCAGCTCTCCCCGGTAACACGTCATTGCCCGTTTGCGCGCACCACTAGGTTAAAGGTCCCAGCTGCTCAGGTAGCCCCCTCCATGTTTCCGCCCATTCATGACATTTCTGTGACGTTCTCATCACATGTCTACGTGCACGCCCTGTGCACGCCTTCTTTTCACGCCCATGTCTTCTTATCTTACGCTTGTCACTAGTTACGCCTACTGTATGTAATGTAATTGTGATGTTTTACTATATATACCTTGTACTGTTGATGAAACGTTGCAGCTGCCTCTCTATTTTATTTCAGGCTGTCCCGATTCTGTCCCTTCCCTTTTGCCTGAATAAAGCCCGTTCGACTCAGATTCCTCGGATCCTGCCTCTTATTTATTGAGCTATCTGTTATTATTAATGTATTCAAAAATAGTACCGGTATTTAATTATTTATTTACCACACCCCCCAGGCGAAACCTAATGCATTTACCGTTGCTTGTTTTTTCAGTGTCGTTGCCTCTTGATATATTCAATGTGTTTGGTGGTGGAACCCAGGTAGAGTCTTGACAGAGCTGGGCGTGGCTCTCAACTGCCTTTTAGCATCGCCACTGATCAAAATATTTATCTGCCATTTTTCATCCTTTAAACTCTGCTGAAATCCACTTAGGGAACATGCAGGAGTCCATGTTTTATTGCACAAATGAGAATTGCCAGGCAGTGCCGGAGGCCTGTGAAAAGGTCAGTGCAACCAGGCACTGCCGGAGGGCTGGGGACAGGTCAGTGTGGGGACAGTGCCTGAGGGCTGGGGACAGGTCAGTGCGACCAGGCAGAGCCGGAGGGCTGGGGACAGGTCAGTGCGACCAGGCAGTGCCGGAGGGCTGGGGACAGGTCAGTGCGACCAGGCAGGGCCGGAGGGCTGGGGTCAGGTCAGTGCGACCAGGCAGTGCCGGAGGGCTGGGGTCAGGTCAGTGCGACCAGGCAGTGCCGGAGGGCTGGGGTCAGGTCAGTGCGACCAGGCAGTGCCGGAGGGCTGGGGTCAGGTCAGTGCGACCAGGCAGTGCCGGAGGGCTGGGGTCAGGTCAGTGCGACCAGGCAGTGCCGGAGGGCTGGGGTCAGGTCAGTGCCACCAGGCTGTGCCGGAGGGCTGGGGTCAGGTCAGTGCAACCAGGCAGTGCCGGAGGGCTGGGGTCAGGTCAGTGCGACCAGGTAGTGCCGGAGGGCTGGGGTCAGGTCAGTGCTACCAGGCAGTGCCGGAGGGCTGGGGTCAGGTCAGTGCGACCAGGCAGTGCCGGAGGGCTGGGGTCAGGTCAGTGCGACCAGGCAGTGCCGGAGGGCTGGGGTCAGGTCAGTGCGACCAGGCAGTGCCGGAGGGCTGGGGTCAGGTCAGTGCGACCAGGTAGTGCCGGAGGGCTGGGGTCAGGTCAGTGCGACTAGGTAGTGCCGGAGGGCTGGGGTCAGGTCAGTGCGACCAGGTAGTGCCGGAGGGCTGGGGTCAGGTCAGTGCGACCAGGCAGTGCCGGGGGGCTGGGGTCAGGTCAGTGCGACCAGGCAGTGCCGGGGGGCTGGGGACAGGTCAGTGCAACCAGGCAGTGCCGGGGGGCTGGGGACAGGTCAGTGCGTCCAGGCAGCGCCAGAGGGCTGGGGACAGGTCAGTGCGCCCAGGCAGGGCCAGAGGGCTGGGGACATGTCAGTGCGCCCAGGCAGGGCCGGAAGGCTGGGGACAGGTCAGGGCAACCAGGCAGGGCCAGAGGGCTGGGGACAGGTCAGTGCGATCAGGCAGGGTCAGTGTGTGGGGAATTTGGGCTGTTTTCAGGCTGCTTCCTGGTTGGCCTGTTGGGTTTTCACTGAGGATTCCTCTGATATTACCATAAATGTTACCTGCAGCAAGCTCAAAGCCATGCTGTGCTCCATCCCTTCCAGAACACTTCTACAGCTGTCCTTACCAAGTCAGAACTGCCCACTTTGCTATTGTGGGCCACATTTTCAGCCAATTCTCTAATGTGGCCACTCAGTGTTGTTCCCAGTGACTATCTGTTGGACTCTGCCTCGTGGCGTGGTCCACCCCTGCTCCTCTTCACCCTGTTTAGCGTAGCCCTGCACCCCAAGTCCCTGCGCAGCACCCAGTCAGAGTAGCCTGCACCCCGAGCCCTGGTCGTCCTGCTCCCTGTACCCGTAACCGACGACCAGCCTCGCTTAGCTCGTCCCACTCCCGGCTCCGAGCGCCTACAACCTGCATGTCCCACAAGGCCCGGCAGCCATTTTCCCTTCCCGAGATCCCCGACTCCCTGGGCCTAGCGTGACCCCGGCCCCAGCGAAACCCAGACTCCCAAAGGCGCGCCAGTCCCGGCTGGGGGGTAAAGCGCTCCCCGAGTGAGATAAGCCAGGGAGTTTCGATGGCACCTCTGGCCTCCCCTGAGTGACTGGTATCTATCACACCTTTGGCCTCCCCCTGTGGGCCAGTTTCGATTGCCCCTCTGGCCTCCCAGATGGCTGGCTCCAGACCTGCTGGGCGTCTGGGAATTCCCGGACCCATCCTTTCAAAGGATCAAAGAGCCAACTGCTGGACCTCGCCAACGACCAGCCCCCAAGGCATGAGACCTCCGCCTGCGAGGGTCCGGACATCAAAGGGCCCATGAACTATATCAAGGCCCGCCCAACAACTAGCGGGCAGTTGTATCTTGGACCTGAAGCCTGCTGATCTGATCGCGGCTGACCCTGAGAAGAACTCAACCTTGCATCACTGAGCCCTGCTGACGCTGTCGCGGCTCCCTCTTCGCAACAAGGAACTGAACCACCGAAGCCCTGCTGACGCTGTCGCTGCTCCCTCTTCGCAACAAGGAACTGAGCCACCTCAGCCCTGCTGACGCTGTCGCGGCTCGTCCTCTCTAAGACCTCGGAGCCCTGCTGACGCGATCGCGGCTCGAGCTTGAACTCTGCACCCTGCACATTTTGGCAGCATTCACACAACCGTGAGTAACCACTCAGACTTTAACTTGCAGTTATTATAAACGCTATAATTGTATGCGGAACTACTAACTTCTAACCCTTAAACTAGAGGTGCCTAATTATCCCCCCTATATATAAACCGGCACAAAAACGTCAAACGGAGAAACCGGGAGAAAAGGCGAAACGTTTGAGTATTTGATGGTTCAGTCGAGCAAATCAAGCAATCTAGCAGATCACAGCAATCGAGCTATCCAAGCAATCCGAGCAATCTCAGTAAACGGCAATAACAAGCCCGACGTGCAGCCCTGCAGTTTACAGCCCGGCAGTGTGTTCGTTCATTAAAAACCCAGTAACCGCAAAATACACCCTCTGACTTAGCAGCTATACACTACAGAATTACAGTATACAGAATTACATTGTATTACTTGTATCACAGCTGTGCGGACCTTATCCTCGTCGCTCGTGAGGCCCTCGTGGTCCGCTTCCATCAAGCGTCACCTTCATCTGACCTCGTCGAGTCAATCATTCAATCATTCAATCATTCAATCGGCAGACACGGTAGGACGTGCGTAAGGAGACGCACGCTACACGTTGTCAAGGGAACGGCGCTGGCGCTGCTGATGAGTGAAAGCAGCAGTGAACTCTAACTCCCATCGGATTACCTCATTGATAAGCCGAACCAGTCATAATCGGGAACTTGGAATCTCGAATCAGGGATTGGCAATGGCAGGCAAGAAGCTGGTGGAAGAAGGGAAGGGAAAAATAGAAGAAAGCTAACAGACTCGAGATAGAGCTGGGGATGTATAAGTAACCTGACAACGTGGCCAGGTTCAGATGGAAGAGGAAAAAAATAGCACATAGTAACTCAAATTGGCGCTAAGTAGCGCAGAAAAAAAAAGGTGTGTTGGACAGGCCGCATGTTCGAGCTGTACCCCCTCCCCGCAATGGGACCAGGACCCTGGCTCTCCCTGCATCCCCAGCCAGAGTCCACCAACGACCACCCGAAGTACCCTGCAATCCCTCCACTACAAGACACCAGCTCCGGACCCAGCGGGCCCGGGTCACCAGCTACCCCACGACATCGACCCGGCCGCCATCTTGGGGCACTGCAGCACGAGGCCGCGTGGCCTCAACTCGACCCTCACCCTGGGCCCGGCCGGGCCCGACATCGAGGCACCAACCTCCCCCCAGGAGGCAGAGTGACCACTTGGCGAGTCAATGGGAGAAGGGATCGTCAACGGCTCTCCTCCGCCAGGTGTCGATCACCCCAGGCCGCCTGGGCGCTGGCTCCACCCCCCTGCTGGGTGTCTGGACTCCCTCATCCCGGACCTCCCGGCCCCCAGGCGCGAGGGTCCGGACATCAAAGGGGACCAGACCTATAACTGGGGCAGGACCAGACCAGGAAGGCAGTTGTATCCTGGAGTCGAGAGACCCGAGAAGAACTCATCCGTGACTTGGCCTGCTGGCGCTGCCGCGGCCCTCTGCCTCGTGAAACCATCGTCTTGGCCTGCTGGCGCTGCCGCGGCCCTCTGCCTCGTGAAACCATCGTCTTGGCCTGCTGGCGCTGCCGCGGCCCTCTGCCTCGTGAAACCATCGTCTTGGCCTGCTGGCGCTGCCGCGGCCCTCTGCCTCGTGAAACCATCGTCTTGGCCTGCTGGCGCTGCCGCGGCCCTCTGCCTCGTGAAACCATCTTGGCCTGCTGGCGCTGCCGCGGGCCTCTGCCTCGTGAAACCATCGACTTGGCCTGCTGGCGCTGCCGCGGCCCTCTGCTTTATGAGACTATCACCTTGGCCTGCTGGCGCTGCCGCGGCCCGATCCACAGACCCTCCAGCTCGAGGATTGTGAGCTCGCCTTTTACCACCACCTGTACCGATCCGGTACTAAGACTGTCCCGCTACCCCCTTTCCCTACAGAGACTAGAAGTGAGAGGACCCCCGGGTCCAAGTTATCCTGTATCGCTGATATCCTTGCCTTAAGTACCTTATATAAAGCCTTGAACTCGACTTGGTGTGGTGCCTGTTTGTGGGGAGGGAGGGTACTTGTCTGTACGATCGCCGGAGACGGTCCCCCTCGGGGATCTCTCCCTCGGTATCCGGCCGACCCTCAGGGTCCCCGTCTAACAAGGTGGAATAAAGGCAAAACCAAAAAAAAAGAAACCCCAAATGGAGGAAGCTGGGGGGCAGCTTATAAATAACACTGAGCCGTATGATCTCAACTCAGGTAGACTGTTCAGACTTCCAACCTGCATGCTTTAAGTACGCTGGCTCCCACGAGACTTAGAGGTATTAGAAGAGAGAGCTAGAATAAGAATACCAAAGGCTGCCGAAGGGGCTGCAAAAGGGGTTCGGATTGCTATAAAAATAGCCATTAAAATCGAAATAGGAACTGGGGTAGCACGAGAAGGATCTCTCACATTTGCAAGGGTAACTGCAATAATCTAACAAACAAACACGTGTGGAGGGTCGGGGGGAATATTTAACGACCTGTCTGCTCACTCCCCAATGATCAGAACAATACACAAGAGAGCAGAACAGGTCTGACCTGTTCTGCTCTCTTGTGTATTGTAACTGCAATAATCAACAAAAGGAGAAATATTGTACCAATACAACCATCACTGAAACCAAGACCACTAGGGCTACGGTCCGGGCCACGGTCATTACCACTGTCATTACCACTGTCACTGATACTATCATTGTCATTGTCACAGACGTTCGCACTAGCACAGACAAGGATTATGGCAGGATATACGGGGTCAGGTGTATGCAGAGAAGGGGACCAGTCAAATGACTCAATCTTTTTAAAATCTACTCAAGAAAGACGCTTCAGACATACAAGACCTACAGAGCCCACAAGTCCCAAATAGACTACATACACCGCAAAAGAACCATACACAAATTGAGCTTGAGGCCCCAGAGAATCAAGAGAATTTGGCAAGATTGGAGAACATAGGAAGTATTAAAAACACTCGAAACACACAAGGTCCAGAGAAGGCCAAAGAAACGCAGAGAAGACCGGAAACTAGGGGGGCCAAGGCAAAGGAAAATATCGATGAACAGGATGGCATTGCAAAAACTAAAAGAAAAGATTGAAACAGGAGTAACATTGAAACAGAATCGGAAAAGAATAGAGACCGAGAAATTGAGAAGGAAAAAAGAAAGGGAAAAAGAAGGAGGAAGACGAAGATCTGGGAAAGGAAGAAGAAGATGATACGAAAAAGTCGGAGTTATTAGCAATGAAGATAAAAAGATTACAAGCAATCAAAAACTAGAAAGCAGCAGCTAAATCATCCGGACAGTCGATAGATTCTCAGCCGAAGATCTCGAACATATTCAGCCCGCTCACTAAGGACGGGCTATGTCATAGTAATAATGAGAAACTAAAGAACACCATGCATCAACAAGGTAATCAAGAGGGTGTTGCTGACGGCGTGGACTCTGCCGCACAATTGGATCAGGCTGATGCGGGGGGAAAAGACTACGATGGACCCCAGCTTAGAATCAATTCCGGATTCATGCCCCGGGACAGAAATGTCTGGCACTGCCACAACCAAAGGGGCTCAAATTGAGAGATGTCTCAAGATTAAAGGAAGCCTAGAGAACTATGACTCCCCTCCCCTGTGATGCAAACATATACACCAGGTAAGGTACCTCAACCTCTCAACGATGTAATCTCCGAAGTATAAGATTCGGATCTATATGAGACATGAGTTTCTATCTCCAGCGAGGAGAGTGAAGCAAGTGGAGATCTCAAACTAGATGGACTGTCCTCAAAGGCATCGTATAAGTGAATCCGGACTAAGAACAATGCCTACGAAAAAAATGGAAAAAAAAGAACTAGGCACAAGAGGCAATCTAAATCAACCCACGAAAAAACCACAGATCCGGGGAGTAACACTGAGCAAACCTCAGGGAGAACTAAAATAATACGCAAAAGCTTCCACTCAAAAACAAATGATGAACCAAAACTGGATCAGAGCATTACGGACGAACCCGAAGAAGGGGGGCAAAGGAAAAATAGAAATGTAAGCGACATGGGAGAGACCATAGAGCCTTCACTGAGAGAAGTAATCAGCTCAATAAAGATTTTCCACCAAGACGTAAAAAAAGATAGTCAACGGAACCATGTGGCTATTCAAAAACTGGAAGGTGCTATTAACAAAGTAGGTAACACCTGTTTGGAGCTCTCTGACAGAATGGGAGCAGTAGAAATGCATACAGAAAATTTAAACAGATGTTGGTAAGCTTCAATCTCAAGCGAAGGAACAAGATGGCATAATAAAAGACTTAATGGCAAAAGTTGAAGATCAAGAAAACCGAGCAAGGAGAAATAAATTACGTTTTCTCGGGATTCCTGAGGGCACAGAAGGAAGCGATCCAAGGGGCTTCATGTCGAGCCTTATTAAATCTGCATTCCCGGAACTTGAATCTTGGGAAATGTTCAAGGAAATTCATCGTGCCCATCATTTCCCTCTAACTTTGCCAAAAAGATGTGACAAACCACTTCAATATCTCAGGGCTATGCTGGTCAATTTCAGAAACTTTTTGCTACGTTAAGCTATCTATGACTTAGCCAGGCCTACGACCAAAAGAGAACACAAGGGATTTATGTTCTTTGTCAGACCGGATTTCGCACACGCAACTGTCGAACGCAGATGGCGCTTGCGACAACTTTTCACCCCATTTGAAACATTGGGAGCTACAGTATCCTTGCAAAACCCCGCCCGTCTAAATATCGTTTTCAGGGGATCAACGAGAAGGTTCACAAGTGAAATCCAAGCAGAGACTTACCTTAAGGAGATAGAAAGAGTAAAACAAAAAATTGGCAAATAAAAACATAAATATATATATTAGAAATAGAAATAGCTATAATTGGGAGGAGAAACTCAAAGACCTCGACTCTGCGGCGCGAATCTGTTAAAATGTGAACTGGTTAGAATTAAGAATTTGTGAGTGTTATGGGTCACAGCTGGCAGAGGGGTCGGGGGTGGATTGTGTATCACTGCTTGGAGATCAAATATGATAATATTTGGCCTAGGCTAAAAAAAAAAAAGTATAGCGAGTGATTGCGCTTAGAACACCCGCCACCCTCCAGTCGTTATCTCCATCGTATACTTGCATAGGCCACGGGGCAGGCTCAAACGTACTGATTATACGGACGCCCACACCTGGGTACTCAAGTACCCAGGACGCATCATAGGGTGGTAAGAGGAGGGTGGAGGGAGAATGGTGGGGGAACGGGAGGGAAAGGAGGGTATGGGGGAAGACCAAAGGAAGACAAACACAAAAGAGATTAACTGTAGGGCGTTAATAAGAGCAAATCTGCTTCAAGGATTCCAAGAGCTGATAACCATGCAAGGAATTAAAGGTAGTCGCTGGAGAAGGGCTAATAAATCGCCTCACAAGGGACGGAAGGGGCAAAAAAAAGAATAATAAAACAAAAACTTTAAATATTGCTTCAATTCAAAGAAAGACTTATAAGAAAGATGGCTAGGTTAAGAATTGTATCTGTAAATATTTGCGGCCTCAATAATCTAAAAAAGAGACAAACAGTAGCAGAGGGACTGCATGCTATGGAGGCCAACAGTCTGCTTACAAGAGACACAGAGAGGGGACAACAACATCGATTAAAATCTCTAGGGTACCAACTTATAACCGCTTCCACTCAAGGAACTCTTACTAAGGGAGTAGTAATTCTTGCGAAAGGAAGCGGCTTACAATTTAACCAATCACATGCAGATAAGTTTGGAAGATGGGCCATTGCAGAGTGTTGCTATAATGTGGGCAAAACACGGTGACCTTATGTACAGGATATGGGAATTTGGGGGATGACACAGATACTTTACTAAGTGTTTCTAATGAACTGGTACATTGGCCTTACCGCTAATTGTATGTGGTGACCTCAACCTTCACCTTCCAGGAGATTGGACATCGGGCACTGAATTTACATATCAGGGGAGGAAACAAAGTCTTTAGAGCATGCAAAGATATGTGCGAACTGCAAGGCTTGTCTGATGATTGGCAATTGGGACACCTCAGGGATCATGGATAGACTTTATTTTCTCACCCCCTTTCTCGTCATGCACGGTTCGATTATACACTAGTATCTAATTCACTCAGGGACAGTTGCACTATAAGGAAGCTCCCATGGGAACTATCTGATCACAACCCACTAGAACTTAATATAGCATGCATCAGTGGTACTCGCGCTAGAAGTACTTGGACCTTTGAAAGAGCCTTTTTTTAAAACGAGGAGTACTGCAGGTATATGAGAGAGTGGACAGATTAGGGATTTCTTGTAAAAAAAAAATGGGGGGCGAGACAAATTCCAAAATATTGCAGTAATAGATAACTTGTGAATGGAAACCACCCCTAAAATCGGGGAAATATACAAGGAGTTTAATAGCACTCTACCGTACGATTTAGACAAGCATCTAGCAAGGTGGCAGATCAACCTAGCGGTTCAGCTAGCAACTCCGGCTTGTGCGCTAGAGCTCACACAAACTTGGCTAATGTCAATAAAACTGCAAGCGCAATTCTATAAAACATTATTTGCCCTATATTATACCCCTTATAAAATGTCCAAATGGGCCAGCAGTATGGGAACGGCGTGTCCACGCTGTTCATTGGCTGCCACCGATGACATTCATATGTTCGCCACCTGCTCAGCACTTACAAATCCTAGGAGAGAACTATCCAACTTTATATCTGACATATTTCATGTAGAAATCACTTTATTCAGAAAATAAATACTCGGAGTGGCGGGAACCGAGCGACCTCCAAACCGACAGGGACTGATTTTTGTAGCTATGTCAGCTCTCAGATTATGTATAGCCTCCTCATGGCTGAACCCTCAGCCGCCGTCCTTCACACCATGGAGGTCTAGACTACTTGCAATTTGTAGCATGGAGGTGGCGATATATAAAAACAATGGGATAAAAAAGAAGCTAAAAGGTATGCAGATATGGGATCCATTATTACAGTGGATACAAGCTCACAACTAAGGGGGCATTATAAAAAGTTAAGAACTAGAGGTATGTCGAACTTTAGTCTTAGACAATCTCTTCACTACAGGAATATGATGCTGTAGGACTGACTCTTCCATGGGCATTCGTTGCATTTAGCTTTTGTGTGATGCAATTTACTCTTGAAATCTGCTTCTGTTATGTTTATGTTTTTTCAGATGGTTTAATTTAATTTGTTTCATGAACTTGGTCTTCGGTCTGGGTGCTGGGTGAAAGTATATATTAATTGTTAAAATGTGAATAAAAACTTTTATAAAAAACAGAAACCTACTACACCACCGGGCCTAACAGATCCCCCGCCGCTGGAGCAAAATCACCAAGGACCAACTACATGCAAACCTCGCTCTCAGCCCACCCACCGAACCCTCCAACAGACGTCGCTGCCCACAACCTTAGACACTGGATCAAGGAATGCGCCAACACCCTCACCCCACTGAAGAAACCCCTCCACAGACACCAGCAAGAGGGCCAGCAGGTTCACCCCAGAACTCCTAGATTCCAAGCAAGCCTGCCGGAAACTAGAGAAGAAATGTGTTGGACTTGGTCGTTCTGGCAAACTTTTTGCCTTTCAATGTTACATCATTATAGTGTTTTCTGGTCTTTGTGCACTTTAGCACTGTGGCACAGTGTAAAGTGCGTACACTTCCTGAGTGCGTGTGTGACATTGGCCTGCCCTCCCATAGGAATGCATGGGGGATGTGTGTCCATGGTAGTTCCTGATGTGTGGGGATTGCACAGTCAAGTTTGGTATGTGTGGACTCGTGAGATTGAATGCTGCGCGATGTGTGCGGCTATAATGTTTCTATTGTGGAAGTGCCACTTCTAGAAGTTGGCCTGTCTGTGCAGTGAATGTGATTTGACTGTCTGGCTTGTAATTGCCTGGAGCTGGCTGGTGTGCCTGGCTCCAGGAGTCTGGATGGGTCTGCCCCAGTGGTGAATGGAGAGATCTGCATGTTGATGGCAGGGAGGATTGCACCTGGGACCTGAATAGGGCTGGACCTTCCCTATACAATGCTGGCTCCACCCCTGTGGTGCCTGTCTAGCCTGTCCTCTGAATGGGGAGGGGGCTGAGCACAACAGAGTGCTCCAGAACCAGCTGCGTCTGGTTTTCCCCCACCCTGCACCCTAGAGACAAAGGATTTGTGTGCATATAAAGAGGCTGTGACCTCCTGTAAAATGTTCTTGTGTTCCTACTTGAATCTACCAGGAGCGTGCTGCTGCTGGGGCCCAGGGGAAGGCTTGCCTCCCTGGGCCCTGCCCAGCCCCTGAATTGCTGATGGACTTTGTTGCTGGGACCCTTCTGCCTGGCTTCTACTTCAGGACCTTGTAAAGACTTTGGCTTTATTTCTTTATCCTTACAGGCTTTATGTTAACTGAATGCCCCTGGGAGCGCTGTGCTCCTTTTTCTTGAGGCCCTTTAAGAGAATCCCCTGGGGAGGAATTCCCCCGTGAGTCTTGCCTGGCGGGTGCCCACCCCGCTAATTGATATATTTTGCTGGCAGGAGCCTACCCTGCATTATGCCCGCATTTTTATTTTTAAATTCGGTTGCCTACACCGATTATGCCCGCTTTTATATTTTTATTTATGGTTGCCACCCCTATTATGCCCACATTTATATATTTACGGGTGCCACCCCGTTTATATGCACCTTAGCGGGTGCCCACCCCGCTTCTCCGCTTACTTTCTTCACCGAGGGAGCTTACCCCTCGTATTGCCCTGAGAAAGAAAATGCTGGTGCCACAGCAGCAAAATCAGAAGCCAGGCCCGCACCCGCCTGACTGTGGACGGGGCCTGAAGTGGGTCACTTCCACTTCCCACCTGCCTGGGGGAAGCCCTTGCCCACATTGCCGGTGTCCTGTATGGATAGGGAGACCGGAGATGCTGCCTGCCGCGGAGAGGAAGCTGGTGCTACGTGGGGAGGCCGGGAGCCTACCCCGCCTCTCCGAGAGGCCGCAAGAAGTTCCGGAGCCTTGTTGGCTCCAGTTGAGAAGTCCCGGTCCCGAGATGGGGGACCGGGTGAAGACGCGCTCGAGGTAGTGAGTGCAGCGGGGCTCCCATGACTGAGGGGAGCCCCGGAGTCCGAACCCAGCCCGCTGGCCCCAGAGAGGAGACTGCACCAGCAAGCAGGGCAGCCCGGTAAGGAGAGGGTTGTCCCGGGTTGTCTCCTGAGCGGCCCCACTTGGTAGCGGGCCGCTCCACCGGTAACAGGGGGCCTTTGTTAGGGGACCCTGAGCAGCCTACACAGCTGCCGACCCCTAGAGCCCGAGTGGCTCCTCTCCATTTCTCGGCCCCATTTCCTCTCGAGCCGGAGAGGCTCCCAGAGGGGGGCACAGCTATCGGAAAGCACTATTACTTGGGGGCCTGTATTTCTTTAAAGAGCCCCGTGGCTCTAAGGCCCCAGTAATCTGGAGAGCCAGATGGCTCACAGGGGGCACAGGTTTATTGTCTAAAGCCTGAAGGCTCCAACTAAGCCCCCATTATTTTCAGAGCCTAGATGGCTCCAGGAGCACATTATTGATTTAAAGGGCCAGAGGAGCCCGTGCTGATCCCCGTGGCTCCAACGATGGGGGCATTTATTTCTAAGGAGCCAGAGTGCTCCCATACACACAGTTGCCTAGAGGGCTCCAATGATTGGCGCATTTTGTCCTAAGGGCTAGTGAGAGACTCTGCCGCAGTTTTTCTTCACAACAGCCCAGCAAGTAGTGGGCAGCTGCTACGTTTAGGTTGGCACAGTGGCGCAACCTGGACCTTGATGTGAGTTATGTGCTAATGAGTTGGCTGTTAGGAAATGTACTGTGTGTAGTATGTTTTGCGCACCCTGTGTTCTGATACCTCTAAATGTGTTTATGCTTAGGAGGTTGTGTTTCCTAGTATAAGTTATGCTAGTGAGTTCATGGTTCCCTGCGTGATATATGCCTACGGTGGTTAGGATTGCGTAGGGTGTACTTACCTTTTACTAGCGGTTACTGGTCATGTTCTACATTTGCTATTTTGTGCAACAATTATTCTATGTTCTAAGTGCTATTCCTACAAAATGCTATTTCTACAAAGTGCTAGTTCTATCAAGTGCTTATTCCTGACAGTGGTCCATGTGGCCCTGTCCTATGTATATAATCCCTTGTAAATCCCGCCCGTGCCAGTGGCACAATGTTAATTGTGTGTTTATTATCGGATGCGTTTGGTATAATACAAAGGCTATTTTTATATATAACCTTGTGTGGAGTTTCCTATGTGGTGGGCCTTGGGTGTTGTTGCTGGGTGCGCGCGCAAACGATTTACACCTCACCTCCAGGATAAGCCTGACTGCTTATGCCAAGCTACCAAGAGGGTGAGCTGGGGTTATCTTGGCGGGTGAATTCCTTGACCTGACTAGAGTGGTGGTTTCTGCCTGGCTTTGGCCCAAGCGTAAGCCAACCAGAAATCCCATTTCTAACAAAATAGCAGAGTGAACAAACTCCGGACCGCCACGCAGCACACAAGGATGCCATCCGCAACCACCACCACCTCAACAATGCTGCCAAGAACACCTCCTTCAAAGACCGCCTCGACAACACACATGACAGCAAAAAGCTCTTCAACATCGTGAAGGAACTCTCCAACATCGAAATCCCGCCGTTGCAAGTCCTGTGAGACACCCTCACCACCTTCTTCCACCGCAAGATAGCAGACATACACGACAGCTTCAACACCCAGACAGCCCCAACAGACAGCAACAGACCCTCTGCACACCATCGACCACGTCCCCTTGCTAGCCTGGACCAGCGGGAGCGATGATGCTGTTAGACTTGGCCCTTCTGGCAGGTTCACCACTGAACTTTTTGGCTTTTTAATGTTACATCATTATAGTGATTTCTGGTCTTTGCGCACTTTAGCACTGTGGCGCAGTGTGTGTGTGAGATTGGCCTGCCCTCCCATAGAAATGCATGGGTGATGTGTGTCCCTGGTAGTTCCTGATGCGTGGGGAGTGCAGGTGTGAGTTTGGTATGTACGGACTCGTGTGATTAAATGCTGCTCGATGATGTGTGCGGCATAAATGGGTCTAGTGTGGAATTGCCACTTCTAGAAGTTGCAAGTCTGTGTAATTTATGTGAATTATTGGCTGTCTGGCTTGTGATTGACTGGTGAGCCTGGCTCCAGGAGTCAGGATGGGTCTGCCCTGGTGGCGAGTGGAGAGATCTCCATGATTGATGTGAGGGAGTGGCTGCACCTGGGACCTGAATAGGGCTGGGCTTTCCCTCCACAATGCTGGCTCCGCCCCCCGTGGTGTCTGATGTCTGAGCCATCCTGTGAATAGGCAGAGGGGCTGAGCAAAACAAAGGGCTCAAGAACCAGTTGCATCTGGTTTGCCCCTTGCCTGCACCTTTGTAGACAAAGGATTTGTGTGTATAAAAAGAGGCTGTGACCTCTTGTAAAATGTTCATGAACATAACCCCCTCAGGGGCGCTACTGACCGACTTCTGGATGCTGTGTCCCCGAGTCATGAACACTGACCCTCAGAGGCGCTACTGATGGATGAAAACTGCAGGACTTCTGGGTGCTGTGTCCCTGAGGCATGAACATGACCCCCTCAGGGGCACTACTGACGGACTTCTGGGTGCTGTGTCCCTGACGCATGAACAAGACACCCTCAGAGGCGCTACTGGCAGACTTCTGGACGCTGTGTCCCTGAGGCATGAACACTGACCCTGAGCAGCAGAGTGAAACCATGACAGAGAAAAACTAGCATTTGGGAGACAAAACATCAACAAGCCCAATCCCTTTAGAAGAAATCCAAAAACAAAACTAGTATCCTACCAAAAAGAAGCACAACTGACGGTGGACATGAAAAGTGCAAAAAGGCTAAATAAATACAATCTACGGAGCGGGAGGTACTGAGGGATGCAGCACTAACAACTGCGTCATTAAGAGAAGGTTGGAAGGAGAAATGCTATATTTACATGTAAGCAGCTATGCCTCTGAAGCTGAAAACAGGCAAACAGTAACAGAGCAGGAAACCAAGACAAAAATAGACACAAAGAACCATAGCGGAATGCGACTGTACTTAGTTCCTGCAGCGTGGGAGGAACAGAAAGGACAAGCATTGGCATAGCCAATAGGTCTTGCTTTTGGGACCTTATAAGTGTTTAGCCATGCAACTGTTGCACCAAGGATATTGTGCTGCATAACTAAATACTTATAAGGCCCCAAAAGCAAGCCCTATTGGCTAAGTGTTTAGTTATGCAGCACAATATCCTTGGTGCAACATCAACTGTTGCATGTCTATACACTTATAAGGTCCCAAAAGAGAGACCTATTGCTATGCCAATTCTTGTTGGCGTTGTGACAGGCCCAGATTTAGTTAGACACCTGGGGATATTCACTGATAAGGAAACTGCAGTCAGAGGTATCGAATAGAATAGGTTGTGTTTATTTGAGTCTTAACATATAAAAATTATATCTTTATAAGAAAATTATCGTGCGATGTTGTATATAGTCACAAACAACATTCGAAAACCCTATCATTTCAAAATCTTTGAAGCACACTTTGAAACAATTTCAAGAGGTTAGTCAAAAGAACATTATTGGAAATCAAGCAAGTAGGACATTGTATAAAAGTGTCCTATATGGAAAAATGTCCTATACGGAAAGCAGCATTGGCAAAGACATTAGCTTTCCCCTATGTGAGATCGATCGGCTTTATCAATGCTTGTATTACTATTGTTTTGGAGTATTCCTGGAATAAAGACTTTCTGATTATGCGCGTAGGCGCTTTTCTATTACTTATGCATGTTTTGAGACTAGGGGTGGGTAAATCAGCAGTGAGCCAGTGGCAGAAAATAAGCCCCCACTGACCCCGTAGCTTGCAAAGGGGGGGTGTTCAAATTTCGTTATGCCACTGCAGGGAGCAGGATGAGGTGGTGTTTTAAAGGCAGGGGCTGGTTTAACACCATGGTGGCAAGCGGGTCAGGGGCTAGTGGATTAACAATGAATGCATGCCTATGGTAAAGCAGCTGACCCTGGAACTGGGTTCAACTCTCTGCGTTGGCTCGATATGACGTGATCCTGGGCAAATCACTTAATCCCCAGAGTAACTAAAAAACAAGTATTTACAATGCAATGGTCTCTGCTTTGTTAAAGTTAGAGCAATTGGCATTGCAAATGGCATTTTTTTTTTTTAAACAAATGGTATTATCATTTAAAATGGCAATAGGTGAGCATAAGAGAGTAGTAGAGAGTATTCGCGGACACAGAGCCACACACACAATTACACAGAGAGCCACACAAAGAGCCACCCACACAAAGCCAACCAGTACCAAAAGCCTCAAGCAAAATGGGGTTCACAGAGGGCGCCAGGAGGCATACCCAACAGGAAACTGAGAAGGAAATGAGGAAGCACTTTAAGGTGACTGGCGAGGGCCCAAAATGCACTGATGGCAGTCCTAGGTCACCCGGAGGTCCCACGCAAAGTCTATACAGAAGCTCTTCACCGCTCCCTAAGGCAGCCTCCAGCACGAGGAAGGACTGCAGAGACCTGTACGGGGCAGTCAGCCAGCTCCGGGAAGATGTGCGTCTGCTGCTGCTTGGTCTTGTCAAACTAACAATTTTACTTACACAAAAATCAAAAGATGCTAAAAAGCAACGTGACTACAACCTGTAAAGGAACTTTTGAAATACAACTGCACAAAGAAAAGAAAGCTGGTGAAGGAAAGAAAAGGGCAAGGCAAGAAAGAATGAAAAGTGGAGAAAGAAAGAGGGCAAGAAAGATGGGATGGAAGGAAATGGAGGCAAGTAAATCGAAGAGAGACGGGAAGTATTCAAAGGAAAAGGGAATGTGGAGAAGGGGCAACAAAATAAAAGAACAAAATGGTGCCGGGAAAGAGAAAAGGAGGGACAGTGCAATATAATAAAAATTGAAAGGAGATCAGGGGGGAGAAAAGACAAATAGAACAAAAGAGGGTAAGGAGAAAAGAGCTAAAAATGTAGGAAAAAGAGAAGGGGTGAAGAGAAAAAGAAACCTATCTGTTACGAAAAGGACAATCAAACATAAGAAGGCATACAAGCAGTGAAGGGTGGAAACTGGACGGGAGGAGCAAGAGACGTGGGTGTAAGAGACAAGTGACATTTGAGGTGGAAATGGGGGAATACTGAGTAAAGAGGAGAAGAGAAAGATTAGCCATGAAAGAAACAGAAATCTGAGAAATCCTGTGAGGTCTGGGGTGAGGGCCGAGGGAGCAGGATGGACAGCAGGTCGCAAGGAGCGTATCGGAGAAAGCAAGTGATGGGGCAGAAAAAGGAAACTTCAGAGACAAAGCAAGCGTCAGAGCCCCCCTCCCCTTCCTCCGGAGGAAAATAGGGGAAAACAAGAAAAGGCAGAGGGAGGGGCTAGCAGAGCGAGGGTAGGGGCTGCCGGGTCCCCTGCTCCGAGCACACACATCCTTGACTGCCCGGGGAGCAAGAGGCGACCTCTTCAGTGCAAGCTAAGGGCCGGAGTGGCCTCTGGTCTCAGTCTGGGCACACACCCGCCTGTACCCTCTGGAGCAACCTGCACACCGCGCCATACACCTAATAGATTATCTGGCAGCCTTGAATATACCGCTTCTAAACTCTGGTCCCACTCAAGCAGGTCACCTATTGGATCCTATCTTTTCAAGTTTATCTGAATTAGTAAGTTACCCTGCAATCCCTTTACGCTGGTCAGACCACTCGTAAAAATCACTTTTGAAGTACCAGCAAGCTCAGCTTCTCCTATTTTACAGACTACCTCACGGAAAAACTGGAAAAAAGTAGATCTTCCGGCTTTTAATAAAGCTCTTGGTGTCAACCCACCTTCATATGACCCTAAAATGGAAAATGTAGCCAATGCCACACATATTTGGCTCTCTGAAACAGCTGATTCATGTCTTCCCACACCACAGATAACTTTTAAAATCATCGGCCCAGCCCCTTGGTTTAATGATGCACTGAAAACCGAGAAATCAAAGTGTAAGGCACTAGAAAGACAATGGCGTAAAACATACTCATAGAAGAAAGCCATTTACATCAAAGCTAGAAACCACTACCACACTTCCTGTATAAAGATTAAAGCTTCATACGTTTCCAAAACCATTACTGAAGCCACCAACAGTTCAAAAACACGGCTTAATATTGTGGAAAAGTAAATTTTGCCATGTTCTGTGTCCCTACGCGTCCTCCATCATATGTTATATGTGCATGATTAATATGCATATGTATTCCCCATGTTCGATTAAAGACGCAATTATAGTTGTGTCCACCTCTAGTATGTCAGTTTCCAGTTCTCGTGAATAATACGAGTATTAGGCCTATGTAAAGCTACGTTGCCACGTTTCTCAGTGTGCACGTTATTTCATTGTAAAGTTCCCGTTTCTAGGCCTCAAAAGGGCCCGGACACCAGATTCAGCTCCTGTCTCCTGAAGCCCTCGCTGAGGAGCGACACGGCCCCCACCTGTATCCTCGACCCTTCACTTACTTCCTGCCTCACAGTGCCCGGTTCAGCCTGGCTCTGCCTCTGAGTCTGCCAAGAGTATGTTATGATTCTAGTTATCAGTCCAGCCCTCCTTCTCTGCATTCCTAAAGCTACTGAATCGCATCAATAGTTACCGTCATAGTCTAGCCTTTACATCTCCATGTAAGAGAAATACTGCATTTAATGGTCACTTAATATTCTTCATCACGCACTACATGTAGAATAATGCATGCTCCAGTCTTAGAGTCTGTTAGCCTTTCCCCTCCTGATTCTTAGTTTATATCAACATGTTCTCTAAACATCAGATACTAGATAGGGTTTAGGTACATGTCGCTCCGACCCTCCAGACTTCAGTCTCTACTCCTAGCACAGAGTTCATAGCCCCCAGCTTCTCCTAGTAACACGTCATTGCCAGTTTGCGCGCACCATTAGGTTAGAGGTCCCGGCTCCTTAGGTAGCCCCCTCTATTGTTTCCGCCCCATTCATGACATATTCTGTTACGTTTGCATCACATGTCTATGTATACGCCCTGTTACACCCTCTTTTCACCCTTATCTTTCGCGACTGCTACGCGTCACGCCTTCTGCCCCTCCCACTGCTACGCCTGTTGCAATGAAGTGCTATGTAATTGTTCTAATATATATATACTTGTGCACTGTTATTAAAAGTTGCTAGCCATTCCAGATCCTGCCCCCGGCAGCGCTTGCCATCCTGTTCCCGTGCAGGTTGTCCTGTTCCTGTCCTTTATGCTGTATTAAAACCTGCAAACTCCTACTACCTCGAATCTTGACTCTTATTTATTGAGCTATCTGTTATTGACAAACCTAGATCAGGTATTATTTATTTATATACCACATAATGGCGCCCGAGCAGGGACTTGCCCTTTCCCCACGCGTCGGTGAAGCCACGCCGGCCCCCTGACCCTCTGCAGTCGTGACGGAACTCTTCTGCGCACCGGCAGATATTTCTGCTTCAAGTATCCCTCAGGCCCACGGAGGAGACGGAGGAGGCGGTCCAGCATCCAGACGAGACGGTGGAGGAACGCGGCGAGTCCCGACCAGAGCCCAAGCCGAGAGTCCAAGGTCCGAGGTATCCGGAGGCCCACCTGTAACTGAAGTCCGAAGTTCGTAGTCCGTCGTCATAACAGTCCAGTCCAGTCCGAGGCCTTCCGTTCTTGCTGCCCGGTGAGTACCGTTGCTGGGGTAGTATCTAGACAGGGTCAATCTAATTGTCTCTGGTCTGTGGGTTGGTGGTACACAGACCCACAAAACGAAGTGTCCACTTCGGTGGATGCGGGTCCTGACGTGTCTCTTTATGGGACCGGTATGTTCCGTACTGTTTCAGCAGTGCATCCAGTAACTCTAGTCTGTTCCGTTCGAGAAAATTCATGTGTTCTGTTCTCAGTATTCCAGGTAGTATTCTGTTCCAACTGTTATTTTAAATGTTCTTCATGTATTTTAATGTCGTGGTATGAATGAGAAGTAATTATCGTGTTCATTGTGTATTGTATGGTGTCTAGATTACAGTTCAGCCATGCCCTTGTTTTCCAAGTTACGTCAGTTAAAAACTAGAAAAGGTCTGCTGGAAGCAGCAGTTCCCGTCCCGCCCAGGGACAGTCCAGGTCACTTTATGTATCAGAAGCATGGCATAAGTGCCATATTATATCTAGATTTATGGGTAGAGTATACCAAAGAGTTAGAGGAAAAGTATAGATGGCCCGTATCAGGTACGTGGGATGCCGAGTGCATCATGAGAGTAGAAGAGGTATTATGGAAAAAGAAAGCCAGACAGTCACAGAAAGATGCCATCGAGTTATGGCGCAAAGAATCTCATAAAAGAACCGAAAAAGAAATCAGAAAGTCAGAATTAAGTAGAGAATCCCAAGAGCGAGCCCAAGAAAAAGAATTAATCGAGATAGGTGAACGAGTTAAAACCGAACAGTCAGACAGACGGAGGAATGCCCTTATTAAGGGTATGTACCCTCTTCTTGCCGAGGGCTTGCCAAAAGCGACCCCGGAGGCATCCAGTAATTTCCCGCCACCATTAGTTCCGACCAAGCTACGTCACAAACCGACCGCAGCTGATATTTTCATTTCGTCCTATTTGGACGACACAGTCCCGGAATATGCAAATCCTGTTCCACCAGCTCCTGTAAATCAGGCAATTCCTGCTTCTCCAGATACCGGGGCACCTCTGGCAGTACCTGCTACGGCACCCCCGGTCCAGCCTGTATTCCAATTTCCCGCTGCGTCAGTACGAAGAGTATCAGTCGACGATTCTAGTTTAGGAGCCGCGGGGGGAGGTCCTCCAGGAACCCCGCCGCCACACAAGCGTTTAACGGTAGTCGAATTACATGCACAAGCGTCACAGCGTACGCCCAGATATCAGTCTGTTGCAGAAATAAGGAAAGCCCTTACCGAATGTGGCTATGATCCAGTCCCAGGCGAGGATAATATGGTTTTATATTCATTACGCGTAAGAAAGGTGACCGAGTATCTAGTCACCCTACCGAATATGAAAGAAGATTTAGACAGAATATATCGTTTCATCCGTACAGGGGATGATCCAGAAAGCATTGGCGAAGCCATGTCTCAAAGGAAAGCCGAGATCCAGCTCATGATATTAAAGTTTCTGATTAACTGTCTAATAAGAGAACAAGATTACCCGTCTAAAGATCCGGCAGAAATGAGAATCCTGACAAAGTGGAGTGATAATATAGCCGAGGGTAAGCACAAGACCATCAGTGCTATGGAGAGTATGTACAAGAAAATCCGTAAAGAAATAATAAGGTTACACGAACAACGTAAAGCAGCACAAGTAAGCGAGAAAGAAAGTAACTCTGATACTGAAGAGGTAGACGACGAGAATCCCGCCAGAATAGCGTATGTAGGAAAATCTAGATGTCCAGACCGACATTCACGCCCAGAACACAAGAAAGTGTTCCATCATCCAGCACCAGAACAAGGTTCTCTAGAACAAGTATTTCAAGCTACCGATCACATTCTGAAATCACGAATCGGTTATAGTGAATTAAGTACCATGCATGAACAAGAACTAGCCCGATCAGCAGTCCGATGGACTACTGATTCTACCACTTTTCCAGACGAAATAGTGGCACAAATGTTTCTGAAACTGCCCCCAGCCGAGCAACGACTGGTGGGTATGTATATGATCCAGCACCTCATTACATTGTATGAGGGTCAGCACTCTGATCCAGGTCCGTTACATGATATCCTGAACGAGTTACTCCAGTATAGATGGAAAGGTTTAGGTACCGATTTAATTAGTGTCATTCTAGAACAGCGCCACAAATATAGAACGTTTTTGAACCCGCATTTTGTTCATGTCTCATCCCCAGAAAGTAAACCCTTTTACATAGAAAGACAGAATCCGTTACGAGAAGTCCACCCAGTTAGAGGAACGGGTGGCGACCTAGAACGAGTGTTTGTTTACACTCCGATTACAAAGATGGAACTCTTAGAGATGAAAAAATTAATTCCCTGTCATGATAAAGATCCAGCAGGGTTCCATAGAGAATTAAAAGACATGCTCCGTATGGGAGAATACACGTATCCAGATATAATTAAAATGTTAAAGGTTCTGTTGCCCGCAGGGGTGTATTAAAAGCTCAAGGAAAAAGAATGGGAGGTGGGAGAGAAAAAGATCGATTGGGCAGTTCTAGAAGCTGAAGATAAGGCACGAGTACCAGGTACCGGTCTTGGAGCGAAATGTAAAGAATTACCTGAATTATTGATTCAAGTTTTACCCAGATTACTAACTAAAAAGGAAGACTGGGATGCAATCTCAGCCTGTAAACAGAAACAAGACGAAGACATTAGTGATTTTTATTCTAGATTTGAGAAATGCTTTAGCATCAACAGTGGCCTCAAGACCAGTAGTGAGTCATACCCTCATCTCTTTGTTACTAAATTAGTCGAGAATTCAAGTCCCCAAGTTAAAAATCGAGTTTTGAAAGTCGAAAGTACCTGGCAAGCTAATACCCCGTCCCAGATGTTACAGATGCTCCAATATCACCAGAATAGAATCAGAGAAGAGCAAGAACATGAGAGAAAACGTATGAAAGACACGAAAATGAAAGTACTAGTTGCACAATCTATTCCACAAGACAGCCAGAAGAGGGGTTCGAATCAAGCCAGTCATCCTGCAGCTCCCGTTAAAGGGACCTGCAACTATTGTAAACAGCCAGGTCATTATATAAACGAGTGTGCAGTTCTGAAACACAACATAGCTACCGGTAAGACTAAAGAAAGACCACGTCCACCGAGACAAGAACAAGTTTCACAGACTCCTCAGCCACAGAATGCACCACAGACAGTTACAGTACCGCAGCCTATTGCTGCAACGCAGCATGTGACACAGCAGATGTACCAGTATGCACAGTCTGAGTATCCAGAGTACCAGCCATATTCATGAAACAGCCTAGAGAGGGAGGTAGGCTTGCCTCTCATCGAGATACCTGTAGATCAAGAAGGTCCCTATGTTCACAGTCAAGTATTAGGGAAAGACAGAAAGTTTTTGATTGATACAGGGGCAAGTAGGACCACAATTAGTCACGCCGAAGTTCCAGGGGCTGAGCTCTCAGGCTCTAGAAATGTTTCCCTTGGATTTTCAGGAAAACCCATTGTAAATGAAATATCAAAGCCAGTTACTCTAGAAGTAGGTCCATTGTCCCGTACTACTGACCTGTTACTTACTAAGTCATGTCCAGAAAACTTATTAGGCATTAAAACACTGAAAGAGTTAGGTGCAGTTATATGCTGTTCCCCAGAGGGAATACGTCTGTTCCTACGTGACTTTAAGGGTCACTATGTTTTACGTGATTTTGATCCAAGATTGTCCAATGTTCCACAGCATTTATGGGCGCAAGGTCCAACTGATGTAGGTTACATACAAATCACACCCCATCGTGTGACTCTCAAGCCAGGTGTAGTGTTACCACGAATCAGACAGTACAGATTGCCACCTGAGGCTGTAGCAGCCTTATCCAAAATTATTGACGAGCTCATCGCTCAAGGAGTAGTTGTAGAAACTGACTCCAATGTATGCAATTCTCCGATCATTCCAGTCATGAAACGTACTGATCCAAATGCACCCCCAGATTATCGATTAGTGATTGACCTACGAGAACTTAATAAATGTATTATTCCTCAGTACCCAGTTGTTCCAGATATCTCTTCCCTTTTGACAGCCATTGATTCCGAAGCCACGTTCTTTACTGTAATCGACCTTAAGAACGCATTTTTCAGTGTTCCAATTCATCCAGACAGCCAGTTTCTTTTCGGATTCTGTTTAAATGGAAGGAGCTATATGTTCACACGCGCTCCTCAAGGTTTCACAGAAAGTCCTAGTATTTACAGTCAAGCACTTAAGAGACAACTTGATAATGTTCACATGCCAACTGACACTGCCCTGCTCCAGTATGTCGATGATCTACTGATCACAGCCCGTTCTGAACGTGACTGCGAGCGAGCGTCACTGACGGTTCTGTATTTCCTAGCCGAGATGGGGCACAACGTGTCCCCTTCGAAGCTTCAATTCTGTGTCCAGCAAGTGGTCTACTTAGGACACTTACTGTCCAAGAGGGGTAGGCAGTTGACACCAGACCGTATCCAGTTGATAGCGAGTCTTCCTCAGCCCAAGACCCAGAAGGAGGTACGTGCTTTTATCGGCCTTACTTCTTATTGCAGACAATGGATTCCTCAGTATGCATTTCTAGCCAAGCCACTGATACAGTTAACGACACAGGAGGCAGCCGCACCGACTGTCCTCCCTTGGACATCTGAACATACACTTAGTTTCAATGAGTTAAAGAAAGCTTTATGCCAAGCTCCAGTTCTAGCCACACCGAACTACAGTAAGCCTTTTACACTTTTCGTTACTGAACGTGAAGGTACAGCATTATCTGTTCTCACACAAGATCAAGCAGGACAATACAAGCCATGTGCTTATTTTTCGAGCACATTAGATCCCGTAGCCCAGGCTCTGCCTGCGTGCCTCAAGTCAGTGGCAGCCACAGCACTAGCTATCAGACAAAGTGATTCCATAGTATTAGGACACTCCCTGACAGTACAAGTTCCACACTCCGTGGAAGTTCTTTTAAATCGAACACAGACTCAGCACTTGACAATTGCACGTTTAACAGGTTATGAATTGACACTGTTCCAGCCACACATAGAAATCAGACGCTGCAACGTTCTCAATCCTGCTACACTGTTACCATCAGCTAATCCAAATCCTGCCACACACGACTGTGTGGAAGTAGTTAACATCATGACGAAACCAAGACAAGATCTGACAGATATTCCGTTACCAGACCCTGACCTGACACTTTATGTGGATGGTTCATGCATGAGAACTAGTACAGGAGAACTAGTCGCCGCGTATGCAGTGACTACTGATACTGAAGTTATTGAGACACACCGTATTGACACCCTGTCCGCTCAAGCGGCAGAGCTAGTTGCTCTGACTCAAGCCTGCATACATTCCAAGAACCTGAAAGTTAATGTTTACACAGATTCACGCTATGCATTTGGAGTCGTACACGACTTTGGAGTGCTCTGGCAGGAGAGAGGTTTCATGACTTCTCATGGAACCAAGATTCAGCATGGTCTCCTTATTCAAGCTCTGTTAGATGCAATACATTTACCGACATCCATTGCTATCATGAAATGCAAAGCACATACGAAAGTTACTGACATTATTTCCCAGGGTAACGATCTAGCAGATCGCACAGCCAAGCTCACAGCTCAGACTCCAGACATTCCAGTTAACTCGACACAGACACATACTCCAGATCCGACTACATGTATGACAGTTAAGGACCCTACTCAAGATGTCATAGATATCCAGTTACATGCTACTTCCGAGGAAATCAGGAAATGGTCCGAACAAGGAGGGGTCCAGACAGATCAAGGATGGGTGACGAAGGGAAAAGCCACATGGTTTCTCCCCGACTCTATGGTTCAAGTCATTATCAATACCGCACATAGTCCAGCACATTTAGGGGAAAAAGCTATGTTAGACAGTATCCAGAATATTTGGTTCAACAAGCATTTACGAGCTGCAGCCAAGCAGAAAGTCCGTACCTGTATGATATGTTGTCAGTTTAATCCAGGTAAAAGTGTCCCGGTGGAACAAGGGGGATTCCAGCCTCCTGACCACCCTTTTGAAGTCCTCCAGATGGATTACATTCAGATGGAGCGATGTCGAGGTTTCAAGTATGTTCTTGTAGTTGTATGCGCTTTGTCCAGGTGGACAGAAGCATATCCAGTCCCAGATTATACAGCCGCGACCACTGCCAAGCAGCTGGTTCGTGAGTTCTTCCCCCGTTACGGACTCCCTAGGGTCGTATATTCTGATAACGGCCAGCCATTCTCATCAGAGTTAATGAAGCACGTTTCCCTTTTGTTAGGGTACCAGTGGAAGTTCCATTGTGTACGCCATCCTGAAGCAGCCGGTCTCGTAGAGAGACATAATCAGACCCTGAAAATTCGCATTGCAAAAGTTTGTCAAGAGAAAGGTGTGGACTGGCTAGTAGCTCTGCCAGTCGCTTTGTTCTATATGCGCATGGTCGCACATTCCAGATCAGGTCTGTCCCCGTATGAGGTCGTATTCGGCCGCCCCCCTAACATGTGGGGTACACCCAGACCCCGAAGTATTACCGATGTTTCAAGTAATATGCTGACAGATTACCTAGCTTCCTTGATGTCTGCCCTCAACTCTTGTCGTTCACAGGTTGCCGCCGCATTTCCAGACAATACCGAGGTGGCACCGCATGAAATCGTTCCCGGATCCATGGTCTTAGTGAGAAATTTCGATCGTTCAAGTCCGCTGGAGCCTCGCTGGAAGGAGCCCCGACAGGTCCTCCTGGCCACCCGTACAGCCGTGAAGTTGGAGGGACGCAAAGGCTGGGTGCATCTTTCGCACATCAAGAAGTTTTATGGATTGAAACCAGTTTCAAAGAACATTTCCCAGGATTTGAAAGACTGCCAAAATATTGTTCTCAAGGACTGTCCCGCAAAAGACACTGATACTGCACCCTCCCTGTTAGAGAAAACTCCGCAGCAGGAGTATAAATTGAAACTCCGGTCTAGTAAAATAAGTCAGCCAGTTTGATTGTCTAAGTCCTCCCCTAGGTGAAACGGTTAGACTGTTTCTGACATGTATAAAATAGACCCCCATAGTGAGAGAGTTAGTCAAAACTCAATCCGATGTATCGTTTTTCTAAGTTTCGTTTTGTTTCTCAGCATTATGATTTCCTGCACCAGTTATGCATTTTACCTGTATTTTCCAGTTTCTCATGAAAATAAGTCTTCTAATGTTACAGCAGAGCACACGTTTAGTGATCTGCCTCCTCATGAACTCTCTTACCGCCTCGCTATGCGTAATAATTCTTTTATCCGCATGTTACATTATTCACACCAGACCAGCAATGCCACTAATTGTTGGGTATGTGGTCGACTCCCCCCTTTCCAGACACCGAAGGGAGTTCTGCCACTCTTTCCTTATCCATTTTCACATAATGGTTCGTGTGGAGCATGGTCCACGTTAACGTCATCCTCAACAGATATGTCTTTTCTTAACAGTACATGTTTTCCAGACAAGCAAGGTCTTTCCCATAGAACCGGGTTAGATCTAGAAAATGAAGTTTACAATTTAGGTAATTATTCTTCGAATTTCATGGTCCTGAATGTTCAGTCTGATACTACTCCAGACTTACCTGCAATTTCAGTACTACCAGTCAAAGGCGAATTATGTGTCCGAAATAATGGTTCTACACATGTAGGACATAGTGATTGTACTACTATTGTCAAGTATAGTGACAGTGGGAAATCTATTTTCAAAGCTTCACGTCATTCATATTTCATTTGTGGTCAGACCGCATATGTTCGTCTGCCCCTCGATTGGGATGGAACCTGTTACATTGCCTTCCTACTGCCACCAGTTTTCTTAGCCCCATCTGATTATCATAGAAACACACATCTAGTACACATTAGACATAGAAGGGAGATCGAGTCCCCAATTGTCGATTATACTGAAACTGCTCTAGAACAGTATACAGATTTCAATAGAGGTTTCTTCTTCTTTATAGGACCTATCCAGAATAGTAAGCTAATCCGTAGGTTAACTAGAACCCTTGAAGCTGTAGTAAATGAGACTGCCTCTGCCCTAGGTAACTTAACCGAAGAGCAATCTGCTATGAGATTTGTAGTTTTGCAAAATCGTCTCGTCCTTGACGTCATACTGGCCGATAGGGGCGGGGCATGTAGAGTCATCGGATCTAGTTGCTGCATTTTCATTCCAAATAACGCGCCGTCTGTTTATTCAGCTATAACCAGACTTCATAAAATTGCCCATCTGTTACACCAGAATCCAGGCACCTGGACATGGTCCGGTTGGCTCTGGAGTATAATTTCCGCCTGGGGATGGAAAGTATTGTCCTTTCTAGGTATAGCAGTAGCGATCATATTCAGCTGCTGCCTCTGTATACAATGTGGCCCTGCGATTTGCGGCATTTGCGCTACATCCTGTATTCCTAGTATAAATCCTAGTCCCAAGTCCCGTTCTAAATCCCGTTCAAAAAGAATTCGAGACGAGCAAATGATACTGTATGAAATGATAGATGGTATCATGAATATTGATGTTTCCTGATGGAAACGTAGTGACAAGGAGGGAATGTGGAAAAGTAAATTTTGCCATGTTCTGTGTCCCTACGCGTCCTCCATCATATGTTATGTGTGCATGATTAATATGCATATGTATTCCCCATGTTCGATTAAAGACGCAATTATAGTTGTGTCCACCTCTAGTATGTCAGTTTCCAGTTCTCGTGAATAATACGAGTATTAGGCCTATGTAAAGCTACGTTGCCACGTTTCTCAGTGTGCACGTTATTTCATTGTAAAGTTCCCGTTTCTAGGCCTCAAAAGGGCCCGGACACCAGATTCAGCTCCTGTCTCCTGAAGCCCTCGCTGAGGAGCGACACGGCCCCCACCTGTATCCTCGACCCTTCACTTACTTCCTGCCTCACAGTGCCCGGTTCAGCCTGGCTCTGCCTCTGAGTCTGCCAAGAGTATGTTATGATTCTAGTTATCAGTCCAGCCCTCCTTCTCTGCATTCCTAAAGCTACTGAATCGCATCAATAGTTACCGTCATAGTCTAGCCTTTACGTCTCCATGTAAGAGAAATACTGCATTGAATGGTCACTTAATATTCTTCATCACGCACTACATGTAGAATAATGCATGCTCCAGTCTTAGAGTCTGTTAGCCTTTCCCCTCCTGATTCTTAGTTTATATCAACATGTTCTCTAAACATCAGATACTAGATAGGGTTTAGGTATATGTCGCTCCGACCCTCCAGACTTCAGTCTCTACTCCTAGCACAGAGTTCATAGCCCCCAGCTTCTCCTAGTAACACGTCATTGCCAGTTTGCGCGCACCATTAGGTTAGAGGTCCCGGCTCCTTAGGTAGCCCCCTCCATTGTTTCCGCCCCATTCATGACATATTCTGTTACGTTTGCATCACATGTCTATGTATACGCCCTGTTACACCCTCTTTTACCCTTATCTTTTGCGACTGCTACGCGTCACGCCTTCTGCCCCTCCCACTGCTACGCCTGTTGCAATGAAGTGCTATGTAATTGTTCTAATATATATATACTTGTGCACTGTTATTAAAAGTTGCTAGCCATTCCAGATCCTGCCCCCGGCAGCGCTTGCCATCCTGTTCCCGTGCAGGTTGTCCTGTTCCTGTCCTTTATGCTGTATTAAAACCTGCAAACTCCTACTACCTCGAATCTTGACTCTTATTTATTGAGCTATCTGTTATTGACAAACCTAGATCAGGTATTATTTATTTATATACCACAATATGGTGAAAGAACTGGCAGGTTCCCATACAGTCGCCACTCCGAGACCCTTAAATCAAGTACAGTGTGATAATCTTGCTAAATTCTTCATTGGGAAAATTGATAATTTAATCCTGGAAATGAACAACTTCAACCCTGATACCATTAGCCAGGAAAAAACTGCCATGGTCCTCACCCCTAAGGAGACCTTGGATTGTTGGCCTCCCACATCAATGAAAACATTTAAGACCATCCTTAAAAGCATTAATCAGGTTCTCCTATGGAACCTGTCCCTATTAACATACTTAAACTTCTGGAATCCACTCATCTGCAGGTGATTCTTGACACTTAATACTTCTTTTATACAATCAACTGTGCCGACCCTTTGGAAACACGCAATGGTGACTCCGCTATTAAAGAAACCGTTGGCTGACCCCGAAACGCTATCAAATTATAGACCCATCTCTCTTCTACCAGTGTTCTCAAAATATTTGGAAAGACATGTCCACTCTCACCTCACTCATTTTACAGAAACTAACAGCTGCCTCCACCCCTCAGTCGGGTTTCCGAACCGGCTATTCCACAGAAACATTATTGGGGGTCACGGAAAAAATACGCAAACTTTTGAACGATGGCTAAACAGTTGCCCTCATTCTACTAGACCCAAGTGCGGCCTTTGATACCATCTCGCACAAAAAGCTGTTAAATACAATGGAAAAAACAGGTGTTCGTGTGTCAGCCCTGAAATGGATCGGTTCTTTTCTAGAAAACCGTACTTTTCAAATTACATCTGCCACAGCTAGTTCTAAATCCTTTGTTTCACCTCGGAGTGCCACAGGGCTCAATCCTCAGCCCGTTGCTGTTTAATTTATGTGTGAGGCCTCTAGCAGATATAGAAGACCAAGCAGGCCTTGTTCTCATGACCTACGCTGATGACTCGCATCATCTTTTCCTTGGCTGATTCCAGCAAATCAGTCTCTTCCCCCCTTAAACAGGGCCTTATTGATATCTCCAACTGGATGACCTCCAATCAGTTAAAGTTAAATGGAGATAAGACAGAGGTTCTTATTTTAGGAAAACACAAAGATCTCTGGGAGTCGTCCTATAGGCTTGTACAAATGGGTAATCTCCCTGTCCCTACCAGCCACGTCCGTAACCTGGGCGTTATTGTGGACAGCACCGTCTATGAAACAAGCAGGCAAAGTAGCTGCTCTATGTTTCACTATCTTAAAATGGCTTAGGAAAATCCTGTGGATGCTGCCTGTTTCTACCCAAAAGACCGCAGTCAAAGCTTTCATCACATCTCGGCTTGACTATGGAAAAATACTTTTCCTTGGGGCAAATAAGGCCGTGACAGATTGCAACTTATCCAAAACTCTGCCGCCAGGCTACTCTGTAAGGTGCCAAAAACTTCCAGCATCTCAGGCTATCTTCGAGATCTACACTGGCTTAGGGTAGAAAATCGGATAAAATTTAAAGCCCTAAACTATAGGTTTAAAATAAAAACTGAAACTGCCCCTAAACATCTAAAAGCTTTGGCGCACCCCTATATACCCACTCGTGACCTACGATCCAAAACTGCGGCCAATTTCTGTGTTCCCAGGTGTAAACTTTCCAGAATAGGAGGGAGATCTTCCTCCTATGTCGGTCCATCTATCTGGAACACTCTTCCTATTTTTATTCAGAAAGAAGAAAACCACTCGCGCTTCCGAAAAAATTGTTAAAACCTGGTTGTTTAATCAATAGCATCTGCAGTAGGGTCTGTGTTTTGGTTAACTACACGCTCCGGGCACCGTGAAACCCTTTTTGGGTAGCTGAGCGCCTTACAAGTTTAACAAATAAATAAATACACCATTCTGTATCCTCCTCTGCCCCTTCTCCGGTCCAGCCTACACCACTCTACCTCGTGCAGTCTGCGACCCTTGACCTGGAGCCCCGTCTGCACGGAGAAGTTTATGACCTCATTCTGGAACTGTTTCGACCTTACTTTCAAGAGCAGTGGCTGCTGCGGGGTTATTAGGTGAGTAACACTTTCGTCTCAAGTGATTTGGTGGACCAGCGCATGGGGGCTGCCTCTCTGGGACAGGCCTCACTTCTAGTGGAGCTGTGTAAAATCCAGAGAACTGGTTTTGCACTCGGTTGCATCCTTAAGCAACAAGAAATGGACAAGTTACTTTTGTTTAACTTTTTTACTTTGAAAGATGTCGCTTACTGGGACAGTTGGGTGGGTCGGCGTTCAGTTACGAAAGTGCACTTTAAAGGTTGAGCTGTCCCCATAACACGCGTTACTGACATCTACCTCAATAGTCGTCAGACGTGTGTCTGTGGGGGAGAGGGGGGTGGCAGGGGCTGCGATTTAATTCAGTCTGTGACCTGTAGCTGACAGGAGAACTATCTAGCAGGTGCGTTGATCCATCGCGCTTCAAGGGTCACGGCGGAGTGTCACGCATCTACACAGAGAGCACTTTCAGGTGCCTCTTACCTTCTGAACCTCCTATGTCGCCCTTCACCAGCCACAGCCCTCTGAGTGAGCATCGTCCTGTGTCACACGTCACAGCCCCACAGTGACTAGTATCATGTGTTGCGTCACTTGTCACAGCCCTCCTCTCATTGGGCAGTATCGTGCGTCCCTTCATCGTCACAGCCCTCAGTGAGTTGTATAATTTGCCACCTCCCTTGTCACACCGTAGTCAGTGAGCATCTTCAGTTGTCACTTCACCTGTGATATTACTGCCACTTTCCCAAACTTCTCTAAAGATTTAGGAGACTTTCAGTATGCGCATGTTGAATGACAATGCACGGATCCACCAAAACACGTAGGTGCCTTTCTATTTATGCGGCTGGCAAACAACCAGCCGAGGTTTTCGGAATCGGGGGCGTGTTTGAGTGACAGCCAAAAAAACGAAAAAACACCGCCGAATCCGAAAAGGACGGGGCTGGAATGAAGTGACGCCCCTCTGCTCCAATGGCTGGCCTCCGTTTAGGAAGCCAGCCAATGGAGAAGAGGGGTGGGTTTAAGCCCCCATACTGCAAATCATAAAATTTCAGCTGTCCAGCCACCCATCCCCACCCACAGCCGCGCCCCCCACACAGCCGCGCCCCCCACACAGAGCCACACAGAGCCGAGCAGAGCCGAGCAGGGGCGTAACAGGCCCCTGCAGGCACTGCGGTGCGGGGGGGGGGGCTTCTAGCTCAAAGGGGCCCCCTCTGCACTGCACTCTGGCCGAAGAGCTCCTGATTGAGCCCGGAGAGGGCCCCTCTAAGTACCGTGCAGGGAGGCCCCCTCCAGTTTCGTTACGCCAGTGACAGAGCCACACACACAAGGCAAGAAGAACGGCACCATCAGGGGGCAGAGGCAAGAAAAACTGCACAATCAGGGGGCAGAAGGCAAGAAAAACAGCACAATCAGTGGGGCAAAGAGCGAGCACTTACCGGAGGGCTCGGCAGGACCACCACAGAGAAACGCACCACCATTTTGCCACTGGGGGGCGATTTTTTTGGTGAGTGACGGATGACGTCAGAGCCAAAGAAACGAAAAAACACGCCCCCCAATCGGAAACGGACGGGGCTTAAACAGAGTGACGCCCCTCTGCTCCAATGGCTGGCCTCCATTTAGGAAGCCAGCCAATGGAGAAGAGGGGTTGGTTTAAGCCCCCATACTCCAAATCATAACATTTCAGCTGTGCAAACACTCCCCAAAGGGGATGATTATACCATAATACGATTCAGAAAAGGGGGTGGTGATGAACAGAGTGTCTGAATTAAGCAGACCACTCTTACCCAGTCCAAAGATCAGGGCTTGATCCATCACCGTTATTTAGCTCACTGCCCCATCCCAGCTCAGAACCTGGCTATATGCAAATTAGTCTGTCCCTGGCCCAGTGCATCATGGGAACAGGGCAGACCAAACTACCAAGCCAATTCTTCACCAGAAAGGAGACAAGCTACCGGGGACCGGTTTCTGGCATTTCAGCCTCATCGGCCCGGCTTGCTTGAATACTGATGGAGCAGGGCCGAAGACGGCTGAAATGCCAGAAACCGGTCCCCGGAAGCTTGTTTCCTTCCCAGTGTAAGAATTGGCTTTTGTAGTCTGGTCTGCCCTGTTCCCATGATGCACTGGGCCAGGGACAGACTAATTTGCATACAGCCAGGTTCTGAAACTGGGATGGTGCAATGAGCTAAAAAACGGTGTTGGATCTAGCCCTGATCTCTTGACTGGGTGAGAGTACTCTGCTTAATTCAGAGACTCAATCCATCACCACCCCTTGTTGTAAATATACCCTAATACGGTATTGCTGCACCCAATCAAAATTAATGCACACCAGTACAGCTGTCCTTCACCAAAATTCAGCAGACAAATACCCCAACACAGCTGTTCTCCACTCCAATATAGCTGACAGACACACCAATACAACTCTGCCCCCACCACAATACAGTAGCTCTGCACCCCACTAAAGCTGCCCAAACCCCAAACATAAAGGACATCTAATCCATCACTGCTGACTCACATTTGCAGAATGTACTCCTTCTGTTGGACCTGGCCTCGTGGTGTTGTTCACCCGTTCCTCAGCACCCAGTTAGCCTAGCCCTGCACCCAGAATCCCCTAGTCGTCCTGTTCCCTGAACGCCCAAACCCCCTGCACGACCCCGCAACCGACGACCAGCCCTGCGCATGCCCCCGTCCTACTTCCCGGCTCCGAGCGCCCAGAACCTGCATCACCCCCAGGGCCTGGCAGCCATTTTCCTTTCCTGAGGTCCCCGACTCTGGGCCTTTTGCATGACCCGGGCCCCAGCGAAACTTAGGTTCCAAGGCGCGCCAGTCCCGGCTGGGGGGGTAAAAGGCTCTCCGAGTGAGATAAGACAGGGAGTTTCGATGGCACCTCCGGCCTCCCCCGAGAGACTGGTTTCTCTCACAACTCTGGCCTTCCCCTGTGTGCCGGTTTCGATCGCACCCCTGGCCTCCCCGAGTGCTGGCTCCAGACCCTGCTGGGCATCTGGGAATTCCCAGACGCATCTTCAAAAGGATCAAAGAGCCAACCGCCGGACCTCCCCAACGACCAGCCCCCGAGGCATGAGACCTCCGCCTGTGAGGGTCTGGACATCAAAGGGCCACTGGACTATATCAAGGCTCGTCCAACAACCAGCGGGCAGTTGTATCCTGGACAAGAAAGCCCTGCTGATCTGATCGCGGCTGAACCTTGGGGAAAACGGAACCTTCGAACTCTTCGAGCCCTGCTGACGCTGTTGCGGCTCCTTCTCGTAACACTGAACTGGAACATCGGAGCCCTGCTGACGCTGACGCGGCTCGTCCTCGTAAAGACTGAACTAAGACCTCAGAGCCCTGCTGACCTCGTCGCGGCTCGAGTACTCTGGTCTGGCTGGACCATCGACGCTACCAACACGACCTGAGTCGCCCCGAAGTGAGTGAAGCAGCCAGTACAGCCATCATCTTCCGTATCCCCCGGCTCGAGGATTGAGAGCTGTGCGCAGGGTACGCTTCGTACAGGCCTAAAGGCTGAGACTGTCCAGCTTCCCTCTTCCCGAATTCCGGAGACTTTACGATCCCTCGATCGCTTGTAAATAAGAGTGCTGATTTCTTTTTACTTTTCATAAAGAACTTGTTACTGAAAACCTATGGTGTGGTGACCGTTCGTAAGTGTGGTGTGAGTTCAGTGTGTACGATCCTAGACTTGAAGTCCTCCCCGGCGAGGACCTCACGATAAGACTCGGCAGTACTTGTGGGAGAGGTGGGTCACTGAGTGGTCGGGTGAGCATAGCCTGGCCCTCTGGGATCGCCCCTTCTAACACCTTCATTACAAATTCACCTAAAATGCTGTTATTCAATTACTATAGAACAGACATGCTTCTGCACTCCTAACCCACTCCGTGCTGCTAACCAACACCAAAGTACACCACTCATTTCTGCCACAAACCAATCTCAAGTTCTGATACAACTCAGCACAAGAAATGACATACAATACAATGCACCCGAAATCCAACCCTGTTAATGCAGTGCTCAAAGCAAACCCCTGATGCTGCAACCCCACACCAAGCACAGTAGATACACATGCTATTGTAAATTCAAATGCTGCTGTTCACTACGGCTGCCCACCATCTCAACCGAAGAGATAACCAAGCACTCTATATCCAATCACAATATGGCTTTCTGATCCAGGCATACACCATACCCAACCACATGAATGTTTCCGACACCGAAAAAGACATACTCCAGTACATGTGCCAAGACTGTTGTCCAACACAACACACCCCTGTGCCACAAATCTGCCTCAAATACGGCCATCAAAAACCCTAGCACAAAAAAACGTCTTGTACGCCAAATCACCTCCAACATGGCAACAGCATATACCGTAAAATCCCGGATCCAAAACCAGTACTCCTATCTCGCCCTAAGCGGGAATCATACTCCTGCATCCAGAATGCAACCCCACTGCTGTTGTCCAATAGAGGGCACATTCCTGTACCTACACAACCCCCTGAATTTGCCATCCAAGTTTCAAGGAACACCCCTGCCGCCAGAGTAAGACCCCTCTTCTCCTGTCCCATACCACAACACACATGCACTGTATTCAATGAATGCACATACGCGTCTAAAGTAACAAAAAGATGTCTCGATGCGGTTTGTGCCACTGGTTAGAAATGGGATCCCTGGCTGGCCAGGGCTTGTGCCAAAGTCAGTCAGACCACCAATCCCACATCAGGGCAAGGGAGTTACACGCCAAGATAACCCCTGCTCACCCCCTTGGTAACGTAACACGAGCAGTAAGATTAAACTCGGAGGCAATGTGAGTTAAGTGTTTGCGCCCGCAACTCAGCAACACCCAAGGCCACAAAGGAAACGCCACACAAGGTTATATATAAAATTAGCCTTTGTATTACACCAAAACACATTAGATAAACACACACACTTTACAATGTGCCAACAGGCACGGGCAGAATTTATAGGGGATATGTACAAGACAGGGCCACATGGACCACTGTCAGGAATATGCACTTTTGGACTTAGTACTTTGTAGAATTAGCACTTGTAGGAATAATTAGCACATAGCACATATAATCATCACTGCAGCACAAAATAGAACAAAGCACACAACCACTACCCACTGGTAACCGGTAAGTAGCACCTACGCAACCCTAACCACCTTAGGAAAATATTGCGCAAGGAACCAGGACCTCCCTAGCAACCCCTGTACTAGGAGAAAACCACCCAAGTATCACCATACATTTAGGGGTATAAGCATAGGAACATTACACATGATGCATCATCACATTCGGAGGTGTAGGAAGGAAAACACATGATGCATAAACATACATTCAGCGGTGTAAGGACAAGGCACATGACGCATCAAAACACATTCAGAGGTGCAGGGAAGGAAAACACATGATGCCTAAAAACATTCAGAGGTGTAGGTAATAACAATTGCGCAGAAATCACATTAGAAAGTAAATCACAATTTGCGCAAGGTGCACATAGGCACAACACGCGCAAGGTGCACATAGGCACAACACCAGAACTGTCCCTCAGGCCAACTGGCCTCTCAAGGGCTCAAATGCCCTTAATCTAAAATGTCAGGGCATGCTGCGCAGGCAGCCAAGAACAAACCTAAACGTGGCAACTGCCCACTAAGTGCTGGGCAGCTGTAAGGCAATGGGAACGCAACCGTGGGAGCCTCGCAGGCTCTGACGAACTGACTGGTGTCCCCCAAGAGCGTCGCTGGGCTCTAAAAAGCAGAATGGCACCCTGAGCCTCTCTCGGGGCTCGACAAACAAATGGGGTGAAGTGAGCCTTTCTGGGTTTGGAATACAACTGGGACGCCTTGAGCCTCTTGGGGCTCTAAATCACAAAATGCAGGCGTGGAGCCTCGTGGGCTCAAGAACAGCAATGCCCCTGGGAGCCTCTCTGGCTCTGAAGCAATTGCGGGGCAAAACATCGGGGGGAGCCTATCAGGCTCGAAATAATGCCCCCGGAGCCCTCATGGCTCCAAACAAGTATGCCCCTTGGAGTCCCGCTCGGGAGACTCGTGGGCTCAAAACAAGGCCCCTAGGTTGGAGTCCCCCCTCTGGGGACTTGAAAATAGCAACTGCCCCCGGAGCCCTTCTCAGAGGGGCTCGCGATTACCAATAGGCACCCCTGAGCCCCGTGGGCTCTTCTGCCGCCCCGAGCGGAGGAGCGACCCCGGGGATGCCCGCACTCACTGGCTGTCTGGGGAGGCGGCGGCTCCTCGCGGCGACGGCTCCTCTCCGCTGGGCTTCTCCAAGTGGCGGCGGCAGGGCTCACTCCTCGGGAGAGCCTCGCAGGGGGGGGCGGTTTCTCCTTCTCGTCAGTCCAGGAGAGCGGGGTTGCCTCCCGTCCGCTTCCTGGTTCCTCGGCCTCCCTCAGCCAATCAGAGCGTGGCGCGGGGCCCAATCCCAGCGTGGCGCTGCGGGCTGGTTTCCCTGGGGCGGGGGAGAGCACGGGGCTTGCGGCAGTGATTTTCCTTCACCAGTGCAGGGTGGGCACCTGCAAATTAACCCCTACAGCGGGGTGTGCACCACGTTTTGGGAAAAAGAAATAACGGCAAATAAACGGGTCAAATGCCGGGTGGGCACCGGCTGAGAACAAGTGAGCGCTCCCAAGTGCTAGTAGAAAAGATAAAGCGCTCCCAAAGCACTACAAGTGGAAATCAGGCGCTTGGGCGCTAGCAGCACATGAAGCGCTCCCAAGCGATAGAAGTATAAATTAAGCGCTTCCAAGCGCTGTGGCATCAGGAAGACCCCCCAAGAAGCGCTCCCAGCGCTAGGGCAAACAAAGGTCCAGCAAAAAGTGTTTTAGGTAGGCAGGTGGGCCAGGCTGGGCCCAAAGCCAGCTCACTGGGCCTCCAGGCAGGGAGGCAGTCCAAGTGGCAGTCCTCCTGGCGCCCAACAGCAGCAACAGCCCCCCTCATAGGATCCTGGAAGAGAACCATCTTTCTGGGGACACAGCCCCTTTTTATATAGTTAAACCCTTTGTCTGTAGGTGCAGGTTGGGGGAGAAACCAGTCGCAGCTGGTTTTGGAGTACTTTGTTTTCCGCAGCCACCCTTTCCATTCACCAGACAGGCTAGGGTCATCAGTCACACCACATGGGGCGGAGCCAGCATTGTGTGGGGAAAACCCAGCCCTATTCAGGTCCCAGGTGCACCATTCCCTCATCACACATGCTAATCTCAACACTCACCACCGGGCAGACCCATCATGACTCATGGAGCCTGGCACCTCAGCCAGCTCCAGCCAACAACACGCCAGCACCTTTACAGCACACGCACAGCCATGTCTAGAAGCGACACTTCCACACTAGAGGCATACACGCCGCATACATCATTACGCAGCATTCAATCACACAAGTCCGCATATACCAGACTCGAGCCTGCACATCCCACGCATCAGGAACTACCAGGGTGTTGGACCCGGCCTCGTGGCGTGGTCCCACTCCTCCCACATGGCAGGCCCTGGACGGCATCGACCCCTGTCCTCCCCGCCGAAACTACCCTCTCCAACCTTTAACGAGAGCCGCCACTTCTGGCGAACACCAGCTCTCCCCTCAGGAACACGGCGACCCCTACTCGCCCCACTCTGCTGGTCCTACCCCTATCCCGGGCCGCCATCTCAGGCCCCGACTCCATCTTGGACCCTCCACGCCCGGACCACGTGGCCTCGGCCCGACCTCGGCCACGGCCCCAGCGAAGCCCCAAGATCCGACCAGGTGGTAAAGCGGCCACTTGACGGATCAAGGAGGAGGAGAGTTTCGATGGCCCTCCAGCCGTCCCCGGACGCCTGGTTTCGATCACCCTCTGGCCTCCCTGAGTGCAAGCTCCACCCCCCTGCTGGGTGCCTGGACCCTCTCATCCCGGCCCCTCTGACCCCCAGGCGCGAGGGTCCGGACATCAAAGGACTCCAGACCTATATTTGGGGCAGCTCTGGAATGGGTCAGAAGTTGTATCCTGGAGGCGAGAGCCCTGCAGATCTAATCGCGGCTGACCCTGAGAAGAACTCGCTACTTTGAACCCTGGAACCTCGGAGCCCTGCTGTCGCAGCCCTATCTCGCTGAACCATCCTCGGAGCCCTGCTGACGCTGTCACGGCCCGACCTCGCTGAACCATCTTTGGAGCCCTGCTGACGCTGTCGTAGCCCAACCTCGCTGAAACCATCCTCGGAGCCCTGCTGACGCGGCCCGACCTTGCTGAAACCATCCTCTGAGCCCTGCTGTCGCGGCCCGACCTCACTGAAACCATCCTCGGAGCCCTGCTGACGCTGTCGCGGCCCGACCACGCTGAACCATCCTCGGAGCCCTGCTGACACTGTCGCGGTTCGACCTTGCGGAACCCCCCAGCTCGAGGATTGAGAGCTGAGCATAGGGTATCCCTGTGCCCGGCTGGTACTAAGACTGTCCCGCTACCCTATTCCCACAGTTACCGAGACATTAAGGATCCCTCGATCCGTGATCCGTTTGTGTATATATATTGCTGAGAGAACCTGCCTTGATTGCTGATAAAGACTAAGAATCTATCCTCTTGTGTGGTGTCCATTTGTAGTGGTCTGATTGCTCGGCTGTTACGATTCTAGGAGAGGACCCTCGCCCAGGAGGCCTCTCGACGGCGCTCGGCCAACTCCAGAAGGAGAGGTGGGTCTCGGGGTGGTTAGTCAGACAGCTTCTGCCTCCCCCTGGGATTGCCTTTCTAACAGGGACACATACATTCCCCATGCATTCCTATGGGAGGGCAGGCCTATCTCACCACGTGCACTCAGAGTGCGCACGCACTTTCCACTGGGACACAGTGAAAGTGCGCAGAAACCAAAAATCACCATCACCAGGTCACCATTAAAAGCAAAAAGTTTAGGGGTGAACCTGCCAGAAGGGCCAAGTCCAACACCACTCAACACACCTGGGATACACCCTTGCAAATCTAGTGTACATGATACTAATATACTACTACTGCGCCCCTGCCTTACTCCAACACCCTAATTAAAACATACTACCCCTGCACCCAGCGTCACCCCCTAATGCTACTGCCTCACACAAGTAGTATAACTGGATACCTTTGCTCAGACACAAAGTTCCCCGCAGCTTTGAAGACGCCCCAAATGTGCTGAGTACATCTACTGCTGCGCCCCTGCCTTACTCCAGCACCAGAAATAAAGCATGCTACTGCCCGACTCAGACTCAAAGTTCCCCGCAGCTGTGAATACGCCCCATATGTGCAGAGGTATTGCTCCTAGAAAACCTATAATGTTAATACTCCGGCAAGCTGCTTCCCATCTCGGGCAGCCCCCCTCCCTCAGCTGCCCTTGCAGCCCCCCCATGCCGCCCCCGGCTCCTTACAAGGGTCCATCCCCAGGGCGGAGAGTGTGGTCAGCAGGAGCCTTGCAACGGGAGGGGCGTGGGCCATGGCGGGTGTAGGAGAGTAGGGTCTGCAATCCTATGATCACCCAGATTTTTGCTTTTTGCTGCACTGGTTTACGACTTTCCCTGGCTGTGGGCCTGCTAATCAGACCCACAGCCTAGCTGTTCTCTCTATCCAAATTGTACTCAGGTACTGAATTGGCACTGGGCCCTCTCCAAGTCCCTGTACCCAGGGCTGAGGTGCACCCAGAAGTCTCCCAGGGGCTGAAGCATGTATTGTGCCACCCCTGGGCTTACTAACTAAACTGACACAACTGGCTGCACGACAGCTGGGGCAAGGTGGTGTACTCACCCTTTGCTTTAGATATAGTATACCTATATCTAACCCTAAAATGGACACACAGATCTCCTATCAGTCACTCCTATGGCAGGCCTTAACAATCCTGAAGGCAGAGTGCTTGGAATCGTGTGAGATAGTGCTCTGGCATGAGCTGAGCCTGTCTGCGGCTTTCGGGATCCCTCCCTTAACCGTTTCCATGATATCGCATACCATATACTCTTAAGTGCATTATAATCCTCGCGGTTATATGCCAACTCTGGTATCGCTTTATCAAAACATGTCGAGTAAGGTGTCATACGAATTGGAATACTAACCCCTCGCCAATTCTGGCGACGGGGTTAGCATTCCACCCTTCTAGAGGGACACGACATGCATGTAACCTATAACCCCGGTTAAAGTCAAACAGAGCCTCAGCTCCACAAAATGGATGCTGCCACCGAGACACAAGTCTGCCCTCCTGCTGCTGGGAGTCCTCCCAGAGCAGGAGATAAGGACAAAGGGTTTCCTGCCAGGGGCGGTGCCAGCACCGTCCCAGACAGGATTTTGTGTATCCTAGGTAGGCAGGGCTTCAGAGGAAGGTGACTGCAAGTGGCACCCCGGTGCTCACTGTGCATAGGCCGGCTGAAACCAGTTCCAGGGGCACTCCAGCCCCTGGCCTGGGGAAAGCCCGCCAAAGGAGAGGGGTGTAACCACCCCCCTCCTGGTCCCACCCATAGGGCAGGACTTAGTCGCGTGCCAGCCCCCTTTTCCCAGATAAAGGTAGGAGCAGGCCCCCTTCCAAATTAGATCATCTTTGGAATCAAGACACGACTTTCTGCGAAAGGACTTCAAGATTTCTTCTTCAAGATTCTCCCTTGTGGCTAAGGAGTAGTCACCCTGCATCCGCAGGCACCATCTTAAGAACACTGCGGTCTGCTGCACGTCCTTCCTCCGGAATCCGACTGCCCAGCTCGACAAGACCCGGCATCCCTGGCACCTCCGACCTCTACTCACCTCTACAGCCAAGCTGAGAACCGTGAGTGCGACGAGACCTCAAGGGACCGACTATTGCCAAGACTGCACGACTTCTTCACAGCAAGCCCGCCGAGTAATCTACTGGCGAGTGCTTTGGGGTCCGAGAAGCCCCGACCCTGAGCAGCTCCAGCACCGAAGAGCAGCCCCCCAGCATCTCCACGATCGGCGTGGGGCCCTTCTGCTTTTTGCTGCTCACCGCGTTGTTTGGCTACTAGCCCTCTGGCTTGTGGCCTTCTGAACGACGCTCGACGACATCACTGCTGCTGGTCTGGTTGCTCCAGACTGGCTCTTGCTCCCTTCCAGAAGAGGAGCACCCCGGACCCTCCTGGTCCACTCAAGACGCCATTTTGAGTCCACCGCGTGGGCTTGAATTAGCCAAGGCTTGTTGCCCAATCCTGGGACCTTCGACGCCGACAGCTTCATCCATCGTGGGACAGCTCGCCCCTCCATCCTGGTCGCCGACAACGCCTCCTGGTCCGTGAGATCTGCAGAGTACGGCGTCGCCCACTCACCTAGTCGAGGTGACTACCATCCGGTGCCCTCCTGGTGCCACCTGACTACTGGCTAGTAGTCACAAACTTGGTCCCCTCTGCTTTCAGGTGTCATCCATCTTCCAGATCCAGGCTTGGATCACTTCGAACTCTCTTCACTGGTCGCCTGCCAGCATCTTTCTTCCAGGCTCCTGGTTCGTCAACGAGGATTCCCGACGTCTTTTGAGACATATGCAGCTGCAGCCCCTGGGCTAGGTAACTTCGGCATTTCGGTGCCCCAGCATAGCCTCACTATCCAAGGGTCAGGATCCACTTTCGTTTTCTCCCTACCAGGTCGGGTTCGCCCGTGAACACTAACTTTAACTTTACTAGCTATCATAGACTTTGTCCCGCATCCCGCGTGAGAGTGCACACTCTGCACCAGAGTCCCCTGGGCCTCCTAGAAGTAATCTAACGATTCTATAGTCAAGTCCTAGCGATTCCAAAGCCTATTAGTATTGTACTTACCTGCTAGTAATTTCGCATTCCACTTTTAGAGTATATGGTTTTCCGTGCCCCTCGGGCATTTGTATATACTGTGCTAACTTAAGTATTTTCGTAAGAGTTTTGTTGTGTGCCTAGCACCCTGTCCTCATAAAGAGTACAGGGTTGTTGTGATTCTAATAAATACATTGTTTATTTTCATAACACTTGTGTGGTGTCCTTTCACTGGGTGTTCAAGGGGTAATGTGATGGTAAAACAGCTGGCTTAACACGCCCTCTAGAGTCTTAGCCTTAGACTGCTCGTATCCATGCTACTAGGATAGCTGGTCTATAAGGTTGACTTACAACCAATCAATAAGGGTTGTTTGGACTGATATATAGTGATCACTAGAATAGTGAACACTGCACATCAGGCCAACTTCTCACAGCGGGGCTGCTCTCCGCTCTCACAGCCCTCGGGGCAGCCCAAGGTCCGGAGCTCCCGGCTTCACCTCGGGCTTTATAGGGACACGTGAAAGGGGGAGAAGAGACACCCACAAACAAGCTACCGCGGACTCCAAAAAAGACCACATCCCCGTCGCCTCCCCCTCTCTCTCGAAGGGAGTAAGACAGGACCCGGAACCCCCCATCTAGACACCGAGACCCTCTGCGTGCAAAACAAGCACCATCGTAGACCCAAAACAGCAACACGACAAAGCAGGGACCGCACCACAGGCTCACACAAGCACAACAGCATCCACTGAGAAAGCAATGCCACTCAAAGGCCCCAAAGAGAAAGACACCTTTAATCAGAGCAATCTTAAACAATGCAAGCACTACAACAACCCTCTTAGTGAAAGACACTCCAACCACCCTCTTAGTGAAAGACACTCCTACAACCCTCTTAAGTGAAAGACACTCCTACAACCCTCTTAGTGAAAGACACTCCTACAACCCTCTTAGTGAAAGACACTCCTACAACCCTCTTAGTGAAAGACACTCCTACAACCCTCTTAGTGAAAGACACCCCTACAACCCTCTTAGTGAAAGACACCCCTACAACCCTCTTAGTGAAAGACACTCCTACAACCCTCTTAGTGAAAGACACTCCTACAACCCTCTTAGTGAAAGACACCCCTACAACCCTCTTAGTGAAAGACACTCCTACAACCCTCTTAGTGAAAGACACTCCTACAACCCTCTTAGTGAAAGACACTCCTACAACCCTCTTAGTGAAAGACACTCCAACATCACCCACTTAGCAAGCACTGACAACCCAACTGGACAAGCGGCAAGAAAAACGGCACAATCAAGGGGGCAGAGGCAAGAAAAACTGCACAATGGGGGGGCAGAGAGCGAGCACTTACCGGAGGACACTGCAGCACCACCACGGAGAAACGCGTCACCGTTTTGCAACTGGGGGGCGTGTTTTTTGGTTTGTGACGGATGACGTCACAGTGCCAAAGAAACGAAAAAACACCCCCCAATCGAAAACGGACGGGGCTTAAACAGAGTGGCGCCCCTCTACTACAATGGCTGGCTTACATTTAGGAAGTCAGTCAATAGAGAAGAGGGGCGGGTTTAAGCCCCTATACTCCAAACATTAAATTTCGGCTGCGCAAACACTGTTGCGCAGTATCGCTAGGACGAAACCTTAAATGGGGAAAAAGTGTGTCAGTATAATGTAGATGGTGCTCCTGTAAATCACTCCAGTGCCTTCGGGTACACGATTGAGGGCTCAGGACATGGCTTAAGCAGGGGGCTGGGTAAAACAGAGCAGGGAGTAGGACGTGGTGGGTCAAAGGCAGCCGGGGTGTTGTCTGTAAACAACAAGCTCTCGGCATTGAGCAGATTATAAAAACACTGTCCCTGCTGCGCACGTCGGGAGGGACCAAGGAATGCAGATTAAAAATGGAGCGGCTGGAAGGAAAACCTGTGCACGTCCCTTGCGAGGGTTACAAGATGACTGGCAGCGGTTAAAGTGAAACCTAACACCCTGACACGATAACTAACAAGCAAAGCAGTAAAGTGAGGGCGTCGGATGGCAAATGGCGAGCACTTTCACGGCTGCGTTGTTGTTCAGTGGCTGCACGACTCACAGATCAAAGAAGCCGCGAAAGTGCTCCCAAATTCAACCTTGTGCACTGCAAACTCTGCATGCACACAGCATTTATCCCTGTACACTGCCAACTCTGCACCAACTGCACAGCATTCAAACTTGTGGACTGTCAGCTCTGCACCCACACAGCACAGCATTCAACCTTGTGCACTGCCAGCTCTGCACCCACACAGCATTCAACCTTGTGCACTGCCACCTCTGCACCCACAGCACAGCATTCATCCTTGTGCACTGCCAGCTCTGCACCCACACAGCTCAGCATTCAACCTTGTACACTGCCAGCTCTGCACCCACACAGCAAGGCATTCAACCTTGTGCACTGCCAGCTCTGCATGCACATAGCACTCATCCTTGTGCACTGCCAGCGCTGCACACACCCAGCACAGCATTCAACCTTGTGCACTGCCAGCTCTGCATGCACAGAGCACAGCATTCAACCTTGCGGCCAGTCACGGCCCGCATTGATCCCGCCACTGAATGCCACTATTGCAGCTTGAAGTAATTTCAACCATTGCCCCATGTTAACCGATGGAAAGGGCAGAACGCATAGGTAGTCAAAACAGACTGGAATTCCTCACTACCTGGGCAGGAAACACACGTGTACCTGCCCTGCCTTTCACCCACGTCTTGCTCCACCCACTAGTGCTTACCCTAAGGGTGCTCTAGTAGTAGTGAAAGGTACCCTCAGGATTGGTCAGTGGTTAAGAAAGGTCAACCTGAGTGTTAGACCCGTCAGCCCTAAGGTGGTCTTTCCCCATTTTTTTCGCCCTTGCCTTATTTGTCCCACCTTTTTTTTGTTGGCCTTAGGCCTCCGCGCACCTTCCTATTGCTAACCAATGCTAAGGTGCAGGTGCTTTCTGCTTCAAATATGGCTGCCACTGGCCCCTGCTACTGCAGCGTGGTCTGTGTAGCACCCTAGTTGCCAGGAGCTGGCTGGGACCCCAAACATTGTTGCAATACCAGCCTTACATTGCCTGCCAATAGTTAGAGTGGGGAAGCTCCTGGAACCTTCCAGAATAGAGGCGTAGTCTATTTTTTGCCGCCTCAGAGAGTGGTCACCTGACCTGGGCATATATAAAGAAGGGAGGGAAACTTTCTAGCCAGTTGGGGCTTCACTGACCTGGGAGACCCTACGCAGGAGATTTAGGCGGTAGGGCCTAGTCAGAAACCTATACCACTGGGGGTGACAGGGTTTAGGAGCTGCCCACCAAGCTGTGTAAGGAACACTGAACTAGCCCACTGATCTGGCCCGGCCGGAGGGGAACCCAGGGACCATCTGCAGTGACCTGCTGAGGAAACTTTATATTAGCCTTCAACTCAACCCACCCCCCTCAAGAAACTGTCTACCAAGAGTGCAGGAACCAACAAGCGCCAAGAAGGACTTCGGCCTGCCCACAGGACTACTGGAGATCAACCAGGTATTGGGCTGTGCCATCCCTGCCCCCTCTGTCTGAACTGTGGCCCCTGCACTGTCCTGCCACTGTCAGGTGGCCTGTCCTGTCTGAACTGCTGACCTGCCTCCAACTTAAGTAAACTACCTGTGGAGCGCACTGCCTGCCTAGCGATAGCACCCTGAACTGCCTGTCCTGGACTGCGATACTGCCTTCTCTACCTACCCAGTGCTCTCCTACTGTGCCCCCGTGAGAAGCGCTGTGATTCCAGAGACAGGGGCTGCTCCAGAGCGCTGTTGTTGAGACTGCCCCCGAAGCGCTGTAACTGGTAAACTGGCTGTTCCGGTAAGCGCTGCTGTCCCCTGGCCCCCCCCCCTGCCAGGAACTCACCGTCGCGGCCCTGTGTCGAGGGAGAGGAGCGGGCCGCTGTCATCCCCGGGGCCTCGAAGGGAATGGGAGCCTCGCTGTCGCGACCTTGTCGCTTCCCCCTGGGTGGGCCTGGTTGTGCCTGCGCGGCAGCCCCCGGTCATAGGAGCGGGCCGACGGAATTCCAAATAGGCCGCGCTAGGCCTCCTGAGGACCTGACGACGCCTAAGGCCGCACCACGTGACAAGTGCCCGCCCGCGTCACAGGCCGCGCCCCCGCCTCGATTGTACAGGCAAAATCCTCCTACTATTCCAGGAAGATACAGGACGCCGTCCATTCAATTAGAGAGCTATTATCCACAGTCAGTACTTGGAGTTGCCCCCGAAGTGAGAGTTTTCAACCTGACAAGGCATTCATTGACAAAATGGCGACCTACTTTCAGAATAAGGTGCTAGTTTATAATGATCTGTCCACATCAGCAGATATGACACTGCCAGAGCAAAGCAGGGGCGACGGTGTATGTAAAGCACAAGGTGCTCTCATCGTTTTCCCCGTTGGATGCCAACATGCTGGCCGATTCACTGATGAACACCAAGTCAGGCTCTCCAATGGATCCCTGTCCACCTTTTGTGCTCCACTTGGCACCGGCAGAATTAAGTGCTCTACTATTGCCGGTTTTGAATCAGGTCCTGAGCGCGGGAGTTTTTCCACTATCCTGGAAAAAGGCCTGTATTCGGCCTTTGCTGAAGAAGCCCAAGCTAGACCCCTCAGAGGAGAAGAGCTACCGTCCCATCTCCTGCTTGCCGCTGCCAGCCAAGCTAGTGGAAAAAGCCATGAACACTGAATTATCCGCATTTTTAGAGACATGGCATATTCTTGATATCACCCAACATGGCTTCAGGGCAAATCATTCCACGGAAACTGCCCTGCTGAGGGCAGCGGAAGAAATCCGGATGGGAATGGATGAGGGAGGTAGGGTCACGTTGATTCTATTGGATCTAACGGCGGCCTTTGACACCGTAAACCATGAGGTACTTATCCAACGGCTGCAGGATATCGGTGTCAAAGGACTAGCGTTGGATCTCCTCTCCTCTTTTCTGTCGGACAGGGAGCAAGTTGTTTCCTGGAACGGCCATCAGTCAGACATCTTTACTCTACCGGGAGGAGTTCCTCAGGGCTCTGCGTTATCTCCTACCTTGTTGCACAAGTTACTACTTGTGTAACGATATATCTGTAAGAGACATTAGTTAGTATTAGATTCCTTACCTTAGAATATCCCCAGGCGTCAGACTGGATCCGGAAATTTTTGCGTAGCAGTACCCTTGAGCGTCGGTAGGCGTCGTCTGCGGCTCCGCGTCCGTCGTCGGCGGCGCCGTGATGACGTCGTCGGAGTACTTAGACGCCGCATCCGCGTGCTGACGTCAGTTCTTAGACACAGCTTTTCCGCGCCAGAAACGCAGAGCCATGTTAAAAACCAACACTGGTGCCATTGAAACTAGGGCCCTGAAGGGGACAACCCTAACCCTAGATATTGGTTCGCAGAACGGGGAGGATGGGTGGGTCGGTAAGGAATCTAATACTAAATGTCTTACAGATATATAGTTACACAAGTAGTAACTTGTGCATCTGAAAGAGACGTTAGTATTAGATTCCTTACCTTAGAATAGATACCCCAGCAATACCGACCCCGGTGGTGGGTCTGCGAACCAATAATCACACCAGAAAGTCCTGGAGGACGGAACGGCCAAAGAAGCCATCCCTCCGGACTTGGCTGTCCAGGCAGTAGTGTCTTGCAAACGTGTGCAGCGATGCCCACGTAGCTGCCTGGCAGATGTCTTGTAAGGGCACACCCCTGCCCAGGGCAGTGGTAGTCGCCGTGGCTCGGGTAGAATGAGCCCGCAATCCAGCAGGGGGCTCCTTCCTAGCCAAGGAGTAGCATGCCTGGATACACAAGATGATCCACCGGGAGATGGTCCTCTTTGTCCACCGCTTTCCCCTTCTTAGCCGCCACGTAACAAACAGAGTTGGTCATCCACCCGGAACTGGCGTGTGCGATCCAGATAAAATGAGAGCGCACGTTTTGGGTCCAGACGATGGAGAGGGATGCGGTGGCAGAAAGAAGGTAGGCAAGGTGATAGACTGCCCGATGTGGAAGGCCGTGAAAACCTTGGGCAGGAAAGATGGTTTGGTACGTAGCACCACTTTGTCCGGATGGACAGAAAGGAAAGGTGGAGTACAAGAAAGAGCCTGGAGCTCACTCACTCTCCTGGCAGAGGTGATGGCAACCAGGAAAGCAGTCTTCAAGGTTAGAAGGCGAAGAGGGCAGTTGTGAAGTGGCTCAAAGGGAGCGCACATCAGAAATGTTAGAACCAGGTTCAGGTCCCACTGAGGCATCACAAACTGAACAGGAGGAAACGTGTGAGTGATGCCCTTAAGAAATCTGTTTACAATAGGGGACTTGAACAAAGAAGGCTGATCAGGTAGCCTGAGAAAGGCTGAAAGGGCAGAAAGGTAGCCCTTGATAGTGCCCAGAGCAGAGCCCTGCTGGGCAAGATAAAGAAGGAAGAGAAGAACCTCAGAAAGAGGGGCAGCAAGAGGATCCACAGCCTTTGCTATGCACCATGCCACAAATCTGTTCCACCTGCAGGCGTATACCGACTTTGTGGAGGAATGCCTTCAGTGCTAGACGAATCGCCCGAAGCGCCAACAGGTTGATGTGGAGTCGAGCCTCCGCCGGAGACCAGAGGCCTCTGATCTCCGCCTCTCCCATGTGGTCGCCCCAGCCCTGGAGGGACACGTCCGTCACAACTACGTGCTCCGGTTGGGGAAGGGAGAGGGATCTGCCGCTGACCCAATCGCGGTCCGTGAGCCACCACTGCAGCTGTCTCGCAGTGCCCTCCGAGATCAGGACATGGTTGGATAGGTTGCCTTGATGCTGGGCCCACTGAAACTTCAGGTCCCACTGCAGAGCCCGCATCCGCCACCTGGCGTGATGCACCAGTAGGATGCAGGAGGCCATCAGCCCCAGAAGCCGCAGCGTCAACCTGACCGAAACCCGGGATAACGGCTGAAAGATGGGAATCAGAGCCTGAATATCCCGGACCCGCTGCTCGGGTGGATAAAACCGAAACTGCGCCGAGTCCAGAACCGCTCCGTTGAAGAGGAGCTTCTGAGAGGGGTACAGGTGTGACTTTGGCACATTGATGGAGAACCCCAGCTGGTGCAGGAGGTCTGCCGTAGTCTGGAGGTGGCTGACGACTGCCTGGGGCGAGCCTGCCTTCAACAGCCAGTCGTCGAGGTAGGGGAAGACTGAAACCCCTAAGCTGCGCAGATGAGCTGCGACCACCGCCATCACCTTTGTGAACACCCGTGGGGTGCTGGTAAGGCCGAAGGGGAGCACGGTAAACTGAAAGTGCTCGTGGCCAACCGTGAACCGCAGGTAGCACCGGTGAGCCGGCAGGACGGGGATGTGGAAATAAGCGTCCTGCAAGTCCAACGCTACCATCCAGTCTCCTGGATCCGGGGCAGCTAAGACCTGAGCCAGTGTCAGCATCTTGAACTTCTCCTTCCAGAGGAAGCCGTTGACGTTCCGTAGATCCAAGATAGGGCGTAGGCCCCCTTTGCCCTTCTTGGGTACCAGGAAGTAGTGGGAGTAGCAACCACACCCTACTTCTGGCCCAGGAACGCGCTCGATGGCCCCCTTGGCCAAGAGGGCCGTAACTTCCTCCTGCAGAAGTCGCAAGTGATCCCCCGATACACTGTGGTTCTGCGGTGGCATGGCTGGAGGAGTCGCCTCGAAGGGGAGGGAGTAGCCCCTTCGGACGATTTGCAGCACCCACCTGTCCGAAGTGACAGTGCGCCAGTGGAGGTGGTGATGGCGAACCCTGCCCCCCACTGGCGTCACATGGGCCTGAAAGCACGGACTAGGAGGGTTTTGAGGCGGATGCTGCGGGGGAAGGTGTGGACTGACCTCACCGTTGACCCCTACCGCCTGGACGGCGGTTACCACGGCCGCCACCGCGTTGGGTATTTCCCTGCGTGGCTAGTGGCACGTGTGGGCGCACCCCTTCCGTGGCCACGAAAGGAGCGATATGCAGCCGATTGCTGGCGCGGGGCCGAGAGGCCCAAGGACTTGGCCGTAGCCCTGGAGTCCTTAAAGCGCTCAAGCGCATGGTCTGCTTTGTCGCCAAAGAGGCGACGGCCATCGAACGGCATGTCCATGAGCGTGTTCTGGACATCTGCCGAAAAGTTGCCGGACCTCAGCCAGGCGTGGCGTCTGACCGCCACCGTCGTTGCGATCGCTCTGCCTAGCGAGTCGGTGGTATCCAGCCCACACCTAATGGAATACTTTGCTGCTTCCCGGCCCTCCACAAGGGCTTGGCCGAGTTTGGCCCGTACCTCCAACGGACACTCAGGCAGCACTTCCGCGACCGTATCCCACAGAGAGTGGGTGTAACGGCCCAAGAGGCATGCGGTGTTGGAAGATCGCAGACCCAGACTGATAGATGAGAATATTTTTTTTCCATACTGCTCATACCTCTTGGATTCCCTGTCCGGCGGGGCGGACGGGAATGCGGTCTGGGAATTGGAGGCCTGGATGACCAGGCTCTCGGGAGTGGGGTGGGAGGACAGGAAACATGGGTCGCCCGGGGCTGGGCAGTGGCGTCTGGCCACGTTCCTATCTACAGGCGAACCCGTAGCGGGCTTGGACCAAGTGCCCAGAAGAACGTCGGTCAAGGCCTCATTAAAAGGCATCAGAGGCTCGGCCGAGCTTGTCTGCGGTTTAAGGACCTCAGTGAGGAGATTAGTGCTCACGGCCGCGACGGGGAGCTCAAGGCCCAAGGCCTTGGCAGCCCTCATCAGCACCACACTATAAGTTGGCCCCTCCTCCGAAGCCACGGTAGGAGGGGAGACAAAACCAGTATCTGGAGAGGTGTCCAGGCCACTGGCCTCCCCAAGGTCTCCTGTCCAGTCCTCTTGAGACTGACACTTTCTGGTCAGAGGGTCTTCAGACCCCTCCCAGTCCTCTTCATCACCCATCTCCTGAAATGCAGGGTCCTCATTCAATGGGGCCTGTTCATAAAAGTGAAATTCACCAAACGACGTCTGGCGCGGCGCCCATCGATGACACCGGAGGGTCCGACGCCGGGGAGGTCGTAAGATCCACCGGTGATCAACCAGATCCCGATGGAGGACCAGCGGCGTCCTGCGGCGCCGGGCCCGAAGGCGCCGGTGGCGTCGGAACAACTGGACCCCGCGGCGCCGGGCCCGAAGGCGCCGGCGGCGTCGGGATAGAGGGAACCTGCGGCGCCGGGCCCGAAGGCGGCGTCGGGGCCGCAGCACCCAACGGCGCCGGAGCCGCCGACCCGCTAGGCCCAGACTGGTCCGCTGGGCCCGGAGGCGCCGCGGAGCCCGTCGGAGGAGAGAGGTTGCTCGATCTCCTCCGGCGCCGCATTAAGCCCAGGGACCGGAGGGTAGGGGGCTGGACGCGGCGCCCGTGACTCCGACAGAGCCGCGTGGGTGGTGTCACCCGAACCCCCGGCCGCATCGCGCGAGCGTCGGGGGGAGTCCGAGGAGTGATGACGCCGCTTGGACTTCTTGTGCCTCTTACCTGACGACTACTTCGACCCGGAGGAGTGCGGCCTACTCTCGGAGCTGTGGTGGCTCCGAGCCCGCGACCTGTCCCTCGACCTCCCATGGGATCGGGACCTCTCACGGCGCGGGACCGACTGCCGGAGTTCGAGGCGCCTATGAGAGAGGGCCCGGCAGTCGGAGCAGGCCTTGTCGACGTGGTCGATGCCCAAACAGGACAAACACGCGGTGAGGATCCGTGACCGTCATCAGTCGGTCGCAATCGTCACAATGCTTGAAGCCGGGCATCCCTACAGCACCGTTCGGAGTCGAGAGACTTCGACATCAATCAAAAAGGATCCAAAAAAAGTTAGTCAAAAAATGACTAGGGTTACTGCTTTTTCCAGATCTGCGCTTGCTGGCGCGGAAAAAAGAAGAACTTACGTCAGCACGCGGAGGCGGCGTCTAAGTACTCTGACGTCATCACGGCGCCCACGACGCCGACGACTGACGCGGAGCCGCAGACAACGGCTACCGACGCGCAAGGGTACTGCTACGCAAACATTTCCGGATCCAGTCTGACGCCTGGGGATATTCTAAGGTAAGGAATCTAATACTAATGTGTCTCTTTCAGATTAATATTTATGTCTCCCTTTGGCCAAGATAATAAAGAACCTGGGTTTTAAGCTGGTGTCATACGCTGATGACACTCAGCTGATTGTCTCCATGTCCCACTCTGTAGACGTCAAGCCCGCTGATTTCGCCGGCTGTATGTCGGCAGTCATGCAGTGGATGAACTCTAATTTTTTAAAACTGAATACAGAGAAGACAGAAGTCCTAGAATTTGGACAGAAAGCCTCCATCTGGAACCACAACTGGTGGCCTTCGACGGCCGGAGCCTGTCCGGTACCAGTGGCGAAGGCAAGGCACCTTGGGTTCATTTTTGACAAAGATCTGGCTTGGAAGTCCCGGGTGAAACAGTGTCTGCATGTTTCTTTGTGCTTAAAGGGCTGAGAAAGATCTTGCCGTTTTTATCCCTTACCATCTTAGGAAATCGGTTTTAATTGCCACTATCTTTTCAAGAATAGATTATGGCAATGCCCTCTATCTGGGAGCAGGGTGTGCACAACTGGCCAAACTCCAGTCTATCCAGAATGCCTCTACCAGATTGCTACTAGGTCTGCCCAAACACCATTCTAATTCACAGGCCATCAGGCAGCTACACTGGCTTCCAGTCCAGAGTAGGATTGACTTCAAAGCGCTGTGTGTAGTGCACAAAGCATTAGCGGCAGGGGGGCCTCCGATAAACATCTGTTTTCAAGGTACGCGTCAACCCGTCCGCTGAGGTCTGCCTCTCGCGGGCTGGTTGTGGTGTCTAAGATTAACAGACAACGTTGGGGAGGGAAGAGCTTCTCACATCTGGCCTCGAAGCTTTGGAATGCATTACCTCAACAGCTAAGGCAAATCCCCAATCATTTGCGGTTCAGGAAGGAAATTAAAACATGGATCTTTACTAAATAGGATGGTGGCAAGTTCTTCAGCATGTTACCCTACACAGCGCCAAGACGCCTCGGCATTAGTGCGCTTTACAAATACCAGCACTCACTCACTCACTGGCCCGCCGGGCTTTGCCCCTGCTATCCCGCCATTTGATTGGGCCGTCCCCAGCCAAGGCCCGGCTCAACCCACAATCCATCGTGGAGGGGGCCGAGAAGAGCCAGAGCCCCTCCCGCTTGTTGCATCCCCGGGCCGGCAGAACCACCGGTGAGGGGTCCGTGAAGCCCAGCTGTGCCCCGCATTCGGCCCCGCACTGCAAGACGCGCTGGAGGGCTCCAGAAGGGGCCCGAGCCCTCCTGCATTGCCTGACAACGCCGCAAGGGCCTGGGAAGGGCCAAAGAACCCAGGTAAACCCCCGGGAAGGAGGGCGGAAGGCCACAGGAGGCCCAGAGTTTGCCCCTCCCCTGGGGAACACTGTTGTTGGGCCCCGTTGGCCCTAATTATCCACAGAAGGCTCCCTGGGATGGGCATGAGCAAGGACAAGGCCCTTCAGTTACAGTTTGGCCCTAAAAGTTAACCCCCGGCTGGGAAATAGTTCTTACAGACTACCATTAGGCCTGATTAATAGAGGGTTTATCCATGCTGGGTGAACTGTTCATTATTGCCTGACGAATGGTTTATCATTGCCCAAGGAAATGCTCATTCTAGCCTTCTGCAGGTTTTACCCTGACCTTATGTAATGCTGACTTTTCCTGATGAGATACTAGTTCTCTGGCCTAAGGAGATGTCGCCTGGGTTTTCATGAAATCTTACCCCGGACTGTTAAATGGTTCATTACTGCTAAATGAAATGTGATGTTGCCTGATCTTTAAGGGAATGTTTTACTCTTGCATAGTGAAGTGTTCTATGCTCCCGCCTGATGCAGTGGTTCCTAAGTGCCTTTAATTACCTAATAAAATGGTTGTTGCAATATGCTGCATTGACTAATGAACTGCCTTAGATGAGTTATTGCTACTGTGATTGATTTGCTCTAAATGATTTACCCGACGTGAACTTGATCTTAGATAAAGCTTATTGTTTTAATCAAACTTACTGGTGTGGTCTCCGGCATTGCGTGCATTTATGGTCTCAGTGGATGTGTGTGCTGTGTAGTCACTTAACACCTGAGCTTACGTGTGCCTACCTGCTCGTGCCAGGCTACCCCCGGGGAACTGGTGACTCCAGTTTCTACACTGAGCATAAGTGCAATTGGGCACACAGATCTGCAATGACAGGCTTGAAACTTAAAACCCACATGGGTGTGCGTGTGCACCCACAGGCACGCAAAGGCAGACCTGACACATTTAACAACCACATGGGTGTGAGTGTGCACCCACAGTCACGTAAAGGCAGGCTTGACATGTTGAAAAACATCAGGTAAGCACCAACTCCTAACATGTGTAGGAAGGGCGTGCACACTTTCACACTGCATGGACAGTGGAAAAGTGTCCAGAGCCCTGAGGCTACAAACATAGAATCAGCAAAACCCAGAAGGAAAAAGCAAAAAGTTCAGAAGAGTACATGAAGAGTATCAGGTCTAACAACAGTTCAATGTTTTACTCACTGCTGAACAGAGTGTGAGGGCAGGACAGGGCCAGTGCGTCATTGCTGCTGATTGGCCACAACGAGGAGTGGCCACTTCATTTTGAAGTGCGCATGTCGGTTTGGCTGACTATCTGGTTGAGGCCAGACCGCCATCTGCAATTCCAACCTCTGACAATACATGATCAAAGCAATTCTTAAAAAGCATTGATTGAGCCATTTGAAGCTTCATGGTGGCAAACAATCATTCATTCATTATGAGAGGTAATGGAAGGGTGTGATGCATCTTTTAATGGACACTTCTAAAATGGACTGGTGCACTGCGTACAGACTCTACAGGGCCCAGGCAGCGTCCACCCCACACGGAGCAGCCTCCATCTTACACGTCGCACCGCAGGGACTCTTCAAGGGCCCGTCCATGGTAATCTCCAGGGTCAAAGACCAGGAACGGGAGAGAACACATGCTTTCTCCAAGTAGTATGTGATCAGTGCCTTGCACAGCTGGTTTGGGCCTCGTGCCAGGGCTTTTTTCCTGTCTGGTCAAGAGCCGGCTTTAGCGCTGGTGTCCGGTGCAGCAAGGTTTTTGGCAAAATGACGACCACCTCGGATTCCTTCAGTACCATCCAGCAAAAAAAAAAAAAAAAAAAAGGCCTCATCTCTCCATAGCTCCTCACATACATTTAATTTGTTTTAAAGCGCTGGTTATGGCTGGTTTTACAAATCCACGCAGCTATCCGCAAAAATGCAGATCTGTTTTTCGCAGAAGGGATATTATCCCACTGCTCTACTTTATGGAGAGTCAAAACTGCCACTAGACCAAACTCCATTTCGCTCTCTAGCAGGAACATTAACCACAAGAGTTGTTAGAAATGGGATTTCTGGTTGGCTGAGGCTTGCGCCAAAGTCATGCAGAAACCACCACTCTAGTTAGGGCAAGGAAGTTACACTCCAAAGATAACCCTGCTCACCCCCTTGGCAATGTGACAAGCAGTAAGGCTGATCCCTGGGGCAATGTAAGTTAAGTATTTACGCACGCACCCACCAGCAACAACATCCCAGGCCCCTCACAAAAGGAACTCCACACAAGGTATATGTAAAACTAGCCTTTGTATTACAAAACACATTAGATAGTAAACACACTTTACAAGGTGCCAGAGGCACTGGCAGAATTTATAGGGGATTAGATACACGGGACAGGGCCACATGGGCCACTGTCAGGAATAAGCACTTTTAGAACTAGAATACTTGTTAGAAAGCAGCACTTTGTAGGAATAATACTTGTAGGAATAGCGCTTAGAACACCGAACAATAAACTGTAGCACCAAATAGCCAATGTAGCATACAACCAGTAACCCCTGGTAAAAGGCAAGTACCACCTACGCAAACCTAACCACCTTAGGAAAATATCACGCAGGGAACCATGAACTCACTAGTTGGACCTATATTAGGAAAAACAACATCCTAAGTGTTGGACAGGCCTCGTGGCTGGGCCGTCCCCCCCTCCGCACAACGGGGCCCGGACCCCGGCTCTCCCTGAATCCCCAGCAAGAGCCACCCCGGCAACCCCCCGAGGCAACCCACAACCCGTCCACAACGGGACGCCAGCTCCTGAACCCTCCCGTACCGGCTGGCCCTGGTCCCCGTCAGCACCATGGCCCCAGCCGCCATCTTTGGACACTACAGCACGAGGCCGCGTGGCCTCGACCCCAACCCTGGGCCTGGCCCCGACATCGAGGCACCAACCTCCACACAGGGGGTAAAGAGACCACTTGGCAGGTCAATGGAAGAAGGAGTCGTCAACGGCTCTCCTCCACCAGGTGTCGATCACCCCCGGCCTCCCTGGCCGCTGGCTCCACCCCCCTGCTGGGTGTCTGGACTCCCTCATTCCGGACCTCCCGACCTCCAGGCGCGAGGGTCCGGACATCAAAGGGGACCAGACCTATAACTGGGGCAGCTCCAAACCAGGAAGGCAGTTGTATCCTGGAGTCGAGAGACACCGAGAAGAACTCATCCTTGACGGACTACTGGCGCTGCCGCAGCCCTGCCCTGTGAACCCTTCGTCTTGGCCTGCTGGCGCTGCCGCGGCCTACCCTCGTGAAACCACCGCCTTGGCCTGCTGGCGCTGCCGCGGCCCTCCACCTCGTGCAACCATCATCTTGGCCTGCCGGCGCTGCCGCGGCCTTCTGCCACGGGAACTATCGCCTTGGCCTGCTGGCGCTGCTGCGGCCCTCTGCAACGGGAACCATCGCCTTGGCCTGCTGGCGCTGCCGCGGCCCCTTCGTTGTAGACCTCCATCCTAGTCGGCTGGCGCTGCCGCGGCCCGACCTTGCAGACTCCTAAGCTCGAGGATTGTGAGCTTCCCTCTTGCCACCCCCGGTGGCGATCCGGTACCCAGACTGTCCCGCTACCCCCTTTTCCTACAGAGACCAGAATTGAGGGGACCCTCGAGTCCTGAATCTCCTGTATCGCTGATAACCTTGCCGCAAGAACCCTATATAAAGAGGGTTGATCTCATCCTGGTGTGGTGTCTATCTTTGGGGGGAGAAGTGACTTGTCTGTACGATCGCCGGAGACGGCCCTCATCGGAGGCCTCTCCCCCAGTACTCGGCCGACCCTCCGGGTCTCCGTCTAACACTAAGCATCACAAACATTCAGAGGTATAAAACATTACACATGATGCAGAAATCACATTAGGCAGGTACTCGCTTTTGCGCAAAGATCACAAGTTCAAAAACATATACCCCATGCAAGGACAGAACTGTCCCCCAGGCCGACTGGCCTCTCCAGAGCTGAAACGCCCTGTGTACAGCAATGTCAGGGCAGGCTGTGCAGGGCAGCCAAAGGGAGATTGCGCACAACCTAAACGCAGCAGCGGCCCACTAAGTGCTGGGCAGCTGGGGATCTCCTCTGGGCTCTCTGAAGGAATACTGGGACCCAAGAACAACGTGGAAGCCTCCTGGGCTCTGGCAAACTGCTGCCAACTGTGGGGGGAGCGGCCCGCTGCGAGCCGGGGCCGCTGTACCTCCCTAAATGCCCCCGAACACGGAGTCCCGCTCGGGGGACTCAGGAAAATAGCCACTCGGAGCCTCGTGGGCTCTGACTACAATGGGCCCTCTGAGCCTCGTGGGCTCTTATTAAGGATGGGCCCCGCCGTTGGAATCACCCTCTCTGGGGACTCAAAATACAATTATGCCCCGGAGCCCCTCAGGCTGTTAAGAACTGCCCCCGTGAGCTGGGTTTGACGGAGGAGCGGCCCACTGCCTTCCAAGGCCGCTCCAAGGATATGCCTGGGCCCCCACGGGCCTTCAAAGAACAAGGGTGCCCCCAGAGCCCTCGTGGGCTCGAAATCCAGAATATGCCCCCGATGTGCATGCGGTTAGCCCCCAGCCCGTTTTCACTCATCGGGCTGTGCTCTCTTTTCGGTGCCGTCTCCTCTCTGCGGCATGGTGGCAGGGCTGCAGGTGGGACTGGGAGAGCCCTCAGGACTCAGTGGGGGCTCTCACGCTCCTCTGCTTCCTCAGCTGGTCCCACGGGGCTCTCCCTCACTCTCGGGAGCCCCGATGGGAGATGCCGGCTTCTGCTTCACTTTTCCCGCGGTGGGGGCAGGCACCGGTAGTGTGCCTCGCGCCCCCTCCGCTGTCGGGCTGCACCAGGGGGCGTCTCCCTGCTTCCTGGTGCTGGCTTTACTCCTCCGGCCGGGCGAGCTGTCTCCAGGATACAGGAGCGCGGGGTGGGCTCCCGTCCGCCTCCTGACTAGTGCTCCCGGGTCTCTGGAGGGGGCACTTCCGGGTCATCGCAGGCAACGCGGCGGCCCGACTGGGAAAAAGCAACTCACGGCCACAAGGGTTCTGGTGGGGTGGGCACCCGCTGGGGAAATAAAACAGCAGAATTGCAGGGGGGAGGACACTAATTACCCCAAATGAGTCAGGAAATGCAGGGTGGGCCCCTGTGCCACTAATAAGCACAAGGGGGTCCCCAGGCAGCCTCTCTGCGCTGCAGGCCCCCAGTAGCCCTCCGAGGCTGCGCACAGCGCTCCTCGGGTCAGCAGAGCCCCCCCTTTAAGATTAACAGTAAAGCGCTCCCAGGTTCTGTAGGTAAAGGAAGTCCAGGGCAAGTCCTTAGGAAGGAAAACACAAGGGAGGGGGGCAAAGGCTGGGCCCAGCTCACTGGGACCTCCAGTCAGGAAGGCAGTCCTAGTGGCGGTCCTCTGGCGCCCAGCAGCAGCAGGCCCCCCTCCAGATCAGGATCAGGTAGAGGACCTTTTGTAAGGGGACACAGCCCCTTCTTATACTAAGAGACCCTTTGTCCTTGGATGGATGGGTTTTTATATAGCGCAATATCACCGCCAGGTCTCAAAGCGCTTTGCATTGGGAACCCGTCCTGGTTTTTCCCTGTGAGATAGCCCCTACTAGGTATCCCCAAGGTGAAAGCCAGGCATCCCGCCGCGGGGGGCCGTAGTGGAGATTAAGCAAGCTATTTCCTAGAGTTGCAGAGTGTGAACCTGTGATTCGAGTAGGCACCGAAGCGAGAATTACCGAGTCCGTGGACCTTTTGGGCTCAAGACCCTGCCGCGTCGGGAATTGAACCCTGGTCCCAGGTCTGATCTCAGCGTCCGGGTCTGCCTCCTCTAACCAGTGAGCCACACTTCTCCTTAGGTGCAGGGTGAGGGGAAAACCAGATGCAGCTGGTTTTGGAGCACCTTGTTTTGCTCAGCCCCTCTCCCTATTCACTGGCCAGGATAGGGTCATTAGACGCACCACAGGGGGCGGATCCAGCATTGTGTGGGGAAAGCCCAGCCCTATTCAGGTCCCAGGTGCACTCCTCCCCAGCCATCAACATGCAGATCTCCCATTCACCACTGGGGCAGACCCATCCTGACTCCTGGAGCCTGGCACCCCAGCCAGCTCCAGCCAATCACAAGCCAGCCAGTCATTTCACTTAAATTACACAGACATGCCAACTTCTAGAATTGGCACTTCCACACTAGACACATGAACGCCGCACACATCGCGCAGCATTTAATCACACGAGTCCGCACATATCAAACTTGAGCTTGCACTCCCCACACCTCAGGAACTACCAGGGACACATACATTCCCCATGCATTCCTATGGGAGGGCAGGCCAACCTCACTACAAGCACGCACTTTACCCTGGGATACAGTGGTAAAGTGCGCAGAAACCAAAAATCACTAACCCCAAGTCACAAATAAAAAGCAAAACGTTTAGGGGTGAACCTGCCAGAAGGGCCAAGTCCAACAAGCGTTATCTAGACATTTATTACTCCCTGAAAGCTGGAAGCACAAGGAAAACTGCAGCAGGTGCTTCTCTTGGTAAATTATTTCTCAACACAGCCGCCCCCCCCCCCTGGGGTCAGTGCGTCCCTCCAGATCAGCACCCGGTGCGGCCGCACCAGCAGCACTGCGCTAAAACCACCCCTGGTCCGGTCTCAGTGGATTCCTTTGGCCGCAGACAGTCCACCTCGCTGTGACACTCTTCTTGAGCCAGCACTAGGGTGGGGAACCTTGACCAAATCCAAGGCGCTATGATTTCTGAGCCCATCTTCAAGGTGCTTACCCCTCACAGGACCCAAGGGGTCAACGTGCAAAACACTCCAGTTTAGCTAGGGGTGAACCCAAACTTGTAACCAACCCAGAACCAGTGCTTTAAATGGGCCGGTACTGTCCAGTACTGAGAACCGGCACTTATTTTGAGAGCGAGAGCACCTGCACTTCTCAAGAGAGATGTACTAGTTTGAATTGGAGAGCATGACACTTCTCAAGAGAGATGTACTAGTTTGAACTGGAGAGCACCAGCACTTCGAGAGAGATGTACTAGTTTGAACTGGAGAGTGCCAGCACTTCGAGAGAGATGTACTAGTTTGAACTGGAGAGTGCCAGCACTTCGGGAGAGATGTACTAGTTTGAATTGGAGGACACCTGCTCTTCTAAAGAGATTTACTAGTTTGAATTGGAGAACACTGGCACTTCTCAAGAGAGATGTACTAGTTATATTGGAGAGCACAGCACTTCAAGAGATATGTACTAGTTTGAATTGGAGACCACCAGCACTTCTCAAGAGAGATGTACTGGTTTGAATTGGAGAGCACAGCACTTCTCAGAAACAAGCAGATACTCTGGTACAAGGTGCCTGCACTTCTATTTTCCCATTTCAAGCACTGCCCAGTACTGCAGGCAGCACAGTTCCCTGGCAACAATGCACACTAACAACCTTGTGCAAAGGCCGCCATATTGCTGAAAGAGATTTACTGTCTGAGCCAGGACAGCTCCTGTGCATGTGAACAGTCCTGCGGGGTGCCGTGCACACTCGCATTCCTGCACACTCGCAATCCCGTGCACGACTGCTCTTCTGTGCTTTTGTGAGTTTGTGCATTCAGTGTTTGCTCTGTGCACGATAGCCCAGGAAGCAGGTGTGCCCTCAAGCATTGTTACAGAGGCAGATCCATGCACAGCAGGTGTTATGGACCGATAGTTCTGTGCACCGAGCCTTACAGGCAGCTTTGCACTATGCTAGCTATGGGTACAGGTAGCGCTGCACTGAAGTCTCCCTGTGCAAGAAAACTGTGCAGCCAGCCCTGAGCATTAGCTGCACTGTGCACGGCAGCCCTCCAGACTGTTCCACTTGTGCACTAGTCAGTCTGTGCACCGGAAGCTCGAATTATTTGGAGGGTTGCACCGTGCAGGGGACCCTGTGCTGACAGGTAGCCTTAAAGAGAAACAGCCATAGAGACGCAAGCCCAGCCTGCTGAGAGCACATGCAGTCCTGCACACTGCCAGGCCTGTGCATTTCCACCTGTGTGCACTGCCACCCATGTGCACGGCCACCTGTTAGAATTGGGGGTCTCTCGTTGGCACAGGTATGCACTTGACAAGCAGGGTCCTTCTCCTCTAAGTCAGGGCAAAGGACTTACTCCTAGAAATAACCCCTGCTCACCCTCTAGGTGGCGTGGAGCAAGCAGACAAGGCTTAACTCCAGCGTACACAGGGTTAAGCATTTGTTATAACACAATGAAGCATCAACCCACCACACAGACACAAAGCTGGTTATTTTGTAAAAATATATGCTTTATATATAAATTCTCAAGCAGGCTTGTAAGTACAGTCTTTAGGTTTCAAAAACGGTTCCAGTTACTCTTAAAAATGCCAGTTCTTAAATGTAATGTTCCAGACTTGAAAGGGATTATATGACTCAAAAGTTGACGCGCCTCAAGTTAGACGCGTACGACGCGGCCATTGCAATACAAGGGGTACGAGTCGTACTATGCTTGTGAGACTCGTACCGCGGCTGTTGGGGCACAGGCGTTCACAATGGACAGCGGGACAGCGCACAGTTCGAGGCGTACCAGGGGCCTCAATGCACACAGGCTGTGCGAATCGTAGTGAGAGTGCGATTCGTACCGCGCTTCAATTTACAGTACCTTTGGTCTCGGGGGTTGGGGCGGACAAAAGGAGGCATAGAGGGGACGTCCCACGTCGCGGTGCGGTCTTCCTTCTTGGTGAGCTACGGCTCGAATGCCCAGCAGGTTCCGCTTCTCGGAGGGCAGCGATGCGTTGTTGGGCAGCTCTTGACCTCGGCGTCCGTTCCGGTTTTGAAGAGGGAGGGGGTGGCGGCTCGAGGAGAATCCAGTGGCGTGGCGCTGTCAGCAGGGCATCATCCTGGAGAGGCAAGATCAGGTGAAGCCAGTCTTCACGGTGTGTTCTACAGCTCGGGGCCACAGACTCACGTTGTTTGGACCGTAAGGTCCGTTCTTGCGGTGTGAGCTCCGGCTCGAGGTTGCAGCAGGTCGCGGTGCTCAGGCCAGGCGTGGCAGGCCTTTATGATGCTAGTTGCGGCGCAGTCAGAGGTCACTTTGCTCAGCGGGAAGGGGGCACAGGCTCTCAGAGTGCGGGACATATTCCCAGTCGCACTCAGGTCTCCAGGGTCAGCGCTGAAGGGGGAGATAACACCAGCAGCAGCTTCCTTCTTCAAAGGGAGGGGTAGTGCCCACTGTTCCTGGGTTGCAGTTCAGGGGCAAGTTCACAAGCAAGCCCTTGGAGATTGTTTAAGATGCACAAGTGCTCCGCAGGAGGTAGAGCCAGCATTGTGATGACAAGTACAGTCAGGAGCACTCTGTTGGCAGTCTTCCCTCTTCCTGGACCAGGTGCAGGGCAGAGTCATCAGTCGCTCCCCAGGGGGCGGAGCCAGAATTGTGGTGGCAGAGCACAGCCCTATTCAGGGTCAAGAGGCACTCCCCCCACCCATCCTGGTGTAATCTCTCTATTCACCGCCTGTCAATCCCAGCCTGTCCCATGGAAATCCCCAGCCCTGTCACTCACATATCCCAGACAGTCAGATACACATCCTAGCAGAGGCGGGGCGGGCTGAAATGGTTAGGCAAGCAAATGCTAGCTTTCTAAAAGTAGCATTTGCAAACACAGGCTATTAAAATAAACTTTACTAAAAGAAGTATTTTATTATTCTGAGTTCAGGTATTCGAAACATGACTTTCTACCATGTTCCCTGAGCCTGCTGGGATTATAGAGTGTAATAATTCCAGCAGCCCATTCTGGCCTATGAGAACAGGTAGCCTTACAATAGTGAAAAACGAAAATGGCTGTAATTCACTATTAGGACATGCCACACACATCAGGGCTTGTCCTACCTTATGCTTACAATGCACCCTGCCATTGGGCCTACCCTAGGGGTGACTCACATGAATTAAAGGAAAGGTTTATAGGCTGGCAAGTGGGTGCACTTGCGCAGTCAACATGACAGTACCAGACTGCACACAGGTTCTATAATGGCAGACCCTAGACACATTTTAAAAGGCTGCTTCTGTGGGTGGCACAACCAGTGCTGCAAGCCCACCAGCAGCATTTGTATGTCCAAGCCCTGGCACTCCTGGTGCAGTTTACAGGGGACTGACAAACCCAATAAGCCAATCATTGAATCCAATCACAACAATTTACTGTAGGGAGAGCATATGCACTTTAGCACTGGTCAGCAGTGGTAAAGTGCCCACAGTCATTAAACCAACAAAACAGGTCAGACACTATTGGAGGAAGGCAAAAAGTTCAGGGATGACCCTGCCAAGAGGGCCAAGTCCAACACCACCCATGTGCACTATCAGCCCATAACATTGCCAGCCCTGCTCATTGCCAGCCCTGTGCATTTTCAGCCCTGTGCACATCCAGCTGTACGCATTTCCAACCATGTACTCTGCCAGCCGGGGACACCGCCAGCCGGGGACACCGCCAGCCGGGGACACCGCCAGCCGGGGACACCGCCAGCCGGGGACACCGCCAGCCGGGGACACCGCCAGCCGGGGACACCGCCAGCCGGGGACACCGCCAGCCGGGGACACCGCCAGCCGGGGACACCGCCAGCCGGGGACACCGCCAGCCGGGGACACCGCCAGCCATGGACACCGCCAGCCATGGACACCGCCAGCCATGGACACCGCCAGCCATGGACACCGCCAGCCATGGACACCGCCAGCCATGGACACCGCCAGCCATGGACACCGCCAGCCATGGACACCGCCAGCCATGGACACCGCCAGCCATGGACACCGCCAGCCCTGTGCACCGCCAGCCCTGTGCACCGCCAGCCCTGTGCACCGCCAGCCCTGTGCACCGCCAGCCCTGTGCACCGCCAGCCCTGTGCACCGCCAGCCCTGTGCACCGCCAGCCCTGTGCACCGCCAGCCCTGTGCACCGCCAGCCCTGTGCACCGCCAGCCCTGTGCACCGCCAGCCCTTTGCACCGCCAGCCCTGTGCACCGCCAGCCCTGTGCACCGCCAGCCCTGCACATTTACAGCCCCGCCCTGTGCACCGCCAGCCCCGCCCTGACACCGCCAGCCCCGCCCTGACACCGCCAGCCCTGACACCGCCAGCCCCGACACCGCCAGCCCCGCCCAGCCCCACCAGCCCCGCCAGCTCCACTCAGCCCCACCCTGACACCGCCAGATCCACCCAGCCCGCCACCGCCAGATCCACCACTGCCAGTCACGCCCCGACACCTCTGCCAGCCCCGCCCGACAACGCCAGCTCCCCCCAGCCCAGACACCCCCAGCTCCCCCCAGCCCAGACACCCCCAGCTCCGCCCAGCCCCGCCCTGACACTGCCAGCTCCGCCCTGACACCGCCAGCTCCACCCCGCCCTGACACCCCCAGCTCCGCCCAGCCCCGCCCTGACACTGCCAGCTCCGCCCTGACACCTCCAGCTCCACCCAGCCCCGCCCTGACACCGCCAGCCCCGCCCTGACACCGCCAGCCCCGCCATGACACCGCCAGCCCCGCCCTGACACCGCCAGCCCCGCCCTGACACCGCCAGCCCCGCCCTGACACCGCCAGCCCCGCCCTGACACCGCCAGCCCCGCCCTGACACCGCCAGCTCCGCCCTAACACCGCCAGCTCCGCCCAGCCCCGCCCTGACACCGCCAGCTCCGCCCAGCCCCACCCTGACACCGTCAGCCCCACCCTGACACCGTCAGCTCCGCCCAGCCCGCCCTGACACCGCCAGCTCTGCCCAGTCCCGCCCTGACACCGCCAGCTCCACCCCGCCCTGACACCGCCAGCTCCCCCCAGCCCCGCCCTGACACCGCCAGCACCACCCTGACACCGCCAGCTCCACTCAGCCACCCCCAGCTCCACCCAGCCCCGCCCTGACACCGCCAGCCCCGCCCTGACACCGCCAGCCCCGCCCTGACACCGCCAGCCCCGCCCTGACACCGCCAGCCCCGCCCTGACACCGCCAGCCCCGCCCTGACACCGCCAGCCCCGCCCTGACACCGCCAGCCCCGCCCTGACACCGCCAGCTCCACTCAGCCCGCCCTGACACCGCCAGCTCCACTCAGCCCGCCCTGACACCACCAGCTCCACCCAGCCCCGTTGTTTTGTTTTGTTAAACCGTCTGTAGTACTCTTTCAGCTCCTTTCAAAGGAGTTCTGAGGCAGAAGATTCACGAGCTGTCCTTGCACCAGCAGCTTCTTTCCAGAGTTGAAAGATTAGTCAAGCCAGTTCCAGTGACGCAAGTACAGCTCTGGGAGCAAACTTCAAAATATATAAAGACACTACGTAGTAGTTCAAACCTTTGCTTCCGCTGCTCAGACCCCAAATAGCACTCATGTTTCGTATTCAAAGGATTCTTTTAGAAAATGACATTTTTCAAAGAGTCTTAGGTTTAAATAATTAGAACAATAAGCGAAAACTTACCTGTGCTGTTGCTCCAGTTGAGTGTAAAGGCTTCATTGATTCCACCTGCATTAAAAAGGAGAAAGGTTAATAGTTCTACCAACAGTATCCAATACTGATTAGTTAATAGACTGCACATTAGTTACTTTGAATTGTAATTGCATTCCTACAGGATAGTCACGCATTTTGCAGTTGTGAAATCACTACGAGTGAAGGACGCGGTTTACATATCTCAACCCCTCTTTTTGTAAATCTTTGGGTATCTTGTGTAGTCTACTTGGAAGATTTCATGTAGGTTCAATCTCTGCATACGTTCACACAGGGGACCCCTTTAAGCAGACCCTGGTGGGCTCCCTCATGGAAACAGCACATAATGCCTCTTCTCTCTGGAAGACAGGCTTTTACCCCCGGTGAACACCGCAACACACTTCCACTCCATATTTCAATCTATGAAATAGTTTCACATTGATCGCAGCTATGGTCGAGACGCTAATCTTGGAAGGGGTAAAGTTCCATCTGCTTCATTTCTTCTGTCTGCAAACTCAGGTATAACCCTACCCCGTCTTTGGAAGCAGCCAGGAAGTAACATGGACACATCTTACCTTCGACAGAGCAACATCTCATCCTCACAGATTTCATTCAGCACCGAACTCACAAATCCCCATTGTTGGACTTGGCCCGCTTCCCTGAAATTTTTCGCTTTTTGCCCCCTTAATTTAAGGATGTCTCTCCCATGGTAAAGGTTACTGTATAGGCCATGTGTGGTACGAGATGCCCTGGTTAATGTTAAATGTGACGCCATGGCGTGTGCACTTGTGAACCCCCTCATGAAAATGTACCCTGATGAAATGCTGCATTTGAAATGGCTGCCAAGGCTATGTGTTGGGCCACCTGACTGCAGTAGGTTAGCGGTCTAGTTGTTAGGTACCCAGCCAACCAAGCATTTGGAGGGAAGCCTGGCACCCAAGGTGCTCTACTCCTCCCCCATAGTCAGTTTAAACCAGTTAGCCATATTATTCCAGAAGCTGCTGGCGCTCTGGGAGGTGGGGAGAGGAGGGTATAAATAAGGGGGCTGCGCCACCATGTGCAGAGACAGAGCTGGGACAGGAACGCGAGGGGACCTGCTGCCAGGGGATACCGCCACTGGGGCCTGTGTGCTGGACCCTGCACCCATCCATCACCCCTCTACTGTACCCAGGGCTAGTGGAAGTCCCACTTCAGGAGTTCAGGCTGCTGTTCAGGAGGGCCATGCTGCAGTGGAGGATGGGGTCAGCCTACGGCCCTGTTTTGATGAAGCCCACAGTAGTGCCTGCTTCTCTGTCCTCCGGCCCCCTGAAGGAGGGCCCTCCTAGGCCACTGAAGCTGCGCCCAGAAGCTCCTGGAAGGGAAGGAGCACCTCGGACTCCCCCCAAGAGGTGAGGAGTGTTACCCTGGGGTTTGCTGCCGGGACTGTCCCCCCCCCCCCCTTTCGCTGCGTGCCTGGAAGCGCTGGGCCTAGAAGAAGCGCTGTGTGCTAAAGCGCTAGGCTGAAATATTTGCTGCCCTCCTGCTGGCGCTGTGCTAAGTAGGCGCTGACCTGAGGAAGAGAAGCACTGCCGGTGGCCCCTGAGGCTGGTGGGGTTGCCTAGAGCCTGGCAAGTGCTATTCTCCATGACCCCAGGAGGTGAGGAGCTTGCCGCCAAGGAGAGCCATGTGATTATGGCCCTAGCGGGTGCCCACCCCACTTCATGAATAACTTATAGGCGGGTGCCTACCCCTCGCTGGCTAAGAGAAATTAAGTACCGCCGTGCGGGCCAGAAAACTGAGTGCTGTGTTTGCACCCCCCCCTCCCGCGAGTGCCTACCACGCATGATTGCTGCCATCTGGTACTTGTTCGATAGCGCTGTGACCTGGGGGTGCTAAATTGCCCAATCACCGCCGCGGCCCAGCGCCCCTTCGTAGAGGTGCCCGCTATTGCTGGTGTCGCCGCCGATGCGTTCGGAAGACCCAAGCCGGCCACGGAAGCGGGAGAAGCCAGAGAGCATCGCTGGGCCTGGGGTGCCGGACGCGTCCATCCCCTGTGCCTCGCACTGATTGGCCAGCGCCCCTGCCTAGGGAAAAGAGAGCCTCCGATTGGCTCCTGAGGCCTGATTGTTTAGTGAGCTGCCTAGAGATCAGCTTCGGCTGCCGCGCCCCCCCAGAACTTGCCCCGCGATTGGACGCTGTGGCTGGGCCCCTTACCAGCCGCCTCCTGATTGGTTCCCGGGCCGGACTTCTGGGCACTGTGTCCCTGAGGTAGGGACTACAGCCCCCAGGAGCCCTTGCTTTGCCCTGCAGCCTCACCCACCTCAGCCCGCTTTCGCGCCCGGAAGGCGCTAAAAACATCAGCGCTCCAGCAGGGGAGCGGGAGCTATGACGAACTTAGAGCAGCTCACTACCTTGGGGCCAGAGACATGCGTTCCTGACTGCTTTGCCTGCCGCCTGAGGCCCGCCTTGGCTGTTGGTCCCCCCCCGCCGCCGCATTTGGTCAATCTCGCGGCCGCTAAAAACATCATCGCTCCTCCCGCGTCGCGGGAGCATCCTGGGAGAAGCCCGGGTCAAGGGCGGGCCGTCTGTGGCTGTCGTTGGCCGGAGGAGGCTGGGCTGGGCCACCCCTCTTGGCCTTGGACTAAGAAAGTCTGATATATGGACATAGTACTGTACTCTATAGACTTGGCTAAAGGCCTTTTTATTCACTCTGTGCTTATTGCTAACCTGTCAAACGTATTCATACTGCAAATAAGATGGCTGCAAAAGGGGTTCCTAAAACTATTATTTCGCAAGGAGGATCACTGAAGGGGACTTTGGATCATTAATGCGGGCAACAGCCATAGAACGCGAAATTGCGATGGATGAGCGTCGCTTATCCTTAGAAACGATGTAGGAGAGTAGGGTCTGCAATCCTATGATCACCCAGATTTTTGCTTTTTGCTTCACTGGTTTACGACTTTCCCTGGCTGTGGGCCTGCTAATCAGACCCACAGCCTAGCTGTTCTCTCTAATCCAAATTGTACCCAGGTACTGAATTGGCACTGGGCCCTCTCGAAGTCCCTGTACCCAGGGCTGAGGTGTACCCAGAAGTCTCCCAGGGGCTGCAGCATGTATTATGCCACCCCTGGCTGGCCATCCAAATCTGACACAACTGGCTGCACGACAGCTGGGGCAAGGTGGTGTAATCACCCTTTGCTTTAGATATAGTATACCTATATCTAACCCTAAAATGGGCACACAGATCTCCTATCAGTCACTCCTATGGCAGGCCTTGACAATCCTGAAGGCAGAGTGCTTGGAATCGTGTGAGATAGTGCTCTGGCATGAGCTGAGCCTGTCTGCGGCTTTCGGGATCCATGCCTTAGCCGTTTCCATGATATCGCATACCATATACTCTTAAGTGCATTATAATCCTCGCGGTTATATGCCAACTCTGGTATCGCTTTATCAAAACATGTCGAGTAAGGTGTCATACGAATTGGAATACTAACCCCTCGCCAATTCTGGCGACGGGGTTAGCATTCCACCCTTCTAGAGGGACACGACATGTTGGTAACCTGTAAACCCGGTTAAAGTCAGACAGAGCCTAAGCTCCACAAAATGGATGCTGCCACCGAGACACAAGTCTGCCCTCCTGTTGCTGGGAGTCCTCCCAGCGCAGGAGGCAAGGACAAAGGGTTTCCTGTCAGGGGCGGTGCCAGCACCGTCCCAGACAGGATTTTGTGTATCCTAGGTAGGCAGGGCTTCAGAGGAAGGTGACTGCAAGTGGTACCCCGGTGCTCACTGTGCATAGGCCGGCTTGAACCAGTTCCAGGGGCACTCCAGACCCTGGGCTGGGGAAAAGCCCGCCAAAGGAGAGGGGTGTAACCACCCCCCTCCTGGTCCCACCCATAGGGCAGGACTTAGTCGCGTGCCAGCCCCCTTTTTCAGGATAAAGGTGGGAACTGGCCCCCTTCCAAATTAGATCAATCTTTGAACCCTGAACCGACCTTCTTCACGAAGAACTCAAGACTCTTCTCAAGATTTCTCCCTTGTGACTAAGGAGTAGTCACCCTGCAGCAGCAGGCACCAACCAAACTTCGCGGTTTGTTGCCAGTCTCTCCTTCGGATCAAGACTGCTCCAGCACGACGAGAACCGGCTTCCCTGGCACCTCTGACCTCAACCCACCTCATCAGCTCAGCTGTGATCCGTGGGTGCGACGAGACCTCGAGGGACCGGCCATCTTCAGAACTGCACGACGCTTGTCCAGCACGGCCTCCGAGTGACCCTCGACTGAGTGCTTTGGGGTAAGAGAAGCCCTGACCCTGAGCAGCTCCAGCACCGAAGTCCAGCCCCCCTGCATCCACGAGATCTGCGTGGGGCCCTTCTGCTCTTTGCTGCTCACCGCGTTGTCCAGGTCACTTGCCCGTTGGCTAGTGGCCCCCTTACGACGCTCCACGACGACAAACACCGCTGGTCTGGTTGCTCCAGACTGGCCCTTGCTTCCCTCCATCAGAGAAGCACCCTGGACCCTCCTGGTCCACTCAAGACTCCATTTTAGGTCCACCGCGTGGGCCTTGCATTTGCCAAGACTTGTTGCCCCAATCCTGGGTCCAGCGACGTCGACAGCAGAGACCTTCGTGGGACAGCTCGCACCTCCATCCTGGTCGCCGACAACGCCTCCTGGTCCGAGAGACTGCAGAGCCCAGCAGCGCCCACTCACCTGGTCGAGTTGCCTTCGTCCGGTGCCACTCTGGTGCCCACCTAAATCACTGGCTAGTGATTCAGAACTTGGTCCCCTCTGCTTTCAGGTTTTCTTCTTCCCTGATCCAGGCTTGGATCTCCACGAACTTTCTTCACTGGCCGCCTGCCAGCAATTCCTGTCTTCAGGCTCCTGGTTCTTCAACGAGGGTTTCCGACGCAACTTCGACCCTATGCAGCCGCAGCCCCTGGGCTAGGTAAACCAAGTACTCCGGTGCTTCAGCATAGTCCAACACTCCAAGTGTTCGGATCCACCCCTGTTTTCGACCCACCTAGTCGGGTTCGCCCGAGAACAGTAACTTTAACTTTGCTAGCTTCCATAGACTTTTTCCCGCCTTACGCGTGAGAGTTCCCACTCTGCACACGACGTCCACAGGCCTCCTGCTTCTAATCCAAGTGTTTAGTATTGTAGGCCTACCGTTTCTAAAGTCTGTGAGACTAGTTACTCACCTGCTAGCAATCCGCATTCCACTTCTTGTGTATATGGTTTTTCGTGCCCCTAGGGCATTTGTGTAAATTGTGCGACTTAAAGTATTTTCGTAAGAGTTTTGTTGTGTGCTTAGCTCCCTGTCTCATAAAGAGCCAGGGTAGTCTTGTTATAAATAAATATACGTTTATTTTCATAACAACTTGTGTGGTGTCCTTTCACTGGGTGTTCAAGGGGTAATGTGATGGTAAAACAGCTGGCTTAACACGCCCTCTAGAGTCTTAGCCTTAGACTGCTCGTATCCATGCTACTAGGATAGCTGGTCTATAAGGTTGACTTACAACCAATCATCATTAAGGGTTGTTTGGACTGATACAGAGTGCTCACTAGAATAGTGAACATTATATATCAGGCCAACTTCTCACATTGGTGAGCAGCGGTTGGGATTTGAGCTTGCTGTTTTACCACGCATATCCTAAGAATATCTTGTGAAAGATCACATAAGTACTAAAGGTACATATAACTTAGCTTAGAATACTCTGAGTTCTACTGAACCAGCTGTTGTAGCTACTAGGGCTTAGCACACCCTAAACTACAACTCTAGCAAGGGATCAGTAGGCAAACATATAGTGTAGGTAAGTGCACCACTTACATCTCACTAGAAAAGCATGTCTAACCATGGAGAGTCCACTGAGACTCCCCTGGTGAGCACTGACCCTCCACAGGTCACTTCAAGATATGCAGCTCTCAGTTTCCAGGAGATGAGACAAGTGTGTACCTCCAGGAAACTGAAACAGGGGTCTAACCCCACCATTCCCTTTCTAATAGGTCTCTTAGAGACTTATGATGCCAGAAAGATTTCTCAGTTAGATGGGAATATGCCAGCCTTAGAGGGTACCTCTGGGGATCCAGACCTCCCCAACACTGATTCAGCAGTTGAGGAGGAGGAACTCGAGGAACTCTCTGGGGATGAGGTAGACAAAGGTCTTGAGGTAGTCAGAAGGCTACCTAGGGCCAACTTAGACTTACTTGGGCTAGGATCTGGGGGACCCCCAGTACTGACCCGAAGTAGGCCTAACCTTGGAGTTAGGAGAGATAGATCTCTTTCTAGGGACTCCAATAGGTCTCTGCACTCTAATGCCTCTTCTCAGAGGAGAAGGAACTCTCCCCAGAGGAGATTTACTTCCCCTCAGAGAAGGGAGCATGAAGCTAGGATGAGACAAGCTGAACTGAGGATTGAAAGGGAAGAACTTGCCCTGGCCAAAGAAAAGCTTGCCTTTGCTAGAGAGCAGCAGATGAGTGGGCTAGCTCCCACTGGTGGCAGCAATCTCCCAAGAGATAAAGAGAAGGGTTTAGATACTAAACACCTGACAAAGATAGTGCCCCCCTTTAAGCAAGTGGATGACATCCAGAAATGGATGGCTGCTCTTGAGAGGGCCTGCACTGTGCAGTGCATTCCCCAGAGTCAGTGGGCAGCTATACTGTGGCTCTCCTTTGATGGCAAAGGTAGAGATAAGCTCCTCACTACAAGAGTTGAGGATGCTAACAATTACCAGGTCCTGAAGAATACACTGGTTGATGGGTTTGGTTTAACCACTGAGCAGTACAGGTTGCTGTTCAGAGACACCCAGAAAACTCAGTCTCAGGACTGGTCTGACTTTGTGGATTGTGCCACTAAGGCTTTGGAGGGCTGGTTGCTGGGTAGCAAGGTTACAGATTACACAGGATTGTATAATCTAATGATGAGAGAACAAATTTTAAATAATTGTCAGAACCAGTTGTTGCACCAGCACCTTGTTGATTCAGATCTGACCTCTCCCCAAGAATTGGGAAAGAAGGCAGACAAATGGGTCAGGACAAGGATCAAGCAGAACCAGAACCAGAACCAGGGTGGTCAGAAGAAAGCAGACCAGAAGGGTAATGTTAAGAATGAGCAAAATGACCAGAAGTCTTCGACAGGTCCCCAACAAACCAAAGAGGGTGGGGGTCAGGCTTCACAGCAGAAAAAGAAGACTCCAGAAGGCCAGTCAAAAAGGTGGTGCCAGTACTGCAAAAGTAAGTCTCACTGGTTTAGTGAGTGCACCAAAAGAGGAGGGCAAACTCCTACCACTACAGCCCCTAAGGCAACTGCACCCCCTAGTACAGTCAGTAGTGGTAGTGCACCTCCCAAGGCATTAGTTGGGTTAACCTTGGGAACAGAGGGATCTGACAACTTAGTTGGCACACTCACTCAGGCTGTCCTTGTCTGTACAGGGGATATGGATATGTCCCCTGATATAAGTCCCAATACTTTGGGTAAATACAGGCAGACACCTTTGATAAATGGAAAAAGGGCTCAGGCCTACAGGGACACTTGTGCCAGTGTCACAATGGTGACACCTAACTTTGTGGACCCTGGACAAATCATGCTAGGTACAGATTACCTAGTGACCAATGCTAGCAATGTCACTACCAACCATAGTATGGCAATTGTTAGTTTCTCCTGGGGAGGGGTAAGTGGCCAAAAGAAAGTTGTGGTTAGTTCAGACCTCCCAGTAGATTGTTTGTTGGGCAATGATTTGGAGTCATCCCTATGGTCAGAAGTGGAGCAGAGGACTCACATGGAGATGTTAGGCTTGCCAGCACATGTCCTTGCTGTGACTAGGTCACAAGCCAAAAGATGCCCCACTGAACAGGTGCTGGATCCTGGAAAAATGGACCAGACACCTTCCAAGAAGAGGAGCAGTAGAGTTAAGGCATTGCCTTCTCCCTTGCCCCAGGTTGAGGATCAAGCCTCTGAGGAAGCTGATCTCAAAGAACTGAGGGAAACTGAGCCTAAAGAGCTTGAACCTGATCAGGTTTAGTTTCTGGGCTCAGGGGGACCCACCAGAGAAGACCTGGGTAAGGCTCAGTTGGACTGCCCCTCACTTGAACCCCTCAGACAGCAGGCTGCTGCTGAGGCTGCAGGGAATGCCCAAGGTACCCACAAGGTATACTGGGATGATGGACTCCTGTACACTGAGTCAAGAGACCCCAAGCCTGGTATGACCAGGAGGCTGGTCATCCCCTTGTCTCTGAGAGGTTTCCTTCTCACCTTGGCCCATGAAATTCCCCTTGCAGGTCACTTGGGCCAGACAAAGACGTGGGACAGGCTTGTCTCACACTTTCACTGGCCCCACATGAATGAGAATACCAAGGAGTTTTGTCGCTCCTGTGACACCTGCCAAGCCAGTGGCAAATCAGGTGGTCAAACAAAGGCCCCCCTCATACCACTACCTGTGGTGGGGTACCCTTTGAGAGAGTGGGGATTGACATTGTTGGTCCAATGGAACCCCAGACAGCATCAGGGCACAAGTTTATACTGGTGGTGGTGGATCATGCCACCAGGTATCCTGAAGCTATTCCCCTTAGGACCACTACAGCACCTGTGGTGGCAAGAGCCCTAGTTGGAGTGTTCTCCAGAGTGGGTTTCCCTAAGGAGGTTGTCGCAGACCGAGGTGCAAACTTCATGTCAGGATATCTGACTGCAATGTGAAAGGAGTGTGGTGTGAACTACAAGTTCACCACACCCTATCACCCACAGTGCAATGGGCTTGTTCAAAGGTTCAACAGGACCCTTAAAGGGATGATTCATGGACTACCTGAACCTCTCAGGAGGAGATGGGATGTCCTGATGCCCTGCCTCTTGTTTGCTTACAGAGAGGTCCCACAGAAGGGGGTTGGCTACAGCCCTTTTGAACTTCTGTATGGGCATCCTGTAAGAGGACCCCTTTGTTTGGTAAAGGAAGGATGGGAGAGACCTCTCAAAAAGCCTGGAACAAACATTGACTATGTACTTGGTCTCCGCTCCAGGATGGCTGAGTATATGGAAAAGGCATCCAAAAACCTTGAGGCCAGCCAAGAACTCCAAAAAGCTTGGCATGACCAAAAGGCTGTTCTGACTGTGTACCAGCCTGGACAGAAGGTGTGGGTGCTGGAGCCAGTGGCCCCAGCAGCACTCAAAGACAAATGGTCTGGGCCCCACACAATCATTGAGCAAAAGGGAGAGGTTACCTACCTGGTGGACCTTGGAACTCCCAGGAGCCCCCTCAGGGTGCTCCATGTAAACAGGCTCAAGGCATATGTTGACAGGAAGGACATGAGCTTGCTCATGGCCACAGATGAGGGACAGGAGGAAGAGAGTGACCCTCTCCCAGACCTGCTCACTCAGAATCCTGATGATGGCTCAGTAGATGGTGTTGTCTTTTGTGGCAGCCTCTCTGAACATCAGCAACAGGATTGTAGACAAGTTCTACAATCCTTCAGACATATATTCTCTGACACCCAGCCAAACTGATTGGTGTACCCATGAAGTTGACACTGGAGACAGTCTGCCTGTCAAGAGTAAAATCTACAGACAGCCTGATCATGTCAGAGACTGCATCAAGACAGAGGTGCAGAAAATGTTGGAGCTGGGAGTCATTGAGCCCTCAGATAGCCCTTGGGCTAGCCCAGTAGTTCTAGTGCCAAAGCCTCACACCCAGGGTGGTAAGAAAGAGATGAGGTTTTGCGTAGACTACAGAGGCCTCAATGCAGTCACTAAGACTGATGCCCACCCAATACCAAGAGCAGATGAACTTATAGATAGATTGGCTTCTGCCAACTTCTTAAGTACATTTGATTTGACAGCTGGGTATTGGCAAATCAGGTTAGCTGAGGAGGCCAAACCCAAGACAGCATTTTCTACCCCTGGTGGGCATTATCAGTTTTTGGTAATGCCCTTTGGTTTGAAAAATGCACCTGCCACCTTCCAAAGGTTGGTGAATCAAGTCCTCACTGGGCTGGATGACTTCTGTGCAGCTTATCTTGACGATATTGCGGTCTTTAGCTCCACCTGGGAGGATCACCTGGTCCACCTGAGGAAAGTGTTAGAGGCACTGCAAAAGGCAGGCCTCACTATCAAGGCCACTAAGTGCCAGATAGGGCAGACACAGGTTGTATACCTGGGCCACCTTGTAGGTGGAGGCCAGGTTCAGCCATTGGAGAGTAAGATACAGGCCATCAAGGACTGGACTCCTCCAATCACCCAGACTCAGGTTCGAGCTTTCTTGGGCCTGACTGGGTATTACAGGAAGTTTGTCAGAAATTATGGGTCCATTGTGACCCCCCTTAATGACCTGACAAGTAAGAAGATGCCAAAGAAAGTTCAGTGGACAGCAAGCTGTCAGAAAGCATTTGATGACCTAAAGCAGGCCATGTGCACAGCACCTATCCTAAAGAGTCCAGACTACTCCAAGCCATTCATTGTCCAGACAGATGCTTCTGAGTTGGGTGTGGGAGCTGTTCTATCTCAGCTGAATTTTGATGGTAACGACCAGCCCATTGCTTTTATTAGCAGAAGGCTGACCCCCAGAGAGAAAAATTGGTCAGCTATTGAGAGGGAGGCCTTTGCTGTGGTATGGGCCCTGAAGAAGTTGAGGTCCTACTTGTTTGGAACTCACTTCACAGTTCAGACCGACCATAAGCCCCTCTTATGGCTAAGTCAGATGAAGGGTGAAAACCCCAAACTACTTAGGTGGTCCATTTCCCTACAGGGGATGGATTTTACAGTGGAGCACAGACCTGGTACTGATCATGGCAATGCCGATGGGCTCTCCAGGTATTTCCACTTAGAGCAAGAAGACTCACCTGGTCAAGGTTAGTTTATTGTCCCAAAGTTTGGGGGGGGTCATGTAGGAGAGTAGGGTCTGCAATCCTATGATCACCCAGATTTTTGCTTTTTGCTTCACTGGTTTACGACTTTCCCTGGCTGTGGGCCTGCTAATCAGACCCACAGCCTAGCTGTTCTCTCTAATCCAAATTGTACCCAGGTACTGAATTGGCACTGGGCCCTCTCCAAGTCCCTGTACCCAGGGCTGAGGTGCACCCAGAGGTCTCCCAGGGGCTGCAGCATGTATTACGCCACCCCTGGGCTGACTAACCAAACAGACACAACTAGCTGCTTGACAGCTGGGGCAAGGTGGTGTACTCACCCTTTGCTTTAGATATAGTATTCCTATATCTAAACCTAAATGGGCACACAGATCTCCTATCAGTCACTCCTATGGCAGGCCTTGACAATCCTGAAGGCAGAGTGCTTGGAATCGTGTGAGATATTGCTCTGGCATGAGCTGAGCCTGTCTGCGGCTTTCGGGATCCATGCCTTAGCCGTTTCCATGATATCGCATACCATATACTCTTAAGTGCATTATAATCCTCGCGGTTATATGCCAACTCTGGTATCGCTTTATCAAAACATGTCGAGTAAGGTGTCATACGAATTGGAATACTAACCCCTCGCCAATTCTGGCGACGGGGTTAGCATTCCACCCTTCTAGAGGGACACGACATGTTGGTAACCTGTAAACCCGGTTAAAGTCAGACAGAGCCTTAGCTCCACAAAATGGATGCTGCCACCGAGACACAAGTCTGCCCTCCTGCTGCTGGGAGTCCTTCCAGCAACGGAGGCAAGGACAAAGGGTTTCCTGTCAGGGGCGGTGCTAGCACCGTCCCAGACAGGATTTTGTGTATCCTAGGTAGGCAGGGCTTCAGAGGAAGGTGACTGCAAGTGGCACCCCGGTGCTCACTGTGCATAGGCCGGCTTGAACTAGTTCCAGGGGCACTCCAGACCCTGGGCTGGGGAAAAGCCCGCCAAAGGAGAGGGGTGTAACCACCCCCCTCCTGGTCCCACCCATAGGGCAGGACTCAGTCGCGTGCCAGCCCCCTTTTTCAGGATAAAGGTGGGAACTGGCCCCCTTCCAAATTAGATCAATCTTTGAATCCTGAACCGACCTTCACGAAGAACTCAAGACTCTTCTCAAGATTTCTCCCTTGTGACTAAGGAGTAGTCACCCTGCAGCAGCAGGCACCAACCAAGCTTCGCGGTTTGTTGCCAGTCTCTCCTTCGGATCAAGACTGCTCCAGCACGACAAGAACCGGCTTCCCTGGCACCTCTGACCTCAACCCACCTCATCAGCTCAGCTGTGATCCGTGGGTGCGACGAGACCTCGAGGGACCGGCCATCTTCAGAACTGCACGACGCTTGTCCAGCACGACCTCCGAGTGACCCTCGACTGAGTGCTTTGGGGTAAGAGAAGCCCCGACCCTGAGCAGCTCCAGCACCGAAGTCCAGCCCCCTGCATCCACGAGATCTGCGTGGGGCCCTTCTGCTCTTTGCTGCTCACTGCGTTGTCCAGGTCACTTGCCCGTTGGCTAGTGGCCCTCTTACGACGCTCCACGACGACAAACACCGCTGGTCTGGTTGCTCCAGACTGGCCCTTGCTTCCCTCCATCAGAGAAGCTCCCTGGACCCTCCTGGTCCACTCAAGACTCCATTTTAGGTCCACCGCGTGGGCCTTGCATTTGCCAAGACTTGTTGCCCCAATCCTGGGTCCAGTGACGTCGACAGCAGAGACCTTCGTGGGACAGCTCGCACCTCCATCCTGGTCGCCGACAACGCCTCCTGGTCCGAGAGACTGCAGAGCCCAGCAGCGCCCACTCACCTGGTCGAGGTGACTCGTCCGGTGCCACTCTGGTGCCCACCTAAATCACTGGCTAGTGATTCAGAACTTGGTCCCCTCTGCTTTCAGGTCTTCTTCCCTGATCCAGGCTTGGATCTCCACGAACTTTCTTCACTGGCCGCCTGCCAGCAATTCCTGTCTTCAGGCTCCTGGTAATTCAACGAGGGTTTCCGACGCAACTTCGACCCTATGCAGCCGCAGCCCCTGGGCTAGGTAAACGAAGTACTCCGGTGCTTCAGCATAGTCCAACACTCCAAGTGTTCGGATCCACCCCTGTTTTCGCCCGAGAACAGTAACTTTAACTTTGCTAGCTTCCATAGACTTTTTCCCGCCTTACGCGTGAGAGTTCCCACTCTGCACACGACGTCCACAGGCCTCCTGCTTCTAATCCAAGTGTTTAGTATTGTAGGCCTAGCGTTTCTAAAGTCTGTGAGACTAGTTACTCACCTGCTAGCAATCCGCATTCCACTTCTTGTGTATATGGTTTTTCGTGCCCCTAGGGCATTTGTGTAAATTGTGCGACTTAAAGTATTTTCGTAAGAGTTTTGTTGTGTGCTTAGCTCCCTGTCTCATAAAGAGCCAGGGTAGTCTTGTTATAAATAAATATACGTTTATTTTCATAACAACTTGTGTGGTGTCCTTTCACTGGGTGTTCAAGGGGTAATGTGATGGTAAAACAGCTGGCTTAACACGCCCTCTAGAGTCTTAGCCTTAGACTGCTCGTATCCATGCTACTAGGATAGCTGGTCTATAAGGTTGACTTACAACCAATCATCAATAAGGGTTGTTTGGACTGATACAAAGTGCTCATTAGAATAGTGAACAATATATATCAGGCCAACTTCTCACAAACGATATGTAATAAACACTCTGCCCTGGGACTAACTGATTCATCCCGAACCCCACCAATATCAGGGGTTGTAAATGACCCAAATAATATTACTGGTACTCCGGTAGAGTTGGATTGCAGATCAATTAGGGCCGCAAGTTGCGATTCGACCATGGGTGATCTAAGTATTGAGCCCTGTATACAAATTATATTGGATGACGGTCTTCTAGGCTCTTCACCTATTCCAATAGTAAGATAATTAGCAATCTATTGCACTCAGACAGGGCCCATCCTCTAAAAGGAAGCGTGGGGGAGTTGAGCATAGGGGGAGATTAGTGAAGTCAGCAAAACTGCATACAAGTCCCCGAAGGTTAGCAGCTGTGCCCCCAGAAATATGAAGGATTATTTAGGGCCACAAATGCGCGCACAAACCCTACCCTCAGATCTACTGGGACAAATAAAATTGTTATTGAAATCCCTGATCTTACGGTTAGTAGAAAGAGTGGGTCAAGAGAATAGGGGAGAAGGTGGGGACCATAGAGTAGGTAATAAAGTCAAATGCTGTACTTATTAAAAAATTGGCGGATAACCCACAAACCCAGAATTTTACTCAAACTAACCTGGGTAAAATAAACGGGGCGGTGAAAACTATTATCCCAAGTCAACCGGCCCCGCTAACAGCACCATTCCCCAACACGCAGGATCCAACACGAACCCCTAGACCTACCCCACCAAATATTGCTGCAATTAAAGAAGGGCAGATTAATAAACAGATAACCTTAGACAGACAAGGCACCAACCTGGGCAGACTAAATAGAACTACCACTCGTATTGATTTACCACCAGAGGCGGCACCCTGCGTGAGTGTCCTGTCAGGGGTGCCTGAGCTTGCATTTGGGAAAATTGAAGGGCATCCGGAATTAAAAAACAAAGTAGCCTTTTGGCTAAGTACAAATAGACCGCTTCCACCTAACATTGACGGAAAAATTCTACATGTTAGAAGGGTGGGGTGGCTAGGATATATGACCATGGATAGAGGGAGATCTGGTCATAGTGAATTTCAGGGACAAACATGTGATTCCCTACCTCCAAAGTTGGCAAACTCAAATAGGAGATGGAGGAATAGTCACGAGGGGAACTAGGACATTTCTATCCCAGACCACCACACATGACCTTTGAAAGACGCCAAATAGGAAACACCTATTTTGGGAGCACTGTAGGTCCTGGTTTAAATGGTTATAATATCCCAACATTTAAAAGATCTACTCAAGCTTAGAAGCGGTTGATTGACTTACTAGTGATACCCACAGTCTCAACGTAAAACGCATTTCACAAGATAGTGACAGACCAGGTGAACGCGGAAGTATTCATGCCTTGTGAAGGGATGGCGGATTCAAACTATACAGATCTTGTATCCCTGGAGAGAGGCACTTCCCAAGAGGGGGAACTGACCGAGTAGATCCTTGACACTGAAATAGCCATGGCAGGAGACGAACATCTAGAGGTCTGGCTGCAATGGGCGATATGGCGAGGGTTGGGTCTCCAGTCGTGGGTACTGTGTCTAGGAATTCTATTAGTACGATTGGAAAGAAGGAAAAATGTCGCCTTATTTTCTGGAACGTGGCAGAACTAAAATCCAAAATAAATAATACTATAAGGGGAAGCATTGTAAATAGGTATGATAGCATGGGTCTACAGGAAACAAGGCTGAGAGCCCATACATATGTGCGGATATAAAACCATGTTTACACCAGCAGTGGGGGATCACATGGCAGGGCTAAGGGGGGTTTGTCTACGTACCTGTCCAACCAGCTCAAATATGAGAAAGTACAACTACTATCCCATAATAGTTATCAGCTGGTGAAGATGGGTATTATTGAGGCTGCCAGTGTTATTATCCTAAATGTTTATAACATCTTAACTATTGATATTGTTCCGACTATAAAAATGTTGGGTGTTGATTTAAAACATGAAATGGACACAAGCATAAAAGAAGTATCGGTTATGGGGGGGGGGGGTTAATTGTGCTCTTTGTAAACGGGGCCGACAAGGCATCTGTGGTCTTACGCTGGACCAGGACTCTAGCCTCACTCATCTACAGCATCCCACAGGTGGGGACTTGCTCAATGAAGTATCGTTCTCTTGCGATCAGACCCCGACCCTTGGCCCCTCCAGCCCCCGACCCTTGGCCCCTCCAGCCCCCGACCCCAGGCCTCCACCCAGACCCTGACCCCAGGCCTCCACCCAGACCCTGACCCCAGGCCTCCACCCAGACCCTGACCCCAGGCCTCCACCCAGACCCTGACCCCAGGCCTCCACCCAGACCCTGACCCCAGGCCTCCACCCAGACCCTGACCCCAGGCCTCCACCCAGACCCAGCCACCAGGCCTCCACCCAGACCCAGCCCTCCCTCCACCCCTGACCCCAGACCTCCCTCCACCCCTGACCCCAGGCCTCCACCCAGACCCTGACCCCAGGCCTCCACCCAGACCCTGACCCCAGGCCTCCACCCAGACCCTGACCCCAGGCCTCCACCCAGACCCTGACCCCAGGCCTCCACCCAGACCCTGACCCCAGCCCTCCACCCAGACCCTGACCCCAGGCCTCCCTCCACCCAGACCCAGCCCCCAGGCCTCCCTCCACCCCTGACCCCAGGCCTCCACCCAGACCCTGACCCCAGGCCTCCACCCAGACCCTGACCCCAGGCCTCCACCCAGACCCTGACCCCAGGCCTCCACCCAGACCCAGACACCAGGCCTCCACCCAGACCCAGCCCTCCCTCCACCCCTGACCCCCCTCCACCCCTGACCCCAGGCCTCCACCCAGACCCTGACCCCAGGCCTCCACCCAGACCCAGACACCAGGCCTCCACCCAGACCCTGACCCCAGGCCTCCACCCAGACCCTGACCCCAGGCCTCCACCCAGACCCTGACCCCAGGCCTCCACCCAGACCCTGACCCCAGGCCTCCACCCAGACCCTGACCGCCACCCAGACCCAGCCCCCAGGCCTCCACCCAGAACCAGCCCCCAGGCCTCCACCCAGACCCAGCTCCCAGGCCTCCACCCAGACCCAGCCCCCAGGCCTCCCTCCACCCCTGACCCCAGGCCTCCACCCAGACCCAGACACCAGGCCTCTACCCAGACCCAGACACCAGGCCTCCACCCAGACCCAGCCCCCAGGCCTCCACCCAGACCCAGCCCCCAGGCCTCCACCCAGACCCAGCCCCCAGGCCTCCACCCAGACCAAGCCCCCAGGCCTCCGCCCAGACCAAGCCCCCAGGCCTCCACCCAGACCAAGCCCCCAGGCCTCCACCCAGACCAAGCCCCCAGGCCTCCACCCAGACCAAGCCCCCAGGCCTCCCTCCACCCCTGACCCCAGGCCTCCTCCCAGACCCAGACACCAGGCCTCCACCCAGACCCAGACCCCAGGCCTCCACCCAGACCCAGCCCCCAGGCCTCCCTCCACCCCTGACCCCAGGCCTCCACCCAGACCCCGACCCCAGGCCTCCACCCAGACCCTGACCCCAGGCCTCCACCCAGACCCTGACCCCAGGCCTCCACCCAGACCCTGACCCCAGGCCTCCACCCAGACCCTGACCCCAGGCCTCCCTCCACCCCTGACCCCAGGCCTCCACCCAGACCCAGACACCAGGCCTCCACCCAGACCCAGCCCTCCCTCCACCCCTGACCCCAGGCCTCCCTCCACCCCTGACCCCAGGCCTCCACCCTGACCCTGACCCCAGGCCTCCACCCAGACACCAGGCCTCCACCCAGACCCAGACACCAGGCCTCCCTCCACCCCTGACCCCAGGCCTCCACCCAGACCCAGACACCAGGCCTCCACCCAGACCCAGACACCAGGCCTCCACCCAGACCCAGACACCAGGCCTCCACCCAGACCCAGCCCTCCCTCCACCCCTGACCCCCCTCCACCCCTGACCCCAGGCCTCCACCCAGACCCAGACACCAGGCCTCCACCCAGACCCAGACACCAGGCCTCCACCCAGACCCTGACCCCAGGCCTCCACCCAGACCCTGACCCCAGGCCTCCACCCAGACCCTGACCCCAGGCCTCCACCCAGACCCTGACCCCAGGCCGCCACCCAGCCCCCAGGCCTCCACCCAGACCCAGCCCCCGGGCCTCCACCCACACCCAGACACCAGGCCTCTACCCAGACCCAGACACCAGGCCTCCCTCCACCCCTGACCGCAGGCCACCCAGACCCAGACCTTCAGCCCTGACCCATGGCCATGCAGGGATGACGAGTCTTAAAGGCCCACAATGCACCACTCTGCAGAGAGCCCTCGGCAGCGCCTGGAAGCCCCGATAGAAAGGTCCCCCCCCCCCCCCCGTCTGGGGTTCAAGGGGGGGCCGGACGTGCGAATACGAGAGCGGTTTGAAAATAAGCACGGATCACTGGATTGTGGAATAGAAATCTTGGCCGCGTCTCGGCGCTTCCTGCTGTTAATGCCCGCGCTGGAGGGCATTATCAGACCCCCGCGGGTCCGGGCAGAAGGGGCACGGGCAGACCAGATATAATGCCCACTTAATGTTCATTCATGCTACTAGTATGGGCACGTGGCGGGCATAAAAAATAAGTAGTCATTTATTTAAAGAAAAAAACAGTGATTTGTACCTGATGAGTTTCTTAAAGAGCGCGGGGGGAGAAGGGGTTTGTGTGGCGGCGACAAGAAAACTGCAGATGAGCGGAGTTTACAGACTTTCAACAAGGAGCGGGGGAGAGCTCCCCCGCCATGGAGACCCCCCCTTCCAGGCATGGACCCCCCCCCCCCCCCCCCCCACCAGACATGGAGACCCCCCGCCCGGCCCCCCAGGCATGAAGACCCGCTTGCCCCCCCCCCCCAGCATGGAGACCCGCTTGCCCCCCCCCCCAGCATGGAGACCCCCGGTATGGAGACCTCCCCCGCCCGCCCCCGACTGGCCGCCCCCCCAGAGCCTTCACCAGCAAAGGATGCCCCCCCCGCCCCCCCCCCCCACAGAAGCAGCAATGCACCAGTTGACGCGTTTTTAAACAAAGCCCTTAATTGCATCGACTGCGCCCCCCCCCCCCCCAGACCCCCAGTGCTTTCATCCCACTTAACCCCGACTCTCCCCTGCGGGCTGGGGGGGCTGAGGGGAGGGGGCAAAAATTCAGGAATAGGCCGGTCCCCGAAGAAGAATCAGGGGCGAGCATTGAAACACCCCCCCCCCCCCCTCACCCCCAAAAGCGGCCTTGGAAGCAGCATAGACAACACGTCACAGTGAAAACCGTCCCATAAATGCAGAGCATCGTTCAGCCGGCGCCTCAACCGCCCGGGCTATCTCACAGAAACCCCCCGCAGCGCTGACAGCAGCCAGTGCCTCAACCGCCCAGGCTATCTCACAGTAAGCGCTGTGTAAACCCGGAGCGCCAACATCTGCAGACGCCGCAGCCGGCGCCTCAACCGCCCAGGCTATCTCACAGAAAGCGCTGTGTAAACCCCCCGGAGCGCTGAGAGCAGCCAGTGCCTCAACCGCCCAGGCTATCTCACAGAAAGCGCTGTGTAAACCCCCGGAGCGCCAACATCTGCAGACGCCGCAGCCTCCACCGCCCAGGCTATCTCACAGAACCCCCCCCCCCAGCGCTGACAGCAGCCAGTGCCTCAACCGCCCAGGCTATCTAACAGGAAGCGCTGAGTAAACCCCCCGGAGCGCTGAGAGCAGCCGGTGCCTCACCGCCTGGGCTATCTATGTGTAAAGCGCTGGGAGCTGCGTGGCTCGCACAGGCCACTCACGGGTTCAACGCTGGCCGCTGACACGTGCAGTCATCAGCATGAGCCGGGGCAGGAGTCGGGGGCAATGCGGGGAGAGGCGCTACTTACGAGGAAAGAAATCCGTGCAGGGCTTCTGGGCGCTGAGGAGAGCTCTCTCCATGCAGGGCTTCTGGGCGCTGAGGAGGGCTCCGCTCCGTCAGGGCTTCTGGGCGCTGAGGAGGGCTCTCTCCATGCAGGGCTTCTGGGCGCTGACATACTAATGGACCAAACCCGAGCGCCGCCCAGCCGCCACCTATGTACCTGCCTCATTTGCATAATTAATGCCAGGTGAGTCACTCTGAAAGGCGCCAGTTTGAACTCTTTCTCGTGCTTCCATTGGCTGGGCCTTCAGTGTCATCACTTCCTGCTCTGAAGGAGTCTTTAAAAGCTGCGGCCTTCGCGAGTTCAATGCTTGTTGAAACGTTCGAGGCGGGGGTTTTAGGTGGTGGAGAATGGGAATTTTTTGTTCGGACTCTGTGCTTGTTTTTAAAGAGAATTCTTTAGCAAAATTAGTTTCTTGTTCAGCTTTTAGAAGTTTTACACATTTCTTTGGAATAGAAATGAAACGTCTATTGGGACAGTAGATTTTATTTTTTCCTCGCATAAAAAAACCGAAGTTTTAAGTGTCTTCAACGTTCAATGTTAATGCAATCACTTCATCTGCTGGATTCTCTTTGACACGTTTTTGAGGGGGTGGTTACACTCCAGGGGGGGGCAGCGAAGTTTGCATAACTACTGATGGTTCAAAACCAACAAGGGGTGCGATGGCCGAGCTGTCTACTTGTAAAGTGTATTCTTGGGTTCTTAAAAAATGTTTTTAAACTTCAAGGAGAGGTTTATTTAGAAATATTAATATGGTCATAAACAATACTTCGTATAGCAATTATTTGTCAATGCACCAATGCAAGAAGGTACAATAACAAGTATTAATGCTACACTACAGTCATGAAAATAATACACTGAATTATAGAAGAGGACGCGTGTAGTCGCAGATTCACATGAAATGTAGATACCAATAGTTGTGGATAATACATGATCTTAAGACATTATAGGAAATGATAAATGAAGCCTCACTGTACAACGAGCAGTGGGAGGTCTGGAGGCTTCTTGTTGTGAGATCGGGCAAAGAAGTTCTCTCCCAGTATCGTCTGGATATTGTGTGAAAGGCCCCAGGGGTGGAGGTGTTTTGTAGCGGAGAGATGAGATGGACAAATGCTGCCTCAAGGCGCTGGTTGTGACACCGCCACCACCACGCAAAATAAGACCACTTAGAGGAATGTTTCCAGTTCTTTGATATCTGCTGAAAAGCTACAGCTTTTAATAAGTCAAAAAGTAGCCATTGGGATCCCCTCCCTCCGTCCGGTGTTAGACCGCCGGGGACAACATTTCTGAAGTAGAGGGGGGGGGGGGGTTGAGGTATGAAAAATAGTGTTAATTAGATGCCCCCAAAATATAAAAAGATGTGGACAGGTGAATAACATATGAAGATCAGCGTTAACCTGGGAGCAGGTCCAGCAAGTATTAAGATTTGTGTTGTGAATTTTATTTAGGTATGCAGGTGTAAAAAATCGATTATAAAGAAAGAAAAGTGTTTGTGTTGTGCGGGCGGCTCGAGATGATTTCCTGATTTTCGTCCACATTCTGTTCCAAAAAGAAATAAAACAATTCACTCCCAAATCAGATTCACACAAAAGATCTACTTTAATTTTATCTCGGAGCTCAGGGGGAACCAATAAATGCTAATAAATGGTGGACGCTTTGGGGGTTATGCGGAGAAGATTATGCCGAGGGGGGGGGTTGGAGAAGATGAAGATTTGAGTTTAGTGTAAGTATCAAGTGTTACATTCGGCAAGATCAAAAATGTAGGATTAAAGGAAGAAGGGAGATGATATCGGGAGTGTAATTGCGTACATCGAAAAGAAGAGCCCTGCATTTGTCAAACACTGTGAAAACGCGAGGAACACTGCCCCGGTTACGGTACAACGGCTTTCATCGACATTAGGACTCATGCATCAACCCATTGAACGGCCCACCCACCTGCCTCACTCTTATCGCAGTGCCTCGTCAAGACCCTCAATATGCTGAAAAATAGCCAATCACACATGTTCAGCACTTATTACAGGCTGCAACCATGGTGCGGGACAGAAATGTTCCACGGAGGCACCAGTTATTGAAAATATTAGCTTCACAGGTCCTGGTGCTCTTAGGTTGATCCTGCCTTGTAGACACAACCAGATACGCAAACATATTTATTGTAAATACTGTTTTAACTACTTTTCTCTTTTGCTTGGCCGTAATATTTCAAATTGGTTGGAGGCCGCAGCCGGGATGGCAAAGGCGGTACAGCGCCTAGCGCGCCAAAAGTCTAATGCAATTCTTATTGTTTTCAAACAATTGCTAACTATTTAAATATTTATATTGGGCATTATAATTTGAAAGGTACCGTTTTCACAGTTATCTATCTATAAAACATAAAGGCAATATACACCTGTAGAACAGTCAGCTGTTTGTTACTTTAACATTACATCGCAGAGCTCGAAAATTCTCACACTCAAAAGTGATTTGTACACAAGTTTAAAAATGAAAAAATATTCTGCATTAAAGGACCACCTATTAACTAACGTAAAATAATCATTTATGTCTTGATAAGCTTTATACACTTCCAGAAATTGTGCATTCGTACTAATGGGACATTGTTGGCGTAAAGGATGATATATAATACTTTATCCTTTATGATTGGCTGATGCAGGGAAATTCAAGCATCTGGGCAGACATATAGAATATGGCATTTATTCATGTCGCATTTTCGTGAAGTTAAAAACAAGTTTGCATACTCAGCAGTGCCAGTTTTTAGCCTGGGCACTGCTTTCAGTGATAAACCAAGTGCCTAGATAAAAAATGGTTCTAATGGGTGAGGTGAGGATTAGTCAACATAACAGATATTTTCACTCGTGCAACACTGTTAGCGGGTGCATATAGGAAAACAAACCAACCACCGTCCACAATGCATCAGATCTCACCAAATCATCAGCCTGTAGATTTATTTTACAGCCATTCTTAAGAGCCGTGCAGAAGTGTAGATAGTAATTTATGACGCATGACTTTAGAAAATGTAAGTGTATTTAATTTGCTACTTTAGTTCATCACCATTGTTACAAGTCACCCATCCCTGGTTCTAGTGAGTGGCCAGACTATTAACCGGGAGGGAGGGAGGGGCGGCGGCCTGGTTCACCATTCACCCTTCTAAGCCATTGTCCTTTCTATCCCTCTATCTCTCCCATCTCATTCACAGACAGTTCGACAGAGAAGGATTAGAGGAAATGTCACTTTTCAGTGTTCTGGGAAACCAAACTGAGGGGTGGAATTTGTGGAATGCTTTTATGAAATCTGACATTTTGTGAAAATTATGCATAACTACCCAAAATGCAAATGTGCCATTAAGCTCATTATTTTAGTGCAAAAGTGTCATTGTACCAATTTTGAACAAAGGACATACTTTGCACTGAAAAAAAGTGTGAAAACACAAGTGCTTCAGGCGTTCTCGTTGTTCGTGTTCTTCCCAGGTTTCAGCGGTATAACATTACCTCAAGCTATGTCATAATTACGAGGTTTGACATAATGGCATAATTTTGAGAAACTCCTGTGATATGAAACTCCAAAAATGACGCACATTATGCCAGAGCTATTTAAATTTCGCCCGGACCTATACCAAAGCTACTGTGGTTTAGGACTGCTTCCTGAAGCTGGATTGTACCCAGATGTAAAGCAAGGCTGCGCAGCGCCACTGTAGGGACCAGATTTACTAATGCTTTGCAACAGGTTTGCGTTACTTTTGCGATGCAAACCCAGTGCAGAGTGTTACGCTGGGATTTACGGCTGAAAGCAAGTCAGGGTTTGCATTGGATAGTTTCCCAAATTAACACATAGTTTTGCTCCATGCTGCCTTGCGTTACTTTGCATCAAGTGTGCCTTCTGTGGGTAGCGCGTGGGTGTCTTTGCAAAGGGGACATTAGGGCAGAGGGAACCCTTGCTGCAGAAGGGACAATGTGTGGGAATACAGAGCAGAGTGACCGTCGGGCATGGTGGGGAAGGGATACAAGAGGTACGCAAGACAGCTTGCGACTCAGAAATGCCGCTATTATTAGTGAAGCAGGTGGTGTTGTTTTGGGGCCCAGGAGTGTGAAGGGCTCACAACTCTCCTAAATAGGAGCAGTGTTTGTTCATCAATGTTTGTTTCAAGCACTTACTCTTTTATAAGCCTCAAATTACTGTGGATTATGAGCTACAGAATAAAAAACCCTTCTATGGTCTCACAAGCCTAAACCTCTGTGCTCAGTCCTGCCCCTCCAACTCTTCCAGCCATTGCCATAAAGGTTTGGAGGGGGGGCAACTTAGAAATATTTATCTTAGGGGGGGCGCAACGCAGCAAAGTTTGAAGACCTCTGCTCTAGTGTGTTCTTTTTTCATCTTTGCTTTCATCCCTTGTCACTGGTGCTCTAGCTTTCTCTTCCTCCGTCGCCTCTTTTGTGTTTTTCTCTCTTTCTTTTCCTCAGTTAGCTGAGGAAATCTAAGTGCCAGTCTCCAAAAGTGAGTGGCGTTTGGCCAAACCTACATTCATCATGGCTCAAAGGAATCACTGCTCATTGCGAAATATAAATAAGTCATTCATGTCGGCTTAAAGCAGTATTCTTTATGTATGTTTGTTGGGAGTTAAAAAGAAAATGAATACAAAGCGAGAACTTGATAAAAATGAAATTTAGGAATCCAATATGAAGCTGGCGCCAGAAGACAAGGTTTCACCCAACGCACATTTCTATGTCTGTCCCAGAGCTAGCATGAAAATATTCTTGAGTAGAAACAATATTCGTACATGAAGGGTCTTCGGGTCGGCTGTTTTCATTAGTTTGGTCTCTCTAACTCCTCATTCATTATACTTGCGCCTACAAAAGCAGGCAGCAGGGCCCCCCCTCTTAAGACCGTGACTGCTTTTTGGCTAATTACTGGTGCACAACTGGATTAGACGTCTACAGACATTGCAGGGATTGTTCAAAAATACTTAAGCATTTTTTTCTATTCTTTCCATTATTTAGTATTAAAATATTTTTCTTAAAGTCCTTTTTAGTGGGCCTAAACGCTCTTCAGGTTACAGTAATTTAAACCCTAGGTACCGTTACTTTGCTCGAAATGGAATCTTGCCTCCTAGTGAAGGGCACTTAAATGATTTCTATGCTTGTAAGAAGTGTTCATAAAAAAAACCTTGCAACAGCTTCTTGACACTAGATCAGTCTGGTTTACTAATGCTTGTTTAATATAAGTAGGCAAATTGTTTCAGTATAAAAAATACATATACAAGGCAAAGATGAGAGAATTAGCTAAATGGCAGACTTGTAATAAAGACAGGGTGAGGGGGGGACAGGGTAAGGGGAACGAGATGGGACAGCAAGTGGGATAAACACCCCTGCAGTTTAAAAAGAGAAAGCCATTAATTGCATGGGGACTGAAAAATGAACAAAGTTTAAAGAGGCTACTGATTACAACATGTCTCTTTTCCTGATACAAGCACACAGAGCCCATGGCTCTAAATGGACTCAGATCCTTAGCCCCGCCCGCCGCCTGTGCGGAAGCTTCCCGGACACAGAGCAGTCGTATCTGATGCGTGTGCTGGACTCTGGTACTTCACAGGCCATGCAGAGCTTTTCAAAAGTAAATGAGGTTATGTTTCTTTTAGGCTTCGCCTGCACAGCACTGTTCCTGTAAAATCTATTGTATTTAATGTAGCTTAAAAGGGGCCTCTCTTATCAGTTCCCGAGGCTAAAGTACTCATCCACATCTGCTTTAGAAGGTGGAGCTTTTTTCTTCCTTTAAGGCTGCACAGCATGTACCGTTTACAGACACTTCCTCTGGCTGCACGCATTTACGACACTGATCTTCTACTGGCCCATTCACTGTCCAGACTTCAGGGACTGTTAAACTATACGATAAGATATTTTCTTAGGGAGACGGCAGACCGCTTCTGCAGTATGTGGGAATACTTCGCTTTTAAATTACTTTGTTGTGTAAAGCAGATGCTTTGCCTTAGAACGTTTGTGGTATTTGCTATTCATGGAGCAGTACCTTTCTTTGCACTTTTTTAGATCGTGTTTACCACTATACAGGCAGTCACAATTGCAGTTAAAAGGGGCTTGATTTAAATTGTGCAGCCGGTGCAGTGGCACCAGGGCTAGAAGTTGTCATAACTCCACTAAACACCAAATATTGCTATATTTTACTACCAAACAGGCAGTGATAATTATTTTGTCGTGTATTCTGTTATGCAAGGCTGGGTATGTGTGTGTGTGTGTGTGTATATATATATATATATATATATGTATTATAATTGTTCACCTAAAGAATTAATGAGCAACAATGATGGGGGTAATAATAGCAATAGTGAATGATGGGATGAACAAGCATGACCCTAGGGAAATTAGAGAAATGACTAGCGTACACTCAAACACATACACCGATCAAGAGTAGCACATGGTATGCACATAAGAAAAACATTGGAGAACAGACCATCATGTTACGTGTGCTCATTAATACCTCACTCAATAGCTGCCCCAATTCTATACTTGACAAAAGAGGCAGACCCAAACATCACCCTCTGCTGGATACATTTGCTGCCTGTAGAGTAAGAGGTCAAATACAGCTGTTACATCCTCTGACATTTATGTATGTTTTACTTTAAGAGTCTGACCTGTCGCATGCTCCTGCATGAGCTCCTGCGTGAGCCAGTGCACGAGGAATGTTATTACTCAAACCAGTTCTACATTCCACACTAAGTGGTTAGGTTTAAGGTAATCAGAGAATAAACAGTTGAGCCTTGTACTTTGTATCGTTTAGACCTATAACTTCGTGCTAAATAAACTTTACCTGGAAAAGCAATTTATCTCAGGAAATTCATAACAAACTTGGCGACGATTTGAACCACTCCACAGCACGAAGAAGGAGTGATATTTAATGAAGAAATTACAACTGGAGGAAACTTTCAAACGTTAAGGGTATGTCGATTCAAATTATTTAATGTACTTTTGATAGTACCTGCGGCTGATTTCTTTATCCCTGTGCCCTGATTGCACCCGCGGCAGCCTTTTCAAGAAAATCCTCATCGTTCGTTTTTTTTTTTGGTAACTCATACTTTTAAAAATAAGCTACTTAATCCCAAATACTTTGAGCGCTTAAAGAATAACATAATCGTGAAAACCGCATACTTCTACAATGATTATTGAACTAAAAGTAAAATTTACCGCACTCGTTTCTCTTCAACCACGAGACGTTCTGACAAACTGGCCACGCGCATGCGCTGCGTTCTACGTCATACGCACGCATCGCATTCCGGCCCAAGTCTGTTTCCTTGACAACCAACTCTACGGAAGTTCACAGAGAAACCTACACAAACTCGTAAGTGCGGCAATTTTTATTAATTCACGTTTATGATGCGCTTTTAACAAAGGGATTAATATATGTATTCAAATGTTCATTTACATCAAGTAATTGAAGAAAATTCTTGGAAATTACACCAAACATCGATTTTTACAAATACTATTCAACTATATTTACAAGGTTACCCTATATTTTATTAATATTTTATTGATATTTCATCATTAGTCTTACAATCTACAATGCAATTTATTCAAAAGCTGATTATTCACACATATTTACAAGACTAATCAATATTTACTCAAATTTCAACATAAAAAACCACAATGCAATTCGACCCACCAGCCAAATTTCTTCAACTCAAAGGCGAACCTCCTATGCCTTGGTCTAAATGGAAGGAAGAATTCCTCACATACATGAAAGCAATTGATGGAGAAAGAATGGGTTCTGAGAGAAAAAAAAGCATATTACTTCATTGTTTGGGATCCGAAGGGCAAGTCATCTTCAGATCTTTACCTCAAATTGATACACCATCAGGTAGCAGTGGTGATTCCCTAAATGTTTATTCAGAGGCATTAGCAAGACTGGAAAAAAGATTTAAACCCAATATTAGCATTGCATTAAATCGATTCAAATTTTATACGAGAAAACAAAAAGAAGATGAATCATTTGATGACTTTCTAACAGCTCTCAGATCTCTCAGCATCCACTGTAATTTTGGAACCATTTCTGACGAAATGATAAGAGACCAAATCATTGTCCATGTGAAATGCAAAAAGATTCAAGATAAGTTATGGGTTATGGGAAATCCCAATTTAAGTGAGACTATAGCCACAGCCAAAGCTCAAGAACAATCAGATTTGTGGATGGACACTGTCAGGAAAGATTCCATAAAAAAGGTAGAAGGAGAGGAAGTGTGTTTAGTAAAAAAACAAATTTGATGGAAAGAAAATGTTACAAGGTCATACATCAAAATCAAACTTTAATAGTCCAAGATATTTTCAACAACAACGTCCAAACTTCCAATCCATGTGTTTCAGATGTGGAAATAGATCACACTATGCTTCATTTCCAGGGTGTCCAGCATTGAAAAAAGAGTGTAAAAATTGTAATAGGATTGGACACTTTAGCAACATGTGTAGAGATAAACGTACGTTTCCACAAAGTAGAGGTGCAGTTGCATCCATGTCTGAAGAAAATATAACTACATTTTCTGATGTTGAAGTAGAAGAAAGTTTTGTAGTATCAATTGTAAATGACAATGAAATTAAGTTTCTTAAATCTCCAAAATGTATATTTCAAGTGTTAGGAATTGACATAAATTTAATGGTAGATTCTGGTTCACCATGGACCATTATCACGCTGGATTACTTTAATGTAACTTTATCTAATAGTTTATCTATGGGTAATCTAAAGCAACCTGATATTGGAGCTAAAAGTTTTAGCGGCAATAAGATTGAATTCATTGGTTTTTTCCATGTAACTTTACATTTCAGGCACAGGAAATCTGAGATAAAACTATACATTTCTCCTAAAGGTTTAAATGTGTTAGGATGGCTAGACCAATGGAAATTGGGTATTCTTTTAAACCCTCGTGCAAAGGAACAAATTTCTTTATGTGATGACAGTTTAATGGATTCAAATTCATTAATTGGAAATATATCTGATCATACCTCACCCTCTTCTGGAAAAACAAAGGATCTGATTAATCATTTTAAAAATGTATTTTATGATAAATTAGGTACTCTAAAAAATTTCTCACACAAAATTGTATTAAAAACTAATCATACACCCATAGTACAAAAACTTAGAGGTGTCCCCATTAACATTAGAGAGAAACTTAAAAACATGTTGGATGAACTCTTGAAAGAAGATATCATAGAGCCAATTGAGTCCTCAGAATGGGTTTCTCCCATAGTTTTAGTGAGAAAATCTGACCAAAAGTTGAGAGTGTGTGTTGATTTAAGAGCTTTGAACGCAAATATTGTAGTGGATTGTCATCCCTTACCGAATATTAATGAGTTAATATCCTTATTTGATGGTGCAAAAATTTTCTCAACACTGGATCTTAGATCCGCATACCATCAAATTAAATTAACAGAAGATTCCAAGAAACTCACAGCGTTCATAACACCACAAGGCCTTTTTCAATATAAACGTATGCCTTTTGGGCTAGCTTCTGCAGCCTCAGTTTTCCAAAGAATTATGTTTCAAATTTTCAGGGATGTAGATAACTTTGTAAAATGCTTTCAAGATGACATTTTAGTCTTTTCAAAGAACATCACAGAACATGAACAACATTTACACACTGTATGTGCTAGATTGGAACAAAGTGGATTGACTCTAAAAGCACATAAGTGTCACCTATTTAAAGAATCAGTAGAGTACCTAGGACATACTCTTTCTGGTGAAGGGGTAGTCCCAAAAAAATCGAATGTAGAAGCTATTATCAAAGCTCCAGCGCCTGAAAACAAAGACCAGTTGTTATCATTTGCAGGGCTATGTGAATACTATAGCAAATTTGTAAATAACTTTGCTACTAAAATGGAACCACTAAGAAAGTTACTCAGACAAGGTGAAAATTATGAGTGGTTAGATGCACAACAACACGCTTTTGAAGAAATCAAACATGATATAGTGAATTCTCCCACTCTTAAACCTTTTCGCATGAACAAAGAATGCATAATTACAGTTGATGCCAGCCTATATGGCTTAGGTAGTGTCCTTTCCCAAAAGGAAGGTGATAATGAGTGGAATGTTGCTTTCGCTTCAAGGACCCTTAGTGATTGTGAGCGCAAATATGCGGTTATTGAAAGGGAATTGCTCGCTTGTGTGTGGGCGATAGAGCACTTTAGATTGTATGTGTGGGGTACCAAATTTACACTTAGGACTGACCATAAACCTTTGGTAAATATTTTATCTGTGGGAGGAGGATGGAATGCCACAGCTAGAATTGCCAGATTAACGTCCAAACTACAAGAGTATAATTTTGTCACAATTTATGTACCTGGGAAGAAAAATGTAACAGCAGATTGTTTGTCGCGTTTACCTTGTAAACAAGATGAAGTTAGTACAATAAGTGAATTAGATTTTGTTTTAACAATTGGAGATGTATGTAAAGAAAAATTCCAAGACATCTCTGAACAAATTTGGGAAGAATGTGTACAAAAAGATGACTGCTGGAGAGAAATAAGGGAATATATTGAAAAAGGTTGGCCTAGGAAAGATAAAATAAAATCTGAAATGTTACCATTCTACAATGTACAAGAAAATTTAGAACTAGATAGTGGTTTTATCTTCAAATCTGGGAAATGTGTTCCACCTGAAGATATGTATGAGATTATTCTAAATATTGCTCATAAAACTCATCCAGGTATTTCTTCAATGAAAAGATTAGTAAGAGATTATTTCTGGTGGCCAGGTGTAGATAGGTTTATCGATAAAACAGTTAGAGAATGTACAGAGTGTTGCTCGAGTGAAAGAATGTGCAAAGTTCACACTCCACCTCTTAAAGTGGTTAAGTGGCCGTCTCAACCCTGGGAGAAAATAGCATTCGATATTTCTGGTCCTTTTCACATGTTACCTGAAGCATCACGCTATGCTTTAGTTATGGTCGATTACCACTCTAAGTGGCCTGAGGTTAAGTTTGTTGCTAAAGCTACCACTGAAGCAGTCATACAATTTTTCAAAGACACATTTTCAAGAGAAGGTTGCCCATTGTGTTTAGTAACTGATAATGGAGTACAATTAACTTCATCAGAGATGAAAAACTTTCTTAAAGAATGTAACATTGTCCACAGACTTACATCTGTTTATGAACCTCACGAAAATGGACAGGTAGAGAGATTCAATCGAGTACTTAAAAACTTTATTGCAGACTCAATCAAGTATGGTGGGAGTTGGAAAAGTGCTTTGAGAGAACGATTGTGGAATTATCGTATTACACCACATTCAACTACTCAAGTAAGTCCTTTTAAATTATTCAAGGGAAGGAACCCTGCATCTAAAGTTTTACCGTGGTGGTTAAAAGCAAAATCCTCTCATTTTACAGGTAATGATGTGTGTGTGGATGAAGTTGCAAAACATGTAGAGGATAAACAACTGAAAACCAAAAGGTGGTATGACAATAAATGGAAAGTCAAATCACAAATGTTCCAGATGGGGGACTGGGTTCGAGTTCTAAAACCAGGTTTTATCAGGAAAGGTTTTAATAAATACAGTGAACCTATACAATTGAAAAAAGTATTTAATAACAGTGCCATGACACAAGATGGCAGAATATGGAATTATTGTAGATTAGCAAAATGCAATCTACCTTATGAATTAAACAAAGAAATGACAAAAGTCAATTACAAACTGATCAAAAGGATACTGTTGCACATAGGGTTAAAGCCTCTAAAAGAGTCATCAAAGTTCCTATAAGGTTTACAAAAGATGTATAATTTATTGTGGTGTAGATTACTTAATTATATACATAAAATCTTAATTACAATTATTGTATGCTTTATTTATATTAGTTTATTTTATTCTTATTGCTTTTGTTTTGTAAATAGGGAGATGTGTTACATCCTCTGACATTTATGTATGTTTTACTTTAAGAGTCTGACCTGTCGCATGCTCCTGCATGAGCTCCTGCGTGAGCCAGTGCATGAGGAATGTTATTACTCAAACCAGTTCTACATTCCACACTAAGTGGTTAGGTTTAAGGTAATCAGAGAATAAACAGTTGAGCCTTGTACTTTGTATCGTTTAGACCTATAACTTCGTGCTAAATAAACTTTACCTGGAAAAGCAATTTATCTCAGGAAATTCATAACAACAGCCCTCTTTATTCCAAGGCGCAAACCGATTCACAAACGCCTCTGCATACTGGACGAGTAACAGTTTAACCAAAACTATAACAGACAGAACTATAATATGTGAAGAACTAGAAGAGATGGGAAGAAGAGGACAGGTATTCGGAAGTTATAAAATACATTAATTCCTGAAAGAATATATGATACAGCGAGGAAAGCCAGCAGAGAACGACCCATATCTTTGATGTAATAATTAAAAACATTCCTGAAACTCCCCAATATGGGTGTGAAATCAAACAAACAATGCTAATAAAGGTATCCATTTACTCACAATCTCATAATTTCTTGCCAAAGAAGGCCTCTGTGGGATGAGGGGCGACACGGTACACACACAAATGGGTGTAGGCCTATTTGGCGTCCCTAGTTACAGCACTGTTTTTGAATGAATCTTTTTATTGGCATTTGGAAGGGTTATACATCTTCCGCCGCTGATAACAGCCATGAATGTATCACTCTAGTATTACAATATAGGGTGCGTTCAGAGGTGACAAACGTGAGTCCTGTCATGAGGGTTCGTACAGATGGCGAGAGGTACATCATGCAGTGGTATATTACGGACTGGAGGATTGAGTAGCTTTGGGTTTTAATTAATAGGGGGAATCAACTGCGGAACTTATATTCTTTACTTGAAAGAAGACGTTAATAAATGACCAGCCGGGTCGGAATTAGAACCGGCGGAGAGGTAAGGGATGCAAGGCATAATGTGTAGCTTATAACTGAAGGGTTGTAACTCTGAATGAAGTGGTATGATCTACAAAATACATCAAGAATATTGGTTATGTTTCACTCTCCCTTATAGGTGAGAGGAATAGATTGAATTTGTAAGCCCGACAGTAGGAACTGTGGAATTGACAGCGAGGTGTAGGGACATATCATGTGAGCGAGGTGTAGCACGGGGCGCCCGACAGAAAGATTAGCCAAGTATGTGGCCCTCTTCCTTCAACCATTAGTACGAAAACTCCCCTCTTTGATCAGGAACACCAAACACATCTTAAGTCTACTTGCTGATTTACCATGAGAATAAGGAATGACCCTGGCCACATTGGACGTAATTTCACTATACCCAAGTATCAAATCGAACTTGAAAGCAAGGGTATGATATCTCAACATGAGATCGGTCTCTCGTTGGCAGCACACGGAAATGTTATTGACTATGGTGGATCTGATACTTCGCTATAACGTCTTCCTTTTCGAGGGACAATGGTATAGACAGACACAAGGAGTGGCCATGGGTTCCAAATTATCTCCATCCTTTGCAGACCTGTTCATGGGATGGCTATAAGATGAAAGGATTTGGGCCCAAAAGGGGGCGAATGGAACGACCCAATCATAAATTGAAGACGTTACCTAGATGATTGCCTAATGGTATGGTCAGGGGCCTCTGTAAAGCTCATACAATTATATGATTTCTTAAATACAAACACCATGGACATTAAATTCACTTACCAGTACAGTAACACTGACATAGTCTTTTTAGATGTGGAACTCTGTGTAATTACAGAGTAGACAAGGTCGAAAACCTACCACGTGCCATTGCTTATTGCATGCCACAAGTGCACATCCCACTCATCATATTTAGGCTAATCCATTGGAGGAATTCATAAGGGCTAGAAGAAATTGCAGCGAGGAAGGGTATTTCAGTTCTTGTGTAGAAAGCATGAAAATACGCTTCTTAGCACGGGGCCACAACAAACAAATAATTGGAAAGGCTGAACATAGAATCCTGGGCATCCAGAGACGTGACACTTTAAAAGATAAATCGACAACAACAAATCAAGAACAAGTAATTAGACTTGTAACTATAATGGTTTGTCAAAAACACCAATGAAAAGTATGATCAAACCTTGGGGAGTACTTAAGGCGGACAAATAACTAAAGACGTGCACAAGAATTATACCAGGGGTCACATTTTATCACAGGCAGAACATTAAAATCAATCATGAGTCCGAGCGTCCCTCAAGACAAAAACACGGCAAATTGGCTCTCACAACACTCATGGGGATTCCACAAATGTGGCTCATGTTGGATTTGCAGATATGCAATAGACAAAAAAAAAGACTTCAGAGGTCACGATGACAAGACCTACATAATCAGACGCAACATAAATTGCAATTCGCAATATTGAATGCAAACGTATGTACGTAGGGAGCATAATCAGGGCATTGAGGGAAGGAATAAGGGCACACAGAGCCTTAAAATGACAGGATGTAAGATATCCCTTGGCAATGCATGTCATAGAGTGTGAGGCACAGGGACAACAAACTATTTGCTTTCTAAGGGATCGATATACTAGTGTAAAACCCTAGAGGTGGTAATGGAGAACTAAAATGAAGACGCACAGAGGCACTGTGGATAATGCGTCTTAAATCTGTTGAATGGGGTCTTAATATGGACCACAAATTACAGTATTTCCAAGGAGACTAGGGGCTGGGCTTTTTTTAGAGACAAGGGGACAGGATTTTGGAAACAGACTGGAGGTGCATGAAATTGTAAATTAATATGATAATTAATGTATCCGAAATGTATCACAAGGACTGCATGGATTGAAGATTGCATTACAATGCTCTCGTTACACAAACCTGGATGGCCGGAAATGGAGGTATCTTACAAAATTATTAAATATGGAATAATTTAATGTATGTCTACAATGTTGGTCTCATGAATGGAATACTGCAAATCAACTGTTACACTAAATTTAAAACTCATTAATAGGGGTGGACAAATTAATATGGAGGGAAATGTGTGAATGGGTAACACGTAGCCACTGCAATATGGACCAAGCGTACTATTGCATAGACAAATGATATATATGTGGTGTTTGATGCCCGTGAATGTAGGAGAAATAAACATGAAGAGATTTGGATATGGGTCTACAATACAGGATGTCATGTGCATCGACGAAGGTGAGCGGTCCAGTTAACGAAAAAGAAGAAAGCCTAAAAGTGGTGAATAAGGTCACACTTCCGTGTGTTGCGGTATAATACAAACACAGGAGTGTACTCGCTTACAAGTATGTGCCAAAAGTGGATTTTTAAGCCATGATTGAAGTTAGGCGTTTGCTTGGAGTACCGCAGTCAAACTAAACCTTTGTCATTTGAATACTTAGACTTGCAGGATTTGAAATTACTAAAGTATTGGGCACTAGTCTCCAGAGGTATATCCAACACAACACTAATGGGATATTTTAGCATAAGATTTTGACATCGTCATACACCATATCACGTGAAGCATGGGTTTCCACCTTACAAGTAGGTTGCGATCTCTCCTCGCTATGTATGCATCGTCCGAATAAGGTACTGCATAGTGGGGAAATGTTTCTTCACAATGTTTGAAATGCTGTGCACAATATTCTGCACATGATTGGCTTTTAAAACTGGTTTTATCATGTTCTTTTAGCCCGGAAGAAGTCCCGGGATATTCCCCATTCGACGAAACACGTGTTAGCATTTTTTATACAATTCGTCCGGGTGACATAAATTCAAGTCTGTGTACCCATGATCATTTGTTGCTAAAAAGAAAAATCAGTATTGGCAATTTTGTTGTTGTTTGTTGAGATTGGCTCAGCCTTACTGATTAGACCCCAACCTTACGCTAGAGCTACATGTAACACCGCAACTAAAAATAGAAAGAAGGAAATAAAGCAGGAGGCATGGGAAGCTCTTCATCAAGCCTGCCTCCAGAAAGATAATATAGGTTTCTGGAAGGCGGTGAATGCTCCCTTTTTTGTAAACAGAAAAACAGACACTATAGAGATGGCAATAGAGGAGGCTACATGGGTTAATTACTTTACGGGATTAAATAAAAAGGATAATCTATCAGGGACCACACATGTTGATATTTGTGGGGAAGAGGAGCATAACCCACAGGGATTATTCCCATTAGATATCATATGTGAATGATCTGAAGTTGAAGTTGCAATTGGGGAGAGTGCCGCAGGCAAGGCACCAGGGCCGGACGGGGTGCCTGTGGATATTTATAAATCTAACATTAATTTATGCGCCCCCTCCTGACGAACGTTTTAAATGGGTGTAATGAAACCAGGTTTTTCCCCCATGGCAGGAAGCCATTGTAGTCCCAATTTTTAAAAAAGGGGATCAAAATGACCCAAAGTGCTACAGGCCAATTTCATTATTGGACTCCCTGATGAAAGTAGCCGGAAGGATTATTTTAAATAGACTTCCTGCATGGGTAGAAGACTCGGGTGCCCTTTCAAAATTTCAATATGGTTTTAAAGCAGGGCTAGGTACCGTGGAACAAAGTTTAAATTTAGCTATAATCATTGGAAAATATGTGGTGGAAAAAGGTGATAAGTTATTTTTAATATTTGCGGATTTAAGTTCAGCCTTTGACTGCCTGAGCCATTAAATTTTGTGGGATACCCTTTTACAGCTGGGTATTGAATTACATTTGCTCAATTTTATTAAAGAATTATATTGGGGGGCTGGTGCAAGGGTACGTTTCGGCAGCAAGGGTGAGTGCACCTCCAAATTCTCCATTAAAAAAAGGAGTCCGCCAAGGATGCATACTAGCGACTTTTTTATTTAATTTATATATCAATAGTATAGCATCCCACTTAATACAATATAAGCAGGACTACCCACAAATTGGAGGCAATTCAGCACCAATATTACTTTATGCGGATGACGCTGTGATTATGGCCCGGACTCAAGTGGGCCTGCAGAGAACGTTCAATGCATTTTCAGATTATATGGATAAAAGAAGTTAAAAATCAACACTAGTAAAACTTTTAATATGTGTTGTTCTACAAAGCGAAATGTTCATTGTAAAACCTTTCTAGCAGACTCAAAGTTAGAAACAGCGAATACTTTTTCCTATTTGGGGATCAATTTTGATAGTAAGGGGACGTAGTCGTCAGCTGCCCATACGAGGAAATTAGCATTTTCCTGTGAGATTGGCGCCTTGCGAAATTTCGCTACTAAGTTAGGGGGGCAACCAGTAAACATCCTGGTCGACATTTATAAATCAAAATGCGTGTCGACTGTAATATATGGAGCAGGGATCTGAGGGATCACAGACACACGTGAGATTCAACTATGTGAAAACGCTTTCCTTCGTTATTTATTCGCTGTTCCTAAGTCCACCTGTACCTATGTTTGCCACAAAGAATTAGAACTAGTTTATGATCTTATAAAAGTGAGTCCTATCTTGCTATGGCACAAGGTATGGGTTTCTGAAGAGACAGAACTTAATCAGGATATAATCCAGGATTGCTTGAAACTCCAGGGGAGCCCAAAAATAGATTGTTTTTTGTATGTGAAAAGCTTCCTAAGAGATATTGGACATCCTGAATTTTTTGATACGCCGATCTGTATGTCAACTATCTCAAGGAAAATACTGAAAGAAATATGCCTCATTTTCTTAGAGAACAAAAGATAGCAGACAGAGGGTAATAAGACTTTGGTTAGGGAAAATCAATTGATGCTACATGGCCAGGTTATACAACCATACTTTGTTTGTACACAGAGCAGTTACACCCGGATGTTATTAACTCGTTTCAGGGGGGGAACTGACTCTGTGTCCCTGTGCCGATGTATCACAACAATCAATGATTCATTACATTCTGTTTTGAAAATTCTATACTTTGATCAGGAAAACTTATTTAATTGTCATACTGAAGAAATGGGGCCTAAGACAATGTAGACGAGCTCTACTGAGACTTCAAATGCTCGAGGACGAGATAACCATGTACACAGTATCCATGTTTTTAAAAAGCTTGTTGAGAACTAGATTGACAATCAACTGAATTTTAAACAGACTTGTTTTGAAGTGTAGCTTTATTCTTAATTTAATACGATTTTTAAAATGGATTGTGATGTAATCATATCTAATTGTATGTTTTGCTCTGTGCTTTTATGTTTTTTTTTATTTGAACCCGAATAAAGCTATTTTGACTTGACTTGACCCAAACCTTATTTGTTAAAATTAAATTATTCCTAGGCATGTAACTCACTGAAAGTTATCTACTTTTATGACACATTTTCATTGTTGATTTATTTTCACTCTATATCTTTCATGCTTATGTCAATTAAGCACAAGAATAGGCAAGGTGGTAAATTGCATCAATTATACAAGATATTTCTCTCTGTATGTAATGCTGATTATCTGTTGATGACTGTATGAGTCACTTGTACTTTGAAAACTAATAAATAAATGAAAAACAAAAAAGGTAATTGAAATATCTTGGTGAGTCCATAGGCTCCTGCAGTTTCTGGTTGCAGATTGATGGTTTACACCCAGAATAGAACTCAAATATGTACCCAAAATATTTTCAAAATCCCGGATTCTAGTTTCCAATGCCCAAATTCTGATGGAGTGACGAGCGGTTACGGTCAAGGCATTTGTGGTTTGGAGGCGTGAGTATCAATAGGGAGACCATGCTGTGAGTGTGATTTCTTGCAGATAGAATGAATAAAACAAGAAAAGTATTAAGAATTGATTTTGTGAATAAGTCGATTTCACTCATAGAAGTCGAAATATCCGAGGATAATATTTTAGTTTTTCAAAGAGGTCAGTTGACGGGTAGTGTGAGGCCATCACTTCGCTCAGTAAATATAAGGACAATTTCTCTGTACATTAATGATGCTGTGGAAGCCTTAGAACATTGCAGAAATGATTCCCCGGTTCTGAATAATAATAATAAGAAGATACCAATTTTGCTTTTTGCAGATGACTCAATTCTTATATCTAAAACACCTACGGGTCTCCAAATCTTAATCAATAAGTGTACATTTTTTTAAATTAAGAAGCCCTGAAATAAACTTTAATAAAACTAAGAAGGAAAGCTGGCTGCATAATCCATGGAGGTAGTAAGGCTCTTGATTGAGTACACAACATTGATTACTTAGGTGTTAGACTCATGGATAACTTAAGGTTGAGGAGCCAATTGGAAAAATCAACATTAATGATTGAACATAGATCCAAAGTAATTTTAAGGTTTTATAACCAAACCACGTCGTTTAAAATTTCTCCTGCCGTGGGAGCTGCTCTCTATGGGGCAGAGATTTGGGGCTGTCAAATTACATTCATTGAAGACTGATGAAAATAATTTTAGTAGGAAACTATTGGGTTTACCTTCCAGCTGACCCCTAACACCTATGTATTTTGATGTTAAGATGAAAGTAGTCTTTGACCTGGCTGTTTTAAAAGCTCTAGCATACTTGTTCCGACTCTGGATTACAAGAGAACTTGGAGTTTTTAAAGACTCATTGTTAGAGCTATCGAAACTCCCAGGAGGCAGGAATATCCCATGGGTCAAATCTGTCTCAGGTTGGTTTATCCAAACTTGGAATGCAGAATTTGCGGGACGACCCTATTACTATTCCAAAAAATGACCACAAACTGTTAAAAGATAGATAAAGGGCCTACATCGATGATCGTTATGTAGCTAACCATTCTAGTCGGTCTGCAAGTACTACATTTTGAACTTTTAAGCAATTTCCAATTTTTGAAGAATTCTTATATCTAATATTTCCACCATTAACTAGGAATTTGAATATAAGATTTTGTTACCGAGCTCTTCTCATGAGGTCTATTACAAGTAAATGGTGTACAAATCAAGATCTTATAATCTGCCCTGCATGTGGCCTGAGTAACATATATTGTTCTTTTGCAGAGAGTACCGCACTACATGTCACAAATGGTTAGCTCCAATATGCCACAACATGGGTACTCATAGCTATTTGGAAGCTTTTAGGATCTTAAAAAGTGACACATCGCTAAGAATAGTATTTGCTGTAAGCAAAGTTTTACAAGCAGTGTAGTTCAAGAGATTAGCATTTTTAAATGCTATTGGTTAATGTCTGCACCAAATCAATATACCCCTTCTATTGAAATATTTTTGCACAATGCATGGTCACTTTATGAGTTTATTGCACAGCCTCTAATGCCCACATGAGGATATTATTTTTGTAAAATGCATAGGAATCCTATAGTAGAAGTTTCAGATGCAGCTTAGGCAAAGAGAACTATAAGCCTGTAGCTATTTGTTTCTAATGAAACACATCCAAAAATATCCAGCATTTTATCATCTGTTGCACTTTGCACATTCATTTTATGAGTTTATATCATATTTTTACTGCCTGTAGGAAGTAAGTATGTCAGTCAAATATTTATAAAGCGCACGAATGCCGAGGAGTCTTGGCGCTAAACGAGAACGTGGCATGTGTTGTCCAGGCACAATGACAGAACTTATTTTGGGGGAAATAGCCAAGTCTTCATCATTTTCCTAAACTGGAGCCTTTTCGTCGACAGCCTGTCCAGAGTTTGGCTGCTCAACGGAATAGGCTTTTCAGATCCTGAAATAGCCCATTGCTGGTTCATCAGAGAGTCTGTTGCGAGGAGTGCCGGAGAAGTAGTTTCTGCATGTCCATGACTCTCCCACCATATAGTGTCAGAACCATAAGAAATGATTTGTCTTTTTAAGAGGTGTTGATGCATTGCAGCTTTACATAGGACATTGTGATGATATTGTATTTTTGTATGTAGAGATTTCTTTTCTTTATTGTTTACTTGGATATCAGGTATATACATAATTACATTAGCTGATTACTCTTGCATTTGATTTACATCTGCAGCAATGGTCTCAATAACAGATTCACCTGATTTAACAATACTATTTACACATATTTACACATTATTTATTCCCCTGTCTTTTTCATCCGAGCCTTTAAGGGATCCCATCATTACAATCCTTTCCGCCTAGCTGTTAAACATTTACATTTATATAGTCATTTCCTGCTGTCCAATATTCAATATCCTATGTACCCATTGTTTATTACGAGGGGGGTTCCTTATCCTTCCATACCGTGGCTACCAACAATCTTGCCTCTGCAACCGTTATAAATACAAAATCTCTCTGTGGAGTATCTAATTCCACCGTATTGTCATAACCTAGTAGCATCAACGTTGAGGTAATTCTTATTTCTTTGTTCATTACCCACAGCCAAAAAATCTCTATTCCTGTTTTAAGCTCATCCAATTTCCCACAGGAATAAAACATATGAATACTACCTGCCCGTCTACTATGACATCTTAGACATCCATCAGTCTGACTCATTCCCCAGCCGAACAACTTTGCTGGTGTATAGTAAAGATCATACAGCGTTTAATACTGTTGCGCTTTCCAATTTCATGATAAGAAAACCCTAATCCCGATCTTTACTACCATATCCAAATCTACCTCCCCATCTACCAGCTTTTCCGCCCATTTGACCTCCATATCATCAGGTAGTCTCAGCAGTAATTCCACATAAAAATCCACGGGCCTGCATTCCGAACATTTCATTACTCAGCATCGGTACCTCTTCCACTTTAATAGATCTTTTAACGAGACCCCTTATGTGATGGTGTATCTGCACATATTTAAACCAGGAACTTCTATTTAGGACAAACCTTTGAGCAAGCTTCAAAAAGGTTGCTTGTTCTCTATTACCCGAGGATCCTGCAGATGACATTGGGTAGGGCATATCATTTGTGTTTAATCTTTATTTAACAAGTAGCCAGATTGCCTCCCAAACTCCACTGCTATACTCTCTATTTCTTTAATTGTCCCTTGCGAGTCTGATGTAACTATCCCGATATCATCTGCATACGCAAGAATCTTAGTCTCGTAGCCTTGTGTGATAATTGGTTTAATTGCCTGATATTCATAACTCTAGCTATAAATGGATGGAGATAAAACGCAAATAAAATAGGGGAACAGGGGTACCCTTGCAGCGTAGCCCTGGAGATCTCGATCCTCCTTGATATGTTACCCATCAGTTGGATCGGTGTATATGGCTTGAATAGCCCTAAAAAACAAAGGACCTAGCCCTCTTTCACCCAAAGTGTTGGGTGAAAGAGGGTAAAGGTGTAAAAAATAATCTATTATAAAGAAAGAAAAGTGTTTGTGTTGTGCTGGCTGCTCTAGATGATTTCCTGATTTCCGTCCACATTCTGTTCCAAAAAGAAATAGGCCATTCACTCCCAAATCAGATTGCCACAACAGTTCTACTTTAGTTATATCTCGGAGCTCAGGGGGAACCAATAAATGGGAATAAATGGTGGATGCTTTGGGGGTTATGCAGATGATATTATGCCAAGGGAAGGGGGGTTGGAGAAGACGAAGATTTGAGTTTAGCATAAGTATCAAGTATTACATTCCGCAAGATCAAAAATGTAGGATTTAAGGAAGAAGGTAGAAAATATAGTGACAGTAATTGCTTACATTGAAAAGGGGAGCCTTGATCAAAAAGTTGATGACCCCAGAGCAGACCCTTGTGTCTCCAGCTCTTTCAGTATATAGGTTTCTTGTAAAGAAGGATTTGTTTGTTGTGCCAGATTGTAGAATTGAGAAAAGTATCTAAATTATGCACAACTAAATGGGGTGCAATAGATAGTAATTTACAGGGTTGCTTACTCATGGGAGCAGAGAGCGTTTGCGGGTGAAGGAGAGATATTCCTGAAATGAGACGGGAACTAAAAATGAGGTCTCCAGATCTACCCAGAGAGGTTTATCCTCAGTCTGATTGGTAATCCAATTCGTTAGTTGACGTAACTGAAAGGCCTCGTGATAATTGGAAAAATGGAGGAAATTGACACCGCCCTCTGATTTTGGTTTTATTAATTTCTGTAACGCCATTCTTGATTTTTTATCATTCCATAGAAAGGAGATCAGAATAGGTAGAGGATGTTTGAGAGGATATACAAAACTATTGGAGGTGGCATCATTTTGATTGTGTCAAGACGGCCCCACCAAGAGAGATGAAGGGGATGCCAGCCTGCGCTCAATGTTTTAAGTTCAGCAGAAGTATTCTTGGGTTCTAATCGATGCTCCTGCTTTTGAGTTTATATAGTACGATTCAATGCATTTTAGGGAACATCCTTGCAATTGTAAATGCTTAATGTTTAATTCAATTTGCAGAAATGCCTAACATGTCAGTGCTTAATTTGTTAAAAAAAATAATAAATCTGGGCCTAAAGTTTTGGTTCCTAAGAGCGCAGCTGGTTTTATGGAAGCTTGGGGTGCCCGATACCAAGGCTGTATAGTGTTTATTGTAGGTTATTAGACCTTGTTAATTCACTCCCAGACACTTCCTGACTTTGTTACTCTAGTGCAGTGGTCTTCAAACTGTGGGGCGGGCGTTGAGACATCTCAAGGGGGGCGCAAGTCGACCATTTGCAACCATCAGTGCTGCATGGTCCTTCAGACGGCTTCCACTAGCTGAATCCGGTTAAAGTAATATCCATTGTCGGATAACTGGGCGTGATTTACAGATGGGGTCGTGTAAAATGTGCAGGTTCTACTCGGACGGGGTAAATCTGCCTTCAGTGGGACTGTTGCTGGCTGAATTACCGACAGCCGAACCATACTACGGTCATTTAAGTTACTGAAACACAAACAAATTGTTGCTGATATAAACTACGTGCATTTGTCAAACACTGTTAAAACGTGAGAAACACTGCCCCGTTTACTGTACAACGGCTTTCATCGACATTAGGACTCATGCATCACCCCATTGAACGTCCCACCCACCTGCCTCACTCTTATCGCAGTGCCTCGTCAAGACCCTCAATATGCTAAAAAATAGCCAATCACACATGTTCAGCACTTATTACAGGCTGCAACCATGGTGCGGGACAGAAATGTTTCACGGAGGCACCAGTTATTGAAAATATTAGCTTCACAGGTCCTGGTGCTCTTAGGTTGATCCCGCCTTGTAGACACAACCAGATACGCAAACATATTTAATGTAAATACTGTTCTCTTTTGCTTGGCCGTAATATTTCAAATTGGTTGGAGGCCGCAGCCGGGATGGCAAAGGCGGTACAGCGCCTAGCGCGCCAAAAGTCTAATGCAATTCTTATTGTTTTCAAACAATTGCTAACTATTTAAATAATTATATTGGGCATTATAATTTAAAAGGTACAGTTTTCACAGTTATCTATCTATAAAACATAAAGGCAATATACACCTGTAGAACAGTCAGCTGTTTGTTACTTTAACATTACATCGCAGAGCTCGAGAATTCTCACACTCAAAAGTGATTTGTACACAAGTTTAAAAATGAAAAAATATTCTGCATTAAAGGACCACCTATGAACTAACGTAAAATAATCATTTATTTCTTGATAAGCTTTATACACTTCCAGAAATTGTGCATTCGTACTATTGGGACATTGTTGGCGTAAAGGATGATATATAATACTTTATCCTTTATGATTGGCTGATGCAGGGAAATTCAAGCATCTGGGCAGACATATAGAAAATGGCATTTATTCATGTTGCATTTTCGTGAAGTTAAAAACAAGTTTGCATACTCAGCAGTGCCAGTTTTTAGCCTGGGCACTGCTTTCAGTGATAAACCAAGTGCCTAGATAAAAAATGGTTCTAATGGGTGAGGTGAGGATTAGTCAACCTAACAGATATTTTCACTCGTGCAACACTGTTAGCGGGTGCATGTAGGAAAACAAACCAACCACCGTCCACAATGCATCAGATCTCACCAAATCATCAGCCTGTAGATTTATTTTACAGCCATTCTTAAGAGCCGTGCAGAAGTGTAGATAGTAATTTATGACGCATGACTTTTGAAAATGCAAGTGTATTTAATTTGCCACTTTAGTGCTCACCATTGTTACAAGTCACCCATCCCTGGTTCTAGTGAGTGGCCAGACTATTAACCGGGAGGGAGGGAGGGGCGGCGGCCTGGTTCACCATTCACCCTTCTAAGCCATTGTCCTTTCTATCCCTCTATCTCTCCCATCTCATTCACAGACAGTTCGACAGAGAAGGATTAGAGGAAATGTCACTTTTCAGTGTTCTGGGAAACCAAACTGAGGGGTGGAATTTGTGGAATGCTTTTATTAAATCTGACATTTTGTGAAAATTATGCATAACTACCCAAAATGCAAATGTGTCATTAAGCTCAATATTTTAGTGCAAAAGTGTCATTGTACCAATTTTGAACAAAGGACATACTTTGCACTGAAAAAAAGTGTGAAAACACAAGTGCTGCTGGCGTTCTCGTTGTTTGTGTTCTGCCCAGGTTTCAGCGCTATAACTACGAGGTTTGGCATAAATTTGAGAAACTCCTGTGATATGAAACTCCAAAAATGACGCACATTATGCCAGAGCTATTTAAATTTTGCCCGGACCTATACCAAAGCTACTGTGGTTTATGACTGCTTCCTGAAACTGGATTGTACCCAGATGTAAAGCAAGGCTGTGCAGCGCCACTGTAGGGACCAGATTTACTGATGCTTTGCAACAGGTTTGCGTTACTTTTGCGATGCAAACCCAGTGCAGAGTGTTATGCTGGAACTTACTGCTCAAAGCAAGTCAGGGTTTGCAGTGGATAGTTTCCCAAAGTAACACAAAGTTTTGCTCCATGCTGCCTTGCGTTACTTTGCATCAAGGGTGCCTTCCGTGGGTAGCACGTGGGTGTCTTTGCAAAAGGGACATTAGGGCAGAGGGAACCCTTGCTGCAGAAGGGACAATGTGTGGGAGCTTTTTTCTCTCAAAGGAATACAGAGCCTGTGTCCAGAGCAGAGTGCTGGTAAGGCATGGTGGGGAAGGGATACAAGAGGTACGCAAGACAGCCTGCGACTCAGGAATACAGCTGTTATTAGTGAAGCAGGTGGTTTTGTATTGGGGCCCAGGAGTGTGAAGGGCTCACTACTCTCCTAAACAGGAGCATTGTTTGTTTCTCAATTTTTGTTTCAGGAATTTACTCATTTATAATCCTCAAATTACTGTGGATTATGAGCTACAGAATAAACAACCCTGCAATGGTCTCACAAACCCAACTCTTCCAGTCCTTGCCATAAAGTTTTGGAGGGGGGCCCGACTTGTAAATATTTAGCTTAGGGGGGCTCAAGGCAACAAAGTTTGAAGACCTCTGCTCTAGTGTGTTCTTTTTTTCATCTTTGCTTTCATCCCTGGTGCTCTAGCTTTCTCTTCCTCTGTTGCCTCTTTTGTGTTTTTCTCTCTTTTTTTGCCTCAAAGTTAGCTGAGGAAATCTAAGGGCCAGTCTCCAAAAATGAGTGGCGTTTGGCCAAACCTACATTCATCATGGCTCAAATGAATCACTGCTCATTGCGAAATATAAATAAGTCATTCATGTCGGCTTAAAGCAGTATTCTTTCTGTATGCTTGTTGGGAGTTAAAAAGAAAATGAATAAAAAGCGAGAACTTGATGAAAATGAAATTTAGGAATCCAATATGAAGCTGGCGCCATACGTCAAGGTTTCACCCAACGCACATTTCTATGTCTGTCCCAGAGCGAGCATGAAAATATTATTGAGTAAAAACAACATTCGTACTTGAAGGGTCTTCGGGTCGGCTGTTTTCATGCTTTGGTATCTCTAACTCCTCATTCATTATACTTGCGCCTACAAAAGCAGGCAGCAGGGCCCCCCCCTCTTAAGACCGTGACTGCTTTTTGCCTAATTACTGGTGCACAACTGGATTAGACGTCTACAGACGTTGCAGGGATTGTTCAAAATACTTAAGCATTTTTTTTATTCTTTCCAGTATTTAGTATTAAAATATTTTTCTTTAAGTCCTTTTTAGTGGGCCTAAACGCTCTTCAGGTTACAGTAATTTAAACCCTAGGTACTGTTATGGTGCTCAAATTGGAATCTTGTCTCCTGGTGAAGGGCACTGAATTGATTTCTATGCTTGTAATAAGTGTTGATAAAAAAACAGCTGCTCGAAACTAGATCAGTCTGATTTACTAATGCTTGTTTAATGCTAGTTCAATATAAGTAGGCAAATTGTTTCAGTATAAAAAATACATATACAAGGCAAAGATGAGGGTATTAGCTAAATTGCAGACTTGTAATAAAGACAGGGTGAGGGGGGACGAGGCAAGGGGAACGAGATGGGACGGCAAGTGGGATAAACACCCCTGCAGTTTAGAAAGAGAAAGCCATTAAACGCATGCGGACTGAAAAATGAACAAAGTTTAAAGAGGCTACTGATTACAACATGTCTCTTTTCCTGATACAAGCGCCCATGGCTGTAAATGGACTCCGATCCCTGCCCCCACCCGCCGCCTGTGCTGTAACCCGGACACAGAGCATTCGTATCTGATGCGTGTGCAGGTCTCTAGTACTTCACAGGCCATAGAAAGCTTTTCAAAAGTAAATGAGGTTATGTTTCTTTTAGGCTTCGCCTGCACAGCACTGTTCCTGTAAAATCTATTGTATTTAATGTAGCTTAAAAGGGGCCTCTCTTATCAGTTCCCGAGGCTAAAGTACTCATCCACATCTGCTTTAGTAGGTGGAGCTTTTTTCTTCCTTTAAGGCTCTCTAGTTACAGCACTGTTTTTGAATGAATCTTTTTATTGGCATTTGGAAGGGTTATACATCTTCCGCCGCTGATAACAGCCATGAATGTATCACTCTCGTATTACAGTATAGGGTGCGTTCAGAGGTGACAAACGTGAGTCCTGTCATGAGGGTTCGTACATCATGCAGTGGTACATTACGGACTGGAGGATTGAGTAGCTTTGGGTTTTAATTAATAGGGGGAATCAACTGCGGAACTTATATTCTTTACTTGAAAGAAGACGTTAATAAATGACCAGCCGGGTCGGAATTAGAACCGGCGGAGAGGTAAGGGATGCAAGGCATAATGTGTAGCTTATAACTGAAGGGTTGTAACTCTGAATGAAGTGGTATGATCTACAAAATACATCAAGAATATTGGTTATGTTTCACTCTCCCTTATAGGTGAGAGGAATAGATTGAATTTGTAAGCCCGACAGTAGTAACTGTGGAATTGACAGCGAGGTGTAGGGACATATCATGTGAACGAGGTGTAGCGACATATCATGTGAGCGAGGTGTAGCACGGGGCGCCTGACAGAAAGATTAGCCAAGTATGTGGCCCTCTTCCTTCAACCATTAGTACCAAAACTCCCCTCTTTGATCAGGAACACCAAACACATCTTAAGTCTACTTGCTGATTTACCATGAGAATAAGGAATGACCCTGGCCACATTGGACGTAGTTTCACTATACCCAAGAATCAAATCGAGCTTGAAAGCAAGGGTATGATATCTCAACATGAGATCGGCCTCTCGTTGGCAGCACACGGAAATGTTATTGACTATGGTGGATCTGATACTTAGCTATAACGTCTTCCTTTTCGAGGGACAATGGTATAGACAGACACAAGGAGTGGCCATGGGTTCCAAATTATCTCCATCCTTTGCAGACCTGTTCATGGGATGGCTATAAGATGAAAGGATTTGGGCCCAAAAGGGGGCGAATGGAACGACCCAATCATAAATTGAAGAAGTTACCTAGATGATTGCCTAATGGTGTGGTCAGGGGCCTCTATAAAGCTCATACAATTATATGATTTCTTAAATACAAACACCATGGACATTAAATTCACTTTCCAGTTCAGTAACACTGACATAGTCTTTTTAGATGTGGAACTCTATGTGTAATTACAGAGTAGACAACATCAAAAACCTACCACGTGCCATTGCTTATTGCATGCCACAAGTGCACATCCCACTCATCAGATTCAGAGAATTCATAAGGGCTAGAAGAAATTGCAGCGAGGAAGGGTATTTCAGTTCTTGTGTAGAAAGCATGAAAATACGCTTCTTAGCACGGGGCCACAACAAACAAATAATTGGGAAGGATCCAGAGACGTGACACTTTAAAAGATAAATCGACAACAACAAATCAAGAACAAGTAATTAGACTTGTAACTATAATGGTTTGTCAAAAACACCAATGAAAAGTATGATCAAACCTTGGGGAGTACTTAAGGAGGACAAATAACTAAAGATGTACGCAAGAATTATACCAGGGGTCATATTTTATCAGAGGCAGGACATTAAAATCAATCATGAGTCCGAGCGTCCCTCAAGACAAAAACACGGCAAATTGGCTCTCACAACACTCATTGGGATTCCACAAATGTGGCTCATGTTGGGTTTGCAGATATGCAATAGACAAAAAAAAAGACTTCAGAGGATACGATGACAAGACCTACATAATCAGACGCAACATGAATTGCAATTCCAAATTTCTCGTCTACGTTATTGAATGCAAATGCAAACGTATGTTTTGTAGGGAGCATAATCAGGGCATCGAGGGAAGTAATAAGGGCACACAGAGCCTTAAAATGACAGGACGTAAGATATCCCTTGGCAATGCATGCAATAGAGTGTGAGGCACAGGGACAACATAAATTATTTGCTTTCTAAGGGATCGATATATTAGCGTAGTAAAACCCTAGAGGTGGTAATGGAGAACTAAAATGAAGACGCAGAGAGGCACTGTTGATAATGCGTCTTACATTTGTTGAATGGGGTCTTAATATGGACCACAAATTACAGTATTTCCTAGGAGACTGGCTTTTTTTAGAGACAAGGGGACAGGGTTTTGGAAACAGACTGGAGGTGCATGAAATTGTAAATGAATATGATAATTAATGTATCCGAAATGTATCACAAGGACTGCATGGATTGAAGATTGCATTACAATGCTCTCGTTACACAAACCTGGATGGCCGGAAATGGAGGTATCTTACAAAATTATTAAATATGGAATAATTTAATGTATGGCAAATATATGTCTACAATGTTGGTCTCATGGGTGTCATGATGGAATACTGCAAATCAACTGTTACACTAAATTTAAAACTCATTAATAGGGGTGGACAAATTAATATGGAGGGAAATGTGTGAATGGGTAACACGTAGCCACTGCAATACGGACCAAGCGTACTATTGCATGAACAAATGATATATATGAGGTGTTTGATGCCCGTGAATGTAGGAGAAATAAACATGAAGAGATTTGGATATGGGTCTACAATACAGGATGTCATGTGCATCGATGAAGGTGAGCGGTCCAGTTAACAAAAAGAAGAAAGCCTAAAAGTGGTGAATAAGGTCACACTTCCGTGTGTTGCGGTATAATACAAACACAGGAGTGTACTCGCTTACAAGTATGTGCCAAAAGTGGATTTTTAAGCCATGATTGAAGTTAAGCGTTTGCTTGGAGTACCGCAGTCAAACTAAACCTTTGTCATTTGAATACTTAGACTTGCAGGATTTGAAATGACTAAAGTATTGGGCACCACTGTACGAGGCACTAGTCTCCAGAGGTATATCCAACACAACACTAATGGGATATTTTAGCATAAGATTTTGACATCGTCATACACCATATCACGTGAAGCATGGGTTTCCACCTTACAAGTAGGTTGTGATATCTCTTCGCTATGTATGCATCGTCCGAATAAGGTACTGCATAGTGGGGAAATGTTTCTTCACAATGTTTGAAATGCTGTGCACAATATTCTGCACATGATTGGCTTTTAAAACTGGTTTTATCATGTTCTTTTAGCCCGGAAGAAGTCCCGGGATATTCCCCATTCGACGAAACACGTGTTAGCATTTTTTATACAATTCGTCCGGGTGACATAAATTCAAGTCTGTGTACCCATGATCATTCGTTGCTAAAAAGAAAAATCAGTATTGGCAATTTTGTTGTTGTTTGTTGAGATTGGCTCAGCCTTACTGATTAGACCCCAACCTTACGCTAGAGCTACATGTAACACCGCAACTAAAAATAGAAAGAAGGAAATAAAGCAGGAGGCATGGGAAGCTCTTCATCAAGCCTGCCTCCAGAAAGATAATATAGGTTTCTGGAAGGCGGTGAATGCTCCCTTTTTTGTAAACAGAAAAACAGACACTATAGAGATGGCAATAGAGGAGGCTACATGGGTTAATTACTTTACGGGATTAGAGGAGGCTACATGGGTTAATTACTTTACGGGATTATATAAAAAGGATAATCTATCAGGGACCACACATGTTGATTTTTTTGGGGAAGAGGAGCATAACCCACAGGGATTATTCCCATTAGATATCATATGTGAATGATCTGAAGTTGAAGTAGCAATTGGGGAGAGTGCCGCAGGCAAGGCACCAGGGCCGGACGGGGTGCCTGTGGATATTTATAAATCTAACACTAATTTATGCGCCCCCCTCCTGACGAACGTTTTAAATGGATGTAATGAAACCGGGTTTTTCCCCCATGGCAGGCAGCCATTGCAGTCCCAATTTTTAAAAAAGGGGATCGAAATGACCCAAAGTGCTACAGGCCAATTTCATTATTGGACTCCCTGATGAAAGTAGCCGGAAGGATTATTTTAAATAGACGTCATGCATGGGCAGAAGACTCGGGTGTCCTTTCAAAATTTCAATATGGTTTTAAAGCAGGGCTAGGTACCGTGGAACAAAGTTTACATTTAGCTATAATCATTGGAAAATATGCGGTGGCAAAAGGTGATAAGTTATTTTTAATATTTGGGGATTTAAGTTCAGCCTTTGACTGCCTGAGCCATGACATTTTGTGGGATACCCTTTTACAGCTGGGTATTGAATTAAATTTGCTCAATTTTAGAAAGAATTATATCGGGGGGCTGGTGCAAGGGTACGTTTCGGCAGCAAGGGTGAGTGCACCTCCAAATTCTCCATAAAAAAGGAGTCCGCCAAGGATGCATACTAGCGCCTTTTTTATTTAATTTATATATCAATAGTATAGCATCCCACTTAATACAATATAAGCAGGACTACCCACAAATTGGAGGCAATTCAGCACCAATATTACTTTATGCGGATGACGCTGTGATTATGGCCCGGACTCAAGTGGGCCTGCAGAGAACGTTCAATGCATTTTCAGATTATATGGATAAAAGAAGTTAAAAATCAACACTAGTAAAACTTTTAATATGTGTTGTTCTACAAAGCGAAATGTTCATTGTAAAACCTTTCTAGCAGACTCAAAGTTAGAAACAGCGAATACTTTTTCCTATTTGGGGATCAATTTTGATAGTAAGGGGACGTAGTCGTCAGCTGCCCATACGAGGAAATTAGCATTTTCCTGTGAGATTGGCGCCTTGCGAAATTTCGCTACTAAGTTAGGGGGGCAACCAGTAAACATCCTGGTCGACATTTATAAATCAAAATGCGTGTCGACTGTAATATATGGAGCAGGGATCTGAGGGATCACAGACACACGTGAGATTCAACTATGTGAAAACGCTTTCCTTCGTTATTTATTAGCTGTTCCTAAGTCCACCTGTACCTATGTTTGCCACAAAGAATTAGGACTAGTTTATGATCTTATAAAAGTGAGTCCTATCTTGCTATGGCACAAGGTATGGGTTTCTGAAGAGACAGAACTTAATCCGGATATAATCCAGGATTGCTTGAAACTCCAGGGGAGCACAAAAATAGATTGTTTTTTGTATGTGAAAAGCTTCCTAAGAGATATTGGACATCCTGAATTTTTTGATACGCCGATCTGTATGTCAACTATCTCAAGGAAAATACTGAAAGAAATATGCCTCATTTTCTTAGAGAACAAAAGATGGCAGACAGAGGGTAATAAGACTTTGGTTAGGGAAAATCAATTGATGCTACATGGCCAGGTTATACAACCATACTTAGTTTGTACACAGAGCAGTTACACCCGGATGTTATTAACTCGTTTCAGGGGGGGAAGCTTTTTTAGACTTTTAACCTTCCCCGATGTTAACATCTGGTCTAAAAAACTGACTCTGTGTCCCAACAATCGATGATTCATTGCATTCTGTTTTGCAAATTCTATACTTTGATCAGGAAAAAGTATTTAATTGTCATACTGAAGAAATGGGGCCTAAGACAATGCAGACGAGCTCTACTGAGACTTCAAATGCTAGAGGACGAGATAACCATGTACACAGTATCCATGTTTTTAAAAAGCTTGTTGAGAACTAGATTGACAATGAACTGAATTTTAAACAGACTTGTTTTGAAGTGTAACTTTATTCTTAATTTAATACGATTTTTAAAATGGATTGTGATGTAATCATATCTAATTGTATGTTTTGCTCTGTGCTTTTATGATTTTTTTTATTTGAAACCGAATAAAGCTATTTTGACTTGACTTGACCCCAACCTTATTTGTTAAAATTAAATTATTCCTAGGCATGTAACTCTCTGAAAGTTATCTACTTTTATGACACGCTTTCATTGTTGATTTATTTTCACTTTATATCTTTCATGCTCATGTCAATTAAGCACAAGAATAGGCAAGGTGGTAAATTGCATCAATTATACAAGATATTTCTCTCTGTATGTAATGCTGATTATCTGTTGGTGACTGTATGAGTCACTTGTACTTTGAAAACCAATAAATAAATGAAAAACAAAAAAGGTAATTGAAATATCTTGGTGAGTCCATAGGCTCCTGCAGTTTCTGGTTGCAGATTGATGGTTCACACCCAGAATAGAACGCAAATATGTACCCAAAATATTTTCAAAATCCCGGATTCTAGTTTCCAATGCCCAAATTCGGATGGAGTGATGAGCGGTTACGGTCAAGGCATTTGTGGTTTGGAGGCGTGAGTATCAATAGGGAGAACATGCCGTGGTTGTGAGAGTAGAGTGAGTGTGCTTTCTTGCAGATAGAATGAATAAAATAAGAAAAGTGTGAAGAAGTTGATTTCACTCATAGAAGTCGAAATATCCCAGGATAATCTAGTTTTGCAAAGAGGACAGTTGACGGGGAGTGTGAGGCCATCACTTCGCTCAGTAAATATAAGGACAATTTCTCTGTACATTAATGATGCTGTGGAAGCCTTAGAACATTGCAGAAATGATTCCCCGGTTCTGAATAATAATAATAATAAGATACCAATTTTGCTTTTTGCAGATGACTCAATTCTTATATCTAAAACACCTACGGGTCTCCAAATCTTAATCAATAAGTGTACGTTTTTTTAAATTAAGAGGCCCTGAAATAAACTTTAATAAAACTAAGAAGGAAAGCTGGCTGCATAATCCATGGAGGTAGTAAGGCTCTTGATTGAGTACACAACATTGATTACTTAGGTGTTAGACTCATGGATAACTTAAGGTTGAGGAGCCAATTGGAAAAATCAACATTAATGATTGAACATAGATCCAAAGTAATTTTAAGGTTTTATAACCAAACCACGTCGTTTAAAATTTCTCCTGCCGTGGGAGCTGCTCTCTATGGGGCAGAGATTTGGGGCTGTCAAATTACATTCAGTGACGACCGCTGAAAATAATTTTAGTAGGAAACTATTAGGTTTACCTTCCAGCTCACCCCTAACACCTATGTATTTTGATGTTGGGATGAAAGTAGTCTTTGACCTGGCTGTTTTAAAAGCTCTAGCATACTTGTTCCGACTCTGGATTACAAGAGAACTCGGAGTTTTTAAAGACTCATTGTTAGAGCTATCGAAACTCCCATGGGTCAAATCTGTCTCAGGTTGGTTTATCCAAACTTGGAATGCAGAATTTGCGGGACGACCCTATTACTATTACAAAAAATGACCACAAACTGTTAAAAGATAGATAAAGGGCCTACATCGATGAGCGTTATGTAGCTAACCATTCTAGTGGGTCTGCAATTACTACATTTTTAACTTTTAAGCAATTTCCAATTTTTGAAGAATTCTTATATCTAATATTTCCACCATTAACTAGGAATTTGAATATAAGATTTTGTTATTGAGCTCTTCCCATAAGGTCTTTTACAAGTAAATGATGTACAAATCAAGATCTTATAATCTGCCCTGCATGTGGCCTGAGTAACAAAGATAAGAAACATATATTGTTCTTTTGCAGAGAGTACCGAACTACATGTCACAAATGGTTAGCTCCAATATGCCACAACATGGGTACTCATAGCTATTTGGAAGCTTTTAGGATCTTAAAAAGTGACACATCGTTAAGAATAGTATTTGCTGTAAGCAAAGTTTTACAAGCAGTGTAGTTCAAGAGATTAGCATTTTTAAATGCTATTGGTTAATGTCTGCACCAAATCAATATACCCCTTCTATTGAAATATTTTTGCTCATTTACACTATGCATGGTCACTTTATGAGTTTATTGCACAGCCTCTAATGCCCACATGAGGATATTATTTTTGTAAAATGCATAGGAATCCTATAGTAGAAGTTTCAGATGCAGCTTAGGCAAAGAGAACTATAAGCCCATAGCTATTTGTTTCTAATGAAACACATCCAAAAATATCCAGCATTTTATCATCTGTTGCACTTTGCACATTCATTTTATGAGTTTATGTCAGTCAAATATTTATAAAGCGCACAAATGCCGAGGTGTCTTGGCGCTAAACGAGAACGTGGCATGTGTTGTCCAGGCACAATGACAGAACTTATTTTGGGGGAAATAGCCAAGTCTTCATCATTTTCCTAAACTGGAGCCTTTTCGTCGACAGCCTGTCCAGAGTTTGGCTGCTCAATGGAATAGGCTTTTCAGATCCTGAAATAGCCCATTGCTGGTTCATCAGAGAGTCTGTTGCGAGGAGTGCCGGAGAAGTAGTTTCTGCATGTCCATGACTCTCAGAACCATAAGAAATGATTTGTCTTTTTAAGAGGTGTTGATGAATTGCAGCTTTAAATAGGACATTGTGATGATATTGTATGTAGAGATTTCTTTTTTTTTTTTTTATTGTTTACTTGGATATCAGGTATATACATAATTACATTAGCTGATTACTCTTGCATTTGATTTACATCTGCAGAAATGGTCTCAATAACAAATTCACCTGATTTAACAATACTATTTACACATTATTTGTTCCCCTGTCTTTTTCATCCGAGCCATTAAGGGATCCCATAATTTCAATCCTTTCCGCCTAGATGTTAACCATTTACATTTATATAGTAATTTCCTGCTGTCCAATATTCAATATCCTATGTACCCATTGTTTATTACGAGGGGGGTTCCTTATCCTTCCATACCGTGGCTACCAACAATCTTGCCTCTGCAACCGTTATAAATACAAAGTCTCTCTGTGGAGTATCTAATTCCACCCTATTGTCATAACCTAGTAGCATCAACATTGAGGTAATTCTTATTTCTTTGTTCATTACCCACAGCCAAAAAATCTCTATTCCTGTTTTAAGCTCATCCAATTTCCCACAGGAATAAAACATATGAATACTACCTGCCTGTCTACTATGACATCTTAGACATCCATCAGTCTGACTCATTCCCCAGCCGAACAACTTTGCTGGTGTATAGTAAAGATCATACAGCGTTTAATACTGTTGCGCTTTCCAATTTCATGATAAGAAAACCCTAATCCCGATCTTTACTACCATATCCAAATCTACCTCCCCATCTACCAGCTTTTCCGCCCATTTGACCTCCATATCATCAGGTAGTCTCAGCAGTAATTCCACATAAAAATCCACGGGCCTGCATTCCGAACATTTCATTACTCAGCATCGGTACCTCTTCCACTTTAATAGATCTTTTAACGAGACCCCTTATGTGATGGTGTATCTGCACATATTTAAACCAGGAACTTCTATTTAGGACAAACCTTTGAGCAAGCTTCAAAAAGGTTGCTTGTTCTCTATTACCCGAGGATCCTGCAGATGACATTGGGTAGGGCATATCATTTGTGTTTAATCTTTATTTAACAAGTAGCCAGATTGCCTCCCAAACTCCACTGCTATACTCTCTATTTCTTTAATTGTCCCTTGCGAGTCTGATGTAACTATCCCGATATCATCTGCATACGCAAGAATCTTAGTCTCGTAGCCTTGTGTGATAATTGGTTTAATTGCCTGATATTCATAACTCTAGCAATAAATGGATGGAGATAAAACGCAAATAAAATAGGGGAACAGGGGTACCCTTGCAGCGTAGCCCTGGAGATCTCGATCCTCCTTGATGTGTTACCCCTCAGTTGGATCGGTGTATATGGCTTGAATAGCCCTAAAAAACAAAGGACCTAGCCCTCTTTCACCCAAAGTGTTGGGTGAAAGAGGGTAAAGGTGTAAAAGGTGTAAAAAATAATCTATTATAAAGAAAGAAAAGTGTTTGTGTTGTGCTGGCTGCTCTAGAACCTCCAGAGAGTTTCAGGTAGCGGGGAGAGGAGGAGTGCAAGGCTTTGTGGGTGATACAAGCGGTCTTGTAGATAGCTCTAGCCTCGAAGGGAAGCCAGCGGAGGGTGGATAACATCGGTGTGATGTGATCGCTTCTTTTGGCCCCATAAATGAAACAAGCTGCTGAATGGAAGACAGACTTAAGTGGGGACAGGTGAGATTTGGGGAGGCCAGTAAGAAGAGAATTGCAGTAGTCTAGTCTGGAGAGGACCAGCGATTGCACCAGGGTTATAAGGTCCTGCTCCGGGAAGAAGCGACGGATTCCCCAAAGAAGGCGCAGTTGGTAGCGAGCAGATTTTGCAATAGAATTGATGTGGGGAGTTAGATTGAGTTTTTTGTCCAGAATGACACCAAGGGATTTTGCACTGTCGACAATGATGGGTTTATTGTTTAGTAGATTCATCTGATCCATCCATGATTGAACCGGGGGAGGAGAGAGTGAGGAGGAGAAGAGGAGGAATTCAGTTTTGGAGGGATTCAGAATCAATTGATGAGTTGACATCCAGTTTTGAATGGAGTCAAGAGTAGATCTTAGGATGGAGAGATCTTGAGTGGAGGCAACCTTGAGGTAGAGTTGAGTGTCGTCTGCATAGAGATGATAGTGAATCCCAGATTTGCTTAGGAGGTTTCCCAGTGGTTCTAAGTAGAGATTGAACAATGTGGGTGCAAGTATAGAGCCTTGGGGAACACCTTGACCCACCGCCACAGGAGAAGAAAGACTGTTCGTTATTTTGATCATTTGAGATCTGTCAGAGAGGAAGGATGCAAACCATTTAAGCACAGTGCCCTCCATGCCCATTCTCTGTTGAAGAATATTGAGGAGGGTGTTGTGATTAACAGTGTCGAAGGCTACGGAAAGGTCAAGGAGAATTAGCAGACAGGACCCCCCTGAGTCGAGTATCCTCAGCGCATCATCAACCACTTGCAGTAGGGCTGTTTCAGAGCTGCAGTTTTGGATGAAGCCGGACTGACAATTTTCAAGAAGATCATTGTCCTTGATATGACGAGAGAGTTGTTTTGCTACACATCTTTCTGTGATCTTCGCAAGAAAGGGAAGGTTAGTGATGGGACGGAAGTTGTTGAGGTCATTCGCATCAGCAGTTGGCTTTTTAAGCAGAGGGGTGACCTGCCCAGTTTTGAAGGAAGGAGACAGGAAGGGAGCCTTGCCAGAGGGAGAGGTTGATCAGAGTGGTCCAATAGGAAAGGGAATGGGTATAGAAGTCAAAGGCAATGGCACTGGGCATAGGGAGGGTCAAGAGAATGGTTGGAGGGCTTTGTTTCGCGTATGCACTTGAGAAGGGCATCTTCAGATATGGGGTCAAAACTCTGCCAAATGGCTAAGGATTTGCGCTCCTCTGGAGGTGTAGGATGAGCAACCTGATCCACAAGTGATTTCACTTTTATAGCGAAATCCGCTGCTCTCTTTGAAGAATCCTCCACCTTGGAGGTTGGGGGAGAGCAGCTCGGAGTCTTGATGAGATCGAATAGTTTTTTGGGCCTATTTTTGGCGGAATCAAGGAGGGTTTTGAAGTGCGTCGCTTTCTCAAGGAAGATGTGCGAAGCATGGCTAAATTGTCAGTGGAGGGCAATTGCCTCCATTGCTTCTCCAGGAATCTTAGCTGCTTCCTTTCATCATAGAGGGATTTGTTGAACCAAGGTGCTGAGGGAGTGGGCCTTATCCTTTTGCTTTTGAGTGGAGCGACGTTATTAATTTCAGCTGCAAGAACTGTGAGGCATTGGGAGGTGAGATCGTCAACAGCTATGTTTGGGTCTAGTCTTGGAAGTGATAGCAAAGCTGATTCACAGAGGGGACCGACATCAATATTTTTGGCATCACGGAACCAGGAGATGGCCCTCTTGGGTTGGCCAAGAGTTATAGAGTGTGAAAGTTGAAGAGAGAATGGGATGAGGTGGTGGTCAGACCAGTCTACATGAATTGGGGTAGTGATAGAGAGCATGCCTGCTTTAGAAATAACAAGGTCCAGGATTGCGCCCTTAGAGTGGGTTGGTTCAATGCAGTGTTGGATAAGATCATTTGCAGAGAGGAAGGTGGCCAGTGAGTTCGCAGAGGAGTCTTGCGGTGAGCCCTAATGGAGATTGAAGTCACCCACGATGGTCTGATTGTCACTTTGAGAGTATTGGTCGCTGATGAAGTCTTTGAGATCTTCTATAAACGAAGAGCCACTACGAGGCGGGCGTTAAATGATATGGAATCTGAGCGGTGTTGCAATTGAAGTTCAAGAGAAAGGCATTCAAAGGTGTGGGGGGAGCTGATAGGAGACGCCTTAAGTTGGAGGGCGTTTCTGAAGATGACTGCAACACCTCCCCCCGTGTTTTCAGTTCTGTCATTCCTAAATATGGAATAACCTGTGGGTAATAGGAGATCAAAAATAGAGTGGGAGGTATCTTTGAACCAGGTCTCAGTGAGGAAGAGCATGTCAAGTTTGTGAAGGGTGATGGTATCGGAGATTTCAAGTTTGTGTTTTACTGCAGCTCTGCAGTTGTGAAGCATACAGCGCAGCTCTGTCAAGACTGTTTTGGTGACGGGGGCACTTGGGCTCTGAAGGGTGATCGGGATATTGTACATGTGCGGGGGTGCTCGGGAGGGTTTAGGTGGACGCTTTGTTCTGACAGAGGTGATGGTCGGAATAGCGAGACAGTGGGGTTGCTAGGGTATGCCGGATGAAGAAGGGTGGCGTTCAAGTGCTTGTGCGAGTTAACGACGTTTGCAGACGAAAGGTTGAGCTTGGCTGTGTTGGGGTGAGGGGGCGAGGAGCATCTCCGGGGAAGTTGGGAGGGAGTAGAGGTGCATGGAGGGGTGGAGATCTTAGAGCATAAAAGTGAAATGGCAGCTGTAAGCTGGGAGATGGAGGTGATCAGGGAGCCTAGTATATTTTCCAGTGAGAAAGAGGCAGAGCACGGAAGGCTCGATTGAAATAAGGGGGGGTGGAATTGGTGGTGAAAGGCAGGGAGAGGTGGGGGTTAGGGGAGAGTTGTCATTGTTGGTATTGGGAGAGGAATTAGGGATAAATTTAGAGGGAGAAAGGTGCGAAACACGTCGGTAGGGAAGTAGGAGGGGGGGAGGCCTGTGTGGCGTCATGGGAATGTAGGAGGAAAAGAGGTGCAGTGGTTGCAGAAGTCCTGTCAGTTAGGAGAGGTAGCAGTGAGGGAACGGTCATCTGGCAGAGTGAGGGGGGTTGAGAGAAAGGGAAGTTGAGGAGGGGAAGTGGTTACTAGGAGGGGAAAGGGGGTAGTGCGGCAGTATTGGAGGAGTAGGATGCAGTGGGAATGTGGCAAAAACGGGGTGAATGACGAGGGGATGAAGGGTTGGAGGGATGGAAGGAGGGCTAAGGGGAGCGTAGGGAAAGTTAATTGGGGGAGAGTGTTAGAGGAGAGGTGGACTAAAGAGGGGGGTGATGGGAAGAAGTATGGGGGAGGAGAAGAAAGGGGTGATGGGAAGGAGTATGGGGGAGGAGAAGAGATTGGAGTATTGTGATAGTGCAGATGGGACGAGGAGCGTGTTAGCTAGTGGGAGGGTACATACTGAGGGGGGAAGAGGGCCGACCTGCGCTTCTCGAGAGTGCAGCCAATTGGAGTGAGGTGGGGTCGGCGGAGGAGAAAGGGAGTAATGGGTGGAGCTTGAAGGAGAGTCAAGGGGAAACCCGGTTGCAGACAAGGGGAGTAAGGAGGGGAAGAGGTGGTCAAAGAGCGAGAGGCAGGAGTCTTTGCCTTGGATCATGACAGTACCGTTGTTATAGAGTGAGGTAGCCATTGAAGCACCCAGAGGGGGAAATTTTTAGTTGTTTCCCATAAGGGATAGAGGAGGAGGAGGTGACGTTAAGGGAATTGTAAAAACTGTTGGACCAAGAGGGGGTGTCGCGAGTGAAGAAGATGAAGTCATTTTTGAGCCTCCCAAGACGACCATTGTAAAATTGATCCACAAAAAGGGAGTCCGGGAAACGTTCAATAGTGTTATGCTTCAGTCGTTTTATTGTAGCTTTAGACTGGTCGAGAGGATAAATGATTTTGTAGCAATTGGCTCCAGACTTAACTCGAGAGGTGGCCATGTTGAGGCGAAGGAAGGTAGGGGAGAGATGAGAGGGGTGTTACTGGGAGAGCAGTAGTGAGGAGAAATAAGGGCAAAAAGGGGGCGCATAATCCAGGTTAATGTGCCGGCTGTAAAAAGGCCTAAACGGTGCAGCTGGCACTACTTGCTGCGCAGCTGTAAAAGGCCTAAACGGTGCAGCTAGCACTATTTGCTGCGCAGCTGTAAAAGTGTTTAAAATAGATACCACACAATTAAAAAGTTAAGCGGATGGCGATTTTGATGGAGGAATGCATTGCCCGCAGGGCTGGCCGTGAAGATGAAACATCTGGAAGACAGGCTGTGGACTCACTTAATACAGCTCGGTAATTAGGCATGCTGCGCGCGGCGTCGAGGTCTCCAATTCCGCCATTTTCAGGTCAGGCGGCATGAGCTGGTCGTGAAACAGCCGTACTGAGCCAATATGGGGACCGTTTGAGGCTGGGTCAGTAAGATTGAGCTAGAGCAGGCAGTTTCAGGCCGTTAGTGCAGTGCTCGGAGTCGGGCGGCGCCATTTTGGAGCACATGTGCAAGTGCTGCCAAACTTGTAGGGCTTATCCGGGAGTCAACAGGGGCTCTCCGCTCACACTTCCGCAATTTAAGGTGCCAATAGGCAGGCCTGCAGGTATGCCGGCGTAACATAAGGGCAAGCGGCACCGGACGCGCATTGAAATCGCGCTGAGTAAGAGTTTTACGGGCTCACCACCGTGCGCGGCGTCGAGGTCTCAAATTCCGCCAATTTCAGGTCAGGTGGCATGGGCTGGTCGTGAAACAGTAGTACTGAGCCAAAATGGGGACCGTTTGAGGCTGTGTCAGTAAGATTGAGCTAAAACAGGCCGTTTCAGGCAGTTTCAGCAGTGCTGTGCTCGGAGTCGGGTGGCGCCATTTTGGAGCACCTTTCTCATAAATGTCTGTAGGTGGCGCTATTTTATGATCCACAGTGAGTAATGGCCCTTTAATTTCGAAAGATTGTTTTCCTATATCTTTGCAGTTTTATATAGCGCGACTCTGGCTCGAGAGCACTTCAGCGCTTTACAAGAGAACCAGACACCTTCCAGGCACGGGAAGAGTGGTTTTCTCAGGTGCTGCCTTGGACGCTCTTCAGATCTCCTCGAGGCGCCCTGGGCCTGAGTCAAAGTGAGGCCCCCTACTGCCTGCAGTGGAGAACTTGTAGGGCCCTCTATAGACGAATTTGTGCCGATTTTCAAATGGCGTCTGCCCTGTCCCGGGCGCCGCCATCTTAAGGACAGGCAGCCATGGCATATCAGATCAGATGCAATTGTAGGGCCCCCGCCAGCCGCTATGGGACACCTCCTCACCACAGTCACAAGCCGGAGCAGCAGCCTTCCATCCGGTCTCAGCAGCAGTGTTCAAGCGCCTCCGGTGCGGCCACCAGACTCGTCAGTCCCCCTCACTGCCTGGTGCCAGTCTCGCCATCTTGCCGCTTGAAAACATGCCGAGCAGGGAGGGAGGTAAGCAATCTCGGCTTTTAGCCCCTTCTCGCCTCCGCCGACCACAGCAGTAGCGCTCAATGGGGGCACCGGACCTTCATGGGCGGATTGTGGCGCCGGGTCACAGGATTGGTGACCGTGATCGGTGTTTTTGGAGGGCAGCCGCGGAGGAGCTCTCCTCTGCCTCCACCAGGCCACGCCCATTCAGGGTGAAGGGGGACGGGGCAAGTGGGATAAACACCCCTGCAGTTTAGAAAGAGAAAGCCATTAAACGCATGGGGACTGAAAAATGAACAAAGTTTAAAGAGGCTACTGATTACAACATGTCTCTTTTCCTGATACAAGCACACAGAGCCCATTGCTCTAAATGGACTCCGATCCCTGCCCCCACCCGCCGCCTGTGCTGTAACCCGGACACAGAGCATTCGTATCTGATGCGTGTGCAGGTCTCTAGTACTTCACAGGCCATAGAAAGCTTTTCAAAAGTAACTGAGGTTATGTTTCTTTTAGGCTTCGCCTGCACAGCACTGTTCCTGTAAAATCTATTGTATTTAATGTAGCTTAAAAGGGGACTCTCTTATCAGTTCCCGAGGCTAAAGTACTCATCCACATCTGCTTTAGTAGGTGGAGCTTTTTTCTTCCTTTAAGGCTGCACAGCATGTACCGTTTACAGACACTTCCTCTGGCTGCACGCATTTACGACACTGATCTTCTACTGGCCCATTCACTGTCCAGACTTCAGGGACTGTTAAACTATACGATAAGATCTCTTTGCAGGGAAAAGGCAGACACATTCTAACAGTATGTTGGAATGCTTTGCTTTTTTATTACTTTGTTGTGTAAAGCAGACGCTTTACCTTAGAACGTTTGTGGTATTTGCTATTCATGGAGCAGTACCTTTCTTTGCACTTTATTGGATCGTGTTTACCACTATACAGGCAGTCACAATTGCAGTTAAAAGGGGCTTGATTTAAATTGTGCAGCCGGTGCAGTGGCACCAGGGCTAAAAGTTGTCATAACTCCATTAAACACCAAATATTGCTATATTTTACTACCAAACAGGCAGTGATAATTATTTTGTCATGTATTCTGTTATGCAAGGCTGGGTATGTGTGTGTGTGTATATATATATATATATGTATTATAATTGTTCACCTAAAGAATTAATGAGCAACAATGATGGGGGTAATAATAGCAATAGTGAATGATGGGATGAACAAGCATGCACCTAGGGAACTTAGAGAAATGAATAGCGTACACTCAAACACATACACCGATCAAGAGTAGCACATGATATCCACATATGAAAAACATTGGAGAACAGACCATCATGTTACGTGTGTTCATTAATACCTCACTCAATAGCTGCGCCAATTCAATACTTAACAAAAGAGGCAGACCCAAACATCACCCTCTGCTGGATACATTTGCTGCCTGAAGAGTAAGAGGAGGTCAAATACAGCCCTCTTTATTCCAAGGCGCAAACCGATTCACAAACGCCTCTGCATACTGAACGAGTAACAGTTTAACCAAAACTATAACAGACAGAATTATAATATGTGGAACTAGAAGAGATGGGAAGAAGAGGACAGGTATTAGGAAGTTAGAAAAGACCATTTATTCCTGAAAGAATATATGATACAGCGAGGAAAGCCAGCAGAGAACGATCCATATCTTTGATGTAATAATTAAAAACATTCCTGAAACTCCCCATTATGGGTGTGAAATCAAACCAACAATGCTAATAAAGGTATCCATTTACTGACAGGAGGGGTGCAGTCACAATCTCATAATTTCTTGCCAAAGAAGGCCTCTGTGGGATGAGGGGCGACACGGTACACACATAAATGGGTGTAGGCCTATTTGGCGTCTCTAGTTACAGCACTGTTTTTGAATGAATCTTTTTATTGGCATTTGGAAGGGTTATACATCTTCTGCCGCTGATAACAGCCATGAATGTATCACTCTCGTATTACAGTGTAGGGTGCGTTCAGAGGTGACAAACGTGAGTCCTGTCATGAGGGTTCGTACAGATGGCGAGAGGTACATTATGCAGTGGTACATTACGGACTGGAGGATTAAGTAGCTTTGGGTTTTAATTAATAGGGGGAATCAACTGCGGAACTTATATTTTTCACTTGAAAACAATACGTTAATCAATGACCAGCCGGGTCGGAATTAGAACCGGCGGAGAGGTAAGGGATGCAAGGCAGAATGTGTAGTAACTCTGGGTGAAGTGGTATGATCTACAAAATACATCAAGAATATTGGTTATCATTGGGAGATATTAGCATAAGATTTTGACATCGTCATAGACCATCTCACATAAAGCATGGGTTTCCACCTTACAAGGTAGGTTGTGATCTCTAATCGCTATGTATGCATCATCCGCAAAGGTACTGCACAGTGGTGAAATGTTTCTTCACCATGTTTGAAATGCTGTGCACTATATTCTATACATGATTGGCTTTTGAAACTGATATCATGCTCTTTTAGCCCTGAAGAAGTCAACGAAACACATGTTGGCTGGACGTAAAGAATTAAAGACAAAGAAAAGTAAATACCAAATCATTCTTTCTTGTGCAACTGTTAATATAATTTGTTTATGCATGCGCGTGCTAAGGATTGAATCTATTTTGTGAAAGACCTTAGGGTCAAAATTTGGCCGGTTTGGAGTCATTCCCCTCCCCTTAAGCACCGCAACTAATAGGGGCCTGTGCTACAGAATTAGGACCGCCAGGACTATCCTAGTACAAATAAACCCCAATAGGACATTGAACTAAAGACATAAAAACTAGGGAATGCAGCTCAAGCGTCATACTCAAGAGTTAATCAGAACAAGAATGGACAAAATGGATAGAGACAAAGTAGCAGAATTATTCAACAGTTTAGCTAAAGGAAATACAGTGGGGATATCTCTCCACAGTGGAGACCCGCAACGGAAGAAAGATCTGAGGGAGAATGTTATTAGATTGGATGACTAAAGAAGAACAATCTCAAAATGGTGGGTTGGAGTCACAATCAAACAATACCGGAGACTGAATAGAATCTCCAGAGGTTTCAGGTCCCAAATATTCCCGACTTATGAAGACCTAGAAGATATCTCCGAAAAAAACGGTAAGACGAGCAAACATCCAACTCAAATATCTAATGGGGATCCGGATAGAAAGTCCAGAATGAAAGGTGGTCAATTACAGACAGAAATTAGCATCTTGGAAAGGGAAATTAGAGACCTAAACCTAAGAGGCGACAGATAAAAATGATGTCATCATGAAAGATATACTACAGAAACATCAAGATAACATTAAACAGAGAAAGGCACGAACACTTAAGAGATTAGATTGATTATAAGGAAGGGAGGATATGCACATTAGCAAGAAAATATGATCAACTGTTGCAAGCAGATAAGGATAAGAGTGGACAAATCAGACAGGAGACGGGCTCGTCGAGTTCCACTTCTTTGCGTGCTCTGCTCACTAGTGATAGCGATATTGATACTACTGCAGGTGCATCAGGAGGCAATCGGACAGAGAGCGCTTTATTAAAGGAGGTCCAAAGAATAAAGAGGGGGAACCAAGACCAACACAGACGTGGGGGCTTAACAAGAAAACCTGTAGAGGCAAGAGCAGGAAATGGAGGAAGACAGGATGAAGTTGAGATGAGGGCACAAAAGTAATTATTCAACGCCTAGAACATGGGGGTGAAGTTTATAAATCTCTCCAACAAAACACTCACCTCCGACCAGATAACACTACTGGAAAAAGGTTTGGGTTTTTGTCTGAATGAGGAGGGGTATTTCTGAAAATTTAAAGTGGATCTTTTCAAATTTGTAAGGTGATAAAAACTGAAATTTTCTTTTAGTAAGTATCCTGTACATAATAAAACCAGAGTAAATATTCCATCTTCTATAGTGTCGGATACATTGAGTATACAGGTTATACATGACGCTCCATTACGGTTGTCCATTACAGATCTAGAACAAGCTCCCAGCAACGTGGCCAGACTATTAGAGGACTTGAACATTGACACAGATCGCACAATAGCGAGCAGTTTAAAAATGTTATCAAAATGTACTCTGGTCCTACCGGGTGGTAAAACGATGGATACCTTCAACAAACCAGTTTTAGAGGATCTGTAGAAGCACAGTCGGAAACACCTAACTCACAAACACAGATTCAAAGACAATCGGAACAAGGGGGAACGTTCAGCACTCAAACAACCAGAATCGGACAGACTGACCATAATTAGAGAAGCAGACAAGGGAGGGAACATGGTCATGAATAAAGAAGACTATGACACCATTGAATGACACTAGCTGTTACGAGAAACTGAAGTCGAATCCCATGTGGTCACTCTTGAGTAAAATCAGTGCCAGTCTTAAGGAATGGCATGAAAATGGCCTTCTTGATGATGTTGAATACATGTATTCAAAGGTGTTTAGACCAACACTCCCATGTCTAAATACACAAGCACCTACCCTTCCCACCAGGGAGACTGATTGTGTCCAGCATTGGGGGCCCGACAGAATGATTAGCCAAGTATGTGGCCCTCTTCCTTCAACCATTAGTACAGAAACTCCCCTCTTTGATCAGGAACACCAAACACATCTTAAGTCTACTTGCTGAATTACCATGGGAAGAAGGAATGACCCTGGCCACATTGGACGTAGTTTCACTATACCCAAGTATCAAATCGAACTTGGGACTGAAAGCAATGGAATGATATCTCAACATGAGATCGGCCTCTCAGTGGCAGCACACGGAAATGTTATTGACTATGGTGGATCTGATACTTAGCAAAAACTTCTTCCTTTTTCGAGGGACAATGGTATAGACAGACACAAGGAGAGGCCATGGGTTCCAAATTATCTCCATCCTTTGCAGACCTGTTCATGGGATGGCTAGAAGATGAATGGATTTGGGCCCAAAACGGGGCGAATGGAATGACTAAATCACAAATTAGGGACGCTACATAGAGGATTGCCTAATGGTGTGGTCAGAGACCTCTGCAAAGCTCATACAATTATGTGAATTCTTAAATACAAACACCATGGACATTAAATTCACTTACCAGTACAGTAACACTGACATAGTCTTTTTAGATGTGGAACTCTATGTGATGGGTAACAAATTACAGAGTAGACAACATCGAAAACCTACCACGTGCCATTGCTTATTGCATGCCACAGGTGCACATCCCACTCATCAGATTCAGGCTAAACCATAAGAGCTACAAGAAATTGAGGCGAGGAAGGTTATTTCAGTTCTTGTGCAGAAAGCATGAAAACACGCTTCTTAGCACGGGGCCTCAACAAACAAATAATTGGGAAGGCTGAACGTAGACTCCTGGGCATACAGAGACGTGACACTTTAAAAGATAAATCACCCAAAAAAAATCATCGAGAAAAAGAAAATTAAACGTGTGACTAACTATAATGGTTTGACAAAAACACTAATGAAAAGTCTGATCAAACATTGGGGAGTACTTAGGGTGGACAAATAACTAAAGACGTGCACAAGAATTATACCAGGGGTCACATTTTATCAGAGGCAGAACATTAAAATCAATCTTGAGCCTGAGCGGCCCTCAAGACAAAAACACGGCAAATTGGCTTATACAACACTCATTGGGATTCCACAAATGTGGCTCATATTGAGTTTGCAGATCTGCAATAGACAATAAAAGGACAAATTAATACGGAGGGAAACGTGTGAATGGGTAACACATAGCCACTGCAATACGGACAAAGCATACTATTGCATAGACAAATGATATATATGTGGTGCTTGATGCCCGTGAATGTAGGAGAAATAAACATGGAAGAGATTCGGATATGGGTCTACAATACAGACTGTCATGTTCACCGATGAAGGTGAGTGGTCCAGTCAATGAAGAAGAAAGCCTAAAAGTGGCGAATACGGTCACACTTCCACTTCTGGGTGAAGAACCGGAATAACCAATTTACAGGGTCTGGGCAGCGGGGGAACCGCTCAAATCTCCCATACCCTTCATACGTAGTAAAAGGAGACGCAGGAGGAACCCAGATTTATTTCAATAGCCCGGGCTATGGAACAGAGTCTAAAGCCAGTCAAAGACAAGTCAGAGGAGGCTGCTACTTAAATCCGTATCTAACAAGCCTTTTATACATTTTATACCCCAGCCTTTTGGCTGCAAGACCATTGTCCAATCAGAGCAGTGTTTATTGTTGATTAGCGGGATCCAGGTGGTGTTTGCAGCTAGTGACTTGATCAAGGTAAAGCACACAGTCAAATGTTGGTCTGCTTTGATCGAGTCTTGGTTGCCTCATGTTTCTTTGCCCAGTCACCTTGATCAAAAAACCCCGGCTTTACGAGCCATTCTCAGATTGTTCTGGATGAAAATGCGGCAATTAGACTATTGTCCAGATAACCTGACCATGGTGTCAGGGATGTTCGTCAGGCTGGGAGCAGGAACAGGGAAATGGATCATTTACTCGAGGTGAGGGCCATGTTGCTCTTTGACAGACCGCAGAGAAAGGGGGTTGGGTGGGCAACAGTCTCTGGGCAGAAATGCAGGCCTTCAAGAAATGGGTTTTTATCGTGGTGGTGGAATTTCTTTCGTATATCAAGGAAAAAGCAACCAAGTGGGTCCTGTGGAAGTGTTTGCCACTAGATGGCAAGGCAAAAAAAATAATCTGTGGAGTCCTGTAAAAAGGATTGTCGTTCAAAAATAAATTTCCTCGAGACCCTCCTTTTGCCATAGAGTGGCAAATACTATATGAAATGTCAATGTTCATAAGCCCATCTGTTTCTTGCTGGACCATTACCATCATATTGGTGTTGTGAATGCTTGATGGTCTAGGCACACATAGTAAAGAGCACTGGCAGGCACTGAGACTAGGATAGCTACTCCTAGGGCAAGGAAGATGAGGACCTTCCAACCCCACTGGGAAAGAAGGCCCCAGATCCAGCCGGTGAGGGATCAGCTGGCTTTATCCAGTTGAACTTCAGAAGAGACGATGCAGGCATTGGATGGCATCGTATACTGTAGGTGTGTTGTCCGGGATATACATGCAGCAGCTGGAGCCGATCAATTTACATACACCACCACGGTCAGACAGGATGACGTCTAGGGCCATTCAGTTCTGGAACGTTATGAGGTGGTCCGCTTGCAGCTCTGCAATGATGTTGGAGAGGGCACCAGCTGTGATGGTGGCCTCAAGGACATTGGTCAGTCCTCGTATAGCTCGACTGTTTGCCATGGGGCCCCAGAATGGAAGCATACCTTTAAAGAAGTCGCCCGCTGTATCTTCGGCTAATATGACGCCTCTACGTGAGCGGAGCAGGGCACCCTTCATTGACAGGTGGTAACCCCTATGGGTGGAATATGTTGGTGGGAGGAGGAAGACCAGTTACGGGGGAGCCAAGTGTAAGCGGCAGTTCCACAGATAAAATAGGTGTTGGGGGATGCCACCAGCTTCGGAGGAGATGTGGAGTTTAGTGCTTTAGTGATGTCACATATACTGGTGCCAAATTTCTTAGTCCCTAGGGCCTGGAGGCAGACACGGCCTTGCACATTTATGACATTCAGAGTGTATCTTTCTGGTGCGGAACCTGTGAAATATTTGTCGAGTGGTGGAGTTGAATACTACCATCTCACCGAGTTCATCTGGTGGTAGTAGCAAGGTGGAAGAGCTGGTCGGGCTAAAAGAGCATTGGCATTACCAGATCTGTTCTGCCAGCAGTCATCACGGAATGTTCCAAGGACTGGATGGGCAGTGCCATTGACAGTGAAGGCCTCCTGCATCAACATCCACCATGCAAGGCAAGACCCAGAGATGGAAAATGGATAAGAAAAGAAAGGGAGGGGATGTAGCATGGAATGTGGCATCAGTCGGCAGGGTTCATGATCAGTTGGTACTGATGCAGCATTTGGATGAAGGTGTTATTGAAAAATCCTGCACGGCGCGGTAAATAGGGGGCTGGCAAGGAAGAGTACTGATGTTCTGCAGGAGTCGGGATAGGAGTCAGTGATGTAGCAGGATGGAAGATCAGTAAGAGCCAACCAAGGATCGATAGGAGGAGGGAGACAAACAGCGTCACCACGGTGACCAGGAAGCATCTGCAATGTCGGAGACAGGTATCTCATTTTTGGATACAGGTGTTTGGGAAGCCGGCCATTGTGCTAAGCCAGGGACCCCTGGTGGTTGCTTCAACAGAATGCAGAGGGCCCTGTGGTTTACCTCAGTCTTACAAACGGCACTACTCTCAGCCTGGGAGGATCACAGCCCTACAGCCTTTGGCACCTGGCGAAATCAAGGGCAAGCCTTCCCTCTGGAACGTAGATTATACCTGTCGGAAGCAGTGTTAAGGGAGGGTTCCACCCTTCCTCTTAGAATGTTGTCACTCTCCGCTTCATTGGATGTTGAATGTAGCCTGGCGTCACTGAACGGGACAAAGGTTGGAACGGTCTGTCTCACCCAACCACTGATCATAGGGGAGAGGCAGAGGGACACGCCGGCAGTGACCAATAGGACTTGGCGTGGTTGTGTCCAGCAGGGCTCGAGGCTCTTAGTCTGTTGAAAATTTCAGATCAGGACCCAGTCGCCAGGTTGGATGACGTGTCCTGGGCCCTCGCTCCTGTCCGGTATGGCCTCGTGCACCTGGTGATAAAGAGTACGTACGTTGTGGGTTAGATTGTACAGGTAATCAGTCAATACAGGGTATTCAACATCTGACAGTTTCTTAGGTCAAGGGACACCCCAGACATTGGCAGGCCTCCCGAATACAATTTGGTGTGGGTCGTTGTTCTTGTGGACAGTAGGGCCAAGGGCAGAGCATCAACCCAAGTGACATCTGTCTCAGCTACTATTTTGGACATTTTCGTTTTTAGGATGCCATTGTATACTTTTACTAGACCTGCTGACTGGGGGTGGTTAGCGGCGTGAAATTTTTGTTTTATGCCTAGTGCTGTACAGACATGATCCATGATTTGAGCTGTAAAGTGTGTCTCGTTGGGGCAAACCAAAGCGTGGGAAGTACTCCTTGAGTAGTACTTTGGCGGTAGTGATAGCAGTGCAGTCTTTGACGGGGTAGGCATCCACCCATCGACTGAATACACAGACCACCACCAGGACATATTTTAAGTTAACGCACCTGTCCATCTGGATGTAGTCCATTTGGAGGACTTCAAACGGGAAGGTAGGAGGAGAGAATCCACCCTTAGGAGTAACAGTGCCTTTTCCAGGGTTGTACGTTAGGCAAACCATTCATTAACCAGCTTTTCAGCATATGCTGGTATTTTGGAATTGTACCATGTAGGTTCCAACAGTTTGCAAATTCCTTTCGCGCTAATGTGGGCGGGACCAAGGGCCATTGTGACTACTGCCAGCACGTGACTGTCAGGCAACATCCATTGTCTCTCCGTGGTTGTACAGACCCAGCAACCATCACTTCCCTCCTTTGCTAAGTGATCTTCCCACACTCTTAGTTCTTCAGGAGTAGTATGGGACTGGATGTCCAGCACACTCTGTACTGTATTTTCAACCATGCCCCCTTCTGTCACCCACCTAGCGGGACTTCCTACATACATGCCTTTCCCAACATCGTCTGTCACTTTCTTATGGGCTTGACATTTCATAATGGCCACCTTTTTGGGGAGTGACAGAGAGTCTAACAGTCGGTGTATTAGGAGGCCATGTTGGATCTTGGTCCCATGGGAAGTAAGGAGTTATGCAGAGTTATCACAAGACCATATAACGATTGAAAATGAGGCCACTAGATGTCAAAAAGGCAAGTGTTCTTTTAAAGTTCTTACAGGTAGTTCAGGCTGCTTCCACCAACTGTAAAGTACAAGCTTCTATCTGTTCTGGCAGTGTTTCTTGCTGCTGGGCACTTCGTAGCACTTCTGTGCGTGATGCTCAAACGCAGCCTCGCCTACCCTCACGCGCCTCGGCGTTTGGTACGAGGCGTACACCGCAATAGAATTACAAAGGGGTGCGCATCGTCACACCTCGCAAGCATACACAGAGGGCTGTCTACTTCTACGTGCCTTGCGTATGAGGCGTACTGCGCTGGGTAGGTCAAGGCGCACAGAGCTTACGGAGAAAACAGAACGGTGCGAACCCCGAGTCCATTGTAGATTTCCTTGCAAGTTAAAGTACCTTGTTTAGAGGTTGCAGGTCCGGCGGTCACGAGTCATGCTCTCCTAGTACGCGCCGACGCTACAAGCTTACTCTCGGATCTTTGGCAGGCGCGGCCCAGGGCCTCCAGTACGGGCCGCACTGCAGGTTGCTTCAGGGGGCGGCGCGGCCTTCTTCACGAGCTGGAGGGCAAAGCGGGACACGTTGCAACGTGCGGCCGTCCGCGGCGTAGATCGCGCTCCAAATAGCAGGCGGGGTGGCCCGATGGGTAGAGAGCGACTCTGCAAGAGCGGGGCTCCTGGGTGTATAGGACTCAGCTCCAGTGGGAAGGAGGCACACGGCTCAGTTGCAGACGAGCGAAAGCACAATGAGCCCACTGGTTCTGGGGCAAGCTCAGATCAAGCCCTTGGAGATAGTTTCAAGCACAATGAAGCAAAGTCCTTTCTGGTCTTTTCCTCTCCTTCCTCAGCAAGGCACCACTGCAGGCCAGTCCTTTAGATCAGGGACAGTCTTCTCCTTCAGCTTCTTCTTGGTCCTTCTAGTTGGGCAGAGGTTCTTCATGGTAAAACAGGATCTAATGTCTAGTAGTGAGGCTCCTACATTTATACTCAGTTTCTTTTGTCTTTGCAGGCCAGGGGGCATGAGCCTGGTTCAGCCCAGTTTTGGAGCACTTTGTTTACAGGAAGCTGCCTTCTTCTTTCAGGGGGCAGAGACATCAGACGCTCCGCAGGAGGTGGAGCCAGCATTGTGGTGGCAGAGCACAGCCCTATTCAGAGTCAAGGGGCACTCCTCCCAGACTGTCTCCTGGAATACCCCAGCCCTGTCACACACAGAAACCAGACAGCAGATGCAAATGCTAACATTCTAAAAGTAGCATTTGCAACACAGGATATTAAAATAAACTTTACTAAAAGAAGTATTTTATTATTCTGAGTTCAGGCATACTAAACTTGAATTTCAACCATGTTCCCTGAGCCTACTGGGATTATAGAGTGTAATAATTCCAGCAGCCCATTCTGGCCTATGAGAACAGGTAGCCTTACAATAGTGAAAACCGAAAATGGCTGTAATTCACTATTAGGACATGCCACACACATCAGGGCTTGTCCTACCTTATGCTTACACTGCACCCTGCCCTTGGGCCTACCACAGGGGTGACTCACATGAAGTAAAGGGAAGGTTTAGGGACTGGCAAGTGTGTGCACATGCCCAGCCAGCATGACAGTACCAGACTGCACGCAGGTTCTGCAATGGCAGACCTTAGACACATTTTAAAAGGCTGCTTCTGTGGATGGCACAACCAGCGCTGCAGGCCCACTAGCAGCATTGGTACTTACAAGCCCTGGCAATGCTGGTGCACTTTACTGGGGACTGACAGTAAATCCATTGAGCCAATCATGGAAATCAATTACAGGTACACTTTACATTGGGAGCACTTGCACTGCGGCACGGATTGGCCATTGCGCAGTGCCCTGAGCAGCTAACACCAGCAAATATATCTGAGGCACATCAGCAAAAAGTGGAAGGGAGACTCACATCAAGGTGCCTGGTCTAACATTGGCGCGCCACCACATCTGGGCCTTTGCACAGGAGCTCAACGAGCAGGCTTCGGGGCTGCCTCCTCCATGGTGGCTGAGCCTCACTCTGTGCCTGTAAATAAATGATGATGCTGCCTCTCAGTCCCTGCTTGTGCTCCAGGCCTCCCAGAGGCCGGGCCTTTGCACAGGAGCTCTACGAGCAGGCCAGACTGATGACCGAACTCTGACTGAGCGGCACTCTGTGCCTGTATATATCTAAATAAATGATAATGTGTGCACTGCACCTTGAGTCCGTGGCACTCTGTTGACAACGGCGCTCTAGTTACAATACTAAAGACTCCTCCTTTTGCCTCTCCGTCTTTTCTCTTCCCACCACAATCCTCCACTTCTCTCCCCTGGCTGCGCTCCAATCCTGCTCTCTTCCTTCTCCTGTCTCGTGTGCTTTCAACCCTATTTGTAACATGACTCTCACCGGCTTCTCCCTTCCACATTTATAAAATGATGATTTGCGAGTGGTGTAATGAAAATGCTTTCCTTTATTTCAATTACCTTAGTGTCCTATTTAATCTACTTTCACAACCTTAGAAAAAGCCTGTTCGGAGGTGCGGCATGCATCACACAAACAAATCCATGTACAGCTGAAATCCAGACCTAACCTACATATGCTGCTGTCGTGGCAACCGAGCAGAGTCTATAGCTGCAGGACAGACTATTAAAGTGAGGATAGATGGATAGCTAAAGTGTAACAGGGGTGCATTTAGATAGGATGCTGTGCCCCCTGGATGAGATTGCGCAACTCAAGAGGACTCCTTTTGTCGGCTTTATAATGGTACCAAGATTCAAACCTGTGTCCAAATGATCCCGTTCTGACCTCTGCGACGTGTGCATTGGTAAACTGAGCCACCAACCCATGGTAGACCACAGTGCAGAGGTAAGAATTGGGGCAGACTTTCAGAGGCGGGAATAGAAAGATTCCGAAGGGAGACGCACTGAACAAGAATTGAGGAAACACAAGAGAGCGCGGTTGAAAGAGGAGTGTAAAAGATATATGAAGAAACAGGGAGCTAGATATTAAATTTAACAGCAACTGCAGTGAGATGGAAAGAAAGAAAGATGGTGGGACACAGAGAGACATTCAGAAACAAGCAACCCAGGACCGGGTTCGCTATAGTTGGGGCTCATCATTTCCTCTCTGCCTTCATAAAAGTCTTGGTGTGTGTGTGCGCGTTGCATCTTACTTCTGGATCACTATTGTGCAAATGCAGTTTTAATCCAAATGGGGGGACTGTTCTCACTATAAGCTAGACTATAATGGATTAGTGGCTAGACAGTTTTTAGCAGGCATCGGGTGGTTTCTGATGTTTGCCACCTCCATAGTGCCAACACCATCATCTGCTCCCCACACAACATTTGGCGGGTGGGAGTGTAGAAGGATAGGCGCGTGTTGAGGTATTCGGGTCCTAGGTCGTAGAGGACTTTGTGTGCATGGGTGAGGAGGCGGAACGTTATTCTCTTGTTGACGGGGAGCCAGTGGAGGTCTTTCAGGTGACCGGAAATGTGAGCTTGGCGGGGGATGTCTAGTCGTTCACTCTTGCTGCCTTTTTGACTTTCAAATTATAAAAGGCAATCTTCAGATAAAACCAGTTAATACCCAAAGGTAAGTTCTTTACAAAATCTAAAATCAGAATTAATTCTGATCAAATAAATGTCATTAAGTAGCTAGATACTGTGAGTTGCAGTCTCATATTTCTTTGCTCCATTCGCATGTTCCCTTTTATCAAATCGTATTCAGTGTGTTATTCAGATTATCTCCGTGCTGCTGCCGGTGTGTCCTTAGAGTGGTCTGGCTTAAGACATATTTCCGTCAACAGGAACTGCGGTTTCAGGGCCTGATGAAGCTTTTGATGTTTTGAGCATTTTTTGTTCAGCCAGCATAAGGAATTTTACCACCCTGCAGTTTAGTTGTATGTTTTCTGGGTTTAAACAGGCTAGTACTGCTTGCATTAATCAAAACTAAATATAGGGGGGGAGGTAGAGGTTTTTATGAGCTAGATCCGCCCTCCGTTAATATACTGAAACTAAAATCCAAAGTTTGGGTAAAGGACCTAGCCATTGGGTGGGCTAGGATCTCCAAAGAAATTTGATATGGAAATGTCTACAGCATGGGAACTCACAAACTTTCTTTCGGGGGCCAAATTTACAGTTTGGTTTGTGTCCGAGGTCAGTGGGGGAGGGGGCGGGGCTAGAGCAACAACATAAAACTGACCATGAGGTTGATCACAGGTCACTGCAGCGGATGCCTTCGTACACACCTCTCTCTCCCTCCATCTCAGTCTCCTTGTCATTCCCCATCAGTCTCCCTCCCTCACTCTCTCCATCCCCCTCCGTCATCTCGCCGGGGCACACTCACAGCCGCACCCGAGCACTTCAGAGGTCTTCAAAAGACCATTTGCATGTTAATGAGGCCTTTGAATTTTACCTCTTCTTAGGCCCCTGCAGTTTTACTCTGGCCATTGCTAGGATCGCCCGGCCAGCAGCCCCCACAGAGCAGCAGAGTCTCTCACACTGCTGCAGAAAATTAAAAAGAAAACCCATAAAACACAGGTATGATGTCTCGGGGGTCCGCGGGCCGTACTATGAGTACCCCTGGTCTACAGGAAAGAAAAATGCCTTTCTTGAGTCCCTCACTTATCAGGGTTTCCCCACGGTGATATGCTACATCATAGGGGCCATCTCAGCTCTCTACAAACTGAGGCGTGCTGCGACTTGCGAGATTTACGTAGGAGCACTTTGATGGAAAAGTGTGATGGAGTGGGCGAAATATTTTATTGTTGCTCCTAGATTGGTATGACTAAAAACAGGTTGTGATGAAAGCAATCCTAACTATAATGGGCTAGTAATTCTTAGTATGTATCAACATGTTTCGAGCTTACCCCAAGCTCTTCCTCAGGACCACACAGGGACCAGCCCTGTGTTTACCACTCCTAAGCAACCTAAATGTGGTAATCTAAACAAATAATTAACAAGTGAATGAACGCTGCAACTAAAAAAGCATGCGTTATTTACATACATGCGATCAAGGCTTTGTCACTTAGTATTTCTAAAGAAGCAACATTTTGCCCCATGGACCGTGGGGGGCGAGGAACTCTGAATCCTATGTTTCAGTTACGAGTGCCTCGCAGGACAATACCTAAACATCTCCCGACCTGACCGCATGTATGAAAAATAACGCATGCTTTATTAGTTGCAGCGTTCATTCACTTGTTATTTATTTATTGTTTAGATTACTACATTTAGGTTGCTTAGGAGTGGCAAACACAGGGCTGCCTCCTGGTACGGATGCCTTTCTGTTCGAAAGGTTATTTAAGAAGCTGTTGCCGTGCTTGGTGCAGTTCCATGCATATTAGATGTAAGGTGTTGCCTTACTTGGTGTTACACTCCCTTGATGGCCTTTGTTTCAAGTTACCAGATGGTACAACAATGGCAGCTTATACGATCACCACCTTATGCACAGTAGTTGAGACATCAGATTCCCTACCAGTCAGCACAAGCTGCAGAGCTTGTGGCTCTTTTCCGTGCTTGTGCGTTAAGAGAGGGATTAGCTGTCAATATTATTGACAGGCAGGCAATATGCGTTTGGAGTGGCCCGTTATTTTGGGCGACTTGAGGCTGAGAAAGGGTTCTTGGCATCACATGGCATGAAGATCCTGCATGCCCCCCTGATACACGGGCTCTTGTCAGCTTTGACACTTCCTAAGAAACTAGCAATAGTGAAGGGCAGTACTCATAAGGCAAGGGGGAATGCATTTGCAGATCAGACCGCTAAGGAGACAGCTCGGACTAAAATGAAGAGGATGTTTGTAGCAGGCCCAGCTAGGTGGGTGCCTGAGAATGGGATGTTTGAGGATACCCTGAATGTGAAGGAGATCCAAAGTGAGGCGACAATTGAGGAGGTAGCACTGCTAATTTGGATGAGGATGCATGTTGGACAGGCAGAGATGGATGCTCCCAGACGCATTCGTCCTCCCTGTGGTCACTATGGCACATGGACTGGCACACATTAGTGTGAAAGGAATTTGCAAGCTACTAGACGTTAGGCAAAATGACAACATTCCCAAGGTTGCAGCACAACTCGTCCAATATTGCATAATCGTAGAAAGGGTACTGCCACTCCTGTTGGCAGTTTTGCACCTCCTTCCTTCCCTTTCAAGCTTCTCCAGATGGGCTACATCGAGATGGAAAGGGTGAACAATTTGAAGTATGTATAAGTGGTTGTTTGTGCATTCAGTAAATGGGTTGAGGCTTACCTCACTAAAGAGAACACCGCCCAGACGAAGGTACTCTTGAAAGAGTTCTTCCCGCGCTTTGGAATGCTCCATTTTATCTGGAGTGATAACGGCAGCCATTTTAATGCCAAGGTCATCCAGTTGGTGTGCGATGGGTTGCACATTAGACAGAAGTTTCATGCAGTGAACCATCCCTAGTCAGCAGGATTGGTTGAGAAATATAATGGCATTCTCAAGTTGAAAATGGCTAATATCAAAGAGAGTACAGGATTGAAGTGGCCTGATGCTTTGCCCCTAGCATTAATGTCTGGGAGAGTCACGGCACACTCTAGAACAGGATTGTTCCCTTAAGAGGTCGTGTTTGGCTGCCCACTACCTCATAGGTTCTCAGAATTTGAATACCCCTTGTTGACGGATTACCTTTGAGTTGACCAAAAATCTCTGTTCTATTCACCAACAGGTTGGCGGGGGCTTTACAGCAGCATCCAGAGGCTCCTGGTCACAATATTGAACCCAGGGGCTGGATTCTGATTCCCAATTTCAGAGGAGCAGCTTGGGGCCACGATGGAAGGGACCCTTGCAGGTCCTTCTAACTACTAGGACTGCGGTGAAAGTTGACGGTTGGAAAAACTGGATCCACACTACCCACTGCGGACGGGTGCCCCATGACCAGAGGATTGCAGATGGGATAGGGGACTGTGAAGGAGTCCAGGTGCAACGTTTTATTCCCTTTTCGGATGCTTGACTCACATGGACACCATCGGAGTACGAAAGTGATGCAGTGCCACCTGAGATTAAGGCCATCCAGGAGCACCAGCCTGGTGGTCCACCTTTGATTGAGTCACGTCCAGCAGAGACCCCATCTGCTAACTTACCTGAGTTTACCCCTGTGCCTTCTGGTCCACTTGAATCGGATCCTACTTTGCCCGAAGTGTTGAGATATAATTTGCGTCGCACAAACAACAATGCACCAGAGGGTCAGTCAGGTTAGTAGGGATGAATAGAATGTGTGTACTGTACTTGTGGTACAAATGTTAGTTTAGGGATAGAGTGATTGGTGCGGTACTTGAACTTGCACTGAACAGGACTGAGTTTCCGAGGAGAAGGTGTTCTGCCCTGATACGTGGATCTGGATATGAGCTGGACTTTTGGCTTCACCGCCTGTGCTCAAAACGGGCAATACGTTTCTTTTTTTCTGTGTTTCCTTTTATTCCAAGTGTAAGACTTTTCTTTTATGTTTGTGTAGGCCTAAAATATACATGTATTATTTTGGGAGTCCCATTCAGGATGAGGAGCAGCCCTTTATGGCTTCGAGTCCCGAGCAAAATGGGCCTGTTTGGTCTGTTAGAAGTAAGGTTGTGTTTGTGCTAATTATCCTGATTTCACTGATATTGGTACTTGGGGTGAAATGTCCTGCACATGTTTTTGATGGTCACTACACCTATCCCCCAGAGCATATCTGTGTCACCTTGGCCCCTCACAAACGTTGCATTAGGCACATGCCGCTTATAACACGGCAGTGTTGGGTATATGGTTTATTGCCTTCTATGACACATTAAAGTGAGAATTTGTTGACAATGCCCTTGCCATATGTTAATAGCTGTGAGTATCTTCTCCATGTCTCCTCGTAGGTGTCTATGGCCTGCTTCCAGGTGCTGTTCTATCGCAGGAATTTGTCCAGATCTGCCCGGCGCCGAGCGTGTCGGTGGAGTAGAAGACGGGGTGATAGCAGACTCGGTTCTCGTCGGTGGTGCTGAAGCCCCCGTGGGAAGCATTTAAAACTGTTGTACATGGTCAGTCCTTATCCTTGATTGTCGCAGCTAAAAAGGCTGCCAATGTGGAGGTTGTGCGCTTGGAATCCGAGATATCCATTCTGGAGGACGATCTTCGGCTGGGCGTAACCAGCACCAAGTTGCACTCCCTTGCTTTGAAACAAGCAGACTACAAGGCTCTTGTAACGGATGCTGCGAAAGTGATGTACAGGGAGCAGCAGGGACGACTGTATGATGTGGGTGATAAAGCGGGTAAATTGCTAGCGTGGTTGGATAAGAAGGAGAGAGTGAATCGTGTGGTCCCCATGATTGAGAGGCTTGATGGTGAGTGTGTCACTAACCCTGTTGGGATCGTTCAGTGTTTTGCGGATCACTTCAAGACTGTGTACACTCCCGTTTGTGACAGGGATGAGGAAGACTCCCGTTTGCTGTTGCGGGATATTGCTTTGCCTCGCCTCTCTGACAGAGACCTGATGGATGCTCCGCTTACAGTAGATGAAATCGCGGTGGCTATCCGCTCCCTCCGTTCGGGTAAGGCGCTGGGCCCCAATGGTTTGCCCATTGAATTGTACAAGCTGCGACCTGACAAAATGGCGCCCTTTTTACGAGACATGTTTCTCGAGGCCCTGGAGTCTGGCTCCCTCCCCCCTGACCAACGACTCGCTACCATCGTTGTCATTCCCAAGGAGGGTAAGCCTCGAGATCGTTGTACCTCATATAGACCTAGCTCTTTGCTCAACGCCGAACCCAAAATTTTGGCTAAACTACTGGCTAATGGCTTAGTAGCGGTGATCGGGGACCTCATCCATCCAGATCAATCCGGTTTTATCCCGCACCGCAACACTGCTTTGAATCTGCGTTGACTCGGGGAGACGCATCGCCGGTGTTGTGTGCTGGCAGCTGGGGCAGCGCATCCGTGCAGGTGAATACTACGGTGCCCAGAAGCCTGAGGGGGCAGCTCCTGACATCCCGCCCTCCCACCAGGAAGTTATTTACCTTTCGCGGGAGACGCATCGCCGGTGTTGTGTGCTGGCAGCGCATCCACGCAGGTGAATACTACGGAGCCCAGAAGCCTGAGGGGGCAGCTCCTGACATCCCGCCCTCCCACCAGGAAGTTAATTACCTCTCGCGCCTCCCGGGAAACGCATCGCCGGTGTTGTGTGCTGGCAGCTGGGGCAGCGCATCCGCGCAGGTGAATACTACGGAGCCGAGGGGGCAGCTCCTGACATCCCGCCCCTCCCATTTTGTGTATTTATCCATTGGCCTTTTACCGCATCGCGGGACGAAGCCCGGGCAAAGGGCGGGCCCTCTAAGGCCCGGCCACCCCCCTTGGCATCCTGACAAGAGAAGGTACTGTGATCTACCCATGGACTCTCTATCTGCCAGTTAAAGTCTTTAATATTGATTAAATTTCATCATACCTGTCACGCAACCGGGGCGTACCACATATCTACATATCTATCCCACAGCGGGACCCAGGGGATGGAAACGCTATTCTCGAGTAAGATGATACTGCCTACTCTAAGTGAAATTGACACTGATGACTCCCGCCAACCCCCAGTTATTACTCAACTTCTGCATTCTCCCCCATCTACCCCGAATAGTCCGCAAATCTTGTCTTACTGGGAGGAACTTAATGCTCTGTGTGGCACGAAGTTTATTCCAGTTGTAACCCCCTCCCTTGTAAAATGCTCCAGCTTCGACACCCCCGCTGACAGACTGCATGAACCATCGTCATCAAATAAGGGGGCTAACATCCAAGCTACTGTACTGCCCCAGTGGCCAAGTGCAGAAAGGAAGGCTGACAGGGTTAATGACTATGGAAATCAACCTAAAGTACAAAGACTGTGTCCCTCATCGCCCGTAAATAACTCTGTCTTATCCAAGGGGAATGCTGAAAGTCTGGATGACCAAGTATCTTCATTCCAGTTGCCACTACTGTCTCAGTTTGAGCAAATGTTAAGAGCTATAATAGCTCCCTTGGTAGAAAAAATTGTTAACCTGGGGGACAGGCTGACAACCATAGAGAAAATCATTAAAGTAAACTCTTCACCTCCCATAAAGACGGTAACATCTAATTGCTCCAACTCACCAATCGCACCCGAAGAGCCTGTGCCAACTAATACCAGTAAATTTGCCCCAGCAGATGGTCAAACTCTAAACATAAAAACACCAACAGTTACTAAAATTGCCCCCAAATCTGTGTTAACCAACCTTACTTTTGCCAGTGCGGAACAGAACAGAGTAGCACGTATACATTTACCTCCGGAAGCCGCCCCCTTCGTGCTTGTTCTCTCAGGAATACCTGCACCTACCTTTGGGAAAACTGAAAGACACCAGGAACTATTAAATTAGGTCATATTTTGGCTAAATAAAAATAGACCCCTGTTACACAATCAAGATGGTGGAATCCTGAGCGTTAGAAGGGTGGGCTGGTTAGGGTCACTACCTAAATGTCCCCCTTCTACGTTCCTCCCAGCCACAAGAAGGAGATGGCCCCATTTCCATTTGGGACTTGCACGATTTTTACCCAAGTACCCCACATATCCCCCTACTAAATTCAGAGGCAGCACACAAATATCTGATGGGAAGGGGACCTCGTGCTTTTACTGGTAGAAGCATCCCTGCTTTCAGTAGATTTGATTTACAGTATAAATATTGTACTTTTTAAAGACCCCATTATAGAGGGTCAAGCTCACGTATTAACTCAGACTATTAATTCTACTTCCTATGCACAGTGCGAAATAACTAAGGAATGTTTAAACAGGCTGGGCACACGTCCTTTATAACCTGCAGATATATTACTGTATGTATGTTATTTTAAAAATTGTCTTTTTTAATCTGTATGCTTTTATGGTTTTAAATCAAAATCGAATAAAGCTAAGTGACTGACGTTGACTCCACGGGGTTCTCGCGAGAGCTGAGACGCTTACTGAACCGGCCATCTTGGCTTCTCTTGATGCTACCATGGCCTTCGATACTATCGAGTGGGCCTACCTTTGGGCGGCCCTCTCGAAATTCGGGTTTGAGCCTGGGTTAAACTTCTTTTTGAGTGTCCCCTGGCCCAGGTAGTAGTTAACGGACGAGTGTCTTGCGTTTTTTCGCTTGGACGGGGCACCCGACGGGGCTGTCCGCTGCCCCCTTTGCTTTTTGCTCTCGAACCGTTGGCGAAGTGGCTCCGTTGGGAACCTTCTATGCGGGGCATCCGATGGTCCCCTGATTTTGAGGATCGAGTCTCGCTATATGCGGACGACATCCTCCTATATCTCACCTCCCCTAAAAAGTCCCTTATTGTGCTTTTCGATGTTCTTACCTCCTTTGGTAAAAACTCCGGTCTTGTTATTAATTGGGCTAAATCCTGTGTCTACGTTTTGTCTGGAGATCTCCCTCCACTGCCGCGTAGATTTCCGATTCAAGTGACGGAGACCGGCTTCAAGTACTTGGGGATTTATGTTTCCTTGGACCCCTCCAGGCGTTATGAGCTTAATTAATTACCGCCCCTTCAGCGGCTCAAGCTTGATGTGGCTCGCTGGCGTAGGTTGTCGCTGTCGCCCCTCGGAAGAGCGGCGCTTTTCAAAATGATGTCTCTGCCCCGATTTTTGTACGCACTTCAGAATTCCTTTGACCCGATTGCCTCTGGCTATTTTCATGAAGTGGAGAGCCTACAGAGACAACTGGTCTGGGATGGGTGTGCCCATATCGCCCTTTCTAAACTCACACTTCCGCCGTACAGCCCTCCCCGACATCAGACGTTACTATTGGGCATCTCAGTTAAGTGCAATTAATCATGCGACCTACGCACCGGGCCTTGCCCCGGCGTTCTCCATGGATAGATTTATTTTGCCAGGGGGGATCTTTAGCAGAGCGTTGTACTCTGGTGGTCTCCGCGGAGCACTGACCGATCCCACCAAGATTGCTGTGAGAGCGTGGCGTTATGCTAATGCGGCCTTGGGCTGGTGTGGCAGATTTACTCAGGCCACCCCTTTGTATGATTCGGAATGCTTGGGCCATCTGTGGAAAACGAAAGGCTTTGATAAATGGGATATGATTGGTATTAGCAGAGTGGGCGATGGGTACTGTCAAGTCCTTTGATGTGCTGCGAGTGGAGTATGAGCTTGGTGACACTGAATTCTTCAGGTAGGCCCAGATCCGCCATGCTCTGTTGTCTGTGTTTGCATCGGGTGCCGATATTCCTGAGTCTTCCCCATTGGAGGACCGCATTTTGGATGGTCACGTGCCCGACAGCACGATCTCCCTAATTTATAAGAAACTCATCAATAACAGAGCTGACTTGCTGGTCCGCCTTCGGGCTACGTGGTGTGCAGACGGACTTTAATTGGACGATGAGGACTGGCAATCTGCATTGTCCTCGCCCAAGGAGGTCGCCATTCCTGCTCGCCTAAGGTTCGTCCAACCAAAGATACTTCACCGAGTGTATATCACTGGGCCTTGTCTGGTTCAAATGGGTTTTTCCTTGGATAGGTTATGTAAGCGTGGCTGTGGGATGTCTGGTTCTTTTCTCCACATATTGTGGGAATGCCCGGAGATGGTCAGGTTCTGGTCTCGAGTGCATGATGCCATGGAAAGTGTCACGGGTGTGTCCCTGCTGCCCGAGGCCAGGCGCTGTTTGTTGAATGTTTGGGAGCCTAATGACTACAGCTCAGCTCAGATTATATGGGCGACCCTTGGAAATATGGTCGTGAAGAGGGACATTGCCCAGCTCTGGGGTTCGCATAGACCACCTACCCTGTCCACATGGACTGGTGCATGTTCCGGGAGAAGACTGTGTACCTTTCCCGGGGACGGCCCAAGAAATGGGGTAGAATTTGGTCCCAGTGGAATGCTTATCTTGGTAATATATGTACTCCCCCACATGATGTGACCATTGACGTGTCTTTGTCCCCCTAATTGGCATTCACTCGTTATCTTTTGGTATTGAGGTCGCTTGTTTCCTTGTCCGCCCCTACCCCTGTTTTATCCAACTGTATTGTATTCGTCTAACCTTTGAGCTCTGCCCGCACGGACCCATGACAATGTATTATTATGTCTCTGCCTTGTGAAGTTTGGTTGTTTCTTTCAATAAAAACTTTTTTTAAAAAGGCCATTTTCATGCCATTCCTTAAGACTGGCATTGATTTTACTCAAGAGTGACCACATGGGATTCGGTCTTTCTAATCTACCTGCTGAAACTGTTTGGGGCATTGAATACACTAATGGATACCCCGGGCTGCCACTGAGGAGATCGTTGAGGGCAATGAATACCGGGCTTATTTTTGGAAAGAAAAGGGGCCCCTACCTAAAAGGATAAACCCTAGTAGGGATAATACAATTTTTTTAGAAGAAATGGACCTGTACACCGGGTTATGTGTATGCTTCTAATACTCTATCACATATTACAGGGGGATATAAATTGAAATGCCGTGATATATGAGTTTGAAAAACTTCTATTTAATGGTTATTATTTTTTGGCTTTTTTTCACACTTTTTGAAACAATTTTTACAATAAATCACTTTTACATATATTTACATAACAATTGATACACTTCTTATATAATTACAAAACTGCAATAGCATATTTTTGCCCATTACAAAACTAGATCCAACGCGTTTCGGCGGCTGGCCTTCATCAGGAGTTTTGTATTCTGTTATGTCGGTTTGATACTAAAACGGTAGAAAATACTCAATTAATTCTACTCAGCACTAGAACAATCTATATCATGCAACATGTGACAGCAGTTATATCTATATTGTACTCATTTTATTCTGTTAATCTGATAAATGAGCGCTCTCTCCTTACTCCTAAAGCGCTCAGAGACGGGGAAATTTGTAATAAAGAATGGCAATACCTGAACATACACAACCCGAAATTGGCGAGTATATACGGCATTCCTAAGGTGCATAAAGATATTAGAGACCCACCATTGAGGCCAATAGTTACTACGATTGGTTCCATAACTGAACCCTTAGCAAAGTATATCGATGCCGTTCTACGCCCACACATTGCTCTAATCCCAGGCTACGTGCAAGACACTAGACAAATAATAAATTTGGTGGAAAACATCAATTGTTATGTAAATATATGTAAAAGTGATTTATTGTAAAAATTGTTTCAAAAAGTGTGAAAAAAAGCCAAAAAATAATAACCATTAAATAGAAGTTTTTCAAACTCATATATCACGGCATTTCAATTTATATCCCCCTGTAATATGTGATAGAGTATTAGACTGAATACCGGGCTGCCACCAAGTTGCCTCGTAGTCCTCCCGCTGCCGCTCCTGTCACCTGCAGCCGCCGAGCGGAGGACTACGTTCCCCTTGCTGCATCGCGGCAGGAGCCGCCCTCGCCCCCACTAAAGCGCGCGGGACGCGGGGCAAAGGGCGGGCCCGAGGAGGCCAGGCTGGGCCCCCCCCCCCTGTTGAGTGGGACGTTGGACCCTATAAACCGGTATTTTTATTCTTGTCATCTAAACACACTGTCCCGTGTTTCATCATTGACTCCTTAGCTGCACTATGGTGCGGACTCTTAGGAAGGACCGCAAGGTCACCATCGCATCCACTGGGGGGGGTTGCAACTGGCACTATTGATCAATGCCTGACACTGGTCATAGAGAAAGAGATAGTACTAGTGGAGAAGCGCTTGTCGTTAGACCTTTTAACTGGGAAGCTCTCTTCGCTTGGCAAGATAGCACCTTCTGTTACACCCGAACCTGCACCAAGCACCACTCCACTAGTCACCCTGAGCCCAATATCTAGTCACACACCAGGGGAAATTGATGGCACTGAGGCATGTTCTTTACTGAACTCCACTCCTATCAGTCTGACCTCTCGTGCTTCTTACGTTTCATCACCCGCTTTATCCATCTCACTACTGCAGCCATCCCCGCCCGCCACCTTTGTGGATGTTAATACTGAAACACATGATACCTCCAACATTAGTATTGTTAAATCACCAGTATTATTGTCCTCCTCACCTGTGACCTCTGTGCATGTAAACTTAGACCCCCCAGAGAACACTGATATTGGCACCACCAGCACCACCGACCCGCCAGGTAAAAGGAAAAGAGGCGTTACCCCACCAAAGAAGGCGTCAGCAAAAAGGCGTAAAAAAGCACAAAGGGTACCTCGAGAGCCTGTACCATCTGTCACCTCACCTCTAGTAGTTAATGATAATCCCCATCTAGTCGTGCAAGGGTGCAGGGAAGCAAGGCTAATGGAGAAAATGGATAAGCTGGTTAGGTCCTTAATGCTACCATTAATTGAAAGGACGAAACAGCTCAACTCTAAACTAGATTACATAGAAAAATTAGTCTCTGGTAACACAACCATACTAGACGCCATTACTACTGTTTTAAAACATCCAAAGGCCCCTCACCCAATCACTGTAACACCAACTACAGTCTCAAATATCAATAATGTAACCACGAATCCTAACACCAACACAGCCTTAGTTACTCGACCTGCGACATCCACGTTGCATAAAAGTACCCTAGATTCTAACTCAAAGGGGCCTGCGAGAACCACAGCCGCAAGGGTAGGTACCACGCCCAAGAACCAACCTGATTCATGTGTTCATACAGCAGACAACTTGCCCAGGGTGACACAAACAACAAACATATATACCAACGAGCCCCCTGTGTAAATCTCCCACCGGAAGCTATACCCTATACAGTCATCATGGTGGGAGTACGCGGGATTGGAACCGATAAGCGGGAAACACACAGGGACCTAAAGCACAAAGTCATCTACTGGCGCAACACCAATAGAATACTCCCCCCCCCCCCTTCTCCAACACAGAGATACTCAATGTTAGGAGGGTAAATTGGGTAGGGAACACTACCAAGGACCTGGATGGTGACTGCGTCATTGTGAGTTTCAAATATCCCTGGGTGGTTGATTTTATCCGCAGGGAACCAAGGTTTGGCAGAGAGGGGGATATCCAAACATTAGACTTACACTACTTTTACCCTGGTATAAGACATGGCCCACTTTTCCATCAGCGCCATGCTTATAGAAGGGAGCCACATGCAGTGAACACTTTTAACAGGGCTATGTTTCACCTACCCTTATCAAACCGATTTGAGCCGTTGTCAAACTTAGAGGGAGTAGACTGACTGTCATGTAACGTAGACTCATCCGCAACTAGCAAATTTGACAAGATGTCCCCGCGGGGTACCAACTGCGGAGTGACCGTGGTAATTTTAAACGATGGGCAGGAGGAGGGTTACGAGGAAGGGCGAGAGGAAGGGCAGGTTGTGGACATCCCTCATCAGTACTCTGTTGAGGGAAGAATAGTTAATATAAGACCTACTATAAACGATTTAACCAGGTTGCCGACCCTGTTGCAAATTTGGAGAAAGACCAATACCCAAGCGACCCGGAAAAAATCCTATGCCCCGAGACATATGCCCCACCAAATCATAATAACACGCATACTATTGATACTACACCTATAGGCAGCCACAGGTTATCTCCACTCCACCAACCACTATACGTAACAGGAGTAGGATTGAACTTTATAACCTGGAATATAGCAGGCATTAATAGCAAATTTGACACTCCATTTTGGAATGATTTTATCTCCCAAGGGCATGACATAATATGTCTCCAAGAGACATGATATAGAGATCAAATTATTGTTGAAGGTTATTCACCCTTTTTCATAAATGCCGAGGAATCGGTTGCTGGCAGGGCAAAGGGTGGTTTACTGACACTGATCTCTACCGGGCTCACAGAATTTAAACTAGGCAAACATATAGAAGTCGGTACTCACGCCTTAATAATTTGTCTTTAACACCACCAAAATAATGATCTGATGATTGTTAATTTCTATAACAACATCTTTAATACAAATAGAGATTCTGTGGTACAGGAAATAGAAATAGCCATAGATAATCTGCTCACCAATTATAGAGATTGTCCTGATATTCTTTGGGCAGGGGATTTTAATTTGCAAGCTTGTGCCGACGCACAAAAGGGGATCTGCGGTACCATTTATGACCCAGAGGACAGAAGTACACAAACCCAAAATCACTTTTCACACGACAAATATGGGTTGGCCTTGAACAGTTTGGCCGCCAAATTAGACCTAGAACTTCTGGATTGCACCAATAAGAGGGGAGACATTAGATGTCCAACATTCAAGAGCAGGAATTTCAATTCCAACATTGATCATATTTTATTATCGAGTGGTATTGCGTACCGTGATCTATGGATTGAGGAGCAAGCTGTGAGCGATCACAACAGTATTTTACTAACTTTACTCGGCTGGGGTCGCATAACCCAAATATATAGCAAGCCGACTCAATAAATTATGGCCTCTAGACCAAACAGCCCTAGAATCAAGTGGGCTAAAATTAACCCCTTCAAACTATTAGTGGAAATTACAGACAAATGTGGAGAGGATATAAGCTATTGCCTCAAAGATGATTATAATCCGGCAGCTATGCTACCCATGATCAATAAGATCCATGTTACCATAGAGGGCCTTTTGACTGGTAAGAACCGTAAACATAGAGCCAATCCATCAGGTTGGTTTGACAAACCCTGTACTGACGCACTAACCTCATTAAAACATGTGATGTCAATCAAACCAAGAGACAGTGAACAAATTAAGGAAAAGCGGCATGTTTATAAAACCAGGCTAGCAATAAGGAAAAAACAATTACAAGAAGAGGCATGGGAAAACTTAGATATGGAGGCAACTTTGAAAAACAGTAAACTATTATGGGAGACAATTAATTGCACTTTTCTAAAGAATGACACCATACCTATAGTAACTTCCAATGTCAGTTGTGCAGACTGGATAGAGCATTATTCCAAGGTTTTTAATTCAGATGAACTGATTCTACATAGTACAGGCCAATGGCCAATTACCGCGCTATCTATTACCCTGAACGAGGTCTTGGCAGGACTTGAGAAGAGCAGTGGGACAAGGCCCCCGGCCCGGATGGTGTGCCCATAGATCTATATAAACATGAAAATCAATTATGGGCACCCATCCTCACACGTTTTTTCAATGCTGCCATCGAATTTGAACTTCCTCAGACATGGGGTCAATCGATCATTGTACCACTTTTCAAAAAGGGCTCCAGGGCTGAGGCATGCAACTATAGACCCATCTCCCTCCTCAACTCTTCCATCAAAATACTAAGTAGGGTCCGTCTATTCAGACTGGAAACCTGGGCGGAAGAGGAATCCATTTTATCACCAGTACAGTATGGGTTCAGGAGGGGGATGGGTACAATGGAGCAATGCGTCAACCTCGACCTCATCATCAATAAATATACAACAGCTAAGGATGGAAACTTTTTTTATGTTTTGCCGATCTCAGTTCGGCCTTTGATTTGGTCGAACACTCACTTTTATGGCCTGTTTTAATTGGTATGGGAGCACCGAAAGAAATTATATACTTTCTGGCTAGATTATATGAATTATTAACATGCAAGGTACACTTCGGGACGGCCGGTGAATGCACCCCTTATTTTAAAGTTAACAGAGGCATAAGGCAATGTTGCGTTTTAGCACCACTTCTATTTTCATTGTTTATCAATGAGGTAGACATGATACTCAGAACTAATGCGGTGGATGCACCATGTATTGATGGTAAGCCCCTTCCAATTCTGCTTTATGCAGACGACGCGGTACTTTTATCGCGTACCCAAAATGGTCTGCAACACCTCATTGACAACTTTTCTGCTTTTATAGCCACACAAAAACTGGTAATTAACAAGGGCAAAACGTTTACAATGGTATGTGGGAAAAAGACCAAGCACAATAGGACCTTCTTTTTAGATAATGTTAGGCTAGAACCCGTCAAGAAATTTAGTTACCTAGGTATAACTTTTTCTGGGGACGGGGGCTGGACTAGTAAACAGGAGTCTGTACATCTAAAACTGACGAGGAACATCAACAGTATTTTTAGATTCGCAACCAAGCTGGGGAATCGCAGAATAAAAGAAATGATCCACATTTACACCGTGAGGTGTCTGTCATCTGCACTGTTTGGGGACATAATACCAGTGGAGGAGTGTGGCTCACTGATTAGAGGGTCTGGCCCGGGACCAGGGTTCAATTCCCGACGCGGCAGGGTCCTGAGCTCAAAATGTCCACGGACTCGACAATTCTCGCCTCGGTGCCTATTCCAATCATGGGGTCCCACGCTGCAACAGCTTGCTTAATCTCCACTACGGCCCCCGCGGCGGGATGCCTGGCCCAGTATGGGTTATCCCACAGGGAAAAAGCCAGGACGGGTTCCCAAGGCAAGCGCCTTGATGCCTTCGGGTGATACGTGCGCTATATAAGTTGCAATACATTTACATTTACAGTAGCTGTAAGCTGCTTCAACACCAGGAAAATTCATTCCTTATTATGTACCCGACATCAGCTTCTGCAGGGAAGTAGGTTTAGCCTACATTGGAGACTTGGCTGCATTGCGCCCTCTTTCCCTATGGAGATCCATTTGGTCCAAAGCAGAAACAGAATTTACACAAACTGTTATTAAGGATTGTTTAAAATTAGAACATCACATGCGTATCCCCTGGTTTAAGCACATTCGGTTTTGGTTTAAGGCAGTCTTTGATCACGATCCTTTTTTGAATCCAGAACTGGGCGTCCAGGCTTCAAAAAAAGAGCTCAAAGATCTGTTCCTGGAAAATGTAAAGAAGGTCAGGTCTACCAGATGTGCAATCCAACATACATACGCCTTCTATAATGAACACAATACCACAGAAGGTTTCCAACAATATTTGACAACGGTCACCAGAAGTTCCCATCGTTTTGTACTGACCCGGTTGAGACTCGGCACTGTGCATCATCTAGTATCCTTCCCTCACATCAGAAGAAGCAGTACTTTGCCCTGCCCATGTGGCTAAACAGAGCTGTTGTCATTTTATGCTTTTTTGCAAATTTTATATTCCTTATAGGAAAATGTATTTAAAGCCTTTATTTTTAAAATTTAACATAAGAACTACTAAAGAAGCCTTGCAGCTAATGTTCGACCTGAATAGCGCGGACTTATGTTTCCATGTAGCCACTTACATTTTAAAATGTGTTTCTAGCAGAAAATCAATCATTCCATGATTTAGATTATTATGACCATTGTAATTTTAATAATTTGTATATTGTTGTTGTACTGGTTTTTTATCCATTTTAAATCAATTGATCATTTTATCTAGATGAAATCATTATACATTATCAATTTTAACATGCTTTGTAATTAGAAACTATATCCTTAAACGTAATGAGCCATTCTAATCTTATCTGATAAACTCTGGGATTACGCACTTTGTCACTTTATCTAAAGGAAATAATGCACTTAAATTGTCTGTAAAGATATATTCTCTCTATTTCTTCTGTATGCTATATGGTTATATTTTATATACCGAATAAAGCATTTGAAATTTGAATTTGACTTCAGTTTTTCATAACAGCTAGTGTCATTCAATGGTGTCATTGCCTCTAGATCACAGTCATTTTTTTTTCATGACAATGTTCCCTCCCTTATCTGCTTCTAAATATGGTCAGTCTGTCCGATTCTGGTTGTTTGAGTGCTGAACGGTCCCCCTTGTTCAGATTGTGTTTGTGAGTTAGGTGTTTCTGACTGTGCTTCTCCCGATCCTCTAAAACCGGTTTGTTGAAGGTATCCATCATGTTACCACCCCGTAAGACCAGAGTACATTTTGATAACATTTTTAAACTGCTCGCTATTGAGCGATCTGTGTCAATGTTCAAGTCCTCCAGCAGTCTGGGAGCTTGTTCTAGATCTGTAATGGAGCGTCATGTATATCCTGTATACTCAATGTATCAGACACTATAGAAGATGGAATATTTACTCTGGTTTTATTATGTACAGGATTATTACTAAAAGAAAATTTCAGATTTAATCTCCTTACAAACTTGAAAAGATCCACTTTACATTTTCAGAAATACCCCTCCTCATTCGGACAAAAACCCAAACCTTTTTCCAGAAGTGTTATCAGGTCGGAGGTGAGTGTTTTGTTGGAGAGATTTATAAACTTCACCCCCATGTTCTAGGCGTTGAATAATTACTTTTGTACCCTTGTCTCAACTTCATCCTGTCTTCCTCCATTTCCTGCTCTTGCCTCTACAGGTTTTCTTGTTAAGCCCCCACGTCTGTGCTGGTCTTGGTGGCCCCTCTTTATTCTTCGGACCTCCTTTAAAAAAGCGCTCTCTGCCCGATGCACCTGCAGTAGTATCAATATCGCTCACTAGTGAGAGCAGCACTCAAAGAAGTGGAACTCGACGAGCCCGTCTCCTGTCTGATTTGTCCACTTGCAACAGTTGATCATATTTTCTTGCAAATGTGCAGATCCTCCCTTCCTTATAATCAATCTAATCTCTTAAGTTTTCGTGCCTTTCTCTGTTTAATGTTATCTTGATGTTTCTGCAGTATATTTTTCATGATTACATCATTTTTATCGGTCGCCACTTTTAGGTTTAGGTCTCTAAATTCCCTTTCCAAGATGCTAATTTCTGTCTGTATTTGACCACCTTTCCTTCTGGACTTTCTATCAGGATCCCCATTAGTTTATTTGAGTTGGGTGTTAGCTCGTCTTCCCATAGTTTTAGGAGATCATCTTCTAAGTCATCATAAGTCGGGAATCTTTGGGATCTGAGACCTCTGGGGATTCTATTCAGTCTCTGGTATTGTTTGAGTGTGACTCCAACCCACCATTTTGAGATTGTTCTTCTTTAGTCATCCAATCTAATGACATTCTCCCTCAGATCTTTCGTCCGTTGCGGGTCCCCACTGTATTTCCGTTAGCTAAACTGTCGAATAATTCTTCTGCTACATTGTGTCCATTCCTGTTCTGATTAACTCTTGAGCTGCCTTCCCTAGTTTTTATGTCCTGAGTTCAATGTCCTATTGGGGTGAATGTGTACTAGGATAGTCCTGGCAGTCATAAACTTGCGTCCTAATTCTGCAGCAAAGGCCCCTATTAGTTGCGGTGCTTAAGGGGAGGGGAATCACTCTAAACCCGGCAAATTTTTACACTAAGGTCTTTCTCAAAATAGGTTCAATTCTTAGCAAAATCATGCATAAACAAATTATATGAACAGTCGCACAAGAAGGAATGATTCGTTATTTTCTATTCTTTATGTACAGCCAACATGTGTTTCGTTGACTTCTTCAGGGCTAAAAGAGCATGATATCAGTTTCAAAAGCCAATCATGTATAAAATATAGTGCAAAGCATTTCAAACATGGTGAAGAAACATTTCACCACTGTGCAGTACCTTATTCGAACGATGCATACATAGCGAGGAGAGATCGCAACCTACTACTTAAGGTCGAAACCCATGCTTCATGTGATATGGTCTATGACGATGTCAAAATCTTATGCTAATATCTCCCATTAGTGTTGAGTTGAATATACGTCTTGAGACTAGTGCCTTTTTCCGTGAATATTTAAAATCCACCATGCCTTTTGCCGTGACTATCGAGAACTAATCCGAGACATGTAACACGTAATATGCCCCTACACCTCACTCACATGATATGTCCAAACACCTCGCTGTTAATTCCGCAGTTCGTACTGTCGGGCTCGCAAATTTAATCTATTCCTCTCACCTATAACGGAGAGTGAAACATAACCAATATTCTTGATGTATTTTGTAGATCATACCACTTCATCCAGAGTTACAACCCTTCAGTTATAAGCTACACATTATGCCTTGCATCCCTTACCTCTCCGCCGGTTCTAATTCTGACCCGGCTGGTCATTTATTAACGTCTTCTTTCAAATAAAAAATTATAAGTTCCGCAGTTGATTCCCCCTATTAATTAAAATCCAAAACTACTAAATCCTCCAGTCTGTAATATACCACTGCATAATGTACCTCTCGCCATCTGTACGGACCTTCATGACAGGACTCACGTTTGTCACCTCCGAACGCACCATATTCTGCAATACTTGAGAGTGATACATTCATGGCTGTTATTAGCGGCGGAAGATGTATAACCCTTCCAAAGGCCAATAAAGAGATTCAATCAAAAACAGTGATGTAAAAAGAGGCATATGAGTTCCAAATAGGCCTACACCCATTTGTGTGGGTACCGTTTTGCCCCTCCTCCCACAGAGACCGTCCTTGCCAATAAATTATGAGATTGTGACTGCACCCCTCCTGTCAGTAAATGGATACCTTTATTAGCATTGTTGATTTGATTTCACACCCATAATGGGGAGTTTCAGGAATGTTTTTAATTATTACATCAAAGATATGGGTCGTTCTCTGCTGGCTTTCCTCGCTGTATCATATTTTCTTTCAGGAATAAATGGTCTTTTCTAACTTCCTAATACCTGTTCTCTTCTTCCCATCTCTTCTAGTTCCACATATTATAATTCTGTCTGTTATAGTTTTGGTTAAACTGTTACTCGTGCAGAGGCGTTTGTGAATCGGTTTGCTGCTTGGAATAAAGAGGGCTGTATTTGACCTCTTACTCTTCAGGCAGCAAATGTAATGTTTGGCTCTGCCTCTTTTGTCAAGTATTGAATTGGCGCAGCTATTGAGTGGGGTAATAATGAACACACGTAACATGATGGTCTGTTCTCCAATGTTTTTCATATGTGCATACCATGTGTTACTCTTGATTGGTGTATGTGTTTGAGCGTACGCTAGTCATTTCTCTAATTTCCCTAGGGTCATGCTTGTTCATCCCATCATTCACTATTGCTATTATTACCCCCATCATTGTTGCTCATTAATTCTTTAGGTGAACAATTATAATACATATATATATATATATATATACACACACACACACATACTAAACCCAGCCTTGCATAACAGAATACACGACAAAATAATTATCACTGCCTGTTTGGTAGTAAAATATTTTTTAACAAATTAAGCCATGACATGTTAGGCATTTCTGCAAATTGAATTAAACATTAAGCATTTACAATTGCAAGGAAGTTCCCTAAAATGCATTGAATCGTGCTATATAAACTCAAAAGCAGGAGCATCGATTAGAAACCAAGAATACTTCTGCTGAACTTAAAACATTGAGCGCAGGCTGGCATCCCCTTCATCTCTCTTGGTGGGGCCGTCTTGACACAATCAAAATGATGCTACCTCCAATAGTTTTGTATATCCTCTCCAACATCCACTACCTATTCCTCCATCTAAATTCTTTCAGACGTCAATTCTATTCTGATCTCCTTTCTATGGAATGATAAAAAAAATCAAGAATGGCGGGACAGCAATGAGTAAAACCAAAAAATGAGGGCGGTGTCAATTTCCCCCATTTCTCCAATTATCACAAGGCCTTTCAGTTACGCCAACTAACGAATTGGATTACCAATCAGACTGAGGATAAACCTCTCTGGGTCGATCTGGAGACCTCATTTTTTAGTTCCTTTCTCATATCAGGAATATCTCTCCTTCACCCACAAAAGCTCTCTACTCCCATAATTAAGCAACCATGTAAATTACTATCTATTGCACCTCATTTAGTTGTGCATAATTTAGATACTTTTCTCAATTCTACAATCTGGCACAACAAACAAATCCTTCCTAACAAGAAACCTCTATACTGGGAGAGCTGGAGACACAAGGGTCTGCTCTGGGGTCACCAACTTTTTGATCAGGGCTCTTCTTTTCAATTTACGCAATTACAGTCCCTATATCATCTATTGTCTTCCTTTAAACCTACATTTTTTATCTTGCGAATGTAATACTTGATACTTATGCTTAACTCAAATCTTCATCTTCTCCAACCCCCCCTCCTTCCCTTTGCATAATCTTCTCTGCATAACCCCCAAAGCGTCTCCCATTTATTGGTCCCCCCTGAGCTCCGAGAAAAAACTAAAGTAGAACTTTTGTGGGAATCTGATTTGGGAGTGAATTGGCCGATTTCTTTTTGGAACAGAAGTTTACAGTTTAAAGTTACATTAAATACAATAGATTTTAAAGGGACAGTGCTGTGCAGGCGAAGCCTAAAATAAACTTAACCTCTTTTACTTTTGAAAAGCTTTGTATGGCCTGTGAAGTACCAGAGTCCAGCACACGCATCAGATACGACTGCTCTGTGTCCTGGAAGCTTCAGCAGCGGCGGGTCACAGCACAGGAGACGGGCGGGGCCAAGGATCTGAGTCCATTTAGAGCAATGGGCTCTGTGTGCTTGTATCAGGAAAAGAGACATGTTGAAATCAGTGGCCGCTTTAAACTGTGTTCGTTTTTTAGGCCGCATGCTTTTAATGCACTGAAAAAACAAATAAACTTTAAACAGGGGCTGCTACATGGCTTTCTCTTTCTAAACTGCAGGGGTGTTTATCCCACTTGCCGTCCCATCTCGTTCCCCTTGCACCCGTCCCCCCTCACCCTGTCTTTATTACAAGTCTGCCATTTAGCTAATTCTCTCATCTTTGCCTTGTATATGTATTTTTTATACTGAAACAATGTCCCTACTTATATTTAACTAGCAATAAACAAGCATTAGTAAATCAGACTGATCTAGTGTCGAGAAGCTGTTGCAAGGTTTTTTTTATGAACACTTATTACAAGCATAGAAATCATTTAAGTGCCCTTCACCAGGATACAAGGTTCCAATTTGAGCAACATAACAGTACCTAGGGTTTAAATTACTGTAACCTGAAGAGCGTTTAGGCCCACTAAAAAGGACTTTAAGAAATATATTTTAATACTTAACGGAAAGAATAGAAAAAAATGCTTAAGTATTTTTGAACAATGTCTGTAGACGTCTAATCCAGTTGTGCACCAGTAATTAGGCAAAAAGCAGTCACGGTCTTAAGAGGGGGGGCCCTGCTGCCTGCTTTTGTAGGCACAAGTATAATGAATGACGAGTTAGAGAGACCAAAGCATGAAAACAGCCGACCCGAAGACCCTTCAAGTACGAATATTGTTTTTACTCAATAATATTTTCATGCTAGCTCTGGGACAGACACAGAAATGCGCTTTGGGTGAAACCTTGACGTATGGCGACAGCTTCATATTGGATTTCTAAATTTCATTTTTATCAAGTTCTCGCTTTGTATTCATTTTCTTTTTAACTCCCAACAAACATACATAAAGAATACTGCTTTAAGCCGACATGAATAACTTATTTATATTTCGCAATGAGCAGTGATTCATTTGAGCCATGATGAATGTAGGTTTGGCCAAACGCTGCTCATTTTTGGAGACTGGCCCTTAGATTTCCTCAGCTAACTTTGAGGCACAGAAAGAGAGGAAAACACAAAAGAGGCGACAGAGAAAGCTAGAGCGCCAGTGACAAGGGATGAAAGCAAAGATGAAATAAGAACACACTAGAGCAGAGGTCTTCAAACTTTGTTGCGTTTCGTCCCCTAAGATAAATATTTTTAAGTTGGGCCCCCCCCTCCAAACCTTTATGGCAATGGCTGGAAGAGTTGGGGGGCAGGGCTGAGCACAGAGGTTTGGGCTTGTAAGACCACTGCAGGGTTTTTTATTCTGTAGCTCATAATCCACAGTAATTTGAGACTTATAAAAGAGTAAGTGCTTGAAACAAAAATTGATGAACAAACACTGCTCATATTTAGGAGAGTTGTGAGCCCTTCACACTCCTGGGCCCCAATACTGCTTCACTAATAATAGCGGCATTCCTGAGTAGCAGGCTGTCTTGCGTACCTCTTGTATCCCTTCCCCACCATGCCCGACCGTCACTCTGCTCTGGACACAGGCTCTGTATTCCTTTGAGAGAAAAAAGCTCCCGCAGCAAGGGTTCCCTCTGCCCTAATGTCCCCTTTGCAAAGACACCAACGCGCTACCCACGGAAGGCACCCTTGATGCAAAGTAACACGAGACAGCATGGAGCAAAACTTTGTGTTACTTTGGGAAACTATCCAATGCAAACTCTGACTTGCTTTGAGCAGTAAATCCCAGCGTAACACTCTGCACTGGGTTTGCATCGCAAAAGTAACGCAAACCTGTTGCAAAGCATTAGTAAATCTGGTCCCTACAGTGGCGCTGCGCAGCCTTGCTTTACATCTGGGTACAATCCAGTTTCAGGAAGCAGTCATAAACCACAGTAGCTTTGGTATAGGTCCGGGCGAAATTGGCATAATGTGCGTCATTTTTGGAGTTTCATATCACAGGAGTTTCTCACAATGATGCCATTATGTCAAACCTCGTAATTATGACATTGCTTGAGGTAATGTTATAGCGCCGAAACCTGGGAAGAACACGAACAACGAGAAAGCCAGCAGCACTTGTGTTTTTCACACTTTTTTTCACTGCAAAGTATGTCCTTTGTTCAAAATTGGTAGTGACACTTTTGCACTAAAATATTGAGCTTAATGACAGATTTGCATTTTGGGTAGTTATGCATAATTTTCACAAAATGTCAGATTTAATAAAAGCATTCCACAAATTCCACCCCTCAGTTTGGTTTCCCAGAACACTGAAAAGTGACATTTCCTCTAATCCTTCTCTGTCGAACTGTCTGTGAATGAGATGGGAGAGATAGAGGGATAGAAAGGACAATGGCTTAGAAGGGTGAATGGTAAACCAGGCAGCCCCTCCCTTCCTACTGGTTAATAGTCTGGCCACTCACTAGAACCAGGGATGGGTGACTTGTAACAATGGTGATGCACTAAAGTCGCAAATTAAATACACTTACATTTTCTAAAGTCATGGGCCATAAATTACTATCTGCACGGCTCTTAAGAATGGCTGTAAAATAAAGCTACAGGCTGATGATTTGGTGAGATCTGATGCATTGTGGACGGTGGTTGGTTTGTTTTCCTATATGCATCCGCTAACAGTGTTGCACGAGTGACAATATCTGTTAGGTTGACTAATCCTCACCTCAATTGAAGATTTTAAACTGCGCACTGCTAGTTCAACCAAAAATTCTTATGTGGATGCCGTGCTCCTGGGATTATTCCCCGCTCGGGAGTAAATATTGAACAATGTAGATAGCACTGTCACAAGCCATGTGAGAGTGTCTCCCAGGGTATTGGCAATTGCTGCTGAAATCTTCAGCTTAATTTCTCAATAAAGATTTATTCAAAAACAGTTTTAGTAATAGAAGAAACTTTCTTCCTTTGGTTTTTCCATCAAGGTATTTTATTCATATTTTGAGTTTTTATCAGTATCTTTATAGATCTTCAGAGCAGTGGTATTTCAAATAATTAATTATTTTCATTTTTCAATCATGAAATGAAATTAACACTCCGTGAATATTCCAATGCATTTCGCCCAGCGGCTTCATCAGGGAAATCTACAACATGAAAATATATCTATCACTAATCACTAACATGTTACATAGCATACATCAAAAGGTATTTTGCACAAAGATACAAATAAAGTTCATATGATATAATCATATAGGTTAAAAAAACCACGTCTAACGAAAGTTACTCATATGTTCTTATTAAAGGACGTTTCAAAAACATGTTTAGATCCCTGTAGATAATAGTTATATGTTAAAACATGGCGCACCTTGCTATTTATCGTGACCGATCTTAAATGAACTTTATACATGTGTCTATAAATATTGCGTGCGTTTACGCTGCAGCCTGATGCTCATGGTAACAATTATGTGTAACGTGTTAAGGAAAACGTATGTGGATGTGTATATTTATGAGCTAAATATAAACATACTCATGCCTTAATCACTGTAGGCTCCCAATGAGCTGTCAGTTCTAAAGTAACCTTAAGGTTTACACTCCACTCTAACTTGGTGCTTCAAGGTTCGAAAACGAGTCGCTTACGTGCACGTTACAAAAACAAAGCATGTTTGCAGCTTTAACGTCGGTGTTATATATTCTTACCCGGAGACTTCATGAATTCGCGCCTGTTCTTCCGTGTGAGTCTATGGCGTGCACCGTTTTTTCTCAAACCGATAGCGTGTAACGCGCTAGCCGGAAATGCGTGTACTAGCAACTTTCAGGTATTTAAAGGGACCTGCGCGCTATTACGTTGTTTGAAACATAGTTTCCATAATGGTAACTCGGAACGCTCTAATTTGAACTCTATATCAGTGCATAAACACACTACTGTGTAATCGTATATCATTAATGAAATACAACTCGTATAAAAAATCAATTTATAAAAATGTTTCAAACATAAAATTATGTGATGGAAGCATGTATCAGCACATGTCCTTCAATTATAGATAACAACTATATTCAACCCTTTCATTAATTCCGTGTGGGGTCAGGCTCTGTAGATGAAATATCCAGTAGTTTTCACGCTTAAGTAAGGCTTTTTTATTGTCTCTGTCCTCTTTTTTATCAACAATTTCAAGGATACAGGCTTTAATCTGGTTTACTTGATGTCTCTGTTCCACGAAATGTGTAGCTAAAGCAGATTTCATTGCTTTTGTGTTCTGTAAGTCTTGTTTTTAGTTTACGCTCCGTCTGACCAACGTGCATTTGATTAGGTAAATGATGTTCTTGGTGTTGCAGGTCCCTGTGACCTTTAATTTAATTTTGTCACTCACCCATTAGAACCATTTTTTATCTAGGCGCTTGGTTTATCACTGAAACCAGGGCCCAGGCTAAAAACAGCCACTGCCGAGTATGCAAACTTGTTTTTAACTTCATGAAAATGCGACATGAATAAATGCCATATTCTATCAATACAACTACACGTCTACCCAGATGCTTGAATTTCCCTGCATCAGCCAATCATAAAGGATAAAATATTATATATCATCCTTTACGCCAACAATGTCCCATTAGTACGAATGTACAATTTCTGGAAGTATATAAAGCTTATCAAGACATAATTGATTATTTTACGTTAGTTAATAGGTGGTCCTTTAATGCAGAATATTTTTTCATTTTTAAACTTGTGTACAAATCACTTTTGAGTGTGAGAATTTTCGAGCTCTGCGATGTAATGTTAAAGTAACAAACAGCTGACTGTTCTACAGGTTTATATTGCCTTTATGTTTTATAGATAGATAACTGTGAAAACTGTACCTTTTAAATTATAATGTCCAATATAATTATTTTAATAGTTAGCAATTGTTTGAAAACAATAAGAATTGCATTGCGCTCTAGGCGCTGTACCGCCTTTGCCATCCCGGCTGCGGCCTCCAACCAATTTGAAATATTACCGCCAAGCAAAAGAGAAAAGTAGTTAAAACAGTATTTACAATAAATATGTTTGCGTATCTGGTTGTGTCTACAAGGCAGGATCAACCTAAGAGCACCAGGACCTGTGAAGCTAATATTTGCAATAACTGGTGCCTCCGTGAAACATTTCTGTCCCGCACCATGGTTGCAGCCTGTAATAAGTGCTGAACATGTGTGATTGGCTATTTTCCAGCATATTAACGGTCTTGACGAAACACTGTGATAAGAGTGAGGCAGGTGGGTGGGCCGTTCAATGGGTTGATGCACGAGTCCTAATGTCGATGAAAGCCGTTGTACAGTAAACGGGGCAGTGTTTCTCACGTTTTAACAGTGTTTGACAAATGCACGTAATTTATATCGAAACATTTTGTTTGTGTTTCAGTAACTTAAATGACCGTAGACGGTTTTGCTGTCGGTAATTCCATCCAGCAACAGTCCCACTGAAGGCAGATTTACCCTGTCCGAGTAGAACCTGCACATTTTACACGACCCCATCTGTAAATCACGCCATTATCCGACAATGGATATTACTTTAACCGGATTCAGCTAATGGAAGCCATCTGTGAAGGACCATGCAGCACTGATGGTTGCAAATGGTCGACTGGTGCCCCCTTGAGATGTCTCAACGCCCTCCACGGTTTGAAGACCACTGCACTAGAGGAACAAAGTCAGGAAGTGTCTGGGAGAGAAATAACGAGGTCTAATAACAAGAATAAACACTATACAGCCGTGGTATCGGGCACCCCAAGCTTCCATAAAACCAGCTGTGCTCATAGGAACCAACACTTTGGGCCCAGATTTTTTTTTAAATAAATTAAGCACTGACATGTTAGGCATTTCTGCAAATTGAATTAAACATTAAGCATTTACAATTGCAAGGAAGTTCCCTAAAATGCATTGAATCGTACGATATAAACTCAAAAGCAGGAGCATCGATTAGAACCCAAGAATACTTCTGCTGAACTTAAAACATTGAGCGCAGGCTGGCATCCCCTTCATCTCTCTTGGTGCGGCCGTCTTGACACAATCAAAATGATGCTACCTCCAATAGTTTTGTATATCCTCTCCAACATTCACTACCTATTCCATCTAAATCATGTCAGAGGTCAATTCTATTCTTATCTCCTTTCCATGGAATGATATAAAATCAAGAATGGCGGGACAGCAATTAATAAAACCAAAATCTGAGGGCGGTGTCAATTTCCCCAATTATCACAAGGCCTTTCAGTTACGTCAACTAACTAATTGGATTACCAATCAGACTGAGGATAAACCTCTCTGGGTCGATCTTGAGACCTCATTTTTCGTTCCCTTCTCATTTGAGAAATATCTCTCCTTCACCCGCAAACGCTCTCTGCTCCCATGATTAAGCAACCCTGTAAATTACTATCTATTGCACCTCATTTAGTTGTACATAATTTAGATACTTTTCTCAATTCTACAATCGGGCACAACAAACAAATCCTTCCTAACAAGAAACCTATATACTGGGAGAGCTGGAGACACAAGGGTCTGCTCTGGGGGCTCCCCTTTTCAATTTACGCAATTACACTCCCTATATCAACTACCTTCTTCCTTTAAACCTTCTTTTTTTATCTTGCGGAATGTAATACTTGATACTAATGCCTAACCCTGCTTCCCTTGGTGTAATCTTCTCCGCATAACCCCCAAAGCGTCCACCATTTATTCCCATTTATTGGTTCCCCCTGAGCTCCAGATAAAACGAAAGTAGAACTTCTGTGGGAGTGACTCGGCCGACTTCTTTTTGGAACAGAATGTGCGACGAAAATC